>NC_138075.1:92800657-94021907 GCF_964212035.1 Myotis nattereri | reverse complement strand
CCAGTCTTGGGCTCAGAGAAAATGCCCTTCCCAGCTCTAGAAGGTGAGTCCACGGTTAGACTCTAAACTAATAATGAAATGTTAAAATTCTTCTGCCACTAAAGAGCTTTTGGTGGCTTGGTTGATCGGGGTCTGATAATGCAATTCTGGCCAAGGAAATGACACTCTTTCCTTGACCATACTGTAGTCAGCTCCTCTGAGCCTTTTTCCAAACGAGGCTTCAACATTGGCCTATAAGCACTGCAACTTTCACCCTGGCCAGTTTGACTCATGGATAGAGCGTTGGCCCTCGGACCAAAGAGTCCTGGGTTCGATTCCAGTCCAGGGCACATATTTTGGTTGCAAGCTCAAACCCCAGCCCCAGTCAGGATGTGTGTGGGAGGCAATCAATCAATGTGTCTCTTTCACATCAATGTTTCTCTATCTGCCTCTCTCCCTCCCTTCCACTCTCTTTAAGAATCAATGGAACCATAATATTCAGGTGAGGAGTAACACAACTAAAAACAGAACTGCAAGTTTTGGCACAAACAATTCTGTCTACCCCACCCCACTGCTAGTAAGTGACTTGAGCAAACTCTAACATGGCTTCCTGCAGCCTAAGGCCATGCTCCTGGGACGACACAGCCACCTTGAGTTCTTGTCTGAAAAAATTCAAGGCTCCCAATAGAATTTACAGTTTTTTCCAGCCAACAACCTGAGAGGCCCTGTCTTCCCTTTTCTTAAAAAGCATTTTTGTTAAAAATTTACAATTGTGAATCCTTCCTCTGTCTCTTTGAGATGTCCACATCTCTCCTACAATGCAGGAGTGCCCTTCTCAAGGACCTAAAAGCCATTCTGTTGAAATGTCATCATCAGGAAGGACAGGACCCCTGTCTCCCAGTCTCTGTAGGAGGATAGGAGCCTAACTTCAACAAGCACCAGTTAGCAAACCCAGATGGCCTCATAAAACTGACCAACCTACCTGCTTTTTGTAATTTTCCACTTCCCCGTCTCTGTTCGAGCCTTTACTCATTGCTCCAAATTCTGCCTTTTAAACTCCCAGTCACTTCTACATGGATCAGAGTTGAGCCTAGTTCTATAGATACTTAAGTCCATTTCCCTTCCTTCAGTAACACTGAATGAAATCTGTCTTTACCACCTTTAACTAGTGTCAGACTTAGTTTTTCTTTAACAGAAACATAAAGCCAATTCTCTGCTAAAGGGCTGCAAGTAGAATTTTTTTCTTTCTGATCTAAAATAAAACAAAACCAGGCCTCACTGGTTTGGCTCAGTGGATATAGTGTTGGCCAGCAAACTGAAGGGTCCCGGGTTCAATTCCAGTCAAGGGCACATACTTGGGTTTCAGGCTGGATCCCCAGCACTGGTTGGGATGCATATTGGAGGCAACCAATCGATGTGTCTCTCTCACATCGATGTTTCTCTCTCTTTGTCTCCCTACCTCCCTTCCACTGAGTCTAAAAACCAATTGAAAAATACCTTCAGGGGAGAATTAAAAATAATAATAATAAAATGAAACCAAAAAAAGCAAACAAACTGAAGAAACCCAACAATACAAAACTATGAAGAAATTTTGGGAGAAATTATCATTTGGGATAAAGCAGCCCTGTGAGAAAGCCATTTCTAGAACTGCAACTTTGTACCATACAGGGACAAACTTAAGGGCAACCCAGCAGGTGCCAGGACCCTGACAACCTGTGGCTCTGGTGACAGTAAGTACCAATCCTGGACCCACGCCATTTACGCTGATTTGGGTAAGGTCTTGAAGTCAACTGCATCCTAACTGGTTAAAGGACTGCCCAGAGAACGTGGCAGGAAGGCAGTAGTGCCTAAACAGTAGTGTTGACTGTGACTCAATCGTAGTGACACCAACTCATCTAAAACTTCAGCAGGGAAAAAAGATCCGTATGCTGGCCTACATGACTGACAAGTCCTGGCCTTGTTTTAGATGTGGGCAGAGCTGGACTCAGGTGAGCTGACAGTGCCATCAGCAGCCCTTCCCTCCTCCTCTGCTCTGCTTCTCCCTGTGACAACCTCATCTCAGTGGGTCTGCCCCCTGTCATGGTAAGACGGCCAGAAGCAGCATCAAGCATACATTTTTCCAGCTTGGGAGGCTCTGTTCCTATAGTTACAACAAAAGTCTAATTGGCCTGGCTTAGGTTTCTGCCCATTTCTTTAACTACTGACCATAGCCAGGATATGAGTTCTTGGCCAGGCCAAGATCACAGGAATGTGATCAATCCAGTGGGAAAGGGTGGCCATAGGAAAGTCGGGGTGCCATTGCCAAAAGCAAGAGGCAGACAGAAACAGCAGATATACATACATGAGGGGCTGAAGAATTAAATCTTAGACTCTAACCAATAGATTACTATAGCTGCCCCACTTCATTGTAAACTAGCTATGGCCCCCACTGCCATTTCATCCACCACATTACAAGCTGCAAAGAATAGAAATATGCTTTATGATTTCCTAACACAGTGCCTGGCTTATCATAGACACTCAAATACTAATTAGACAAGAGTTCTACTATTTAAATATACAGCATCAGGGTGAGCCAAGTATCAGCCTGTGAGAAACCATCCCTCTGGACATAGTATCTCCTCTGCTCAAACAACAGAATTTCAGAGCTGAAAGGTACCTTCAGGCTACAGTAAAAAAGCTTGAGCCCCAGAGAGGGTTAATGATATGGCCTGGATCTCAGGGCTGGTCGGGGTCAAACCCAAGGCTGGAGCCTCTTCCCAGCTCAAGCTTACCACTGTGTCACATGCACTCAGAATGCTTGCATGTGAGACCCAAGGAAAATTAAAATTTTCTCCCCTTTCTTAAGGGTTTTCTCAACATAACTGTACTGTCCTTGAGGGGGAAAGCAATGAAAAGAATAGACATATGTCTTTTGAATATCTGTTGTGTCTGTCCTTCCTTTGTGTATGTTTGGGGAGGGGGAGAGGAGCTAAGGAAGGGAGCCAGAATGGAGAAAGACCAGGACATGAGAATGTGTCTGGGTCCTGGTGCCTCAGAGGGTGGAAATTCCCTTCCCTGGGTTCCAGGTTCCTCTTCTTATTGGCCCAGAGAAGGCACATCCATGCACAGAGGTTTAGAATGTGATATATTCCAGACTTGATCCATGTGAATCCAATAGACCAAAACCCATAATATTCAATGTGATACTCTAGTGTTTTTGTGACAGGCTCAAGAAGCATTCCCACCACAACGACAAACTATGCAGAGTCGGAACACAAGGTGTGGCAGGAACTTGGCAGTGGGGAGGTGTGGGAAATGGCCAGGAGGCCCCTGAAGGGGTCAGGGCTGCACAACCCTTCCCTAGAGTCGAGGGTTTGGAACAGTCAACACAGATCCAGAGTAACTGCTGCCCAAGCTCCGCCCCCAGCTTGAGACTTCTGACCTGACACCCAGAAGGAGCCCTATGGACCAAACCAAGGAGGACAGGAAATGGGGAAGCATTCTGCAGGTATAAAGTGCCTGCACAAACGCAAAGGGAGTTTGGGGTAACCTTCCAACTTTCTTACTCTTTACAGTTTGGGTGGTATTCTTAGAATATGATATCTCAGTGGGAGGAGAGGAGGCAGAAGGGGGAACAGAAGTGTCTAACAGCAGGGGAGAAACCTAGAAATACAACCTCCACTTAACAATATGAGTATCCTTTAAGGAGTTAGCAGACAGCGCCACCACCCAGAAACAGCTCTGAGTGATGCTACACACAAGCATGGTTTTGAAATCCCACAGACCCAAGCCCCAGCCCAGATTGTGGCCTCACTAGCTCAGTGGCTTGAGTAAGTGGCTTAATCCCACCGCATCTCAGTTTCCACATCAATGGCACAAGAGTAGTAACAGTATACACACCACTAGGCTGCCTGCCCAAGTGACTGCTACCCACTAAACCTGCTGTTCCCGAGAATGCCTCAGGAAAGGAAACAGCAGGTGAGGAACTCCTTCCTGAAGATTAACATTTCCTTGAAAGAAGAATAAAGTCAAGGAACATGAAAAGTGGAGAAAGGGGGAAAAGCTTCCACCTGCCTTAAATTATCCTAGCTACAGTCTACAGAACAAATCTATGAGTAGATATGGTCATTGTGAGCCTTTGAAAAGATGTTGGTGTACATCATTTGGGTGTTTATTCTGTTGCTTTTTCCTGAAGGCTCTGTGATCACTGTACATAAATATATCCTTGCCCTGCGCAGTATTTGCTCTCAAGCCCGGAGCAACTCAGGACAGCTGGTGAAGTCCATTAGATTGATGTCCAAAAGAGGACTTTGCATTAGGAAGTTAATGCAGCTGAAGCCCATAGCACCAGAGAAGCAGAAAGGATCTCCCATGCCAAGTAATCTGCTAAAATCAGTAGTTTCCATTTCAATCCTCTCCACAAGGCTCTGCAGGTTGCTGCAGTCTCACTTCAAAGACAGTACTCTGAAATATAGAAAATACCCTTCTGACCCCTCTATTGACACATTGGGCAATCATTTTCCTATGAGGAGGTATGAGTGGGAAGAACTGAAAATCTCTGGTAAAGGAAGAAATTATAATTTGGACTTGTAGATGCTCAGTGCCAAACCAGAGAGAATTGGCAAACATCAGCTTTACAAGGTTGATTATAAATAATGGAACGTTGCTTTCTGAGAAGGTTGGAAGTAAAATTTGATAAAAGGCCAAGAAGAATGAAAACAGAAATGCTGTTTTTATGCCAGAATTAAGAGCTCCAAGATTTCTCTGTGTCTTCTTTGGTTTCCCTGAAGGAAAAGGATTTGATATGACAAATCAGATGGACACGCTCTCTTTAAAGTAATTTGCTTTGTATTTAAGAAAAATACATAACAATCAACAAACCTCCAAGTCTCTTCAAGGCTATCAAAATAAAGCTTGAAGCTTTAAAGTGAAACAAGCTTTTACCTTTAAAACTGCATCTTCCTTTTCTCTTTTAAAGGCATGAACAAGTAGTTTTACAGTTGTCACTTGCTACATATAAAATGCCATATCAAGTGGCCAGAACAAAAGCGTGTCTCAAATGGTATAAAATGCCATCAGATATAGCAGGGACCTTCTTGAACTCACACGGAATGACAAATGAACTCTAAAGTCATTCAGGATACACAGAGTAAATTTTTTTCTTGAGTAATGTTTCAAACATGAACTAGGAAGTTTATTTTTAGTTATAGCTAAAAGCTTCAAGAAGCCAATTTTTTTTCTGTTACTTTTCCTTGGCTAGGATTGCTATAGCTTTTATATAGTTTCTTATAAGTAAATGTGTGTGTTTTTCATAAACAGATATTTAAATTTACATACAGAGACACACAACACACGATTTTCCACCTCTGTTCTCCCCACATCAAAAGTAATAAAATCTAAACTTTTTATTTGCTTAAGAGACCGCCAGCTGTTTTAAAAATACTTCAGCAGTTAAATGCCACTTTCAACTAGTGAAAAAAAAATAGCTGTGGGAAAGAAGAGACCATTGGGACTGGAATTCATTAACACATTGGGCAATCATTTTCCTTTACTTAGAAGGCTGCCCTAACTCCTCCCAGTATAAAGACTATGCCCAAATATGGGCCAAGTGCTCACTGTCTCCTCTTTGCCTCTGAGCATCAGCTAGATTTCCTCTCTTGTTTATCTTTGACATCCATCTGTTTCCTTTTACCTCTAATAAAACACCAGTTATATTACTATTTCATATTGGTATGGAACTCAGAGACTTACCAATGAGACATTTATTTATCACAGTAAACTAATACATATATAGCACTTCCCATGTCCTAAGCACTGTTTGAAGAGTTTTATATATGTTCCCTCATTAAACAATAGGTTATCTCATTTATTCCTCACAAGAATCCTATAGGGTTTATTTTGTTGTTTAAATTCTTCTTCTGTTTCTAATAAACTCCAATTTTGATTAAGTTTCACCCTTTTCCACATGGCCATTACTTCAGGAGGGGCTAAGAGATGGGTCCTTATTGGTCTAAGCCCGTGGTCAGCAAACTGCAGCCCGTGAGCCACATGCGGCTCTTTGGCCCCTTGAGTGTGACTCTTCCTAAGTCTTAGGAGTACACTAATTAAGTTAATAACAATGTACCTACCTATATAGCTTAAGTTTTAAAAATCTGGCTCTCAAAAGAAATGTCAATCATTGTACTGTTGATATTTGGCTCTGTTGACTAATGAGTTTGCCGACCACTGGTCTAAGCTAATCAAGTAGGCCCACCAGGTACAGGCGTGTGACACATTTCTGGCCAGTGACATGAAAAAGAAAGTCAGTTGGTTGTGGGAAGGGGGAATCTGTTTGTGAGAATACTGTTTTTGTTGTTCTTAATAAAAGCCACAGAGGAAGAGAGAGTATCTCCCTCTTTTGGATCTAGATGGGTCTGGAGTTGATGCCTGGAACTGCTTCAGCCTTCTTGCAACCATGAGGGAATATAGCCTCAGGACAGAGGCACCATAAAGAGAGCACCAAGCCCAGAGAGTCAACCAGAGGGCACCCAGAGACCTGATTCTGTGTCTGAAACTATTGGAGCTTTTGCTTTCTTACTTCATGTGATAATACATTTCCCAAATGTTTTATTAGCTGAGTCCAGATTTTTCTTACTTGCAGCCTAAGGCATTCCTAATGCTATAATTAACTGTACAGATTTTAAAAAGAGGCTAAGAGGGCAAGTGACTTACCTACGATCAGGTTTAGTAAATGTCCTAACCACATGCACACATTAGACTCTAAAGCAGTGGTTCTCAACCTTGGCTGCACATTAGAATCACCTGCGAATCTTTTTAAAATCCTGATTTCTGGGCCTCATCCTCCGGAAATTCTGTTTCTTTGTTATGGGGTGGGGCCACAACATTAGTAACAAAGAAACAGAATTTCTGGAGGATGAGGCCCAGAAATCAGGATTTTAAAAAGATTCCCAGGTGATTCTAATGTGCAGCCAAGGTTGAGAACCACTCCTCTAAAGCTTATACATAAAACTGAAAAGAAGTGCTAAGAGGAGGAATTCCAAACACCAACATTTTATAGTACATTATATGCTCATATAGTTTTATAATCACACACACACACACACACACACACACACACACACACTGTCATATCACAACTAATCTTGAAATAATGGTTAGCAAATCATCAACTAGAGCTCAATATATATATTTTTTATTCCTACTCCCAATGATTGTTAGATTTTGTTTGTGTGTGAGAGATTATAGGTATAAGTCACTGAAAGTGTCATAAGCCCTAAGAAAGGCAAATAGGTAATCATTTTTTGTTAAATTCTAATGGTTTTGGCATTAACAGTTCATCTTGGTAAAACCAAGTGATTAGCCATTGTAGTCAAAGTATATAAATATAGCAGTAATCTGTTAACTATTAATGTTTGCTTTCTCGTGCAATCACAACTCATTAACTTGTGGACACCAGCACTGTGGAGATTTCAGCTATAAAGAGGAATCCAGAGCCCTGACTGGTTTGACTCAGTGGATAGAGCATCGGCCTGCAGACTCAAGGGTCCCCGGTTCAATTCCAGTCAAGGGCATGTACCTTGGTTGCAGGCACATCCCCAGTGGGGGGAATGCAGGAGGCAGCTGATCGATGTTTCTCTCTCATCGATGTTTCTAACTCTCTATCCCTCTCCCTTCCTCTCTGTAAAAAATCAATAAAATATATTAATAAAATAAATAAAAAGAGGAATCCAGAGATATCTCTCTCCACCCCCCACCCCCGCCAAAGAGAAGGCTTCATTACTCTATACGAGCTGTAAAACGATACATGAAGGTACACCTCACCCAAGTGGGACTCTAAATATAATTCACTTTGGATGAGAAATCGTTGCATTCTATGAAAGCAAAGAGTTCATTTTTAGTGTCCACACATCAGTAAGTCTCCAGTATAGAATGGAAATTTTCTATCCAAGCATCTTATTTATATGTCCTCTTTGCCAACCTTTCTCCAGATGTTCCTAAAGCAATGTCTCAATATATCTGCCATGGTCTATGGACAGGAAACATCTGGAAGTGGAAAGATCTGCAAATGGGTTTTAATGAATTCAGAGCCCATAGCATCAGCTCACGGAGGCTGAGTTCCTTCTAAATGGCAATATCTGTTGGGAGAAATCGCCTCCCTGCCATCTAGTTTCTGTATTGTGGGTTCTTCATTACAGGTATGTCTCTGGTTTCTCCAGGGCCCCTCAGTCACCCCGCCCTGGGAATAGGGAGTGAACCCAGACCGGTGGATTAGGAACAGGAACTGCACATGCTTTGCTCAGTCCCACCCTCTCTCCTTGTCCTCTTTGGAGCTCTGGGCCAAGTCTTCTCATCAAAGCTGAAAATGTTAGTGTCAGAGCCCAAGGCCATGTGCTGTGGTTTTCCAGGGCCACCTGTGCCTGCCTGGATGGGCAACACCAGCAAATCCTGAGTTTGGGTAACAGCCCTCTCACCTGTAGGTAGGAACCATATTTTCCAAACACATCTCCATCATTTTTTTTAAAAGGAATCTTCAATGCAATTAAATCAGAACATGGGGAGGCGGCTGGTGGCTACTTACTGAACTTGCTGAAACCCCATTTTCTAAAAATGGAGAGACTTTGCCATACCTGTATGTGTATAGTGCTTGATGGCACTGAAGCCCTATCCTGTATCTTATCTCCTTGAGCCTTCTCAACAAACCTGGAGGAAAGGGAAGGTTTATTGCCCCAAGAGGACTCTGGCATGGAAACTGAGACCCAGAAATGTTAAGTGATCTTGTCCATACATTTTTCCAGATCTCTAGCTGCCACACTTCTGTTCATTCTTTCCCTCTCAACTTCCTCCAATGCTCCGAGTCCAATGAGTTGAGTGCCTTAGCAAAGATGGGGCAGGATGTGGACCCACCTCTCTCCACCTCCCCACAACATAGCAGTTCTGCGCTGTAAGGTTGCATTAGCATCCTACACAACTTATTGGCTTTGATGCCATGTATTAAAGAGACTAACTTACTGGAAGCCCAAACTTTAATTGTTCTGAGTTTTGGAGGCTTCTGCCAGGCAGAGAAGATAATTATATTGATTCCTTTGTTATTTTAATGACCTATTTTTCATTCTTAAGTACTATGTCTCTACCCAAATTTGAGACTCTTAAAAGTTCTTTAACAGTCGCTCCACAAACTAATAAACTAAGCAATTATAAAGCACTTTGCAAAGTCAGGCAACTCATTAAACCCTTCTACTTCTCAACTTCTTGGTGTCTACAGTTTAAATAGGGAATGTCTACTTAGCAGTGTAGTGTCAAGGCTAATTATTTCAACACATAAATCTACCAAATCATTTCATTTTGAAGGAAAGAAGAGTCCTTGCCCGGCTCAGTGGCTGAGCCAAGAAGTCACGGTTCGATTCCCAGTCAGAGCACATGCCTGATTTGCGAGCTGGAACCCCCAGAGAGGGCATGCAAGAAACAGCCAGTCAATGATTCTATCTCCCTCTCCCTTTCTCTTTGAAATCAATAAAAACATATTTAAAAAAAAAAAAAAGAAGAAGAAGAGTCCTTGACTGTCAACATGTGGAATCAGACTCCAAGCCATCTGCTGACTTCAGATGCCTGCCACCTTCCTTGTCCCTGGGGCCTGGTAGACTATTTTCATTTTTTGTGTTAGAGTAAACTCTTAAGTTACTGAAATGGGCAGGAAAGGGACCACTGTGGTCAACTGAACCAAGGCCTGGGCAGAAAACACAGTGGCTGGTATCTTTTCTAAAATGAACCAGGACATCTTCTTGCCTTAACTGGTCCTGCACAGTGGACACAAGTTACTCCCTGGGGACCTCAGATCCCTCCCTCAGAGCACAACTTCTCACTGTGCAATTGTAGGTGGGGATGTGGAAAAGTAGGACACAGCTCCCTGGGGTCCTCAATGACTTCTTCCTTCCCCAATCCAGTGTCCTTTCTGCACCTTGAATTTCAGCTCTTGGCACTGCTGCTCTCTCCCTCCTGGCTGTCTCTGCACATGTGTCCCACCACCCTCCAGTCTCCTGCTCTCCCACCGTCTCCCATGGCTCCCTCTCTGCAGAGTCTTGTCCCTCTTTCCACCCACTGCAGTCAAACCCCTAAGTCTGGTTCTCTCCTGCCTCCTCCAAGAAGGACTCATTCCCGCTCACAGCTGCAACCATCACCTCCCAGGCTGGAAGTGTTATCTCCCCACTTCTCACCCCCATTGTCTGCAGTACAGCAATCTTCACTATCAAACTGTCACCTCACACCATCCAAAAACCCATCCACACTCATGGTTCCTCCCCAAAGCCTTGAATGCAACCCCTCTCCCCAACTTCACTTGTGATGCTGCTTTGCTTTTGTTGTTTTATTTTTGTCATAGTGCTTACAGCCAAGTAAGCTTAGACTCTAAGAATGCATAGTGTACTTGGGCTTCATTTACACCTCACCCCCAATTTCTAAAGCTGGCCAGAGGCAAGTCCCCCTAATCTCTGCTACAGGTACAGGCCACACAGTTGGCTTCTGCCTTGTTTTTCTGCTGGACCTGACTCCCTACCCTAAGCCATGTCCCATTCTAAGCTGGAGCTCTGATACCTTCGTAGTTCTTGCCATGTCCCATAGCTACTTAGACCCCAAGTCACATTCCAGACTCTTTTAAAATGAGGAATCCCAGAAATCAGCTTGACTTGGAGTGAACATGGCAGCAGGGGTATAGGCTGGTATAGCAGAAAGAGCCCCAACTGGGGATATAGATAAGCCTGGGTTCACACCAACTCACTGACTGTGTGACTAGGCAGGCTTCTTCAAACCTGGTTCCTCGTCTATAAAATGGGAACATCATCCCCTTGCTTTTGGAGTTCCAAGGAATAAGGGAGATCATAAGAACAATGGGCTGTGATTTATTGAGCTACCATTTAGAGAGCCCTTACTCTGTGCCAGGTGCTCTGCGAGGGGCCAGGAGGAGACAGAGAGAGCAAAGCTCTCTCTTAAAGACATGAGGTCTCTTTTGTTAATAAACAGTCTGAAGGATCATCAGGGAAAGGAGAACAGATGAGATCTGCCCTTAGGGAAGCAAGAGACAGAACATCATAACACAGTGCAAGCCCTGCCCCAGCCCTGAGTCCTAGTATGGAGCCCACTACAGCAGTCCAATCCATAGGGTGAGCTGCATGGCTGAAGGGAGGATGCTCCACAGAGACCAGCCAAGGACTCTCCTGAGACCATTCCTGAGCAATTTCTGAGCAACAGGAAAGGACAGGGAAACAGGCAGCAGCACACGGCCTGGCCTCTTTCCTGAGTCCTGAAGGAGTGTCTTTGGGGAATGCCACCAACTCTTGCCTGTCTGCACAAGCACTGTCCGTGCAGGAAAAGGTAAGGGGGGGCCAACTATGCTCTTGCAATATGGAAGTCTCCAGAATGGTCAAAAGCAGCAATTATATGGTGGGTTTTGCCACCAAAAAGCTGTTGCTGCCTCCATCTCAATGAGAAGGTATATGTCTCTCACGCACTGTACCTTACCCAACCTCTACTGTACAGACACACCTTGGAGATGTTGTGGGTTCTGTTCCAGACCATTGTAATAAAGCAGATGCTTCAATAAAGCAGATACTGCAATAAAGGGAGTTGTAATCTTTTTGCTGGTGGAGGGTTGTGCCTTCGATCTGTAAAAACACAGTATCTGCAAAGCACAATAAATCGAGATATTTCTGGTCTTTGGGCTTCCAGGTAAACCTGACTCAGGTCTCATATTCCCAAGGCCCCTTGCACATGACCCCAGCTTTTCCCCAAGTAGTATGAGGGAACCAGGCCAGACATTAGGGGACCTGAATTATTTTTCTTTAGCTGCTAACAACCTCTGTGACCTTGAGTGGGTTGTACCTCCACGTACTCATCTGTCGTGACATCTGTGGGTATGAAGGTCAAAAGAGAAGAGAAATGAAAGCACCCGAGAACTAGGCAGCATTCCAGAAAGGTCAAAGATGGTAACAGCATGGTCAATAGCTTTCCAATAGTGGGAAATAAGAGGCGGTGAACAGAGTGTCCCAAATCTAAAGTCCCTAAGCCACCAAAATGAAATATATTGATAGGAAAGGCCTGCTGGGTATAGTGAAAAAAATCTCATCCCATGCAGAAATCAGGGCAAGGTTTCCAAACTTCCTGTCTAGAGTTTCCATTTGTGAGACGGGCTGTTTTCTGGAGCTGGCCAAGCCATTGGCGGTTGGCGGTTCCACGAGGGGCTTCATCAACAGAGCACAAGGATAGGACAGTTGAGCAAAGGTCAGAGGTTAGTTCCACTGCTGCCAAAGTGACTGTCCCACTGGCAGGGACTGGCCACATTTTTCTCCTCCTGTTTTCCTCTCCTAGTGTGTTTTTACAGTATCTCCACTGGCTGAGGGGATGGAGCTACTGATGGTAGGTTTGTTACAGTGTAGCGATTTCAACTATACGGAATTGGGAAATCTTGTATGTGGCCATTGTATTCACCTAACCTCCACCTCATCACATCCTTCAGATGGCACAGAAGAGGGAGAGAGAGGGGACAGGGCCTTAGGGCCCGGCTGGAACAAGCGCTACTGGAAGCCAAGGGTGTGGAGGAGGACCGTGAACTCCATATGAGCCATAGAGGAGCCAGAAGCTAAGCTCAGAGTCAGGAATACTCAAGCTGTGTGTACCCCCAGGCCACCAGGACACTCCCATATTTGGGGGGAAAAGGAAGGGCAAATGAGATAGTCAGGGTCAAGAGGCCTAATTTTTCCTAGTGGTAGGATCTCCACCCTAAATCCCATGAAAGGAATTGGTAGTGTTTTATGAGAGTTCTTGCTGCTGCCCCAGAGAAACCCTGTGCACACCTGACCCAAGGCTCTGCTCCTCTCCCCTTTGCCCCCAAGGCCCAATCCTCAAGGTCAGACAAGGACATTCTCTTGCCAGCTCCTGCAATGGTAGGGACCAACCTCACAGAGAGCAAGACCTGGCAGCTGCCAGGCACATAGGAAGAAAAGTGGGCTGGCTCAGTGGGTCAAAACAGAGGTGGGCAGGTGGGAGATGAGGACAGGATGAACATAGCTTCCACATGACAGTCCCAGCAAACCCCTGCTCTTCCTGGAAACATTTTGGAACCCAAATCAAAGGTATGGGATGGAAGGAAAGGATAGATTTGTAGGGGGGAGAAGAAAGTAGAAGAAAGAATAATCATAGTAATAACATTACAGCCAGTATTTACTGAGCCTTTACTATAAGTACATTAAGCAATTAACATGAATTAATACATTCAACCCTCCCAACAACCTTATGAAGTAGGTTCTATTATTACCTCATTTTTTAGATTAGGAAACTGATCCCACAGCCAGTATTGAAAAATGTCCCCAGGGCCTCCAAGACACAGCTATCACTCTGAATGGCCAAGAAGAAAAGGCCAACTTGTCTGGGAAATGCCATTTCATATGACAAAATGGGAGCCTGGCAACCTGCTATTGAGAGCGTTTGTCAGAGTATCAAGGAAGAAGACAACTTGGCCCTGAGGGTATGGGCACCCTGTGGTGCTGGCCCACCAGCAGTGGCACCCACCTCCCTGAGCAACAAGGTAAGTGTCCATCATCCTAGATCACTGTCTAATTGGAGGGCTTTCTGTGAGCCTCTGGTCCTTCAGCCTCTTGGATGGGTCTTACTACATAGCACATGGCACAACCAGATCCTCAAATCCTACCCAGGGATGAAGATTTGATGACCAGATCTTTATCTCCTTAGCACAGACTTGTAATATCTGGTGTTTTATATACATTGTTTCATAAAATCCTCAACCCTTCCAGGTAAGTATTTTCATGTCTTCCTTGTATGTCCCATGACAAATGAAGAGTCTGAGACTCCCCTGTTAAGGGATTCCCAGTGGTCAAACAGCTGGTAAGGTCAGGAGTCAAGTCTATGCCTGATTCTGCTCTAGTCATTCGTGGGCTTCTCTGATGGGTCCCATCCTAAGGTTTAAATTGTTTTGGGTGCTGTGGGCTTTGATCTCACCATTCACACTCTCTCCCCAGGCCCCTGACCCAGCAGAAAGCAGAGGCCGATCCCCTCATAAATGTCTTCCATTCAGGGTCTTCCAGTCTTCTGCCCATATCACCTCAGAGGGCTCAGAGGCCTTCTAGGCCTCCCACACCCACCAATGGAAACAACCAAGGTTCATTTTGCACCAAGCCCCAGACCAAGTTCTGAATAGACAAGAACCTTCCCATGTTCTGCTCAGCCCCAACTCCACCTACTGCGCATTAGTTGAGCCTTATCAGGGAGCAAGAACATGATGGGTTTCAGCAGCCTTTGAAGAGAAAGGCTTAAAGAGAAAACAAATCCACCAAATCAGTTCACCCTGGTTGTTTTCCAACTAGAGGAATGATGGGCAAATCAATACTGAGCCACTCCTCCAATGGTCCTGGGACTCACACGCCTCCTTTTGTGATGGCCAGGCCTGCAGCAGAGCGCTCAGAACAGGCAGGTGCCCACCTGCCAGGCATCATGTTGACAAGTCCTACTAACAGTCTTCTTACTAGCACACTCTGGTAAGAAGGGGTGCCCCCTGACAGTTGACAGAAGAAATGGACATTGTGCATTTAGCCAGAAATTCTTACAGGAAGGCCTCAAAGCATTTCATTCTTATCATCTTTTAATCATGTTACAAGGGTGATATGGTTAACCAAATCCAAATTTTCAGGTGCAAAATTTAATTTCCCCAGGTTCCAATGAGTTGAAATGAGACCACCTAGATGGGGAGGAGGAGATGTGACCTGGGGGCGTGACTTGGGCCTTGCCCAGTGACTCAGTGGTCCACAGAAATGACTGCGTCTCTGTAGTACCCGGGCAGTAAGCATCGCAAAGCAAAGCGCAGTGGCGGGAAGGACCTGGAGATCCTCTTGGCTGCTGCAACAAGGATGTGGAATGCTTTCTAGCCATAAACAAAAGAAGAAACCGGAAGTGACATCACAATCAAAACAAACTGGGACTTGAGTATCTACGGTGAATTGGTGACCCCAAATGGAAAAGATCCTGCTCGCTTGCTGTTGGCTATGGAAGGTGGTTGTGAGGCCCTGCGCTCCCACCGGGTGGGCCTTCGCCTGCTGCCTCATGACTGCCCGCTGCAGATATTTCTTAATATCCAAACTCCAAGAATACACTGGATACCACTGTTATAAAACCAAGGGAAACTTATGAAGAAGTTTACATTACTGAAACTACAGTTGAAAGCATGCTACATCAGCAAATCTGGACACGAAGCCCAGCTGATAATGGAAGAGTGTCCCAACAGTTATAGTCCAACTGGCATTAAAATAGGACATCAGCTGGAGTCAAATGCAGAAGCATCAGCTCAGGGTGTTGTCATGGAATGAAATTCATATTGCCTCACTGATCTGATATGAACATGTGTTCTCGATCTGTGAAGTCCTTATGAAAAGGATAGTGAAAATATTCAAGAGCAAGTAAACTCTGACCTGGAGGTGGCTTCCGTCCTATTTAAAGCTGAATGCAATATCCATACATCTCCTCCAGGAATCCAAGGAAGGCATGTCTACAGTCCCTCTACAACAAAGCACTTCTCACCCACAAAACAGTCAGTTACTCTAACCAGTAGACACAGAAGAAATGAGGTCTCAACCACACCTCTGTTAGCAATTCTTTATCTGTCCAACAGTTGGCTGCTCAGTGAGAGATGCTCTATTTGCCACTTGTATGGGACAAGAAAATGATGTCAATCACACGGATGAAGACAGATTTACTCCTCTGATGTGGGCTGGAGTACACAGGCAAATAGCTGTAGTAGAGTTTCTACTTCAGAAGGGTGCTGATCCCCAGCTTCTAGGAAAAGGTCGAGAGACTACACTGTCCCTGGCCTGTCCTAACGGCTACAGAGATATTGTCAAAGTTCTGCTTGATTGTGGCACTTTTGTAGGCTCACCTTTGCTTTGTGCTGTACATGGAAATCATGTGAAATGTGTAAAAATGTTTTTAGAAAATGAAGCTGACCCAACAAATGAAACCGACACTGGATATATTTCTATGGATTTAGCTGTAGCCCTGAGCTGTAGAAGCGTCCAACAGGTTGCTGAGTCACATTTATGGGAGCTGTTCAAAATACCAAGGAGTAGACAGTCTTCAGAAACTGTTGTCTGCCCTTTCCTTTACTTTTTTTTTTTTTTTTTTTTTGCCTACAGTACCCGGGATTCCCAGGCATTTCCTTTACTTTTTGGCCCTTATAAACAATAGCTTTGTTTGCTTATAAGTTTTTAACTCAGGTGCAATATTTACTGATTTTTAGTAAGTTTTAATAAATATTCCTCTGAGTAATTCATTGGTTTATAATAAAATTAATGTTGATGCTTTTTTGTAAATGTGTTTTATAGCATATTTAAAATGATAAATAAAATTTTTGTGGTATGTAAATATTTATGGTACAGATAGTTACCTGTCTTTGTATTGAGTGCTATAATTTAACATTTTCAGGAATTACTCTACTCTATTCATCTTCACTCTTGTATTAATTTACTAACTTTATATAGAGTTTGCTATAAATCCATAGAAAAAATTATTATTGAATTAAAAATGCACAGTATGTTTACAAAATGTTGTAAATAAATAAAGTACATTTTCAGTTTAAAACAATAAAGAGATGTACACCTGGAAGCCCAAATTTCTTGATCTGAAAGACTACCCCCACACACACCATTCTGAGATGGCAATTCAATGGCCGCAAATGCAAAATGCATTTGGGACTTTACCAAATTATAGAGGTCCCATTCACCAGCTGGCCACTCCGTACTCTGTGCCAAGCTCTTTGCATGAATATGTCTTTAAATCTCAAAATAATCCTGTGAAATACCTCAGTTTTATAGAAAAAGTGGAGGCTCAGAGGAGGTGCATGACTTGCCGAGGGTCACAGAATTCGTTTGGATTCACCTGCAGGGTGGGCTCTGATCCAATGGTACCCACCTCTTTTCAGTGTCCACCAGAAGGTAAGCAGTGCCTTCTACGTTTCTTCTTGGCATCCATAAATGCCTGGCGATACCAGGGTCCATAAAGCTTCTCAAGGGAAGAGAGCAAATCCACGCCCCATAGAGCTAGTAGCTGAGTGCAGTGCTGACAATGAGAGCACTGACACTAATTTTGGGGACAGGTCTCCCCAGTAAGCATAAAATCCCGGCCCTGAGAGGAACATATTTGCAACGTGAATTGGCTAGAGGGAAAAGCAATGACCTTCACTGGAGGGTTTCAACTAATTAGTGTTTTTTCTAACACAAAAACCAAGCCTTCAGAGGGCCTTTCCAATAAGGCTTTATAAGCAGTTCTCAAACACTAGGAAAGACTTACCAGGTGTACCGGTTAATAATGCGGATTTTGTAATCCAAGAAAACATGATAATTTCAAGAGAAACATCAACAGTGCTTTATTCAAAATAATGTCCATCGCTAGCTACACATTTCCCCCATCTTTCAGGTAATTAGTGGATAGCATCCCAATAGAACTTTTCTTGTTTTGAGGCAAACCATTCAGAGACCCAATTTTCCACTTCTTTGTATGTTTTGAAGTGCTGCTCAGAAAGTGCGTGTGCCATCAGAACAAGTGCTAATCTGAAGGAGCAAGGTCTGGTGAATACAGCGGGTGGGTTAATACTTCCAAGGCAAGATCTTTTAACGTGTCTTTAACTGGTTTTGAAGTGTGTGATGGTGCATTATCATGAAGCAAAATTACTTTTCCATGTCTTCTGGAACATTCTGGTCATTTTATGATCAAAGTGTGGTTCAAAATGATTATTTGTTGTCGGTAGCGATCAATATTAATGGTTTCACCTGGTTTTAGAAGCTCATAATACACACACCTCCCTGACCCCACCAAACGCAGAGCATTTTCCTTCTGAAGCGATTTGGCCTTGCAGTCAATGTTGATGGTTGACCTGGATCAACCCATGATTTTGTGCTTTTGGGATTCTCAAAATAAACCCACTTTTCATCGCCAGTCACAGTTCAATGCAAAAAAGACTTTCTTTCAAGCCTTTGAAGCAACATTTTACTGATGACTTTTCGGTTTTCCATTTGTTTCTCATTCAGTTGATGTGGCACCCATTTTCCTTCCTTTAAAATCTTTCCCATTGCTTGTAAACGATCGGAAATTGTTTGCTGAGCTACATTTAATCCTTCTGCGAGTTGTTTTTGAGTTTGACACGCATCTTCATCCAATAATGCTTGTAATTGTTGGTCTTCAAACTTTTTCTGTTGATCTGGACGTTGTTTGTCTTTCACATTGAAATCATCACTTTTAAAGCATTTAAACCAGCATTCACAAGTATCTTGAGATGGAGCATGTTCATCATAAGCTTCCCGAAGTATACGATAACTTTCAGCAACACTTTTCTTCAAAATAAAATAATGAATTAAAACCTCCCACAAATGTTCTTTTTTTGGCATGAAATTCGACATTTTTAAAGGTAAAAATATCTATGATGTTAACACCTTCAGCAAATTTGACATATGAAGTTTTGAAGCTTGCTGTCAATACAACAAAATAGCATACATATCAAATCGCATATATATGAACATGTGCAACTCCATCTATTGAAAAAAATCCGCATTATCAACCAGTATACCTGGTATTGCTGACTCCTTCAGCCATAGTAATATTTCATCTTTGATAAACACATATTAAGTTCCTATTGATTGTGAAAAGAATTGGATTTTTGATGCCTTTTCACTAGTAGCTTATGATGACCTAATTAAGGACATATAAATACTCATGAAACACCTGGAGTAAATGTGGGTATAGCCTTTCTTAGACAACAGGACAGAGGAAGAGACTGGCCTGGGCTTGTGCATGGATGGAATATGGATGCTGCCTACTATACAGCTTGAGTGATTTGATGCATCATCCAGAAAAGAAAAGCTATTTTCTTGAATGGCCTGTTGCACTCACTTTTTTTTTTTTTCACTTAAGGGATCAAAAGCTTTAAAATGCAAATGTTTATGGAATGGTAATAAATAATGCCAAGGCTACTCTTTACCACTTTAACCTGAATTATTCCTTGGGATCAACTTCAAATGTCTAGCAGTCTTGGGGTTGGTTACATGGCACAGGTCAGGAAATGAAATATGTGCGGCCTGGAGAATGGGACACTGAGAAAGAGAAAGGCAGGAGTCATCAGGCAGGTGGGCAACCTGGGGTCTGCTGGGAGAACCCAGAGAGGAAAACAAGACAGAAAGACAGACAGACAGACAGACAGCACAGAGAGACCACCCTGGTCTCCAAACACAGCTACAACCATTTCCCAGAAAACAGAAATCGACACTTCTCTGCAGTCACAGAATAAGGAAATGGAAAAGGACCCTCTTCTCAGATCAAATAAATAGAAATAACAAAGAAAGCACCTACAGTGTTGCCATCTGGTACCGTGCAAGAATGCCCTTCCCTTCCCTTTTATGTCAGCATGCAGCTATAGGTATGTATGTGTCGGTCCACTTCCTCTGACTTTCAGTATGACAGTTTTGCTACTACAAAGCTATAACAAAGGATTGGACACTTTTGGAACCCTATGCTGGTTTCTACTAACATTTTTAAATAGTCTTATGATTGCAATTATGATTATTTAAAGTCAACACAGCAGCACCAGGCCACACGCTAACCACTAACAACTGTAGCTGTGGAGTTTTTGTTTTCCTGTAAAATCATTTTGTGATGTGGCATTAAGGGGTTGAACTAGTTGACTTCCCAGCTCCCCCCGGCCCTGCATTCTTCATCCTGTGTCTGTACAAAGTAAATGGAATGGCCTTGTGTGCACTCTGAAGACAATGACCTTGGAACATGCTGGTAGCATCTGGGGTTGCCCAGGCCCTGGGGGGAAGCATGATTCTGCCAGATGTCACAACCGATTTAAATAAAAGAAAGATGAGAACCAGCCAGAGGGAACTGATGCTTGACACCATCCCTGAGGGTCTGTCCAGTGAGAGCCAGAGCAGTGTGGGGGAGACAGGGGAGATCTCCTCTGCCAGGATACACAGGCAGTGCTTGCTGTAGCCACTGTGATCAGGGCCCAGATATGTCCTTGCTTGTCTGCAAAACCACAGTGCAGGCTGAGAAAGGTGAGAGCTGAAGCCGTTGGGCAAAGGGACAGGATGATGCAAAAGTGTAGGGCCTACAGAAAGGTAGAGGAGTGTGGGGAAGAAGAAAGCATAAAGGCAAACTCACTTTTCCCCTTCCCAAGAGAAGTTTGCATGAGCTAGGATGTCCACAGAGAGAGCTCGGATGGTGACAGATGTTCTGCTTCCAAGAGAGAAAGGAGATAATGATCATCATTTCATATTTAAAACCACAGCTTAATGGCCAGAGATCTTACACACTTCTATGTCCTTCTGCAAAGCCTCTGCAAGGACAACACATTCAACCTCCAAGTCTACCTGGGGACAATGAAACACTGAAAAAGAATTAAATGAAGAAAGCAACCACAGACTTCAGGAACAAAAGTGAGAACTTTTATTTTCTAGCCGGCAAGACTCTCAGATTGCTTTGTTTAATTTCCTTTTAATACTGGAGCACATCTCCATAGTAACTCCAAGAACCGGGGAGCCTCATGAGGCCAGGTGGAGGCTGGAGGACTATCCTCTTTGGGATCATAGAAGACCCCTCAGGGAGGACCATACTTCATTTTGATTTCCTCCCTCGCCATCCCAGTGTTTATGAACTGAAGTGCTCTAGAAAGGCTTCAGGACTGAACGTTATTATGCAAGAAAATAAACAAAATTAAGGAAGAAAAAAGATACTCAGTGAAGTCTCTTCAACAAACCAGAGTGAGAACTTTCTCCTGCTGACTTCTGACTTTTGGGCACAGGAGCTATACCTGACGGAATACAGGAGGCTATCTGCAGAACCCGAGTACCAATTATTTACAAAGCTCTGAGTTTGATTACCCTCAAAGTTCCATACCATAAGGACCTACTGTAATCCATTTTGCTGATGGAGAAACTGAATTGTGTGAGATCATGTGATTATCAAAATGAGATTATTAAAAATGAGAATTGACTAGCATGGATCAAATCCACAGCTATGGTCACATATTACAACGTGAGTGAACCTTGAAGACTTCATGCTAAGTGAAATAAGGAAGTCGCAGGAGGAAAAACACTAAATGATTCCACTTATATGAGGTCTCTAAAGTAGTCAAACTCATAGAAGCAAAAAGTAGCATGGTGGTTGGCAGGGACTGGGAAGGGGCAGGATGGGGAATTGCTGTTGAATGGGTCCAGAGTTTCAGTCATGCAAAATGAAAAAGTTCTGGAAATCTGCTGTATAATTGCATGTAGTAAACAACACTGTACTATATACTTAAAAATTTGTGAAGAGGGTAGGTTTCATGTTATATTGTTTTATCACAATGAGAAAATATCTATAGCTGTGAGTAGCTTAACAGTTGTGTCTGCTCCTTCCTAGTGCTGCTGCAGAGAAGAGTTTGAAGTCTTTTCACTTATACTATAAAGGAAAATGTCTACAGCCATAGCTCTAGTGAAAAGAGATGACAAACATGGCCAAAGACATGAAGAGACATTTCACTGAAAAGGCAATGCAGATGGTAACCATGCTCCAACGAATGGGAGGACATGATTGTAAATCATATATCTGATAAGGGTCTAGTGTCCAAGATATGTAAGGAATTCATGTCCCTTTGTAAAGCCTCTGCAAGGACAGTCAACACATTTAGCCTCCATGTCCACATGAAAACACTAAGAAATAATAATAAGAAGAAAAAAGAAATAATAAAAAGTAACACAATTAGCCCTGGCCTGTGTTGCTCAGTT
Source organism: Myotis nattereri (assembly GCF_964212035.1). Lineage (NCBI taxonomy): Eukaryota > Metazoa > Chordata > Mammalia > Chiroptera > Vespertilionidae > Myotis > Myotis nattereri. The sequence continues at coordinate 94,000,140 of NC_138075.1, read as the reverse complement.
GGTTGGGTGTTGTCCCATGCACCAAAAGGTTGCTGATTTGATTCCCCGTCAGATCACATGCCCAAGTTGTGGGCTTGACACCTTGTAGGAGGCATGCAGGAGCCAGCTAATCGATATCTCTCATATCAATATTTCTCTCTCTCCCTCTCCCTTTCTCTCTCTCTAAAATCAATTTTAAAAAATGTAAAAAAAAAAAAAACTGGGCAAAGGACTTAAAGAGATATTTCTCTGAAGAAGATATACAAACAACTAGTAAGCACATGAGAAGGTGTTCAACATTCCAGTCATTTAGTAAATGCAAATCAAAACCACAATGAGATACTACTTCATTCCCACTAGGATGCTTGATTCAGTAAGACAGAAAATAACAAATGGCGGACAAGAAGTGAAGAAATTAGAATCCTCATACATTGCTGGTGGGGAAGGGAAATGGTGCAGCTGCTTTGAAAAACAGTTTGGCAATTTCTCAAAAGGCTAAACATAGAGTTACCATATTATCCAGCAATTCTACTCCTAGGTATATACCAAAGAGAGATGAAAATATCTATCAACATAAAAACTTACACATAAATATTCACAGCAGCATTATTCATAATAGGCAAAAGTGAAAACAACTTAGTGTTCATCAACTAATGAATGAATAAGAAAAATGTGGTACACCTATACAGTAAAATATTACAACAGAGATGAACCTTGAGAACATTAGGTGAAAGTAGCCAAACACAAAAGGCCACAAAAATTTGTGCACTCGGGGGGCGGGGTCCCTCAGCCTGGCCTGTGCCCTCTCGCAGTCTGGGACCCCTCTTGGGATGACCACCTGCTGGCTTAGGCCCGCTCCCCAGGAGATTGGGCCTAAGCTGGCAGTCAGACATCCCTCTGGTGGCCTAGGTGCCCTCGGGGGATGTCTACTTGCCAGTGGGGAGCAGGCCTAAGCTGCAGTTGGACATCCTTAGCACTGCTGAGGAGGTGGGAGAGGCTCCTACCACCACCACTATACTGGCAGCCATCAGCCTGGCTTGTGGCTGAGCAGAGCTCCCCCTGTGGGAGTGCACTGACCACCAGGGAGCAGCTTCTGCAGTGAGCATCTGTCCCCTGGTGGTCAGTGTGTGTCATCGTGACCAGTCATTCCCAGTCTTTCTGCTATTAGGGTCAATTTGCATATTACCCTTTTATTATATAGGATAGAGGCCTGGTGCATGGGTGGGGCTGGCTGGTTTTCCCTGAAGGGTGTCCCAGATCAGGGTGGGGGGTTTTCTGGGGTGCCTGGCCAGCTGGGTGAGGGACTGAGGGTTGTTTTCAGGCTGGCCACAGCCTTCAGGGTGGGGGTCCCCGCTGGGGTGCCTGGCCAGCCTGGGTGAGGGGCTGATGGCTGTTTGCAACCTGGCCACAACCCCTTCAGGGTAGGGGTCTCCCCTGGGGTGCCTTGCCAGCCTGGGTGAGGGTCTGAGGGCCATTTTCAGGCTGGCCACACCCTCTTCAGGGTGGGGAGTCCTGCTGGGGTGCCTGGCAAGTTTGGGTGAGGGGCTGATGGCTGTTTGCAGGCTGGCCACCGACCCAGCCACCCAAGCTCCCAGTGCAGGCTGGCTGGAAACAGGTATCTAGGATTTATTTATCTTCTATAAATGAAACTTTGTTGCCTTGAGCGGAGGCCACAGGCAGCCAGGGCAGGCGGGAAGCTTGGCTTCCTCCATTGCCAGGGCAACCAAGCCTCCTGCTTGCTCCATCTCCGTGGCCACAGGCCGCCATCTTGGTTGTGTTAATTTGCATATAGTCGCTCTGATTGGCTGGTGGGCATGGCTTTGGGCATAGCGGAGGTGCAGTCAATTTGCATGTTTCTCTTTTATTAGATTTCATTTATAGAAAATGTCCAAAATTGGCAAATCCCTAGAGACAGAAGGTGAGTGGCAGCCAGGGCCTGGGAAGAGGGCAGAATTGGGAGTGACTGGTAATGGGTTCTGGGTTTCTTTTTAGAGGGATGAAAATGCTTTGGAAATAAATGATGATGGTTGCACATACCAGTGAACAAAGTGTACTTAATTGTACACTTTAAAAGGGTGAGTCTTACAGTGTGTGAATTATATCTCAATGAAAAAAAAAAGATTTAAAATCATGGTGAGATAGTATTACATACCTATCAGAATGGCTAAAAAAAGTGATAATAGCAAATGCTGGCAACAATGCAAAAAACTGGATCGCACGTTGTTGGTGGAAATAGAAATGACCCAGCCACTTTGGAAAATAGTTTGGAAGTTTCTTTTAAAATGAAAAAATTGATTTACTATATGACCTAATAATGACAACCTTGGGCATTTTACTGCAGAGAAATGAAAACTTAAGTCCATACAAAAACCTATACATGAATGTTCAAAGTAGCTTATTCACCATAGCTAGTAACTAGAAACTAGCAGAAAAAAGTTCTTCAGCGAGTGATTTAACAAAGGATGGCACACCTATAATGAGAAATATTACTCAGCAATCAAAAGAAAGACAACAACTTGGATTAACCTCAGGGAACTTTGCTGAGTGAAGAAGACAATCTCAAAAAGCTATGTACTGTAAGGTCCTACCTATACAACCATTGAAATAAAATTCTAGAGAGAACAAATTAGTGGCCACCAAGGTTTAAGAATGGGCGAGGAAGAAGGTGTTGCTATAAAGGGGTGGCACGAGAGGCCCTGGGGTGATAGGGCAGTCTATATCTTGATTGAGGTGGTAGTGACAGGAAGCTACACATGTGACAAACTCGTCTAGAGTTTTACACACTAGTAAAATCCTTGTACACTGGCAATTTCTCAAAAGGCTAAACATAGAGTTACCATATGATCCAGCAATTCTACTCCTAGGTATATACCTGTGGTCGGCAAACTGCGGCTTGCGAGCCACATGCGGCTCTTTGGCCCCTTGAGTGTGGCTCTTCCTAAGCTTTAGGAGTACCCTAATTAAGTTAATAACAATGTACCTACCTATATAGTTTAAGTTTAAAAAATTTGGCTCTCAAAAGAAATTTCAATCATTGTACTGTTGATATTTGGCTCTGTTGACTAATGAGTTTGCCGACCACTGGTATATACCAAAGAAAGATGAAAATATATATCCACATAAAATTCTACAGAGAGAGAGAGAGAGGGGGGGGGGTGGAGAAGTGCATGTATAACTGGTGACACCTGAATTAGCTCTGTGGACTTTACCAATGTCATTACTTGGTTTTGTTATTGTACTATAGTTATATAAGATGTTCACCATAGGGGAGAATGAGGGAAGGGTACCGAAAACCTCTCTCCATTTCTTTGCAGCTGCTACTGAATCTATATTTACTCCAAAATAAAGTCTTTTTTTCAGTAATTATATAGTAAAGCATTAGTCAATGTTTAAGAATAATTGCTGTGTTTCAATAAAATTCATAGTTGATGGCAAAAGTAGAAAAGAAATGACAGCCAGCACAGTCAGCAACAAACCATCCCCTCTATGTGTAGGAGGGAGTTCTCCTCTTACTGTGAATGCCCATACTCAAAAACAAGTCAAGGGAAAACCAAGATGGAGGCATAGGGAAACACTGGAGTTTGCTGCCTCGAACAACCACTTCAAAAATACAACTAAAATACAGAACAGACATCATCCAGAACCACAGGAAGGCTGGCTGAGTGAAAATTCTACAACTAGAAGGAAAGAGAAAAGCATACCGAGACTCAGAGGAGGCACAGTGCAGAAGTAAAATACTAAGGTACAGAGGCACACATGGGGTGGGCTGGCGGCTGAGGGCACGGTTGTCGTTTTCAATCAGGAGGGAGTCTCAGGCTCTGAGCTCCAGTTCTGGGCGAGTCTGGGGACCCAGACTCATAAGGGAGAAGCGGGACTGTCTGGCATCGGTCGGAACTCAAGGGCAGCTTTCTCTCAGAGGGGCTTGCAGCGATTGCCAAGACACTGAGAAGCTGGGCCTCTGAGAGCAGCCATAACTGCAAGCCCCGCCCTGTTGATCCCATGGGACCTGCCCTGCCCAAGCCCTGAAGGGAGGCTTTTGCTGGATAGCCTCAGGCAGAGGCTAGATTAGCACCTCCCTAGAAATCCAGTAGCCAGTGTACCCAGAGGTCAGAGTGGAACCATCCAGTTTGCAGCTCGCGGAACCATAAAGGACACACTCAGGGGGCAGACTCAGAGAGCACCAAAGCCCCACTGAAGCAAGTCTTGCCCCATAAGGGTGTCTTCAGCACAGAAGTTCTCCTACTGTAGACACAGCTGATTCTCACAGCCAATTGACCTGGAGGTTAATTCCTCCCAGTGATACCTACAACAATCAAGGCTTAACTGCAAGAAGACTCTGCACAAAGCCCACAAGGGGGGCACCAAGAGTGTCCTCCTCAGATAACTGGGGAGGCTGAACCACTGGGCCCTAGAGGACACTTAGCACAAAAAACCACTTTATCAACACAGGGAAGCATAAAAAATGCGGAGACAAAGAAAAAGGACACAAATGACAGAAATGGAGGAAAGCAAACTACTGGATATAGAGTTCAAAACCACACTTTTAAGGTTTTTCAAGAATTTTCTAGAAACTGCCGATAAATTTAATGAGGCCTACAAGAAATCCAATGAGACCCTCGAGGTTGTGATAAAGGACCAACTAGAAATTAAGCATACATTGACTGAAATAAAGAATATTATACAGACTCCCAACAGCAGACCAGAGGATCACAAGAATCAAGTCAACGATTTGAAATATGAAGAAGCAAAAACACCCAACCAGAAAAGCAAAATGAATAAAGAATCTGAAAATACGAAGATAGTGTAAGGAGCCTCTGGGACAGCTTCAAGCGTACCAACATCTGAATTATAGGGGTGCCAGAAGAAGAGAGAGAGCAAGATATTGAAAACCTATTTGAAGAAATAATGACAGAAAACTTCCCCTACCTGGTGAAAGAAATAGACTTACAAGTCCAGGAAGCGCAGAGAACCCCAAACAAAAGGAATCCAAAGAGGACCACACCAAGACACATCATAATTAAAATGCCAAGAGCAAAAGACAAAGAGAGAATCTTAAAAGCAGCAAGAGAAAGACAGTCAGTTACCCACAAGGGAGTACCCATACGACTGTCAGCTGACTTCTCAACAGAAACTTTGCAGGCCAGAAGGGAGTGGCAAGAAATATTCAAAGTGATGAATGCCAAGAATCTACAACCAAGATTACTTTATCCAGCAAAGCTATCATTCAGAATTGAAGGTCCGATAAAGAGGTTCACAGATAAGAAAAAGCTTAAGGAGTTCATCATTGCCAAACCAGTATTATATGAAATGCTGAAAGGTATCCTTTCAGAAAAGGAAGAAGAAGAAAAAGGTAAAGATACAAATTATGAACAACAAATACACATCTATCAACAAGTGAATCTGAAAATCAAGTGAAAAATCTGATGAACAGAATGAACTGGTGATTATAATAGAATCAGGGGCATTGAAAGGGAATGGACTGACTATTCTTGGGGGGGAAGAGGATGAGGGGGATGCGGGAAGAGACTGGACAAAAATGGTGCACCTATGGATGAGGATAGTGGGTGGGGAGTGAGGGAGGAGGGTGGGGTGGGAACTGGGTGGAGGGGAGTTATAGGGGGAAAAAAGAGGACAAATGTAATAATCTGAACAATAAAGATTTAATTAATAAAAAATTAAAAAAAACAAGTCTAGAACATCCAGTGTGGACCACATATGTATCCTCACTGGTCCTCTATTTTCCTCCCTGCACCTCAACTATCATCTCTGGATCTTCATTCTTGCTCTTCTCTGTCTGAATTCACCCTCTTCTCTTCCCTCCACCTATCCTAATCCTTCCCTCCTCATGAGGCCCAGAAGCAGTATCCATCTTCCCATGTGGGTTAATTGTATTCCTCCAACTACATACTGGAGTTCAAACACCAGGTGCCCTTCTACTGTATTCTCCATAATACATGACACAATGCTAAGAATGTAGGAGGTACTCAAAAATCCTTGTTGATGGAATATAATCCGGTCTGCCTTAAGGTCTTTTATTCTTACTCTTATGAAGGAGAATGGATACATGTGAAGATATATGAACCATGACAAACGTTTCACACATAACCACTACTTGGTACTTTCAAATGTCATTTCAGTTGATTTCAATGCAGTGCTGTGAATGAGGCATAGTAGATATAATTAGACCCATTTTACAGGTAAGGCAACTGAGTTCAGAATGTTCAGTGATTTCCAAAGTCACAGTTGATACTGATTCAGGTTTAGAACCCAAGACTCATTCAAAAGCCCTACCAAGTTGCAAATCGCCACATTAAAACTTAATTTTAAGAAGGTTCATTATTAAAATTCAAATCTTCACAAAGGAAGTGTAACGTTTTGCAGCACAAGATGTGGTGTTTAGCCAACACCTTGGAAGTGGCTGAAGCCCTGTAGGAAGAGGACAGAGAATAAATGTCTTAAAAGACATTTGATCAAGGACAAATTGGAAGAACACAGGAAAATGTCCACTTCCAAAATATATCCTAAATCCAGGCATTTCTCCCAGCACCACTACTATCTATTCCCTCACTCGAGCCTCTAGTCCTCAGATCATATCACTCCATTCAATGGCTTCCCAAAGCACAAAGATCTAAACATCTTATCCTTGCTTAGAAAGTTCTAAATGGTGTGGCTCCTGCTCACCTCTCCAAATTCATCTTGTTCCATTCTTCCTCCACCAACAATGCTCACACATACTTTTCCAACCCTCAAGTGTGCCAGGCATCTGTCTTGGCCAGTAGCATTGGTTTTCTCTTCTACCTGGAATGCTTTTCTGCCTGACCTTTGTTTAGCTGGCCATGTGTCATTCAAAGTTCAGTGTGTTCTCACCTCAACCAAAGTAGTTACCAGTTCCTATCATATTACTTTCTTTTAATTCTTTGCCAAACACCTATCACTATCTGACATTTGTTTCATTGACTGATGTATTGCCTGTCTCTCCCTCATCCCACTGCAACGTAAGTTCTAGGAGGGAAGAGAAAGGTTTACTTTTGTTCTCTTTTGTATTCCCAGTGCCTAACACATAGTAGGTGTTCAATAAATATGCATAGAGGAAGGCAGGAAGGAAGAAAAAGTCCACCACCCTACCTACTTCACAGCTCTGGCTCTATTTGGCCAAACAAATGGCCTAGTAATGACAACCTGAGAGTAGAGTAATAGCCTTCACCTAAGAAATAAATGAATTACATGATCATAGAAACCTTAAAAGCACCGTGAAAATAGTATAAGTCATCTTACAAGGTCTAGATCAAGCCCCCCTCTTCTCTGAGATCTTCCTGGAATACTCAGCGCCTCTCTACTCCCTCCCTGCTCTGACTTCCTAGAGCTTTATTGCCCACACTACCCATGGGATATGTAATAATCCCCGTATTTTCATTGGTATGAGTGCCTGCTATGTGAGGGAATCCTGCTGGGTCTTGAGAATATAATGATGAATAAGGAGTTTATATATAATTTACACCCTGGTTCCAGGCCATAGATATTAAAACAATATTTGCATAATTCATTATTTGTGGTAAGTGACACAAAGAAAAGTGTGTACTAATATCATAATTGGAGGACAAAACCAGACCAGCTGGATAAAGGAAGGAAAGCAGGTAGGAAGTGGGTCAGGGAAGTAACAGTTACTCTGTAAGCAGAGAGCCTCTCCAGTGTAGGAGGCAGAAGACCAGTGAGCCAAAAATAGAATGGACTTAAAGTCAGGAGACCATGGTCTCACTTTTAGTCCTATCACTGTCTACCCACATTCCATTTCACTTATCAGGCCTCAGTTCACTTAACTGTGATTACTAATATCAGAAATAATTAAAGTGTTTGTAGAACCCTCAGAAAAATAAAATATTACCACATGATTTTCCAGAGATAAAATCATTTAATTTCAACAAACAAAACATTTATTGAGAATGTTTTACGTGCTTAATACAAAGATCCATAAAGGTTGCCCTAACTGGCTTGGCTCAGTGGATAGAGCATCGGCCTGCGGACTGAAGGGTCCCAGGTTCGATTCCGGTCAAGGGCATGTACCTGGGTTGCGGGCACATCCCCAGTGGGGAGTGTGCAGGAGGCAGCTGATCGATGTTTCTCTCTCCTCGATGTTTCTGACTCTCTATCCCTCTCCCTTCCTCTCTGTAAAAAAAATCAATAAAATATGTTTAAAAAAAAAAACAAAGATCCATAAAGGTGAATGGATTTGCCCAAGATTAATATTAGTTAGTAAGGACAGTCCAGATTAGAATCCAGATTCTCCTGAATCCCAGCACTGGATTCTTTCCAAAGGTATCCACAGCCCTCTACAATCTGGTCTAACTCTAGCTAGGCAATTTCCCACTATTCTCAATGTTAGAAGCCCAAAGGCTGAAATCATCCCAATCAATGTTTACTCCATGTCTTCTGAAATTCTGGGCCCCATTATGAGGTCACACATCCCCCTTTCATAGCTCAGATTGTGAAATGGCCCCTAACTTTGAGTGTTTGTCTCAAGTAACACCACCTCTTGTACCATTCTCCTATCACCAAGTTGGTCTCCAGCAGTGGTTCTTGAAGTCTACAATTTCTGGGGGATCCTGAGATCCTTTCAGGGGGTTCGTGAGATCAAAACTATTTTTGGAATAATACTAAGATGTATTTTTTACTGTGTTGACATTTGCACTATTGGTGCAAAAACAAAGGTGAGTAAAACTGCTGGCACATAGAGCATGTCAAGGCAGTGACAGCAAATTATACTAATAGGCATTATATTCTTCAGTGCCTTGTGTGGGGAAAAAAGAAAAGCCAATTTAATTTAAGAATGTCCCTGATGAAACAGTAAAAATCATTCATTAAACACTGACCCTTGAGTAAACATGTTTTACTCATGTTTACTCAAGGGTCAGAAGCACACATAAAGCACCCCAGCTGCTTTTCAAAGTACAATGGTTTGCCGGGAGCCGGTCCATCCTTGCTGCTTGACACAGTCCCTGCAGGGAAGAAACATCTGCACAGCATATGTTTCAAGGGATCTGGCGTATATAGCATACTGTTCTTAATATGTTTGCTCCCCTTAGCGCGATGTGTTTTAACCAAGGTCACCTCTCCGAGAAAGGTTGTTTCCCCAGGTAGGGATTTTTCCCTGAAGTTAGGGAGGGAATAAAACCCCTTAACTAAGTGCCAGGCGGGTAATCACTTTAACTACAAACAATCACGCTTAAGCTATATAATCTTTACTCCCTGGAATGGAGATAAGAAACGCCCTAACCTTTGCAATAGAAATTGACAGGATTAAAATCAACTGGTATAAATACAGATGTAACAAGACAACAGGACACAGAACCTAGAGACAGAACCTAGCAAGAGAACATGGCAAAAGATCTTGAACAGAACCTGGCTACAGAACTTGGCTGGAGAACCTAGACAGAACATGGCAGGAGAACCTGGATAGAACCTGCCTGAAGAACCTGGCTACAGAACCTGGTGACCAAACATGGCTGGAGAACCTGTACAGAACCAGTCTGGAGAACCTAGCGATAGAACCTGGCGAAAGAACCTGACTGGAGATCCTAGATAGAACCAGGCGAGAGAACCCAACCATGCTGGTCAACTGAACGCTGCCTCCGTGTCATTCCTTCTTCGCCGACTCTGTCCACACCTTTGGGGACCCCTGGACCTGCTGGGGCAGGACCCCAGCAATGGTTGTCAAGGGAAAGCACTGTGTGACTGAGTTCTGAGCTGAAATAGTGGCTTTCTCCATGAAATACTGTTTTTACTGTTTTACTGTTTTTACTTGATATCTGGTATTGAGATCCCACCTACTTTGGCCTTTTTCAGGATTGCTGCAGCTACTCGGGGTCTTTTTTTATTCCAGATGAATTTTTGGAGAGTTTGTTCTAGATCTGTGAAGTTTGCCATTGGTATTTTAATGGGAAGTGCGTTGAATTTATAGATTGCTTTGGGTAGTATGGACATTTTAATGATGTTCATTCTACCAATCCATGAACACGGTATGTTCTTCCATCTGTTTATGTCTTCCTCTATATCTTTTTTCAACGTCCTGTAGTTTTCTAAGTAGAGGTCTTTTACCTCTTTAGTTAAGTTTATTCCTAGGTAGCTTAATTTTTTTGGTGCGATGGTAAACGGGATTGTTTTTATAATCTCTCTTTCTGAAAGTTCACTATTGGTGTATAGAAATGCCTCAGATTTCTTGGGGTTAATTTTGTATCCTGCTACATTGCCAAATTCATGTATTAAGTCTAGTAGCTTTTTGATGGAGTCTCTAGGGTTTTGTATGTATAATATCATGTCGTCTGCAAATAAGGACAGTTTTACTTCCTCTTTTCCAATTTGGATGCCTTTTATTTCTTCTTCTTGCCGAATTGCAATGGCTAACACTTCCAGTACTATGTTGAACAGGAGTGGTGAGAGGGGGCATCCCTGTCTTGTTCCTGTTCTTAGGGAAAATGGTGTTAGTTTTTGTCCATTGAGTATGATGTTGGCTGTGGGCCTGTCATATATGGCTTTTATTATGTTGAGGTATGATCCTTCTACTCCCACCTTGCTGAGAGTTTTTATCAAAAATGGGTGTTGAATTTTGTCAAATGCTTTTTCTGCATCAATTGATATGACCATGTGGTTTTTTTCTTTCAATTTGTTTATGTGATGTATCACGTTTATTGATTTGCGGATATTGTACCATCCTTGCATCCCTGGGATAAATCCTACTTGGTCGTGGTGTATGATCTTTCTGATGTACTGCTGGATCCGATTTGCTAAGATTTTGTTGAGGATTTTGGCATCTATGTTCATGAGGGCTATTGGCCTGTAATTCTCTTTCATTGTGTTGTCTTTACCTGGTTTTGGTATTAGGGTGATGCTGGCTTCATAGAATGAGCTTGGAAGTGTTCCTTCCTCTTGAATTTTTTGTAGTAGTCTGAGGAGGATAGGTTTTAGTTCTTCCTTGAATGTTTGGTAAAACTCCCCTGTGAAGCCGTCTGGTCCTGGGCTTTTGTTTGCTGGCAGCTTTTTGATGACTGCTTCAATTTCTTCCATAGTTATTGGCCTGTTGAGATTTTTAGATTCTTCCTGATTGAGTTTTGGAATGTTGTATTTTTCTAGGAATTTGTCCATTTCCTCCAGGTTGTCTAGTTTGTTGGAGTAGAGCTGTCCATAGTATTTTTTAACAATCATTTGTATTTCTGTGGGGTCTGTTGTTATTTCGCCTCTATCGTTTCTGATTTTGTTTATTTGGGTCCTCTCTCTTTGCTTCTTGGTGAGTCTGGCTAAAGGTTTGTCAATCTTGTTTATCCTTTCAAAGAACCAGCTCTTGGTTTCATTGATTTTCTGTATTGTTTTTTTGGTCTCTATGTCATTTATTTCTGCTCTAATCTTTATTATCTCCTTCCTTCTGCTCACTCTGGGGTTTTCTTGTTGCTCTCTTTCTAATTCTTTGAGTTGTAGAGTTAGCTGATTTACTACCATTTTTTCCTGTTTTTGGAGATAGGCCTGTAGAGCTATAAACTTCCCTCTCAGGACTGCTTTCATTGTGTCCCATAGGTTTTGGATTGTTGTGTTTTCATTGTCATTAGTTTCCAGGATGTTTCGAATTTCTTCTTTGATTTCATTGGTAACCCAATCAATATTTAATAGCATGCTATTCAGCTTCCAGGTGTTTGAGTATTTTGGGTTGTTTTTATTGTAGTTTATTTCTAATATTATGCCATCATGGTCTGCGAAGACGCTTTTTATGATTTCAATCTTCTTGAATTTGTGGATACTTTGCTTGTGACCCAATATATGGTCTATTTTTTAATATGTCTTATGAGCATTTGAGTAGAATGTATATTCCCTGGCTTTGGGGTGAAGTGTTCTGAAGATGTCTATTAAGTCCATCTGATCTAGTGAGTCATTTAGGATTGCTGTATCTTTGCTGATTGTTTGTCTAGAGGGCTTATCCAGTGTTGTCAGTGGTGTATTAAAGTCCCCTACTATGATTGTATTGTTGTTGATCTCTCCTTTGATATCTTCCAGGAGTTTTTTTTATGAATTTGGGTGCTCCTGCATTGGGTGCATATATGTTTACCAGAGTTATATCTTCTTGTTGTACTGATCCCTTTAGTATTATGAAGTGGCCTTCCTTATCTCTTGTTATGGCCTCCACTTTGAGGTCTATTTTGTCCGATATAAGTATTGCTACCCCAGCTTTTTTTTCCTTTCCATTTTCCTGAAAGATATTTTTCCATCCTTTCACTTTCAGTCTGTGTGAGTCCCTTCTAATGAGGTGGGTTTCTTGTAGACAGCAGATGTATGGGTCATGTTTTTTTATCCATTCAGCCACTCGATGTCTTTTGTTTGGAGCATTTAGTCCGTTTACGTTTAAAGTTATTATTGAAAGGTACTTGTTTGTAGCCATTTCTGTTTTTGTGTGGCTGTTTTCTTTCTGAGCTTTTTATTTCTTCTTTTTATACCAGTCCCTTTCGCATTCCTTGCATTGCTAGCTTGGTGGTGATAAACTCCCTTAGCCTTTTTTTTGTCTGTGAAGCTTCTTATTTCCCCTTCAAGTTTGAATGATAGCCTTGCTGGATAGAGTATTCTTGGATTCAGTCCTTTGCTTTGCATCACTTTGTAAATTTCTGTCCATTCTTTTCTGGCCTGATGTGTTTCTGTTGAGAAATCATTTGACAATCTAATGGGAGATTCCTTGTATGTAACTTTCCGTCTCTCTCTTGCAGCCTGTAAGATTCTCTCTTTGTCCTGAACGTTTGCCATGGTAATTATGATGTGTCTTGGTGTGGGTCTTTTCGGGTTCACCTTGTTTGGAACTCTCTGGGCTTGTGTGACTTTTTTCTTCCCCACCTCTGCGAAGTTTTCTGATATTATTTCTTCGAATAGGTTTTCTAATCCTGGTTCATCCTTCTGTTGTTCTGGTACCCCTATTATTCGTATGTTGTTGCGTTTCATGTTGTCCCAAAGCTCCCTTAGGCTCTCCTCCTGTCTTTTAATTTTTTTCTCCAATTGCAGTTCAGTTTGGGTGTGTTTTGCTTCCTTGTCTTCTAATTCACTAATTCGGTCCTCCGCTTCTCCTAGTCTACTGTTGATACTTTCAATGGAGTTTTTCATTGCAGCTATATCACTCTTCATTTCTTCTTGGGTCTTACTTAAGTTGTTGATTTTTTCATCTGTTTCTTCTAGCTTCTTGCAGAGGTTGTCGATTTTTTCCTCCATCCGGTTTATGCACTCTAGGACCCTTATTCTGAATTCTTTTTCTGTCATGTTGCATGCCTCTGTATTACTTAGCTGCTTTTCTGGAGAGTCCTCCTTCTCTTTCCTTTGGGGGTTTCTTTGTCTACCCATGTTTGATCTCACTGATATATCTAGACGTTGAGTCGTTCAGTGGTTGCTCCCTTGGTGGCAGTGACTCCTTGGTCTGTGGTTGCTCTTCGGGCAGTTGCGGTAGCAGCTGCTCTTCAGTTGGCAGCAGCTCCTCTGGTGGGTGCTGTTCACAGCTGTGGTGGCTCTTCTGGTTGGTGGGGCGAGGTTTCACGTACAGCTGCTGTTCCTCAGCAGAGGGTGTTGGTGCTCAGGAGGTTGCTGCTGCTTGGATCTGCTGCGTTGATTTAAAGGCACAAAATACAACACAACAAGGCACCACGTACCAGGCACTATACACAAATATATTCATGATATTAATAACCCCAAATAAAGGTGACCACCTAAATTAAGAGAATTAGGGGATAAGGAAGAGGGAAAAGAAAAAGATAAAAGAGAAAAAAGAAAAGAAAAGTAGGGACCAAAAAAGGAGTGCAAAAATGAAACTGGGAAAAAGGAGGGGGGAAAATAAAAGCAAGAAAAGAAAAGAAAAGAAAAAAAAAGAGTGAAAAGAGAGAATGAAGTGGAAGAGGAGAGGAGACTTATTCTATATGAGGAGAATACTCCTATAGAACAGCCATTAATCCCAACAAATTCCAGCAACAGCTCCCTGGAGATGAATGCAAAGTAGAAACAACCAATAATATAACGATGAAAATAGAATGGAGAACACTAATCCCAAAATAAAATAAAGAGAAAATAAAATGGCACTTTAAAAAAAATGGTAAAATGGTAGCAGTAATAATACTGGTTAAAAATAAGAAGGTAGTAATTAAAAGGGTAAAATCAGGTGATGGAAAAAAGAAGAAAGAAAAAAAAAGAAAAGAAAAAAAAAGAAAAAGAAAAGAAAAGAAAATTGGTTTTGTAATTAAAAGGTGAAAAAAGAAAAAAAAAATTGCAGTAGTGAAGGTCCTTTGGTTCTTCTATTCTTCAGTGTGGCTCACCTTAGACCTGCCAGGTATTCAGGAGAGTGTTGAGTTTCCCTGCGATACACTGTTCCTCTGTGTTGTAAACCACAGTCCTTATTTTAAAGCAAGCCGCATTTGTTTCCCAGACTGCCTTATTTTGTGTTTAGCAAAGAGTCAGTTTGTGGGTCAGCCTCTGGGTGGCAGTGTTCTGGGGTTGGCCTCTGAGGCTATAGGGCCTCTCTGTCCAGTGGAGGTTCACTGCCCAGAGCTGGCTGCGTAATAGTTAGTTACTGGGGCTGTGTTGTTGCTGGGATTGAAAATCCCTCTATAGGCCAGACCCTGTTAACTCCCAGGGACTGATCAGGTTATTTTAATCCTTGATCTCCTACAGGGTGGAATCTGGGTGTGGCTGTGCTCCTTGCCTGGGGGCTGGGGGGAGGAGTCTCACTCTCTGGAGAGAATGTCTGCCCCAGACCTGGGCTCGGGGGTGTCTCAGCACTCAATTCGCTGCCACCTCTCCCGGCCCCCCTTCTCTCCTCAGTCTCTCCCCAGATTCCACTCCTCCGCACACTCTCCCTCTCTTCAGCACAGGTGAGTGTCTGTATCCGAAATGTCCCATGAACAGGATTCAGTAAAAACAAACAAACAAACGCTGGCCGTGGAAACGGGAAAGGCTTGGTTTCTGTAAGCTTCTTCTCTTACCAGGACTGCATGGTCTGGTCAGCTCTTCAGGCTGCCCCCTTTAGGCTCAGTCCTCTGTGATCACAGAACCCAGCTCTCAATTCCCCTGGCGGCGCCAGGAATCCCACGGTTCTCCTTCCTTCCACCCCCCCCCCCCCCCCCCCCCCCGTCAGGGGCTGTGCCTGTCCCAAGGGATGCGGCTGTCTGCCATGCAGTCTCCCTCAAACTCTCTGGGTTCAGAGGTCTGGCAAACTTTCCTTCCCAAATCCCTGGTTTTTTTAACCTTTCCAGGGGAGTTCTGCTCTTCCCGGCTGCAAACCTTCTCACCAGCTGAGCAATTTCGCCAATTCGGGGTGGATGTTACTAGTTTCAGCTGCTCACTCCATTTGCTCCGGGACATGACCTGGGATGCGTCTGCCTATACCGCCGCCATCTTGCTCCCCACAGTGACACTTCCCAGGGACATTTTAAATCAAATACTTCTAGGGCAGCACAGAAGATCTCGATAAACCGAGTTCTAACTGTCTTCATCCAAACCTCACTTTAAAAACTACAAATCATCTTCCCCATTCCCATTTGCTTTTGATAATCAGAAATGATTACTGTTCTTTCCTTCCCTGCAGTATATTCTACCCAAGTTTGACCAAATGTTCTTAATGGGCCTAGTCAAAAAGAAACATCAACTTCCAGTGCCAGTCAAGATGAAGTAAGCTGGAATCCTGTGACTTTTCCTGATTACAATTAAAATCCTCTGCACATAATACCAAAAGCAACTACCTGTGGACTCTGAAAACTAAATAATTAAAGGCAATAGGACCTGAACAAATGAGGATGAATCATGGAATTATGCAGCAAAATCTCCAGGAAAAATCCCCTATCTATCCAGAAGACCCAGCAAGAGGGCTCCAGTGTACTGGAGAGTATGGAGAAAGTCCCTGGTTTTCTCTCACCCAGCCTTGCCCTAAGGCCAACCCCAGGTCTGCACTGCAGTAGTGGCACAGGCCAGAAGAAATAGATAACCTGAATAGTCCTGTCTACTAAAGAAATTGAATTGTTTGCAAATACCATGATCTTTTATGTATAAAACCCTAAATGCTCCCCCCAAAAAACCATTAGAACTAATAAACAAATTCAGTTGTTATAGGATACAAAATCAATATGCAAAAATTAATTGCATTTCTTTATACCCACAATGACCTATCTGAAAAGAAATCAAGAAAACAATCCCATTTGTGATAGCATCAAAATGAATAAAATACTTAGGAATAAATTTAACCAAGAAGATAAAAAGATGTGTGCACTAAAAACTTTAAAGCATTAATTAGAACCTGGCCAGTGTGACTCCGTGGTTGAGTGGCGACCTATGAACCAGGAGGTCATGGTTCAATTCCAGGTCAGAGAACATGCCTGGGTTGTGGGCTCGATCCCCAGTGGGGGGGCGTGCAGGAGGCAGCTGATGGATGATTCTCTCTCATCATTGATGTTTCGGTCTCTCTCCCTCTCCCTTTCTCCCTGAAATCAATAAAAATATATTTTAAAAAAACATTGATGAGAGAAATTTTAGAAGACAAAAATAAATGAAAACATACCCCAGGCTTATGGATTGGAAAAATTAATATCATTTAATTAATATAAAATTAATAAGTATTTGCTAAATGTAATATAGGAACATTTTAGCAATATTAATTTGGATTCTAAGTTACTAGAATCCAAAAGCAATCTAGAGAGTTAATACAGTCCCTATCAAAATTCCAATGGCATTTTTCACAGAAATTAAAAAAATAATTCTAAGTTTCATATGGAATACAAAAAAATAAACAAAATAACTTGAATAGCTAAAGCAATATTGAGAAAGAAGAACAGAGTTGGAGGCATCATGCTTCCTGATTTCAAACTATATTACAAGCTACAGTAACCAAAACAGTATGGTACTGGCATAAAAACAGACACACAGGTCAATGAAACAGAATTGAGTATCTAGAATTAAATGCATGCATAGGTAGCCAGTTAATTTACAACAAAGAAGGCAAGAATATACAATGGGGAAGAAAGAGTCTCTTCAATAAATGGCAGGGAAACTGAACAACCACATACAAAAGAATGAAGTGGGACCACTGTTTACACCGTACACAACAAATCAACTCAAAATGGATTATATACTTGAATGTAAGACCTGAAACCATAAAACTCTTAGAAAAAACCTAGGCAGTGAGCTCCCTGACATGGGTCTTGGCAATGATTTGACACCAAATGCAAGGGTAATAAGAGCAAAAATAAACAAAGTGCCTACATCAAAACGACTCTATGCAGCAAAAGAAACCATCGACAAAATGAAAAGGCAACCTACAGAATGGGAAAAATATTTGCAAAACATATATCTGGTAATGGGTTAATAATCAAAATATATAAGAAATTCATACAACTCAATAGCAAAAAAAACAAATAACCCAATTTAAAAATGGGCAGAAGATCTGAAGACATACAAATAGCCAACTAATCATCAGGGAAATGCAAGCCAAAACCACAATAAGATATTACCTCACACCTGTTAGGATGGCCATTTTCCAAAAAAATAAAAGATTACATATGTGGGCAAAGATGTGAGGAAGACGGAACCCTGGTGCACTGTTGGTGAAAATGTAAATTGGTACATCCACTATGGAAAACAGTATGAAGTTACCTCAAAAAAAATTAAAAAAGGAACTACCATAATAACCATCAATCCATCTTCTGGGTATATAACCCAAAAAAAGAAATCATTAGGTGAGGGTGAGGGACATTTTCCCTCCCATGTTCATTGCAGCATTATTCGCAATAGCCAAGATATGGAAACAACCTGTTTCTGTTGACAGGTGAATGGCTAAAGAAATTAATTATGAAATATTATTCAGCCTTTAAAAAGAAGGAGATTCTGCCTTTTGGACAACATGGGTGGACCTTGAGAGCATTATGCTAAGTGAAATAAGTCAGACAAAAAAGACAAATACCATATGATCCCACCTATATCTGAAATCTTTTTTTTTAATGAGATACTACCACACACCCATTAGAATGTCCACTTTTTTTTACCTAACACCAAATACTGATGAGGTTGCAGAAATGGAGTGCTCCCACATTGCTAATGCGAATGCAAAATGGTAGAGCCACTCTCAAAAATAGTGTTTCAGTTTCTTATAAAGTTGAACATACATTTACCTATGATTCAGCAAACCCAAAGGAAACTGGAATTCATGTTCACCCAAAACCTGCACATGTATGTTTATAGAAGTTCCAGTAGCCTAATACTATAAACAACCTAAATATATCTCAGCTGGTAAGTAAAGATATGAAACTGTGGTGCATTCCTATAATAGACTACTTCTCAGCAATAAAAAGAAGTGACCTATTGACACACAACATGGACGAATCTCAAGAGCATCCTGATAAGTAAAAAACAAAGGTCAAAGTAAAAAATGCAACAGACTAACAAACTGCATTATTCCATTCATATGACATTCTGGAAAATGCAAAACTAGTGGTGGAGAACAAATCAGTGGTTCTCAGAAGTTGAGTTGGGTGAGGGTCTGACTATAAAGGGGTGACACATAGAAGGTTTTCTGTGATGATGGAACTTTTCTGTATCGTGGTTGTAGTTGTGAATATACAGCCATGTGCATTTGTCAAAATTCATAACTGTACATGAAAAAAGTAAATTTTACAGCATGTGGATTTTAAATAGTAACCTATAAAAATCTCTCTCAATTTTGTTTACTTTGCTCCTCCCCCTCCCCACCACTCCCACCCCCACCACTGATTCTGTCATAGTCCAGCATCTATCTGGTAACTTTATAACAGCCACTACCTGTTCTCACCACATCACTTGGGAAAGAGAGGAGGCAGGGGAAGGAGGAGGGAGGAGCAGAGAAGAGCCCTGCTTAGACTTCAGAGCTCCCTGAATGAGAGACATTATTCATTTAACAAATGTGAGAGGCACCATAAAAACCCACCAAATATACAACAGTAAACAAAACAGATATCCCTGCCTTTGGGTAGTTTAGTCTACTTGGTTAGACAGTGTCTGAAGAATGAGAAAACAGGGACCAAGGTGGCTTAACTAGAATGGCTGCCATCTTTAAACCTAACAAAACCCCTCCCTCACTGGTTCTGCACCCTTCACCTACAGCCGTGTATGTATTAATCCACCCAAAGCCAAACTTCATGAAAGAGCTGTCCACTCTCACCATCTCCATATCCATCTCCATATCCTCTTGTCCACCCACACGCCTCAGACCCTCACAATCTAGATTCTCCTCCCTCCCTCCATGGAAACTGTCCTCAGTTAGGCCACCAAAGTTGAGGGGTTTTTAGTCCTCATCTTACTTGACTTCAACAGCTTTTGGCTCTGTTGATCACTTATCCTTCTGGAAACATGCTGTGCCCAGGACTCTTCCTATCCCCCTTCTACCTCTGACTGCTCCTTCTCAACCAGCCATAGCATTCCACAAGGCTCAGTCCAACAATAGATCTCTACTCCTCTCTACGTCCTCTCCCTTGGAAATCTCATTTGATCCAGTTTCAACTGACATCAAATTATTGTTCAGTTCCAAAGGTATATCTTCCACTCAGCACCCTTCTCAAAACTCCAAACTTATAGACCCAACCACCTCAACTCAATACATCCAACACTAGACTCATGAATTCCCCTACCAAACCTATTCCCATTTCTCAGTGTTGGTCCTGGCATAGTTTACATGCCAAAACACCGGCATTATCTTTGACTGCCTCCTTTACCCCACAAATCCAAACCATCATCAACACCTACTGATTTTATTTACTAATCTCACAAATTTGCCTACTTTATTCCATTCCCACTGCCTCCCCCATAGTCCAGCATCTATCTGGTAGCTTTTTAACAACCTACCTGTTCTCACTACATCACTTGCATCCCTTCCAATCCAGTTAGTGTTTTCAAAGTGTAAATTCTATTCTATCACTTGTTGCTATCAAAACATAAAAGGTTTCTCATTACTGTTAGGACAAAACGCAAATCCTCACCAAGACCTATCAGTCCCTTCATGGTCTGGTCCTATCTAATGCTCTCTCCTCATTCATCTCATTCACTCCCTTTGCTCCAGTCACAGAGGCTTGCTTTCATTTCCTCAAAGGCACCGCGTACCTTGCTACCACAGAGCCTTTGCACATACTGTCCTACTCTGGATTGTTCTCATCTCCCCCAATGCCTCTTTATCCAGCATTTCTTAGCTCCAGTATCAATGCAACAGAGAAGGCTTTATATATCCCTAAGTTTAGGTCAAACTCCCTGATTCTTTCTTTTCTTTCTTTTAGAACATTTTTTATTTGAAATTATAAAGTCATTAATGTGGTCATTTGATTATGTCAATCACCAACACTAGGACTATAAGCTTTATGGATCAGGGAATTTGTATTTTGTTCAACACTGAAACTCTAGTGTCTAGCCCTGCCAGTGTGGTTCAGTGGTTGAGCATCAACCTATGAACCAGGAGGTCATAGTTTGATTCATGGTGAGAGCACCTGCCCTGGTTATGAGCTCAATTGCCGGGGGGGGGGGGGGGCTTGCAGGAGGCAGCCAATCAATGATTCTCTCTCATCCTTGATGTTTCTATCTTTCTCTCCCTCTGCCTTCCTCTCTGAAATCAATAAAAATATATTTTTTAAAAAAGAATCTCTAGTATATAACACAGTAGCTCCTTCACAGTAGATACCCAATAAGTATTTGCTAAAGACTGAATTCAACAATCCCACAAAATGATGTATGAATAATGCCATACATGTCCACACTCCTTTTTTTTAAGTAAATCTTTATTGATGAGAGTATTACATATGTCCCTTTTGTCCCCCATTGACCCCTTCTACCCTGCCCCCACTCCCTGCCCCAGGCCTTCACCACCCTACTATCTGTGTATATGGGTTATGCATATATGCATACAAGTTCTTTGGTTGAAATCTTCCGACCCATCTACCCTCCCCTGCCTTCCCTCTGAGAATCCACAGTCTGTTCTATGCTTCTGTGTCTATGGATCTATTTTGTTCTTCAGTTTATTTTATTCATAGATCCCACATATGAGTGAGATCATGTGATACTTGTCTTTCTCTGATTGACTTATTTCACTTAACATAATACTCTCCAACTCCCTCCATGCTGTCTCAATGGGTAAGAAATCCTTCTTGTTTACTGCTGCATAGTATTCCATTGTGTAGATGTACCTCAGCTCTTTTACCCACTCATCTACTGATAGGCACTTGGGCTGTTTCCAAATCTTAGCTATTATAAATTCTGCTGCTATGAACATAAGGGTGCATACATTCTTTCTGATTGGTGTTTTGGATTTCTCAGGATATATTCATAGAGTGGGATCACTGGGTCAAATGGCAGTTCCATTTTTAACTTTTTTAGGAAACTCCATATTGTTTCCCATAATGGCTCCACCAGTTTGCATCCCACCAGCAGTGTACTAGGGTTCCTTTTTCTCTACATTCTCGCCAGCAGTTGTCATTTGTTGATTTGTTGATGGTAGCCATTCTGACAGGTGTGAGGTGCTTCCTCATTGTCGTTTTATTTTTTTATGTTTTAGAAACTGTTTATTTTCCATCAACCTTATTTCCATTCTGTTAAGAGTTTATGGAAGAACAGCTTAGGACCACTCAGTAGTTGTTCCTACCCATTCGGTGACCTGAGCAGTGGGGGCTGCAGACCAGTCTTCAGTGGCAGCTGAGTGCTCATTTTCAGTAGGAAACTTCTGAATGGGTACAGTGGGAACCTGCACCTTCAGACCAGTCTGCAACCTCAGGCTGAGCAGCAGTGAACTCAGGAGCAGGAGCAGTCCATTCACCCTGAAATCCCTCGTGGTCACAGCCTTTTCAGCAGCGGCCTAGAGGCCCCAGTCCACAGCAGCAGCAGGCAGCCGGGGAAAGGAAGGGAGTACCCAGCCGGCAGCCGGCAGCTGCTAGGGACCCTACTAGTGCACAAATTTCGTGCACTGGGCCTCTAGTTGTATAAAAATGTCGCTGGTTTCTGGGTGTTAATTTTGTATCCTATTACATTGCCAAATTCATTTACTAAATCTAGTAGTTTTTTAAGTGGAGCCTTTAGGGTTTTCTATGTATAAAATCATGTTATCTGCAAATAATGAGAGTTTTACTTCCTCCTCTCCAATTTGAATGCCATTTTTAAAATCTTTATTGTTGAGAGTATTACAGATGCACCTCCTTCTTCCCACCATTGCCCCCCTCCACCCTGTTCCCACCACACCCAAGGCCTTCACCACCCTATTGTCTGTGTCCAAGATCTTTGGTCAATCTCTTCCTGCCCCACTCCCCTGTTGTGAGATTCATCAGTCTGTTCCATGTTTCCATGTCTATGATTATATTTTATTCACCAGTTTATTTAGTTCATTTATTTTTGATTTTTAGATTCAATTGTTGATAGATATGTATTTGTTGCTATTTTATTGTTCATATTTTTATCTCTTCTTCTTCCTTCTCCTCCTCTTCCTCCTTTTCTTAAAGAATACCCTTCAACATTTCATGTAGTGTTGAAATAGTGGTGATGAACTCCTTTAGCTTTTTGTTTGTGAAGTTCTTTATTTGACCCCTAAATCTAAATAAGAGCTTTGCTAGGTAGAGTAATCAGGTTGTAGGTCCTTAATATTCATCACTTTGAATATTTCTTGCCACTCCCTTCTGGCCTGCAAAGTTTCTGTTGAGAAATCAGCTGACAGTCATATGGCCGCTCCCTTGTAGGTAAATAACTGCTTTTCTTTTGATGCTTTTAAGATTCTCTCTTTGTCTTTAACCCTTGGCATTTTAATTATAATGTGTCTTAGTGTGGGCTTTTGGGGGTTCCTCTTGTTTGGGACACTCTGAAGTCGATTTTCTTGTACTTGGAAGTTGATTTCTTTCACCAGGTAAGGGAATTTTCTGTCATTATTTTTTCAAATAGGTTTTCAATATCTTGCTCTCTCTCTTTTCCTTCTGGCACTTCCATAATGCGAATGTTGGTACATTTGAGGTTGTCCCAGAGGCTCCTTACACTATCTTCATATTTTTGGATTCTTTTTTCTTTTTGCCCTTCTGATTGGGTCTTTCTTATTTCCTCGTATTTCAAATTGTTGATTTGATTCTTGGAATCCTCTACTTTACTATTGAATCCCTGTAAGTTATTCTTTATTTCAGTTAGTGTTATGTTTCATTTCTGACTGGTCCTTTTTCATGTCTTTCACATTCTCACTAAGATCCTTGAGAGTCTCATGAAAATCCTTGAGTAACCTTATAACCATGGTTTTGAACTCTGTATCCAGTAATTCATTTGCTTCCATTTCTTTCATTGTGACATGTTTCTTTATCTCCGCATTTTGGTTGCTTCCCTGTGTTTGTTTCTATGTATTAGGTAGAGCTGCTATGTCCCCTGGAATTGGTAGAGTGGCCTTGTGTAGTAGGTATCCTTAGGGGCTGGTGGCTCAGCCTCCCCAGTCACTTGAGCTAGGCATTCTAGGTGCACACCTATGTGGGTTATGCACAGTCTTATGGTAGTTGAACCTTGATAGCTCTTGGAGTCACTGGGAGAAGTTGACCTAGAGTCCAATTGGCTATGGGGAGCAGCTGCAACTACAGTGGGAGAGCTGCTGTGCAGGAAATATCCATATGGAGCAGGACTTGCCTTGATAGAGCTTTGGTGCTCACTGAGTCACCTCTTGAGTGTTTTGCTTGTGGATGTGTAGTAATCTGCTATGGTCTGAAGCTGTCCACCAGGTGCACTGATTCTGGGTCCTCCAGGGAGGTGCAAAGTCAGCCACTCCCTGGGGCCACCCAGCCGAAGCTACAGAGAGATCTGCAGATGGCTGCTATCGCTATTTTGTATTGGGTTTGCAGGTGCCCCGGTGAGGCCTAGCTCTGAAGCAAGGAAAGCTCATGCTAGTGTTGGATCTTGGGCCTTTTATTGACAGGTTTGGGGCACACTGTTACCAGTTGCAGCTTGCTTGAGAGATTTTAGCAAAGTCTGAAGCCTGAGCCAGGACAGACCATTCATATGGAAAAGCTGCTGCAAACAGCTTGAGTGGGACTGCAAACTGGATGTGGCAGGGTCTCAGGGAATCCCCAGGGTGGAGCAAACAACATGCTCCAGGCTGATGGAGACTCAGATATGACTGCCAGTCAGCCCTGGGACAGGAGAGGTCCTAGCACAGGAACAATAACGCCTGCCAGCACTCCCATATGGGAGAAAGCCTCCCCCAAGTTCTTACCCCGATGCCAAACAATCCAGTTCTTCCCCATATGTGTCTGGGTCCCCCAAAGCCACCCAGTGCTGGGAGCCCAAGTAAAACTATGTACCAGCCCTTTAAATGGAACACCTACATCTCCAGCAGCTTCCGTGTCACTCAGCCACAATCCGCACTTGTTTTTATAGCCTGTAGTTGCAGGAATTTCTCTTCCCAGCTCTGGGGCCCTGGGCTGGGTGTCTGGTGCGGGACTGGACCCCTTGCTCCTCAGGGGAGACCTCTTCAGAGACAATCTCCCTCCCGATTAAAAAAAAAACAGCACACGTGGATGTCGGACCAGCCCGTTCCACACTTCCACCCCTCTTACCAGTCTCCATGTGCTTTCCTCTTTACTTCTCTAATTGTATGCTTCCATTCAGCCAGATTTCTGGTGGTTCTGATGATTGTTGTTCTGTATTTTAGTTGTAATTTTGATGTGGTTGTAGGAGGCGGTGAGTATAGACGTTTACCTATGCCACTATCTTGGTTCTCTCTCTGGATGCCTTTTATTTCTTCTTCTCGCCTGATTACTATGGCTAGGACTTCCAGTACTATGCTGAATAAGGGAGGTGAAAGCAGACATCCCTGTCTTATTCCTGTTCTTAGGGAAATGGTTTTTCCTAAGAGTATGTTTCCCACTGATTCGCTGTTTGCTGTAGGTTTGTCATATATGGCCTTTATTATGTTGAGAGATGATTCCTCTATTCTCACTTTGGTGAGAGTTTTTATCAAAAATGGGTGTTGAATTTTGTCAAATGCTTTTTCTGCATTTATTGATATGATCATGTGATTTTTGTCTTTCAATTTGTTTAGATTATGTATCATGTTTATTGATTTGCATGTCCACTCTTTATAACAGCAATGTATTGGAAACTACCTAATTCCCTATCAGTAGGGAACTTGGTTAAATATATTGTGACACATCCATATGATGGAATACTATGCAGCTATTTAAAGCAACTTTGTATGCATTCATATGGAAAGATCAAGACATCCTTGCGAATAAAGCAAGGTAAAGCAAAGTATAGTGCGCTGCCGTTTGTGTCAAAGATGATGACAGCCCTAACCGGTTTGGCTCAATGGATAGAGCATCGGCCTGCGGACTCAAGCGACCCAGGTTCAATTCCGGTCAACGGCATGTACCTTGGTTGCAGGCACATCCCCAGTAGGGAGTGTGCAGGAGGCAGCTGATCGATGTTTCTCTCTCATCAATGTTTCTAACTCTCTATCCCTCTCCCTTCCTCTCTGTAAAAAAATCAATAAAATATATTTTTTTTAAAAAAATTGAGTTTTAAAAAGATGACATATAAGCCTGGCCAGTGTTACTCAGTGGTTGAGTGTCAGCCTATGAACCAGGAAGTCATAGTTTGATTCCTGTCAGGCCACGTGCCCAAGTTGAGGGCTCGATCCCCAGTGTGGGGCATGCAGAAGACAGCCGATCAATGATTCTCTCTCATCATTGATATTTCTCTCTCCCTCTTCCTCTCCTCTCCCTTCCTCTCTGAAATCAAAAATATGTTTTAAAAAGGTGGCAAATAATATGAAAAGATGTTCAACATTAGTGCTGTAAGATTGAATGTTCGTATTCCCCAAAATTCGTATGTTAAAACCTAAACCTCAGGCATGTGCTGGGGGGCAGGAGTGGGTGGGAGAGATCAATGGGGGGAAAAGGAGACATATGCAATACTTTCAACAAAAAAGAATTTAAATTTTTTTAAAAGGTGGCAAATAATACATGTCTGCATTATTGCTTGGATGAAAATACTTAACAAATGTTTATAATAACAGCAGCTACTGTTTAGGGGGTGGGTGAGAACTGGGTGGATGGGAGGCAGAAGTGGAGAAAATCTCTACTGACTTCTAGATTTGAGAATCCATATGAGTATGTCATCTGTTTATAATTCAGTATATGAGTTTTCTTTTAAGTTCTCCCTTCATAGAATCCAATAAATTCTTTTAGATGAATGGAGGCATATATGATGGCTTGTCTGTCACTGTTCCTATCCCCAGTACACGTTCCATCACCACCGGTGCCACTACTCTGCCACTCCCCTGGGAAATAACAGGAAGCTTTTAATTTTTAAAATATGTCATTTAAAATATGACATTTTGAAGTCTTGCTTTAAAATGATCAATTTATAGTAATAAACCCTTCCATCACCCTTTCAAATATGTTCTAATTAGTTAGGTCCTTACAACAATTTTAGATAGTATATACGTTGTAGCATTTTACGGATGAGAAAAGAGACGTTGTGAGAAATGAAGGGCCCTTCCCAAGGTCATTCCTCTGGAAGTGGCAGAGCCATCTAGACCAGTGGTTCTCAACCTTCCTAATGCCGTGACCCTTTAATTCAGTTCCTCATGTTGTGGTGACCCCCAACCATAAAATTATTTTCGTTGCTACTTCATTACTGTAATTTTGCTACTGTTATGAATCGTAATGTAAATATCTGATATGCAGGATGTATTTTCATTGTTACAAATTGGACATAATTAAAGCAGAGTGATTAATCACAAAAAGAATATGTAATTATATATGTGTTTTCCAATGGTCTTAGGCAACCCCTGTGAAAGGGTCGTTCGACCCCCAAAGGGGTTGCGACCCACAGGTTGAGAACCGCTGATCTAGACTTTCAGATTACAAATGTATGTTCCTTCTAATGCAGCTCAGACAATAACTCCCCCATCCTTCCAAATTCTGAAAAAGAGAGAACAGAGATGGCAGAGGACTCTCACAAATTTTATTTCAATCCCATGACACTCTGTGACAGACCTAGACAAGCATGGGCCAGTCTGGGTCTTGGTCCTAGGGGACAGTACTTACAGAGAAGGGAAAATATCCAACTTTTGTTTTGACAGTTATACTCACACAGCAGGATAGAAAAGAAGAAAGAAAGATGTCCTTGGCTGGTGTGGAGAGAATCCTGCCAGGAAATCTAGTGGATGCTCCAACTTGCCAGAGACATCCCCAAGGTCCCATTAGCACCAAGACACTGAACCAGAGCAGCACTGAACACTCAGTAACACTGCTGACGTCCTGGCGACTCTTGAAAGATTATGTTTCTAATTACTGAGGCATGGGCGGGACGCTTGAGGTGGGACCAGAGAGTGGGAGGATTTTGCTGCTGAGGATGAGGTGAATGTGGCCCTGGGTGTACATCACAAAAGCTTCCCTCCTCTACTTCTTAACCTCTGGATTGACTCCAGAGTCACCTACCACCCCCCACTCCCACCCCATGATAAAGTGAGAACTATCAGTGAAGAGAATAAAAGATGCCTTCACAACCATAGGCCAGATCACTGTCAGAGCTGACTGGAAGCTGAGAGCAACAGCATAAACACTAGAAAGCCCAAGAACTCGTCGATCTTGTAATCTAAGATACGGCACATAATACATGAAAGGCATGTAGTGTACAACAGCCAGCCCATTTATAATGGTCTCGGACCATGCAAAGCATTCGTGTGTTCTGATTTTTCAAAAGTGTCCTCAGACCTATTCCTTCTGGAATAAAAATGTGACCTGAACAGCTCTTCTGGTCCCTCCCTAAATAAGGACCACCAGGAGAAAAACACAGACTGCATCTGACATAATATATTCATCCTGGGTGAGACAATGTGATGCTCACCTTCACACAGAAAAGGCAGGAAAAGTTTAGCATTCTTTTGAAGAAAAGAACAAGTAATTATCCACAATTCCTCATCCAACTCTGAAATCATCAATTCACAACTACTTTAAATACTCCAGAGTACATAAAAATCTCTCAAGGAGCATCATAAAATTTAAATCATAATACTGGCCCCAAAAGGACACTTAATTTTAGTTTAAAATAAAATTCTAAACTAGCTAGCTAACTTATCTCTGATGTGCTACCTTTCATAGTGGGCAGCGATAAAGCGGAAGGGGTTCAAGAGGAGTTGAAAAGTACATAATACATCAGATCTAACTTCTAAACGCAGCTATGCAGGAGCCAGAGCAACTATTTTCCTCCCCCAAAGCTTCTGACTTCCTCAGAGCCACCCAGCACGCCCTCCATTTGTTATCTAAGTGGCCAAAAGGACTTCTCCCCAAGACCAACCTCTGACCACCAGAAATAGGGCTGCCTTCACATTGAAGCAATTCTCAACAGTCCTATTGTTCTGCTTTTTCAGATGATGGAAAATCTAATTCCAGGAAATGTTAATAGCTTCATTATGTGACCATAGGACTAATAAGTTATATAGCCAAAGAATTTGGAACTAAGCTACTAAGATATTTTTGGAATAATAGCTGATCTCTTGATATAAATTTATCGTTATCAAGGATCTAGGAGTATAAGCAAAACTCCTACAAAAAGGAGAATCAAACGGCCGAGCCTAAAAAAATTTGGAATGTGCTAAGACCTGACTCGGGCTGGGGATATTCAGGCTTACACTTGGCAGGTCCAGGCCAGTGTGGAGTGGATGCTGGTGCAGATTAAAAAGGGGGAAGAAACAGGCACTTGGGACCATGTTGGAAGCAAAATATAGGACGAGTGTTCAGAAAATTCTGACAAACCATGGAGGAGAGGTTAGAGCAGTGGTTCTCAACCTGTGGGTCACGACCCCTTTGGCGGTCAAACGACCCTTTCACAGGGGTCACCTAAGACCATCCTGCATAGCAGATATTTACATTATGATTCATAACAGTAGCAACATTACAGTTATGAAGTAGCAATGAAAATAATTTTATGGTTGGGTCACAACATGAGGAACTGTATTTAAAGGGCCAGAAGGTTGAGAACCACTGGGTTAGAGAATCCTAGACTGCTGTTAATAAAGTAGGTCTAAGGGAAGAACCTCTTGGTAATATCCAGGAAGTAAAAAGAGACAGTTTTCCTTAGTTGGGCACCAGCCCATCACGCTAACAGTTTCTGTGCAAGAGCATGAAGAAGGCCTCCAGGCGCCAGGGAGCCCTGGGCAGAAGATAAGGAAGTTTGGAAGAACAAGAAGCTACCGTAGGACAATGCACCAAAGAAGAGCACTTCGCCCAAACCCATCACGTGAAGATGGAAGGAAGGAAGCCCCCAAACATGTTCATTAACTCATATAACAGTCCCTTTCCCACGAGATACCCACATCCCCACAGCAGAACTCTCTTCAGCAGTCTGTCACCTTCCTTAAAAAGTCTCAGGCAGGGGACTGGCCTGGTTCCACAATCAGCCCATCTGCATTGCTTTGGGAAAGGAACAGTCCTCAAAATTTCCCCACAACTCTGGCATCTGCCCCAGATAGGAAGATCCCTTTGATATTTTCATCCCCCAAATCATCCTGACCCTTACATTTCCCAACCACCTTGGCTATGCCTTAACAACTATTGTGAAAAATCATAGAAGTGTTAGCTATGATAATTATTCCATTTCATTTCCTTAAGGACATTTCTTTCTTCTTAGAAAATTTCTTAGAGGCCTGTGCTATCAATAACAACACCAGCACAATAATAATGATGATGACAGTCACAACGGCTCACGTGTGTAGCGTGCTCACCCCGTCAAGCACTACACTAAGGGCTGTACATATTTACACATTTTACACAGTGAATCATGTCGCATCAGACCTAGCATGTAGAAGTCACAATTGTCTTCATTTTACGGAAGAGGAAACGGAGGCGCAGTGTGCAGCCCTCCTCCCATACCGCCCCCCACTTTGTGAGGGACCCCATGCCAACAGTAAGCCTCAGGAACCCGAGGTTTCTGAGTGCTGTTTTTTAACTGCTGGCAGGGAGGGTAATACTTTGGTCTGGGCTTTGGGAAGAGTATTCTTGACTCCTTTGGTCACAAAACTCATACGAGATGTGGCCGTTCTATTATTTTGCTGCTGCGCAGGGCACAGCCAGTTCTTACCCTGTTGTCTTCCTGCATCTCCCAGTCACTGGAGAAAGTTGCCATCTGCTGCCCTTGGGAGCAGTTTGAAAACTGGAAAAGGCTGGAAAACATCCTTCTGTTCTCTTGAGTGTCTGGAAAGATGGCATCTTGGAAATTGACTCCGTGAGGCAAGAGATTATAATTTTCATCCATCCTAGTGAGGAAAGAGGAAAAAAGCAGACGTAGAAGAAACACTTTATGGGGTGTACCAGCTTTAATCAAGAGTCAGAGAAGACTGACAGTCTTGCCAATTACACAACAATGTCTCACACAGCTCTCCTCGGAGGACTTACTGTTTCTAATTACTTCTCTGCCACAGGTACATGCATCTATTCTTAAAGTTTTCAAAAAGATGGCTTTGGGTGAGGCAGGGGGGAAAGTGTGTGCTTGCGTGTATGTTTGCCCACTTACGTATCTCCCAAGGAGCATTCCTTCTCATAGAGAGTATTTCTTGTTTCTTGGTGAAAGGAAGGTCAGTTGGAATGGCCCAGGTTCAAATCCTGCCCTTACTACTTATCTTCTGCCTGGCATGAAACACATTTTTAAAATTCTCTGCTTTCGTATTCCAATCTGGAAAAACAGGATATTAGCACTTTACTCCTTAGTGGCCGTGTAAGGGCTGCATTAGGAAATGTGAGTGACGCACTTGGCGTGCAGTGAGTGCAGCATAAATGTTAGCTAACATTTCTATAGAGCCTAGTGTAGTAGCCTGTCGGAAAGACAAAGTCATGAAAAGGAAAAGGGGTGATGGAAGTCACACTCCAGCTCACCAGTTTGTCTCCACTGCCACTTCCCACTGAGAACTGACCAGAATCTGTCCCAGTGGGTCCCCGAATGACAGAGCAGGAATGATTCGTATGCAGCTGTTACACACTTAGGACAACACAGCCCTGTGGAACGGAGATCCTATCAGACTACTGACTGACTCTGTATTTCTGCCCTAACTCTTTGTAAATATATCAGAGCAGAAGATGAAAGAGTTGGCTGACCACCATAGAGCCAGTGGTCAAAACTCTATTTCATGATAAAGTTGGGGGGGAAACAAACAAACGATGTCTACTCAAGTACTCCGGCTTTTTCCTTTGGGGAAAAAAAAAGTTGTGTTGTTGTGTAGTTTTATAGCTGGATTCTCAGTGTTTTCCCTAAATAAAAATATGAAAAATCTGAGTTAAGCTTTCCTGTATAAGAAAGGTACAGTCTCAGTCC
The DNA here is from genome assembly GCF_964212035.1 of Myotis nattereri. NCBI lineage: Eukaryota > Metazoa > Chordata > Mammalia > Chiroptera > Vespertilionidae > Myotis > Myotis nattereri. Next base: position 93,968,838 of record NC_138075.1, on the reverse strand, counting down.
ACACTGACTTTATTTAGAAACTATATTTCCCCAGCAATGAGAAAAAAAATTCAACTGAATCTAGCTAACCCACTCACGCCAAAACAAAGCACGCATGTATTCTAAACTTAGATATTCTGGCTCCAATATGGAAAACATGTGTTGCCAGGGGCTTACGGACGCCCTCTGTGGAACTTACTGTTTTCCGTCTCAGAGAAATCTCAAAAGCTCAAAGTGAATTTGCAGACCCAGGTCACAGTCATTCAAATATCTTTATTGCTACTTCACACACTGGGCAGATTAGAAGCAGTACCAATCACAACTTTGGTTAATTCACTCTCTGAATATAGATGTTAGATTCCATTTTGATGTTTCTCTCAGTTGCTCTGTATCACTCTCCTATTGCAATCGGAAACAACCAATGCACTTAGGGTTCCACCTGCTGCTCTCGGGTTTCAGGCTTCCGTCAAACCCCTTGACTGAATTCTTATGCACATGCACTCCATCTGGACCACAGGCCAACTTTCATGGAACCTTACAAGATTCCAGGAGTCTCCAATCAGAGAGGGCCTCCTGCCTGATTCACCTCCATTTTCTTTGAAGCACTGTGACTCAGGGTCTTACCCCCAGAAGCCCACCCCCCTCCCTAAATCTTGGCTATTTTGAATAGCGTGGCACTGAGGTCTGTCGGCAGCTGATATGAGACTGGTCCCGATGAATAGGAGTGAAACTAGGACAGCCGGTCTGCATTCCGCATCAGTCACATCCTGACATTCAAGCAGGTGGGGAGAAGAGAGTGCACTGTCCCTGCAGCTAACCTGCACCAGGTGTTTCCAGCAGTTACTCTGCTTTAGTCTCAATCAGCCTTGCTTTTCACATGACTGACGTGAGGATACTGAGGTTCTGAGGTCAGTAACTCGCACAAAATCAGGAGGAGCAGAACCAGAATTCCAACAGTCTGGTTTCAAAGGTTTTTCTTTTTCTTCCTCATCAGCCCAAGCTACTCCCACTGAATCCAGTTTTGTTTTTTCTTTTAAGTTGACTCAAAGGAAGTATTGGAAACCCCCTTGGGCGTTTGCCTGAAACATCTTCTTTGCATGAAGTACAGAAATTCCTCTTTTCTAACCACCCTTAGCCAGATACCTGGTATCTTCGTAGAGACGTCGAATAAAGAGTAAGGGGAGGACCCCAAGGCATATTCTCATAGGGCAGGGGCAGGATTCTGTGGGAGTCCTGGCCTGGCCCCAGGTAACTGTGACCTCGGGAGGCCACCCAGAGGTGCACAGGGGGTGGTGTGGGTTCGAGGTGCCGGGCTCACCTGAGGAAGAAGAAATAGGAGTAGTCCTGGACCACCGTGTGGGAGTGACAGGAGAAGTAGCCCAGGCCGGTGAGGTTGAGCCTGGAGCCGGCGGGGACCTCGAGCATGCTGCCCCACGCCTGGTCGCACAGCATCTCGATCTCGGCGGAGTAGAAGAGCCCCGCCGCGCCGGCCTCGTACTGCCAGGGCAGGTAGTTGTAGAGGCCGGGCACCTCCCGGTGCAGCGCCAGCACCTTGGCGTACACGATGATCTCGGCCAGCTCGGCGCGGCAGCCCTCGCTCAGGGGTCGCCACTCCGACGGCAGCTGACAGCCGCGGGCGGGTCGGAGCCGGCCGGCCAGGCAGAGCGCGGCGAGCAGCAGCGGGCGCAGCACCCCCATGCCGGCGGCGGCGGGCGGCGGGGCGGCCCCGGTCGGCGCTGCGCCCCGGGCGCGCTAGCTTGGGCGCATGGCCGGGCCCCCGGGACCCGCAGGGCGGAGTGGGGCGCAGGGGGCGTCGGGGAACTCGGAGCGCCCGCCCGGCCCGGGAAAGGCAGTCCTGGGCACTGGGCCCGGCGCGCCGCTCCGGGAGCTCCGCACGCCGCTTCCCCGGCCGCCAGGCTCGCCAGCCCCGCCGCGCCCGGGACGGGACGCTTTAAAAGGGTCGCGGGGCGGGCCGACCACCGCCTCCTGCCCGGCCCCTCGCGGCGGGGGCGTGGGCGGCGGCGGGAGAGGCGGGGAGGCGGCCGGGCGCGGGGGACGGGGCCAGGGACGCGCAGGAAGCTCGGAGCCGCAGGGGCTGCCGCTCCGCCAGGCGCGGTGTTTAGAAGGGGGTGCATAGCGCCCCGAAAAAGTCACTGCTGGGAACACCACCCAGCCCTCTTCCTGCGCCCCACTCTGGCACTGGGGCAAAGCTTTCCAGAAGTAAAGCATGTTCCAAGCGCGTGGCATCCTTAAAATCATTGCTGCTCCTTAGCATGACTACTCTTCGTTCATTTTATGTTTCCTATGTAGTTCATTTAGACTCAAAATACATAGAAATCAAATCCGACTTGACCTTCACAGGGGTTAACTAGGAAATTCGATTGAACTAATAAACGTTCTCTCTCTCTCTCTCTCTCTCTCTCTCTCTCTCTCTCTCTTTCTCATTATTTAATCATGATCTTAGAAAAGCCATAATAAAAGATTAACAAAGCCATTTTACCCTGATGTTTCTAAAAGTACATAATTTACATAATTCCTGCTTCCAGATTCTCAACACTCTCCACATAACAAACAAATTTGGGGGTCAATTCCAAACAGCTTTTCACAAGGCAATGGGTGAATCTTGAGGAGAGCCAGACTCTGACAGTTCTATCTTTATCTCTAAACTTGGCAGTTCCTTTTATCTCTAATTGCCTTATTGTTTGTAATGTAGTGAAAAGAAGAAAAACGAGATGCTTGTTATTTATAAATACTAGTAGCCCGGTGCACGAAATTCATGCATATTAAAAGGGAATTAATTGCCCTAACTGGTTTGGCTCAGTGGATAGAGCATCGGCCTACGGACTCAAGGGTCCCAGGTTCGATTCCAGTCAAGGGCATGTACCTTGGTTGCGGGCACATCCCCAGTGGGGAGTGTGCAGGAGGCAGCTGGTCGATGTTTCTCTCTCATCAATGTTTCTAACTCTCTATCCCTCTCCCTTCCTCTCTGTAAAAAATCAATAAAATATATTTTTTTAAAAAGGGAATTAATTAGCAGAGATATTTTAATATTGCTATTTGCCCTTTCTCTACAATAGAAGTGTGAGAGATGAAAGGAAATTAGTAAAATGTATATGAAAATAATATATACATTTATTAATAAATAAACAGTATCAAAAGGATATAACAACAAAAGAGGCATGATATAAAAACGACAAAAACATGATATGAAAACAACAAAAACATGATATAAAAACAACGGTGATGCAAACAATGACTGATAAAGTGATTAAACTTATTCTAATATCTCCCAGTACACCACATTAAGAGTGAAAACACTTTCAGAGTTCTTGACTAATTTCTTTTGTGACAAAGTACTTAGAACTTTAATTGTAACATCACATGCTCTTCAAACTCAAGAAAAAGCAACATATAACTGACCATGTGCAAAAACGGCTTCAGGTAGGAACATGCCTACTCTGTCTAGAGTTGTCCTTGTGATTTATTAATAGTCATCACAAATGCTGGCAGCATGGGAAACCGTCATCGAATCAATTTAAATGGGAGTCCAGTGTCAGATGGGGACAAATTAATTCTTGGAATCAGAACAGCCTCTCCCTCTGCAGATCCCATTAATACTTCAGCTTCGATAATGTTAGGTCATAATCTTTTGACAATAAATCTGGTACCATTACAAATACCCCATTTACTATTGAGATTTCTGAATAGCATGATGATTGCACCCACTTTCAATTTTAATTTATGACACGGCATTCCTGAAGGAGTAATACTATTCAGAAATTCGATGGGGAAAATTTCCTTTGTTTCTTTGTTATGGGGTGGGGCCACAACATTAGTAACAAAGAAACAGAATTAAAACTTTATTGTGGGGAGCCACTACAGTGTTTTGGACAGGTTCAAGCCTTGGACTGATGAGAGGGCACAGTCCTCTCATTGCCACGTGCAAGTCCCAGCTTGGAGGGCAGGGCCCTCCCAGCACAATTATAGCCAACAGCTGTAGTTGTAAGTTTGAACCTATGGTTCAACACATGGCCCCACGTGCCTGAGTGATGTGGGCTTGATAGAGTTCAGGTGCATGTAGTTGAGTAGGATTGAAACCCAGGAGAATGTTTGTATGCCAGAAGCCGGTCCATCCTTGCTGCTTGACACAGTCGCTGCAGGGAAGAAACATCTGCACAGCATATGTTTCAAGGGACCTGGCGTATATGGCATACTGTTCTTAATATGTTTGCTCCCCTTCTTAGCACTATGTGTTTTAACCAAGGACACCTCTCCGAGAAAGGTTGTTTCCCCAGGTGAGGATTTTTTCCCTGGAGTTAGGGATTAACAGAACTAAGGAAGAGAATAAATCAGTGAAACCCCCTAGTGTTACAGAAATACCATGTACTACTTATGAAGAACTTGGACTAAGACTGTTGGCAATAAATTTGGGACTTGTTGGGCCCACATTCCCAGGGGTCTGCCCACCAGGGAAAGCACCAAAGCCTATACCCCTGGGAGACTCACTGACACAGGGCAGTCCCAGGGAAAGCAAGTAGCGAGGCTGGGAGGACATAACCTTTACTGGGTAGGATAATCTCCTTCAGTCATTTCCTTGTAGCTTATCAGTAGAGCAGTGACCTTGGAATAGCCCTTATAATGGAACACAGAGATTAACCTAGACGGGATTAAACTCAACAGAACTAGATTAACAAACGCCCTAACCTTTGGAATAGAATGGATAGGATTCAAATCAACTGGTATAAATACAGATGTAGCAGGACAATAAAGACGGAACCTGGCTGGAGAACCTGGCGAGAGAACCTGGCTAGGCTGCTGATCAACTGAACACTGTCTCAGTGTCATTCCTTCTTTGCCGACTCTGTCCACACCTTTGGGAACCCCTCGACCTGCTGGGGTTGGGCCCCAACATTTGTAAACATCTTGGTCACACCCTTACTTTGCCTCATAGCATCTGCTATAAAATGAAGGCATGGCTGTGGGCGTGGGGCTGTCTCTCAGAGAAGCAGCGTCCCACCGAGACCCAGCTTTCATTCTCTTGTCTGTCTTTTCTAAGCCTTTCAGCCGCCCCACTCAGGTTCACCCTGTGCTGGCATAGCACACTTTAGAAAGATCTGCCTCCACGCTCCCAGGGCGGGTTCCTGCCTCAAACTCTGAGCTTATAGGAAACAGCTCCGGGAAACAGTTCGGGGGAGGGCGCAGCCGTTGCCAAGACAACCCCTGTAGGACTGACTTCCTTCCGCTCGGTCTTGGCTGTTCATCTGTATGTGATGAACACCACCCATGGTTTTTATATAAGTAGATATTTATAATATGTATGTATATCATACATAAATATGCATATGTAATATACAAGTTGCTGTATATATCATGATATCATATCTAATATATATGTATAGTAAACGTATAAGCAAAATTGCCTTAAAATGGAAGGCAATTGTTCTGCAAGCAGCTTATGAGTTAAGGTTTCTGCAAGTTGGAGCCTTGGACCCAAATGAATTCTTCTATGCACTGGAGGGAAATGAATTCTTGGGGGATTCTGGAAAGAAAGATAAGCAAAAACAGAGGCTACCGAAGTGGGAGAGAAGATTCCAAGCTGGACCTCACCTCCCACGACTCCCAAATCTCCTTCCTGAGATCTCTCAAACTCCAGTTAAGATGAATACATGGATGCATGCTTGTTATGAACTAAGTTTTGAAAGGCAACTCTGGGGTACGATCCAGCCCTTCGGAGCAGGGACTCGGAAGGAAGAAGACCTGGAAGGGGACTTGGAAGACATGAGGGGAAGGGGTCTGGGCATCCCCAGAAGTGGAATGATCAGGACTCCAGTTGATCATTGTAATTAACCCAGTTATTAAGAACAGGAGAGGAGCAAAAGGAAGCTGCAATTTAGACGCATGCCCAATAACGTCTGGGTGATGTAGGGGAGGGTGCTTGTCTGTCAATCATACCTGGGAATAGGTCCTTGCCCAGAATAGCCATGCCCACTGCAAGCTGGGGAAGATTCCATACTTAAGCTCCTGAACAAAGGAGTTCCCTCTCTGGTGCCACTCGGCTCTGGCCCTCTTGCTGCAGGGGGCATGCTCCCCTGCATTTGCCCACACAATGGACTGGTGGACTTACAAGCCTAATACTACACTGGACCCAGCTCCACTGTGGAACAGAAACTTTGGACACTAGCCTTGCTTCTAGCTCTGCTGAATCCTCAGCTGCACCTCTTCCAGGACTGGTTTCAGACCTGGAAATAGGACTTACGAGCCCGAGGGATGGTCTGGCTGGTGTAGCTCTGTGGTTGAGCATTGACCTAAGAACCAGGAGGTCACAGTTTGATTCCTGGTCAGGTACATGTCTGGGTTACAGATTCAATCCCCAGTAGGGGGCATGCAGGGGCCAATTGATGATTCCCTCTCATCATTGATATTTCTATCTCCCTCTCCCTTCCTCTCTGAAATCAATAAAAATGTATTTTTTAAAAGAAACTGAAGGATGTAATTTCATGAAAATAAAAATCACTCATTCTCCTGTTGGAGTCTTAGAGAATTATTTTTCTCAAGATATCATAAGCACCCGATCCCCCAGCACCCAGTGGGAAAAAGGATCCCCCACTTCCACCAGTGGACACTCTGCTTCTACTGACAACACAGCCAGTGATACTCAGCTAGTGTAGGAATGAAAGGCCACAGCTGACAATAGATCACATGCATCTAGAACAGTGGTTCTCAACCTTGGCTGCACATTAGAATCACCTGGGAATCTTTTTAAAATCCTGATTTACGGGCCTCATCCTCCGGAAATTCTGTTTCTTTGTTACTAATGTTGTGGCCCCACCCCATAACAAAGAAACAGAATTTCCGGAGGATGAGGCCCAGAAATCAGGATTTTAAAAAGATTCCCAGGTGATTCTAATGTGCAGCCAAGGTTGAGAACCACTGGTCTAGAATCTGGTGACTCAATCATCCAAATTCTTATTCTTACAAAATCCTCTGGGATGGGCCTAAAAACAGAAAGAAATAACAGTGAGAGCTCCTCACAGGAGCAAACTAATCCCTGCTCACCTGTGGGTCAGCCGAAGGCCTCAATACATTTTGTTGAAAAAATGGTTAGAGGGAAACAAGAGGACAGCCGTCCTGATGGCGTATGAATCCCTGCTGTGACCCGCCCCGCACCTGCCCCTCGGATACCAGGCTTCATACAACCTGTAACTGTATTCAAGGGTAACAGCACTGCTCATTTGTCTCTCATTTAATATGTGAATTCGGAAGTTTCCATGTCATTGTTTCAGTTTGCTAGCACTTCCATAACAAAATACCACGGTCTCCAGGCATAAACCACAGACACTTATTTTCTCACAGTTCTGGAGGCTGGAAGTCCAAGGTCAAAGTGCTATCAGAGGTGGTTTCTGGTGTGGTCACGCTTTTAGACTTTTAGATAGTTACCTGTCCTCACGCGCCTGTATAGAGAGGAGCTCTGGTGTCTCTTCCTTCCTCTCATAAGTACACCAGCCCTATTGAATTAGGGCCCCACCCTTGTGACCTCATTTAACCTTAATTTCCTCCCTAAAGACTCCAAATACAGTCTCATTGGGGGGTAAGGCTTCAACATATGAATTTGAGGGTAGGGGGGCACAATTCAGTTCATGGCAGTTGTTACCAGGAAGGGGACTGGCTCTGAATGAGTCTGCCTAGCCAGCCGGCAGGAAAAATTTCACACGCGAGTGCGGGTGAATTTTAAAGGACATTGATTAAAGCTGGGGACGACTGAAAAAAGGGACGGCTGGGGAAATGAGCCTAGAATGGTCCGCTTTGGCTCACTGGGAAGTCAGAGAAAAGGGGCCTTGGGGACAGGGTCAGGGTGTTAGTCTGGGATGAACTGCTGCTGTCGAGGGGGCCCTGGTTACAAGCCTTGTGGGGTCCTCTGGAGTTCAGGAGATGCAAAAGGCAGGGGAGAGGGTGCAGGCATGCTCTTGGGAGGGAGATAGCAAACTGGGCCTTCATTTTGGAGGGGTTTTAAAGGCTGGGCATTTAGGGGAAGTCTTCGGGGAGGATCTCAATAGAATATTCATCAGCTTTATGCTGATGTACCAAAATGAGGTTTATTCTCTTAACTTCATCTGTCTTTAAGTGTGGTTGGCAAATGTCACTATTGGATTTCTGCTACCTCCCTGAATAGGGCGATTTAAGTTATTTACCCTCTGGCTAGGGAGAAGTGCAAATCATTTATTCTTTAGTGTCCCTGATTTAGGGAAAATAGGATTTACTAGATGACTAAAAATTGCTTGGCATCTAGATTTTCTAGATGGCTACTAACTGCTCTTTAACTATTTGTCTCAGTTTCCTTATTCTACTTGTCCTGGCTTACTGACCTGTCTCACAGTTATTTAGCAGGTGTCCTGCAGGTTTGCTAGAGAAAGAGAGAGAAGAGATATAAAATGGTTTATATTCCTGGCAAAACGAACTAGAGTAAGGTCCTGGCCAGTGTGTCACAGTGGTTAGAGCACTGGCCCATGCCCCAAAGGGTCTCGGGTTCAATTCCTGGTCAAGGGCACGTACCTGGGTTGCAAGTTCATTCCCTGGCCCCTATCAGGGCACATGCAGGAGGCAACCGATGGAAGTGTCTCTCTCACATTGATGTTTCTCTCTCCCTCCCTTCTACTCTCTCTCTAAAAAGCAATGGAAAAAATACCTTTGGGTAAGGTTAAACAACAATCAAAAGAATTAGAGCAATCATTGCCAAATTATAATATTAACAATTGCTAACAATTATTCATTGCTTACTATGGGTCAAGCAATGTTGTAAGGACTTTGCATATGTTATGTTAATCAATTCTCTAACCAACACTCCAAAGTGGATATCACTATTATCCGCATTTTATAGACAGGGAAATTCAGACACAAAGAAGTTAAATGACTTACCTAAGATCACAGAGCTAGAAAGTGGCTGAGCCAGCATTCAAACCTTGGCCTCAGATTCTAGAGTCCATGAGCTTAACTACAACACTAGAATAGGGGCAAAGCAGGCAATGTTTTAAAGATGCAACTGGGCCCTTTTTCTAATACTAAGTAGAGTATATAAATAGTGTCAACTTAAGAAACATTCAAGAGCATTATGCTAAGTGAAATAAGCCAGTCAATGAAGGAAAAATACCACATGATCTCACTCATTCATGGATAATAAAGACCATTATAAACTTTTGAACAATAATAGATACAGAGGCAGAGCAGCCTCAAACAGATTGTCAAACTGCAGCAGGAAGGCCGGGGAGGGTTGGGGGGCAGGAGGTAGGGGGGTAAGAGATCAACTAAAGGACTTGTATGCATGCATATAAGCATAACCAATGGACATGAGACACTGGGGGATAGGGGAGGCTAGGGGACTGTCTAGGGCGGGGGGATAAAATGGACACATATGTAATACCCGTTGTAATACTTTAAGCAATAAAAAAAATAAATAAATAAATAAAATAAAAAAAATAAAAAAAAATAAAACGTTTCTTACATGCCTTAAAAAAATAAATAAATAAATAAATAAATAAAACGTTTCTTACATGCCTTAAAAAAAAAAAAAAGAAACATTCAAACCTGTAAAGCAGTGGTTCTCAACCTTCCTAATGCCGCGACCCTTTAATACAGTTCCTCATGTTGTGGTGACCCCCAACCATAAATTTATTTTCGTTGCTACTTCATAACTGTAATTTTGCTACTGTTATGAATTGTAATGTAAATATCTGATATGCAGGATGAATTTTCATTGTTACAAATTGAACATAATTAAAGCATAGTGATTAATCACAAAAACAATATATAATTATATATGTGTTTTCCAATGGTCTTAAGCGACCCCTGTGAAAGGGTCATTTGACCTCCAAAGGGTCGCGACCCACAGGTTGAGAACTGATGCTGTAAAGAACTTTTGTGAGTTTATTTGAGACAAACTATTGACAATTTCCAGGAAGCAGAATCTCAACACACTGAGATAATACTTCAGAGAATGGCAGTTTTGCACCTTATTTTATACATTACAACCAAAAGAGAAGGCATAAGTGAGTTACTTGAACTCCATTGATGATAGATTAGGGAGGTGGGAGAAAGCAAAGGTAGGGGGAACCTCTGGGATTGGATGAAAAGTACAATGACAGACACATACATCTTTTACCTAGGTGGGTCAAGATAGTCAACAGTCAACAATTAACATGGTAACAATAACAATGAGAGGATTTCTGGTCTGACTTGCTGTATTGGTTGCGCCCTAAAGGGGTCTGGAAAAAGAGGAGTTACCCCAACATTCCAAAGGAATGTTGTCTTAGATGCAAAAGACATTAGACAGGCTTAATTAAGGTACTGGTAAGACGGACTTTTGTCAGAGAAGATTCTAACCTGGGACATGAATACCTGCCATAAATTGCTTTTAGTTAAAGTTTTCATTTCAGCCCAGCCAGTATGGGTCACTTGGTTAAGCATCGTCCATGGATCAAGAGGTTGCCGGTTAATTCCGACTCAGGGCACATGCCTAGGTAACAGGCTCAATTCCCAGTGGGAGGTGGCAGGAGGCAACCAATCAATGTTTCTCTCTCATCCATGTTTCTATCACTTCCTTCCTCTCTCTCTCTAAAATCAATAAAAACATGTTTGGGTTTTTTAAATTAATTTAAGAACATTCTTTTTGGTTACTTTAGGTCTCTGAGTTTGCAAGGCTGCTAGGCTTCCCTTCCCTGAGCTTCTCAGATTAGCATGTGGCCCCTTTTTGTCCACAATAGTAATAACCTTAGCGTAATCACTAGTGATTGGTAAGTGAGGGTGTAACAGGACCAGCATTAATTCTGTATGAGTGGCAGCCCTACTCAACTTTAGTCCTATGCTATAACTTATGCAGACAAAGTAGTAAGAAAGTTTTTCTTTTTAATTGAATCTTCAAGTGTCTCAGAGTCCTAGAAAAGATTTGTCCACTTCGACAGACCTTAAAACACTGACTTTTCTTTCCATTTAGGTGAGCAAATAAATAAAAATCAGTATGTATACCTGTTTTCTCTCTTTTTGCATAAACTTAGAATCAAAACTCTTCCAATAACTACCCAGAATGTCTTTTCCAGGAGCAAGCCCTTTAAGAGATTGTCCTTTGCCTGAATTCCTCACAGGCAAAACAGGCATGCTTTTCTTCTCCTCTGTAAGTTCTGGCAGAGCACCTCACAGACTGGGGTTCTTTACCTGGAGTCATGGATGTGTCCCCTGGTGAGCAGCTCCTTTCTGGGGATTGAGAAAGGCAAACAAGCAGAGCTCCAGGTAGCCAGGATGGGAGGCAAAAATTCTACGAGTGCATTTTTGGGCTTAATAGTGAGACAAGTTGCTTCCACCCTTGATTCTAAAACTCATATTGAAGTATGGTACCTATTTGCTTTGTTTAACAATGGATAGGTTATTTTGATTTTCTGAATTATATAAATCATAAATGCCTTATTGATTGTAATGTGAATATCCCATGGGTTGGGGTCATACTGGTCTTAGAAAGCACATTCTTCTGTACCTGGGAAACAGGACAGCACAATTATCCTAAATTGTTTTAGTGGCCACAGATAATGCGTTCCAGCTGACTCAGTGGTCCCAAGACCAGGACAGCACAATTACTCTAAATTGCCTTGATGGCTCTAGATAGTGAATTCCTGACAACTCAGTGGTCTCGAGACCCGAAGGCTCTAGATAATATGTTTCTATCAACTCAGTGATCCGGAGACCCACAACTGTAATTTAGATAACATGCCTAAGTTTAACCCAGGTTACCCAAGGGCTCTAGATAATGTGTTTCTGTAAACTGCTTTTTTGCAAACTAGGTTCCTCATTCCAGACCTGAGGGCTCTAGATAATGTGTTTCTGTCAACTCAGTGGTCCCAAGGCCCAAAAACTATAATTAATCTTTGTAGATAACTAATCGGCTCAATCTCGCTTCTGTAACTGCTTTGTGCAAACCAGGGTCCTCATTCCAAACCCTGGGATGTAATCAATACCTTGTGATTTTTCCCTATATAACCTTGGAGCTGCGACCACCTTGTTACTATGAGATTTGGGGAATGGCCCCTCATAGTCCCGGATTGCAATAAATGTGACTCTTTCATTCGACTTCTTGAGGTGTCCTTCTGTGATTCGCGGGGTTCATTACAACAGTATGATCTGGCTATGTGGGAGATACCACCGTATAATGTTTTGTTTCAAAGCATGTAGAGTCTCCTTTAAGATAGCACCTCATCCTTCCAGGATGTTGACTCCCAACTGACATAATAACTGAGTCTTCAATAAGCCATTAAATTATATTAATATGCTATCAAAATATGCCTTATGGCTTCTTCTAGTAGATGATTGAGTATGTGGTAAAACTGATACTGTTATAATAACCTAGTTATTACTTAACGGGAAAGAAGAAAAGGTAAAACAATGATATAGATATGCCATTTATACAGCTTTGCCAAAAATCTATATTTAACACTCTCCAAGTCTGTTCCCCGCTGATCGATGGGGAGAAGAACTGGACAAAGGCAGTTTAGACACATGCCCAGTAAGGTCTGAGAAACCTGGAAAAGTGCTTTCTGTCAGTCACACCTGGGAGTTAGTCAGTGGCCAGAATAGGCATGGCCACTGCAAGCCCAAGAAACCTGGGTATTTAAACATCTAAACAAAGAAGCACACTCCTCTTGGTTTTTACTCTCTCTGGCACACTGGGTTCCTGGCTCTCCTGTGGCAGGGTGCACTCCCTTCTGCCCATGTGGCTCACAGCCATGTCGGACTCCACACAATAGACTAATGGACTTTAATTAGCGTGGATACTGAACTATACCTGGCTGCAACATGGAATGGAAGCTCTAAACACTGGCCTTTCTTTGGGCTCTGCTGTACCTCTTTCAGGGCTGGCTTCAGGGGCAGGGCACCTCAGAGCCCAAGGAATGTAACTTCATGCAAATAAAGCCTTTTTCCACATCTCAATCTCCCATGTGGGCTTCTGAAACTTATTTTAGTGGGACCCCAAGAACCTTAACCCCACTCCCATGAGTGAGGGAGGAGTTTGATTCTCTGATAACAAAACAAGTGGATGGCCAAGAGCCCATTGCTGCATTCCCTTTGCTGTAACAGAAGCAATGCCATGGAAATCACTGATCAGAAACAATGCCATGGGAAATAGCATGACAGTGGGTGGGTAAGGTGTTCTGTGAGTTCATAGATAGTGCTACTGGCAGAGCATTGTGGGTCAGGGGAGGTGTACCCACGTCCAGAATATATGTATTCCAGTGAGGACAAACATCTGCCCCCTCCAAGATGGAAGAGGTCCAATTGTAAGCACCCTGCCACCAGGTGGCTGACTGTTTCCCCCAGTGAATGGGACTGTATTAGGGAATCAACATTAGTCCCTGTTGCGGACATAGCAGGCCCTCTGTAGTGGTGTTAGCGAGGTTGGCCTTGGTGAGGGTGAGTCCATGTTGTTGAGTAAATGTGTAGCCTCTATTCATCATGGCCACTTTTTTCCTTAGGATTTTACGTATAAAATATCATGTTATCAGCAAATGTAGTATTCCTTCTTTTCCAATCTTGATCCCTTTTATTTCTTTTCCTTGCCTAAGAACCCTGGCTATAACTTCCAATTCAATGTTGACTAAAATTGACAAGAGCAAAATTCATGACTTTTTTTTATCTTAGGAAGGAAGCTTTCAGTCTTTCGCCATTACCTATGATATTAGCTGTGGATTTTTCATAGGTGCCTTCTACCACATTGAGGATGTTCCCTCCTATTTCTAATTTCTGATTTGTCGATCGTTTTTTCATAAAGGGTGTTAGATTTTGCCAAATGTTTTTCTTTTTCTAAAGATACCATCCTGTGATTTTTATCCTTTACTTCTATTAATATGGTGTATTGATTTCCATGTGTTGAACCAACTTTGCAATCCTGGGATAAATCCCACCTGGACATAGTATACATTCTTTTCATATGTTGCTGAATTCTCTTTGATAGTATTTTTTTATTGACTTCAGAGAGGAATAGAGAGGTAGAGAGAGACAGAAACAACAATGATGAGAGAGAATCATTGATTGGCTGCCTCCTGCACACCCCACACTGGGGATCAAGCCCACAACCTGCCTGGGAATTGAACTATGACTTTCTGGTTCATAGGTCAACGCTCAACCACTGAGGCATAACAGCCGGGCACTTTGATAGTGTTAGTTTTTTAAGGATTTTTGCATCTATATTCATAAGAGACATTGGTCTGTAGCTTCATTTTTTTGTGTGATTTCTCTTCTGTTTGGTTGGGTATTAGGGTAATACTAGCCTCATAGAATGGATGGGGGAGTATCCTCTCTTTAACTTTAGAAAAATCGGTGTTGATTCTTCTTTAAATGTTTGGTAGAATACATCAGTGAAACGCATGTGTTCCTGAACTTTTCTTTATGGGAAGTTTTTGGATTACTGACACAATCTCTTTACTTATGAATCCATTCATAGTTTCCATTTCTTTTTTAGTCAGTTGTGGTATTTTGTGCTCTAGGAATTTTGCCCATTTTATCTAGGTTATCTAATTTGTTAAAAGAATTATGTTTTGATGCATAAGTTACAGTTTTGATATGATCCCACAAGAAAAAAATCTAATGGAAATAGATCAGGTGAAAGAAATGGCCAAACAAGAGAACCTCCTATACTAAGTCACTGGTCTCAGAAATTCTTCTTCATAAAACTGTCACAAATGAAACCTTAAAATTAAAAAAATAATTTTTTAATATTCACAAAATTAAGTGTAAAGAACTATAAACCACTAAATTTCCCAATGATGCTTTTGTGAATTTGTACTTTTTAAGTTCATAAAGCCTAAAACTGCACTAAGACTTTTGGAACACCCTGATATATACATATGTACACTCCCTCACTCTGTCCACTGAGAGGACTTAGGCAGTAACACTCCTGTAGCAATGAGAGCACCTAACACTCATTCTAAATATCATTCTCCACTAAAAGGAACCAGGGCTCTTTGGAGAAATAGCTCTTTGATTCCACAGATTAGTTGGGGGTTGGGGGGGACATGAAAATTCTCAGATGAACCAGCAATATTGCTATGACAAAAACTAAGGGAGGGCTCAAAGAACAATTGGGACATATTTACACACACACACACGCACACGCACACGCACACGCACACGCACACACACACAGTCCTGAAGGGGATCCTGTGATCAATTACAATTAATAATGATAATAATTGCTTATAAGCTTAATTTCTTATTTTATAGAATAAAGTAAGAAATCATGAATCCACACTAGTAATACATGAATGAATAGAGAGAAGACTTTAGAGATATTTACATAGTAACAAATAGCTCACAACAAAATATTTATATATTACAAAGGGAAAAAGAACAACTTTATAGTTGGAGAAGCTTGGAAGGTACTACCTTAATCAAAGTAAACATTCTGAGTAATGGGACAAATTGAAATCATGTGCCACCTGATAGAATGCAATGAGAACACAGTGTCACTTCTATTCCTGCTGAAGATGTATAATCCTATATAATAAAAGGCTAATATGCAAATTGTCCCCTTGGGAGTTTGACCACTCGCTATGATGTGCACTGACCACCAGGAGGTGACGTTGAACGAAGGTCCCTATTGGCCCTGATCGCTGGCCAGGCTTAGTACCTGTGCACAAATTTCGTGCACCGGACCTCTAGTGCAAATATAATCATGAAAAAATATAAGACAAACACAAATTGATGAATATTCTACAAATAACTGACCTATGCTCTTTGTGTGAAATTCACAAAAATCAATAAAATATCCAACAACTTTTACAGATTGAAGGAGGAATAAAACTCCAAAAGACTAAGTTCCACCCATGATCTTGAACTAGATCCTTTTGCTGCAAAGGGCATTATTGAGGCAAGTGGCACAATATGAATGGAGTCTGAACTTTTGATAAGGATAATATATCAATGCTAATTTTCAATTCCTAGGCCCTTGACTGTGATAAATACACACTAACATGTTTGCAGGTGGTAGAGCATCATGGAGTAACTTATTCTCAAGTGGTTCCAGACGAAAATTCATTGGAACTGGACCTGCAACTTTTCTGTAAGTTTGAGAAAAAAATTAATAAATAAGTGGAAGAGCCAAGAAGTTTTCAAAAAAGCATTGGCAAGAATAATTTTCCCTTCCAGATATTAAAGTATAGTGTATTGCTATAATGTTTAAAACAGTGTGGTCATTGTACAAAAAGCATCAGCCATGTCAGAAGAATAAAACACTTATAGTTCGTACTAGATGCCCGGTGCACAAAAATTTGTGCACTTGGGAGGGTCCCTCAGCCTGGCCTATGCCCTCTCGCAGTCTGGGACCCCCCGGGGGATGACCACCTGCTGGCTTAGGCCCGCTCCCCAGGGGATTGGGCCTAAGCTGGCAGTCAGACATCCCTCTGGGAGCCCTCAGGGGATGTCCACTTGCCAGCGGGGAGCAGGCCTAGCTGAAGTTGGACATCCTTAGCCATGCTGAGGAGGCAGGAGAGACTCCCACCACCACCGCTGTACTGGCAGCCATCAGCCTGGCTTGTGGCTGAGCAGAGCTCCCCCTGTGGGAGCACACTGACCACTAGGGGGCAGCTTCTGCATTGAGCATCTGCCCCCTGGTGATCAGTGTGTGCCATAGTGACCAGTGATTCCCAGTCGCTCTGCTGTTAGGGTCAATTTGCATATTACCCTTTTATTATATAGGATAGAGGCCTGGTGCATGGGTGGGGGCCAGCTGGTTTGCCCTGAAGGGTGTCCCGGATCAGGGTGGGGGGCCCACTGGGGTGCCTGGACAGCCTGGGTGAGGGACGGAGGGCCATTTTCAGGCTGGCCACAGCCCCTTCAGGGTAGGGGTCCCTGCTGGGGTGCCTGGCCTGCCCGGGTGAGGGGCTGAGGCTGTTTACAGGCTGGCCAAGCCCCCCAGCAGGGACTCTCACACCATGAGGGTGTGGCCATTCTGGGTGAAGGGCTGGTGGCTGTTTACAGGCTAGCCACAGCCCCTTCACGGTAGGGGTCCCCTCTGGGGTGGTTGGCCAGCCTGGGTGAGGGGCTGATGGCTGTTTGCAGGCTAGCCACAGCCCCTAGCCACCCAAGCTCCCAGTGGAGGCTGGCTGGAAGCAGATATCTGGGATTTATTTAGCATCTATAATTGAAACTTTGTTGCCTTTTGTGGAGGCCACAGCCTGTCTGAGCAGGCGGGAAGCTTGGCTTCCTCCATTGCCGGGGCAACCAAGCCTCCTGCTTGCTCCAGCTCCGTGGCTGCCGGCTGCCATCTTGGTTGTGTTAATTTGCATATAGTCACTCTGATTGGCTGGTGGGTGTGGCTTGGGTATAGCAAAGCATCTTTGTCTTGGGTATCACTTAGCATCTTTGTCTTTTATTAGTGTAGATAAGTGTTTATAAGAACTTAAAATAGTGTGTAGGAACAACACAAGCTGCCAACCATCATAGAGTGGTTTATAAATTGTAGTACATTGATATATTTGAATAGTTTATCACAATTAAACTTATTTTTAACATTCTAACTGACATGTACATGATATAATGCTAAGTCACAGAGGAGTGTAAATGATTTGTGGGAAAAAAATAAAAAAATAAATGATCTGTGGGCACATGCTGGGCTCTTGGGGTGCTGGCTATATAGTCCATGTCTTGACCTTGGTTGTAGTTGGAGGGTCAGTCACTGTGTTTCATAAATGTTTTATGTATTTCCCTTATGTATGATCTTTAAAGATATCCTGGATCCTTTACCATCCTGATCTATATTCTAGACATTGAGCTGTTAAGTAAATCAAATTTAACCACCCTTTCATTCAGATATGGAACCGAGTTCCAAAAAGGTTAAATCATTGCTCTCCCCCTTATAAGTACCAAGGCCAGAATGTGTACTTATCCATGCTTTGGCCACTGCACTGCCCTGTGTCCCTGGCATTAGTGGTGAGAGGGCTAAAAGTCATCACAACAAGTACTATGCCTGTGTGCCCCAAAATTGTTTCAGACAGTGTGCTGGGCACTTTATACATATTACTCATCTACCCCTCACAACAGTTCTGCAAAGATGGTGTAATTACTCCCAATCTACTTAAGGAAAAGGGGCACAGAATGAAGATGCATTCAATTTATTCATTTTATTCATTAGATTGGCAATTTTCATCTCATGTTACTAAAAATTAGAAACATATATCAGAAAAGACATATGCACCCTATGTTCATAGCAGCACAATTTATAGTAGCTAAGATTTGGAACAGCCTAAGTGCCCATCAGCAGATGAGTGAATTAAAAAACTGTGGTACATCTACACAATGGAATACTATGCTGCTGTAAAAGAGAAAGAACTCTTACCATTTGCAACAGCATGGATGGACATGAAGAGCATTAGGCTAAGCGAAATAAGCCAATCGGAGAAAGATAAATATCACATGATCTCATTCATTTGTGGAATATAATGAACAACATAAACAGATGAACAAAAATAGATCCAGAGACAGAGAAGCATCAAACAGACTGTCAAACTTCAGAGTGTGTGTGTGGGGGGGGGGGGGGAGAAGGGAGGGGAGGAGGGGCAAGAGATCAACCAAAGGATTTGTATGCATGCATATAAGCATAACCAATGGACACAGACAGTCGGGGGCTGACGGCATGTGCTGGGGATTGGGAGTGGCCAGGGAGAGGTCAATGGGGGGAAAAGGAGACATATGTAATACTGTATGTCATACTTTAAACAAACAAAAATAAATTTTAAACATTATTTTTGCTGATCTGACAAAAAAATAAGTACAATTTTGATTCATTCACACCAGACAGCTATTGCTGTGTTAGCTGTTGTCAGTTTTTTAACAATATTAGGGAAAAGAGGTCAGTGTACCTGGCTAAATAGTCAGGTATTGCATGTTTTCAAAATTTTTGTGGCACACCATTTGAAAACCACTGCATTAGATAAACACAAACTAAGTAGTAGCTATATGTCAGGTAGTGGAAAGGTGCTGGAGATATAAGACACATAAGACACAATTCCTACCCTCCAGGAGTTGACCAAATTGTGGCCCGTCCATCTATGCCTATTGCTGTTCTCCAGTAGCAGTGCCTGTCTGTTGTCTAAATACAGATACAGTCCAAAGACAGATACTTCTCCCAGGAGCAATCAAGTTATCTCCCACACATCTCCTTTCTACAAAGTTAAATGATGAACAAACAAGCAAACCAACAACAAAAAAAGCCTAGCAACTATGATTCAGTTATCCCACCTGAATTAGCTTCTTTATCTGAACCTGAATTCAGTTTAGAACTTTCTTTTATGCTTGTCTTCTATTATAATACTGCATAGATATGGGGAATAGGTCCAGAAACGCAGACCAGAGACCAACAAATTAAAAATTAAAGACATTTTCCTAATCTATCACATTCGCTACTCGTGCGGTGCCTTTCTTGGAGGCTCCTATATAAATGTTAACTCGTTCTTCCTTCTGGTATCCTTGGGAGGCAGGAAGCCAATGTTATTTTATAGATAAAGAAGCTACAGTCCCAGGAGGTTAAATGCCTTGTCCAGGGTCACATAACTGCAGGCTGTTGGGGTGCTGGGAACAGGGCTTAGGGTTAGGAATCCCTGCCTGGGATCCTCTGGCTCCCAGATGGGTCCTCCTTCTTATAAGAGAACTTTGTATGTTAAAACTCTGTTGGAGTCTTGTTCTATAAAAGGAATGTTCTGCAACGGCTGAGAGACAACTGCATTTTTCTTCCCCTGCACATTCCTACTTGCTACATTTTCAGAATCAGGTTTAGGACATGTAGCCATTGTCTATGATAGTTCCAAATTCACGCAATATGGAGACCAATATTTAGCTTAAAAGACCTTTCCAATGACTGTGAGTCCATCACAATTCTGTACTGTCAGTTGAGGACAGAAATCAGGGACCTAAACTCTTGATAGATATCTTAAACTATGCCATTTTAAGCATCTGCATTTCAGAGAAAGAATGAGCTAAGTTTGGGATTGACAAATGTCCCATTGAAATGGGTCCATCTTTGGTAGGTTATGAGCACATTGGTTAAGCACTATGCTTACTTCCTCCTCTACTGTCATGATGAAGACACTGTCAAGGGCCCCTTGCACAGTTGGCAAAATGGAGATAGGGGGACTAGTTGATTTTTTCAAGTAACCAAGATGAGACTAAAAATTCTTGATGTAATTTTAAGTCTATCAAACCAAATTTACAACATCCTCTTGCATAGTTTTTTAGATACTACTAGGCATGATTGAGCATTTTGACCCTCTGAAGTCATCATTCAACATTTACATTTTAATAAATCACTTTCAGCATTTACCCTTCAACTACTATGTGTTGGACACTATTCTAGGCCCTGAGTTTACAGCAATGAATGCCTTCTTGGAGTACACACCCATCAATACTCAAGTTGCTACAGTTAATAAATCTGAAAGAGAAAAACTTGCCTTTGGAGATGAAACCTATACCTGGGAAATAACGGCTTGAAAATCTTATTCAACATCCTCTGAACACCTTCATTTCAATGTGTAACTGACAAAGTTAAGATTAAGCACAAGGTCTCAGGTCTCTAAGAAGCCAAGCTTCCCTTTACATGTTAGAAAACCGACCCTCAGACTGAGAGCAAGGTGGGTTTCATTGACCTTCTTTTTTGCATCCATTTCCTCATAATGAAATGAAAGAACAAAGAAATAAGCCACAGTTGGAGAGGGGTGGGAGAGGAAATATGTGTGATTATCATGAAGCTGCTCCGAGTGTCCCTGACATGTTGTCAGTAAGTGGCTCTTTCTTACAGGAAATGGAGTCTCCTAGGGAGATGATAGAAGCCATAGCAAATCGAGTGGAACAGTTCTTAGAAGGCAAGACCCCTCCAGCTGGAGGGGAGACCCACAGCTGGGCATATTCAGCTGGAAATTCACAAACTGTGCACACCAGACCAGTTTGCATGTCTGAGCACTTGCCTGATAGCTCAGCTCATCAGAAGCTGCTCGGGGAATGTGTGAAGCTAATAGAATAGCACGCATGGGAGAGTTTATAAACACACCAAGCATACATACCACTGTGTGTTTTCAGTTTGCTAGTTCAATATTCTTGCCAGCTGCATAGAAGAGTTAAAACACTGTCGAAAAGCGTGCTGGAGGAATGGCCTCTTATTCCTGAGGAAAGATCTCCCAGGATTTTCAGCTTAGTAGGATATTGTGATGACTGTTAAGAAATGAACAGAAAGTGAGATGAATATTGAAATTTGAATATTCTCATATTTATAATAAAATTATTGCATTAAAAGGGTTAATAAAGACTGCTCTGAAATGTAAATAAAACTGGTGCTGATTAAAGCCTTTGTTTTTTGCATCAAGAAAGAGTCCAACTGGTTCATTTATAGCAAAACCACAAAGACATCACAACTAGAGTATTTTTTGTCTAAATGATTTTTCACTCACTCTGCATTTATTAATCTTTCTATCTGTGCTGTCATTGCAAAGGCTTAATGTGGTCAATATTTCAGCAACTTCTATACCTAAGCTAAAGTTCTTTGTAGAAGAATTTCTGCTTTGCCTAAATTTTCCATTACTGACCTTGTTCCATTTAAAAATATTATGACTTAGTGCCAGTAACCCCACTTTAAATATTTTAAATGTAAGTTTTCCAACCTGCATTAGTAAATGAACACTAGATATGATGACTGGCATTGAGAAGACATTCGATATTTGTTGAATGAGTGAATAAATGAATTTATATATCTTTACATAAAAATGTACAACTTCAGCTTTCAGGCATTTTTTCCAGTTTATTCAGCACTAAAACTGCTTATTCAGTTTAAATGTTCTCTTATCATATATTTAATTCATGTGGGCTTTGAGAAGTAGATTATGGCTTTAATATAATACAGCTGTAAAAGTTCTATTTGTGGAAATAGCTAAGAATAATAATTGCCAATAAAATTAGATAACTCTTCTGGAATATTTTTTTTTGAATAAGCTAATTTGAGGTACCATCAATTCTTCCCCATCTTTCTGCTCTTCTCAATCACAACCACATCTTGCACTGATCTCCAGATTGTCACACAAGAGTTTCTTGCTCTACTTCAATCATCTTTTAAAGGCAGCTCCCTCCTAATTCAGACTTTAGTAAAACTTGGCTTTAAAAAATCATGCAGCTTTTTTTTTTTTCAGCAATAAGTTCTGAGAACTTGAACTTGGACAAGAGCTCATCCTGTGACCAGCTTCTCTTGGTCTGTTGCTAAAGCAATTCTGCCTAGAGGTGTGGTTCCTTTGCTCAAATCTCTTTTCTCCTTTCCACTGGGCAGAATGAAGACAGAAATACAGAGTGACCTGCCCTCATAGTATAACACCTACCTCCTTTCTCTGCTTTATGATTTCCCAACCTCCTATCACTCAATGGGTAGATTCTCCCAAATAAAATGTATGTTATACACAAATGGGAGTCTTCAGTCCTCTTTTCCTACTCCTAAATATTTCTACCTTCCTCTTCCTCCATCCTCCCTCTCATAAGAGATGAAAATTTACTAATCGTATTAATGAGAGCCCAGGACATTCACTAGGTCACATTGGCCAGGGAGCAGACTAATGATTCCTTTTAGGACAACACAGGTGGATAGACCACTCCCTTCAGCCTCCTCTTGCAGACTATGCAGAAACTGAATTCTCAGAGCATTTGTCTTTGCTTTCTACCTCTCCCACACTTCTAATGGCATGCTAGAATAAGCCTGAGGTCTAGACCTTTCCCTAGTTCTTCCCTTTCAAGTCATACCTGACTGGGTTGTACCAAGAGTTAGATTCAGGGTGAAGAGTAGGAAGCTTCTCTTAGACCATAAGCCTAAATTACATGTTTCAACTCAGCTTTTGCCAGAAAGCTCAGCATTGTCTGTTACTGGGGCCTGCTCAGCTATAAGTAGAGTATTACAGGGGCCCCCTCACTATCTAAGTGTCCATTATCTTCATTGGTTAAGAGAAGCAAAGTCATCATAAAGCAAAACTATTTATTAATAAACTGACCACTTACAAAATTAATCCCCAAATAACCTTCCTTTTAAGACATTAGTATCTATCCCACCAACATTATAGCAGATAATAAATTCAAATATAATAGAAGTCACTGTGAAAAGAAATTGTAAATATTTCACAGATGCAGGATTTCAGGAAGTTGAAAAAATATTTCAGAATTTCTTGAAAAAGATGCCAAGCCTGGCCCTGGCCAGGTAGATCAGTTAGTTAGAGCATTATCCCAATATGCCAAACTTGTGGGTTCAATCCCCAGTCAGGGCACATACAAGAATCCACCAATAATTTCATAAATAAGTGGAATAAAAATAAATGTTTTTCTCTATCTTTCTATCTCTATTTCTCTTTTCCTTCCTCTCTCTCTCTTTTCCTTCCTCTCTCTCCCTCTCCAAGAATCAATAATTTTTTTAAATGTAAAAAAGAAATAGATGCCAAGCCAATAATAAATGTAAATATAGCACAATTTGGCCAGTTAACAATTGAAGAAGAGAAAATAAACAAGAATGATTACATAAAAGATACTTAGAAATAAAGAGATTCAAACATCAAAGGATTAACAAAGCACTTTGGAAAAATTAAATAAACTCTTTTTTTATTTTAATTTTAATTTTATTTTTTTATAGCTTAAAGTATTACAAAGAGTATTACATATGTCTCTTTTTTTCCCCCTGCCCTTGACATTCCCCTGACCTCCCCTACCCCCCAGTGTCTTATGTCCATTGGTTATGCTTATATGCATGCATACAAGTCCTTTGGTTGATCTCTTACCCACCCCCCTCCTGCCCTCCCACCCTCCCCGGCCTTCCTGCTGTAGTTTGACAGTCTGTTCGAGGCAGCTCTGCCTCTGTATCTATTTTTGTTCATAACTTTATAATGGTCTTTATTATCCAGAAATGATTGAGATCATGTGGTATTTTTCCTTCATTGACTGGCTTATTTCACTTAGCATAATGCTCTCCAGTTCCATCCATGCTGTTGCAAATGGTAAGAGTTGCTTCTTTTTTACAGCAGTATAGTATTCCATCATGTAGATGTACCACAGTTTTCTAATCCATTCATCTACAGATGGGCACTTAGGCTGTTTCCAGATCTTAGCTATAGTGACTTGTGCTGCTATGAACATAGGGGTGCATATATCCTTTCTGATTGGTGTTTCTGGTTTCCTGGGATATATTCCTAGAAGTGGGATCACAGGGTCAAATGGGAGTTCCATTTTCAGTTTTTTGAGAAAACTCCATACTGTCTTCCATAGTGGCTGCACCAGTCTGCATTCCCACCAGCAGTGCACAAGTGTTCCTTTTTCTCCACATCCTCTCCAGCACATGTCGTTTGTTGATTTGTTGATGATAGCTAGTCTGACAGGCGTGAGATGGTACCTCATTGTTTTGATTTGCATCTCTCAGATGATTAGTGACTTTGAGCATATTTTCATATGTCTCTTGGCTTTCTGAATGTCCTCTTTTGAAAGGTGTCTATTTAGATCCTTTGCCCATTTTTTGATTGGATTGTTTATCTTTCTTTTGTTAAGTGGTATGAGTTCCCTATAAATTTTGGAGATTAGGCCCTTATCAGATATGACATTGGCAAATATGTTTTCCCACACAGTGGGTTTTCTTGTTGTTTTGTTGATGGTTTCTTTTGCTGTGCAGAAGCTTTTTATTTTGATGTAGTCCCATTTGTTTATTTTCTCTTTAGTTTCCAATGCCCTAGGAGCTGTATCAGTGAAGAAATTGCTTCGGCATATGTCTGAGATTTTGTTGCCTTTGGATTCTTCTAGTATTTGTATGGTTTCCCGTTGTATATTTAAGTCCTTTATCCATTTTGAGTTTATTTTTGTGTATGGTGTAAGTTGGTGGTCTAGTTTCATTTTCTTGCATGTATCTGTCCAATTTTCCCAACACCATTTATTGAAGAGACTATCTTGACTCCATTGTATGTTCTTGCCTCCTTTGTCAAATATTAATTGAGCGTATTGGTTGGGGCTGATTTCGGGCTCTCTATTCTATTCCATTGATCTATATGTCTGTTTTTGTGCCAGTACCAGGCAGTTTTGAGAACAGTGGCTTTGTAATACAGCTTAATATCTGGTATTGAGATCCCACCTACTTTGTTCTTTCTCAGGATCGATGCAGCTATTCGGGGTCGTTTTTTATTCCAGATGAATTTTTGGAGAGTACGTTCTAGGTCTGTGAAATATGCCATTGGTATTTGAATGGGAAGTGCATTGAATTTATAGATTGCTTTGGGTAGTATGGACATTTTAATGATGTTGATTCTACCAATCCAAGAACATGGTATGTTCTTCCATCTCTTTATGTCTTCCTCTATCTCTTTTTTCAACGTCCTGTAGTTTTCTGAGAAGAGGTCTTTTACCTCTTTAGTTAAGTTTATTCCTAGGTAGCTTAATTTTTTTGGTGCGATGGTAAATGGGATTGCTTTTTTAGTCTCTCTTTCTGCACATTCACTATTGGTGTATAGAAATGCCATAGATTTCTTGGCATTAATTTTGTATCCTGCTACATTGCCGAATTCTTTTATTAAGTCTAATAGTTTATTGATGGAGTCTTTAGGGTTTTTTAAGTATAATATCATGTCATCTGCAAATAAGGACAGTTTTACTTCTTCTTTTCCAATTTGGATGCCTTTTATTTCTTCTTCTTGTCTAATTGCAATGGCTAATACTTCCAGTACTATGTTGAACAGGAGTGGTGAGAGTGGGCATCCCTGTCTTGTTCCTGTTCTTAGGGGAAATGGTGTTAGTTTTTGTCCATTGAGTATGATGTTGGCTGTGGGTTTGTCATATATGGCTTTTATTATGTTGAGGTATGAGCCTTCAATTCCCACCTTGCTGAGAGTTTTTATCAAAAATGGGTGTTGAATTTTGTCAAGTGCTTTTTCTGCATCAATTGATATGACTATGTGGTTTTTTTCTTTCAATTGTGTATGTGATGTATCACGTTTATTGATTTTCAGATATTGTACCATCCTTGCATCCCTGGGATAAATCCTACTTGGTCATGGTGTATGATCTTTCTGATGTACTGCTGGAT
The DNA here is from genome assembly GCF_964212035.1 of Myotis nattereri. Classification (NCBI taxonomy): domain Eukaryota; kingdom Metazoa; phylum Chordata; class Mammalia; order Chiroptera; family Vespertilionidae; genus Myotis; species Myotis nattereri. The sequence continues at coordinate 93,942,761 of NC_138075.1, read as the reverse complement.
CCGATTTGCTAAGATTTTGTTGAGGATTTTGGCATCTATGTTCATGAGGGATATTGGTCTGTAATTCTCTTTCATTGTGTTGTCTTTACCTGGTTTTGGTATTAGGGTGATGCTGGCTTCATAGAATGAGCTTGGAAGTGTTCCTTCCTCTTGGATTTTTTGTAGTAGTCTGAGGAGGATAGGTTTTAGTTCTTCCTTGAATGTTTGGTAAAACTCCCCTGTGAAGCCATCTGGTCCTGGGCTTTTGTTTGCTGGAAGCTTTTTGATGACTGCTTCAATTTCTTCCATAGTTATTGGCATATTGAGATTTTTAGATTCTTCCTGATTAAGTTTTGGAATGTTGTATTTTTCTAGGAATATGTCCATTTCCTCCAGGTTGTCTAGTTTGTTGGAGTAGAGTTGTCCATAGTATTTTTTAACAAACATTTGTATTTCAGTGGGATCTGTTGTTATTTCGCCTCTATCATTTCTGATTTTGTTGATTTGGGTCCTTTCCCTTTGCTTCTTGGTGAGCCTGGCTAGAGGTTTGTCAATCTTGTTTATCCTTTCAAAGAACCAGCTCTTTGATTCATTGATTTTCTGTATTGTTTTTTTGGTCTCTATGTCATTTATTTCTGCTCTAATCTTTATTATCTCCTTCCTTCTTCTCACTCTGGGCTTTTCTTGTTGCTCTCTTTCTAATTCTTTGAGCTGTAGATTTAGATGATTTACTACCATTTTTTCTTGTTTGTTGAGATAGGCCTGTAGAGCTATAAACTTCCCTCTCAGGACTGCTTTCATTGCATCCCAAAGGTTTTGGATTATTGTGTTTTCATTGTCATTAGTTTCCAGGATGTTTTTAATTTCTTCTTTGATCTCATTGGTAACCCAATCAATATTTAATAACGTGCTATTCAGCTTCCAAGTGTTTGAGTATTTTGAGTTGTTTTTATTGTAGTTTATTTCTAATATTATAGCCTTGTGGTCTGAGAAGATGCTTGGTATGATTTCAATCTTCTTGAATTTGGGGAGACTTTGTTTGTGACCCAATATGTGGTCTATTTTTGAAGATGTCCCATGAGCACTTGAGAAGAATGTATATTTTGTGGCTTTGGGGTGAAGTGTTCTGAAGATGTCAATTAAGTCCATCTGATCTAGTGAGTCATTTAGGATTGCTGTTTCTTTGCTGAGTTTTTGTCTAGCGGATTTATCCAGTGATGTCAGTGGTGTATTAAAGTCCCCTACTATGATTGTATTGTTGTCAATCTCTCCCCTGATATCTTCCAGGAGTTTTCTTATGTATGTGGGTGCTCCTGCATTGGGTGCATATATGTTTATCAGGGTTATATCCTCTTGTTGTATTGATCCCTTTAGTATTATGAAGTGGCCTTCCTTATCTCTTGTTATGGCCTTCACTTTGGGTCTATTTTGTGTGATATAAGTATTGCTACCCCAGCTTTTTTTTTCATTTCCATTTGCCTGAAAGATATTTTTCCATCCCTTCACTTTCAGTCTGTGTGAGTCCCTTCTAATGAGGTAGGTCTCTTGTAGACAGCAAATATATGGGTCATGTTTTTTTATCCATTCAGCCACTCGATGTCTTTTGATTGGACCATTTAGTCCATTAACGTTAAAAGTTATTATTGAAAGGTACTTGTTTGTAGCCATTTCTATATTTTTGTGTGGCTGTTTTCTTTCTTAGCTTTTTAGTTCTTCTTTTTACACCAGTCCCTTTAGCATTTCTTGCATTGCTCGCTTGGTGGTGATAAACTCCCTTAGCCTTTTTTTGTCTGTGAAGCTTCTTATTTCCCCTTCAATTTTGAATGATAGCCTTGCTGGATAGAGTATTCTTGGATTCAGTCCTTTGCTTTGCATCACTTTGTAAATTTCTGTCCATTCTTTTCTGGCCTGATGTGTTTCTGTTGAGAAATCATTTGATAATATGATGGGGGATCCTTTGTAGGTAACTCTCTGTTTCTCTCTTGCAGCCTTTAAGATTCTGTCTTTGTCTTGTACATTTGCCATCGTTATTATGATGTGTCTTGGTGTGGGTCTTTTGGGGTTCATCTTGCCTGGGACTTTCTGTACTTGTGTAACTTTTTTCTTCCCCATATCTGGGAAGTTTTCTGACATTATTTCTTCAAATAGATTTTCTAATCCTTGCTGCTCTTCTTGTCCTTCTTGCAGCCCTATTATGCGTATGTTACTTCATTTCATGTTGTCCCGAAGCTCCCTTAGGCTCTCCTCCTGCTTTTTAATTTTTTTCCCCAGTTGCTGTTCAGATTGAGCTTGTTTCTCTGCCTTATCTTCTAATTCACTAATTCGGTCCTCTGCTTCTTCTAGTCTGCTGTTGAAACTTTCCATGGTGTTTTTGATTGTAGCTATATCACTTTTCATTTCTTCCTGATTCTTGCATAGGTTGTTGATTTTCTCATCCATCCGGTGAATGAATTGTACAACCATTACTCTGAATTCTTTTTCTGTCATGTTGCATGCTTCAACTTCATTAATGTCCTTTCTTGGTGACTCCTCATTGTCTTTCCTCTGGGTGTTGTTTCGTCTCTTCATTCTGATTATCTCCTGATGGTTCAAACGTTGAGTTGCGTGGGCCTGGGCCGTGTGCAGTGGGAGCCTCCCACCACCCTAGTGTCACTGAAGAGCTCTGACACTAAGATGTGTGGTTGTTGTGGGTTGGTGGGAACCAGGCTCTCTCAGAGTCAGTGTTGTCAGTGCTCAATGTGGCCTCCTACACACCCTTCGAACCAGGGACCCTGCCTTCACCGTGCTGAAACAGAGACCCCCCTGAAGCGTGTTGAAAACCAGAGCCCCCTAGCGTGCGCCAGGAGTCAGAGTTCCCCAGAATCCAGTATCAGAGTCTCTGTTGCTTCGCGTGACCTTGCCTTGAGAATCAGGGTCCCTGTGTGCCCTTGCACCAGGAATTGGAGTCACTGGCTCTTAGTATGAATGCACAGGAAATCAGGATCTCAGGCGCAGGTGAAAAGAAACACAGTCAAGTCACTGGTGTTTGGTGCTGCCTCCTGCCCAGAGAATCGGGGTTCCTGGGCCTGTGCTATGCGGGACAAATTCCCGGTGTTTGCGCGATTGCTCCCAGCCCAGGGCTCCGAAGCCTGCAGTGCGCGCAGTCTCAGTACCTGGGGTTCTCGCGTTTGCTCCCAGACCAGGGCTCAGAAGCGGGCCCTACGCGGGATCAGTTCCAAGGTGCTCGCACACTTCCAGGCTAAAGTTCCTGGAGCGCTGAGGCCCCGGCAAGGGGTGGGTCTATCAGTTAGTTACTCTGGCGCTGCCCGCATGCCTGCAGGAAGGGGGGATGGGCTCTGTTACTCACGGATCTGCCGCGGGGATTTCTGAACTTTTGGTGTCCGCAGGTCTGTAGCTGTGGTCACAGGACTCTGTCCCCAGTGGCTGCAGGGTCCTGGTATGCGTCCGAGATCAGACTGGGTGGTGCTGAGGCCAGGATACCAGTCTCAAGCAGCTCCGTTTCCCAAGATGGTGAGGTCGCCGTGCCTGTGCTCGCTGCCCAGGAGTCTTAAATAAACTCTTGAGTATTTTACATAAAGCCCTTTTTGTGACTGTATGGCAGAATTCATATGTGAGGTAAAAAATATTATGTAATTTTATCAAAAAATTATTATCCACCTCTCTGGCTTATCTATTACTTTACAACAAATCACACATACATTTAATAATTTTAAACAATAATACTAATATTTTGTACAATTCTATTGTTTGATCTGGTAGTTCTTCTGCTCCATGTGTTATTGGCTAGGATGATGGAATAACAGGAAGTCCAACATGGCCTCATTCACATGATTAAGAGTTGGTGCTGGCCATTGGCTGGGGCTTAGTTTGAAGTGTTTTCTGGGGCCTCAGTTTTTCTCCACATGATGCTTGGGCTTTCACATAGCTCAGTGTCTAGCTTTCAGGGAGTACTGTTCCAAGAGAACAAGCCCCAAATGCATGTGCTCATCAACTCTCCAATTGTGGCTAAAGTCCCATTGTCCAAAGTTAGTCACATGGCCAAACCCAGAGTCCGAGAGGGAGGGAACCTTACAAAGGTCTGGAAACCAGGAGATGAGGTTCACTGAGGCTCACAAAGGTACTGTCTGGCCTCTAACTGATCATATCTTTCTCACATGCAAAATATACTTACCCCTTCAAAACTCCACAAGTCTTATCCTATTATGGCATCAGGTAGAGAACTTTACCATCCAAATCAGGTCCAAATGCAACCAAGGTCTCTTGGGTGCAACTGCTCTTAAATTGAAGCATTAAGAGCAAAAAGGACAAGTTTCTTATTCCTCACACACCCCACATACAATAGGAGGCAAGAACAGGAAAACTGCAATACAAACTCCCACTTGAAAATGTTGAAAATGGAAGGCATACAGCACTTCCTGGTCCATGGCAATTTTTAAATACAGCCAGGCACATGGAGCCAGTTTTTTTACTATGGCCCATTTCTGTTTCCTATAGATTCTCTGTGGCTCTTACCTCTACTCTCTGTGCTCTAAGCTCTGTTCTCTGCAATATATTTTTTCCCTAAAAGAAATGACCCAGGTTTGTAGATGAGTTTCCTTCCCAGCTTGCTTCCTCTCCATAAAAGTTTGGGGGTTTTGAGGCATCTTTTCATTTTGAATTGTCTGTATCTTTTAAATGTACATTAATATAAGTATATTAAAAATTTGTAGTTTTCTATGTATCAAATGATTATCCACTCATCTTGGCTGGTGTGCCTCAGTTGGTTGCAGTGTTGTCCTGTTCACTGAAATGTCATGGGTTTGATTACCTGTCAGGGCACATACCCAGTTTCGGGTTTAAGCCCTGGTCAGGGTGTGTATGGGAGGCAACTGATCGATGTTACATGGCCAATCTCTCTCTCTCTCTCTCTCTCTCTCTCTCTCTCTCTCTCTCTCTCCCTTCCTCTCTCTCAAACCAATAAAAAAGCATATCCTCAGGTGAGGATTAAAATAAAGAAATAAATGAATTATTATCCACTTTATTAGAGAAAAATGACACAAATATCTTCAAGACAGTCCTCTCTCTGTTTGGGGCTGCAAATCAGAGTACTATGAGGGAAATAATCTTAAGATTCTTAGAGGTCTTCTTGTCTAGCTGAGATGATCTTTGAGATACCCCTCTGTTACGCCTTAACAGAGACCTTGACCCTGAGGCCAAATTTTATTGCTCGAACCCTGGCTTGGCTTTTATCTTCAAACCAAAACTTTGAGAAAATGTACTTGGATAATTATTTTCTTGAAGAAACTGGAGATGAAAAACAATTTTATTATCAACCCACAAGTTCTAGCTCATTTTTAGTACTTCTGAATTCTGCTTTAAATCTGAAATAGCACCTGGAAATAGCACTATCTTAACAGAACCAAAACATCATCCCTTATCCTGATATATCTTTATTTTTTACTTGACTCATAAAGAAGAGTTAAATGGCCATTCTCCACCAGCATTCTAACTAGACACTGATAACTAGGTGTGGCTTGAAATTATATGCAATAGTACTTTCCTCATGAAGCCTTAATAACCTACAGCTTTTTCAAGCTGCTTCTGTATTAGAGATCTATAGGAATTAGTTCTGAAAGGCCTATAATCTTTACAAAGAACATTTTGGAACAAAAGTACACTTTTCAAATAGAGTTTTAATTTTGTTCTCTCCTACGTGTTTAAGTTTTAAATAAAACTTTCGAGAATGAGAGGACCTCATGTTTTATAACACTGTCTGCCCTTAGAATACCTGGGATATTGGCCGGTGTGGCTAAGTGGTTGGGCATCAACCTCTAAACCAGAAGGTCATGGTTCAATTCCCTATCAGGGCACCTACCTGAGTTGTGGGCTCGATCCCCAGTGAGGGGAGTGCAGGAGGCAGCCAATAGATGTTTCTCTCTCATCATTGATGTTTCTATCTCTCCCTCTCCCTTTCTTTCTGAAATCAATAAATTATATATATTATATACATATATATATTATATATATATATATATTATATATATATATAATATATATATATATATATATAATATATATATATATATATATAAAGAATACCTGGGATATGTCTTCTCTACATAGTGACAGAAAAAAATGTGAAGTGACTGAATTCACTGAAACTTAGGGAACACTCTACATTTTAACTTAGTCCTTGATGAAACTCAGGTGATATTTTTTAACAGGATTTAAAATCTAGCCAAAAAGCATATATGCTAATCATTTGTTTTTCTCCTCAGCGATTCTATTTAATCACATAATAGTCAATGTAACATAACTTTTTGTTGTTGTTTTTACCCCAGCATAAATCTTAGAGGTATATTGCCAAAACCGGTTTGGCTCAGTGGATAGAGCGTCGGCTTGCGAACTGAAGGGTCCCAGGTTCAATTCCGGTCAAGGGCATGTACCTGGGTTGCGGGCACATCCCCAGTAGGAGATGTGCAGGAGGCAGCTGATCGATGTTTCTCTCTCATCGACGTTTCTAACTCTCTATCTCCCTTCCTCTCTGTAAAAAATCAATAAAATATATTTAAAAAAAAATCTTAGAGGTATGTAACTAAAACTCTATAATCAAGACAATTCCAGCCCTAGCCATTTTGGCTCAGTGGATAGAGTGTCGGCCTGTGGACTGAAGGGTCCCGGGTTCAATTACCATCAAGGGCATGTACCTTGGTTGCAGGTTCCCCAGCCCTGGTCAGGGTGCATGCAGGAGGCAACCAATCAATGTGTATCTCTCACATCAATGTTTCTCTCTGTCTGTCTCTCCCTCTCCCTTCCACTCTCACCAAAAAAAAAAAAAAAAGAAAAAGAAAAAAAAAAAAAGGAAAAAATATCCTCAGGTAAGGATTAACTAAAGAAAAAATATGGGAGGTAAAAATAAAGACTATAATAAAAAAAAATTTTTTTAAAAAGACAATTCCACAGAGCCAATGATTTCAACAGTGCTGGTCTGGGCCTCCTGAAGGGTGTGTTGCCTATTCTTTCATTTCCTCCTCTTGATCAGATCAATCATTTTACCAGGCATGAACTTTCTGTTCCTTTCACATACCTTCATAACCAATTAAGCAAAGGATGCCCACCCCCACCTTGGAGTTTTGTCATTTTGCCTTTAGTTTCTATGGCAATCTTGGTCATTTTTTAAAAGAATTATAAATGCTGCTTCAATACGAGTTCTGCTTCTGTCAAACTTGAAAACAAAGCTGCAAAGGCCAGTGACCTGGTCTATCAGCAAGCTGGCAGGCAGAGCCATTATCAGGAATGAGCTTACAAAATGATTGCAAAGCCATTTCTAAGCTTTGAACTCCCTGGCAGCTAAGACTTCCAAAGGAGCACCCTTGAATCTTGGGGACACTCTGCATTGCAAAATTTAGTGAAACTGGCGGGCATATACCTGAGTGCCTATCCTGCCCTATTTCTGCCCGGATCCAGTTGGAGGAATGAAACTAACAACTTAGAACCCTAAGAAACAGCTTTTCTCCAAGGAGGTCTCTAACAGATTTGAGACAGAGCTGGAGGAGAGAATAGTGTTACCACAATTCAGATAGGAAAAGCAGCCTGGGGCTGGGTAGGAACTCTGCTGGGACGGAACAAAAGTTAATTGTTTCATAAAAAAAAATAAAAAAAAATGTAGCATCTATGTTCCAGAAGAGGAAGCTCCTCTCAGACAAATGCATAGGATTTGCTGAGGCTTGGAAGCAGAGGCTTAGTGTCTCCTGATGGAAAGGCACGGAGCAAACGGCAGCCCGCGGTGCTCAGGTACACTTGCTTCTGTCTACCCAGCCCCATTCCTTTCTTTGTATTTCCAGACGCAGAGCCCGGGAGCTGCAGATTAGCAAAAATAATAAGGCTATTTGTTCCGCACCTTGTTCCAGGCAGCTCGAAGCCCTTGGCAGGCAGCATCTTGCTCACACTGCTAGAGCTTCTGGGAGGGAGGGATTCATGAGCTGGCAAGCAGGCCTGTTCTATGCACCCCACCCAGCAGTACCAATGGCATGCTTGGGCCACATCCTGCACATGTACCCATTCAATCTGGGCTATTTTGAGAGTCCAGCTTCCTCACCACAATCCAGGGGAGCCTAAACAAGAGCCCTCGCAGTAATTAGAAGTGAAACTTCAAGGGACACTTTTTGACAAACTTTCTGGGAGAGCAGCTCAAATGCTAACAGGCATGTGTGTCAGTGCAGATGAACAAACACTGCCGGCTGTCAGCTCCGTGCCAGGCGTGGTGCTCAGCACTGTCGTGTCAAGAGAATATTCTAGACCTGCCCTCTGGGACTGTCAGTCTCAGTGCAGTTGCATTCTTCTAGCCATTCCTGATCTGTCTTCTTACAAAAAGTACTTCCAGAATGGATTCCAATTCAAATTATTATTTTAAAATCTGTACTCCTGCTGATGGTGCCTTGAGCTATAAATACATAAATAATTTGCGGTAGTTATTTAGTATCTTTTGTATAGGACTTTAACACATTTCACAAATACTGGCCATGAATAGTAAATTAATTAGTCATTCCTAAATTAATAATTAGTAATTTCTAAATTATTAATTTAGTAATTAATAAAGTAATTCCTACTTTATAGGTGGATAACAGCAGGAGGATGATTCAAGAGACTTCAGAGCCTGGCTGGTGTGGCTCAGTGGTTGAGCACTGACCCATGAACCAGGAGGTCACAGTTCCATTCCGGGTCAAGGTACATGCCCGGGGTTGTGGGCTTGATCTCCAGTGAGGGAGGGGAGGGTACAGGAGGCAGCCGGTCCATGATTCTCTCTCATCATTGATGTTTCTATCTCTCTCTCCTTCTTTCTTTCTCTCTGAAGTCAATAAAAACATATTTTAAAAAAATAAATAAAAGAAGATACCTGAGAATAGAATTCTTTTTTCTTTTTTCTTTTTTTAATATTAATATTTTTTTCAATCACAGTTATCATTCAACATTACTTTGTATTCTTTCAGGTGTATAGCATTTTGGTTAGATAATCATATACTTTACAAAGTGTTCCCCCTGATATTTCCAGTACCCATCAGGTACCATAACATAGTTATTACAATATTATTGGAAATATTCCCTATGCTGTACTTTACACCCCACACCTATTGAGTAACTATCCATCTGTACTTCTCAATCCTTTTACTTTTTTCAACTAGTCCCCCAAACCTCCTCTCCTCTGGTAACCAGCAGTTCTTCAGAGTAAAATTCTGACTTCATTACCAATTTGCATTATGAACTCAGGCAAGCCACTCCCCCTCCAGGGACCAAGGTGTCCTTCCTGCAAACAGCAGTGTCAGCTGAAAGCGGTGTATTTTTCTTCTCTCCCCCAATATGTAGAACCATGGGAGAGGCAATTTTCAGTTGTCACAATAATTAGTGGATTCATTATTGATATGTAGGGACCAGGATGCTATTTTCCCTGCACAAGAAAGTTTCACAGGAAAAGACTTTCCTGCCCCAAATGCCAGTAGCACCCTGGCTGGTCATTTACACTGACTGGGAAGTGACCTCTAACTTCCTTCTCAGTGTGGTAGTCGGTACATACTGGCCTCTGAAAGTTCGGTCACAAAGAGATGAGGTTCTTCGTTCAGGTGATCTGTCCCCTACTCATGAGCATGATGAGGATATTTGAGAACCTGGAATGGACAGGGAGCTGGCATGGAGGCTATCATTTGTGAGTTTTTAAGGATACCCAGAATTTGCTTGGGAAAGGCCCCACTGTTTCACCCAGATTTGCTTTTAAGTTCAACGCAAGAATTTAATATTTGTAACGCTGTCAACTTGTGTTAACATGTTTGCCAGCCCAAGAATGACTCTGACAAAAGCCAGTGGGCCCCAGCTATCAATGGAGCCTGACTATGCAGCAAGTTGATAGTACTCACAAGTACACAGCTGGAGCCATCCAAGGAGGACAGGTATAATAAGTTCCAGGTTGCTCAAGTCCTGGCCACCTGCTCGCTTGAACTTCCAGGTGGTCTTTGAAGGTGACCTTGAGCTGTTTACAGTGCTGTTGTCCTTTTAGTAAAGTATTTCCTTGTGCACCATGTGGCCTGAAATCATTCACTGTTTTTCATCTACAGATTTACTCCTTTAAGACCTAGAGAATCCTAGTAACTTTATAATATTCTTGAGGGCTCATCCTCAGTGAAATACCTCACTGAGGAATAAAAAACCATGTCCCAAAAATGGAGTAATTTTTTTCCAACATGCATGTCTAGCAACCTGAATACAATAAAACTAACACTCTCTCTCTCTCTCTCTCTCTCTCTCTCTCTCTCTCTCTCTCCACACCACTCTCAAATGTTTCAAAAATAACATAAAAAGCAAAAAGTTAACTTATTTAGCCATAAACCCCTATTAATTTGGGCCCTTTGAGGTAAGTTGAAAGTCTGTGTCTTTAATTAAAAATCAAAACTAAAGCGAGATAATTGGTATTTTGACATCTGACCAAGTCTTATTTCTAGTACAACTACAATACAGACTAAAACACCCGTCATGGAAAATCTTGCACATTTTTATGTGAATGTTTGTTTATACTCATCTCATCTTGGCTCCATACCATAATATCTTGTTCTGAGTTAAGCATGTGAATGTGTTGATTTCTGCTTTGCTGTCTAGTGGACAGTCTTGAAGGAGATGCCAAAGGGAAACCCCAGAGCTGAGAAGTGGGCCACCCCAGACTCAGGAGATCCCAATTGGTTTGCTTTGGCCTTCGACCAAAATAGACTCCCCAGGGACAGTGAGATGTTGTGGATAAAGTATACAATTTGAGGGCAGATGATCTAGATGCAAATATCAACTCCGCCATTTCTTGTTGCATAATCACAGGCAAATCCTTAAATCCTCTGAGCCCCAGTTTCATCTATCACAGCAGGTTGTGGTGAGACATAAATTAGATAATATAAAGAGGGAAGCACTTTGAAAACTACAAATTTACAAATTAATGCTAATTAATGAGATGGTGGTAAGTGGACAAGGAACCAAGACCAACTTTGGCATCTGAGTGTTTGTGGGATTTGGGGCAAGAATAAGGTGAGGAGTGTGGGGAAGGGGTCACGTCCCCTGGGACAAGTCCCATGAAGTAGTCTCAGAGCCAAGTCCACATGGTCTATTATAAAGCACGAAAGAAATGAGTACCACATCTGGGAGGAGGAGATTAGCGGTCATGTGGGACATTATATTGGAAGTTGAGGGACCTAGACCTAGATAGACAAGGATGCCAAACTAAAGGGACAGCAAAGGGAGACAGCAGTGTGCAGTGAATGCAAGGCAGAGCAGCCCAAAGCTTGACTTAAGCCAAATATTGTCATCTCTGGATTCCTACCTTTTTGTTTTCCTTACATGCTATTGGATGCGAGACCTTCAATTTCTTTCTTGATTACACTTTAAAATAATTTTTTAAAACTTCCTATACTATTGGTGGGAATGCAGACTGGTACAACCATTATGGAAAACAGTGTGGAGTTTCCTCAAAAACTTAAAAATGGAACTGCCATTAGACCCAGTAATCTACTTCTAGGAATATATCCTAAGAAGCCAGAAACACCAATCAGAAAGAATGTATACTGCCTAGTTTATAGCAGTGTTATTTACAATTAGGGGCCCAGTGCACAAATTCGTGCACCTTGAAAGGAACTGTGGGCCACGAGGCTGCGTTGGGCATAGGGGCGGATCTCAGCCCATCCTCCATGCCCCCACCCGGGCCCTCCCGCCACAGCCCCTCGTCCCCTGTCTGCCAGCAGCCACACCCAGCTGCAGCTGCTCCCACACACACTGATGGCGCCAGCCTCGCTCGCACCCACTGCTGGCGCAGAGCAATTGGGACCAGCGCCAGCAGCAGGTGCGAGCGGTGGCTGCTGCCCTAATTGCCCCTCAGAAGCACAGGGAGGTGGAGAAGCCCTCAGGGGCGATCAGGGCCAGCAGCAGCTACTCACACCCGCTGAAGGCACTAGGTGCCAACAGCGGGTGTGAGTGGTAGCTCCGGCACCCGCAGCGGATGTGAGCAGGGCCCACACCAGCAGCAGGTGCAAGCACTGGGCAGGACCATGGTGCACAGGAGAAAAGAATTTTCAGGAACCACCAGAAGCTCACCCCGATGACAATGACGGGCGCCCTGTCTTAGTCTGGCACCCCTGCTCACCTGCTCCACCATCCCACTACGGCCGGCACCCGCCATGTTCCACGCTCTGCAGCCTGCTGCCGATGCCTGCCATGTTTTGCATGCGCCTCCTGGTGGTCAGCGCACATCATAGTGACTGGTTGTTCAGTTGTTTGGTTGTTCCGCCATTTGGTCTATTTGCATATTAGGGTTTTAGATAGATAGATAGATAGATAGATAGATAGATAGATAGATAGATGATAGATAGATAGATAGATAGATAGATAGATAGATAGATAGATAGATAGATAGCTAAGATCTGTACATAGCCCAAGTGCCCATCAGTAGATGAGTGGATAAAAAAGCTGTAGGACAGCCCTAGCTGGTTTGGCTCAGTGGATACAGTGTTGGCCTGTGGACTGAGGAGTCATGGGTTCAATTCCTGTCAAGGGCACATGCCTGTGTTATGGGCTCAATCCCCAGTAGGGGGTGTGCAGGAGGCAGCGATCATCCCTGATGTTTCTATCTCTCTCTCCCTCTTCCTTCCTCTCTGAAATAAATAAATATATATTTTCAAAAAACTGTAGTACATTTACACAATGGAATACTATGCAGTTACAAAAACAGAGGTATCTTTTACCCTTTGAGACAGCATGGAAGGATTTGGAGAATATTATGCTAAGTGATATAAGCTAGTCAGAGAAAGACAAGTATCACATGATCTCGCTTATATGTGGAATCTAATGAACAAAATTATGTGACAAACAAAATAGATCCAGAGACATGAGAGCATGGAAAAGACTGAGGATTTTCAGGGGAAGGGGAGATATAACCAAGGAACTTACATGCATTTATGCATAACCCATGGAGACAGACAATAGTGGGGTAAAGACCTGGGGAGGGGATGGGAGTGGGGAGAAGGGGAGTCAATGGGGAAAAAAAGTGGACATCTGTAATACTTTCAACAATAAGGATAAATTTAAAAAAAAATAAAATAAAAACAAAGTAGAAAAAATAATTATTTAAAATTGCATATCTTCTTACAGCCTTTTAAATTAACATCTAAAACATGTCTTTAAAAGTTTAAATAGTTGTGCCTTACCTGATTTTGTTCAGTGGTTAGAGCATGGGCCTCAGACTGAAGGATCCGGGTTCAATTCTGGTCGAGGGCACAGGCTCAATACCCCGCCTTTCAGGGTGCATGCAGGAGGCAACCAATTGATGTGTCTCTCTCACATTGATGTTTCTCTCTCTCTCTCTCTCTCTCTCTCTCTCTCTCTCTCTCTCTCTCTCTCTTTCTCCCTCTGTCTCCTTCCCTCCCTCCCTTCCACTCTCTCTAAAAAAAAAAATCATTGAAAAAATATCTTCAGGTGAGAATTAACAACAACAAAATGTTTCCATACCATAGCACTTTGGTATCCACCATAACCCACTCTAAATATACACCAACAAGTGTGTGTTTAATAGGCAAAAAGTTATTTCATTTACTCCTTAAAGTTGTATTTCCATTCCACTCTCCCCAAGTAATGTTATGATAATGTGATATATTTTATGCCTGAAATCTTTTTATTGATCACCCAGCAAAAATCCATATATGTAAAAGCCTAAGCAACTGGCCAACCATTTGACCATTCGACCATTCGACCAGTAGCTATGATGCACACTAACCACTAGGGGGCAGACGCTCAATGCACAGGCATGGAAATATAGAACAGACTGATGAATCTCAAAGGGAAGGGGGGAGGGAGGAGGCCAGGAAGAGATTAACCAAAGGTCTTATATGCATACTTGAGGCCCGGTGCATGGATTCATGCACCGGTGGGGTCCCTCGGTTGGGCCTGAGGGGATTGGGCCAAAACTGGTAGTCCAACATCCCCTGAGGGATCCCAGATTTCAAGAGGGTGCAGGCCATGCCAAGGAACCCCACCAGTGCACAAATCCATGCACCAGGCCTCTAGAATCTATATAACATGAAAGTAATCTTGCACACTTTAATTAATTTAAAATTTTTCCTGTGACTGTACAGCTCTAGGTAGTGAAGAGATATTTCTGGACTGAATTACCATTGTAGACACTATTCATTTGTAATTTATCAAAACAACACTTTTATAAATGACTAGAGGCCCAGTCGGACATCCTTAGCGCTGCTGCGGAGGCGGGAGAGGCTCCTGCCACCACCACTACACTCACCAGCCATGAGCCCAGCTCAGGGCTTCTGGCTGAGTGGCGCGCTCCTTGTGGGAGTACACTGACCATCAGGGGGCAGTCCCTGCATTTAGCATCTGCACCCAGGTGGTCAGTGCGCAACATAGCAACCGGTCATTCTGCAGTTTGGTCTATTTGCATATTAGCCTTTTATTATATAGGATTATTAAGCATAAAAAGTAAATTAAAAAAACTGCTATAGATGGGATCCTCATCAACATTATTCCCATTTTACAATTATTGTTGTTACAATTATTGTTAACACTATAAAACCTTTTTCATAAAAGTAAGTAGATGAGCCTGACAGTGTTCTCAGTGGTTGAGCGTCAACCTATGAACCAGAAGGTCACAGTTGGATTCTCAGTCAGGGCGCATGCCCGTCTTGCTGGCTCAACCTCCAGTAGGGGACATGCAGGAGGCAGCCGATCAGTGATTCTCTCTCATCATTGATGTTTCTATCTCTCTATCCCTCTCCCTTCCTCTTTGAAATCAATAAAAAAAATTTTTTTTTAAGTAAGTAGATGAGAATGAAAGGAATTTTATCATAGCAATGTCAATTACAGAGCTCCTTCTGATTCAGTGATCTATCATCAAAATTATTTTAATGATCCAATTCTCTAACAACTCAATTAGGTGTTCCCTCAATCTTCATGAAAGCAAAATATTAGAAATTATCTGAGTTACAAAAAAAAAAGTATTACTCAATCAATAGACTCATCCATGTTTTCAAAAAACAGCATTTTGTCTGACATCCCAGAGATGTGCCGCCCCTGGGGCAACGCACCATGCTAAGATGAGAGGAAGTGAGAGGAGCCTCTTGCTTTTATGAAATGGGGGTTGTGAAAGGGGGACAGGTGGGAAACCCTCTGTTCCCTTCGCATAGTGCATTGCCATTCAGCTCTTGGCAGAGCTATTTTAGGAAAGTGTGCACATGGAGGTGGTAGGCCTAGAATTTTTTTTTTTAAATCCGTGTACTATGTACCCTTGGAAAGCCTTCATGCGCTCCCCAAGGATGTGGGTCCCCAGTATGATGTCCACTACCATGGGATGTCCCTACTGGGTTGGGAGCTGAGTCTCCATGGAGTGAGTGACCCTGGACAGCTGGGACTTCCCTGATTTCTCCAAATGATATCCTCCAAACTTGGTTATGTAGGACATTAATGCTCTTTGACATGTTAGAGATTCCCAGTGAAGGCTCCAGGTCAAAATAAGTCTGGGAAAAGTTCCATATTATATTTCTGCCTCTTAGAGATTTGCAGTAAAACCTGAATAGTAAAGGCTAAAGAAACCTGATTAACTTTGTTTAAAGCAGAATTTCCCAAACTACCTTGAGTCTGCTCCCCAACCTCCCCATCCCCCACCAAAGAACACATCCTATATAATAAAGAGGTAATACGCAAATTGACTGTCACACCTTCACAAGATGGCTGCCTACGACCAGGCTGGCAGGGGGTTAGTGAGGGATGACCAAACGACTGAGCAAGCAGGCTGCATGGGGTGACCAGGCCGACGGGGGGGACCATGAGGGGTGACCAGGCCGGCAGGGGGACATTTGGGGGCAACCAGGCTAATGGGGGGGGCAGTTGGGGGTGACCAGGCCAGCAGGGGGGGCATTAAGGGGTGATATGGCTGGCAGGGAGGGGCAGTTAGGGGTTACCAGGCAGGCAGGCAGGTGAGCAATTAGGAGCCAGTGGTCCAGGATTGTGAGAGGGATGTCCGACTGCCGGTGGCCTAAACCGGCAGTCGGACATCACCCAAGGGGTCCTGGATTGGAGAGGGTGCAGGCTGGGCTGAGGGGAACCCCCTCCCAGTGCACAAATTTTGTGCACTGGACCTCTAGTAGTTATATATAAAGGGACATTAGTAGTGTGCTCTGGCCCTGAAGCCCCAACCTCAATCTCCTGTGTCCTGCCTATGCAGCCTGACAAACATGGACTTCCCTAAAACACTCCAGAGGAACCAAGACCTGAAACTGGTTTGTTTCCATGGAGTCTGTTACCTACCCAGGAAACATTATCTTCTGTTGTAGTTTCCTATTGATGCCACCCATCTTTAGGTGGGGCTTTTGTATGGCAGGAAGGTTCCTGTGCTATTGACTTTGGGCAACACCCATTGCAGCCATGAGCTTGAGGTGTCTCCTAAGAATTATGACCAACTCTCAAACATCCCCAAGTGGATGGGCAGCTTGGTGCTTCTCCAGCTGTCTTTCTGGGTCCCCTGGTCATTGATAACACAGAACAAGCCAAGATAGGGTTATAATCAAAGCAGAGGAAAGTAAAACTCCAAACATATATGAGTGGGGCATGTGTGTGTGTGTGTGTGTGTGTACGTAAGAGGAAGATTGTGACTGTGCAACTATTTTTCATTACATCCAGAGCCACATGAATTTTAACCATCAGGTTTGAATTTTTCATCTTTTCATGGCAAAATTTGCAGAGTTCGCTATATAACAATGACAGGATGAGCATACTAATGTCCAGTGTCACAGCTGGGGAGAGAAGCCTCCTGAGCTCTTTATTGCATAGGAATGAGGGTCAGGTTACCTGACTTGAGTTGTGGTTTGGGACGTCTTAGCTCTCTAATCCACTGAAGACACACAAAGTGAAGCCCCTGCTATCCTTTCCTTTCATCCACTAAGGAGACGGCAAGTTAGGAATGAGTCACTATTCTACACACAAGTCCTGAACTTTTTTACTTCTTTTTAAAATATATATATATATATATATATATATATATATATATATATATATATATATCTTTATTTCAGGGAGGGAGAGAGAGATAGAAATATCAATGATGAGAGAGAATCATTGATTGGCTGTTTCCTGCACACTCCCAACTGGGGATCGAGCCCACAACCCAGGCATGTGCCCTGACTGGGAATCGAACCATGACCTCCTGGTTCATAGGTCGATTCTCAACCACTTAGCCACGCCAGCAGGCAAGTCCTGAATATTTTGGTTAGAGTGAAGATCCACTTAGACTCTGTATTCTTTTTTTTATTATTGATTTCAGAGAGGAAGAGAGAGGGAGAGAGAAATAGAAACATCGGTGATGAGAGGAAATCATTGATTGGCTGCCTCCTGCATGGCCCCTACTGAGAATCAAGCCTGCAACCTGGGCATGTGCCCTGATCAGGAATCAAACCCTAACCTTGTTCATAGGTCAATGGCCAGGCAGACTCTCTAATCTTGACTGGAGCTCAAAATTCAAACAATTCCCTCATACCTACTGGGGAGAAAAAAAGGTTGGAGAGTGAGCCTTCGAGCACCTCTCTTCTTGGAATGGAAGAACAAACCATGGAGCATTTCTGCTCATCATTCACTCTGCGCGCCTGCTCAGACAAGCGAGTTGGATGGAGGAAACAGCACAGATTTCTGGCCTCCTCTCAGCCAGAATCCACTCTGCCCTCTGAAGACCTCTGCTCTCACCTGTAAAGCTGGGAATAACTAATGCATTTTTATGAGCTTCCACAAACGCAGGAGAACAAAACCCTGAATAGCTGGAAGAAGTGAAATAAAGAACCAAAACAAGCTTTTGATCTTAAAACTACTTGAGATTTCTTGGAGAATTATCCCCTCAAATCCCTTTTATGGGAAGACAAAGGTCGCAGAAATCGAATGGTTTGCCAGCAGTGTGAGAAGGTGAGCAGCAAAGTGTGATACAGGCAAGGGTTCCGGTTCTGGAGGCTGTAATTCAGAGAAAGCCACCCTGAAGAGCCCAGCAATTAGTGACTCGCAGCCAGACCATCATCTGGGTGCTCATCTGGAAGGGAAATGGTTTTCTAACCTGCAATCACCAATCTGTCCCTGTCCTGGGTCGGGGAAATGGGCCAACCAGGACTCCCAGCCCCGACTTCGAGGTTGATTGAATGTATCCAGGTGTGGAGAACAGCTGTGGTGGGTTTGAAAAAACACACACAACGTTTTCCTCCCCATCAGCTCTTCCAGGTAGCCACTAAGGGTGAGGAGAAGCAGAGAATAAACGTGTGGCTGATCCAAACCCGCAGCCTTGCATAAATCTGTCATTTTGATTCTGCTGCACAGGCAACCGCAAACCTGAAAGGTGGAAATGTGAAATGGGTCCAGGTGTGGCCTTGGCTATGAGGCAAGGTGGAGGGAAACATTCTTGGTCATGGTCATGGCTGTGATGTGCCTGGGGGTGGGGGTGGTGAGCCTATTTTCAGCCTGTGAATGTGGCTGTGCACTGGAAGTCTTATTTAGGGACAGACGGAAGTGTTGCCCACAGGCCAGTGCAGCGCTGCATCCACATCGCCTCCCTGATCAGTTTGAAAGAGAAGCATGGATCTGCTGTTCCACCTGTTCATGCATTCATTGGTTGCTCCCTGTATGTGCCCTGACCAGGGATCATACCCGCAACCTTGGCTCATTGGACAACACTCCAACCGAGCTACCTGGCCAGGGCTGATGTTGGTATTTAAAAGCTTACATAAGCAATATCTATAAGAGGGCAGAACCCCTGGTCATTTCTCAGCCCTGGGCTTTGAGAAGAGTGATGTCAGTAATATGCAATTAGACAAAGCTCTAGACATTGGAGTTTCTTTTTAATTCTGACTCTTCCCCAAATAAACCTCAAGTATTTGCAAACAACTTATTTTATCTATTTTTCTACCTATCTACAAATAGACTGCAAATTAGGTTTTTGTTGTTAATCCTCAACGGAAGATATTCTTTCCAATGATTTTTACAGAGAGTGGAAGATTACCATGCAAAACGCAGGCACCCAGCAGCCACCCAAGTGGGAGCTGTCACTACTGGTATCGCTGTATTATCACTGTTCCTCCAAAACCAGGGAGACGCTGCCCCACGGCGGGCACTGCCTGTTGAGGATGGATTATAGATACCTGGAGGCCAGGCTGGCGTGGAAGGGGGAGCTGAGTGCTAGAGGAGGTGGTGTACTGGGGCAGGTGAGCATCAGTGCCTCAAACTCAAAGGGAGAGGGAGAGGGAGGGAGACAGTGGAAGGGAAATGATGGTATCGTCAGACTACACAGAAAGTTCTCACCTAGGGAGGAGCAGACTTCAGAACTAAAAAGTTCTGCCTAGACAAGACAAAACAGAAGTAGACTGAGCCAAGGAATATGCTGGGGGATGCGACAAGAGAGGCTCATTTCCCAGGTTCCTCCTGAGGAAGGTATGAAGCTGCTCACCTGAGGGGAAGGCTAGGAGGGCCCCAATTATGGGACTTCAGCAGTAGCGTGGAAGGTGCAAGCTACTAGGACGGTATACTCTTCAAACTTTGTTGACTGCTACCTGATTTGATCAGGAACTTTCCATATACATATTCTTATTTGTAAGCTATTCATCTATACTGATAACATATGAAGTACGGCTTAGATAAAAAGCAATCACTACATGATCTGTACAACATTGTGCTTATAGTTAATAATATTGCATTATGCACTTAAAAACTTGTCAAGAGCCCTTGCCAGTATGGCTCAGTTGGTTGAGCATTGTCCCATACACCAAAGGGTGGCGGGTTTGATGCCTAGTCAGGGCACATGCCTGGGTTGTGGTTCGATCCCCAGTAGGGGGCGTGCAGGAGGCAACATTGCTGTTTCCATATCCCTGTCTCTCTCAAATCAATAAACACATATTTAAAGAAAAAAAAAAAAAACTTGTCAAGAGGATAGATCTCATGTTAACTTAACTGTTCTTACCACAATATAAATAAATAAATAAATAAATAAATAAATAAATAAATAATAAAGTTTCTATGGCTTTTTTTCCTGGCCCTCAATGGATTTACTTGTGTACCCAATTTGGACACTCCTGGCCTCCAAAATAGGAGATGGATCAGGGGTCAAGGCTTTACCCCTCCATTCTCAGAAAGATAACTCATTTTTATTTCTTAAATACCAGCAATCTTTAAAGAGTGCAAGTAGAGTAACTTTTGTTTTGCTTTGTAGGTCAAAGGGTTAAAATCAGAGAGATAAAACATCTGATAAAGCCTGGCTGAGGTGGCTCAGTTAGTTGGAGTGTTGTCCCGTACACCAAAAGGTTGTGAGTTTGATTCCTGGTCATGGCACATAGCTAGATTGTGGATTTGATCCCTGGTTGGGGCACATACAGATCTCTCTCTCTCTCTCTTGCTCTCGCTCTCTCTCATATATCAATGTTTTTCCCTTCCTCTCTCTCTAAAATCAATAAACATATCCTCAGACGACAATTGATTTATGTAATACAGAGCCCAAATTTATGCTTTTGAGAAAAGTCGGAGGTGGTAGAAACAGGATTACCATTTTTCCAAGTAGGAATGCTGATTTTTGATTCATTTGTCACTTACAAATCTGAACCTGACACTTCATTTGTGTACCACTCAGACCAAAGTGAGAGCTGCTTCATTTGCCCCTGGTAAGCCCCTTGGGCAAGCGTGAAGCTTGCACAACTCCCGGTGTCTTGGCACAGCCAGGCAGCACGTGGAGTGTAAGGAAACTCTGCGGAAGTGGGGCCTCACCTGGCTTGCCTGCTCTCAGCCCAGCTTTTCAGACTGCTTCCCTTCCTTCTTTCGACCACGATTCACCACTCCATGCCTCTGAGCATGGTCACCCCTACGCTGAATGTTTTTGCGCCTCTCCTGCAATCCCCTTCAGCGACTCAACAAATCCTACTCACCTGTAAACTCAGCTTAAGCTTTTAAAAATGGATTGCTGCCCTAGCCGGTTTTGCTCAGCGGATAGAGCATCAGCCTGTAGACTGAAGGGTCCCGGGTTCGATTCTGATCAAGGGTACATGCCTGGGTAATGGGTTCAATCCCCAGTGGGGGGAGTGCAGGAGGCAGCCAATCAATGACTCTCTTATCATTGATGTTTCTATCTTTCTCTTCCTCTCCCTTCCTCCCTGAAATCAATAAAAAATATTTTTTTAAGAAATGGATTGCTAATAAGAAATAAAATAAACAACAACGAAAAACTGGATTGCTGCCCAGCCAGTATGGCTCAGTGGTTGACCATCAATCTATGAACCAGGAGGCCACAGTTCAATTCCCGGTCAAGGGTACATGCCCAGGTTGTGGGCTTGACCTCCAATAAGAGGCGTGCAGGAGGCAGCCTATCAGTGATTCTCATCATTGATGTTTCTATCTTTCATCCTCTCCCTTTTTTTCTGAAATCAATAAAAATATGTTTTTTAAATTTTTAATAAAAAAAATGGATTTCTTCCATTTTTTGGTCCCCTACTCAATACAACTCCAATAACTAGCTGTTTGTTTGCATTTCTGTGTCCTTCAGCTTTTTTAAAAAAAAAATTTATTGTTGAAAGTATTACATATGTCTGTTTTTTCTCCCATTGACCCCTTTGAGCTTGCCCCCTACCTCAGCTTTTTATTTATTTATTAAATGTTGAAAGTCTCCCTCAGCTTTGTTAGGCGCTCCATGAGAGCAGTGATAGCATCTCAGTGGTCTTTGAATCCCCTGGCCTAACAAATTGCATTAGGAGACAGTGACTGATTGCTAAATGCTTGTCTTTTCTGCCCCACCGTGTTCTACTTCCTGCCAGGCCTGCAGCATCTACCTTTTGCTGAAGAGCATTTATCCTGTACTCTGGTTATCCACTGACACATGATAAACTACCCCAGAACTTTGTGCCTGACAACATGACTTAGTATTTCTCATGATTCTATGGGTTGGCTGGACTTACATCAATAATTCTTTTGTTCCACATGGTTTGGATTGTGGTCATCTATGCCGCTGCATTTGGCTTAAATGCTTAGCTGAGCCAGAGCAGCCAAGAAGACTTCACTCCGATGACAGGCAGTTAGTTGGTGTTGGCCATTGTCAGGGGCCTCTGAGGTCTCCCCACATGGCCCTCTTCCTACACAGTTCAGATGGGCTTCCTCACAGCATGGCAGTCGAGTTCCAAAACCATGGAAGCGCCTGTGCACCACATCACTTCCCCTGCATTCTGTTGGCAAAAGCAAGTCACAAGGCCAGCCCAAACTCAACAGGGGAGACAGAATCCACCCCTTGATGTAGGAGAAGCTTGTGTATACAGGGAGGGGAGAAATTGCTGGTGGCCCGCATTAAAGACAATCTTCCCACCCTGAGTGGTTATGACAGTGCCTTTATTTCTACTGAAGGACTTACTTCACTCCACTGTGCTTGGTAACTTGTTAGGTACCTGATTTACTTAGAAACAAACTTGACCACATGATATAGGCTCAGTCTGTCTTTATCCTGAGCTAATCTACGTTCTCCCTGCTAGCTGCCTGCCTTCCAGTCTGCAGATCAAGCTCTTTGTTTTATTGAAACAATTGAGGGTGGAGGCCTTTAAGACCCTCTTTGACAAAGAACAATCACTTCCCCTTTGGAGTCTAATGTGGAAAAAAGACACCCTATTGTGCAGAAACTTGGATGCTTCTGATAAAATATCATTAAACATTTTCCCCAGGAACAACACATGGAGCAGGGAGGTTTCAGTAGTTAATTTTGTGTCAGTAAAGGTAGGTTAATCACTGCAACAACAAAGCCCACAATTCCAGTGACTTAACATTTTAATTTAATTTTTACTCATGTAACTCCCTGATGTGGGTCCAAGTCAATGGGGTACTTGCCTCCATGCAGTCATTCAGGAACCTGGCATAGTGGCAACTCTGCCACCATTGGCCCATGACTTCCACGGTCATCCTGAGCATTGACATCCTGCTAGTAAAGAAGAAAAGCACAGGAGACTTTTATAAGCCAGGCCTGGAAATGGTGCAGATCAATTCCATTGGTCATGTCTCAGTCACATGGCCAAATCCAACAACAGACACCAGGAAATGTAGTCCAGTTGTGTGCCCAGGGAAGAGTGAAAGCAAGTTCAATGATGAATCAGCAGCCACAGCATCCCAGACCATATGAATTATACACACAGTGTTACTTATTCTTGTTAGTACACAGCTCGCACTCATTGTGAGCACTCTGACCCAGAAAAAGGAAGGTGAGCATGCCTATAAAATCAAGGAAGGGTTGAGGACATTTTCCCTCAACTTTCCCTGAGGAAGGAAAACATCTTCCCAGACTTGCTCACAGTGCCATCTGCTGCTGAGAGTAAAAATCAGGAAAGGAGATGGCACTGGGCTTGGGGATCCAAGTAACCAGGCTAGGAGAATCAGAATTTACCTGGTAGTAAATACTCTGGAAACTTAAGTGGTTTGGTAACCATAGGAGATAAGGGGGAATTCATACAGCAGCATCTTCATTTAATAGACACAAACCAAAGATTGTGAAGATGAGGAGAGGAGTTGTTTGGTTGGTTTTGGCTTAGTTTGCTTATCTGTGAAATTAAACTAAGAGGTGAAAATCAAGAAGACTATGTGAAGGTGTTTACACAGGAAGGAGTCATTTGATTGGAGTTAAAAAAAAAAAAAGAAACTAGAACTGAGTCTCAGCTCTGTCATTACTTGGGCTGTAGTTTCCTCTGTTTTAAAATGAGGGGACAAGAAAACTTTTCTGGATCCCTTTCAACTAAGAGTTCTAACACAACCACATAGTCTTATTACATGGCCCATTGGATCCCCAGGGAGAGTGGCTTTTGCTTTCTTTTCAAAAAAAAACCAAATCCAACTGTTTTGATTTCTATATCAGAAACCTATTTCTTGCATTTAAAGAAACATAAATATGTGTGTTTATGAGAGTCAGTAACGAGAGAAGAGAGTTTCTAGCATAGTGCAACTTGGTGGCTGATGAAATCCTGCAACTAATTAAGAGCAATAATAGTTAACCAATTTATTTTATTTTATATTTTAAATATACTTTCATTGATTTTAGAGAGGAAGAGAGAGTGAGAGAGAAACAGCAGTGACGAGAGAGAAAATCATTGATTGTCCGCCTCCTGAGCCCCCCACACTGGGGACCACACTGGGAATCGAACCATGATCTCCTGGTTCATAGGTCCATGCTCAACCACAGAGACACACTAGCTGGGCAATAGTTAACCAACTTTTGAGCGTCAACTCTAAGTCAGGCGCATTCCAATTGCTTTGCACAGATTATTATCTCAATTTTCACAACAACCACTTCGAAGAGTACTAATGTTGGCCCATTTCACAAAACAGGGAACTGAGACACGAAATACTGGTGGAAGAACAAGTTAAAGATGGGGAGGAAGGTTAGGGTGTGAGTGACCTTGTGGAGAGGTCCTCCTGTGCTCCATTTCACCCCCCACCTCCCAGCCCAGAAAACCATTTCACCCTCCCCACCCCCACCTCCTAGCCCAGAAAACCATTTCATCCTCCCCACCCCTCACCTCCTGGCCCAGAAAACCATTTCACCCTCCCCACCCCCACCTCCCGGCCCAGAAAACCATTTCACCCTCCCCACCCTCACCTCCTAGCCCAGAAAACCATTTCACCCTCCCCACCCCCACCTCCCGGCCCAGAAAACCATTTCACCCTCCCCAACCCCACCTCCCGGCCCAGAAAACCATTTCACCCTCCCCACCCTCACCTCCTGGCCCAGAAAACCATTTCATCCTCCCCACCCCCACCTCCTAGTCCAGAAAACCATTTCACCCTCCCCACCCCCACCTCCTGGCCCAGAAAACCATTTCATCCTCCCCACCCCCACCTCCTGGCCCAGAAAACCATTTCATCCTCCCCACCCCCACCTCCTGGCCCAGAAAACCATTTTATCTTCCCCACCCCCACCTCCTGGCCCAGAAAACCATTTCATCCTCCCCACCCCCACCTCCTAGCCCAGAAAACCATTTCACCCTCCCCACCCCCACCTCCTAGCCCAGAAAACCATTTCACCCTCCCCACCCCCACCTCCTGGCCCAGAAAACCATTTCACCCTCCCCACCCCCACCTCCTAGCCCAGAAAACCTACTTTGGGCTGTTACACAGATGAGAGACAAAATTTTATTGGTTAAACCATTAAAACTTGGGAGTATCTTTGTTACAGGAATAATAGTGGATATTTTGCTACATATAATTAAAACAGTGTGATGTAAACACAATAAATTAAATATTAAACATGTTGAGTTTGAAATCTTATGGGACAACCAAATGACAATGGCTAACAGGCACACAGTGAGAGTTTGTAGGGACACATGGAGTCACATTAACATATGTAAATTAACCTGTGTGTACTTGGTCTTAAATAAATAAATAAATAATTTTTTTTTCTTTCTGCCAATTCACCCCATGGCTGTAGACTCTAAACTGACTATGAAATGGGATGTGTAAACCTGTTCTTCCTCCATACGGTCTCATTTCCCTTACCTGTCCTCACAATATGAACACATCAACACTCTGAATATAGTTCTGGTCTTTAAAGAAATCTTATTTCCTATATAATGGCTCCCAAGTTGAGCCTGCTGTCTTATCTCTTATTCAACTGAAAAAAACAATGAACACGTCTTACTTTTTACCTCAGACTCTGACCTTAGAACTCAACCTCATACAAAATGTGACCCTACTGTGTAAGTTTAGGAAGTAATGTTTCCAGGATGGCAGCTGACTTCATGAGAGAGGACTGAGTCTCCTGCAGGAATGCATAGAGTGAGAGAGGAGAGGACCAAAGGTGGCTCCCTGGGAAACAGGAAGCAGGAGGAGGACGAGGAGCAATGAGTGCTCCAAAAGCCGAAGAAGACAGAATGCCAAAAACGGAACAATTGTTTCAAACTAAACAACAACCCCAAAAAAGTTGAGAAAAGGGTCACCAGATTTGACAATAAAAATATCATTCACACCCTGATTGGGCGGCTCAGCTGGCTGGAGTATTGTCCCATACACCGAAAGGTTGAGGGTTTCATTTTAGGTAAGACCATTACCTAGGTTGCTGGTTCAATCTCCAGTCTGAGTGTGTATAGGAGGCACCAATTGATCTCTCTCTCTCTCTCTCTTTCTCTCTCTCTCTGTCTCTCTCTCTCTCTTTCTCTCTCTCTCTGTCTCTCTCTGTCTCTCTCTCTCTCTCTCTCTCTCTCTCTCTCTGTCTCTCTCCTCTTCCCTCCCTCCCCCCCTCTCTCTCAAATCAATAAGCATATAATCATTCACAGCTTT
Source organism: Myotis nattereri (assembly GCF_964212035.1). Taxonomy (NCBI): domain Eukaryota; kingdom Metazoa; phylum Chordata; class Mammalia; order Chiroptera; family Vespertilionidae; genus Myotis; species Myotis nattereri. The sequence continues at coordinate 93,916,472 of NC_138075.1, read as the reverse complement.
TGCCAGAGAAATTTCAATGGAGTTGCAGAAATAAAAATCAGATTATAATTGATTAGAAAAGGGAATGGGACATAAGGCAGAGGGAACAGGGTTCTTAGAAGTCTGGGAATGAAGGCCAGAGGCTAGGGAGAGTTTGGGAGTTAGCAGGTCAAATCCTCCCCTCAAATTTCCTAGCTGTCCCACCATTCTCAGGTTCAGTGTCTTTTCTTTTTTTTTTTTTTAAGTAAACTTTATTGATTTTTCACAGAGAAGGAGGGAGAGGGATAGAGAGTCAGAAACATCGATGAGAGAGAAACATTGATTAACTCCTCCTGTACACTCCATATTGGGCATGTGCCCACAACCAAGGTACATGCCCTTGACTGGAATCAAACCTGGGACCCTTGAGTCTGCAGGCCGATGTTCTATCCACTGAGCCAAACCGCTTAGGGCAGGTTCAGTTTCTTTATCTGTAAAATAGGTTTAATTCTAAAGATGAAATGAGAGGACAGTCTTGAGTGTTTTAAGAAATCAAGCAACTAGGAATGAGTTTAAGCTATGGGTGTTCCAGGCATTCCAAAATCCTTCTCTCCATAAAGCAGAATCAACAGAGAGCTGGGCACCTGGGTCACACAATTCCATTTCTCATATAACTGCTTTTGCTGACATGCGCTTGGGTGACAATTTGAAGAATGTTACAGGAGCAGCCCTGTGAAACACTTTGGCTCATTTGTTGAAAAGATGTTGAAAACGTCTTTTATTATATTACACAGATTCATCCGATAGATGACTGTAGGGAGTATCCTCTCTGGTCTTAATTGTGTAATTAATTGTGTGAGTAATTATGTTTCTCTTGAACAACTGACCTCTTTTTATCAGGTTTGCAATGGTTAGCAGAAACCTTAGAGGCAAATGTGTGATCACCCTTTGCATATACATAAGAGATCATGGATGCATTTTTGTACTAAATTCTTCTCCAGTTCTTTTTTATGTCTCTACCTTGCTAGTCTCATATTTAATACCTATTGTAAATATTTCTCTCTTCTCCACACCCAGCACAGCGGGAGAGCAGTCCAGTTCCTGAGTAGGGGAGGCTGGGAATTGAGAAAATTAAAGAAAGAGACAGACACAGAGATGGAAGGAAAAAGCTGGGGCCAGCTGGGACCACTGTCCTCTGATGGAGAGACAGAGACAGGGACCCAGAGCCAATACAGCATGTTTATTTTATACAGCAAAACCAGGAAGTTTTACTAAAAGTCAAGACAAAGGAGATTATGTGCATTCTTGGGTGGGCCAGAGTCATATTCATTCCTGGTGCTTTGCTGGATTTAAATAACAAAACCCATTTCCTGGCACCTGGGCTGAAGGTCAAGCTGACAGCACTCCTTGCCTTTTGGCAAAGCGTGTTTCCAGGATGTGGCTTTGCCAAAGGCCACTGGATTCAGCTGACAATAATTAAAGAAATGCCCATGTGCCTTCCCAGGTGCTCTCTACAACCTATGCCATATGATTTTATATTATGCACTAGGGGCCCGGTGCATTTCATGCACTGGGTGGCGGCGGGGGGGGGGGGGGGTGTCCCTCAGCCCAGCCTGCCCCCTCTCACATACTGGGAGCCCTCAGACGATGTCCTACTGATGGCTTAGGCCCGCTCCCTGCCCCCCTTGGGGAGTGGGCCTAAGCCGCAGTCTGGCCTCCTTTTGTGGGAGGCAACCGGGCTGATCAGGGGAAGGCACCAGCCCCATCACCCGCTACTGCAGCCACTGCCAGTCACCGCAGCCACCAAGGATTTTTCATCAACACGGACTCCAGTCCCTTCACCATGAAAAAATGACAACTTTCTTTAGGCATTTTCAAGATGTGTCTTTCAAAGGATATGACATTTCTTTATTATTTTTTTTATCCTCACCTGAGGATATGTTTCCATTGATTTTTAGAGAATGTGGAAGAGAAAGGGAACGACAGAGAGAAACATCAAAGTGAGAAGAACATTTTGGTTGCCTCCTGCATGAGCCCTGACCTGGGCCCTGACCACAGAGGAGCCTGTAACCTAGGTACATGCCCTTGGTCAGAATTGAACCCAGACCCTATCGTGGGCAGGCCGAAGCTCTATCCACTGATCCAAACCGGCTAGGGCAGGATATGACATTGCTTAGCCCTCCAGCAGTGGACCTTCGTTTTTTTCTCCAGGAGTGTGGTGAAAAACCCTAGATCACGTTTTTGGATTCTTATTACCCAAGTTACTAAGAATATTACCAGTGGCATACAGGGAGCTTAGCCAATGAGCAGTCAGAAAAGGTGTTTCCTCTATAGTTCACACCAATCGCGGGCTCGGCCCCCCGCCCAGGCCTGACGCCTCGACCAGAGGCATCAACCCATATCACCCTCTGATTGCCAGATCAGCACCTCGCCCAGGCCTGACGCTTCTGGCCAATGAGTCAGGCCTGGGCAGGGGACCCCCAGACCCCTCCGATCGCCAGCTCAGCTCCCCGCCCAAGCCTGACACCTCTGGCCAAGGAGTCAGGCCTTGGCAGGGGACCCCCCAGACCCCTCCGATCACTGGCTCCGCCCCCCGGCCCAGGCCTAACACCTTTGGCTGAGGCTTTAGGCTTAGGCAGGGGCCCCCTGCAGCTCTGATGGCCGGCTCCGCCCCTGCCCAGGAGCCCCCTGGCTCAGGCCCTTCCTACACTGCTCAGGGCCCACATGGGGTGGGGCCTACCTCAGAGTGACCTGGGTGCCGATGATGTTCCCAGGACCCAGGCAGCTGGGCACCTACGTATGCAAATTAACCACCATCTTTGTTGGGTTAATTTGCATGCTCTCCTGATTGGCTGGTGAGCATATCGGAGGGACAGTCAATTTACATGTTTGTCTATTATTAGGTAAGATTCTTGGTGGAGTGTTGAATAATTTTCATATTAATATAATTTATTTATAAATTAAAAAACTGTATACATATAAATTATTTGTTTAAATTAGTTATATTAATATAAATTAATAGTACATATTATAATGTATAAATATATACATTATACATTAACATAATACCTCTCAGTCTACCTATAATCCCATGAAATTTGCACTTGTGTACCATTCTCAACATCAGAGTTCATGGCAATAGCTAACATGGATTAATCCCTTACTATGGGTTTGGCTATTTCAAGTGCATTATATGTATGGATCCGTTAATCATCATAAGAACTTCTATTTATGTCCTTTTTATAGATAAGGAAACCAAGATACATAAAGGTTAAATAACCTTATCAAAGCCACACAGATAGTAAGTGACATATATGTAAGATTAAAAACCCAATTGTCTGGCTTGAGTCTGGCCCTTTCCCATCTAGCATGGCGATATAGTAATACCACCTGTCTACATGCTTGTTAGGGTCATTGAAGGAGGAATACATGAGGCCAAAAGTGGTAAGGACTTATAAATTTACTAGAGGCCCAGTGGACGAATTTGTGCACAACTGGAGATTGGGCCTAAACCGGTAGTCAGACATCCCTCTCGCAGTCTGGTGCTCTCACAGTCCAGGACCCCTTGCTCCTTACCACCCGCCTGCAGCAGAGGCAGCAGGAGAGGCTCCTGCCACCACCAATGCACTTGCCAGCCATGAGCCCAGCTTCTGGCTGAGTGGTGCTCCCCCTTTGGGAGTACACTGACCACCAGGGGGCAGATCCTGTGTCTGTCCCCTGGTGGTCAGTGTGCGTAATAGTGACCAGTCATTCTGCTGTTCAGTCAATTTGCATATTAGGGTTTTATTATATAGGATTAGGTCATCTGGAAACCAGATGGTCTTAGCAAATGGAATGTGGCCTAAGTGAAAGGGAATGTCAGTTGAGAAATGATCTAAAGGTTAGTATCCCAGGAGAGGGGGTATCAATTCAATAATTTAATCAGACCTAGCAATGCTCAGAGGAAACTCAGACAAAATTGCTTAGATATTTTGTTTTTGATGCTTTGTAAGATGTTAGCAAGAAGAGCTAGAGACAAAGAACAAGATAACTAGATTAAATTTCTTTCATGTAATGAGATAGACAAATATAGCATAAATTTAAGGAATACAGATCTCTTTGTTAAATAAAAATTGATTTTTAATTAGACTACTCTTTCTCCCTCAGCCTCAAACAGTCCTAAGGTGCAAATTGTCTATACACTTCATGTGTCTTATAATCATAGTTTTAACTTTTGAAAGCAGATGGATGAAATAGATATGAATCTATGAGAAAAACAGAAATATATCTATACTAGAGACCCAGTGCACCACAAATTCATGCATGGGTGGGGTTCAGCCATTCCACCCCAATAGGGGCCCATCGGGCCGGGCCGGCGGGGGGAAGGGGCTGAAGACAGTTGGTTGGCTGGCCCCGCCCCTGATCGGGATGTTGAGGGCCAATCGGGACCAGGCTGGCTGTGAGGTGGGAGGCGATGGGGGCCTGGATCAAGCTGGTTGGCTGCCGCAGTGCACATCATAGCCACCAGTCATTCTGGTCATTCCACCATACCGGTCGCTGGGCTTTTATATATATCTCCTATATATATAAAAGGTTAATGTGCTAAGTGTTCAACCATCCAACCGGTCACTATGATGTGCACTGACCACCATGGGGCAGACGCTCAATGCAGGAGCTGCCAAACTGCAGTAACTTGGAAGTGGCAGTTCTCGAGTGATGCACCCTGAAACCAGAGAGGAGAGAGCCTGATTCCTCACGGGGCTGTGGGTTATGTTGTATCTTGGGCACTGTTGGCCTTGAATCTGGTTTACTGCACACTTGAATTTGTGTTCTACACCCTGTATGACAACAACTTTGCAGAGTGCCCTCTCGCACTCTGGGACCCCTCAGGGCAGGGGTCCTCAAACTACGGCCCGCGAGCCACATGCAAATACAAATATTGTATTTGTTCCCATTTTGTTTTTTCACTTCAAAATAAGATATGTGCAGTATGCATAGGAATTTGTTTTTTTTTTAAACTATAGTCCGGCCCTCCAATGGTCTGAGGGACAGTGAACTGGCCCCCTGTTTAAAAAGTTTGAGGACCCCTGCCTCAGGGGATGTTGGAGAGCTAGTTTTGGCCCTATCCCCACAGGCCAGGTGAGGGACCCCCCTGCAAGAGGGACCCCACTCACTCTGCAGATGCCGGGAAGGAACTACAAGAGGTTGGCTCCAGGGCGTGTCTGGCCCATCTTGCCCAGTCCCACCCTGCTGGCCAACTTCTAATTAATTTCCTTTCAACGTGCACAAATCTGTGCAGCGGGTGACTAGTAGATATATAAAAGCCTAATATGCAAAGTGTCCCCTCAGGAGTTCGACCTACTGGGAGTTAGATTGCTAGCTATGATGTGTGCTGACCACCAGGCAGTGGCATGGAGCAAAGGAAGGCCCCAGCTGGCAGCCAGCAGCAGGAAAGGGAGGCTCCAGCCGGCATCCAGCAGCCTGCAGCCACTAGGGACCCTACCCATGCACAAATTTCATGTACTGAGCCTCTAGTATAATATAAACATGTTATGTCAAGCACTCCTATCATCTATCAATTTATTAAAGTAAAAAATGGCCCAGTTGGCATCAGGGTATTGAAGATGATGTTGCTAATTCAAGAACTTCTGGCTTCTCTTATCCTTTATTTCTCCTTTGAGTGTAGTTAACAAGATGATAGCTTCAATCCCTGGTCATGCTTTGCCACCTTGCTATCTTTCATATTGGCTTAAAGATGTTAATAACATTCTTGCTTGGAGAACCAAGATGGCGGCATAGGTTAACGCCGGAGTTTGCTGCTTTGAACAACTATTTCAAAAGTGAAACTAAAAGACTGAACGGACATCACCCAAAACCACTGGAACGCTGGCTGAGTGGAAGTCCTACAACTAGGAGGAAAGAGAAACGCATACGGACACTCAGAGGAGGCGCAGTGCTGAAGTCAAATTCTGAGGTGCGGAGTGCGCGCGAGGAGCGGGCTGGCGGCGGAGGGCGCGGTTGGCGTTTTCAATCGGGAGGGAGTCGCAGACTCTGAGCTCCAGATCCGGGCGAGTCTTTAGGGACCCAGACTCAAACGGGAGAAGCGGGACTGCCTAGCTTCGGTCAGAGCGAGTGCAGCTTTCTCTCCGAGCTTTGCAGCGGGTGCTGGGACTCAGAGAGGCAGAGCCCCTGGGGACAGGACTGAGAGCCGCCATCACTGCTCTCTCCGGCCCACCCTGTTGATCCTGTGCGACCCGCCCCGCCCAAGCCCTGCACAGAGGCATTTGCCGGATAGCCTCAGGCAAACGCCAGATTAGCACCTCCCTAGAGGGCAGAAGTTCTCTCACTGCTGACACAGCTGATTCTCATAGCCACTTGGCCTGGAGGTCAAACCCTCCCTGGAATTAGCTACAACAATCAAGGTTTATAAGACTGCGCACAAAGACCACTAGGGGGTGCACCAAGGAAGCATAACAAAATGCGGAGACAAAGAAACAGGACAAAATTGTCAATGGAAGATATAGAGTTCAGAACCACACTTTTAAGGTCTCTCAAGAACTGTTTAGAAGCCGCCGATAAACTTAATGAGATCTACAAGAAAACTAATGAGACCCTCGATGTTATATTGGGGAACCAACTAGAAATTAAGCATACACTGACTGAAATAAAGAATATTATACAGACTCCCGACAGCAGAACAGAGGAGCGCAAGAATCAAGTCAATGATTTGAAATGCGAGGAAGCAAAAAACACCCAACCGGAAAAGCAAAATGAAAAAAGAATCCAAAAATGCGAGGATAGTGTAAGGAGCCTCTGGGACAGCTTCAGGCGTACCAACATCAGAATTATAGGGGTGCCAGAAGATGAGAGAGACCAAGATATTGAAAACCTATTTGAAGAAATAATGACAGAAAACTTCCCTCACCTGGTGAAAGAAATGGACTTACAGGTCCAAGAAGCTCGGAGAACCCCAAACAAAAGGAATCCAAAGAGGACCACACCAAGACACATCATAATTAAAATGCCAAGAGCAAAAGATAAAGAGAGAATCTTAAAAACAGCAAGAGAAAGAAACTCAGTTACCTACAAGGGAATACCCATACGACTGTCAGCTGATTTCTCAACAGAAACTTTGCAGGCCAGAAGGGAGTGGCAAGAAATATTCAAAGTGATGAATACCAAGAACCTACAACCAAGATTACTTTATCCAGCAAAGCTATCATTCAGAATTGAAGGTCAGATAAAGAGCTTCACAGATAAGGAAAAGCTGAAGGAGTTCATCACCACCAAACCAGGATTATATGAAATGCTGAAAGGTATCCTTTAAGAAGAGGAAGAGGAAGAAAAGGGTAAAGATACAAATTATGAACAACAAATATGCATCTATCAACAAGTGAATCTAAGAATCAAGTGAATAAATAATCCGATGAACAGAATGAACTGTTGATTATAATAGAATCAGGGACATAGAAAGGGAATGGACTGACTGTATTTGGGGGGGAAAGGGGTGTGGGGGATGCGGGAAGAGACTGGACTAAAATCGTGCACCTATGGATGAGGACAGTGGGTGGGGAGTGAGGGCGGATGGTGGGGCGGGAACTGGGAGGAGGGGAGTTATGGGGGGAAAAAAGAGGAACAAATGTAATAATCTGAACAATAAAGATTTAATTAAAAAAATAAAATAAAATAACATTCTTGCTTAATAAGTATATTAGAAAGCTAATACTTTTCCTTCCTCTCAAATATCCCACTCGCTTCTCATCATTCAGGGCCTGGACAGTGCCCCCGCTCCTCTACAAGGGCAGCTCCTCCTTTCCCATCACACTATCTCACACTAACATGATTTCCTTCTAAATCCCTTCAACACTTTCTTCATCCCTTCTACAAATTCAGAACTTACCACCTGACATTGCCATTCACATATATACATCAGCATTAGACATACAGGGTGTCCCAAACATGGACACACACTTTGACAGCTGGCAGCTCAGTTTTTAAAATGAAATGTATTTTAATAATCACTGCCTTTATAATTATTCAAAGTGTGTGTATATATTTTTGGAGGACATACTATATTAGATTAATGCCCGATCCATATGGGCATGTATTTCTAATACCAATAAGCATATACATATATTATCTATCTAATTCCTTATAGATATATATTAAATAAATCTGATATTGATATATATAAATCTAGTGCCTGAGATAGATGTCTAAGTTCCCTTCAGGCAGGAACTGAATCTCTTTATATTTACTATGTCCCACATCACCAAGTACAATGCTAAGGCCTTAGAAATGTTTGTTGAATTGATGTCTTTAGGAGAGTGAAAATGAATGAATAAAAGAATAAATGAATGTATGGAGACGTGAGTTTGAAGGCCTTTCTTTTAAAAAAAATATTTTTATTTATTTCAGAGAGGAAGGGAAAGGGAGAGAGAGAGAAAAATATCAATAGTGAGAATAATTGATGGGCTGCTCCTGCACATCACCTACTGGGGATCAAGCCCACAACCCGGGCACGTGCCCTGACCAGGAATCGAACTGTGACCTCTTGGTTCGTAGGTTGATGCTCAACCACTGAGCCACACTGACCATGTTGAAGGCCTTTCTGATTAACCAATCCTGCCTTTGCTTAGGGCAATGTTTCTCTAAGAGATCTCTCTTAATCTTCTGCATCAGAATCATCTGAAATGACTATTTAAAAGGATATCTAATACACAAACCCACTCTACCAATTCCAGGAGAGATAACACATCTACCTAATTCATAGAAATAAATGCAGGGAAGCAGCCAAACTGCAGAGACAAAGAAAGATGTCACAAATGAAAGAAATGGAAGCAAGCAAAGTACTGGATAGAGTTCAAAACTATGGTTATAAGGTTACTCAAGGATCTTAATGGGAGCTTCAGGGGACTTAGTGAGACTTTCAAGAATCTTAGTGAGAATGTCAAAGATATGAAAAAGGATCAGTCAGAAATTAAGTATACACTAACTGAAATAAAGAATAATTTATAGGAATTCAACAGTAGAGTAGAGGATTTTTGAGAATTTGGAATATGAGGAAGCAAAAAACACCCAATCAGAAAGACAAAAAGAAAAAAGGATTTAAAAATATGAAGATAATGTAAGGAGCCTCTGGGACAACTTCAAGCATACCAACATTCACATTATGGGGGTGCTAGAAGGAGAAAAGAGAGAGCAAGATATTGAAAACCTATTTGAAGAAATGACAGAAAACTCCCTTACCTGGTGAAAGAAATAGACTTACAAGTCCAAGAATTGTACAGAGTCCCAAATAAGAGGAACCCGAAGAGGCCCACACCAAGACACATCATAATTAAATGCCAAGGGTTGAACACAAAGAGAGAATCTTAAAAGCATCAAGAGAAAAGCAGTTAGTTACCTACAAGGGCGCGCCCATACAACTGTCAGCTTCCCCAGCAGGTACTGAATACTCTTTGTGAACAATAAGTTACATTCCCCTGAAATGAAGAAATTCCCTTAAATTGGTTCTAGATGATTTGGTGTCTTTTTCCCTAAGCTTTCACTTACATAAAATTCATTAAAACTCAAGTTACCTTTCTTCTGGAATTTCCATATTAAAACTTTTAAATCAAGTTCCTAGTCTTCTGCTCAGTTGAGGACTCTCTCTCATATTCTCCAACTTTTTATTTTCTTTATAGGTTTTCCTACAATACTTTCTCTTTACCTTTTTTTAGAAGTATTTTTATCATTTCCATTCTTGACTGTTTAATCTCAGAAGCATGAGTACACCACACACACACACACACACACACACACACACACACACATACACACACTCACACGGAGAGTTTCCCTTGTCAACTCTGTGTCTGAGTGTCTTTTTACTGGTCTGTCTCTGTGTTTGACCTACATTTCCATTATTCCACACTATTAGTATGCCACATTTCATGGGAGAAAACCATTCCTATGTCCACTTATTTTGATCCATATGTCACACTAACATAGAGAAAAAGGAAGATTTCAGACAAGATGCTTTGTTTAAGATGCTGGCCTTACATAAATACATTTTATGTTTTCTGAATAGAAGCCAGTGCATTCTAGCTGCAGAGAGTCCTTTGGAGCCATCTAGTGGACACAGTCACATGCTGGGAAAATCAGATTTGACAATGAGCATCACTACATACCTGGATCTGTTCTGAACTAATTGTTTCCTGCTGGAACAATGCTATAGTATATATCATTTTATAACAGATCTATCCAACTTCTAGTAAATATCTCAGAAGCTAAAGGGTTTGTTTAAAAATCTTTATTGTTTATAGTATTACAGATGTCTCCCTTTTTCCCCACCATTGTCCCTTTCCACCCAGTTACCATCTGGCCCCAGACCTTCAACACCCTATTGTCTCTGTCCATAGGTAATGCATATATGCTTATAAGCACTTTGGTTAATCTCATCCCACCTTCCCCCCACAGCCCGCCCTTCTTCCCGCTAAGACTCCTCAGTCTCTTCCATGTTTCCAGGCCACTGGTTCTATTTTATTCATCAGTGTATTTTGTTCATTAAATTTCTTGTTCGTTTATTTTTATTTTTAGATTCAATTGTTGATATATATATATTTGTTGCTATTTTACTGTTCATATTTTTTATCTCTTCTTCTTCCTTCTCCTCCTCCTCTTCCTCCTCTTCCTCCTCTTCCTCTTCTTAAAGAATACTCTTCAACATTTCATGTAATACTGGTTTGGTGGTGATGAACTCCTTTAGCTTTTTCTTGTCTTTGAAACTCTTTATCTGACCCTCAATTCTAAATGATAGCTTTTCTAAGTAGAGCAATCTTAGTTGTAGATCCTTGCTATTCATCACTTTAAATATTTCTTGCCACTCCCTTCTGGCCTGCATAGTTTTTGTTGATAAATCAGCTGATAGTCGTATGGTTGCTCCCTGGTAGGTAACTAAGTGCTTTTCTCTTGATGCTTTTAAGATTCTCTCTTTGTGTTTAACCCTTGGCATTATAATTATGATGTGTCTTGGTGTGGGCCTCTTTGGGTTCCTTTTGTTTGGGAGTCTGCACTTCCTGGACTTATAAGTCCAGGTAGGGGAGTTTTCTGTCATTATTTCTTCAAATAGGTTTTAAATATCTGGCTCTCTCTCTTCTCCTTCTGGTAATGCAAATGATGGTATGCTTGAAGTTGTCCCAGAGGCTTCTTAGACTATCTTCATATTTTTAAATTCTTTTTTCTTTTTGTCCTTCTGATTGGGTGTTTTTTGCTTCCTCATATCCAAAATCATTAATTTGATTCTCAGAATGCTCTACTCTACTGTTGAATCCCTGTAAATTATTCCTTATTTTAGTTAGTGTATGCTTAATTTCTGATTGGTCCTTTTTCATGCCCTTGATGTTCTCACTAAGGTTCTTGAAATTCTCACTAAGTCCATTGAAGCGCTCATTAAGATCCTTGAGCAACCTATAGTCATTGTTTTGAACTCTGTATCTAGTAGTTTGTTTGCTTCCATTTCATTTAGTTCTTTTTCTGGAGATTTCTTCTGTTCTTTTATTTGTGACGTGTTTCTTTGTCTCTGCATTTTGGCTGCTTCCCTGTGTTTGTTTTTATGTGTCTCCTGGAATTGGTAGAGTGACCTTGCATAGTAGGTGTCCTGTAGGACCCAGTGGCTCAGCCTCCCCAGTCACCTGAGCTCAGCACTCTAGGTGTGTCCCTGTGTAGTCCATGTGCACAGTCTTATTGTAGCTGAGCTATGATTACTATTGGCATCACTAGAAGGAATTGGCCTCCAGGCCAATTGGCTATGAGGACCAGATGCGACTACAGTGGAAGAGCTGCTGTGCAAGAGATACCCCTATTGAGAAGGACTTGCTTCAGTGGGGTTTTGTTGCTCATTGAGTCTGCCCCTTGAGATTATTGCTCATAGATGTGTAGAATTTTAATCTGGTATGGTCTGAAGCTGTCCACCGGGTTCACTGGCTCTGGGGCCTCCCAGGAGATGCAAAGACAGCCACTGCCTGGGGCCACCCAACAGGAGCTACAGAGTGATTTGTAGATGGCTGCTACTTGTGTTGGGCTTAGAAGTGACCAGGCAAGGCCAAGCTGTGAAGCAAGGCAGGCTGCTTCTAATGACAGGTCTTGGGCCTCTTATTGATAGGTATAGGGTATGATGACACCAGGTGCTTGTTTAAGAGATTTTAGCAAAGTCTGAAGCCTGAGCCAGGACTGGCCATTCATATGGAAAAGCTACTGCAAACAGCTTGGGTGGGCCTGCAAATTGGATGGGGCAGGGTCTCAGGGAACCACCAGGGTGGAGCAAACAGTGTGGGCCATGCTGATGGAAACTCAGGTATGGCTGCCAGTCTGCTCTCTGATGGGGGAGGTGTCAACATAGGAACAATGACCCTGCAAACACCCTTATCTTGGAGAAAGCCACACCCAAGTTCTTGCTCTAAGGCCATACAATCTAGTTCCTCCCTGTCTGTCCCTGTATCCCCTCCTTATCCCCCGACCAAGCTGCTGCCCCAGCAATGGAGTTCAGAGGGAGCAAGTCTGAGTAAGTTTGTGCACTGGCCCTTTAAGAGGAACTGACTGAAACTCCAGCAGCCTCCATGTCACTCAGCCATATCCCCACTGGTTTTTATAGCCTGAAGTTATGGGGTCTTCTCTTCCCAGCTCTGGAACCCTGGGCTGGGGGGCTGGTGTGGGTCTTGCTCTTCACAGGATACCTACACAGCTAAGATATCCTTTCCAATTAAAAACAAGGCCCACACGTGGGTGTCGGACTAGCAAGTTCCAGGCTTCCACCCCTCCTACCAGTCTCCATGTGCTTTCTTCTCTACTTCTTTAGTTGTAGGACTTCCACTCAGCCAGTTTTCAGGCAGTTCTGAATGATGGTTGTTCTGTATTTTAGTTGTAATTTTGATGTGGTTGTGGGAGGCAGCAAGTACCAGTATGTACCTACATGATCATCTTGGTTCTCCTCCACTAAGGGGTCTTTCCTATTACTCCTTGTCATGCCTTTGCAGTTTCATAAAGTGGCTTTGTTTTATTTAGTTAAACAAATCTTGAGAATTAAGGGGCCTTGTGACAACCAGAAAAAAACTTAGAAAGCAGAAGCCACATTTTCTTTATCATTGCAATTAGTATCCAGCATAGTGATCAGAGCTCTGGAATTAGTATGCTTTAGTTTGTTTTGTTTTGTGGCTTTTTAAATGAAATTATAAGCAGTTAATATCTGAGATGGGGGAATGTGACACACACATGTCTTTATTTTGAGGAGAGAGCTATTTCTATACTGCCCAGTCTGGGTAGGTAGTGATTAATAAATTCCTAACTAGGACCTGGCCAGGTGGCTCAGTTGGTTGAGCATCATCCCATACACCAAAAATGTCCCGGGGTCATTACCAATCAGGCCACATACCTATGTTATGCTGGGTTCCATTACTCATTGGGGCATGTATGGGAGGCACCAACTGACGTTTCTCTCTCTCTCTCTCTCTCTCTCTCTCTCTCTCTCTCTCTCTCTCTCCAATAAAAAAATAGTAAATAAATAAAGTTCTAACTAAGAACCCTTTCCCACCTCCAAAGTATTAAATCTCTTAAGAATAAGAGGGTGAGCCCTGGCCAGTGTGGCTAAATGATTAGAGTGTTGGCCCGGGCACCAAAGAGTCATAGGTTTTATTCCTGGTCAAAGGCAGGTAGGTACCTCATTTGCAGGTTCGTTCCGTGGCCCAAGTCTGAGCATGTGCAGAAGACAACCAACTGATTCGTCTCTCTTACATTGATGTTTCTCTCCCACAACTTCACTCTCTCTAACAATCAATGGAAAAGAATATATCCTCAGTGAGGATTAAAATACACACAAAAGAGGTCCTAGCGTGCCCTGCGCCTCAGCCCGACCGTTCCCTTGCTTGCTCGCGCTTTTGCTCTCGCTCTCCTCGCGAATCGAAGGGGCTCTGGCCACAACTTGTGGCTAGGGAGGGAGACCCAGGCGGCCGCTTAAGGGAACAAGGCTGCAGTGGTGGTGGCGGCGGGAAGATGTAACTATCGCTGAGGACTTGGTCGTGACCAAGTATAAGATGGGGGGAGACAGCACCAACCGGGGACTTCTGTCTTTGGTGGAAACATCCTGCTCAGGTGTGTCGTGCTGAGCCTGTGTGAGAAAGGTGATGCCATGATTATGGAAGAGACAGGGAAAATGTCCAAGAAAGGAAAAGAAATGAAGAAAGGTATTGCCTTTCCCACCAGTATTTCAGTAAATAACTGTGTGTGTCACTTCTCCCCTTTGAAAAGCGACCAGGACTGTATTCTCAAGGAAGGTGACTTGGTAACAATTGACCTTGGGGTCCATGTGGATGGCTTCATCGCTAATGTGGCTGACACTTTTGTGGCTGGTGTGGCTCAGTGGACCCAGGTGACAGGGAGGAAAGCAGGTGTCATTAAGGCAGCTCACCTTTGTGCAGAAGTTGCCCTACGCCTGGTCAAACCTGGAAACCAGAACACACAAGTGCCCGAAGCCTGGCAGAAAGTTGCCCATTCATTTAATTGCCCGCCAATCGAAGGTATGCTGTCACACCAATTGAAGCAGCATGTCGTCGATGGAGAGAAAACCATTATCCAGAATCCCACAGACCAGCAGAAGCAGGACCATGAGGAAGCTGAATTGGAGGTACATGAAGTATATGCTGTGGATGTTCTGGTCAGCTCAGGAGAGGGCAAGGCCAAGGATGCAGGACAGAGCCACCATTTATAAATGAGATCCTTCTAAACAATATGGCTTGAAAATGAAAACTTCACGTGCCTTCTTCAGTGAGGTTGGAAGGCGTTTTGATGCCATGCCGTTTACTTTAGAGCATTTGAAGATGAGAAGAAGGCCCGGATGGGTGTGGTGGAATGCGCCAAACATGAACTGCTGCAGCCATTTAATGTTCTCTATGAGAAGGAGGGAGAATTTGTTGCCCAGTTTAAATTTACAGTTCTGTTGATGCCGAGTGGCCCCATGCAGACAACCAGTGGTCCCTTTGAGCCTGGCCTTTACAAGTCTGACAAGGAGGTCCAGGATGCAGAGCTAAAGGCCCTCCTCCAGAGTCCTGCAAGTCGGAAAACCCAGAAAAAGAAAAAAAAAAGGCCTCCAAGACTGCAGAGAATGCCACCAGTGGGGAAACATTAGAAGAGAATGAAGCTGGGGACTGAGGTGGGTCCCATCTCCCCAGCCAGCCGCTCCTGCCTCATCCCCTTCCCACCACACCCCAGGCTCTGTGAAGTGCAGTTCTTCTCCACCCAGGACCACCAGCACATCAGGGGTCTCCCTGCCCAATCCCAGTCCCCCACCCAACCCCCTTCCAACAAGAACCAGCTCCAACTGGCTCTGGTCTTGGGAGGCCAGGCTTCCCAGCCACCGAAGACTACTTTAACTAGAAAAGAGAAATTGAACAATAAAATCAGGAATCAAAATCCATCGTCTTCAAGCCCCTCTTTCTAGCCTTTTTCTACTACTGTCTGCTTGGTAAAGGTTTACGGCCCTACAACAAAACAGGGAGGAGGCTAAAGGAGCTACCACCATTAAAGATTGAGCTGTAATTTTTACACACTCTGATGTCAGCATTTTCTCTTCTGTTGGGGCTTGTTCCTCTCTTTTCCCACTCTCCGTAAGTATTTTATTTGGACCCAAAGTAGAGAGGAGCTGTTCTTCAGATGGTTTTATTCACATGTGGTAGGTTCCTTTTCTGATCCAGGCTATCTGGTCAGGCCCCATCTTTTTTTTAGGAGCTGGAGCCTGCACTTACCAGGGGATTCTCATCTATGCAACGGATCCTCATTTGTAAATCTTTATAGTCATTTTTGTTCTGTAGGACTCCCCCCGCCCCCCCCAAAAAAAAAAAAAACTGTAAAGGAGGAATTCATTTTAATCGGTTCATTTCTTTGGAGTCAGTGGGGTCTTCCCTTGCTCCATCTTACAAACCTGAGCTGAAAGCTCAACTGTGGTTTTGTTCCCTGTATGAAATATTTTGACCTCCCTCCCTTGAAAGAAAGGTCAGGAACCAGAGGAGCAGACTGACTGAAGAGACAACTCCTGGCTTTCTACGCTGTGTGGACTTGAATTGGATGAACTACTAGGGGTTTGGAGAGAAAGGTGATGAATTTCATTCAGCACCTCTGGCATGCTGTCCCAGGGAACTAGGGCTCCTGCTAACTTAGGAGGTTTTTAAACTGAAAACGACATGGAGTTGAAATAAATGTGGATTTTCTCATTAAAAAAAAACCATACACACAAAAGAGAATAGAGTGTGACACTAAAAAAAAGAAAAACAAATCAATAAACTCCTGCAGGTTTCAGGAAAGAATAAAGATTTTGTATTATAGATTTTCCATGAAACCTAGCCTAGAATTGAAGAAATATTAGAATATTTCAATCTTATTTTTAAATTTTTTAAAATATATTTTTATTGATTTCAGAGAGGAAGGGAGAGGAAGAAAGAGATAGGAAGATCAATGATGAGAGAGAATCATTGATTGGCTGCCTCTTGCATACCCTCTACTGGAGATCAAGCCTACAACCTGGGTATGAGCCCTGACTGGGAATTGAACTGTGACCTCCTGGTTCATAAGTTGACACTCAATCACTGAGCCAGACCACTTCAGCAGTCTTCTTAAAATTGATCATTAAAATATTTGCCCAGTGTGATGGTTAATTTTATGTGTTAAGATGTCTGACAGGATGCTCAATTATTTGGTCAAAATGCAGTCTTGATGTTTCTGTGAAGATATATTTTAAGTATGATTAATATTTAAATCTGTAACTTTGAGTAAAGCTGATTATTTTTCATAATGTGGTGAGCCTCATCCAAAGTAAAAGGAATTCTCTTCAAAATTGAAGCATTAAATCCCTGTCCATATTTCCAGGCTGCTATCCTGTGGAATTCACTCAAGACTGCAACTTTAAGTCTTACCTGAATTTCCAACCTGCCAGTGTACCCTATAGATTTTAGAAAGATAGATAATCTTCTATTGTCTTTTTTGATTGGAGAGTCTTGACTAATACACACAGTACTGTACTTTAATGTATATTCTACATAACTAGATCTCAAACTTTAATATGAATCAAGATAAACATGATTACAGTTGTCTCTGAAAGTTCAGTCCAGCGCTTCTGTACATATAATAAGTTCTATAGTTGGTACACTCAGTTTAGAACTATGGTATGTGCATCTGATTTGATTAAGAGCTTTTGGATGCACATTATATGCTTATTATGTATAGCCCAGAAAAGGGAGAAGGAATTAATACTTAATTTAAATTTAATAGTATTTAATAAACACCTACTATGTGCCAGGTAGCAGACCAGGCTCTTCCAAGTATATTATCTTTTTTATTTATTTATTTATTTATTTATTTATTTATTTATTATTTATTTATTTATTTATTTATTTCAGAGAGAGGAAGGGAGAGGAAGAGAGAGAAACATCAATGATGAGAGAAAATCATTGATTGGCTGCCTGTTGCACATCCCCTACTGGGAACTGAGCCCAAAATCCAGGCATGTGCTCTGACTGGGAATCGAACCCTGACCTCCTGGTTCATGGTTCAATACTCAACCATTGAGCAACACCAGCTGGACCCAAGTGTATTATCTTATATTCCATTAAATTCTACTAATATTATAAAACAGATTGAATTACATCAGCAAGATTAGGTGACCCTGCTCTGGATACCCTTTCATTGATTCATCAGATATTTGCTGAACAGCTGCAATGGGTCAGGCATTTTACCTGCCCTGGGCATAAAAAAGTAAATAAGAGACATTGTCCCCTCATGGAGCTAAAATTCTAGAAAGGATAACCAATAATAGTCAAGTGAACATTGTAGAGCATGTGAAAAGTGAAATGAAGAAAATGAGCAAGGTGAAGTGACAGAATAATTGTGAGACTGATCCCCCCTTAAGTAAGTCAGAGAAGGTGAAATGTAAGTTCACTAAGACCTAAAGAAAAGCCAAATGAAGAACAAGGTGCGTGGGCTCAGATGGCATCCCAGGCATTGCTGGACAAGACGCCATCAGAACTGCTTTTGTATAGTTACATTGGAGCTTCCTGTGCAGCATCCCAGTGGTGGCATCTCAAAGAGACAGTGGACATTCCAGTATGAAACTCAAAGAAGGGGTCTGACATGGGGATATAATGTTGGGAGTCATCAACAGATAGATGGGATTTAAAGACATGCTGAGGTCACCTGAAGAGAGACTCGTAGACAGTGGGTAGGGCCCAGGATGGAGACCTGAGAACTCCTTCCATTGGAGATCAATAGGAGGAGGGATCACTGAGGAAAGCACGAAGAGAACCAAGAGAGACAGTGTCATAAAAACCTAGCCAGGGCAACAGTCAATAATCCAGATCCAGTGTCTTCGCCCACTCTGCTGGCTGCATTCCTCTGGTGTGTCTGGAGAGTGAAACATTGCACTTGGTGTATAGTAGCTTAGCTGATTTTTATGATCTTAGAAAGTGATCAGTCAGGTGTTATCTGTTTTTCAGATGAGAACACATGCTCATAGAAGTGAAGTAACTATTAAACAATGGAGCCAGGATCTGAACCCAAGTATTCAGATTGCTGGCTGAGTATCTTTTCTGCTTAGTTGCCAAACCCTTAAAGGTCATTTTTATGACTTCTTTATCATCATCAAAAAGCTTGTCTTACCCGGCCTGTGTGTCTCAGTGGTTGAGTGTCAACCCAGGAACTAAGAGATCACGGTTCAATTCCTGGACAGGGCACCTGCCCAGCTGTGGGCTCAATCTCCAGAAAGGGGCATTAGGGAGGCAACCAATTGATGATCTTTCTCTTTCTCTTTCATCGATGTTTCTATTTCTCTATCCCTCTCCTTTCCTCTCTCTCTAAAAATCAATAAAAACATATATATTTTTTTAAGTTTTGGGATTGTTTTTTTTTTAGCATCTAGAAGATTCCAAGAAGGATGTGGGATAGGTGGAAGCTACACTCATCTCATCTGGTGTCAAACCCTATTTACAGCTAAATTACAAAACAATCAACCTGAATAACCAACTGAAGGAAAGCTGAAGTATTATAACCACAGATTTACAGAAGAAGCCACATAGGAACTGGTAATAAAGGTGGAGACACAAAGAGGGCAGGCCTCTGCACCCATGTGTGGCAGCTGAGAATCCAGAGAGATATCTCATCTGCAAAAGTCCCCCCTGAGCAGTATGTGGTCTTAACCCCACATAGGGGTCCCCAACCCAGAGCGGGGTCAGAAAGAGGAGCCTGCATAGCCTCTGGCAATGAAAATCAGCAGGGACTCTGTCCACCTGGAAGAGGGAGTCTGCTAGCAACCCAGGTGCTCTCTTAAAGGGCCAAAACACCACCTGGACACTCACCTGGAGCTTTAGTAGAGGCAAGGAAACTCCCAGGATATATGGAAGTCATAAATAGAAGATCTGGCTGGTGTGGCCCCAAGGAGAGATCTGGAAGGTCAGCCACTGAGGTCCTTATCCTGAATTCCTATTCTACAACACCATCAGGCACCATCTTCCCAGGGCCGTGCACTCCTATTCTTATAGCACCAGCCTGGGGAGTGCAGTAATCCAGACCTCCAACTACTGGTGACACTAACCTGCCAAACAGAAAGGGATTCCATTGGCTGAATCTAACAGACTTCTAGTGTGCTCTTTTTCTGGAGAAGCTCTAGGCAGACATTCAGATAGTCATTGAGCTGTGTCAACTACAATAAGAGGGAGCACATAAACCACACAAGAAACATTCCTGAGCACCTAGCTCAGGTGATATAAAAACTTGCACCACTGAGCCCCACAAGATACCTATATCATAAAGCCATCATAACACATTTGGGATTCATAGCAGATCTACCTAATACATAGAGAAAAACACAAAAAGGCAGACAAAATAGGGAGACAAAGAAAATATGCCCCAAATGAAAGAACAAGAGAAATTCCCCCAAAAAGAATTAAACAAAATGGAAGCAACCCATATACCAAATGCAGAGTTTGAAGCAATTATTGTAAGGATGCTCAAGAACCTTCAGGGGAAAATGGATGATCTCACTGAGAACTTAAAGTGATGGACATAGAGCCCTGCCCAGTTTTGTGCAGTGGTTAGAGCATCAGTCCACAGACCAAAGAGTCTCAGGTTCAATTCCCAGTCAAGGGCATATACCTCAGTTACAGGTTTCTCAGTCCCAGTGGGGGCATGTACAGAAGGCAACCAGTCGATGTGTCCCTCTCACGTCAATGTTGCGCTCTCTCTCTCTCTCTCTTTCCTTCCTCCTTCCACTCTTTCTCTAGAAATCAATTTTTTAAATATCCTCAGGTGAGGATTAACAAAAAAAGGAAATAGAAACTGTATAAAAAACATTCATAAATGAAGAATACAATATCTAAAATAAAAAATACACTAGAAGGAATCAACAGCAGGTTAGAAGAAGTAGAGGATCAAATCAGTAAGTTAGAGGACAAGATAACAGAAAACACCAAAGCAGAGCAACAAAAAGAAAAAATGATTTTTAAAAAAACAGGAAAGTCTAAGGGACCTCTGGGACAACATCCAGTGTAACAACATCTGCATCACAGGGGTACCAGAAAGAAAAAGAGAGTGAACAAAGGATCAAGAACCTGTTTGAAAAAATAATGGCTGAAAACTTTCCTAACCTGGTGAAGGAAAATCACACACAAATCCAAGAAGCACAGAGAATCCCAAAAAGATGAACCCAAAGAAGTCCACACCAAGACACATCACAATTAAAATTATAAAGGTTGAAAGAATCTTAAAAGCAGCAAGAGAAAGACAGTAACCTACAAGGGAGCTCTCAGCTCTCATAGCTCTGTCAGCTGATTTGTCAACAGAAACACTTCAGGCCAGAAAGGACTGGCATAAAATATTCAAGTGAGAAAAAGCAAGGATCTACAACCAAGACTCCTCTATCCAGCAAGGCTATCATTTAAAATTAAAGATGAAATAAAGAGTTTCCCAGGCGCCGAAACCCGTTTGGCTCAGTGGATGGAGCATCGGCTTGCGGACTGAAGGGTCCCAGGTTCGATTCCGGTCAAGGGCATGTGCCTAGGTTGCGCGCACATCCCCAATAGGGGATGTGCAGGAGGCAGCTGATCGATGTTTCTCTCTCATCGATGTTTCTAACTCTCTATCTCTCTCCCTTTCTCTCTGTAGAAAATCAATAAAATATATTAAAAAAAAAAAAAAGAGTTTCCCAGGCAAAACAAAAAAAAAAGTTAAAGGAGTTTATTACCACTAAACCATTATTGCAAGAAATTGTAAAGGGACTTCTTTGAAAAGAAGAAAGAGCCTGGCCAGTATGCTTGGTGGCTGAGCATTGATCTATGAACCAGGAGGTAATAGTTTGACTCCGAGTCAAGGCACATGTCCAGGTTGCAAGCTTGGTTCCCAGCAGAGGGTGGGTAGGAGGCAGCCAACAAATGATTCTTTCTCATCATTGATGTTTCTACCTCTCTTTCTCCCTCTCCCTTCCTCTGTGAAATCAATAAAAATATAATTTTTAAAAATAAAAATGAATAAGTAAATAAATAGAGAGAAACATAGGTATAATGAAATGGAGATTTAAAATGGCAGTGGAGCCCTAGCTGGTTTGGCTCAGTGGGTAGAGCATCAGCCTGCAGACTAGAGGTTCCTGGCTTCAATTTCAGTCAAGGGCACATGCTTGGGTTGCAGGCTCGATTCCTAGTAGGGGACGTGCAGGAGGCAGCTGATCAATGATTCTCTCTCATCGATGTTTCTATCTCTGTCTCTCCCTTCCTCTCTGAAATCAATAAAAATATTTTTTAAAAATAGTGGTGGAGTAAGTGAAAGCGACACTGACACTCTCCCAGGACCAAACTGGAAATACAACTAAAATACAGGAAAACGACCCTGAAAAATCAACAGAAGACTAACTAGAGAGAACCTGATAACCAAGGATGGAAAGTAGAAATTGCATAAAGACTGATAGAAAGTACTCTACCAATAATAAACTATCAGAAAAAGAAACTAAGAAAACAATCCCATTTACAATTGCAACAACAACAAAAAATAAGGTACCTAAGAATAAATTTAACCAAGGATATAAAAGACCTGAACTTGGAAAATTATAGGATATTGAAGAAAGAAATTGAGGAAGATACAAATAAATGAAAGCATATACCATGCTCATGGATAGTAAAAATTAACATCATTAAGATGTCCATACTACCCCAAGCAATCTATAGATTCAATGTAATTTCTATTAAAATACCAACGGCATATCTCATAGAACTAGAATAAATATTCCAGAAATTTATTGTGGAACCAAAAAAGACCTCAAATAGCCTCAGCAATCTTGAGAAAGAAGAACAAAGTTGGAGGTGTCATGCTACCTGATATCAAAATATACTATAAGGCCATAGTAATCAAAACAGCATGGTACTGGCATAGAAACAGGCATATAAATCAATGCAACAGAATAGAGAGTGCAGAAATAGTTCCATGCCTTTATGGTCAATTAATATTTGACAAAGAAGGTAAGAATATACAATGGAGTAAAGACAGTCTCTTCAATTAATGGTGTTGGGGAAATTGGACAGATATGTACAATAAAATGAAACTAGACCACCTCCTTACAACCATATACAAAAATAAACTCAAAATGGATTAAATAGTTAAATGTAAGCCATGAAATCATAAAAGTCATAGAAGAAAACATAAGCAGTAAAATCTCAGACATTTTGCGGAGCAATATTTTTTCTGATACATGAGAGGCAAGTGAAACAAACGAAAAAATAAACAAATGGGATTATATCAAACTAAAAACCTTTTGGACAGCAAAGGAAACCATCAACAAAATAAAAAGGCAGCCCACTGAATGGGAGAACATATTTGCCAATGATACATCTGATAAGGGATTAATATCCAAAATTTATAAAGAACTTAAATAATGCAACACCAAAAATACAAACAATTCAATTAAAAAATGGACAAATGACCTAAATAGACACTTCTCCAAAAAGAACATAGAGATAGCCAATACATATGAAAAGATGCTCAACGTTACTAGTCATCAGAGAAATTCAAATTAAAACCACAATGTCAGAATGGCTATCATTAATAAATCAACAAACAATAAGAGTTGGCAAAGATGTGGAGAAAAGGGAAAACTCATGCACTGTTGGTAGGAATACAAGACTGGTGCAGCCACTCTGGAAAGCAGTATGGAGTTACCTTAAAAAAATTAAAAATGGAACTGCTTTATTACCCAGTGATTCCACTTCTAGGAATATATCTGAAGAAACTCCAAACAATGATTCAAAGAATATATGCACCCCTATGTTCATTGCAGCATTCTTTATGATAGCCAAGATTTGGAAGGAGCCTAAGTGCCTATCCATAGATGAGTGGATAGAAAAGCTGTTGTATATTTACAGAACAGAATATTTTCGGCCATAAAAAGGGAAATCTTACCTTTTGCAACAGCATGGATGTAACTGAAGATTATTATCTAAGTGAAACAAGCCAGTCAGAGAAAGACAAATGCCATATGATTTCACTTATGTGTGGAGTGTAATGAACAAAATAAATGAACAAATAAGATATAGAAACAGACTGTCAGAGGGGAGGAGGTTGGGGAGTTGGGTGAAAAAGGTGAAGGAATTAAGTAAAAAAAATAAAAAACAACAACAGACACAGACAACAGTATGGTGCTTGCCAGAGGGAAAGAGGGGTAGTTGAAGGTGAAAGTGGGCAAAGCGGGGATAAATGGTGGCAGAAAGAGAAATGCAGTGTGCAGATGATACGTTATGGAGTTATATATTTGAAACCTGTATGGTTTTATTAACTAATGTCACCCCAAGAAATTCAATTTAAAAAAGAAAGAAAAGAATAATGGTTATAATAAAACAAATAATTTTGGAAGCTATAAAAAAGTCTATTGCTTGAAATAGTATGCCAAAAAATTACTCAACTGTTGCAAATTATTGATGATGATGTTATCTTGTGACAAATGGGGGGAAAGTAAAAGAGGAATCCATTCAAATGTCAGAGATCTGGACCTAAAGGAACTAGGAAAGAAAATAGTATAGTTTAAAAACACACACACACAATAATAATAATAATAATAATAATAATAATAATAATAATAATAATAAAATTTTAAAAACCTCATGCATATTTTTTCTTGACCTAAAATCTGCCAAAAATCTTATCAAAAGTTCAGAAATAAAAGCAACAAATCATCAAAATAGAAATTAGTAAAAATTTATTAGTAAAATTATTAAACGTTTTGTGAATGCACACCAAAATTAGTAAAATTAAAAGTTTGGTGAATGCACACCAAAAGACAGTTTGCAAACCAGGAGCACTCCAACTCAAACATACTAGTAGAATGACGCTCAGAGGTGTATTGCTATAAAGCAGCCTATCTAGTGAGACAGCAATCACCGTTTATTCTTTACAGGAATTGGTTATTAGAATTTTCTTAACTGATAGGGAGTTGGTCAGCAGTTACCTCATATCAACCTTGGGAAATAGTCCAAGTTTTGCTTCTGATTTCCAGAGGCTTACGTAAGAAATGACCCTGGTCATGTTAGACTTGCAAAATCAGCTAAATTACGCTTAGCTTGTATAACTTAACTAGTTTCATCTGCTCAGGAAATTTTCAAAGTTGGTCTCTGTTTTTTAATAGTTTTAAGCCAAAAGTTGTGTGTGTGTATGTGTGTGTGTGTGTGTGTGTTGGAGGGGGGGTTGGTTACTATGCAATAGACAAATGGACAACTGTTAGCCCCCACCACATTCCAAACACACGCTCACACACACACACACACACACACACACACACCTTGGTAATTAAGAAGCATTTATTGACTGATTTCAATGAGAGAGCCACTGTCTTAGGAAAGCTGCGGGGGGACCCCAAAACATGATGTCTCTCTCAAGAAGCATATAGACTATTAAGAAAAAAAACACAAAGCAAACAAACAGACAAAACCCCAGAAGTACAAAGTTGTAAGTGCAGTGAGCAAAGCCTGCTCAGGTCTTCATAGACACACAGGGATGGGGCACCCAACCCAACCTGAAAAATGGCTGGAGGAGGTTTCAGCTGAGCTGAGACTCAAAAAAGAAAAACAGGAGCCAGGAGATGACACAGGGAGTGGGAGTGGGAGTGGGCAGACACAAGGGCAAGGAGGGAAGACACATACAATGTGGACAGGGAAACCCCGCAGGGTAGCCAGAAATGACACAGGAGAGATAGACAGGAATGTGTCACCAAGAGGTCGGTAAGCTGATAAGAGGCGTGGGCTGAGTCACCCAGGGAGCCATCAGGGCATTTCAGCAGGGGCGTGTCATGCTGAGATATCTTTGGCAGCTAGCTACGGAATGGCTGAGGGGAGAGAAGGTTGGAGCAAGGGCCACAGGCTGAGCAAGCACCAATGAGGGCTGGGCCAGTATGGACTGGAGATGGCCTTTACCATCTCACAAAAGCCAATTACTTTTTCAGGAATTGGAGGGAGAGAATATTAAACCTTTGATATCTTGTAATCAGGTATGGTAGTAATATTTACTCTACAGAAACTAATAAAAGCTACAAATAAAGGCTTAACCCCCACCCCCATCCTCACAGAACAGGTGGTTAACCATTTACCAGCACACCACTGATGGAAGCAGAGATGCAAATAACCTCAGTAAAGCTTAAGAAGTAAAAGGGGCATTTGCGGGGAAGAGTCAGAGGTGCCTCCAAATTTTCTGACATACACAACTGAGTGAATGTCAATGACATGAATTGACATGGAGAATAGAGAGGACAAGCCAGTTTGGCCAAGATCATGAATTTGGGGATTATATATAACATGTTGATTTTGAAATGCCAGCAAGCAATTGATTACAGAGATCTGAAGCTTGGGGAGGGGTCTAGAAACGTAAAAGTGAGTAAGATTGTCTAGGGTGGGGAAGGAGAACATTGAAGCATTAAGCATTAAAGGGTGCTAAGAAGGAATATTGGGAACACACATTCAGCTGCAAGGGAGCACCCAGAGCAGCATGAAAATCACATGGAAGCCAAGCATATGGTCACAGGTGTCACATGTAGCAGAGAGGGTCAATTAAACAATTTAAGGGTGAGTATCTGTAAGTGTGCATCCCATTATACCATCTTGAGGTACAAAAAGTGGCATTTCTTTAGTATTTAAGCTCCCATCCCCCTAAGTGTCAACAGCCCATTCTAACATTCTTAGAGTTTCTATCTCATGTAGGGTCTAAGAACCCCAGACATGCTTACATTGGGTAGCTATCCATCCCAGGAAATGTCATTTTACATAGAAGCGCAGGAGCAGTGGCCCGACCTTCACGGTGTTCCCGCTAAAAGACACCAGTTCTATGCCAGGAAACAGTGGAAACCAAGGGTTGCTGAGGCTACTATGGGCTCAACAATATGGGTTGCAGGAGGCAAGGGTGCCTGTCTCCTCAGTATTACCTGAGTCACATGCTACAAGCCACACACGCACAGCCATTCCCCTAATGGCCCCATCATGTTGGGGTGTCTGGGACAGGAACAACAGTCACAGCATCAGTTGCCTGCTGTGCAAAGAAAGCTCCCCCCACTCCAGGTTACCGTAGCCTAGGTCTACCTGCTTCCTTAGTTATGCTAAAAATTTTAGGGGGACACATCTTCCTGCACACCAGAAGGAGGGTAGGCAGGCTCATAGGCGCCAACCTCCTGGATCTCTCTGCCCATTTATTTACTTGAACTTGGGAGTTACCCACCGTGTGACTTGACTTATCTGATTGGTAAATTTGGGAAAAATAAATGGCACATTATCTCCACCCCCACCTCCATCCCCTGAGTCCTTCCTGTTGGGAATGAGCTGCCCAAAGAGCATAAGCTCTGCTTTGTTCCTTCAGAGTGCAGGGGTGTAGGAGCTGGGAATGGGACCCTTCCTGGGGGGATAGGGCTGTAAAATTCTGGAGTTCAGCATTAGCAGGCCAAGTTCTCCAATGGATAAGCCACACCTTCCAACCAAGCCCTTATCCCCACATAGAGGAAAATGTTAACCTATCATCAACCTTTCTCTTTTTTTCTTGTTTCTCAATTTCAGAAGCCAGGCAGGGAGGTAGAGGGCTATTTTCTGAGCCCCCTCAAAGACTCTAACAAAACAGAGGAAGGATTGAAATGTCAATATCCCCTCTCCACCACTAAAGCTCTTTGGCTTCCAGGCAAATTGCCAGGACCACCCTGGCAACCTTTAGATTTGGGTCAAGGTGCATCACAGCTCTCAAGAGAAAATTCGTAAGGGTGCTAGTGACCACTCACCCCCAAAACCTTAAAGCTCTGGAACTCAAACCGTCCACTCCAATGGCCCATCCCAGAATAAAAATGGCCTGCTCCAAGATGACTCAGTGTCCCCACACCACATAGAAATGGCTAGCAACTTTGAAATGTCAGCTCTACTGCTAAAAACAATTCTACACCCTATTACACATCTATTTCATTTAGCAGCTGGTCAAAAAAAGTACTGAACTGCATGTGAATAATGCAAGACAGCATATTAAAGGAGACAAAGGAATCCCCTAAATTTTGTTTAACAGAGCCTTTTTACCTTTTCAGGCCAAAAACCTATGAGTTTCCCATTGCCAACTAAGAAATGTCCAAACCTATAGAGAATTTTTATGAGTTTGAGCCAGACTGACAATTGCCAGGAAGCAAAATCTCAACGGATTGAGAAATGCTCCAGAGAATGGCAGTTTTGCATCTCATTTTATACATTAGAAGCAAAGGAGGAGACATAAAACAGGGGTTACATAAAATTCATTGGTTGTAAATTGAAGGAACAGGGGAAAGCAAATCTGGGAAACCTCTGAGACTGAACAAAGATTAAAACAAAGAGACTTCTTTTACATTGGTGATTATAGATTAGTTACTTAACCTTTACAGCACACAGAGATGGTATTCTGGAAACAAGATAACGATGAGGGGTTCTGTGGTCTCCTCCCAGGGTGGGAGATTGTGCCCTGGGGAAGTTCTTTAAAAAGGGGGATTGTGCTGACATTCCAAGGGTGTGATTAGGATGTGATTACCTGCCACGGCTCACTTTTAGTTAGGAATTTTTATGTTCAGACAATCCTATGTGGCTACTTTAGGTCTCTGAGTTTGTAAGGCCCACCATGCAGGCCTCCCCTACGCTTGTCAGGGTTAGTATGTGGCCTTTTTTTATCCATACCATAAAACATTGGAAAGTCAGAGGGTCAAATGTCACTTAAAGATGTTAGGGCTCAAAGAAAATGAGCTAGAAAAAGTGGTTGTAATGAGAAAAGTGGAACCAAGAGAGGCCTTACTAATTTAGTAATGGGTTTTTTTTATTTTTTATAAATTCATCTTAATCATTGAAAGTATTACAGATGTCCCTTTGTTTGTTTGTTTGTTCCCATTGGCCCCTCTGCCTCACACCCACCCCTCCCACGCCTTCACCACATTATTGTCTGTGTCCATGGGCTATGTATATATGCATATAAGTTCCCCAGTTAATCTTTCCCACCCCCACCTTCCCTCTGAAGTTCATCAGTCTGTTCCATGCTTCTATGTCTCTGGATCTATTTTGTTCATCAGTTTATTTTGTTCATTAGATTCCACATATGAGTGCCAGTGGAGAAACTAGGACAGGCAGCTGATCACATAGAGCAGAAGAGCCATGGCTGCAACACCTTTGTGGACTCTGTAATGGGCTGGAATGTACAACTGGAACCTGGCGGTCAGAGGTATATGTTCTTCCAGACCTTCTCGGCGTCTCCACATTAAGACTATTTGGGCAAGGTCTCTACCGCCCTTTTCCTTTCATGACAGCATCATGGGCTGAGGAGCTGTGTGAAGTGATCAAATCCAGGACTCACTGATTGATACAGGGCCTTTGTATAATTAGATAAAGGCCTTGCTCCCCTGGGAAGATGCAACCCCACTCCAAAATGTCCACTGCACTACAGCATGCATTCACCCCCTATGGCAAAGCGCCTCTGGGTAGCCTGCACAACTGTACATAGCGGCTCAGCCAAGTCCTAGCAAGATTAAACCACAGTAAATTCATATTAGCAAATTTATGTAAGGTAAGTTTGGGCAGGCTTATTTGCCATTTAGTCAATTTTTATTAGTGTTGGTTCCTAGTTATCATAAAAAGACTTCATAGTTTAGAAATAGTGTTGAGAAGGATTTACATGATGTTCTGAAAATGGAAAGATTCCAATTCCATAGGAGAGATACAAATCTTAAAGCAAAAAGAAAGGGGGAAATATGAATTGAGCAAACCAGTGTTTATAAACACAAGAAAGGGACATCATAGGATGGTATCCCTTAAAATGCAGCAGAGTCCATATCAACTGTAATTAGCACAAGCATACAAGTAGGATGAATCATATTCAGAAACAGGTTTTTGATCTTCAAAGGTCACATGAGAAGCAGGGATGAAAACGAGGCTACAGATCTCCCAGAAATGGCACATGAATGAATATCACAAGACAGTTTGCTTCTCACCTGCCTGCCCCTATCTCCAAAAAATTAGACAAAAGAGCCAATGAGGCCTTAAGCAGCATCAAGGAGACAAGATGGGAAAGAGAAAAGCATTTTTTTATTATTAACTGAATATTGAGCTACCTATACAATTATTTTAGAACAAATTTTCTTCTCAAATTCTCCAGGGTCTGATTCAGGCCCAACAAAAACATAGCTGACCATATGAACAATGTCATCTCAGCTTACATATAATGGCCCACTCTTTAAAAACTAATTTTTACATAATGAGCTTATTATATAACACTATGAACATATTTAGTCACATACAGAACACAAATGGCCCTGGCCAGTGTGACTCAGTTGGCTGAGCATTGTCCCATGCACCAAAAGGTCACTGGTTCGATTCCTGGTCAGGGCACATGCCCAGGTTGAGGGTTCAATCCCTAGTTGGGGTGTGTACCAGAAGCACCCTATTGATGTTTCTCTCTCACATCAATGTCTCTCTCTCTCTCTC
Organism: Myotis nattereri; assembly: GCF_964212035.1. Classification (NCBI taxonomy): domain Eukaryota; kingdom Metazoa; phylum Chordata; class Mammalia; order Chiroptera; family Vespertilionidae; genus Myotis; species Myotis nattereri. Next base: position 93,886,536 of record NC_138075.1, on the reverse strand, counting down.
TCTCTCTCTCTCTCTCTCTCTCTCTCTCTCTCTCTCTTAAAAAAATCAATAACATATTTTTTTTAAAAAGAACACAAACAACTTAGTGTTACCTTTTACACTTTTAAGTCAATGGGAATTGATTGACTAAAGTCTCCAAATCTCAAACCTACTTCTCTGCTCCCGTCCTTCTGATGGCTCTATAGACTTTGACGATTTAAATGGCCCCCTTCTTCTCTACAAGTTTTCTCCTTTGCCTCTGGGACACAGCACAGTTTCCTTTTTTCCTCTCTGGCTGCTCACTTTGCTTTGCTCTTCAACTTTTTGTTTCTTTTCAGTACCTCTCAAATTGGAGGAACTCTCTATAATTCAGCCCTCAGAGATGAGATCTCTAAGGATGAATCCTAAGGCCATATTTCCAAGCCTAATCTCTCTCCTGAGGCTCAGGCCCATTTTCCCAAATAGTAGTAGACATCACACACCTATCCTACAGCTGTTTCACATGCCTATCCCACAGGTATTTTAAGTTTCTCAGAAGGAAGTTATTGTCTTCCTGCCAACACTGCTGCCCATCCCAACTCAGTTAATGGTCCTACATCTATTTAGTCGTCACCCAGGGCAGAAAATCTTGTCTTCCACAGTTCTCCTCTTCTCACCTGTCACATCTAGTCATCCTGAAATTCTGCCCACCCCACCTATTTAAAAGTTCCCTAATGTGTGTCCCTTTCCATGATAGCCAAAGACTGTACATGAATTTTTTGCAGCTGAGATGGCAGCCCCCTCTATGTCTGATATGAAGTGTACTGTGAAGCACTCAATCCTAAAAAAAAATCCCTCTGGCTGTGGATCCCTGAAATTCATTTAACAGACAAGGTTTTTATTACAAAATTAGAAATAATCTTAAACGAAAAAGGCTACATTGAAAGCACACCAAAGTATTACTGCTGTATCATATAGTCTTCCAGTGGAAAGATTGAAGAGACAAATAGAGATTGGAAGGTGAAGGATAAGAGCAGGAAAGAAAAGATGCAGAGGGAAGAGAGCAGTCACTGGGTGACATTTCATGAACACGCGCACAAAGAAAGTACACTTGAGCCAACCAAGCCTAAATCAACCAAACTATACTTTTGTACTGAAGGTGAATTTAAAAATTCACGAGATGGGAGCCAAAGGAGACAGAAAATTGTTTTATAAAACGATTCACAGAAACTCTTCCTTTGTTTCTATGGAACAGCTTCTCAGAATTACAATAAGACCCAATGAATGGGAAAGTTCTAGATTTATGTGGGAAATACTGCCTCCAGTACTTCCAAGTTCACAAGTAGACCTTCATCTTGGAGTTTTCACAGCCATTTCTTCAAAACTTGGCCCGCATTGCCACAATATTCCATGAATATCCAACTGTCTCTGCAAGACTTGTATTTTGGTTGGGACATTTTTCTGCCTCCCTGGGTTCACAGAAAATTAACTTGGTAATCGTTGCTTTATGGGAATTCCACAATGGAATAACTCCTGTGTAATCTAAGTCATTTTCTCCCTTAGTTCCCACTGGAACCAGAAAGAGAAACGAATGAGGTTGAGAGTAACAATGGGTAGTAGTTGCAAGATTTAAAGCCATATCTGCTGGAGAATTGAACCATGGACCTTGGAGTGGGGGTAGGTAGTGGGAGGAGTGTGTCCCTGGCATCTAGTTGTGAAGATCTGAGAAGACCAACCTCCGAGAAACCTGTATTACTGCTCATCAGGGCAACATGTATATAAATTTAATAACTGTCTATTGGCCTATGACAGAGGAAATGGGAACTCTATGCACAAGACCAGAAAAGGGTTAATGTAGCCTGGTGAGAGGAATGCTGAGGTTTGTGGGTGCAAAGGTCACAGGCAATCCAAGATTTTATATCCAAGTTTATTGTAGTCTATTTGAAAGCCTATATGAATACATTTTCTGATGAAAACATGGTACTTTTAAAATTGCAAAATCATTTGTGACAATTTAACTAGCCAAGCATAAAATTAGTCTCTATGGTTAATTTTATGTGTACAATGTTTAATTTTATGTTTCAACAGAATTGGGCCACACGGTACCAAGATATTTGGTCAAACATTATTCTGGGTGTTTTTGTGAGGGTGGTTTTTGATTACCTTAACATTTAAATTGATAAGACTGAATAAAGCAGATGGCTCTTCCTAATGGGTGGGCCTCATCTAATCAGTTAAAGGCCTAAATGGAACTAGAGGCTAACCCTCACTCAAATAAAAGGGATTTCCTTCTGCCTAGACTGCCTTGAGCTGGGACATTAGTTTTTTCCCCCTGCAGGCTTCCTGGGTTTTAGGCCTGCTGGCTTCTGGGTTAGAACTACAGTCTCAGTTCTCTGGGGTCCCCTGCTTGCCAGTTGCAGATATTGGAACCTGTCAGCCTCCATAATTACACAAGTCAATTCCTTATAATCTATATTATAAAAACCGAGTGTCCCTAACACCGTGATGACCAAAGACCAGTGCGGGTGGGCAGGGCTGTGAGCACAGCAAACCGCACGTGGATGGGCAGGGTTGCGAGCGCTGTGGGGCGCACCAGGGTGGGTGGGGCTGCAAGTACGCAAGGCCATGCAAGTGGCAGGGCCAAGCGATTTCGCATGCTGGGTTTCCAGTCTATATATATAAAATCCTAATATGCAAATAGATCGAACTGCGGAACAACAAAACAACCAGTCACTATGACGTGCGCTGACCACCAGGGCATGTGCACAGAACATGGTGGGCACCAACCAAGGCAGGATGGTGGAGCAGGAGAGCCAGACCAAGGTGGGTCGTTGGTTGCTGTCATTGGGGTGAGCCTCTGGTGGTTACTGAAAATTCTTTGCTCCCACATGCTGTCAGAGGGTGCGAGCGGCACTGCCGGTCCCAATTGCCCCTCAGGGCTTCTCTATATCCCCCTGCTCCTGAGGGGCGATCGGGGCAGCAGCCATAGTTTGCACCCGCTGACAGCACTGGCCCCGCTCGCACCTGCTGCTGGTACCGGCCCCAATTGCTCCGCGCCATCAGCAGGTGAGAGTGGGGCCAGTGTCGTCAGTACGTGGGAGCGGTGGCAGCCAGAGTGAAGCTGCTGGCAGACAGGGACTGGGGGCTACGATGGGAGGGTCTGGATGGGGGCATGGAGGATAGACCAAGACCCGCCCCGTGCCCACTGCTGCATCGCAGCCAACAGTTTCTTTCAAGGTGCAGGAAATTCATGTGCTGGGCCCCTGGTCTATATATATAAAAGCCTAAGCAACCGGCCTGCCAGCCAGCCGACCACCAACCGGCCAACTGACTGGCCAGTAGCTGTGATGCACACTGACCACAAGGGGGCAGATGCTCAATGCAGAAGCAGAAACCACAGGCTTGGAAACATGGAACAGACTGATGAATCTCAGAAGGAAGGGGGAGAGGGGAGGGCAGAGAGAGATTAAGCAAAGATCTTATATGCATACTAGAAGCTCAGTGCATGGATTCGTGCACTGGTGGGGTCCCTTGGGCTGGCCTGCAGGGATCGGGCCAAAACAGGCTCTCTGACATCCCCCAAGGGGTCCCTGATTGTGAGAGGGTGCAGGCCAGGCCAAGGGACCCCACTGGTGCACAAATTCGTGCACCAGGCCTCTAGTCTATTATATAAAAGCCTAAGTGACCGGCCAACCAGCCAAACGGCTGGTAGCTATGACACACACTAACCATCAGGGGGCAGATGCTCAACGCAGGAGCTGCCAAGCTGCGGTGACTTGGCAGCTGTGGTTCTCGGGTGATGCACCTGGAACCAGGGAGGAGAGAGCCTGATTCTGGGGTGAATTAGCTGAGAACTGACCTCTCATAATCCAGGACCCCTCGGGGGATGTCAGAGAGCTGGTTTTGGCTCAATACCCACAGGCCAGGGCAAGGGACTTCACCGGTGCACAAATCCATGCACCGGGCCTCTAGTTATATATAACATAGTATATAGTATACATATATACTATGTTGGTTCTGTTTCTCTGAAGAACCCTGATTAATACAAAAGTAAAGATGCCTGAAATTAAGGTAATTTGGCATCCACTAAAATAGGACACCAAATATAATGGACCAAAAGGAATTCCTATTTTTTCAAGCTGGAGGGAATCTAAGAGATCATTTGTCCCAGCCCCTCCACCTCATTAATGAAGAGGTCAAGCCCAGGGCAATCTGTCCCTTCCTTTCAGGCTGAGCTCAGGTAGCCTGACACACAGGCCTGCGCCCTCCACTCCATCATGCACTTCTGAGAAGTGAGACACCTCATTTTGAACAAAAACTGAGATGGAAAAAAGACAAATCACATGTGTCAACACTGACAGATAAACTATTTAATCAGACGCAAGAAACTATGTAGAAAATGAGATACCCAGGCTATTTCTCACTCCTCAAGCACACAGGGAAGATAATGATAATGCTTTTCAGACCATGACAAAGAATGGTAGTGTCTTACGTGATTACTTTCCCAAATCACTCGCTCTGGCTAATTAATACTTATCAGAAAAATTTGTTCCAGGAACTTTTAACACTTTTACAGCAAAACAAGGAAACAAGGATTTAATATGTAATCTATGCTCTGCTTTGACTTGGTAAAAAGTGGCAGGGACTAAGCTTCTGTGTATACATAATAGGAAAGGAGTAGGAAGTAATTAATAAGTAGTAGTAGTAATACATTATCTTTATTTAATATTCACAGAGGACCAACAATCACCTAAAGGATAAACACTGGACTCCTTCCCAGTGAGTTTACTGTTTCACAATTTAGAGAAGTGGGACAAAGGAGAAGAAGGAAGATCACCCACCCCTGCCCCCAACACACACACACACACACCGCACACATGTTGTGCTCTGGCTTTTCATACAGCAGAGCCATTGTTCCTCTGTCCCAAGATACTTTGCTGAGGCTGCAAATTGGTGGCAGGTTAGACCCTAAGCCAGAGCCTCTTTCTGGTGGAAGCCTTTACTGCAACCTCACTTCTCACACAAGCAGATGCCAGATATCTGTAAGAGCAAAGTGACCTGTCAGAGCTTATACAGGGTAGCCCATAAGTCGCTTTACCATTTAAAAATTGAATAAATTTTTTGTTTGATAATTTTTCCTATTTATTTTTTTATAATATAAAGTACAGAAAATGGGAATTTTTAAACTATGTATGAAAAATGTCACATAAATGACCTCCATTTTCTGCGTTGCAAGCACAGGCTCTTTCTATGGCATTTTCCATGGTGGCTCTTATTATAACTGGCTCCAGCATTTGGATTTCTTCCTCAATGTTGTCCTTAGGCTGCTGGATAAGCCTGGGCTTTAATTCATGCACCAACTGCACCTTGTATGGGTACATGTGTAAATTTGTTTCCATGCACTGTAACGAAGTCTGTTAGGTTCCAAGCTCGGGAGACCGTCTTCTGAGTGGACTTTGCTGATTCTTCCTGAATGCTCTGCTGCACACACTCAGTCTTTTCCTGCACATGTACAAATGTGATCTCCAGATCAAGGCTAACTAACAGACCCCTATTGCTGGAACGTTGAACCAAGTGACATATTGCTGGTTTTGTGGGTGGATTTCTGACATGGAAATAGCACATGTATGTTGTCTGTGTTAGAACAATGGGGTGCTGATTTTCAAAATAAAATTCAATGATTTTTATGTGTTGCTCCATTGTGAAGTTTTCCATACTACATTTCCAGGGAACAAATTTTCAAAATCTGAAAAAATAAATTTTTAAAAAAGTTAGTGCCAAAAATGTTATTAAATTTATAAATGGTAAAGTGATTTATGGGCCACCCTGTGCATGCAATAGTCTGAGTCCCCCTGTAATTACCTAGTTATTAATAACTAGGGGCCCAGTGCACAAAATTCGTGCACTGGTGGGGGGAGGGGTCCCTCAGCCCAGCATGTCCCTTCTCACATACTGGGAGCCCTCAGAGGATGTCCTACTAACGGCTTAGGCCCGCTCCCTGATCCCCTTGGGGAGCGGCCTAAGCTGCAGTCTGGCCTGCCTTAATGGGAGGCGACCAGGCTGATCAGGGGAAGGCACCAGCCCCATCACCCCGCTGCTGCAGCCACTGCCAGTCACCGCAGCCACCAAGGATTTTTCATCAACACAGACTTTAGTCCCTTCACCATGAAAAAATGACAACTTTCTTTAGGCATTTTCAAGATGTGTTTTTCATAGGATATGACATTTCTTTATTATTTTTTTATCCTCACCTGAGGATATGTTTCCACTGATTTTTAGAGAATGTGGAAGAGAAAGGGAAAGACAGAGAGAAACATCAAACTGTGAGGAACACTTTGATTGGTTGCCTCCTGCATGAGCCCTGACCTGGGCCCTGGCTAGGGAGGAGCCTGCAACCTAGGTGCATGTCCTTGGTCATACTTGAACCCAGACCCTGCGGTCGGCAGGCTGAGGCATTATCCACTGAGACAAACCGGCTAGGGCAGGATATGACATTGCTTAGCCCTCCAGCAACAGACCTTCGTTTTTTTCACCAGGAGTGTGGTGAAAAACCCTAGATCACCTTTTTGGATTCTTATTACCCAAGTTACTAAAAATATTACCAGTGGCATACAGCTTAGCCAATGAGCGATCAGAAAAGGTGTTTCCTCTGTAGTTCACACCGATTGCCATCTCCACCCCCCACCCAGGCCTGACGCCTCTGGCCGAGGCTTTAGGCTTGGGCAGGGGCCCCCCCCCGCAGCTCTGTTGGCTGGCTCCGCCCCTGCCCAGGAGCCCCCTGGCTCAGGCCCTTCCTATGCTGCTCAGAGCCCAAACAGGGCCTACCTCGGAGTGACCTGGGTGCCGATGATGTTCCCGGGACCCAGGCCACTGGGCCCCTACGTATGCAAATTAACCACCATCTTTGTTGGGTTAATTTGCATATTCATCTGATTGGCTGGTGAGTGTAGCAGAGTGACACCAATTTGCATGTTTCTCTTTTATTAGTGTAGATAGGAAAGGCAAAACAGGAAAGCCAACCATTACAGGCCTGCCAAGAAGCCACAACTTTGCACTCCCTCGGGAACCACCAGCCTATTCCCTACAAAACACTAGGGGAAGGGGTCTAACAAAAGGAAGACAGACACAGGCCCAGTAAAGTTGGGGTGACATTTGGAAGGTACTTGCCTATCAGTCAAACCCAGGGACATAGATGGTTGGCCAGAATGGCATGGCCACTGCAAGTATGCAAAAATTTGGGAATACATAATCTCCTAAACAAAGGAGTTTTCTCTCTTGTTGCTCTTGTGTCTATTGACTGTGGCTCATTCTTGGCTTCCTTGCACTCGCCCATGTTTCCTTTATAGCCTTGTAGCCCTGTGACCCCCACACATGGTGGACTAATGGACTGCAGCAGAAAACACAAGCTGAACTAGCCTGATGTTGACTCAACACTACTCCAACATGGAAAGGAAACTCTGGACATCTGCCTCTGATTTTAGCTCTACTGAAACCTCAGTTACACTTTTTAAATGACTGGACAAAGAAAAATGGGACCTCGGAAACTCAGGGATGTAATTCCACAGAAATAAAAATCACTCATTCTCCTGTGCAAGTCTCAGAAAATTCTTTTTTTCAGGGTATCGCAAGAATTCCACTCCCACAGGCAACTGAAGGAGATGAGACCCTCTCCCCTCTACTAACACCTGCTTCCAATTTGGGTAGGTGTATACATTGGAACTGAATTGCTGGGTCATGTGGCTCCTTTTTGAGAAACCCATCCTCAGAATATTTGGAGTCAATGGTAAATTGAATCTAACTAAAGCTCAAAGAAAGCCCAGCCTCAGCTCAGCTACAGAGTAGATGCTGGTCCAACAGAGGAAGGAGCATACCCTTTACAAGACAATATGATTATTTGCTGCATGCTCTAGTATTCTCTTTTGTGTTTTTGCAATTCTACTGAAGTATATACTTTACATGCCAAAAAATGTATCCATTGTAAGTGTACAAGTCAGTGATTTTTAATTATGCTAATAGAGTTGTGCAATCATCATTACAATCCAGTTTTAGAATATTTTTATCACCCCCAAAATACCCTTGAGCTCATTTGCAGTCAAAACCACTCCCAGCCCAAGGCAACCACCGGTCTGCTTTCTGTCTCTCTGTTTCCATTTTCTAAAACATTTCCTCTCTATGGAATCACAGTATAGGTAGATCTATACTATAGGTAGATCTTTTTGATCTGATGTCCCTAGTGTGAATATTAATTTACTAGCTCAGATGTACATGAAAAATATTACATATCTTTATCTCCACCCAGCCCATGGAGGGGTGCAGGGACATCCACTGTCAGGCATCACTGGGGCTTGGCGTGGAGGCTCTCCTTCTCTGGGGGCATGTGAAAATCCAGGAGGGCTTTTGGTACCATTTAGAATCAGGGCTGTTTGTTCTTTAGCCCATTAACTTTAATGCTGATATCATCATTACCCAACATACGGGTTCTTCAAAGGAGAAGGCATGTTGCTCTGTTATTTCCAATGACAAGCCTGTATCTGCCAAAGCTGTGGGACCAGGTTGCCAAGGTCCAAGAGACGCATCACAGAGCTTTGTGGTGAGGAGAGCTTGCCATGAGTCCTGGTGCTATAGGGGCTGAGGCTTGAGTCCCTGATGCTCTGGAGACCACCAACCCCTAACCCTTCCATTCTGGAGGAGTCCCTTGTCCCTCCCACTGTTGTGAAAGCCCCCCATCTCATCCTGCCTCTCTCCTCTCTTCCCCCAGGACAATTGGGATAGATAATTTCTTTAGTAAGGATGGGCTCTCTCTAAAGACTAGAAGAAAGGTTGGTCTACCAAGAATCCTGCAAATGTTTTTGAGCTGCTGTCTCCAAACAGAGGGAGTTAGGGAGTGGGGAGGACACAGAGATCATGAAACAAGTATCTCACTAGATACTCTACCACACTGCTTTGTAGTCAACTACCACAAAACCACATGGGTAGACAGCTAAAAGCACGTTATAGTTGCAGTTTTCTTAGCTGCACTTAGAGTCCACGTACTCACAGAAGTGTGAGAGGAAGGAGGCACTACCGTGGGCTATTCAGGCTAGAAATAGAGCTGGTGCTAACACTAGCAACTAACACTATGCACCAGGCATTGTTCTGAGCGTTTTACACATATTATTGTTATTGGTGGGGTGTCCTCCACATCCCCCACCTGTTGCTGGTGGAAGTGGAGCTCTTTGGGTGCTGTGGGAACAAGAATTTCCAGAGGCCCCCACAGGAAGATGAGGTATCACGGAAAGCTTTATTTCTGTAGAATTAAACCCCTGAGTTTCAAGGTCCTCTCTCCCTCCATCCCACCACGGAAGAAGTCCCATGTTTGTCTTCAGCAGATCTAGGATGAAAGCCACTGCCCAGAGTTTTCATTCCATATCGAAGCACAGTCCAGTCCAGCATCTGGCTGGCTTAGCTTGTGTTCCCAGCTGCAGTCCATTGCGTGTGGGGTCCACATGGCCATGGGCCATGCAACTTCTAGGGCAGCCGTGGGCAAACTATGGCCCTCGGGCCGGATCCGGCCCGTTTGAAATGAATAAAACTAAAAAAAAAAAAAAAAAAGACCGTACCCTTTTATGTAATGATGTTTACTTTGAATTTATATTAGTTCACACAAACACTCCATCCATGCTTTTGTTCCGGCCCTCCGGTCCAGTTTAAGAACCCATTGTGGCCCTCGAGTCAAAAAGTTTGCCCACCCCTGTGGGCCATATGGCAGGCTCGCATGGGTCATGGAACAGGCGAGTGCAAGGAAGCAGGAGCGAAGCAAGAGGAACAAGAGAGGAAACTCTTCTGTCTGAGGATTATGTATTTCCAAATTTTCGTGGGCTTGCATTGGGGTCCACCCTCCTAGCCAATGATCTTTGTTCCCAGGAAGACTGGCAAGCAACATCTTCCCTGTGCATCCTGACGTCACTGTGCATGCTCCCATTTCCCTTCCCCCAGTGATTTGCAGGGAATGGGCCTGTGCTTCCCTGAGGGCTGTAAAGTCACAGCTTCCTGATGAAGCTGCCCAGATGACCATGCTTACAATGTCTGACGTCCCCTTTGCTTTCTTCCTATTATTAATATTGATAACTAGCTATTATGCTGGTAACATTGTTCCTTTAATCCTCACAATGACTTTAGGTAGTAAGTGCTGTAGATCCATATCCCTTATTTAAAGCCTTTGGAGCAAGCTCAGATTCAAAACTGTTTGGATTTTAGCAAGGCAACACATGCATGTAATTGATATAACTTAACTTCCCAAGAGGGTCTGAAGCACCCTCATACAAACTAATTAATGTGCCTTCAGTGAAACAAATAATCACAAGATATAAAGACTGTATAAGGTTTATATTAGCTTAGGTCAAGTTTTGCCTCCAAATGAATTCATAAAGGCTTTAGTTCTCAAAACTGTTTAGATTTTAGATCTGTATTATAGCTTTCATTTAACAGATAGAGAATGAGGTGCAGCAAGAGTAGGTAGGTAATCTGTCCAAGGTCACATAGCTAAGAAGTGATGGGTGGCGGGGGGGGGGGGGGCCTCAAGGCTTTGGAGGCACCCTGCTGGGAGCAAGTTGTTCAGGAGAAAACTACTTTGACCACTTTCTCTACCAGAAACTCACTTCCAACTTTCCCCCTCTACAGCTTTGGCAGCCTTGTGTATGACCTTCCACCCCACCTCACCCCATCCCCCAGCTTCTCTAATACTCATTTTATCTCACCTTAGTATGGTTTAAAATAGCAAGAAGCCCAGTGGAGTGTGCCTCACTCGGGTGCCTCTAACAGGCCCGGGAAGGACCCTCGGGAATTGGGTCTGGGAGCAGTTAAGACTTGCTAGTCACCCTACCCTGTTCAGGGGTTAGATTCAGGGTGGTGTGAAGGGGAGTTGCCCTGGAGTAGGCAGTCTAGATAGCAGGAAGCTGAATCCCATGGGGATGCCAGGAAAAAGGAATCTGCCTTTTCTTTTTCTTTTCTTTCTTTTCTTTTTTTTTTTCAGTTGATCAGCAGCCTAGCCAGGATCTCCAGCCAAGTTCTGGTCAGGATCTCCAGTGAAGTTCTGGTTAGGATCTCCAGCCGGGTTCTGTGTCCATGTTCTCTTGCTAGGTTCTCAAGCCAGGTTCTCCAGGTTCTCCAGCCAGGTTCTGTAGCCATGTTCCCTCGCTAGGTTCTCCAGCCAGGTTCTGTCCAGGTTCTCCAGCCAGGTTCAGTCACCAGGTTCTAGTCAGGTTCTCTTGCCATGTTCTATCCAGGTTCTGTAGCCAGGTTCTGTCTCTAGATTCTTCAGCCAGGTTCTCTTGCTAGGTTCTGTGGCCAGTTTCTGTCCAGGATCTTTTGCCATGTTCTCTCTCTAGGTTCTGTCTCTAGGGTCTGTGGCCAGTTTCTGTCCAGGATTTTTTGCCATGTTCTCTCCAGCGAAGTTCTGTCTCTAGGTTCTGTGTAGGTTCTGTGTCTGGGTTCTGTGGCCAGTTTCTATCCAGGATCTTTTGCCATGTTCTCTCCAGCGAAGTTCTTCTGTCTCTAGGTTCTGTGTAGGTTCTGTGTCTAGGTTCTGTCTCTAGGTTCTGTGGCCAGTTTCTGTCCAGGATCTTTTGCCATGTTCTCTCCAGCAAAGTTCTTCTGTCTCTAGGTTCTGTGTAGGTTCTGTGTCCTGTTGTCTTGTTACATCTGTATTTATACCAGTTGATTCCAATCCTATCAATCTCTATTCCAAGGGTTAGGGCGTTTCTTATCTCCATTCCAAGGAGTAAAGATTATGTAGCTTAAGCATGATTGTTCGTAGTTAAAGTGATTAATTACCCGCCTAGCACTTAGTTAAGGGGTTTTATTCCCTCCCTAACTTCAGGGGAAAATCCCTACCTGGGGAAACAACCTTTCTCAGAGAGGTGACCTTGGTTAAAACACATAGTGCCAAGAAGGTGAGCAAACATATTAAGAACAGTATGCCATATATGCCAGGTCCCTTGAAACAGCAAGGATGGACTGGCTCCCAGCAAATTCCCCCTTTTTTTTTTTTTTTTTTTTAAATATATTTTATTGACTTTTTACAGAGAGGAAGGGAGAGAGATAGAGAGTTAGAAACATCGATGAGAGAGAAACATCGATCAGCTGCCTCCTGCACATCTGCTACTGGGGATGTGCCCGCAACCAAGGTACATGCCCTTGACCGGAATCGAACCTGGGACCCTTCAGTCCTCAAGCCGACGCTCTATCCACTGAGCCAAACCGGTTTCGGCCCTTTTTTATTTTTTAAAAACAGGCATTAAAAAGAAAAAACCCAAATGCTCTCTTGTATCCATTTTAAGAGTAGGATTGGCGCTTTCCGCTATTACCTGAGTCCTGATCTATCACCCCAGGGAGAGCTTGCCAATCCTGCACTTTCCCAGGGTGGAAAGGCTGCAGTGGGGTTAAGGATAAGGCTCCTTGGGCCTACCTCCTCCCATGCCTTTACATTTACCTTTCCTTCCTCAGAAAAGCATGGACATACTTCTTGTATAAAACATTCTGTCTGACTGGGAGTAACCTTAATTCCTCTGCTAGCAAGCATATGTGTTAAAAGATGAATACAGAGTCTTATTTCTTTAGACTCAGTATGGCACATCTTCTTAATCTAAAGATCAATACAGAGTCTTCTTTCTTTGGACTCAGTATGGCACATCTTCTCAATCTAAGTTCTGAACTATCCACCTTCTTACCCTACTTATCCTCTATAGGGGGGTCTGCAGTACCCTGGTGGAGTCCTATCCGTCCCGAGTGTGGGGTTCTCAATGGGGGGGGGGGGGGGGCTTACCTAGGGGAATCCTGTTTCAGGGGTTCCCAAAGGTGTGCACGGAGTCGGCGAAGACTATCCACCCACTTCCTACAGTGGAGTCCTATCCATCCCAAGAGTGGGGCTTACCTACGGGTCCCTGTTCGGGCACCAGATGCTGGGGTCCAACCCCAGCAGGTCCAGGGGTCCCCAAAGGTGTGGACGGAGTCGGTGAAGAAGGAATGACACGGAGACAGCATTCAGTTGATCAGCAGCCTAGCCAGGATCTCTAGCCAAGTTCTGGTCAGGATCTCCAGCAAAGTTCTGGTTAGGATCTCCAGCCAGGTTCTGTGTCCATGTTCTCTTTCTAGGTTCTCCAGCCAGGTTCCCCAGGTTCCCCAGCCAGGTTCGGTCACCAGGTTCTGTAGCCAGGTTCTTCAGCCAGGTTCTGGCTAGGTTCTCCAACCAAGTTCTGTAGCCATGTTCCCTCGCTAGGTTCTCCAGCCAGGTTCTGTAGCCATGTTCTAGCCAGGATCTCTAGGCAGGTTCTGTCTCTAGGTTCTTCAGCCAGGTTCTGTCTAGTTTCTCCAGCCAAGTTCTGTAGCCAGGTTCTGTCCAGGATCTTTTGCCATGTTCTCTCGCTAGGTTCTGTCTCTAGGTTCTGTGGCCAGTTTCTGTCCAGGATCTTTTGCCATGTTCTCTCCAGCGAAGTTCTTCTGTCTCTAGGTTCTGTGTAGGTTCTGTGTCTAGGTTCTGTGTCTAGGTTCTGTGGCCAGTTTCTGTCCAGGATCTTTTGCCATGTTCTCTCCAGCGAAGTTCTTCTGTCTCTAGGTTCTGTGTAGGTTCTGTGTCTCTAGGTTCTTCAGCCAGGTTCTCTCACTAGGTTCTGTCTCTAGGTTCTGTGGCCAGTTTCTGTCCAGGATCTTTTGCCATGTTCTCTCGCTAGGTTCTGTCTCTAGGGTCTGTGGCCAGTTTCTGTCCAGGATTTTTTGCCATGTTCTCTCCAGCGAAGTTCTTCTGTCTCTAGGTTCTGTGTAGGTTCTGTCTGCCTTTTCTTATTTGCATTAGGATCCAACCCCAAAAGTCCCACCTTCCGTTTCCAACCAGTGAACAGCATGGACATGCAACTATATGCTGCGTATTCCCACTGATTTCAGCAGCAGCAGCTCCTTCATTCATAAATCAATTTCTTCCTGGTAAGACGTCCTTCTTAGTCTTCGGCACAAACTGGCTCCCAGACTCTCCCTCCCAGACCACCTGGGACCTGCTCTGATTTCTGTTTTCTTGTCTTGTTTTAGATTCTGTTGCTTGCCGGGTGCACAGGCTGCACCACCTTGGCCAAGACCTTCACACATACACACACACACACACATGCACACACAGTGATCAGATGCCTTCTGTGCCCCGTGTCCTCATCCTTGCTCCTTCATCCCTGCTCTCGGTGCTTAGGATGCAAACTAGGGCACTTCCCCTCCTTCCTCATCGTCTTGTTTCCTCCCTTTTAAGTCTGTCTAACCCGGAGGCATCCTCCTCGCTCTGGTCTAGTAGATCCATGCTCCTGCTTCCCAGGTGCAATCCAGGTCAATCCCGTAACCCCTCTCCCTGGGGCAGCTGAAGCATACGGGTGTCAAAGTTGGCCTGTTCCCTAGGAGCAAGTGCCCAGGTAGCATCCTGCAAGATTTTTTTTTTGTAATTAAAGGTCTATTTTAAGGTCACAATTGGATGGAAAGCCATGCATGCTCAGTTAACTATATTCAGATGTAAGACTTTTAACAGAGATTGAAGTCTCTTTCCAAAGATGCCTGGGACCACCCTCTTTCCATGGGATCTGGCCTTCCATAGGGACCACCGCGGGGAAGACCGAGTCCGCGTGCTTGATTTAATTTATAATTCATTTTAATTCACTTCATCCGTCACGGTCACACTGACACCTAGGCAGGCGGTGGCTCTGGGTCCTCGCCCGGACCGGAGCGAGCTGTGGGTTGGGTCGCTGCAGGCCTGCTCCCGGAAAGGAGGGGCGGGACATCTGGGCGGGGCCTCCGGGGGCGGGGCCTGCGCCAGGGCCGGGGCGGGGCCTGAGGAGGGGCGGGGCCTGGAAATTCCCCGGCGGAGACGGGAGGCCCGCGCGGCCGGCAGTCAGCTGAGCGCCGCTGGGCGGAGTCGGAAAGGTTCCCGACTGCTCCAGGCTCCCCAAGTCCCCGCCGCTGGTCCCGGGCGGCGTCTGCAACCCGTCCGGAGTCCTCCCCCAGCGGGCGCGATGCCGAGGAAGCCGTGAGGAGTGAGGCGAGAGCGCGGGCGCCGGTGAGCCGGGCAGGGGGACAGGGGCTGGGCGGGGCGGCGACTCCTCCTCTGCCCAGGAAGCTCTTCCCGCAGCCCCTTCCCTGCCGCCCTGCGCCAGCAGGGGTGTGGGTGGAGAGGAGGTGGGATGCCCGCCGGGTGGGCAGGTTTCCAGGGCCTGGCGGAGCCTGGCTTGGTGGGAAAGGGCAGCGGGGCGGCAGTCCCCAGCGCCCTTCCCCCCTTTTACTGCCCTGGCGAACTGCGGGTGACTTAGTCTGCAGGTCAGGAGGGTGTTGCAGCGGTTCTCAACCTGTGGGTCGCGACCCGTTTAGGGGTGGAACGACCCTTTCACGGGGGTCGCCTAAGACCACCCTGCATATCAGATATTTACATTACGATTCATAACAGTAGCAACATTGCAGTTATGAAGTAGCAAGGAAAATAATTTTATGGTTGGGTCACAACATGAGGAACTGTATTTAAAGGGCCAGAAGGTTGAGAACCACTGTTTAGAGGTTGACTCCCTCAGGTTGGGAATGATTAAACAGCCAGTTCCTCGTTGGAAGGGAAGTGGTTAAGGGTACACCTTTGGAAGACGTAAACGCTAAAATGTACTCTGGCTTTAGGAGATGGCCAGGAACACTAAAGAACAAGCGACCTCCCCCTAAGGTGGGGGATACTGAACAGCTGGAAGGAATCTTCCTAAACCGCAAATCTTCACACAGAAAGAGAGAGAGAGAATGAGGGAGAATATTTGATGAGACAGGAATTGGTTTTACTGTCTTAGTGTGTAAGCTGGAGGCAGTAAACATCTCTAAGAGAAAGTGAAACCCAGATCTGGGTTTGCTACCTCCACCAGGAAAACGGTTGTATGAAATGTATGCCACGAGCTGTTTAAAGGTGAAATGGAAACCCAAACTGTAGGACAGTAAGGTGGTGTTAGGGCATCAAAAGCCTCAGATCTGAGCACGTGGCACTTAGGAGAGCCACCTTGCTCTTTGCCTGGGGGCCCTGGCTGACCCCCAGATATGCCCAGTTTGTAGTGGACTGGGGAGAGCCAGGGCAGAGGCCAAGGTCAGAGTCTGCCCTGGAATGGACTAGGCAAGTGAAGTTTAAATGTAGCCCATAGAGAAAGGACAACCATTAGAGTCTTTGGGGGCGATCGATCCGTTTTCCTACAGGGCCAGTTTAGCTATTCTTTATGTATTGTGAATAACTTTATAAAAGTAGTATCTTTTTTTTTTTTTTTTGTAATTGACCTCAGATTGCATCTTATGCTATGGAATCCAACGAAACCCTCCAAAAAACAAACTTTATTCTTGAAAGGAATTTGTCACTATTATCTTCCCATGGGACCCCCTCCCGCCCCCTTTAAGTAGAACTAGCACATGGGCACTCTCTTCTCTGCTTTTCTCTGAATTTTATAGAGACTTGGACTGTTCATTATATTCTTTGGAATCTATAGAATAGTAAATCCAAAGAAAAGGAAAATAAATTAAACTTTGTTTTTTTTAAATAAAATCTATATCAAACGGAAAGAAAAAAAGTTTTATTATAAGTTTTCATTGTTTTCACTTTGATATATGTATGAAGATTGAATAATAGAATATGTGTGATGAAATGACATCCAGGTACCTTTGTAGTGATATAAAAAACCCCCACTAATTTTCAAAGTAAGTTTTTAAAAAGTTGAGTTTAAAAATCCGGAAATGAGTGCCATAGAACTGTAGAAAAACTCGTAATACTAGAATGCCCAGTTGTCATCTACACAGCAGGAAGTGTTTTACTGGTGTTAGACTTTAAAATACCTTGTTAAACTGTATTTTCATTTCATTTCAACAAACATTTACTGAGAGCCTGCTGTGTGCCAGTCTCTAGGAAGAATAAAATAGAGATCTTGGCTTAAGTTTGACGGAGAGATGGGCTAGCATCTTTGCTTTGCAGAAAAGGGCCAAAGAGATGGAACACACAAAGTGCTATTGGGTGCTCAGAGGAAAGAACAGTTGCTTTCACATAGGACATCTATTTGAGCTGAGTATTGAACTGTCCAGTGGGTGTTTGCCAGGGCAAAAGGGGGCCAGCATTTCAGGCAGAGAGCAGAACAGATACAAGGGTACAGAAGCAAAAGGGTGCAGGGAATTGTCCCTGAAAGGCTGTATTTATCTTGCTCATGGGCTGAACTCTGTCTTGTGTGGGAAGGGTTTTAAGCAGTCAGCTGAGCTCGTACTAGAAAAGAAACCATGGAGGAAATGAGGCTGCGATGAAAAGAGATGAGAGTCAGACCTTGTAGGAGGCTATGAAAATTCATTCAGCAATTATTTGTTGAATCCCCAAATATGTCAAGTTGTGTTCTAGGTGTGGTGGACACAGCAGTGGACAAAATAGGTAAAAATCCTGTACTCTTTGGAGTGCAATGTTGTTGTAGTCCAGACAAGACAAGAAGGGCCCAAGCTAAGCTGGTGGGATGGAGAGAAGGTGTAAGTGATAGCACTAATATATTAGACTTGGGGGGAGAGGGAATGGGAAGAATCGATCATAACTCCTAGGTTCCTGCCTGGGACGATAAGGTAAAATCTATTTCCATTTTCTGTATGTTAGCAAACTACAAAATCAGAATACCATTTCTTTCACAAAAGGTGAGGCTTTTCTTACCCTCTTAGTAGGATACGCAGTTTTTCTTTTTCCAGGATGGTGATGGGTTTAGTTGATGTGATCTTGGAATCTTACTCGGCCTCCTGTGAACCCAAACCAGAATTTGCCCATAGCTAGCTATGGTCTCCAATCAACAAATACATTTTTACTCTTTAAACTTAATTTATCCTCTTGATGACAGACTCATAGAGAAGAGACTGGGGATGTAGGGGGTAAGCACAAAAGAAAAAAAAAAGAGAGAAAACTCATGGATATGGATAACAGTGTGGTGATTTCCGCAAGGTGGGAGGGGAGGGGAGGTGTAGAGGGAAGTGGAGGAGGGTATAGGAGGATAAATGGTGATGGACGGAGACTTGACTTGGGGTAGTGAACACACACACAATACAGTGTACAGGTGGTGTGTTGTGAAATTGTGCACCTGAAATCTATGTAATTTGGTTAACCATTGTCACCCCAATAAAGTCAATAAAAAGGAAAAAAACTAATTTATTCACTTGGAGATTGAACCTATGAATACTTAATCAGCAAATCTGGAGAATCAGCCACACCAGGGTTGGGGCCTGGGCTTATTCTGTATATGCCTGTTGGTCTAATGTCCAGTGGGTGGAAGTCAGTATAAAGCAGATTTCAAAATGACTTTCTGACAATTAGAGTTATCCTGTAATATAATGAGCAGTTGCCTGCTAAGGTCATTGCTCATATTTTCTATCATTGAAATCATTCAAGCCTGGTCAAGACATTCTTGCACTGAATAAAGGAGTTGGACTGGATCATTTTTAAGGCCGACTCAGGAATGAGATTTAAGCTCATGCCTACAAAGTCAAGTCATTGCTATAATGATTGACTTCTGGAATTAAGAACAATAAAAACATATAATCAGGAATTCAAATAGCAGTTCTAGGAATTAAATCTAGGAGATTTTGCTTTTGATCTTATACCTTCCAGCTAGTTCTCATTCTTTCTCATTGGCAAAATCTTGACAAATCCTGTGCTAAATTAATTCACCTCTTTGTAGTTAAATATCACCTTTGCTTACAAATGACACGTTTCAGATCCAGAATTGTTGGTTTTTTATGAAAAATTCTGTTATTAGATAGAACCTTGGAATAAATGGCTTAGTTCAAATTTTCATAACCTTTGAAGATGTGTGCAAGGATTTCTAATGTATCTCTATGTTTGCTTAATTGAAAGTAGCTCACGGTAATGTTAAAAACAGAGAATTCAGCGTCCTCTACCAATAGACAGTTCCCATATACACTGCACTGTGATAACTCCTGATGAGGCCCTACAAATATTCTAAAGCCATAAGTGCCCTTTGAGTCACCAAAACTGATTAAATTGCTTTTAGTAAAAATTTGGTAATAATTTACATGCTTATAATTTTGGTTTTTACATGCTTATGTTCAGCATATGTACTAACTTTTCATTTACTATGACATTTGCATTACCAAATAAATTTTCCTAACAATGCTGGGTAATGAAAAGTTTAACTAGGACAGGCACATATATTACTAGAGGCCCAGTGCATGAATTTCGTGCACTGGTAGGGTCCCTAGCGTCTGCCGGCTGCCAGCTGGGTATTCCCTCCCTTCCCCCAGTTGCCTGCCACCGTTGCCACCACCACCACCACCACCACCACTGCCAGCCAGGGCCTCCCTCTCTTCCCCTGGCCGGCCCCGCCCCCTGGTTGAACTCCTGGACAACTCCCAGTGGAGGGGACAATTTGCATACTATGTTTTTATTATATAGGATTAGTGAGAGGGGGTATCACAGCCATGAAAGTGTTAGGGTGTGCTGAATGGTGTTGGTTGAACTGTGATCTTGCTAGATGCTTAAGAATACTTTTTGAGCTGAAACCAACTGTAATGATTATCATTTGCTAGACAAGTTGATAAACCATAGCAAGAGGCCAGGTGACTTCTAAAGGTCACACATCTGGTTAGTGGCACCTGGTATATTTACTACTGTCTCCTTAGTATAACCCTGCCTTTTTTCCTGGTGTCCTTATAAAATCTGGGCAACCTGAAAAAGTGAGAAGCATCCATGTAACAACTAGAACCACTTTAACTGTATTATGATTATGTCTGAAAGCTTGGTAGAGATACAAAGACAAGGAAAGGAGGAAAATATCTGCCCAATTTTCAAAGGAAAATCTTTTTTCCCCTCCTCCTTCTCTGCCTCCTTTCCCTGTCTTTCCTCCCCTCTCCTCTCCCCTCCCCTCCCCTTCCCTCTCTTCCCTTCCCCTCTCCTCTCCTCTCCTTTTTTTTCCTCTTAACCCTCTCTTGGAAAAAACATTAAGAAGAAATGTGTGCATATAATACAGTGAAACCAAACCCATCTACAGATATCTGTTTAGACACTTTAAAAATATATTTTTTTTATTGCCCTGC
Source organism: Myotis nattereri (assembly GCF_964212035.1). Classification (NCBI taxonomy): domain Eukaryota; kingdom Metazoa; phylum Chordata; class Mammalia; order Chiroptera; family Vespertilionidae; genus Myotis; species Myotis nattereri. The sequence goes on along the minus strand of NC_138075.1, from coordinate 93,866,499 downwards.
CTGGTGTGGCTCAGTTGGCTGAGCATCATCCCATGCACTGAAAGGTCGCCAGTCCATTCTCAGTCAGGGCACATGCCCAGGTTGCAAGTTAGTCCTGGGTCAGGATGCATATAGGATGTTTCTCTCTCACATCAATGTTTCTATCTGTCTCCCTCTCCCTTCCTCTCTCTCTAAAAAATATCAGTAAAAACATTTAGAATATTGTTATTGATTTTTAGAGAGAGAGGAAGGGAAAGGAGATAAATAACTATCTATGTGAGGGAAACATCAATTGGCTGCCTCCTGCATGACCCCTGCCAGGGATCGAGCCTGCCACCCAGGCATGTGCCCTGGCCAGGAATCAAACCAGCAACCTTTTGGTGCACAGGACAATGCCCAACCTACTGAGCCACCTGGTCAAGGCAGTAAAAGCCCATTTTTATGAAATGTTAGCACCAACATCATTCTGTGCAAAAGTGAATTTTATAGAAAGCCAGAAAAACTGGTGTTACTCAAATTATTTTTATCCAAATTATTTCATGCAAAATAATGTAGATTATTTTATTTGGGAAAACAAAAGCAGTCCATCTAGTCACCTGATGCTGAGAGAGCACACTTCAGCATTATTCCTCTTTTCTAAATGAATTAGGATGTGTAAATCGTAGATGCCTTCACAAGGCTCACAGTTGAGTATTATGTTTTATTAGTGTTTTTTACCTCCTGAAGTTGCCATCCTAATTAAGGAATTCCATGAGAATGCCTTTCTTTGTGCTACCTGCCTTAGGGAGAAGTCACGAACGTGACAGTGTCGTGGGGCCTGCTGTCCCATCAATAGTAGCACCATCTCTGGTTACCTACAAGTTCCTTCAGACCAAAGGCGGGTTGCCAGCCTCTCAGATCCAGGGGGCCTCCAGAGAGCCCAGGTATCACCTCCTATTGGATTGGGAAGAAGCACTGCCCTGCAGTCGGTGTGTAGCTACATTTTATTACATGGACACAGAGAGAGTGCTCGTAGATGTTATGATATAGTGACAGGGCAGATAATGCATGTCTCTCTCCTCAGCTCCCAGTGACTGATTCACTGACTTTGCAGTTCTTCATGAAAAGGCTTATTATCATCTTCATAAAGTGTGAAAAAAGAAAATGTTTGCCTAGCCTGGCCGGTGTGGCTCAGTGGTTGAGTGTTGACCTATGAACCAGGTCACGGTTCAATTCCCAGTCAGGGCACGTGCCTGGGTTGCAGACTTGATCCCCAGTGTGGGGTGTGCTTGAGGCAGCCAATCAATGATTCTCTCTCATCATTGATGTTTCTATCTCCCTCTCCCTTCTTCTCTCTGAAATCAATAAAAATATATATTTTTTAAAAATGTTTTTCTGCCCTAACCGGTTTGGCTTAGTGGATAGAGTGTCGGCCTGCAGACTGAAAGGTCCCAGGTTCGATTCCGGTCAAGGGCATGTACCTTGGTTGTGGGCACATCCCCAGTGGGGAGTGTGCAGGAGGCAGCTGATTGATGTTTCTCTCTCACCGATGTTTCTAACTCTCTATCCCTCTCCCTTCCTCTCTGTAAAAAAACAATAAAATATTTTTTAAAAAATGTTTTCCTATAACATGTAGCCAGTCATTAGAAGAGATTTCTATGTTTGCCCAGATGGTAGGCCATACAGAAGTAAAGTTAGAATACGCTTTCTCTTATTTATATCCACTTTGACCCCTCTACAAAATAAAGTGGTATTCAGACATCCTCAGAATATGCAATAATTAGGCAGGATTTTCTAGTCTTTTTAGTGAGCTTTGCAAAATTATCGAATACTGAAGCCTAAATATTCAGTCATTCCTTTATCATATTACAGGTCTGGGTCTGGAATCACCGTTTGTATTTGGTTGCAACCTCTTGTTTAGTGACCTTGGGTGAGCTGACACCTCAGTGAACCCAGCCGCTTCCCCTGTAAGAGAGATGTATGTTGAGTTTCAATGAGGATTAGAAACTGACATGTGGTACAGTGATTAGGCATCCAAATATGTTAGTTCCCCTGTCTTCGTAGCCGAAAATATGAAGATTATGAGCAACTTTACTGAGATATAATTCACCCCAAATATGGAGATCTGAGTTTAAAGATTTGCATGGAAAAATCAATTTAATGATACTTTGCACATGTATACAAATATATGTATGGAACCCCTCTTGAATGACTTGTGTTAGGATACCTGATCATCATGATATGCTCTCTCTTCCTCCATATTGCAGCTCCTCACTCCACCCCTCTGCACACCCATATACACAGACATACACATGCACACACATACACACTGAAGCTAGGATATACCTTTTTTGTTTAAAAGGTAGAATCATAAATGTTCAATTATATTTGGAGAGAAAGTAGGCAACTCTTGGGGTATTTATTAGCAATTGCTAATGGATTTGGGGGACTCTTGGGGACCCCTTGCAGAGGGGGGACAGCTATTTTTCAGTTTGTAACCTTTTCATAGGAACTGCTGCCATGTCCTACCAACCACTTAACTGCCTGACTGAAAAGGGGGACAGCCCCAATGAAGCCACAGGAAATGGACCCCCCAATCTGCCTCACCCAAACCTGAACATGTTTTCTCCAGAGGAGCTGCTGCAGCAAATGAAAGAACTCCTGACTGAGAACCATCAGCTGAAAGGTAAGCAGCACCTGGCACCTGGCCCCTGTGTTTCTCCATTCATCCCAGGCCTTCCCGAACCTAATCCCTTTGTAATAAGGCTTGTAGGTGAGCTCCCTATTCTCTGTCTGAATCCCTGGGGGCAGGAAGAGTACAGCATTTAGCTTTTAGTAAGGCTAAAATGGTTTTCATTATTTACCTTTGGGTACAGGTCAGAATAAAAAGTATTTTTTTTTAATCTCAGGGAAATGGCATAAAGACATTTAGCCCAATTAAAAGGAAAAAGAAAGAAAAGCTGCTATTGTTTCAGTTGGTCGAAATACTGCCTTGTTAAGAGCAAGGATTCTAATATTAAGCCATGGCTTTTGGCAGGTCCAGTGTTCGAATTTAAGAGTCACAGATGTTTGTCCGTCTAGTTAGTTATTCACAGGTACTTGTGCTATATGGAGGCACCCAGGTCAATCTTACTTTATTGAGACTTTGGAGACATTAGACCTGCTAGTCCTGTCTAGAAGCAAAAACCACTCATCTTGCCACAGTCTTTCTTCTGACTGACCCTTGGGCCTAGACCAGGGGTGGGCAAACTTTTTGACTCAAGGGCCACAATGGGTTCTTAAACTGGACCGGAGGGCCAGAACAAAAGCATGGATGGAGTGTTTGTGTGAACTAATATAAATTCAAAGTAAACATCATTACATAAAAGGGTACGGTCTTTTTTTTTTTAGTTTTATTCATTTCAAATGGGCCGGATCCGGCCCGCGGGCCGTAGTTTGCCCATGGCTGGCCTAGACCCAGCATGGCATCTTTCAATTCAGAGCTTCAGGTTGAAGTGGCTTGAGGGGCGGTTTGATTCATTAAGTCCAGTTTGTGTGACCCCCTTGTTGTGTGACCCATTACTCTGAACCCCATACAGAAGCCATGAAGCTAAATAACCAAGCAATGAAAGGGCGATTTCAGGAACTCTCAGCCTGGACAGAGAAACAGAAGGAGGAACGCCATTTTTTTGAGATCCAGAGCAAAGAAGCCAAAGAGCGTCTAATGGCTGTGAGTCATGAAAATGAAAAATTAAAGGAAGAACTTGGAAAACTAAAAGGGAAAACAGAAAGGTCATTAGAGGTGAGCAGACAAATTAGTTGTGATTTTATTTTATTAATATTTGTAGTGGAATCTTGTCTAGACTTCTAGATCAAACCCTTTTATGGTTTAGATTGGATGGGTGTTTTTGCATTATCTTGAAAGAAATAATCTTGCTGAGAAGATTGGTTGTGATTTTAAGGGTCATGAATAATCTCTTGTTGGGAGAAAGAAATTTGTAAAGCTTAGATCGTAATGATTTTAATCAGAAGAATGTTGAGGTTATAAATCACTATTTTGTACTCATTATAGACAGAGCAGAAGGACCTCTGCTTAGAACCGTGCAAGTGTTAGTTTTTGATGTATATCTTTGATAAAAAATTACATTTTTAAAATTTACTGTCCTAACCAGTTTGGCTCAGTGGATAGAGCGTAGGACTGCGGTCCGAAGGGTCCCAGGTTTGATTCCGGTCAAGGGCTCGTACCTCGGTTGCAGGCTCCTCCCCAGCCCTGGTCGGGGTGCATGCAGGCGGCAAACAATTGATGTTTCTCTCACATTGATATTTCTCTCACATTGATATACTCATGGGTCTTTCCCTCTCTTTTCCACTCTCTCTAAAAATCAATGGAAAAAAACCCTCAGGTGAGTATACATACAGACATACATACATACATACATAAATAATAAAATAAAATTTATTATAACTCAGAATTTTTACTTATTGACCTTGTCCTTTCTCTCAGTCTAAAACAGATTCTTTGCTTTAAGTTTTACATTTACTTCTGAAAAATGGTTTGACAAATGTCATGGTGTGATAGGAGATTATATAAGGTTGCCATGTTTTCATTGACCCGAAGAATCTAGGAAATGTGCACACAACCAAGACTGGGTGTCAAAGATGTTAGTGAAAAACACAAATCAGAATACATAAGAAGCCTCTGCCCATAAGCTAACGCTCACTGCGTATTACTTGTTTTGGTGGATATCTACTGTCCAAACCTGCAACTTAATAACCCTTTGGAGGATGGAGCCCTGGGCTAATTGAAGGAGATGTAATCCTGGATATCAGTGATTTTTCTTGAGACTATACTTTGAACTTGGTTGATCTGTAATTTCTTAGATGAGTAAAGGATACAGACAAATACAATGGAAAGAAAATAATGAAAAAGGGATGATATTGAATAATCTAACGAATGAAAAGTTTTTTAGAACAAGATCATAGTTTATATCAATTACCTACTCATCAACTCATGCTCATGGGACAATGAAAACATTCAGCTTTAATACATTTATATTTGTATTGGAAATGTTTCACTGTTGACAGGGTTTATCACCTCTGATGCTCCAATGTGTCTTACAGTTCCAAGAGCATTAAGTCACTTTTCTTGGGGAAATCTCTCATTGTCCAAATATTTTTGAGGTACAGTACTCTGAAGAAATGATCACCTGGAATACATGAGTAATTTTCTGTTCTCTGGAATGAAATACCTTACATATATATCCCTTGCCTTTTGGGATGTGAGCTAACAGTTGGCTTTAGCCATTGGTGCCTATCACATTGAAACCAAAAAGGAAGCTTCCAGAAACAGTTTGTCTACCTGAGGTGGTCTGCCTGTAGGTTTTGGAAGAAGTTGAGATCAGAAGCTAAAGCTCTAGACAGCTTCTTTCAATCCAGATGATAAGTTGAAGTGAGCTACAAGCAGGACTCAGAAATGAGTCCTTGAGACAAAGGACTTGGAAGTTTGGGACAAAGAGACACTTAAAGCTCTTTAAGACTCTTGGTCATCAGCTTTCTCCCCCAAACTGTGCCTCCCAGGCCCACACCTGTCTCCTTGCCTCTTCCTTAATTTTTGTTTTATGGGTCATTTGAGATGATTTTTTAAATTTAGGCGCTCATCTTCCTGACTTAGTAAAGGTTTTAAGGCAGTGGTTCTCAACCTTCTGGCCCTTTAAATACAGTTCCTCATGTTGAGACCCAACCATAAAATTATTTTCGTTGCTACTTCATAACTGCAATGTTGCTACTGTTATGAATCGTAATGTAAATATCTGATATGCAGGATGGTCTTAGGCGACCCCTGTGAAAGGGTTGTTCGACTGCCAAAGGGGTCGCGACCCACAGGTTGAGAACTGCTGTTTTAAGGCCTTGGACTTCTCTCATTCATGCTGACCCATCTTTGCCACTGTTTCTACAGGAAATGCCCCCCAGCCATCAGGGCTTCTCATGCCTCTGTGCCACTCCAGGCCAGGGAGTTGGAATTTCCTTTAGAGAGCTGCCTTCTGATCCTCAGGGTGAGGCTGAGGCATTAATGGTCTGTCCAATTTCACTGAATTACTATACATTAGTTTTTCTAAGGAGTACTTTTTAACTCTTAATTATAGATTACTAGGCAAAGGTCATTAGATAGACTTTTCTTCTTGGATTATAAAATGGCATCACAACCTGCACACATTGCCAGGACAGTAGGATAGAGACATTACACAAATACACAGAAAGACCGGAAGTTGCTGTGTCCCACTAGGTCAACGGTAAGTGCTCAAAAGTAATGACAGTGTAACAAATAGTGGAGTGGGGATTGAGATTTGGGAAAATAAACCATAACAGTTCTATTCCACGAAGGCAGGGAAAAGACTCCCAGTATTAAAATGGAGAGGAACTTAAAGTGTTATCCTACAAGGTGTTTATGAACAAATAAATAGATTCATAATTTCCCAAGGATAATTAAGAGATGCTCACAAGTGTGCAAAAAGACAATTAACCTGACAGTCCGAGATTCTAGTGTCATGGCCTCATTTCACTGGTCCTCAGACACTTGTTTAAAACTCTCTTCCCAGGAACATACTTTCATAAGGAGACAGAAAATTCAAATAAAGCTCTAAAGGCTTCTTTAAAATAATAAAATAAAACTTTCTTACCTTTCTGCCAAGGTAGTGTTTTTGTTTTGTTTTTTGTTAATCCTCACCTGAGGATATTTTTCCATTGATTATTAGAGAGACTGGAAGGGAAGAGGAGAGACAGAGAGAGGAACATCGATGTGAGAGAGACGCAGCAATTGGTTGCTTTAAAGGGCACGCGCCCTGACCAGAATCGAACCCAGGACCCTTCAGTTTGAGGACCAATGCTTTATCCACTGAGCCAAACCAGCTAGGGCTATGCCAAGGTAGTTTTTTTTGTTTTTGTTTTTAAATATATTTTACTGATTTTTTACAGAGAGGAAGGGAGAGGGATAGAAAGTTAGAAACATCGATGAGAGAGAAACATCGATCAGCTGCCTCCTGCACATCTCCCACTGGGGATGTGCCCGCAACCCAGGTACATGCCCTTGACCGGAATTGAACCTGGGACCCTTCAGTCCGCAGGCCGACGCTCTAACCACTTAGCCAAACCGGTTTCAGCATGCCAAGGTAGTTTTTAAAAGTCCATTGTATCAAATGTCCCCCGAGAGGTCAGGTAGATAAATGTAAAGATTCCTATAGGGCATAGTCTTGCCCTCACCTGCTTACTTCCTAATTCCAGGCTGAGCAGTGTCTTTCCTTGTATGTTTTCATTCTTTTACATGTATGTTTCCACAGTGTGAGCCATTACTGAGAGATAGCATAAGCTTGGAGCCTTTCTTTGTCCACCTGACTTTGTTTCACAATGAGTTGCTTTTCTCTAAGGCTTGTGGTAGATTCCTGGCAAGAGACTGCTACAAATGAAGAAGAGCATGATCTTGATGGTGGAGGGGCACTTCCCTGCTACACTTTTTAATATTTCATGAACAAGCTGGCTTATGATCCAGGCACGTCCCTTTCTGACACTTTTTGGTTCCACTGCTAGCCTTTGGACCTATTTGCCACTCCTTAGGAAATCTGTCACAGAGGGTAAATGTGTTTGTGTGTAGGGGTCAATTTTCTAATGTGTTGCGTCATCTGATAATCACAAGTGCATGCATTTCTGGTGGCGCCAAGAGCAGTGAAGGTTTCCTGAGGAGGAAATCCGAGAGGACGAGAAGGTCACAGCTGGAAGAGACCTCAGAGACCATGGGGTACTGTCTTTCTTTCTAACTCAAGGAAACTGAGGCCAAGACATGAAGTGAATCTACTCAAGGCAACACATACACTGATTAGCAGAGTGTGCCAAGCAAAACACCGCAGCTAAACAGGGTCTTGCTCTTCTGACTTTGTCATATTCAGTAATTGCAACAGCAGGAACACAACATGTACTTGACATTAGTGAAATATTAACCTCTATTATTAATGTTTATAGGGGCTGAAATTTTTTCCATTTTGTTACCAGCCTCTGAATTGTCAGTTTGCTTATTTCTCACCGGACTTAACGTTTAACAAGCTTAAAACAGTACAAGGTTTTACAGTACCCAGACTACATTCCTGGGAGAATTTTGAACCTTTCATTGTGTTTTGCCAGTACTGTACCAGGTGATATCTTTGGTGCTCTGCCTCCTGAGTAGACATGACAGGTATGGGGAGAGTGATGATGGGTATACATTTGTGTATGCGGGGAGTGGGGAGCAAGAGGTTGAATTGTGGTAGCTTTTTGTCCTTATTTTCTAGTATTTTGGGGCTATAACTTACAATTCTGCCATGACAAAGTTTGGTTGTTTTTTAATTTTTTTTTAACTTACTTCAAAAGCGCCCTGGTGGGATAGCTTGGTTGATTGGAGCATCATCCTGTACACCAAAAGGTGGTGGTTTCCTTTCTGGTCAGGGCATATGCCCAGGTTCCAGGTTAGATCCCCAGTCAGGGTGATTACTCTTTCTCTTTCATCGCTCCGCCCTCCCCCCCTTCTTCCTCTCCTCTCCTTTCCTCTAAAATTGATTTAAAAATAATAAAAACAAAGCATTAAAAAGTTACTTCAGAAACACTGTCTTTTTTATTGAATTTATTTGGGTTAACAAAATTATACAGGTGTTAGGTGCACAAGTCTACACATCACATCATATGTACACTGTATTGTGTGTTCACCACCCCAAGTCAAGTCTCCATTGTAGTTGGTTGTTATTATGATATCAGATTATTCCAGCATGCTGAGGAAGCATGTCTTTCTTGTCATGAGGTTTAAAAAAAAATTTTATTATTTGAATACAATAAAAAAATATTAAAATGTTTATTTTAAATGTTATGTCAAAATAAATTGCCAAGGAAACGTGAGAATTTTTATTGTAAAGCACAGGGGATCAAGGTGTTGAGAAACTGCCTTGTCAGTGGGCATGGGGCACTGGAGTTTGATGCTGGGGCCTTAGTTTAATGTGCTTTCCTCTTGGTCATTTCCAGGAACCCACTGGGGACCCCCAGGTCCCCGAGGCAGAAGCAGAACAGGAAATGGGACAACTGAAGACCCAAGTGTCACGACTTCAAGCTGAAAAGGCAGATCTGCTGGGCATTGTGTCTGAATTACAACTCAAGCTGAGCTCCGGAGGTCCCTCCGAAGACTCCTTTGTTGAAATAAGGATGGCTGTAAGTATTTTGGTTTTGTGTTAAGCAAATTCCAAAACCTCACCTAGGCAATTGATACAAATACCACCATTTCTTTCTCAACACAGGGAAGCCACTTAGTGGGGACATTTCAGTAGTAAAGGTAAATTGGCTCTTGTTTTTTAAGTATAACACAATGCTTGGGAGGGTTATCATAGCTGAAATGGAAAAACATCTGTTACCTCTTATGACAAAATAGCTAGTCCTTTTTTTCGTCCTCACAAATCAGACATTTATGTGACTGACCTAAAAGGCAAAAGAAAAGCATAATCGTTTTCAGACCAGATCGTTCTCAAAGCTGTGTTCAGCATTTCACTTAGGTGAGCAGAATCGTGATCAGAGGCAGTAAATGTTTTTAAAACATTTTTTAATATTAGAACCCTCTTTTTAAACAAGGTCTTGTGAGGAACCATGGTTTGATTAAAAATAAGTGAAGAAAAGGAGCAGAGCTCTGCTGGTTGTAGAGGGAGGGACTATCTCAGCTTCTCTAACAGCAGCTACTCGGGAACCTGAGAACAGTTTGAAGCTGATGCTCTGTAGCTCCCATTTATGTGCCACCAAAATGAAGTGAGCTAAGCGAGATGGCATGTCCTAGCATGCGTGCAGCACCCATCGTGGCTGTGTCTGGGTGTGTGGCAGTCCTACTAAAATCATGGATGAACCACAAAGGACTTCTTGCTACTAAAAAAGAGTGAGAAGAGGGGAAAAACATGTGAAGGTCCAATCCTCTGTCATACACACTGTCATTTTAGCTTTGTCAAAGTGCATGTCTGATAAGGAAAAAGAGATTGTGTCTCTGAAAGAGAAAAATGTACCTTGAAGATGAGGGGACAGATGAAGGAGTTGGAGGGGCAATTTGCAAAAAGCTAAACTACTGATGTGTCTGAAATATTAGAGTATGACTTCCTTTACTCCCTGATTCATTTGCTGCAACTAAAGATTGAGAGTTGGAGAATGGCTCTTAATAACTTTGTCATCCACACCCCCTAGTAAATCTTAGATGCATTAAAAGTGGCTGAAATTAAGAAAATTAAAATACCATTTGAAAGCACACTTTGCCAGAATATTCTTTCTGCAAGTGACTAAAGATTAGGAAACACAACTTGGATCAAAGAGCATTAACCTTCTGCAAATAACTGATAACATCCAGGAAGCTCTAAGGGCCTATCAGAAGTTTCCAAAAGGCTCCTGCCTCCAGGGCGCGTGGTGAGCATGGTATGTTCCCTCACTGATGAGTGACAGTTATTTTTAGTGTAAACCTGTTTTTCTTGGCCTTGCTTCTGTGAACTGGATAGCACTGCCCAAAATTTAGGAAGAATGCACACATTCAGAACTATCCGGAACATCTTTGTGCATTTTTGGAAGATTATCCTGCTACCTCATTAGAATAGAATTGTCCTTCAAGTCATTGAAGTTGTCTTAATCCTCTGGTTTCCTAAATGGCTCAAGATGCATAAGGTTTCTGATAGGAGCTGATTTTGTGTTCTGTGAGCCTTGTTCACAGAAAACTGCCTCTTTTTCAACTTTGCTTCAGGAAATTCTAGCATTTTGCGTTTTGAAGGACTGTACAGGAAAGGTGTGTGGAGTGGTTGTCACTGGCTCCATGTGACCTTAACCTAGGAAAGAAGGGAACTGCCAAAGAGAGCAGGAGATAAGCTTTCATGTTATGGGGTCAGATTGACTGTGCTGAATGAGAGGAGACCAACCTTCGTCCAGATATTTATAATCCTGACAGGGCATGTGGGGTGAGGGAAGGGTACATTTCCATTCCATTTGAGTGACCGAATTTAAACATCTCACATTTAAATGTTTGGTAGGCTCCTTAGGTTGAATGTCATCAAAATTCTTGATCTTTTGACTTTTTCTTGTTTTGCCTTTTTATCTTTTGATAACATTTGTCTTGTAGACATATTGTATTATATCCCTTTCATTTCTGGTTCTACAGGAAGGAGAAGCAGATGTGGCAGCGAAAGAAATCAAGACGAGTCTTGGGCCCACAAGAATTGACTCCATTGACACGTATGGAAAGAAAGACTAGGGCTGTTGGACAGGCTTACCGGACAGCCTTGTCACTTCCAGGTCCCCACTGAGAGGTCAAACATGGGCTGAAAAAGTCACTTATTATTAATTTATACCAGGACCTCTCAAGAATGTTAGGTTAAAATGCTGTTTAATGTTGTAGCTACAACTGGCAGAGAATAAGAACAATGTTTGATGCCTTTTCAGGCTAACTAACCCTCACCCTCAAGGTGTTTCTTCTCCTTCAGATAAAAAGTGAAAGACCTCTGCTTCCTAATTTGCATACAGCGCAGTTTGAGCTGGACCAGGCTGCCCAACCTGATAAGTGGGATATTTCCATTTCCTCTGCCCTGTTCATTCCTGAGTACAAGCCACAGTGACTGATACTAATGGGTAATCTTCCATAGCAATGACTATCACTGCGCAGAGTCTCTGGGTGTTTCTTGAAAGTGCCCAGGTATTTTACCTGTGGAGTCTCAAGTCAAGACTCCTAAGTACTTATTAGGAAGTAGACCTTGTAATTGATGGGGGGACTTTGAGGAGGTAGTAGAAGGACTGGGCCCCTGAGACTTGCATGTAGCACTCCCCAGAGCAGGCTGTTGGCTCATCCTCTATACGCCGGTTATTACTGTATTGGTCTACAAGAAACAGACAGTTATCTGAAAGTTTCTCTAAGGATCTCTTCCCTCGTAGACTTAAAAAGGAATTATTTATCTTTATTGTTGAGGGTTTTACAGATGACCCCGTTCCCCACCTCTTAGACTTTTAATATCTTTTTTCTATAACTTGATGAATGTATTTATAAAACATGAAAATGAGTTGTTGTTGTTTCTGTTATGCTCCCAAGCCCTAGTATAAGGAAGAAAATAAGTATTAGCTAATACCCTTCCTTCAAGCAGAGCAATTGGCATAAATGAAAGTTATTCCCATTTTTAGTTAGAAATTCCTCAGTTTTTCTCTATATTACTTTTTTTTTTAATATCAGAAGACTTTACTGGAAATGGAGGGAAGGAAGGAAGCCCTGTTTGAAATTTCTAAGCCACTTCCTCCTCATTTAGATCCATAGGCACAGACCACTTCCTCTTTCAAGCCACAGAGCTGTTTTCTATTGCAGCTCCTTTATCCTGTTTGAGACTATATTAAGGAATCAGGTAGTGATTTCTAGGTTTGCAGTTTGAGCTTAGGAGTTGGGAACCAGAATTTACTCCTGGCTGTTTATTAGATGGGTGAATTTGAGTAGATTACTGAAAGAGTAGCTGCCATTAGCATCAGCATAGTCATCTGGAATGTTTTGTTGTTGTAGTGATGGTCATGGTTTTGTTTGCTTGTCATTGAACTGCCTCTAGATTTAATCACATTTTGAAATCAAGAAAAATATTTGACATACCAATGCTCTAATTATTTGAATTTTTTCTTGACTCAAGAATGTGATGCTTTTGTCAAGGTGGAGAAAGGCCGATGGCCTGCACGTCACCACCAGCAGCATGTGTGTGTGTACTTTTTTTTAAAAAAATATATTTTATTGATTTTTTACAGAGAGGAAGGGAGAGGAATAGAGAGTTAGAAACATCGATGAGAGAGAAACATCGATCAGCTGCCTCCTGCACACTCCCTACTGGGTATGTGCCCACAACCAAGGTACATGCCCTTGACTGGAATCGAACCTAGGATCCTTGAGTCCACAGGCTGACGCTCTATCCACTGAGCCAAACCAGTTAGGGCTGTGCTGTGTACTTTGACTGTGGTTCTCTTGAGACTAGTTTTCTAGGAAAGCTGGGTACCGGAAACCAGGACTACCCCTGCTCCGCTGTTTGTGTGGGTCCTGTGGTCTGCTGCTGTGAGCACCTGCAGTGTAAGGCAAGCCTACTCCTAGTCTCCACTCTTTCCCTGGAAAGCATGGAGGCCTGTAGCACGGGGGTCAAGGGCCAGTGCTGCTTGTCAGTAAATGAGTGTTAACTGGAGAGTATTCTGGAAAGCAGTTCCTTTAAGTTTGGGAATCATTTCAAAGTTATATTCTTAGACTCTGACATTTTTGTTTTCTAACTCTATACTGCCTTGATGTAGGAGCAGATCTGCAGAAGGTGCCAGGAGTTGTTTGGAATCTGAGGAATTAACTGTGCGCCAGCTCCTGCTTTGCCTGAGGGAAGGAACCCAGAAGGTGGAAAGGCTTGAAAAGGCACTGAAAGAAGCCAGAGGAAGGTAGGAAATAGGCAACTTGAAATATGCATACACTGCTTTTTTTTAAAAAATTATAAGTCTTTTAAATATATCTTTATTGTTGAAAGTATTGCAGATGTCCCCTTTTTTTCCCCATTGACCCCCTCCACACTGCCCCCCTCTAGATGTTTACCACACTATAGCCTGTGTCCATGGGTTATGCATAGAAGCATATATATCCTGAAACACCAGTCAGAAAGAATGTATGCACTCCTATGTCCATAGCAGTGCTATTTATAATAGCTAAGATCTGGAAACAGCCCAGGTGCCCATCAGTAGATGAATGGATAAAAAAGCTGTGTACATTTACACCATGAAATACTGTGCAGCTGTAAAAAAGAAGGATCTCTTACCCTTTGAGACAGCAAGGGGGGACCTGGAGAGTATTATGCTAAGCAAAATAAGCCAGTCAGAGAAAGACAAGTGTCACGTGATCTCACTTATATGTGGAATCTAGTGAGCAACATAAACTGATGAACAAAATAGATCCAGAGATATAGAAGCATGGAATAGACTGACAAATCTCAGGGTAGGTGGGTGGTAGGGGACTGAGGGGTAGAGAGATTAACCAAAGAATTTACATATGTTTCTTTTTTAACAGCTTTTTTGAGATAGCATTAAGATACCATCGAATTCATCCTTTAAAGTGTACATTTCAATGATTTTTAGGATATTTACAGTTATATAACCATTAGCACTTTGTAATTTTAGAAGGTTTTTCCCCCAAATAAGAAAATCAGTAGCCATTAGTGCTCATTCCTCTCAGTAATCTTTCTCTTTGAGGATTTACCTATTATGGACATTTCATATAATTAGAATCATAAAATACGTGGTCTTTCGTGATTGCCTTCGGGTAATGTTTTCAAAGTTTATCTATGATATAGCATGTATTGGTTTTTCATTTCTTTTTGTTGCCAAATAATATTCCATTGTATGACAAGACAACATTTTGTGTATTCATCAATTGATGAACATTTTTGTTGTTCCCACTTTGTGCCTATCTACACTAATAAAATACAAACATGCAAATTGACCGTACCTTTGCTATGCCTTAAGCCACGCCCACCAGCCAATCAGAGCGACTATATGCAAATTAACCCAACCGAGATGGCAGCTGGCAGCCACGGAGCTGGATCGAGCAGGAGGCTTGGTTGCCCCAATGATGGAGGAAGCCAAGCTTCCCAGCTGCTGCAGTGGCTATGAGCTCTACTCAAAGCAACCAACTTTCAATTATAGAAGATAAATAAACCGCAGATACCTGCTTTCAGCCAGTTGTGGCCACGGAGCTGGAGCGAGCAGGAGTGGGTTGCCCCTGGTGATGGAGGAAGCCAAGTTTCCCTCCCGCCCGCCCTGGCCTGCTCTGAGCTCCTCTCAAGGCTCCAAAGTTTCAATTATAGAAGTTAAATAAATCCCAGAATAAATAAATAAAAAAGGAGAGGCTGGGAACTTCCATCGCTGGGGGGGCTTGGTCAGCCTGAAAACGGCCCTCAGCCCCTCAACTTGACTGGCCAGGCACCCCAGTGGGGACCCCCCTCACCCTAAAGGGGGTGTGGCCAGCCTGAAAACAGCCATCAGCCCCTCACCCAGGCTGGCCAAACCTCCATGGGGTGATGGTCCCCACTGCGGGGGGGGCTTGACCAGCCTGCAAACAGCCATCAGCCCTTCACCCAGGCTGGCCAGGCACCCCAGTGGGGACCCCCACCCTGAAGGGGGTGTGACCAGCCTGCAAACAGCCATCAGCCCCTCACCCAGGCTGGCCAGACACCCCAGTGGGGATCCCCACCCTGATCTGGGACACCCTTCAGGGCAAACCAGCTGGCCCCCACCCAGGCACCAGGCCTCTATCCTATATAATAAAAGGGTAATATGCAAACTGATCCTAACAGCAGAATGACTGGGAATGACTGGTCACTATGACACACACTGACCACCAGGGGGCAGATGCTTAATGCAGGAGCTACCCCCTGGTGGTCAGTGCGCTCCCACAGGGGGAGCTCTGCTCAGCCACAAGCCAGGCTGACGGCTGCCAATACAGCGGTGGTGGTGGGAGCCTCTCCCGCTTCCTCAGCAGCACTAAGGATGTCTGACTACAGCTTAGTCCTGCTCCCCGGTGGCAAGTGGACATCCCCCGAGGGCTGCCAGAGGGATGTCTGACTGCTAGCTTGGGCCTGATCCCCCAGGGAGCAGGCCTAAGCCAGCAGGTGGACATCCTCCAAGGGGTCCCAGACTGCAAGAGGGCATAGGCAGGGCTGAGGGACCCCCCCCCCCCCAAGTGCACAAATTTTTGTGCACCGGGCTTCTAGTTATGAATGTTAGCTCTGAACATTCATGCACAATTTTTTGTGTGAATGTAAAGGGTGTCCCAAAATTCACTCAAGAAGTAATTTTGATAGTAAACACAGGTTTATAATTAAAAATTGTAAATTTTTTATTGATTCATAAAGTATACAGTATAGGGTTATGTATGGAATAGCATATCAGGTAAATGGCCTCCACGGCTTTGCTGGCACATACACACTCTTTTGTTATTGCCTGAGCAGCCACATTTTCAAAGAAGAATGGTCTGATGATGCCTCCAGCCCAAAATCCGCACCAAACAGTGACACATTGTGGATGCATTTGTTTCTCAACAGTCACTCATGGATTTTCTGAACCCCAAATGTGACAATTTTGTCGATTAACCACTCCATCAAGATGAAAATGAGCCTCATCAAAATTCAGCCACATTTATGCAAAACGGTCATGGAAAATTTCAACAAAAGAGTGCGTATGTGCCAACAAAGCCATGGAGGCCATTTACCCGATATGCTATTCCATACATAAACCTATACTGTATACTTTATGAATCAATAAAAAATTTACAATTTTTAATTATAAACCTGTGTTTACTATCAAAATTACTTCTTGCATGAATTTTGGGACACCCTTTATTTTTTAAATTATGTTTGGTGTATACTAAGGAGTGAAATTGCTGGTTCATGTGGTTACTATATATTCAAGTTTCAGAAACTACCAAACTTTAGGCCATAGTGGCTGCACCATTTTATATTCCCACCAGCAATGTAGGAGGGTTCCAATTTCTCTACATCCTCAACAACACTTGTTATTGTCTGTCTTCCTGATTATGGCCATCCTCATGAATGTGAAGTGGTGTCTCACTATGATTTTGATTTTATTTCCCTAATGACTAATAATGTTGAGTATCTTTTTATGTTGACCATTTTATACATCTACTTTGAAGAAATATCTATTCAAATCCTTTTCCTATTTAAAAAAAATTGCAGTCTTCTTATTATGAGCTCATTATATATTCTGGATACAAGTCCTTTATGAGACTTTTTATTTGCAAATATTTTCTCCCATTCTTTGGGTTATCTTTTCATCTCTTTGATGGTATCATTTGTAGCACACTTTTTAAAAAATATATTTTTTTTATTGATTTCAGAGAGGAAGGGAGAGGGAGAGAGAGATAGAAAGATCAGTGATGAGAGAGAATCATTGATCAGCTGCCTCCTGCACGCCCACCACTGGGGATCGAGCCTACAACCTGGTCATGTGACCTTGACTGGAAAGAAACCCGGGACTCTTCAGTCCGCATGCCAACACTCTATCCGCTGAGCCAAACCAACTAGGCACACACACTTTTTTTTTTAACGTATTCCAATTTATGTTTTCTTTTGTCTCTTGTTCTTTTGGTATCATATCTAAAAGACCACTGACTAACCCAAGGTCACAAAGATTCCCTCCTATGTTTTCTCCTAAGAGTTCTATAGTTTTAATACTTACATTTAAGTGTATGATCCATTTTCAGTTCATTCTTTATGGTATGAGATAGGGTTCAACTTCATTCTTTGGTGTATAGATATCTAGTTGTCCTAACACTAGTTGTTGAAAAGATTATTCTTTCCCACACTGCAGTGTCTTGGTAACCTTGGGGTAAATCAATTGACCATAAAGGCAAAAATTAATTTCTAAACCTCCAATTTTATTCCATTGATCTATTTAACTATCCTTATGCCAGTACTACACTGTCACAAATACTATAGTTTTGTTGTAAATTTTGAAGTGGGGAAGTGTGAGTCATCTAACTCTTCCCTACTTTTAAAAGATAGTTTTAGCTATTCAGAGTTGCTTGTATTTCTATATAAACTTAGGGTAAGTTTGTTAATTTCTGGTGGGGGCAAGGCTACCTTGGATTTTGTTAGGGTTTGCAGTGATTCTATAGATCAACTTAGGGAGCACTGCCATCTTAACAATAGTAAGTCTTCTGATTCATGGACATGGGGTATTTAGGTCATCTTTAATCTCTTTCAGTGATGTGTTATAGTTTTCAGCATAGAACAGGTCTTACACTACTTTTTCAAAATTTATTCCCATACATTCTAGTGTTTTGGTGCTTAATTTGGTGTTTTCTTAATTTAATTTTTGGATTATTCATTGCTAGTTATAGAAATACATCTTATTTTTGTATATTGATCTTGTAGCCTGCAACTTTGCTGAACACACTTATTAGCATTAATAATTTTTAATGAGTTCCTTAATATTTTCTACATACAAGATCATGTCATCTACAAATATAGTTTTGCTTCTTCCTTACCAACCAGGATATTTTCTTCTTGCCTGATGGCAGTGGCTAGAACTTCCAGTACAATCTATAATAATAAAAGCGTAATATGCTAATTAGACCAGACGACCTTTCGGATGAAGCTGGAGCTGCAAGGGAAGCCTGGGTCCTGGGTGCCTGCCAGCATCCGGAGGGAAGCCCGGGTCCCGGGTGTCAGAGGGAAGCTGGTGCCGGCAGCTAGGGGAAGGAAGGCCTGCTCTTGCACAAATTTTGCACATCAGGCCTCTAGTATTATATATACTATTTTGACACGTAATTTTTTGCAGTAACGTAATTACCGCACAAATCTTTCTTCTAATTAATTTTCTTTCAATGTGCACAAATCCATGCACTGAGTCACTAGTGTTAAATAAAAGTGGAGAGACATCCTTGTCTTGTTCCTAATCTTAGGGGGAAAGCTTTTAGACTTTCACCATTAAATATGATAACTACTCATCGGTGATGGAGACTCAGATATGGTGCCTGCCTGCTGGCTCTGTGTAGGGAGGGCTCAAAAAAGAAGCAGTAGCCTTTATCAGTACTTATGCCTTGGAAAAAGCTGCCCCTCCAGCTCTTGCCCTGATACCAGACACTTCAGTTCCTCCCCATATGTCCCTGTGCCTTGAGCTACTGCCCCAGCACTGGAGCTCAGAGTGAGTGAGTCTGCTGGTTTTTACAGCCAGATGTTACGTGAGACTTCTCTTCCTGGCACTGAAATCCTGAGCTGGAGGGCCTGATGTGGGGCTGGCACCCCTCACCCTCACAAGGGACCTCTGGAGCCTAGCTATCCCTCCTGATTTTTATCTGCCGCATGTGGGAGTGGGACCAGCCAATTCTGCATTCCATCCCTCCTACCAGTCTCAGTGTGGCTTCTTTATATCCTTAATTATAGGACTTCTAGATTTCATGCAGTTCTGAATGATAGTTATTCTGTAATTTGATTGTAATTTTGATGTGGTTGTGGGAGGATGTGAGTACTGCATTTATCTACTCTGCCATCTTATTACAGCTGATTTTAAAGGTAAAATATTATCCTATATAATAAAAGCCCAGCAACCGAATGGCAGATGACCAGAACAACTGGTTGACCAGTCACTATGACACATACTGACCACCAGGGGGCAGATGCTCGACACAGGAGCTGCCCCCTGGTGGTCAGTGTGCTCTCACAGTGGGAGCACAACTCGGCTGACCAGGATGAACGGCGCTCCCACAGTGGGCCCATCCCCGCCAGTGCAAGAAACCGTGCACCGGGCCTCTAGTCCTATATAATAAAAGCCTAATATGCAAATCAACCGAACGGTGGAATGACCGGTGGAACAATCAGTCATGATGACACTCACTGACCAGCAGGGGGCAGACACTCAACACAGGAGCTTCCCCCAGCCCGCAGGACCCAGGCCGCCAAGGCGGGTGCCACTGGGGGCTCCCTCAATTGCCCTGCCAGTCGCCCTGCAGATTGGCCCTGATCTCCAGCCAGGCCTAGAGATCCTACCCGTGCACTAATTTCATGCACTGGGCCTCTAGTGCTTTAATAGTTATGAGTAATCAGTGTGTTAGTTTATTTCAGGCATGTTTCCTCTCCTAGGTTCTGTACACCATTCTAAGTGTCAAGTGTAGCCAGAAATTCATCCTTACTTAGACAACATGATTAGCTTTAATAATAAAAGTATAAACTTAGGCCCTGGTCAGTGTAGCTTAGTGGTTAGAGCAGTGATGGCAAACCTATGACACGCGTGTCAGAGGTGACACGTGAACTCATTTTTTGGGTTGATTTTTCTTTGTTAAATGGCATTTAAATATATAAAATAAATATCAAAAATATAAGTCTTTGTTTTACTATGGTTGCAAATATCAAAAAGTTTCTATATGTGACATGGCACCAGAGTTAAGTTAGGGTTTTTCAAAATGCTGACACACCAAGCTCAAAGGTTCACCATCACTGGGTTAGAGTGTCAGCCCATACACCAAAGGGTCCCAGGTTCGATTCCTCGTCAAGGGTATGTACGGGAAGCAACCAGTTGATTGTCTCTCCCATATCTATGTTTCTCTCTCTCTCCCTCCTGCTCTCTCCCCCGCCACACACACACACACACCCTCCCTCCCTTCCACTCTCTCTTAAAAGCAATAGAAAAATATCTTTGGCGAGGATTAACAACAACAAAAAGCAAACTTAGGAGTGTGCTAATTATACACCCTGATTTTTCATTACGTGTGTGTGTGTGTATGTATATATATATGTGTGTGTGTATATATATATATACATATTAGAGGCCTGGTGTATGACATTCGTGCACTGGGGAGTGTGGGGGTCCCTCAACCCGACCTGCACCCTCTCCAATCTGGGAGCCCTCAGGGGAGCCCTCTCCAATCCGGGATTTTCTGTCTGTCTTTGCAACCATATGAGCAAATTGTCTGAAACCCCAACTCAGTTTGGTTTGTTGCTCACAGAATAGTAGAGGCTCTCCTTTAACCCTGCCCCAATTGGATCTTAATCCACTTATTTGCTTAGCTGGGAACAGTGTCTGTGCACCAATTAGGTTTGGCAATTTGCAACAGATACCATTATTGTTTGTTTTATTTTTTATTACCATTAAGTTCCTTTATAAAAATCAGTTTTGCATTCATATAAAGACTTGGTTGTTACATAGTTTCTTATGGGAAAATAGCAGCTCCTTGACCAAACCCCTTGCTTCCTTTTCCTGCTTCCCACACAACCATTTTCAACATATTTACCTGGTTCATTTGATATTTACTTTCATATATCAGGCTTAAATGGCTACTTAAAATTTCCCCCCTATATTAAACATAATCTGTTGACCTCCCACTGTAAAGAATGAAGATTTAACTGTCTTTCACCCCCATTATCACCACCACACACATGCTTCTGGACCCTTCTTCCCCTCCTAGTCCAACTCTGAAATTGATTATAATACATTGAAACTTAGTTAAATCACGAATCAGTGTTTTTATTATGCACATACACACAGTTCTCAGTTAAGCTGTGCTCTATGTCTTGATCAGCTTTCCTTCTGTGTTTATGTATGTGTGTGTGTGTGTGTGTGTGTGTATTTTTTTTTTAACCTCTCTGCATATTTACCTTTCAAATTTTTGCTTATTTTCCCCCTTTCCAAATGGGGAAATCTGTCAGTTACATTCAAACATGTTAGTACTATCCAGTAGTAGTTTCTTCTTGATGACTTTTTTCCTGGTGTCTGGCCTGTTTGCTTTCTAGGACCTGCTGTATTTCAGTTATCTTGGAATCTCCCTTTCCCATCTTCCTGTGGAATTCCTTCCACTCTCCTGTGTTGGATCACCTGTTCCCTGAATCCAATGTTTTTCTTAATCTTAAAAAAAACTTCTTTTCAAATAGGGCTCATGACATCTCTAATTTACTAAGAAAATATATGGGGAGTATATTTTCTAAGATCTGCATATCTGAAAATCTATCTTCATACTTTATGGATAGTTTGGCTAGATATAAAATTCTATGCTGGACATAATTTTCCTTAATTTTGAATGCATTACTTCATTGTATTATAGCTTCTGATATTACTGCTAAGAAAGCCATTATAATTTAATTCTTAATCTTCTGGGATGGAATTTCTCATGTGCTTTGGAGTGAGCCTCTTTTTCATGCACTTATTCTGGACACTTGGGCTTTCATTTTGCAAACTTGTGTCCTTCAGTTCTTGAAAAATTGTCTTGAATTAATTTAGGTATAATCTCTGATCCTCATTTTTTTTTCTGTTCTCTCTACACTACTCATTATGAATGGGACAAATCTTCTAATTTCCTTAACTCTGTTCTTCTTCTTTCTCTCTTTCTTCTCCTTTCTGATACATTTGATCAACTTTCATCTTTCTTTTTGGAGGGAGGGTGGGGTCCTTTGAATGTTCCTTTTTTATAATGTTGCATTTTGTTTTGGTTGTAATGTTTCCTGTGTCTTTAAGGATATTAATGATAGTTCTTTGGAAGTTCCAACCCCCACTCCAGCATATTCTAATTTAAGTAAATTGCATTTGTTGTCATATACTTTTTTCTGTTTCCATTTAATATTTTCCTCAAGTGTCTGGTAATCTTGCTGTCTGATCAAATATAAGAGGGGGAATTAGAAGCTAACTGTGTCACGTGTAGGGAGATCTGGCTTGGAGATTTCCTTAGGGAACCCCATGTTAGAAACATTAAATCTTTTCAATCCTCCTGGTCACATACTCCAGAGGAAACTTCCAGTTTCCTGCCTGGAGGGTACTTTTCTAGATGCCAGGATTCTTGAGATTAATAGAAGACTGAGGTTCTCAGTACTCTGTGTGTAAGCTCCCTGGTTTTCAGAAGGAAACCCTAGCCCTCAACTCTGACTAATGAAGGGCCCCTTTATTTTGCTATCTTCTAGTCCTTCTTACTAGTAAACATACCCTTTCTTTACCCAGAGGTACCTGTTGTCACCAACCCCTGAGCCTTTTGGGTTCAAATTGAGTTACATCTTGGCTCTGTTGGCTTCAGATCCAGACTTTTGGGGCTGCCAAGTGAGTTCCCACTCACATCTGTGCTTCCCAAATCTTATTTTTTCTTCTTCTTCCTTTCTCTTTGTTCTTGTAGTATATGGCTTTTTAAGTCATTTGGGGTAGGGGGAAAATTGCATATATTCAATCTACCATCTTTAACCACAAGTCTCTTTCATTTTTATTGGGGCTTTCATTGATTCTGATTCAGTGGAAGAATGTTCTTACATTTGTTTGTTTTTAGGGACTTGTAAACTTAGATGGGTCCAACAAGAAAAGTCTTTCCTTCTCTGCTGAATTCTTATAAAGGACACACACACTCATGTAACACAGAAGCATGCACATGTGTATACACACAAATTTTTAAAATATTGGTGTTTATGTCAGTGACATGAAAAGAGGCAGTGTTTTTCAGTCTTCAGGATGAATTATACCTTTTACCTCTGTGTGCATTCATCTCTTAATTCAGTTCTAGCCAATTTTAGGATGAAAGCTAAACCAAAACTAATACATTGAATGCAAAGAGATTTTTAAAACCCCTGATCCTTTATCCAAAATTTGAACAGTGTTCTTTTTGGTGCTTCTACAATTGTTATTCCTTTTGAAATCAAAGATTAAGTAATTTCTCTATATTCTGTAAATTTTTAGAATTTCTGATTTTGAAAAGAAAGCCAATGATCGTTCGGAGATGGAGACCCAGACAGAGGGGAACACAGAAAAAGAGGAAGAAGAGAAGAAAGACACAGAAACTGTGGGTACTATATTTGTAAGATTGTTCTCACACCCATAATGAACATAAGAGTAGTAAAGAACCTGGAGTCAAATCTTGTGATGTGTTATAGCTTTAGAAATTTAGAAATAATTTTAACATTGAATATTTTCTTCTGTCATAGTTCCTTGTCCTGATTTGAATTTCATTCATTGTAAATTGTAGTGAGATGTATTCCTAACCTAGTGATTTTAGGAAATCACTCTTCTTCCTCTTCTTGTCTGATTTTCTCTCCTGAATTCCTAAGAGAAAAGGCCTGGTAAATGAGAAAGAATGTTGACTACTTTATAATAAGATCATTTGAGGATATGGCTCAGAAACTTGAATAGAAGTGAAAGATATTGGCTCTATCCCACTACTGGTTTGAGTAAAATAGTTTCAATGAGAAAAGTTCATTGTTTAATGGCAACTCATTGACTATCTTGGAGTCTGAAAACAGTCTTAAACCTAGGGAAAGTTGATGAAGCCAGGAAGTTGTAAGAGCCACAATAACCGGTGAAGTCTCCCCCCACCAGCCAGAGGAGCCACCACAACTGTGAACAGCACCCATCAGAGGAGCTGCTACTAACTGAGGAACAGCTGCTACCACAACCGCCCCGAGGAGCAACTGCAGCCCAAGGAGCCACTACCACCCAATGAGCAGCCACTGAACGACTCAACATCTAGATATGGCAGTACGATCAAACATGGGTAGACAAAGAAACCCCAAAGGAAAGAAAAGGAGGACTCGCCAGAAAAGCAGCTAAGTGATACAGAGGCATGCAACATGACAGAAAAAGAATTCAGATTAAGGGTCCTAGAGTGCATAAACCGGATGGAGGAAAAAATCAACAACTTATGCAAGAAGCAAGAAGAAACAGATGAAAAAATCAATAAATTATGTAAGAACCAAGAGGAAATGAAGAATGATATAGCTGCAATAAAAAACACCATTGAAAGTTTCAACAGTAGACTAGGAGAAGTGGAGGACCGAATTAGCGAATTAGAAGACAGGGAAACAAAACACACTCAAACTGAACAGCAATTGGAGAAAAAAATTAAAAGACAGGAGGAGAGCCTAAGGGAGCTATGGGACAACATGAAACAAAACAACATATGAATAATAGGCGTGCCAGAACAAGCAAAAGAGGAACAAGGATTACAAAACCTATTTGAAGAAATAATATCAGAAAACTTCCCAGAGGTGGGGAAGAAAAAAATCACACAAGCACAGAGAGTCCCAAACAAGGTGAACCTGAAAAGACCCACACCAAGACACATCATAATTACCATGGCAAATGTTCAGGACAAAGAGAGAATCTTAAAGGCTGCAAGAGAGAGACGGAGAGTTACATTCAAGGGATTGGCCATTAGATTATCAAATGATTTCTCAACAGAAACACATCAGGCCAGAAAAGAATGGACAGAAATTTACAAAGTGATGCAAAGGACTGAATCCAAGAATACTCTATCCAGCAAGGCTATCATTCCAAATTGAAGGGGAAATAAGCTTCACAGACAAAAAAAGGCTAAGGGAGTTTATCACAACCAAGCCAGCAATGCAAGAAATGCTAAAGGGACTGGTGTAAAAAGAAGAAATAAAAAGCTAAGGAAGAAAACAGCCACACAAAAAAAGAAATGGCTACAAACAAGTACCTTTCAATAATAACTTTAAACGTAAATGGACTAAATGCTCCAACCAAAAGACATCGAGTGGCTGAATGGATAAAAAACCATGACCCATACATTTGCTGTCTACAGGAGACCCACCTCAGAAGAAGGGACTCACAGAGACTGAAAGTGAAGGGATGGAAAAGTATCTTGCAGGCAAATGGAAATGAAATAAAAGCTGGGGTAGCAATACTTATATCGGACAAAATAGACCTCAAAGTGAAGGCCATAACAAGAGATAAGGAAGGCCACTTCATAATACTAAAGGGATCAATACAACAAGAAGATATAACCCTGATAAACATATATGTACCCAATGCAGGAGCATCCAAATACATAAAAAAAACTCCTGAAAGATATCAAAGGAGAGATCGACAACAATACAATCATAGTAGGGGACTTTAATACACCACTGACATCACTGGATAAATCCTCTAGACAAACAATCAGCAAAGAAACAGCAATCCTAAATGACTCACTAGATCAGATGGAATTAATTGACATCTTCAGAACACTTCACCCCAAAGCCAAGGAATATACATTCTTCTCAAGGGCTCATGGGACATTTTCAAAAATAGACCACCTATTGGGTCACAAACAAAGTCTCCCCAAATTCAAGAAGATTGGAATGATATCAGGCATCTTCTCAGACCACAATGGCATAATATTAGAAATAAACTACAATAAAAACAACCCAAAATACTCAAACACTTGGAAGCTGAATAGCATGTTATTAAATATTGATTGGGTTACCAGTGAGATCAAAGAAGAAATTAAAAACATCTTGGAAACTAATGACAATGAAAACACAACAATCCAAAACCTATGGGACACAATGAAAGCAATCCTGAGAGGGAAGTTTATAGCTCTACAGGCCTATCTCAAAAAAAAAAAAAACAAGAAAAAATGATAGTGAATCATCTAACTCTAAAACTCAAAGAATTTAAAGAGAGCAACAAGAAAAGCCCAGAGTGAGCAGAAGGAAGGGGGTAATAAAGATTAGAGCAGAAATAAATGACATAGAGACCAAAAAACAATACATAAAATCAATGAAACCAAGAGCTGGTTCTTTGAAAGGATAAACAAGATTGATGAATCTTTAGCCAGGCTCACCAAGAAGCAAAGAGAAAGGACCCAAATAAACGAAATCAGAAACGATAGAGGCGAAATAACAACAGACCCCACAGAAATACACATTATTGTTAAACAATACTATGGACAACTCTACTCCAACAAATTAGACAACCTGGAGGAAATGGACATATTCCTAGAAAAATACAACATTCCAAAACTTAATCAGGAAGAATCTAAAAATCTCAACAGGCCAATAACTATGGAAGAAATTGAAGCAGTCATCAAAAAGCTTCCAGCAAACAAAAGCCCAGGACCAGACGGCTTCACAGGGGGTTTTACCAAACATTCAAGGAAGAACTAAAACCTATCCTCCTCAGACTACTACAAAAAATCCAAGAGGAAGGAACACTTCCAAGCTCATTTTATGAAGCCAGCATCACCCTAATACCAAAACCAGGTAAAGACAACACAATGAAAGCGAATTACAGGCCAATATCTCTCATGAACATAGATGCCAAAATCCTCAACAAAATCTTAGCAAATCAGATCCAGCAGTACATCAGAAAGATCATACACCATAGGATTTATCCCAGGGATGTAAGGATGGTACAATATCTGAAAATCAATAAACGTGATACATCACATACACAAATTGAAAGAAAAAAACCACATAGTCATATCAATTGATGCAGAAAAAGCATTTGACAAAATCCAACACCCATTTTTGATGAAAACTCTCAGCAAGGTGGGAATAGAAGGATCATACCTCAACATAATAAAAGCCATATATGACAAACCCACAGTCAACATCATACTCAATGGACAAAAACTAACACCATTTCCCCCTAAGAACAGGAACAAGACAGGGGTGCCCACTCTCACCACTCATCTTCGATATAGTACTGGAAGTATTAGCCATTGCAATTAGACAAGAATAAGAAATAAAAAGCATCCAAATTGGAAAAGAAGAAGTAAAACTGTCCTTCGATATAGTACTGGAAGTATTAGCCATTGCAATTAGACAAGAATAAGAAATAAAAAGCATCCAAATTGGAAAAGAAGAAGTAAAACTGTCCTTATTTGCAGATGACTTGCTATTATACATAAAAAACCCTAAAGACTCCATCAAAAAACTATTAGACTTAATAAATGAATTCGGCAATGTATCAGGATACAAAATTAATGCCAAGAAATCTATGGCATTTCTATATACCAATAGTGAACTTACAGAAAGAGAGACTAAAAAAACAATCCCATTTACCATTGCACCAAAAAAATTAAGCTACCTAGGAATAAACCTAACTAAGGAGGTAAAAGACCTCTACTTAGAAAACTATAGGACTTTGAGAAAAGAGATAGAGGAAGACATAAACAGATGGAAGAACATACCATGTTCTTGGATTGGTAGCATCAACATCATTAAAATGTCCATACTACCCAAAGCAATCTATAAATTCAGCACACTTCCCATTAAAATATCAACGGCATATTTCACAGGCCTAGAACGAACTCTCCAAAAATTCATCTGGAATTAAAAAAGACCCCGAATAGCTGCAACGATCCTGAGAAAGAACAAAGTAGGTGGGATCTCAATACCAGATATCAAGCTGTATTACAAAGGAAAAAAAAGAAATAAAAGAAAAGAGCTACAATAACCCATACAATTTAGCTAATTCATTTATTTAACAAATATATATTGAAAGACCCTCTACTTTCTAGAAAATGGAGAACATTTAAAAAACTGAGGTTAAGGGACAACCCGTGAGTAATAGTCCCCAGTTCACTAAAACTATTTGATAACCAATAATAGATAAAGAAGTACTGAGACTTCCAAGGCACCATAAAAGTCACTGACAACAATTCTAGAGCTTCCAGGAGAAAAGTGGTACAGAGAAAAGAGTTGAGTTTACTAGAAACATAAGCCTGACAGGAATATGGGTTTGAGTTGCTAACTGAATAAATTAGATTATGCTTTGACACCACTCTGATCTATGATCCCCGGAACTATGATCAGGATTAATTTTGATTATGGCAAAGTTATTATCACAAGTGCATCCCAATTGATCTATTACTACTCTAGAGGTAACAGTTGTATCCATAACTTTTTTTTTTATACAAGATACTTGGGGCATTCATTGTCAAAAGTTTAATCCTATCACCAGTCAGTCTTAACTGGACACTAATGGTTCACACTGTTTCCCCACAAAGAGGTGCTTTTAATCTGTGATGCAAATTATGTTTGGGATTTTCTGTACGACAGGTTGGAAGTGAAGTGGAAGCCTTGAACCTTCAGGTGACAGCTCTGTTTAAGGAGCTTCAGGAGGCTCATATGAAACTCAGTGAAGCTGAGCTAATGAAGAAGAGACTTCAAGAAAAGTAAGAATGAGAGATGAATTTTATCTTCCTTCATAAAATGTACATTTTTATATAATATATTACTGTATGAAAACAGTTTTGTTACCGTGTTACTGACCAAAACAAAAATAGAGATCTAATTAAAATATGAATTCAGAAAACACTAATGTTCAGGTTAATATATAAACATGAAACACTTATAGTGATGTGGGGGAAAGGGGCTTGGGGACTCCGATTCTGCTGTTTGGGGACATTTGTTAAGCATGCTAGCCTATCTGAGGACCTGTAAAAAGCAGTGAAGTGGATCTTTTGTGACTTACATTAGCTGACATGTGAACAAACATAAAAGAAAGCTGCAAATATCAAGAACTTAAGTGAGATTTACTTAGAAAATTTTTTTTTCAAATAATTATAAATGCTAACATATAAATTGAGAATTTTGCATTTGCTGGTTTCTCTTGATGTAAGAGGTTACCATCACCCCCACAATTTAAAAAAGTTAAGTTGATGTTGTTCTTTTGGCTTAGTAGGCAAACATATTCCCAGCCCCAGCATAGCATACAAACATGTTTGCTTCGAGTTACATTTTCCAAGGCTGTAATTTCCAACATGGCAGTTATAGCTAAGAATTTCGCCAAACAGACCTTAGGTTGAAATATGGATCTACAATTTATTTGTGGTATTAACATTGGGCAAGTTATTTATTTAACCTGAGCCTCAGTTTTATTATTTGTAAAATTTGTGTCATAATTCCTATGTCATAGTGTATTGAGATCATGTTTAACATGCTTGGCATTGATGCCTTGCACATAATTATCACTGATTCATATTTGCTATTATTATATTGAAATTCTTTTTTTTGATCGTTAAGAGAACTTAGGGTATTTGCTTTTCCCCTGTTGAATCTTTGTCAGAAGTCATAGTCTTTTTGCTTAACAGAACCCATCACTTTTTAAAATACAAAAGATAGCCATGGATCACCATATGAGAGGCATCTTCAGGCAATTTACTACTCTGGTCTGTGACTAAAAAACAAAAATATATTTGCATGACTACTTAATTATTACAAGTGGGCAGTAGTTTGTGTGATCTTATATCTGTGCTTTCTTATGTTAGGCATAAGGGTTCAAAAATATGTACATTTTTTTATGTGTAGGCATAGGGGTTCAGAAAAACTACTTGCTTCTAGTCAAGAAGGAGGATAGAATATTTTATTTTGTACTATTAAATCCTTGAAAAACGCAATCCCAAAATTCTTTATATTTGCTACATAATCTTTGGATTTGTTTAAAAACCACAGAAAATGAAGGAGCCTTGTATATCTTCATGTTATTTTTATCTTTCTTAGATGTCAGGCCCTTGAAAGGAAAAATTCTACAACCTCATCAGAGCTGAATGAAAAGCAAGAGCTTGTTTATAATAACAAAAAGTTAGAGCTACAAGTGGAAAGCATGCGATCAGATATCAAAATGGAGCAAGCAAAAACAGAAGAGGAAAAGTGAGTATGCTGTGATTGAATGGCTACTTGCACAAAGAAGATAGAATAGCTTTTTTATACAGATTGAAATTAGGATTTGAAAATACATTTACATTTTTTTCTTTTATTTAAAGGAGTGCTAGGAGACTTTTCTGAGGAGATAAAATTTTTTAAGTTTTATAACAAACATAAAAATTACTTGTAATCTTATTTTGATTTTTTGGAAAAAACTGTTTTCTTTGAGAGTAAGAAAATGCTTGTAGGTGGTGGGATGGTAAAAGTAAGAGAAAAGAGCCCTGGCTGGTGTGGTTCAGTTGGTTGAGCATTGTCCCATACACTGGAAGGTCGCCGATTTGATTCCCAGTCAGGGCACATGGCCAGGTTGTGGGATTGGTCCCAGACAACACAATCAATGTTTCTCTCTATTTAAAAAAAAAAAAAATCAATAAAAACCTTTTTTCTTTAAGTAGGAGAAAAGATTTTGCTCCTTGAGTGTTCAGAAGGTTGAGAGGCAAGACTGTAAGTTTCCATGATATTTTTCCCCAAGATTCCATTTCTCAATTTCTTTTTAAACAGGTCCAAATTAGCCACTCTACAGTTGACACACAACAAACTTCTTCAAGAATTCAGTAATGCATTGAAAACAGTTGAAGAATTAAAACGGAAAGAGGTACTCATAGAAAAAAATACTTTGATAGCCTAGTAAGGGATGGAAACTATTGAACACTTTATATGTAAAGTAGTTGCATTGATCTTTAACTAAATCTGGTTTCAAAGGTTGTTTTTCAGTTTATAATTGACTAGAGGCCTGGTGCACAAGATTCATGCACTGGGGGCAGAGGGGAGTCCCTCAGCCTGGCCTGGGTACTCTTGTAGTCCGGGACCCCTCCGGGGATAGCCAGCAGTCAGAAATCCCTCTCGCAGTCTGGGGCTCTCGCAATCCGAGACCCCTCGCTCATTACCGCCTGATTGCGCTTGCCAACCATGAGCCCGACTTCTGGCTGAGCAGCGCTCCCCCTGTGGAAGCGCACTGACCACCAGGGGGCAGCTCCTGCATTAAGCATCTGCCCCCTGGTGGTCAGTGCGCATCATAGCGACCGGTCGTTCCGCTGTTTGGTCGATTTGCATATATGGCTTTTATTATATAGGATAGGATTTCTTGTGTCTAAGTGCTTATAACTTCTGATGTTCCATGTATGTACAAGCATACCTCAGAGATATTACAGGTTCACTTCCAGACCACTGCAATAAAGGAAGTCACTTGAATTTTTTGGTTTCTGAGGGTGTATAAAAATTATGTTTCACTACACTATAGTTTATTAAGTGTACAATAGCTTTATGTCTAAAAAATCTACATACCTTAATTTAAAAAATACTTTATTGATAAAAAATGCTAACTGTCATCTGAGCCTGTAGCAAGTTTAATCACTTTGCTGGTGGAGGGCAAATTTGTAATAAACACAGTATCTGCAAAGCACAATAAAGCCAAGTGCAATAAAATGAGGTATGCCTGTATAATGTGCTTTTTGTACAAACTGGTGCAAATGTCCTATCGTCAGGGAGTAAACTAGCATTTCTCAGAATGGGTGGGTTTATAGGAGAGCTGAGAGCATGGGCTCCTCTGTGAGTAGTGCATAGTGAGATTGCTGGCTGGGGCTGGAGAGGACATCTACTGAATGGAGCTATTATAAGGCTAGCTTGTCTGCTATCAGTGAACCTAAGACCCTGGACTTATTGGGCTGCAACTTAAATTAGTAATAATGCCCAGCATGATGTGATCATTTTAACACCATGGATAGATATGTGAGGTTACAAATGTGTTAAATAACCTAATGGGAGGAGTCCTTTCACAATGTATACACATATCAAATCATCACATTGTACATTTTAAATATCTTATAATTTTATAATTTTATTTGCCCATTTTACCTCAGTAAAGCTGGAATAAATAAAGATGATGGAAGCTTTGACTTAGATGGAGTCTTTGAGCTTATATCTTTATGAATACACTTTTTTATTTTTCATTTATTTTTTAATAGGTTATTGTTCCTCTCTAGGACCTATTACATTTTTTAAAATATATTTTTATTGATTTCAGAGAGGAAAGAAGAGGAAGAGATAGAAACATCGATGATGAGAGAGAATCATTCATTGAATGCCTCCTGCATGCCCCCTACTGGTGATCAAGCCCACAACCTGGGCATGTGTCCTTGACTAGAATCGAACCGGGACCCTTCAGTCCACAAGCCGATGCTCTATCCACTGAGCCAAACTGGCTAGGGCTAGGGTATACATTTTTAATGTAAACATTTTTCATCTTTCCACCGACTTTACAAAGTAAGAGTAATGTGAATGAAAAAGTAGCAATATTAGCAAGTTACAACCTCACTGAAATGAATTATAATTTCCCTTATTTTAGTGTCTTCTTTTTTATTGTTTTAAATTAGATAATTATTATTTGTAAGTCATAAGTTAAATGAATATAACTTTCCAAGTAAGTTATCATTGCTAATTAACAAAACCGTGTAGAGCCAATCACTTAAAAAAAATAAACTGTTAGATAATCTTCTACTAAAATAGACTGAATTGTTTGAAAACCATTTCTAGAATAAACTTGTCTTTTACAGTCAGAAAAAGTGGATAAAGTGGTGCTACAGGAGCTAAATGAAAAACTGGAACTGGCAGAGAAGGCGCTGGCTTCCAAGCAGCTTCAAATGGATGAGATGAAGCAGACCATCGCCAAGCAGGAGGAGGACCTGGAAACCATGACAGTTCTTAGGGCGCAGGTAAGCTGAGTGAAGCCAACCCTACTTACATTCTCAAATAGGACTTTTTTTATTTTATATTATTTCCATTAATATTTTTTAAAAATTTTTAATTGAAGTATATCACATGTGGAAAGTGCACCAAACTTTTAAGTGTAGAGCTCAATGAAGTTATCCATTCTACAGTTGATAGTTGAATTATTTCCAGTTTGCAGAATGGTGATTAATGTTACTGACATTCTTGTGCATGTCTCTTTGTTTACCTGTACATTTTTTTCTGTTGGCTACATAACTAGGAATGGAATTGCAGGTTCATAGAGTGTGCACGTACTGAGTGGTTCTTCTTTAATG
Source organism: Myotis nattereri (assembly GCF_964212035.1). Classification (NCBI taxonomy): domain Eukaryota; kingdom Metazoa; phylum Chordata; class Mammalia; order Chiroptera; family Vespertilionidae; genus Myotis; species Myotis nattereri. The sequence continues at coordinate 93,833,543 of NC_138075.1, read as the reverse complement.
AAAAAAAAATTTTTGTTTAATAATTCTTTCATGTTGAAAACATTACATAAGTCCCCCCTTTTCCCCCCATTGACCCCCTCCAGCCCCACCCCCACCCCAGGCCTTCAGCGCCCTATTGTCTGTGTCCATGGGCTATGCATACATGCATACAAGGTCTTTGCTTGATTACCTCCCACCCACCCACCCTCCCCCACCTTCCTTCTGAGATTCCACACTCTGTTCCATGCTTCCATGTCTCTGAATTCACTCTGTTCATCAGTTTATTTTGTTACTTAGATATGAGTGCGACCATGTGATACTTGTCTTTGACTGACTGACTAATATGCAAATTGTCCCCTTGACTGGGAGTTCAACTGGGAGTTTGACCACTAGCTATGACATGCACTGACCACCAGGGGGCAGCACGGACCATGGCAGGATGCGGTGACGCACTGTGACCTCTCGCCGGCTACCTGTGGACGGAGCTGATGGGGACAGAGGTGCAGTGAGAATATGGGGTATCTGCTGAGCTCGCTCTCACTCCCCCTCTACCCTCCCCCGGGATGGCAGGGCTCGTGTGGCAGGGAAGCCCCCATGCTCAGGTGCCAGGTGCCCGCAAGGAGACCGGCCCGTACCCCGCACGGCCTCTTCTGGGTAAGCCAGGCCACAGCTGCCAGGACCGCAGGGGCCGGTCGGGCTCCCCATGGGTTCGCGCAGGAACTGGTCTTCAAGGCCAGCTGGGAGAGAGCACGGTGCCCGCCCGGCTTCCGTGCAGGGCCTCTGGGTGGCCCAGAGGCCCATGCTGTGCCGGGGCCCATAGGGTCTGGCCGCGCTCATCCCATCTCCGCATGGGGACTCAGGCACCGTGACTCAGGCAGAGGGGGGCACGCAGGGGCCTGGCGGCTCAGGGCCCAGAGATCAGCTGGGACCTGCCCTTCCACACCAGATGCTCACACTTCGATCACCGGCCAGGCCTAGGGACCGCACCCGTGCACAGATTTCATGCACCGGGTGTCTAGTTTTTAATATAACAATGTTGAATGGACTTAGGGCTTTAATTTTATTTCTATAGGAACAGAATCTCAACCTGAGATCTTTATAGTGTTTTCTTTGTTTGGGCACCTCATGATACTGTAGTCACGTACTTCTGCCACATTCTACACACAGACATTTGTTTTGTTTTGATGAATATTCTTGTTCATTTACTCAACAAGTCTCTTTTTGAGCTGGGGATATAGGAATGGACAAAACAAAGACCCAGTTCTTAGTGGCTCAAATCTGAATTGAAGACTCTTTTTTTTTTTAATACATTTTATTGATTTTTTACAGGGAGGAAGGGAGAGGGAGAGGGATACAGAACCAGAAACATCGACGAGAGAGAAACATCGATTCAGCTGCCTCCTGCATGCCCCCCACTGGGGATATATGCCCACAACCCAGGTACATGCCCTTGACCGGAACCGAACCTGGGACCCCTCAGTCCGCAGGCCGATGCTCCATCCGCTGAGCCAAACCGGTCAGAGCTGAATTGAAGACTCTTAACTCAAATTTAGGTCTGACTTAAAAAAGCCCAGGATCCATCAATGATAACATAAAATTTTGGATTACTCGCAAATGGCAGGAACTCCCTTCAAAGATCTCTTTATTTACATACTTTCTTTTTGAACTACAATTGTGATGGAATATTTAAAATTTTATTAATTTTACTTTTAAAAGTAATAGATTTAAATTTATATTCTAGAACCCCTAAATTTGAAAATAAAAACCCCCTAATTTTAAATATAGCAAGTTAAAAACTGGTATTAAAATAATGCTCAATTCACTATTAAGTAGTTCATTTTTACTTTATAATTTTATAACTTAAGAAATTGCTATCATGATATAATATTTATCTGTTTCTAGATAACAAATTGCTCTCCAAACTTAGCAGCTAAAACAATAAGCACTTTTTATCTCACACACTTTCTGTGGGCCAGGAATCCAGGAGCAGCTTAGCAGGGTGATTCTGGCTTAGGGTTTATGAGGCTGCACTCAAGAAGGAAGATCCATTTCCAAGATGTTTCACTCACCTGGCTGTGTGTGGAAAGCCTCAGTTCCTCACCTGTGGGCCTCTCTATATGGCTACTAGAGCACTTCACGATGGCAGCTAGTTTCCCCCAGAGCAAGTGATCCAGGAGAGAACAAGGCAGAAGCCATAGTGACTTTTATGACCTAGTCTCAGAAGCCACACACCATCACTTCTGCAGTATCCTAGAGGTTACACAGGTTAGCCCTATTCATTGTGGGAGGGGAATACACGAGGTCATGAATACCAACAGGTGGGGATCACTGGCGCCACCTTGGAGGCTGCCTCCCTCTATGGGAAGTGATGTGGTATATGGAAGAGTCCATGGTTTATGGGCTTCAATCTGAGTTCAAATGCTGGCTTGACCTCTTAAATAATCTCCCAAAGATTAAGAGCTATTGAACTTGTAATATGAAATGAGCATAGCAATTTTACATTCCCAGGATTTTTGATAAACTAAAATAAGATAGTCAACATAGGACTTTACATGTGTTTAGAATTCAATAGCATCTATTTATTATTTTAAATTTAACTTAAGGCCAGCCTTCATAAATATACTTGACAAAGTAAATAAACCATTTACTAGTACTATGTTAAGCTAATCCTGAATATTATTTTTTAAAAAGAGACCAAAGAATTTTACTGAATTGATGCTATATACAGTACTTAAACCATCTCTATCAATGTAATTGCTGAGTCCTAATTGTTTAAAGTGCACACACATACACAACTTGTGTCTTTTACTTGAAGGTAGTTGGAAAGTCCTGGTCACTGTATTTGTTTCTAGCAGGAACATGTACCTGTCATAGACATACCACAGCTGCAGCAATGCCTGTTCACCTCAACAGGTGAGCTACAGAGAATCCACCTCATCTAGATAGTAACTGCTGTCTCTTTCTTCCTCTAACAGATGGAGGTTTACTGCTCGGACTTTCATGCTGAAAGAGCAGCAAGAGAGAAGATTCATGAAGAAAAGGAGCAACTGGCATTGCAGCTGACAATTTTGCTGAAAGAAAATAATGTTTTTGAAGATGGAGGCAGGTAAGGTGAGGGGAAGACTTAGAGCATATCAAAGACGGTTCCTAATCTGAGCTATAAGAATCTCTGGCTGCACTTCACGTTGGGTGCCTATGCTTAGTTTGACTTACAAGACTTGGTAGTGTTTTGTGGAAACCTGATCACGGTCCTTGCTTTTAGATTAGCTGTAAAAACATGACATTGAGTTTCAAAGTCATATCTTGCCATTGTTATAGATGAAATAGTCCTAACACTTTAAATAAATCTGTAATATATCTTAAAAGAAATACTGCTAAGTTACTTCTGTCCTTTACATTTTCATTTTGAGAAAAAATTGAAATATATAGAAAAATAAAAATACAGAGATCAAAATACACACCAATATGAATCCCATCCAGAATTGACAGTTACTCATATTTCTTTTATTTGCTTCAAGTATGTTTTTTCTTTTTATTAAAAAAAAAAGTATATTTTTATTGCAGATGAGATTGAAGTCTTGTTGTTCCCCAGCCTGCATTATATTTCTCTCTCCCTTTCCCCATACTGCCTGGAATTTTGTGGGTAGCATTCCCATGTTTTATATTTTTACATATATACATATCTATATAATATCTTAATATAATACTAATTTCTCTATGCTTAAGGTACAAAATGATCACTACAAATATTGTTTTGCAACTTGCTTTACATAACATTGTGATTTTTTGAATTGTGTAAATATGTGCAGATTTAATTAATTCTGTTTAATTGCACTGTAGTGTTTCGTTAGAAGTATGCCACTTTTTTCTAATACATTCCCTTACTAATTGACTATTTGGTTATTTCCTAATTGATTTTTTTAAAAATCTTAATTGTTATTTACTTTTACTACATCATGTCCTAGTACCAATAATATTTCCAACTCAAGTTAGTCTTAAGTTCTGGTTTCCTGGTTTCTATGCACCTTGGCATTGTATACAGTTCAGCTCTTTTTTTTCTCATATTTCTACTGAATGTGTGCTTAATGTTGTCATGTTTCAGGATTTTAGAACATCACATAGAGTATTGCTTTTAATCCCAGCAGGGAGTCCTTGATGGAAATGCAGAGCCGTCATGGAGCCAGAACCAATGACCCTGACCAACAGGACTACCTCGTTCAAAGAGGTGAGTCATGTGTGATTTTAAGCTTTCAGGAATCCAGGGAATAACTATCCTTGAAGAAGATGTTTGAAAAAAAGTTCCTCTACATCCTATATAATGGATTTCAAATCAAGCTACCAAAACATGTAGTACCCATCAGCCTATTTCCATAGTACTGTGCTCTCCATCCATTACCTATTGAATCCAGACCAGACTCTTCATGCTGACATTTAAGGCCTGGCATAGCCAAACTTTTAAGCCTTCTCTCACTGCATCCCCTACAGCAATTAGCCAACTAAATCATTCCTTGTTCCTTGAACTTGCCATAAACTTGTATACCTACATATACTTGTTTATGGAGTATCCTTCATGTAGATGCCCTTCCCTCATATCCTTGTATTCCTCCAGTCTCTCTCATCCCATCCTTAAAAACCATTTCAAATACCAGCTTTATGATACCAAAAGAATGTGACCTCTCCCTCCTGAATTTCCAAAGTACTTTATTCCTGTTTTAGTACTTTCCTGCTATCTATAATAATAAAAGCATAATATGCTAATTAGACTGGACAGGAAACGTCCTTCCTGACAAAGCCAAAGCAGCTGTGAGGGCCGAGGGCAGGCAGCCATGGTGGGGTGATGGGGGCGGTGCCTTCCCCTGATCAGCCGGTCACCTCTCGTAGAGGGAGATCAGACTGCGGCTTAGGCCCGTGGGGAGTGGGCCTAAACTATCAATAGGACATCCCCTGAGGACTCTTGAACTGTAAGAGGGGGCAGGATGGGCTGCGGGACCCCCAGCCAGTGCACGAATTTTTGTGTACCGGGCCTCTAGTTTATTATAATTATTTATATGTTCTAAATAAATACTTAAGCCTCTTTTAAATAAGCTCTCTCAGAGCATATATCTTCACCCACCACCTGTTACCATTTATTGAGAGTTTACTATGAGTGGTCCCTGTGCTGATCATTTCATTCATATACATTATTTCATGTAATCCTCACAAAATTCTATCAGATATATATCGCCACTACCTTACAGAAGGCAAGATTAAATTACTCAGGATCACAAGGTGAATTAGGGGTAGGACTGGACCATTAAACCCAAGGCTATATGAGCCTCATGGAACCCAAGGTTATCTGTCCCTTAACCTAACTACATAGTACTGCATGAAATACTGTCATTAATTATGTACTACAAACAGATTTTAATTTCCTGAATGAAATTGATCATGACACTTAATTAAAAGTAAGATGCTATGTTTATATGGTTTTAATACACTAATAATAATATTCTGTAATTTGTAATAAATCACAGTCTTAGTACTAAAAAGGGAAGGGTGTCCTTGATTCTAGATATGAAAAAAAAACAACACTCAAAGGATCAAAGACTGACATGACAAGAAGAAAAGTTAATATAATGCCAGTAAGAAGACTCTGGGTTTAGGATGTCATCCTAAATTTCACATAAAACTGTGAAATTTCTTTAAATTCTTTTTTAATGCTGGACAAGTCTGCCCCTTCCACATAGCAACTGACTATTGAAATGGAACTAGATCACAATGTTATCAGCAGCAAGGAAGTAATATTAGTATGTATAGTTAAATGTTCAATCTTGGGGAAATGCCTCTGAGTACCCCTTTTACCTTCCATCTCCTCCTATTCCCCTTACCACCACCACCAAAATTCTTTTACAGGAAAAAAAAATAGGAAAAAAAAAAAGTAAATATTTGCAGTAGTAATTCAGGTACAAGTAAACATAGTATTCATGGGGCAGAAGGAGCAGCATGTGAACTGGCATAAATAAAGGCCTCAGGCATGTTTAGCATCAGTGAGTAAGCTATGTTCTCTGAAAGCTGCATCTACTCACTTGAGCACTGCTATGCATTTTCTCTAACCTAATTTTAAATATCCTAGGAACATCAATATACCTCATATCTAGAAGTACCTACACACTTGTCTTGAGTCAAAAGGGTGATCTCTTGCACCTGGATTTTTAAGGGACGATTTCCATTCATTATAACTATATAAGACAAATGCTTATTTACATGAAAAAAGAATTGAAACAAGAATTGGTCAAACACTCTTTGGTTTACATTTATAATCTAAAGATCATCACAAAGTGTAAATTTATTCCTAATAAGCTTTTTTGTTTGGTAAAAAACAATATTCCAGAGATAAGATGTCTTAAGATTTTTGTTTTCATTTTCTAACAAAGCTGCCTTAAATAGGAGCCCCTCTCAGTAATTTCAGCAGCAGCAGCAGCCATCTAAGTGTCTAATCTGGTCTAGGTCACTGGCTGAGAACAAGGAAACAAATGGGCATAAATCATGGTCAGATCTGTGAGGGCTTATGGTCCAGTGCAGCAGTTCTCAACCTGTGGGTCGCAACCACTTTGGGGGGTCAAACGACCCTTTCACAGGGGTCGCCTAAGATCATCGGAAAACACATATATAATTACATATTGTTTTTGTGATTAATCACTATGTTTTAATTATGTTCAATTTGTAACAATGAAAATACATCCTGCATATCAGATATTTACATTACGATTCATAACAGTAGCAAAATTACAGTTATGAAGTAGCAACAAAAATAATTTTATGGTTGGGGGTCACCACAACATGAGGAACTGTATTAAAGGGTCGCGGCATTAGGAAGGTTGAGAACCACTGGTCTAGTGGGAGAGATAGGATGTGCACATACAAATATGAATTCATAATACAAGATAAGACTTCAGTAATAGAAATAATACTGCTAAAGATAAGAAGAAAGGATGATCATTAAGGGCCAGACAAGTTGAGATAGGCTTTGAAAAGATGTGACTGTAAGCTTGACCTTTAAGATAGGATTTAGATAAGTTCAGTATGAGAACGAAAGGGCAAAGGCTGAAATGAGTGTAATGTGTTAATAATGAAAACTGACTAAGCTTATTTTATAGTGAAGAGCCAGGAGGTAGAGGGAACCCATAATCCCAAGTCTGAGTCTTTAAACCTAGGCCAGGACAAAAAAAAAAAAAAAAAAGGCACACTTTAATGCAATGGAGCTTTAAATGAAAGTCAACAATCCCTGAGAGTTGGCTGGTTGTTCTCTAGAGCAGGGTTTGACAAACTGCAGTTCACAGGCCAAATCTGCCCTGTTTTAATAAATAAAGTTTTATTGGGACATAGTCATGCACTTTTGTTGACTTATTGTCTTTGGCTACTTTCATGCTATAGCAGCAGAGTTGAGTAGCTGTGACAGAAATTATATGACATGCAAAGTCTAAAATACAGGGTGGGGCAAAGTAGGTTTATAGTTGTGAGTATGTGAAACAGAATTTATTCTTGTATTATTTCATAATTATTGTATTATTTTCCATTCAAACAAGTATAAACCTACTTTTGCCCCACCCTGTATTTATTCTCTGGCCCTCTACAGAAAAAGTTTACTGATCCCTAATGTAGAACAATGAGACCATTAGAAAGCTCCCTGCTACAGGGACAACAATGTGGGGGTGCCAGAGCAGGGTGTGGGAGTGGCAGTGAAGGAGAGTATGGGGGGTGAGGGGGCTGGTGGACACACCATGTAGTGTGCAGATGTGTGTTGTGGAACTGTGCACCTGAAACCTATATGATTTGTTGACCAGTGTCATCCCAATAAATTCAATAAAAGCGGGGGAAGGGCACGGGCGGGGGAAGAAATCTCCCTGCTTTAGAAATCATGCCTGTGATCAATATTTCTATTCAAGGGTACTTCTAAAGTTTGCTAAACACAAACTTTCTATAATAGTCTCAAATGGTATTCAATTCAAATATGCTCAGAAGCAAATAGTCATGTTAAACGTTACCTCCACTGTCATCTTCCAAAAAAACAAACATTTGGGGATTTGAATGAAATTCTGGAGATCTGTGTGGAGACGCTACAAAACCAAAATGGTCTGCATTTGTCCAGAAAGGTCAGATGAAGGAGATGCCCCGGGAGCCAGAAATCATTTCCAGCACCGACCACAGTTTACTCATGTGGGACCTACCTAGAGTCAATGCTCATTTCAAGCGTTCTTTGATTTAGACTCAGTCCCATTCCAAAATTGGGGGAAATAATTCTTCAATTCTTTCTCCTCACTTACTTTACCTGGATAACCCTTATTCATTCTTAGGCCTCCTCTCAAGTAGAGTCAGCCTCAATCAGGGGGCCTGTCTGCACACAGCAGTCTGAGCCAGGTGCCTTTCTGTCTTCCCACTAAACCACCTTGTGCATGACACAGCCATGGCACTTCCCTCCCATGCCACGCTGTCACTTTTCTTGTCTCACACCCCCATCATATCTGTGTCCCTCTCCTCCATCTCACAGGGTACTCAAAAGTATCTGCTGAATTAACACAATTATTGTCTTTGCTTCTAGGAAGATACATACTGTTCTCAGATACCACCTCTCCATGCTTTCTCATCATTTTCTCTACATCTCTCCTCTTTAGCTTATATCCTCATCTATGTCTTTCTTCTCTCAAGTATTCTAGGTTTTACTAGAGCATCTATTTCCTGGTATCTAGAAATAAAACCATGTATTTTCATTTACCTAGAACCCAGAATAAAGCCTAAATCTTAAAATAATAGGGAAGCAGGTACTACTTTTGGAGATTTCCTGTGTGTGTATAGATTACTTCAGTAAAAAACAAAAATGACCGAGACCAGGGGTGGGCAAACTTTTTGACTCGAGGGCCATAATGGGTTCTTAAACTGGACCGGAGGGCCGGAACAAAAGCATGGATGGAGTGTTTGTGTGAACTAATATAAATTCAAAGTAAACATCATTACATAAAAGGGTACGGTCTTTTTTTTTTTTTTAGTTTTATTCATTTCAAACGGGCCGGATTCGGCCCGCGGGCCGTAGTTTTCCCACGGCTGACCTAGACTCACTTCCTACTAGGTATAGAGTACAATGTTTAACTGATGTTAAAATTAACCATCTGTTATTAAAGTCCATCAAGTAAGACTGCTTGTAACATGGAAGGAATTGAATAATATTTCACTTAATGCTTATTCTTAGGAGCTGATGATAGTAACTGGCAGCAACAGCAGCAGCAAAATATACCAATTCATTCTTGCCCCAAATGTGGAGAAGTCCTGCCTGACATAGATACATTACAAATTCATGTCATGGACTGCATCATCTAAGTGTTGACATTTCGCCTCCCCCAAACTGCTGGTAAATGTCAGATTTCTTTTCTCCAAGAGTTCTACTTTTGTGTTATTTGTTTTCACTCAAATATTTTGGCTCATTATGTTTGTTTTAGGAGAAAGAAAACCAGTATGTTCCATATAGAACATTTTTTTGTGTGGATTTCCATAAAATCGCAAAAATAGAATTCTTAACATACCATTCTTCTGATAATAGGATCATTTCTTTAAATGTTCAGTTTAGGTGAGCATTGAACTATTTGTTCATGCAGTTAATGAGGGTATGACATCATGGGACATAGTAAATGTAATTATATGGAAGAAGTATTACTGGTAAACTTTACCTTTTAAATAGGCAAGAAAAATGAAGTGGTCACAGGTTTCTTCAAGAAAAAAGATCTCTGAAGTATTTGTGAAATAAATTATATTATTATTTTTCTTCATCCATTTAAGACAAACCTATTTGGGTTATGTATATATGTGTATGTTGTAGTTCTATTGCAGCCACAGTTGTACCAAAGTTATAATGTGGCTTTTTTCATATGTGCACTCTGAGCTTTTTACTTGGCCATCAGGACAAAGGGAAAAATTTTGGCCTAGATGAAGTGGATACATTAGGGTCACTGGATTTGATATAACCACAGTGCAAATAAGTCATCTTTATTCTTTCATTGTGCTGCAGGTATGTGGGCTTGTACAGTAGAAAGTTTATTCATTTCTAAAAAGAACCACTATTTATTCATTCTCTTCCTAGATTAGGCTATATAATCACAACCATAAAAAAGTTATTGCAAAATAAAATTTTGCTTATGACTCTTTCACATTGTTCATATGGGATTAGCTAATTTCATAGGATGCATTTTCTGGATTCAGCTTCATATAAGCTTATTGCTTGATTCAGATCTGTTTTGTATATTCTATAAATATGAGCAAATCTCTTTACTAGAGACCAGTATGTGTTCTTTGAATTAGAAAGTGTTCTAGCTAAGGAGGTGAAAACATAGGGATGTGCCATATTTTGTGAACCTACAGTTATTAGCTAATACTGGGCCTGCCATAAAAGTAAACAATAACCTATGTATCTAGAGACTATAACATTTAACTGAAAATTAAAATATCTCCTGTTGGGCTTTGTCACAAGAATCTCTCCTAGACAAACTTGATTTAATACACTCATGTACACACACATATGGAATCAAACAGGAAATCAAAGAGAAATGAAATCAAAATAGTTCATTATGCCTTCATGCCAAGAGAACACACTGTACAAATTCAATAGCAATTTAGATTAAAAGATTTTCCCACTTCAGCCCAGGGAGAATGTTTGCTTAAAAACATTTCTAAAATTAACTATGAAAATTTTACTTTTAATTTCTTGCTTAAGGCTTCTAGTTTAATTTTTCTCTACTACTTTATACTAGAGAAAATAGATTTCTATATTATCTTAAATAGAAAAGCAAACCAAATGGTTTTACATTTAAGTTTTGGGGGATATTCTTTTACTTTGTTCAAGTAAAAATATTAGGTTGGTAACAACTCTGAGATACCCAGAAATTCTCTAAACACCTGGAGATTAAATAACACACTTGTATATAGTACATGGGTTGAGAAAGTCTCAAGAGAAATTTAAACAAATAAAATGAAAATAGAACATCAATATTTCAGGAATGAAGCAAAAGCAATGCTTAGCAGGAAACCTAAAGCATTGAATGCCTATATAGAAAAGAAGAAAGATCTAAAATCAATAATCTAAGCTTCCACTTGAAGTAAGTAAAAAAAGAATGGTAAATTAACCCGCCCAAAAAGCAGAAGAAAATAAATAATAAAAATTAGGGCAGAAATCAGTTAAATTGAAACCAGGAAATCAATAGAGAAAAATCAGTAAAACCAAAAACTGATTCTTTGAAATTATCTATAAAATTGGCAAACCTCTAGCCAGGCTAACTAAAATTTTAAGACACAAATTACTAATATCACCAGCAGTGAATAATTGGAACTTGAAATTAAAAAGCACAGTAACATTTATATGAGCACCAAAACGTGAAATAGGTATAAATAGAATAAAATATGTACAAGATCTGATGAAAGAACTCAAAGAACTAAGTAAGTGGAAAGATATTCCACGTTCACGTAAAGGGAGACTCAGTATTGAGATGTCAGTTCTTCCCACCTAGATCTATAGATTCCACATGATCCCAATCAAAATCTCAATAAGTTATTTTGTAGATATCAACAAACTGATTATAAAATTTATACAGAGGCAAAAAACTCAGAATGGCCAACACAGTATTGCAGGAGAATAAAATTGGAGGATACTACCAGAGTTCAAGAACTACTGTAAAGCTATAATAATCAAGATAGAATAGTGCTGGTGAAAGAATAGACAAATATATCAAAGGAACAGAATAGCAAGACCAGAAATAGACCCAGAGAGTTCACTGGTCTTTGACAGAGGAGAAAAAGCAATTTTATGGAGAAAGGATAGTATTTTCAACAAATGGTGCTGGCACAACTGGACATCCATGTGCAAAAGATAAAAAACCTGAATCTATACACAGACCTTACACCTTCTACAAAAACTAACTCAAGCCACAGACTGGGAATAGATCTTTATAAAACAAATATCTGATGAAGGACTAGTATCCAAAATATAAAGAACTCTCAAGACTCAACAGTAATAAAACAACCCAATTTTTTAAATGGGAAAAATAGGTACCTCACCAAAGAAAATATAGAGAAGGCTAATGAGCATATGAAAAGATGCTCAATAGTATGTGTCATTAGGGAATTGCAAATTAAAACGATGATGCTACCACACACTTATTAAATGGCTAAAATCCAAAACAACAACAGCACCACATGCTGGCAAGGATATGGAACAACAGGAACTCTCACTTGTTGGTGGAAATGCAAAATAGTACTTTGGAAGACAGTTTGGCAATTTCTTGGGAAACCAGGCATGCAATCCTTGGCATTTACCCAAATGAATCGAAAACTTATTTCCACACAGAACCTGCACATGAATGTTTATAATAACTTTACTCATAATTGCCAAAACTTGAAAGCAACCAAGATGCCTTTCAATAGGTAAAAGATAAACTGTGATACATCCAGACAATGGAATATTATTCAGTGCTAAAAAGAAATGAGCTATGAAACCATGGAAAGACATAGTTTAAGGAGGAACCTTAAATGCATATTGCTAAGTGAAAGAAGCCAATCTGAAAAGGTTACATACTGTATGATTCCAACTATATAACATTCTGGAAAAAGCAAAACTATAGAGACAGTAAAAGGATTAGTGGTTGTCAATAGTTGGGGGTTGGGAAGGAGGGGTGAATAGGTAAGAGTACAAAGGAGTTTTAGGGCAGTTAAACTATTCTGCATGAATGTATAACATAAAGAGAGCACCCTAATGTAAACTATGAACTTAGATTAATAATAATATGTCAATATTGTAATAATGTACAATTGTAATAAATGTCCCATGCTAATGCAAGATGTTAATAACGGGAAATTATGTGTTGAAGGGGCTATATGAGAACTCTGTTCTTTCCACTCAATTTTTCTGTAATTCTATCATTGTTCTAAAAAAAATAAAGTATTATTTTCTAAAAAATAACTTGAACTATGATTATTTAATACGAACACAGATAAAATGTATTGTGTGCATCATAAAATCAAGATTCTTGTGAAGACTGGCTAACACTTCCATCTGACCTATAATAAAAGGGCTAACTTGGAATTGCCTTTAATTAACTGTCAAATTTATTTTGCCATCATCAGAAATCAAGTATATGAACTGATATTCAAATATTTTAATGGAGCAATAAAAGGTACCCAAACTGCTTTGCTATGAAAGGCAAATAAAAAATAGAAATAATTTAACACTCTTTGGCATCCTTTGACTTACATAGTATGTCATTTAAAAATTATTGAAATTACATTACATACTCTTGCTATGAAAATTTGGTTATTGCTGAGTAATTTAATTGTTATTTTTTTCTAGCTAAGTAATTGCAAAGATGTGAAATATAATACAAAATATTAATTCAGAAGCTCTCAGTGAGCTGAGAGATTTGTGTAGCAATTTTGTCCTTTAAATATATGGAGCTATACTCTTGGATATTTCACATATGTAAAATATATATTGTAGTCATTAACCCAGCACAACCAATGAGTTGAACATTCTAATGAGCTCATTGAAACCACCAAGGATAGCATTTTTTATTGGTTTCCCTTTGTAAAATATCATACTCTGCTATTTAAAGTAACCTCTAGATTGGTTGAAAATCAATAGACATTTATTTGAGCAGCAAAGACAATATTCTGTTATGAAAATTAAGTAGCTTGGGTTTTCCCCTTTCTTAGTAGGGCCATTCATCTCTAAGTAGAGGGTTGCCTCTGATCAAGGATAACATTTTTCTCAGTACAGGGTCTTTGTCCAGTTTGTTGGACAAATTCAAGTTTGGGATGAGGCTCTAGAGCAGTGGTTCTCAACCTTGGCTGCACATTAGAATCACCTGGGAATCTTTTTAAAATCTTGATTTCTGGGCCTCATCCTCCGGAAATTCTGTTTCTTTGTTACTAATGTTATGGCCTCACCCCATAACAAAGAAACAGAATTTCCGGAGGATGAGGCCCAGAAATCAGGATTTTAAAAAGATTCCCAGGTGATTCTAATGTGCAGCCAAGGTTGAGAGCCACTGCTCTAGAGAGTCCTGCACCATACAGTTTGGCAGATGTAAAGGCAAATGTAAACAGATTTCTACAGGCAGGTGGGGGGCGGGGGGGTGGAGGCTGTGAAAAGTGGCTATTTCTCCCAGTAGAAGGTCTGATTTTCTGATTGTGAATAGCATTGCCTCCTGCTGGGCCTAAGGACGGAAGAATTGGTTTAAGTATCTGGTACATTAACTCGGTAAACATTCTCAGATATTCTGCTTCACAATCTCTGCTTAAGAGAACTCAACTGTATTCACTAAACCATCCCAAACCCTATACTTGAAGCCCTGATATGTTCCTCTGGCTTCAATCACAAATCTAAAGACACTTGCTGAAATCTCCAGAGCATCCCCACCGCCTAAATTTATCATCTCTTCCCCTGTCCAAAACAAGGGGAAGAGATGATAGATTCCTTTAGACTTCTAGTCCATTTCTACAATTCCGCCAGTTTCTCCTGGGTATTGCCAACATGGCCACTGTCCTCTCCTTTTCCTGCCAAAAGTAACTTTCCTTTGGTCAGTTACTAAAGCAGACAGGTTTTCCTTCATAATGTTTCCTATTTGTCCCTTCCCTTCAACTCTTATAGCCTGGGACTATGGCAATTTTCTAATGTGCTTCTCTGCCTTCAGTTTCTGGTACAGTCAGTTCCTGAGTACCTGTCTTTGTAGCTCAATCTCCCTCAGCAAAGTCTATAAAGTAGTAATGCCCCAGCCACTGTTGCGAAGTGGATAGTGCCTGGTCCCAGGCACTGCAGGGTCGCAGGTTTGATTCCTGGTCAAGGGCACGGTAACTGGGTTGCAGGTCCCATCCCTGCCCCAGTTGGGGTGCCTGTGGGAGGCAACCAATCTCTCTCTCTCCTTCCTCCCTCCATCCCTCCTCCCGTCCTTCTACTCTCTAAAAAGCAATGGAAAAAAATATCCTCAGGTGAGGATTAACAAAAAAACAAAACAAAGAAAGTAGTAAGAATATTGTATGTGTATTTTCAAGGTTTTCTCAATCCTCACAATGCCCTATAAAATAGCTATTACTATCCACTTTGCAGATGAGTAAGTTGGGGCTCTGAGAGGTTACATAATTTACCCAAGGGTGCACAGTTAGTATGTGGCAGTTACAAATCTCAGTCTTAATTAACTAGAGTCTAAGCACGTAGCCACTCTTTTCTCCTCCCCCACCTGCTCAAACACGGTCTTTTTATAAAAATGAAAATAAACTTGACCTGGAGTTCATCATCCACATAATTCGTTTTACCTACTTATTTTAATGTTTCTCGCTCGTCTCCTTTGTTGCCTCCTCTTCCACAAGATTGGAACTCATTAGTAGTCGCCTTATGTTAATGACGCATACATCTTATCTACCAAATTAGACTGTAAATTCCTAGAATATGGATCACGTCTTTGCTCAACACTTTCTATACCTGAGGCGATAGAAAGAGAAAATGAGGCTCAGGATTGGATGGCATAGGCCCGGAGAGGGTTAGGAACTGAGTTTTGACCTCATGTAGAAATACCATGTGAGAATACTTACACTCCGTGGCGCTGGAGGACACCAAAACACTTTATTTTACCTAAAGGAGCCCAGGACTTCACCGAAGTTCCCTTGCCCCCAACAAGGAGGACACAGGTCACGTGAACCAATCAGGCTGCTCTACGTACGAATCGTTCCTCCACGCCCCTCCCCGGTCGTTTCCTCCAAGGGCTCGGACGCAGCCAATCAGCTCACCTCTAGCCGGCGTGCGTCCAACGTCAGAGACCGGGTGGGGTCTAGTTGGAATTTTGGCGGGCCTGGCTGTAGAAGGGGAAGGCACGGACCGGTGAGAAGCCCGGCCTGGGCGTGTGAGTGGCTCTCGGGCGGCGGGGTAGACGTCCCGCCACGCGCGTCTGTGGTAGAGGTGGGAGCTCCGGGAGCGAGAGCGCGGAGCCCGCGGGCGCTCGGGTGAGGACAGCGGGGGCGGCGGCGGCGGCCGCGGGAGGGCGCGACCGGGAGGTCCGGGGGTGAGCAGTGGCGGGGCACGTCGGAGATGCCGTTTACTTTCGTTAAGGGAGCAGTGTTTTCTTTCTTTAAAGTAACCTTGAAAACGCTTGCCAGGTGCATGCCGTTTGGACTTCTCTTATTTGTTCATTTTTAAAAGTCACAATAATAAATGTTGAGTATGTGCCGTGTACGGGGCTCCAAACACTCATTACCTACGCCCCGTGACGCCTGCAGTCCAAAGAGGATAAAGCAAGTACACGGTAGTGCAGTACAGCCATGGGAAGGGTGAGTTGAGAGGGAGGCGGGAAGGCTTAGAAAAATGGGTGTTTCCGCGGCGGGGGAGAGCTTCCCGAGGGGCCCGCCGCCTGCGAGCGCGCTTGTGTTCACGAAGGCGAATGCCGGCCAGTCTTGCGGGAACACGTTTGCGGGGTGGGTAGAGCGGAGCGGAGTGGACCCGCAGAAAAGATGAGGAAGTAGAAGTAGAGAGTACCCATTGCCTCGTTGGCTTTGTAACATTTTTGCTAAGGGCCATGGAAGGTCATTAAAGAATTTCTATTAAAGGAATACCACTATTGGGTTTCTGTTTCTAAAAGATTTCTAAGGAAAGAAAAGGTTACTGTGGCTGTTGTACCAAAACTAGATTACAGAAGGCCAAAGAGACCAATGCAGTAGTCGGGGCAAA
Source organism: Myotis nattereri (assembly GCF_964212035.1). Taxonomy (NCBI): domain Eukaryota; kingdom Metazoa; phylum Chordata; class Mammalia; order Chiroptera; family Vespertilionidae; genus Myotis; species Myotis nattereri. The sequence goes on along the minus strand of NC_138075.1, from coordinate 93,816,835 downwards.
AGATTGATAGTGGCTTGGACTAGGCTTTTGGCAGTAAAATGGGGGAGGAGTGGAAGTTTTGAGCAATATTGTGAGGATAAGAACCATAGCACTTGTCAGATGGCCCTAGGTATGAGGGTGAGGAAAAGGCATGGGTTTGGGTGGAAAGGGTGGTTGGCTATAGAAATGAATAAGATAGTTTCCGCTTTCTAAACTCCCGAGGAGCTTACGACCCAGCAGATTCCCCAATAGACAGCACAGTAATACTGTTTACAGTTTGTTTCATCCATGTATTCTAGTATCATACTCCTCTGTACCTCACCTGAGTTTCTACAACCATAGTTTGCAAAAAAAGAAAAAGGGAACTGCTTCCATACTAGGGGGAAGATGGTGTTGGCGGTAGGGGTGAGAATGGTCAGATTCCGAATGGATTCTAGGATTGCAGTCCCTAGGAATTGTAGGATTCTGGACTTTTTGGATGTGCAGTGTGTGCAAGAGAGAACCAAGGGTGACTTCTCTTGGTTTCACAGAGCCAAGATCCTGCATTACTGCCATCTCCTGGGCACCTGGTCCTCCTTGGAAGTTCACTGTCGCCACTGTTCCCTAGACAACATGGATGGTAAGTCCTGGCAGTTCTCTCAATTTTCTTTTGTTTTTAGAAAATTATCCTTTGTGGATTTGTTGTTTATTCTACTTGCAAAATAGTGAAAATAGCTGCCCCACCCTCAGGTGTTGTCTAAGTGGGTCACTTCAGTCACTGAATGTTACTTGTTTTAATCAGGTGGGATTTATTTATTTTAAAATATATTTTTATTGATTTCAGAGAGGAAGGGAGAGGGAGAGAGAGAGAGATACATCAATGATGAGAGAGAATCATTGATCTGCTGCCTCCTGCATGCCCCCTACTGGGGATTTAGGCCACAACCGGAGCATGTGCCCTTGACCGGAATCGAACCTGGTACCCTTCAGTCTGCAGGCGGATGCTCTATCCACTGAGCCAAACCAGCTAGGTCTAATCAGGTGGGATTTATTCTGGCATTACTGGTTGTCTTTCATAATAATGATGATAGTTGGCATGTACTTACAATGTGCCAAGTGCTGCTCTAAGATCCTTAATTATATTAACTAACATAATCCTCATAGCAACTGTGTTTTGGAAACAGAAAGACCAGTGTCAGAGCAGGGATTTGAACCCAGGCAGTTTCAGAGTTCACATTTAATATTGAAGTCTGTTGAGCCCAGGCTGGGTTGCTCAGTTGGTTAGAGTGTCAATCTCATACATTAAGGTTACAGGTTTGATCCGCCCCCTCCCCCCCCCCCCGCCCCCGCAGAGGCACATACAAAAATCAATCAATGAATGCATAAATAAGTAGAACAACAAATTAATGTGTTTTTCTTCTCTCCCTTTCTCTCCCTCCCTCGCTCCCCCCTCTCCCTCTCCCAATCTACCTCCTTCCCTCCTTCTCTTCCCCACTCTGTCTCTAAAAATCTATAAGTAAAAGAAATCTGTTGAAGTGGTTTTAGTCTAGCTCTGCCTTAAATTATTATAGTCCTTTCTAGTTTTGTTCATTTTGCAGGAATGTGTGCAAATATTTACTTAAGAAATGTTGTTCTAATTAGCAGAGCTTAGCCAGGGAGCAGCACAAAACTGATTGTGCTGGCTGTGAAGAGAGGATCCTATATAATAAAAGGCTAATATGCAAATTGTCCCCTCAACCAGGAGTGCGACCAAGGGACAGGGCCGGCCAGCCAACCACCTGAAGCCCCTCCCCCCGGCCAGTCCAGCCCAGCCCAATCACCCCAATTGGGGCGGGCGGGCCAGACTCCACCCGTGTACGAATTCATGCACCAGGCCTCTAGTAACATAAAATGCATTCTTTTTCTGGTTGTATAATTGAGCTCACTGTCTGAAACTGTATTTTTTTAATCCAAGTTTATTATACATTGTCCTTTTTTTAAAAAAAAGTACAATTCAGTGTTGTTGAAATTCATTACACTGTGATATTATGTGAAATTGATTGCACATTAGTATAATGATAGTTTCTTGTTTCCTAAAATCATCACAAATTACCTTTATGTAATACAGAGTGTAATTTTTTTGCTATGAGAAGGTCGGGAAAATAAGTGGTGAATGGGTATGTGTTCTCTAAGAAGTCATTGTAGCTAATAAAATCTCATTTGGTTGACATGGCCTTACAATTTGATCCAGTATAAATTAAATCAAAATGTTTCCTGGTGCTAGAGTTTCCTGAACAACATTCCTGCTTACATTCTAGTAGAGATAACAAGATAACAAACAAGTAAGTAGAAAAATATCTGGTAGTTGATAGGATGGGAGACACTGGAATGAGTTTGTATGCTGAGAGAAATGCTCCAGAAAGTGGAAAAATTGGTGATGTGGGAGAGAGAGAGAGTTTTGGGGAAGCTGGGAGTAATGGGTTCAGGTTAATAAATGGAAGAACTGGCCATAAATAGGACTAGACACTTCATCCATTTTCATAGGAGGAAAAGCAGAGAATATATGTTCAGGTTTAGTAGTGAAAGATGATGGAATCTGATTGCTTCCTTTGTTTGTTTTTTTAAGTGTGAGACAAGATCAGCTAAGAGTAAAGATGGAGGATAGACATTAGAGGTTTGAGAAGTGGCTGAAGTGGTTAGAAAATAAGAAAGCAATTATTAGGGAAATGTGGGGATTTTTAAGCACTACTGAATGCTTATTTGTTCTGGCAGTATATATTTAAAGTTTAACCAATCAGTATGGCGATCTTTTTCTAGGAAAGTTCACCAGTTGGGGTGCAGGCATGGAAGTAGCAGTCTGTTGGCTTTAATCAAGGTCAACATTCATAAAATTTTAGAAATTGTATAAAGATTGAAGTTTAGAAAATATTCACAATGATATATATCCTATCTAATAAAAGAGAAACATGGTAATTAGCGTACAACCGCTACCCTTCCCATTGGCTAATCAGGGAGACATGCAAATTAACTGCCAGCCAAGATGGCGGCCGGCAGCCAGACAGCTGGAAGCGAACATGAGGCTTGCTTGCTTCAGTGACGGAGGACTCCACCGTTCCCCGCCTGCCTTGCCGGCCTCTGAGCTTGCAGTTTGAAACATTGTAACAAATATAGAAGCTAAACAAAACCCCAGAAACCTGCTTTCATCCGGCCAGGATCTCAGAGCTGGAGTTATACATTGTTTCGAGTATAGAACCCAAACAAACCAGATACCTGCTTTCAGCAGCAGAGGCCTCAGAGCTGGAGCAAGAGCTAAAGCTGGCCCAGAGTAAAAAAAAGAAAAAGAAAAAAAGGAGCAGTTGGGAGCTTCAGTCACCTGCCAGCCTGAAAACAGCCCTCAGCCCCTCATCCAGGCTGGCCAGGCACCCCAGTGGGGACCCCCACCCTGAAGGGTGTGTGACCAGCTGCAAACAGCCATCATCCCCTCACCCAGGCTGGCCAGGCACCCCAGTGGGGACCCCCACCCTGATCCAGGACACCCTTCAGGGCAAACCAGCCAGCCCCACCCAAGCACCAGGCCTCTATCCTATATAGTAAAAGGGTAATATGCCTCCCAGCACCGGGATCAGCGTGACAGGGGGCAGTGCCCAAACCCCCTGATTGCCCTGCGGCTCTGTGTATGACAGGGGGCGGGGCCCCAACCTCCCTATCCACCCTGCTCTGTTCATGACAGGGGAAGGCGCTCCAGCCCCCTGATCACCCTGCTCTGTGTGTGAGAGGGTGCAGTGCCCCAACCCCCCCCCCCCCCCGGCCCTGCTCTGTGTGTGACAGGGTAGAGCCATAACCTCCCCATCGGCCCTGCCCTGAGTGTGAGAGTGGCGGTGCTCCAACCCCCTGATTGGCCCTGCTCTGTGGGTGATAGAGGGTGGCGCCCCAATCCCCCCCCCCCGCCCCCCACGGGCCCTACTCTGTGTGTGATGGGGTAGAGCCATAACCTCCCCATCGGCCCTGCCCTGAGTGTGACAGTGGCAGCGCCCCAACCCCCTGATCGGCTCTGCTCTGTGGGTGATAGGGGGCGGCGCCCCAACCCCCTGATCCACCCTGCTCTGTGTGTGACGGGGTGGTGCCCCAACTCCCCTATCAGCCCTACTCTGTGAGTGACAGGGGGGAGCTCCTCAACCCCCAGATGGACCCTGCTCTGTGCGTGACAGGGGGGGAGCTCCCCAACCCCCTGATGGGCCCTGCTCTGTGCGTGACAGGAGGCGGCGCCCCAATTGGTCCTGCTCTGAGCCCGACCAGGGGCTGCACCTAGGGATTGGGCCTGCCCTCTGTCACCCGGGAGCAGGCCTAAGCCAGCAGGGCTTTATCTCCCGAGGGGTCCCAGACTGCGAGAGGGCACAGGCCGGGCTGAGGGACCCCCTCTTCCCCCCCAAGTGCACAAATTTTTGTGCACCAGGCCTCTAGTGTGTGTATGTATGTGTGTGTGTGTGTGTATATATGTAAATTAGCCAGGACACTGTAACAGTCACGACCAACTCAGGAGGAGGCTGCGTGCGCAGATGGGCGGGAGGGGACTGCGTGCACAATGAGGCAGGCCACAGATGGCACAGGCCCGGAGACAGGGAGGCCTGCCCCAGAGCAGAGACACACACAGGGGGGCCCCCCCACCCCAGCAGCCGCGGTGCACCAGCAGTCCCTCCTCTGTTCACGAGCTGCAGAGGAAACACCTTTGCAGACCGCTCATTGGCTAAGCTCCCTGTACGCCACTCACAGTGTTCTTGGCAACTTGGGTAATAAGAATCCAAGGTGATGTAGGGTTTTTCCACCTCACTCCTGGAGGCAAAAACAAAGGTCCACTGCTGGAGGGGCTAAGAAATGTCATATCCTGCCCTAGCTGGTTTGGCTCAGTGGATAGAGCCTCGGCCTGCAGACCGCGTTGTCCGGGTTCGATCATGATCAAGGGCATGTACCTAGGTTGCAGGCTTCTCCCTGGCTGAGGCCCGGGTCAGAGTTCATGCAGGAGGCAACCAATCAAAGTATGCCTCTCACATTGATGTTTCTCTCTGTCTTTCCCTCTCTCTTCCATGCTCTCTAAAAATCAGTGGAAAAATATTCTCAGGTGAGGATAAAAAAAAAAAAAAAAGAAATGTCATATTCTATGAAAGATACATCTTGAAAATGCATAAAGAAAGTTGTCATTTTTTGTGGTGAAGGGACTGGAGTCCGTGTTGATGAAAACACCATGGCAGCCAGCAGTGGCAGCCACAGCGGAGTGATGCGGGTGGTGCCTTTCCCTGATCAGCCTGGTTGCCTCCTGCAGAGGACATCTCCTGAGGGCTCCCGGACCTAAAGGGGGCAGATTGGGCTGAGGGGACCCCCCCCCCCCCCCCAGTGCATGAATTTTGTGTACCGGGCTTTTAGTCTATTATAAAAGGCCAATGGCCGTAACAACCAAATGACCAATCACCAGGCGGTGCGTTGATGGATCTCGCGGCACGGGTCTTGCGGTGTGGCGGTTCTGGGGTCCCGCCAGTGCAGTGGGTGTGGGGTCATGCCAATGGGGCAGGTCTGGGTCTCGTGTTATTTCGCGCGCTGGGCCTCTAGTGAATAATAAAATTGACTATAAGGTGATAAGGTGATTATACAAAAAATAATGTACTCTTAGAGTAGGAAAAGACACCATTTAACCTGTATAACTTGATTGTAATCAGGAGTGTACTATTAGGTTATCACAGACCTTTAGAACTGAATTAGACTTGAAATATAACTTTTGTACCACTGTGTGTGTGTGGGTGGGTGTACGTGTATATATGTATATATATATATATTTTTTTTAATCCTCACCCGAGGATTTTTTTTTTATTGATTTTAGAGGGAGAGGGGGAGAAAAAGAGAAATATCAATATGAGAGAGAAACATTGATGGGTTGTCTCTCACACACACCCTGACCAGGGATGAAACCTGCAGCCTGGGCATGTGCCCTGATTGGAATTGAACTGGAGACCTTTTGGTGCATAGGATAATACTCTAACCAACTGAGCCACACCAGCCAAGGCACTCTTGTATTTTTTTTAATAACAACACATGCCACTATAAAAAAGAAAAGATTTTTGTCAAGGAACCTGAGGGCATGCAAGAGAAGCGAGGGAATGAAGAGTTGTTAGAAGGCAGTGATTATAATGATGGAACATGGATCCAAAGTGGGGACTGAAGGAATGGAGTATGAGGGATATTAAAAATATTGTAGGCAGGTCGATGGATTGTACTTCTTAATAAAGATGGAGGGGCCCTGGCTCCTGGTGTTCAGTGGTTAGAGCGTTGGCCGGGCACACCCCAGGTTAGATTCCCAGTCAAGACCATATATGGTGGTTGCAAGTTTGACCCCAGCAGGAGGCAACCAATCTATGGGTCTCTCTCACATCGATGTTTCTCTCTCTTTGCTCTCCCTTCCTCTCTCCATCCATCTCTCCTTTCCACTTTCTCTAAAAAAAAAAAAAAAAAATACCGTTGGGTGAGGATTAACAAAATAAAACAAAAAAGATGGAGGGGAAGTAGGAGGAATCCCAAGGGAAGTTAGTAAATGACAGCAACCAGAGGGCTTCTTGATGAAAAAAATCTGATGTCATATTGTGTGGTTTTGAAGAAAGGTTAATAGTTCCAGAGTGACAGTGATAAGCAAGAAGACATCAGGGCCCTTGAGTTGATTACCAAATATTTATTACACTAGAGGCCCAGTGCACAACATTCATGCACGGGTGCCGTCCCTAGGCTTGGCAGGTGATAGAAGCGCGAGCATCTTGTGTCGAAGGGCAGGTCCCAGCTGAGCTCTGGGCCCTGGGCAGCACCTGGGCCCCCAGGCCCCCGCATGCGCTCTCTTCCACCTGAGTCACAGCGCTCAAGTCCCCACACAGAGATGTGGTGACTATGGCCAGACACCGTGGGCCGAGGCACAGCATGAGCCTCTAGGCCGCCCAGCAGTGCTGCATGGAAGCCTGGTGGGCAGCGCACTCTCTCCCAGCTGGCCTCGCAGACCGGCTCCTGCACAAACCCACGGGGAGCCCGACCGGCCCCTGTGGACCCGGCGGCTGTGGCCCTGCTCACCTGGAAGAGGCCATGCGGGTGCAGGGCGGGGTCCTCGCGGGTACCTGGTGCCTGGGCACAGGGGCTTCCCTGGCACGTGAGCCCTGGCGTCCCAGGGGAGGGTAGCAGGGGGAGTGAGAGTGAGCTCAGTGGACACCCCACATTCTCACTGCACCTCTGTCCCGTCACCCCTGCCCCCAGGTAGCTAGTGAGAGGTCACAGGCCCCCCCCCCCCCCCCAGGCACCACAGGAGGTTGGTTGCTGACACCCACCCCCAGTTCCCCATCCCAGCTCTGGGCCCAGCCCCGATCAGGCCATCAGGGCCTGCCGGCCACTGGTCGCCATCTGTGGACAATTGGGCCCCCTCTTGCACCGCCTTCGCCTAGCGCTGCCCACTCACCTGCTCCACCATCCAGCCGTGGTACTGCTCTGGTCAGGGCCCATCGGGGCCAGCAGTGCCTCCACTGCCGCCCACTGCCAATGCCCCATTGCCAGCGCCCGCCATGTTCCACGCCACCCCCTGGTGGTCAGCGCATGTCATAGCGAGCGGTTGAACTCCCAGCTGAACTCTCGGTCAAGGGGACAATTTGCATATTGGGCTTTTATTAGATAGGATGCCTGGTGTGTGCTGGAGACTGTTCCAGCATTTGGAATATGAGGTGTGTGCAGTTAAACAAATCCCACTCAAGGGGCAGCTTGATTTCTAACAGCTACTGAGTGTGTAGAGAAACTTGCTAGTAGTAGATTCTGAGTCCCAGATAGCAGATCCCAGAGGTCTGTGAGTAAGAAGGCAGGAAGATGGGTCAACATAACATCAGGAAAACATGATTTTTGGTGGTGACTGAGGTAACCTGGGATAGTGGCATCATGAATTAGTCTGACTTCTCTCATGAAAGAAGGTGAGTTCAAGGCCAAGAGTATGGAGCCACAAGGTAACATATTTCACTCGTGACTCCCAGTGGTGTGGATCAAGGCCTCTTCTTGGGGGGTGCTCTCTACAGCAGCTAGGAGCAAGAGAGAGGCTCCCTTGCCAGGATGTGACCATCTCACCTGGAGCACAGGGAACCCGATTGCCTCTTCTCTCTTGCTGCACCCTGTACTCCTAGAGTCTGCGGACTAAGCATTCAAAACTAATTGTTTTACAACCTCTGACTTTAAGCTTCAGATCCTTTCATTAGATTCTAGGCCTTAAATTTGGCTGTTGGCTCTTTCCCATCTGGTATGGGAGTGTAGAGCAGTAGAAAGGATACTGATTTCCTGATCTAGAGCTCTCCATCCTAGCCCAGGCTCCTGTGCTGACCTATTTCACCACAGGCCCCTGAGCAGGCCCCTGCCCTGTCTGGACTTCAGCTCCTGTCTTTCCAGTGAGGGAGTGAAATAGCCTTAATGTTTTTGTTTCAAATGCTTCTGATTTCATAAAGGAATAATGCCTGAATAGGGAGAAAAATGAGCAAAGAAAATAGACAAATCAAAAAAAGAAGAAATCCACTGGCCAGTTACCATAAGCAAGAATTTACCTCAACTAGTAATCCTAGAAATGCAAATCAAAACAATAAGCCACCTGCCTTTTAAAATCATCCAGCAGATTGGCAAAATATCTTAGGTGATCTATCAGATTTAGTGAGGGGGTAGGGAGAAATGGTACTTGAGTACAATGCTAGTGAGAGTACAACCACTTGAAGAACGATTTGGCAGTATCAAGTAAATTTGGAAAATGTGCATTCCCAACAATCCAGGACTTTCACATTTGATATGTATTTCCAAGGAACTTTCACACATGTACAAGGTATATGCATGATTATAGCATACTTTGTAGTGTGAAAATATTGGAAATAGCTCATATGTTCTTTATTGGAAAGTGAATTAATAAAATGTGACTCATTCTTATCGTAGACTACTGAACAGCAATTGAAAGAAATAAGTATATGTTTTGATTTGGATCAGTCTTACATGCAATCTTTCTGTATCCTGAAGGAAAACAGGATACAGGGTAATACATATAGTATGAAGTAATTTATATAGATATTTGTAAGACAACCAAATACTGTGTATTACTTACAAGTACCTATATATTTGTTAAAAGTTTGAAAAATTGACTAGAATGATATACCAAAATTATGATAGTGGTTGTAGTGGGGCCTGGAGGTAGTGATATGGAGTTGGAATAAGATTTGGCTTGAGTTTTTTTGTTTTGTTCTGTTTTGAGCCAGCCGTGGGCAAACTACAGGCCCGTTCGGCTGTTCTGTCCGGCCCGCGGAGCCGAAAGAGCGGAGGGTTCTCTTGCTCTCCCCTCCGCTCCTTCACCAGCAGCAGTGTTAACATGTATTAGTTCACACAAACACTCCATCCATGCTTTTGTTCCGGCCCTCCGGTCCAGTTTAAGAACCCATTGTGGCCCTCGAGTCAAAAAGTTTGCCCACCCCTGTTTTAAGCTTTTAAAAATTTAATGTAAAGGCCAAAAGAAAACCTGACAAAATGTTAGTGGTGGCTAATTCTGGCTGATGGAATATGAGTATTTTTAAAGATATATATAGATATATGTATATATATAGATATATATATAGATATATAGATAGATATAGATATAGATATAGATATAGATATATATTGATTTCAGAGAGGAAGGGAGAGGGAAAAAGATAGAAACATCAGTGGGCGTCGAGCCTGCAAACCCATCATGTGCCCTGACTGGGAATCAAACTGGCCTCCTGGTTCATAGGTTGACACTGAGCCACACTGGCTGAGCAGGATATGAGTACATTTTATGTACCTGTCTGTATTTTTTAAAAATTGCTCAAACAATTAAAAACTGGAGAAATAGCCTGCCAGTGTGGTTCAGTGGGTGAGCATCAACCTATGAACCAGGAAATCACAGCTCAGTTCCCGGTCAGTGCACATGCCCAGGTTGCGGGCTTGATCCCTGGTGGGGGACATGCAGGAGGCAGGTGATCGATGATTCTCATCATTGATGTTTCTATCTCTCCCTCTCCCTTCCTCTCTGAAATCAATAAAAAATATATTTTAAAAAATATTTTTTAAAAAAACTAGGGGAATATGTACATCTAGGGCCTAAATATATGTTTAGTGTGTTTTTCAGTTTACTCCCTTGTGGGTTGAAGTTGGTATGCAGGAAGTTGTCTCATTAGCTGATGTAGTGTAGGGAAAAAGATCTAGCCTAGTGATTGGCCCAGTGTGATTACTAAGCAGATATTGGCCCCTTCTTCCTTAGCCCAGAGCCCTCCGAGAAGCACTTGGGAAGAGAGAAGGTGGAGATAAGACCAGTGATTATACCAGGAAAATTGATGAAATATAGTCATTTTAATTGTGTTATGAATGTTGACTGTTTTAATTAACTATGCTTTCATTAGCAGTTCTTCTCAGGTAGGCTTATTTTCTCTCCTTTTTCTTCTTTTTCCCCTAGTGGGTGAAGATGAATTGTCCCTGCTGACTTCACTACTGGAAGAGAATGAGTCAGCCTTGGATTGTCATTCGGAAGAGAGCCACCCTTCCATCCAGGATGATGGTAAACCCGATACATTTGATGAGCTCTTCGATGCTGATGGTGACGGTGAATCTTACACAGAGGAGGCTGATGATGGGGAAGTGGAAAAGACTCAAGACCAAAAGGAAAATTTGGCTACTCTCTTTGGAGATACGGAGGACTTATCAGATGAAGAAGTTCCTGCATTACAATCAACTAAAAGCAGAGCCCTCCCTGCTCCTGCTCCCAGTCAAGGGAAAACTAATCAAGAGTTACAAGGTGCCCTAACTGCTTGCTTTCTCTAGACTAGAAGAAGACCACCAGTCTCACAGTTTCATTAAGATAACTGTTGAGTCAAGAGTGGAGATAAATGATTTGTAAAAAAAAATTGTCTGAGTTAGTATATCAAACATTTAAGGCCAGCATTTCAGCACACAAAGCAATAGCCAGCCAGCAACGTATATATGTATCAGGGACAGCCAACTATAGTTGGTCCTTCACAGGGTGACTCTAACACTTTTCATGCTTATTACAAAAAAAATTACTTTGGAAGTTATATGCAAATGGAGCCAGACGAGACTATAAAAGCTATTGCACATTCTATTTGAGCAGGAGACCATTTCTGAACAGAAGCTTTGAGGAGTGTACTTTTCTTATTCCTGGCATCTTCTCTTATATTTTTAAATTATAATAAAATTCTGTGGTTGGCAGTTTCTTCTGATACAGGACCAAGCATTTGTTGTATTATGATATTCTGTGAAATTAATGTTTTGATTCCTAAAAACTTAACTATAGATAGGTATCTGTGATATCTGTCAGTAGTACAAATTCATAACTGGCTTTGGTATTAGAGGCTTGATTACTGGAAATAAGTTTATTTCTCTAAAGGGACCCCTTCGAAGTGTAAAAGTTAACTGAGTTCTTAGTATGTGATTATATTGTGGGTCTTGAGGTTTGGGGGGAAGATGGGTGGACACCAAAAATAATTCCAGCACTTTTGTCATGTATAATATTTCTTCTGGTTTGCTTCTTAAGTCAATATTTTTTCCCCTAGATGAGTTAAGGAAGTTGCAAGAGCAAATGAAGTCCTTACAAGAACAGCTAAAAATGGCGACAATTAAACAGCCTGCAAGTCCAGCTTGTCCACATAAATCTGGTAATCAGACTGTAGTTGTAGTAATAGTATGCATTTCTCATATTAAGAAATTATAACATTTCTGCATCCAATTCCTGGTAAAACTGCTCCTGAGCCCCTTTCTAAACTCATTACTAATTTCTTTTACTTTTAATCAAGTAGAGAAGTCTCCACGCCCCCCTCTTAAAGAGAAGAAAGTTCAGAGAATTCAGGAGTCAACATGCTTTGCTGAAGAGCTTGATGTTCCTACTCTACCAAAAACCAAGCGAGTGGCTCGGACACCAAAAGTTTCACCTGCAGGTGTAGTATTCAAGGCCTCCTGGTTTCTCACTACTCTGATTCTGTTGAAAATATATTTTGGCACTATCGTGTGTGTGTGTGTGTGTGTGTGTGTGTGTGTGTGTTTCATCTGCCCCCTGAGAAAAGTTTCTTGAGAATGGGAAGCATATACTCTATTATGTACTCTTTCTCTACATCTCAAAATGCTTAGAAAATTTTTAGGTAGAGAGTAGGTATGTCCTAAACATTTCATGGGTTGAATTTTTTTTTAACTCTGTTTTAAAAAAAACTACATAACACCAAGTCTTGTAGTTGACTTGAACTATAGTAAAAACTAACCACTGGATCTCATGCTAGCAATCTAGAGATTCAATCTTTTGACTTGTCAGAATGAGGCACAGATTCTCTTATAAAAGAATCAGGTTTTATTTGAAGTTAGGTTGTGTTAAATTAGAAGGTCCATTCTTTAGAAAAATTTTCCTTGCCAGTAGTCTGGAATAGTATTCAAATAAAAGCCTATTTCAGCACACACATATATACACACACAATAAAATGAAAGAGATTTATAAGCTCTTTGTATTGATTTTGTTGTATTGCCTCAGTTTGCCCAAAGTGATTATTATTTGGAAGACAAAATGGTCTGTAGATAACATAGCTGAGAGTAAGCAGTATTTTTTTGACCACGGGAGATTAAAAAGGCCCTTTTGAATAGCATTGATATATGGGACAATAGTAGAGAATAGTTGCAGCCTCTGAGTGTTCATATTTATTTGACAACAGATTTATACTTTACATATCTATTTATGATAGTGTCCATCCCTTTAGGATCTTTGGCATTACTAAGGTATTTCATTAGGTAACTTCCAGAATTCAGTTTTGAGGGGTGGGACATGGTTTCTAGAGATCCTAAAGTTCAGGGTTGCCCTGGCCCCTAGTTTGGGAGCAGTGATCCAGAGGGTAAACAAAAATCTGATTGAAGAGAAAGTGATATTTTATTAAGGAAAATACTCAAACTTTCTGACCTTCAGGAGCACTGTCAAATACTTCTAAAATAGGAAAAATAACCATGTCAGTAGAATACTTTGATCCTCCCCAAATCCCCTTACCCCACGAATGAAATTGAATGGGTTGAAATGAAATGAAACAAACAAGAAAAGAAGCTAACTTTGGATTTTCTTCAGGTGGGATTTGATCTGTGCACAAATATCCACTAATTATGGAATTCTGAAGGAGAGCTCTTGCTCCCTCATAAAATCTACCACAGTGAATACTCAATAAATGTCTTTGCAGAAGAATGATGTTTTGGGTTTGTTTGTTTGTTTGTTTTAAATATATATTTTTTTTTTTTCTTTTAATTTCAGAGAGGGAGAGAGAGATAGAAACATCAATGATGAAAGATAATAATTGCTTGGCTGCCTCCTGCACAATCCCTACCGGGAATCAAGTCCGCAACCTGGGCATGTGTCCTGACCAGGAATCAAACCGTGATCTCCTGGTTCATAGGTTGATTCTTAACCATTGGCCAGGCAAGGAACGGTGTTTTAAATTGGCACTATCTAATATAGCAGTCACTAGCCACATGCCACTATTTAAATTAGTTTAACTAAGTTAGACATTCATTTCCTTAGAAACAATAGTCAGTTATAAGTAATCAGTGGCTGCCGTATTAGACAGCACCAGTATCAAACATTTTCATCATTACAGAGATTTGAGGGCAGTACAGAAATGATCTTGTGGGCTTCCTTTGTTTTCTCAATATTTGATTATTGTGTGGTGGATAAAAAAAGAACAGTTCTCTTAAAAATGTAGTTATCAGTGTGGATTTCTTTTCATTTAATTTTTATGTTAATTTTCTAGAGCCCAAAAGCTCACCTTCAAAGATGATATGTGCACCCTCCCAACCACTCCGAATGACGCCTGGGAACAAACCTAACTGGATGACTAGAGATAAGGGTGTGGAGGCCGCCAGGAGTTCTAGGGACATAGCTCAGCCGGTCTCTGTGGAAGCCTTCTCTGGCCTGAGGCTCAGGTCAGTAACTGACAGCTCCTCACTGATCACATGCCCTGCCAGATGCCTCGTCCTTCTGTCTGAGGGCTGAGCCTTTTAGAAATAGTATATTTGTACAGCAGATCCACATAACACCAATAACTCTGGAACTTGACAAAACTTGGCATTGAGCACTGGTTGTGATTCAGTATATTTGCATATGAAGTATTTAAGGAAGACTTTTGCTTGGATGGATAGATAGGTAAATAGATAGATGTGAAATTATATTTAATCAGAAACTGACAGAAAGAAACAGTGATAGAAACTGTTTTGAAATACATAAAGATACATACAGTTTAACCAGGATAATAGTATCTTGTAATTGATGTTAAGAAAAATAGCTGTGCTCCTTTTTTTTTAATAACCTTTAAGATAAATTTATATTCTTTGCATCTGTTATGTGGAAAAACTAAGATACTCAATTAAAATAGGATTAAATCCCAGGATCAGTTCAGTGGAAAGTGTAGACTTTTAAAAATCCTCTGTGCTCTATGCCCCTACTCCATTGCATCTCCATCATTACTTCTCTTAAAGCCCAGGGTGGAGCGGTAATCTTTACTCTGAGACCAGATTGCTCTTAGTTCAGTCCTGATTGGCCAAGTGCACCCCCTCTAGAACACTTAAACCTTGTCGATCTAAACTAAAACTACCAAGCTCTTGAATTGTATATTATTGAGCTGGGGAAAAACAAGCTGCCATTCTGCAGTATGGTACTATATATAGAGTAATACAGTGGACGTGTATTGTGAAAACTCAGTAGTACTCCAAATCAATAAAAGTCAATGTTTTAATTATGGTTGAGATGGAGGCTGAGGGATGGAATACAGTAAAGCTCCTTAAGTAGCTTTAGCTTCTTTTTCAAGGTAAACATGACCTTCTTGGGATTATACTGCCTGCCCCAGCAAGCTCCCAGGTGACACTCCTGGTGGATAATGAAAGATGTTGCTGATGCAAGTGTAATGCATGTGGGAATTGAATGGAGGTAGACAAAGTTGAAATTACTCAGCCAGAGCTTCTCAGTGGCCTACAAATTTAAGGGAGTGCAGAATTGTTTGAGTCCCTGTAATTGTAATACGTGAACCTCAGAGCCTAAAAATACTCTGAAGAATAGTAATCTGATGGTAGCATATTAACGCACACAAATCAGGCAAAGAAAAGGATTTCTCCTGAATATTATTCATTATTCAGACTTAGCTCTAGACAGTGATGGCGAACCTTTTGAGCTCGGCTTGTCAGCATTTTGAAAAACCCGAACTTAACTCTGGTGCTGTGTCACATACAGAAATTTTTTGATATTTGCAGCCATAGTAAAACAAAGACTTATATTTTTGATATTTATTTTATATATTTAAACGCCATTTAACAAAGAAAAATCAACCAAAAAAATGAGTTCGCGTGTCACCTCTGACACGCGTGTCACAGATTCACCATCACTGCTCTAGGACTTTCTATTCTAGAAGACTACTGAAAGAGTCAAAGGCACATTTATTTGTGTTTTTTCTCTTGTCCTTGAATATATAATGTAATCAAACATGGAGCAGATACTAATATTTACTAGAGAGATAATTTGCAAATTCACCAAGTTTTAGCCAGTCATTAGAAACAAGAATATATTAATTGAAGCTAGAGTTAACACTTTTATTAGAGGCCCGGTGCAGGGATATCAGACTACTGGTTTCGGCCTGATCCCCACAGTCTAGGCCGAGGGAACCCACCAGTGCACCGCGCCACTAGTATGTATATAAGATCTTTGGTTAATTTCTTCCCACCTCCCTCCTCCCTGCTTCCCTCTGAGATTCATCAGTCTGTTCCATGTTTCAATGCCTGTGCGTTAAGCGTCTGCCCCCTGGTGATCAGTGAGTGTCACAGCTATGGGTCGAAAGGCATATGTGTGTGTGTGTGTGTGTATATATAATATATATATATGGGGGGGGGGGGGGAGGCAGACAGACTAGGGGCCCAGTGCATGAATTCATGCACCTTGAGAGGAACTGTGGGCCGGGAGGCTGTGGTGGGCACAGGAGCGGGTCTCGGCCCATCCCCTGTGTCCCCGCCCAGCCCCTCCCACCATGGCCCCAGGTTCCCTATCTGCTGGCAGCCCCGCTCCCGCTGTCACCACTCCCATGTGCTGACAGCGCCGGCCCCTGCTCGCACCCACTGACAGCATGGAGTGATTGGGGCTGGCGCTAGCAGCAGGTGCAAGCGGGGCCAGCACTGGCAGTGGGTGCAAGTGGCAGCTCCAGAGTCATCAGTGGGTGCAAGTGCCAGGCGGGACCACGGCACAAGGGAGCAAAGAATTTTCAGTAACCACATGAGGCTCGCCCCAATGACAGCAACTGGTGCCCCTGCTCACCTGTTCACCATCCCACTGCGGCCGACACCCACCATGTTCCGCGCGTACCCCCTATAGTGATCAGCGCACGTCATAGTGACCGGTTGTTCAGTTGTTCCTCTGTTCAGTCTGTTTGCACATTAGGGTTATAGATGGTCTACTAATTGCTGATTTCTTGACACAGACGGCCTCGAGTGTCCTCCACAGAAATGAACAAGAAAATGACAGGTCGAAAACTGATCAGACTGTCTCAGCTCAAGGAAAAGATGGCAAGTGAAAAACTAGAAGAAGTAGACTGGGTAACATTTGGGGTTATATTGAAGAAAGTCACTCCGCAGAGCTGTAACAGTGTGAGCCATTTTATTTATTTATTTTTTATTAACAGTATTACATATGTCCCCCATTTTCCCCCTTTTTGCTCCCCTCCACCCTGCCTGCACTGCACTGCACTATTGTCTGTATCCTGGGTTTTGCATATATGCATATATGTTTTTTGGGTTAATCTTTTTTCATCTCCCTGACCCCCCTCCCCTCATACCTGTCATTCCATTCCATGCATCCATACCTCTGGACCTATTTTGTTTATCAGTTTATTTTATTCATTAGATTCCACATAAGTGAGATCATGTAGTATTTGTCTTTCTCTGACTGGCTTATTTCGCTTAGCATAACACTCTCCAGGTCCATCCATGCTGTTGCATAGGGTAAGAGACCCTTATTTTTACAGCTGCATAGTATTCCATTGTGTAAAGATGTCATAACGTTTTTATCTACTCATCTTTTGATGAGCACTTGGGCTATTTTCAGATCTTAGGTATTGTAAATAACACTGCTATGAACATAGGGGCGCATATATCTTTCTAATTGGTATTTTGGGATTCTTAGGATATATTCCCAGAAGTGAGATCACTGGGTCAAATGGCAGTTCCATTTTTAATATTTTTAGAATACTCCACACTGTTTTTCAAGTGCCTGCATCAGTCTGCATTCCCACCAGCAGTGCATAAGGGTTACCTTTTCTCCACATCCTTTTCAGCACTTGTTTGTTGATTTACTAATGGTAGCAATTCTGGCAGGTGTGGGGTGATGTCTCATTATAGTTTTAATTTAATTAATCAGTGATAAGGTTATCAAATTTATATCTGTGATATGCACATGAGTGTGTGTGTTTGAATGTTTGAGTGAGAGAGATTAGACAGGCAGTGCTGCTATCCCATTGACTATTTAGACCTGAGAATTAGAGACTCTAGTAACAACTTTGCTACTGGTTTGCCTTAACTTTACCGTCATCTCTAAAATGAAAAGGGTAGTACTAAAGCCTAGAGAAAGGATTAATTTATAATTAACAGAAAATCTGATGATTATATATTTAGGGTGAATTATAGTTATGTATTTTTCCACAACAGAACACTTGGACTGTAAATGGAGGCAGTGTACCCCATTATTCAAAAATAATTAAAATTAAGAATAAATATTTGTTCCAGGGGAAAACATTTAGCATCTGGCGACTAAATGATCTTCGTGACCTGACACGGTATGTGTCATTGTTCTTGTTTGGAGAAGTTCACAAAGAACTCTGGAAGACTGAACAGGGTACCGTCATAGGGCTACTCAATGCTAACCCCATGAAGCCCAAGGATGGTTCAGAGGAGGTAAGAATCTGTTTCTGTGATTTTGGGGGGAAATGCCTTTGCAACTTAGTCAAATTCTGTCAAAAAGATTTGTAGTGGTCTACTTTCAGATAATAAATCATGCTTTTAAAGTATTACCTCCGTTAATCTGTTTTTTTGCTTGCTTTTCATTCCTCGACCACCAGTATTCTGAATTTTCCACCTGCTCTAAATTGTTTTGTATCAACTTCTTTCATTACATCTTTTGAATTAGTTTCAAGGTTCCTGGAGTTTTTTGAACTCTTAGCTCAGGTCTCCTTAGCTCTCCTTCATAAATTTCCATGGTATATCAAGATGGCAAGGTCTTATAGTTTGATGGTTGAGAGGACTTTGCTCCATTGTATTACGGCCAAAGGTGATCCTGAGTGGGGGGGTGAAAGGATTGAGAAAAGACAGACAAGAGAATGAAAGCTGGGTCTCGGTGGGACGCTGCTCCCTGATGAGGAGACAGCGCCAGCACCCACAAGCCGTGTCTTTATTTTATAGCAGATGCCACGAGGCAAAGTAGGGGCGTGATCACGTTGTTTACAGCATTCTCGTGAATTTCAACCTCACTTAACTACATGCACCCGAACTCTATCACAAGGCATGTGGGGCCATGTGTTCGGACCATAGGTTCAAGCTTACAACTATAGCTATTGGCTATAATTGTACTGGGAGGGCCCTGCCCTCCAGCTGGGACTTGCACGTGGCAATGAGAGGACCCTGTCCTTTCATTAGTCCGAGGCTTGAACCTGGCCAAAACACTGTAGCCGCGCCCCACACCATTGATTAGTACAACCATATTTGCAGCTTAGAATCATAGTGAATTTTTACCTTCATCATTAGAGTTTTGGTACTACACACTTATTCTCTAGTACAGTGGTTCTCAACCTTCCTAATGCCGCGACCCTTTAATACAGTTCCTCATGTTGTGGTGATCCCCCAACCATAAAATTATTTTCGTTGCTACTTCATAACTGTAGTTTTGCTACTGTTATGAA
The DNA here is from genome assembly GCF_964212035.1 of Myotis nattereri. Classification (NCBI taxonomy): domain Eukaryota; kingdom Metazoa; phylum Chordata; class Mammalia; order Chiroptera; family Vespertilionidae; genus Myotis; species Myotis nattereri. The sequence continues at coordinate 93,797,894 of NC_138075.1, read as the reverse complement.
TCGTAATGTAAATATCTGATGTGCAGAATGTAGTTTCGTTGTTACAAATTGAACATAATTAAAGCATAGTGATTAATCGCAAAAACAATATGTAATTATATATGTGTTTTCCTATGATCTTAGGCGACCCCTGGAAAGGGTCTTTCAACACCCCCTCCCCGCCCCCCCGCAAAGGGGTCACGACCCACAGGTTAAGAACCACTGCTCTAGTAAATTGTAAATCTTAATATGGTGCGAATGGGACATATTATTTCTTCAACTGACCCAGCAAGAAGCTACATTTTAAACTTTGTTGTAGACAGATTATTATTATCAGGAATATTGAGAGACAACGTTTTTTCATTCCTTATTTTCACCAGAGAATAGCAACAAATCTTCACCTATCGGTTCCAATGTGTTTGGCTACAAGTAACAGGAAAACTTCACTATAGTTTCTTTTTACAGTAAACAGTGGGGTTTGTTTTTCTCACATAATTTTTAAAAACCTAGACATAGGCACTGTAGTGATATCAGGACCAATGTCTGCTAGTCTCTCAGCCTTTTCCTCTTGGTCACAAGATGGCTTTGAAGCTCTTGCCATCATCTCTCCATCAAGGCAGGAACTGAGCCAACCTCCTCTATCTGCTTTTATCAGTAAAGCCAAAGCTTCCCCAATACCTCTGTACCAATCCCAGCTTTAGTCTCATTGGTCTGAAAGAATATAGTCACAGGGCCATGGCTATATGTAAGGAGTGCTGGGAAAACTGGGAATATGATCCATTACCTTATACTCAGCCTTTGCCAACCAAAATAAAATCAAGATTTTGATAGCAAATACAGGAGAGAATGGATATTGGTAGAGAACTAAATATGTCTTCTACACCTCCCATTTCTAAAACTGTTTTATAGGGCATTGGCTTCAAATTCCTTGAGACTGACTTCTTAACTCACACCAACCATTCTTTTATCCATTCTAGCTGATAAAAGATCATATTTTCATCTGCTTTTAACTCCCATTCCACTTCTTTTCTACAGGTGTGCTTATCTATTGATCATCCTCAAAAGATCTTAATTATGGGTGAAGCTCTTGACCTGGGAACCTGTAAAGCAAAGAAGAAGAATGGAGAACCATGTACACAGACTGTTAATTTGGTTGGTTTCAGCCTTGTTAGAATGTTTTCTGTTAAAGAGAGGAATTAATAGGAATAAATTATAGGTACTTTAGTGGTAACAACCACTTTGGAACTGAGTTTCCTACATAACAGAAAGCATCAAAGTGAGAAAATTGAATATGTGGTTAATAATTGCCAATTTGAAAAGCTGAGAGTAGGGGAAGGATTTCACCTCTTAGGAAAGTGATCTTTTATTGCCAGCTGACTTGGAGGTATAAGAAACAGAATTTTAGTTCACCCTCAGTTCTAAACTTACACCATTCTTTTATCCATTCTTTGTAGGGCCAGAGATCAAACTCTATGATGCACACTGCACACCTGAGTTTAGTCTATGCTTACTATACCTTCTCTTAGAGTTTAAAAAAAAATAGCTTCATTGAGATATAATTCACCTACCATACAATTCGCTTTTTTAAAGTGTACAATTTAATTTTAATTTTTAATATATTCAGAGTTGTGCAACCTTCATTACTATGTAATTTTAGAACATTTTTCAATTACTCCCCTCTTCCCAAAAAAACACCCATACCCATTAGCAGCCACTCCCCATTCTCTTCATCCAGCCTCAGGTAAGCTCTGATCTAACCTCTATCTCTTTGAAATTGCCTGTTCTGGACATTTCATATAGTGCAGCAATTTTCAACCTTTTTCATCTCATGGCACACATAAACTAATTACTAAAATTCTGCGGCACACCAAAACATGTATTTTTTCCCAATCTTACAAAAAAGAAAGGTATAATTTTGATTAATTCACACCTGGTTATAATTATGTTGGCTGTTTGTTTTTAATTTATTGGGTTGACTTTGGTTAATATAGGTTTTAGATGTACAGTTCTGTAATACATCATCTGTATATTGCACTGTGTGTTCACTACCCCAAGTTAAGTTTCCTTCCGTCACCATTTATCCCACCAGTGCCCTCTTCTACCTTTCCCAAGCCCCCCATTGCCTCTGGTAATCACCACACTATTGTCCATGTCCATGAGGGTTTTTTTCTTTTCGTTTTTGCTTAGTCCCTCCACCACCAACTCCAGCCTCCCAAATTCCTACCCCACCCTTCCCACAACAGCTGTCAGCCTGCTCTCCATCTAGTCCAGCGGTTCTCAACCTGTGGGTCGCGACCCCTTTGGGGGTCGAACGACCCTAAGACCATTGAAAACACATATAATTACATATTGTTTTTGTGATTAATCACTATGCTTTAATTGTGTTCAATTTGTAACAATGAAATTGGGGGTCACCACAACATGAAGAACTGTATTAAAGGGTCGTGGCATTAGGAAGGTTGAGAACCACTGTCATAGAGCTTTTTGAAAGGATTAAATGGCAGATTTTGGTTTCATTTCAGTTTTTTTCCTCGTTCCTGCTTCACAGATGAACTAGTGAGCATTGTTACCATATCTAAGGGCTCACCCAGTAGAATAATAGTATGCTGTTTCTCTTTTGTTCCTTTCACTGAAGGAACATTTGTCCAAGAGTCAACCAGAAAAAATAGAAAAATCTCACTAGAAGCTGATTTTGTCTTATTTTTTAAAATTAATTTTTATTGAGGTAAAAATCACATACAATCAACCATTTTAAATGTACACTTCAGTGTTATTTAGTATATTCACTGTTGTGCAACCACCAGCTCTCTAGTTTCAAAACCTCTTCATCACCCCATAAAAACATTTCTCTTCCCCCTTACCTCCATCTCCTGGTGACCTCTAACCTGCTTCCTGTCTCTAGATTTGCCTGCTCTGGATATGTGACATATGAGGAAGCATACAATATGTTATGTGATCTTTTGTGTCTGACTTCTTTCATTTGGTGTTATTTTGATTGTAGAAAGAGTGCAAAGGGAGTGAACCATATCAGTTTTTTTTTAACCTAATTAGTGCTTTAGTTAGAATTTAAGAGAACTTCTTTCCCCTGTTCACTGCATGACTACACTTTGCAAATGGCTTCGGAGGTCAGTAGAGAGGACTCTGCATACAGAATGGTGTCTCACAAAGCTGGGAGAAAGGGACCCTGTGGGTGTACATTGTTTTCTGGACTGTTACCCTAATCCTGAGGCAGCCTCTCTTCCTTTTTGCAGAAGGACTGCGAGTACTGTCAGTATCACATCCAGGCCCAGTATAAGAAGCTCAGTGCCAAGCGAGCTGACTTGCAGTCCACCTTCTCCGGAGGACGAATTCCAAAGAAGTTTGCCAGCAAAGGCATCAGTCTGAGAGAACGGCTGTGTCAGGATGGTTTTTACTATGGAGGGGTGTCTTCAGCATCATATGCAGCCTCAGTGTAAGACATTCTTGAGCTGCCTTTGAGACCAGGACCTTGCTTATCTGATAAGAATAAACCTAGTGGTTGTACATTTCTGTAATGGTCCTAGAAGAGTTGTGCAGGTTTTATCTTTAATAGTTGAGGGCCTCTTTTATTCCCAGGTAGAGAGAAAAGCCACAGGACAGGGAGAAATTGAGCCATGTCACGATGGTCTTTAACAAAAAACCCATGCTTCCTGTTTGGGTTCTAATGTGAATAGTGGAACTTTGTCAGGGGCTCATTATTTGGTAGTTAAAAGACTGTTAATCATTGTGTTGACATCCTTTAAATCATTTCCCTTATTATGTATGATTAGAGTAAGGTTGCAGACCTCTTAAAATCCATATTTAATTCAGTGAATGAATATGCAGCTTCACAAAGGGGCATGGAAGGCAGGCATTTGTGGACTCTTTTCTGGGGATCAGCCTCTCCAGAGTCCCTGAGTAGGTGATCGATGACCGTTCCCTTATTGTGAAAAGCACATCTGGGTACGTGATGTCTGTGGACTTGGCACAAGGGAGCTATAGTTGATCCAAGAACAAAGCATAGATTTTGTCCCATGTCCAACAGAAATTAGGCAAGAGGACTTGCACTTCCTGCCTATTTTGTAATATCAAGCTCATTTTTAAATTAGAAATAGTTTCTGTGATTTTCTAAACTGCAAAAGGCAATAAACATTATTTTAAAATATATATGTATGTATATGTTAGCTCCTTTTATAGCTGCTTCTAGGTGGTTTATATTTTTCCATATGTATAAATTTTTAGTAATTTAAAATGAAATCATACTGTAGTTAATAACTTTTTTAAACAAAATATTGTTTTATCAAATATTTACTTGTGGCATTATTTTTAGTGGCTACATAGTATTATTTTACATGACTCTGCAATAATTTACACAATTTCCTATGGTTAAACCTTAATGGTGTTTCTGATTTTTAATGTTATAAAGCTTTTGTTAATATTCTGTTTTTTGAATAGTCAATTATTCTAAGATAAATTCCTAGATTTTTTGACTAAAGTGTTGGCATATTTTTTATTTCTTTTGTCAAATTTTCCTTCCAGATGGCCTCAAGCAAATTTGCATGTTGCTGTTTTTCACATCCGTGATACAATGCTTTCACCAGTTATGCTATAGGGTCATGATAGTAAGAGTTTAGTTATATGCTGTTTTGAGAAACTGTGCATACTTCTGTGCCTTCTTCACTTTATCAGAACACTGAAGTTCAGTGATTTTCCTTTGGGGGTGACTTGTCATTACAGTGCAGCAGCTGGTGCTCCTAAAAAGAAGATTCAAACCACTCTGACTAATCTGGTCGTGAAGGGCACAGATTTGATCATTCAGGAAACTCAACAAAAACTCGGTAACTTTGTTTCTCAAAACTACATTTCTTTCTGTTGCTTAAATGTGTAGTCTTTAGGATTAAAAATGGTCACATTTTGTACTCTAAATTATGAGTATCCACTCCTCACTATCTTAGTAATATGGCCTAAGCTGAAGGAATCAAGTTTAGTTGGCAGCATCTTAAGAAAAAAACAGCATGTTCATCTTGACTGTGTCTTAGCTTAGTATGCTTTTTAAAATTTCTTGATGTATCTGGGTCTAACTCTTAATGTCCAGTATTAGAATCATTAGTATCAGGTTCCTAATCAAAGCCATCTGTTTTCTTTTGTTAAAACAGATATAGATCAGAAAATGCTGCCTTCACCCTGTACTTGGGGCTTTATTCATTTATTTATTGATTGATTGATTTCAGAGAGGAAAGGAGAAGGAGAGAGAGATAGAAACATCAATGATGAGAGAGAATCATTGATCAGCTGCCTCCTGCACACCCCCCACTGGGGATTGAGCCCGCAACCCAGGCATGTGCCCTTGGCCGGAATCGAACCTGGGACCTTTCAGTCGCAGGCCAACACTCTATCCGCTGAGCCAAGCTGGCTAGGGCGGGGCTTTATTCATTTAACAGCAGTCAGGGCCTAGTGTGGACCCTTATCCATAGTGCATATTCCAGAAATAGTGTATGATGTGACCCCACAGATATGAGTATTCTAATCATTACTCAAAATAAGTTATATTTGCCATCCCCTTGTCCTACTAGTCTGATTAGAGGTTAAGGATCCTTTTTTCTCTTGGTATTCCATCTAGTTCATTTACAAATGACGTAAGTTATGAATGCAGAGTTTAAAAGTAATGTCGGCCCTGGCCTGGCTGGTTTAGCTCAGTGGATAGAGCATCGGCCTGGGGACTGAAGTCCCAGGTTCGATTCCGGTCAAGGGCACATGCCTGGGTTGCAGTCTCGATCCCTAGTAGGGGCCATGCAGGAAGCAGCCGATCAGTGATTCTCATCATTGATGTTTCAATCTCTCCCTTCTCTGAAATCAATAAAAATATATTTAAAAAATAAAAGTAATGTCACATAACATCAAAGGGTTTAAATTTCAGATCCTCTAAAGTTGATGTTTGTATATTCCAGGAATAGCCCAGAAGAACTTGTCTTGCTCTGAGGAATTCAGAGAATTGATGGACTTGCCCACATTTGGAGCCAGAAACTTGAAACAACATTTAGCCAAAGCCAAATCATCAGGTAGAGTCAGCTTGTACCTGCTTAGCATTCATATCTGAGTTCCCGCTGCCTCTCAGAATCCCCTCAATCTATGACTTGTGTTTTAGGGATCATGGGAAGCCCAAAACCTGCTTTCCAGTCTATCTCGGCATCAGCCCTCCTGAAGCAACAGAAGCAGCTTATGTTAGAGATGAGGAAGAGGAAATCAGAAGAAATGGAGAAACGGTAAGAGTAACATTTAATATCCTTGCTTGGATAACTCATCTCAGGAATCCTCAAAATATCTTCAGAGATTTCAAAAATGCACTTTACATTTTGGATGGTTGGATATCTTTTTAACTTTTAAAAGTGTTAAAATAATTTTGACATAACCTAAATAGATAGCATTTAAAGTTACATATTTCTGATTTATGTTAGTGAATCCTGAGACTGAGTGGTATAGGTTACAGTAATTAATATCACCGTGGAAAAGAAAGGACCCTTATCTATAGTGCACATCTGAAAAGGGTTTGGGGAAAGGGGAAAGGGGAAAGTATGTTTGGCTCCCGTTTCTTAGTTTGGCACAATTAGGTTTTTAATTACAGGCCACACAATGAGTAGTTTTTGTAGTTGTTGAGGTAAATGACAAAAATGAGGCACTGAAAATGAAGTCATTTTAGAGACAAAATCAAGTAGGAATGAATATGGAAGGTAAATTAATCAAAGATCCTTTTTTTTTTTTTTTTACTTTAAATAAATTTTTATTTTTCAATTACAGTTGACATATATTAGTTTCAGTTATACAATCCAGTGATTAGACATTATATGACTTACTAAGTGATTATCCCAAAGATTTTTTAGCTCAAATTATCTGAATAGTAATAAAATAATAGTAATGGTAATAAGTACATACAGGTGCTTAACATGTACCTTGAGCACTGTGTTAAGTGTCTCAGCTGTTCCTTACAATAATGATGTGCAGAATGGATATCTATAGAGATATTCATCATGTGCCAACAGATGGCATAAGTGTCTGTGTGTGTGTGTGTGTGTGTGTGTGTGTGTACATAAAAATATATGTAGAATTGTGGACCTTGTGGGAAATAAGAGAGCACCTGTCAGTTTAAAGGCATTATAATTTGTAGTTTTTCAGAATTTGACTGAACAAGTTAAACATTTATCTTTGGGAAGGATGTAATAGGCAGTTTGCTGGCAAGAGTGGGTCTGTGGTAGTGACAAGAATAGTGGCCTGGGCCTTAACCTGGGTTTGGCTCAGTAGATAGAACGTCGGCCTGCGGACTAAAGGGTCCCAGGTTCGATTCTGGTCAAGGGCATGTACCCTGGTTGCAGGCACATCCCCAGTAGAGATATGCAGGATGCAGCTGTGTCTCTCTCATTGATGTTTCTAACTCTCTATCCCTTTCCCTTCCTCTGTAAAAAAGTCAATAAAATATATATTTTTTAAAAAAGAATATTGGCCTGGGATTACCTTGTACTAATCCTGAGCCTGTCTCTATGAGCAAATGGGTCTTGGGCCTCAATTTCTTCATATATACGGTGAGAGGTTTATACTAGATGACTTCTGATTTTTGTTTTTAAATAGCTCTTAATACTGTATGTAAAGTAGTCACCATCGGAATTATATCTGTTGGCGACTTTCAAATTTATCACATGAGTTATCTCTTTCCAGTAGAGTAAACTAAAATACAGAGAGATTTGGTAAATTCCTAAAGATCTAGGTGAATTCTTAGACTAATCAGAGGGCTAGGAATATAGTCCATAGCTCACCTTCAGGGCTGTGTTCTATAGACCAGCGGTTGCCAACCTTTTGGACCTCACGGACCACCAGTGGTCTGTGGACCACCGGTTGGCGACTGCTGCTATATACATCACCCACTAGAAAGCTAATTGATAAAAATAGTGATCAGTGCCCTAACTGGTTTGGCTCAGTGAATAGAGCGTCTGCCTGTGGACTGAGGGGTCCCGGGTTCAATTCCAGCCAAGGGCACATGCCTGGGTCACGGACTCGATCCCCAGTGGGGGGGCATGCAGGAGGCAGCCGATCGATGAGTCTCTCTCATCATTGATGTTTCTCTCTCCCCCTCTCCTTTCCTCTCTGAAATCAATAAAATATTTTTTTTAAACAAATAGTGATCAGTTCTAAATTGGTAAAACAATTAGAGCTTTTTCAATGAAAAATCAGACAACTTAGGAGTGAAGAGTTAATGAAACTAGCATTCTTCTTAATAGCATGCTAATCTGAATTATTAACCAAGGAAGGGAAATTTTACTGACAACTACTCATCAGCTGGTGGCCTGCCTGCAGTCTCTCAGTCTGTTACTCTGTGCTTGCAAAGTGTGTGATTGCATTTTTCTTTAAAGATTTTTACAAAGCTCAAATGAGGTCTCGAGCCCAGCTGTGCCATCGTCTTCTCGACAGCCCCCTCCTCGTTCTCCACCAACGGGGGCCGAGTTCCCCAGGCTGGAAGCAACCCCACCCACACCGGTGCCCAAGCTGGGGCGTGGCATCTCAGAAGGAGATGATGTTCTCTTTTTTGATGAGTCACCACCTCCAAAACCGAAACTGAGTGCTTTAGCAGAAGCCAAAAAGGTAACTGGTATTTGTTTTCTTCAGTGTTTGAGTTTGCATTTTTCATAGACATAGCTGGAGTTTCTCACTTTATATATCTATGATCAGGAATGACAGCCACTCAGTAGCTATTTATTGATCATGATTGTTAAAGTCAGTGAAATTTTAAATGATAATGATGTCAACATAATGCCATTAATTTAGTCCAAGAAAATTAGCCATTATCTCAACGCTTTTTTGTCAGGCTGAAGGAGATAGCCTAGAAGAAGATACTGTTTTATAACTCGAGACACTGGCATTAGGGGAAAAAATTCTTGAAATTATTGAGGCAAGATGGTAGAATAGTGGCTTGAAGAATCCTTTAAAAGAAATCTTACACATAATAACCGAGTTGCTCGGATTGAAGTGGAAGGGGAAGTGCTCCAAACCCCACTGCTCAGCATGTCCCACCGCTCCCCTTCCTGAGCCACCCTGCCTTGCGTTGTCTTCTCTTTGCTGTAGTAGCAGCAATACCCACATGGAAGGCAAAGGCGAGCTGTAAGCCAAAGCTGTGCCTACAGTAATAATAATAATTACTGTTACTGTCCCTGTGATAGATGTGCCAATGCTATTTTTGTGTCCAAGTGTGTTTTTCACATGCATTATCTCATTTCATTTATACAACCCTCAAAGATTGGGAGGTGCTATTATCCCTGTTTTAGAAATGTAGAAACTGAGGCTGAACAATTATGTAACTAAGGTTACAATCCAGTAAGTGACAGAGCTGGAATTCTATCCTAATTCTGTCTGATTCTAAAACAAATTTCCAAAATGTTTATGTGGTTCCTCTAGGGGTCTAGAACCCTATAGACTAGCTGATGTTAAACTTACGATATTTAAATAAGCTGAGACTTCATTTACTAAGTTATAAGACCTGTTTCCCATACTTTTAAATTTTAATAATAGTAGTAATGTTAAATAAAATGAAGATATTTTGCCAATTTATATTTGAGAGCTGCCAGAATTCATTGGTTAATAACTGGAAAGGGATATGGAGCTACAAATGCCTATCTCATTGTTTAGATTTTTATCTCCCTCTCCTTCTCTTTTTTCTAGTTAGCTGCTATAACCAAATTAAGGGCAAAAGGCCAAATTCTTTCAAAAACAGACCCAAACAGCATTAAAAAGAAGAAAAACTACCCCGAGGATGTCCTGGAAGTGAAGGCACGTGTAGAAAAGAATACCACATTCTCTCCGCAAGGTACTGCAGATTTCAGAGTTCACAGTAAAAGAGAAGGAAGTGTTTAAGCCATAACCAGCATTTCTGATATCAAGTTATTATTTTACTTCAGTTTACCTCTAGAATTTCCACAACTGGAACTGTTTGTTTTTTATAATTGCATTAAACTGAAAGTATGCACTATTTGAAAACTTGAATAAAGGATTACTCATTGGATCTTTACATGTATATATTAATAGAAAGGTTTACTTTGAAAGAAGTAGAATTCCTTTGTTTAGAATTGCTCTATTTTTATTTTATTTTTTTGTTAATCCTCACTCAAGGATATGTTTTCCATTGATTTTTAGACAGAGTGGAGGAGAGGGATGGAGAGAGAGAGAGAGAGAGAGAGAGAGAGAGAGAGAGAGAGAGAGAAAGAGAAACATCGATTGGTCGCCTCCTGTACTCGATCAAGCTGCAACCAAGCTATGTGCCCTTGACCAGAATCAAACCCGAGACAACTTCAGTCTGTAGGCTGATGCTCTATTCACTGAGGCAAATCGACTAGGGCTGCCCTATTTTTATTTTAAAAACTGAAGTTGGCAATGTCATTTTAACATCAGTTTGTAAATAGGATACTTGTTATCTCTTTTCATAGTCAGTGTACCTGTTTTAAGGTGAAAGATATTTTAATTCAGTGGTCAAATTTGCTGCCTCCTATATTCTAGTTTCTGCATCTCAGCTCACTTCTTAAGAGCCTTCCTTTGCTGGTAGCTAGTGGAGTGAATTAAGTTTGAAGGGACTGGTGGGCAGAGACAGAGAGAGTGAAGGAAACTGAGTGGATAAGGCCCACTGTTTTATGACAGTAGGTGGGCTATACCAGCCGATGCTTTTTCTTTCTCCTCTAGCTGAGGATGAATTGGAGCCTGCCAGGAAAAAAAGGAGAGAACAGCTTGCCTATCTGGAATCTGAAGAATTTCAGAAAATTCTGAAGGCAAAATCGAAGCACACAGGGATCCTAAAGGAGGTAAGAGTTCAAAAGATTAAAGATGGTAGAGCTGCCATTCAGACTCGCAGTGCTTTGTTGTGGGACTAAGAATTTGTTTCTTTTACCTCAACCAGGATGTAGCTGCATGTCAGTTTGTGAACTTAACATTTTTTTAAAAATGGATCACCACTATCTACATGCCTTGCAATGTGAAAGGGATTTTTCCATTCAAATATTTTTATATTGGCATTTCAAGTGCTCTAAATCAGCAGCTATCAACCCAACACTCCCAGTGCCCCTTTTTAACAAGTATTTTGTATTGTTCCCTTATTATCCTGAAATAACATTTATGATGATGTTATCACTTAACTAGTTGAATTTTATTGAAATGTTAATATCTTAAATGTAATGTAAAAAAGAAAAAGGGAAATATTTATGTTAAAAATATGTATTTTATTATGTAAGTACATGGACACAACACCCTAGAAGAAATATTGAAGTATGAAGTAGAGTATTAGATTTATAAGTGTTGTAAATATTTGAGACAGATATTAAGGAAGACTCATAGAGATGTGTTTTCTTAGTAACTTAAATTCCATGGGCCTGTTTCTTTCAAAATGGGATATTTTTAAAAAAACTAAAATGGTGAATAATCCTGGGAAACATTTGAAGACACCAATGTGCAGTTGTCCCTCCATATACATAAGAGTTGCCTAAATGCACTCTTAGAATATTCAGTGTATATTAAAACCATGCACACATATTGTAGGGTTTGATATAAAGCAGTTAGGTTCAATGGTGATAATCGGATTTTCATCCACATGTCCCAAAGAACATTCAGGAAAGCCCTTTGTTGTATGGGGGACTGTTCTGTGCATTGCAGATGGTGTAGCAGCCTTGGCCCCTGCTGATAGCAAGGGTAGCAATTATTGAGATAACAAAAAAGTGTTCCCACAGATTTTCTTTTTTTTCTTTTTTTATATATTTTATTGATTTTTACAGAGAGAAAGGGAAAGGGATAGAGAGTTAGGAACATCAATGAGAGAGAAACATCGATCAGCTGCCTCCTGCAAGCCCCCTACTGGGGATCAAGCCAGCAACCAAGATCCATTCCCTTGACCGGAATCGAGCCCGAAACCTTCCTTCAGTCCCAGGGCCGATGCTCTCTATCCACTGAGCCAAACCGATTTAAGGCCCACAGATTTTCAAATGTCCTCTTGGGGGCACTAATCACCCCCATTTAGTGCCACTACTCTAAATGATCTGCTATTCTTTTGATTAGCAAATGACTAACAAGAAGGTTATATATCATATCTTTTTTTCTGGACTTGAAATTAGGAAAGATGCTCAAATGACTGTAGAGCTGAACTTCTTTCCTGTTGTGGCCACCAAAGACCCTGGGACTTTATGTCTTAGCTGCACTAACTCCAGACCTGTGACCACATTCTGCTGTAACTATCTCACTGCCGCCCTAACCAGTTTGGCTCAGTGGATAGAGCATCGGTCTGCGGACTGAAGGGTCCCAGGTTTGATTCCAGTCAAGAACCATGTACCTTGGTAACGGGCACATCCCCAGGGAGTATGCAGGAGGCAGCTGATCAATGTTTCTTTCGCATTGATGTTTCTAACTCTCTTCCTCTCTGTAAAAAAATCAATAAAATATATATTTTTAAAAAATATCTCATTGCCCCCATATCTCCTCCCTGTTGTTCCAAACAGGCAGGATTGCTCCTAACAAATACTTGGTCTGGAGAAGAGTATAGAATAGGGTGGGCTGTCAATGCTGGGGAGGCACTGAGTACCTTCCATAGCTGGAGTCTGTATTGGGATAGTAGGACTAGTTCCTTTCTGGTGCACACTTGACATGGTAACACTGTTAGTAATGGTAGTATTTTAAGTTTGTATTTAGTGTTTTAAAAATCACATGCTCTTGTACCCTTTTTTTGCATGTCAAGAACTTGTGTCTACTTATGATCATCTCTTGGTTTGCATTTACCAAGCTATTATCAAGTGGTCCTCATTGACAGGAAGTTTGTTCCATTCTATTATTGAACTGTTGTCTGAGTATATGTTGGATTTGGTAAAGGTCTCCTGTATGCCTTGCCATTTCAGGCCGAGGCTGAGCTGCAAGAACTCTATTTTGAGCCACTGGTGAAAAAAGAACAAATGGAAGAAAAGATGAGAAACATCAAAGAAGTGAAATGTCGAGTGGTGACATGCAAGACGGTGAGTGCAGGAGGACGGTCTGACTGTGGGCCCTATGTTGTGCTGCTGTGACTCAGCAGAACATGGTGATCTATGGGATGTGGGGCCATATCTTATGACCAGAATCTTGCTTAAGCCATTTATTTACACTGGAAACAAAACTGTTACGATAGCCCAGGAGCTGGCTTTATGCCCACTGTCCAGTGAGCTCTGATAAGGGGGCGCATTTGTAGTGACGTTTTCTTCTCATTTGACCTCAGCTCCCAGTTTTGCAGATGAGCCTTTAACGTCTCTTCTCCTTTGCCCATTGGACCCAAGTTATTACGTGTTTCTCAAGTTTCTCATACATCCTCAGATCACAGCTCCTGGGACCTTGGTTGAACAACTTGATCTGGGATATCATGATATGACCAATTACTGTTATCTCTTCCTACTCAGGGCTTAACTTACTAAATTGAATCCCAAGGCAGTGTGAATTGTATTATTATCTATGTTTGCAGAATTTTTATCCTAAGTCTGTGAGAAAATAATAAATTCCCTATTTCTCAACATTAATTTAAAAATGACTCCCCACCCCATCCTGGCCAGGTGGCTTAGTGGGTTAGAGTGTTATTCCCATAAGCCAAGGTTGCAGGGTCAATCTCCAATCAGGGCACATATAAGAATCAACCAATGAATGCATGAATAGGTGAAACAACAAGTCAGTGTTTCTTTCTCTTTCTCTTAAAAAAAAAAAAATCAAATTTTTAATAAACTGGCTCCCAAAAAAGCTCTTGTTGAGCACTATATTATATCATTACCAGTCATTTTCTCCCTGCCTGCTAGTCAGCCTTATTTGCATGTAAGAGGAGGAAGAGGCTTAGCTTACCAAAAACAATTTTTTATTATCTTTATTCTTTCTAAAGCCTTAGATGTTCCTTTACATTTAGGAAGTGGCCCTGAAACAGCCACAACTAAAAGGGCTTCCTTAAGAAAGTTCAGACCTTGGAAAATAAGTAAAGGTTTTACCTCAGATGACAGCTTTTACTCTGACAAAATGGCAAACCTAAGGACATAGCTGATTTATTAGTTTCCTGTTTCTGCTCTTAACAAATGCCCACTGATGTGGTAGCTTAAAACAAATTTATTGCCCAGCCAGCGTGGCTCAGTGTTTGAGCATCAACTTATGAACCAGGAGGTCATGGTTCGATTCCTGGTCAGGGCACATGCCTGGGTTTCGGGCTTGATCCCCAGTGTGGGGTATGCAGGAGGCAGCCCATCAATGATTCTCTCTCATCATGGATGTTTCTCTCTCCCTCTCCCTTCCTCTCTGAAATCAATAAAAATATATTTAAAAAACAAACACAAAAATTTATTACCTTACAGTTCTGTAGGTCAGACGTCTGTGTAGGTTTAACAGGGCTAAAGTCCAGGGCTGTATTCCTTTCTGGAGACTCTAGGGGAGAAACCATTTCCTTGCCTTTCCTGGCTTTAAGATCCCACCCATATTCCTTAGTTTGTGACCTCTTCCTTCCTCTTCAAAGCCAGCTATGGCAGGTTGGACCCTCGCATGGCATCACTCAAACCTCCTTTCCTTTGTCTCACTTCCACTTTTGAGAACATCTTGTGATTCCTTTGGGCCCACCTACATAATCCAGGATAACCTCCCTATCTTAAAGTCACCTGGTAGGTGTGTACATCTTTGTGTGGGGTGAGCATTATTCTGCCTACGACAGCTGGCATATCACTCTGCTCTGCACTTTTTTTTTTTCTTTTTTATCTTAGAGAAACATCAATGGGTTGCCTCCCATACACAGCCCAATCAGGGATCGAACCTGCAACCTAGGTATGTGGATATGTGCCCTGACTGGTAATCAGTCCTGCAACCTTCACGAGACCCCACTCCAACCATCTGAGCCAGGGCTGCTCTGCACTTGTTGAGGTTGTCAAAAGTCTGGAATTATTTATCTAGACTCAGTGTAATTAGCAGAAATTAACATTGTACTATCCCAGCATCTTTTTTGAGCTTCAGCCACCATTTCTTATTCTCTTCAGTCCTGTTGAGAATCAAAATTAAGTGAATTATTTAATATCTGTCTTGGGTTTGCTACTTAAAAAAATTAGAGTAGTAAGCTTATATCCTTTCAGAGGCCTTGTAAGAGAAAATGACCAAGCTGCTGATCCACTTCCTCAGTGGGCTCCGTGCCCCAGTGTCCCATAACCAGGGACTGCAGTGAGCCCAGGACAGCCCAGCCCTGTCTATTGAGAGGCTTCCAGTATTTTTCTTCCCCTGACCTTCCTATTGTCTTGATGTCACAAGATTATTGTGTGCTTAGTACCTGACTAGAAATTGAGGCAAACATGAGAAAAGGTGGTATCGGTATGAGGGACCCAGGAAATCACAGGGCTCATGGCAACTGAAAGATAAGGTGGTCACTCCACTAACAAGCGCCTGGATCATGACAGGAGGACAGATTGCTATCGTAGCTCACAAGTTTCTCCTTCAAAGCTCTTGACCGCGTGTGTTGGTTTTATGCAGTGTGCCTATACCCACTTCAAGCCTTTGGAGACCTGCATCAGCGAGCAGCATGACTACCATTGGCACGACGGCATAAAAAGGTTTTTCAAGTGTCCCTGTGGAAACAGATGCATCTCCCTTGACAGGCTTCCCAAAAAGCATTGCAGGTATGAGGACTGCCTGGAGTGTCTTGGCCCATCTGGACTTCTCGAACCCTTTTTTCAATTCTTACGTGATGCTGTCCCATTGTAACACTGGACAATCCTTTGTGAGAGTCAAGCCTTATTTCCGTGCCTTCTTACAGCTCCTGCAGAGAAGGGATCCTGCCCCCTTCACTGCTTTATCCCCAATACACATTGCCTGACCTCTCGTACAGCGGTTGCCAACCAGTGGTCCGTCAGGTCCGAAAGGTTGGCAACCGCTGCTCTAGTAGGTCCTCAGAAACATTTGTTGAATCAATCAATGAAGTATGGATAAGGTGGGTTGGGGAATATGTGTATTTGCTGAGGGCTAGGAGATGGGATTATTTCCCTCTACTCTTAAGGAGTTTTCTTTTTATTTTGGGGGGACTTCAGATATAGAGACAGCTATTATTGTGTTGGGTGTTATTCACATAGAACACACCATAAATACACCCTCTGGAGTTCAAGGTGGCTGATCACACGCAGCTAGTAGTACAATATCACTGGTCCATTTGGTGCTCACCCTATGTATCTACCATCACATGTGCTGCATAATCACATGTTAGTCATGACATGGTATCTGTCATAACGCCATGGCCACCATGTCTTCCCGTGTTTGTGGTGATGCTGGTGTAAACAGACCTATGTTGCCAGTCATTTCCCTCTAAGTAGTCCTGCTCTAGCAGTCTAAAGTGTAGTTAAATATATTTCCTAATGTCCCTGATGATTGCCTTTTGGACTCAAGGGTTAGTAATGTTTAATTTCTAAATATGTAGGATTGATTTTCATTATTATTAATTTCTAACTTTATTACATGGTTCTTAAAAGACATAATCTTTGTATGATATTAATCCTTTGGAATTTGAGGCAATTTTAGGATCACCTTTAGTCTTCCCAAGAATATCTCACCAGAATATTCACACTACCTTTTTGTTTCTTGTTTGGTTTTTGTTCTTATTTCCTGAAACCCATGCTTTACTACTTCAAGTTATCCCAGGTCTGATTTGGGAGGAAGGGGACTTGAACTGAACTTCATCTTGTCAGGAGCTGATTTGTGAATTGTTCATTCTAGATCATTGTTTTAAGTAGCTAGGTATATATTACTCGACTTCTCCAAAATATTGTGACAACAGCTTTTGTAAAACATTTGAGTACAGAGAAATTCTGTTCATTAAGGATAAGCAGTTAAGGACAGCTCACAAATGGAAGCACAAGATGCCTTTTTGGCTTCCAGGTGACACTGTTATTTTTGTAAGAGTAGCTGCTTTCTCCGGTCTTTTTCTCTTGTCAATTCTAGATCTAGAGCAGAAGTGGGCAGGCACTTTCTGTAAAAGGCCAGATAGTAAATATATTACGCTTTCCAAAGAGGCCACATGGTCTGTTTCACAACTACTCAGCTTTGCTCTTATGGCTCTGTTCAAATCAAACTTTATTTACAAAAACAAGTACAGGCTGGATTTGGCCCATGGTTTGAATTTTTTTGCTGACCCCTGACTAGAACTGTCATTTTTTTTTCTTTCTTTTTTCTTTTTTTTTTTTTTTTTTTTTTTTAGTAATACTAGTATCATCTAAGTTTGTTTTGTATTGGTCTCAGCCTATCAATAACCAATGTTGTGGCTGGACCAGCCCTAGTAGTTCTTACTATGATTGCAAGCTGCCCTTCAGCAATAACTATTAGAGAACTCTGAAAAGATACAGGTTTATTACTTATCAGACCTACATATTACACAGCACACCTGGGGCCACACAGCAAGGTCCCTGTGGAAAGCCTGGAGACAGAGCACACTGGTCTGGGGTCCTGCTTTTATTGGGGTTAAGGGTGGGGCCTGGGGTTTCCAAGGCTCACTATTGATGAGTTTAAAATGTAAGAGGAGGATTTTAAAGCACAGGAAAAGAAAACAAGTAGTCCAAATGGTCATTTTTTAAATTAAGAGATCTCTAAACCAAAGGAATCTCAATGTGGGAAGGCCGGCAGCTGGGCTGGCAATGTGTTTGTTGAGTTAGCCATCTTTGAAGTGGATGCCTCTTTGAAATAGCAATCAAAGCTTAAGTCAGGCACTTGTATTACAAAAAGAAAAGAAAAGGCAAATGCCACGGCTTCCACTACAAAACTAGATAGAGAAGAAGAATGAGGCAGATAAGGCAGTCCCCTATGCCCCAGACCTGAGTGTAAGACATTTCTATGTTTTCTCTGTATTTCTTTTCTGTTTCTCTCTTTCTTCCCCAGAGTAAATTCTACAGAAAAGAAACTTTCCTCATAGTAGCCACATCCCTTCTCAGGGTTGGGACTCATCCGCCAAGTTAAAAAAGGAGAACAAGCATCTTTAGGCCACTTGAGCAATAAGAGAGTGACCCTGTTTGGGTTATGAAAAAGGAGGAAAGATTATTCAGACCAGAAAAAGATCAATCGTTTTATTAGTATTATTATCATTATTATTAATTATTTTTTAAAATATATTTTATTGATTTTTTTACAGAGAGGAAAGGAGAGGGATAGAGAGTTAGAAACATCGATGAGAGAGAAACATCGATCAGCTGCCTCTGCACAACCCCTACTGGGGATGTGCCCGCAACCAAGGTACATGCCTTTGACTGGAATCGAACCTGGGACCCTTCAGTCCGCAGGCCGACCCTCTATCCACTGAGCCAAACCGGTTAGGGCAAGTATTGATTTCAGAGAGGAAGGGAGAGGGAGAGAGAGATAGAAACATCAATGATGAGAGAATCATTGATGGGCTGCCTCCTGCACACCCTACACGGGATCGAGCCTGCAACTCAGGCATATGCCCTGACCAGGAATCAAACCATGACCTCCTGGTTCATAGGTCGATGCTCAATCACTGAGTCATGCTGGCTGGTCAAGATTAATTCTTTTTTATCCCAACCTTTTAGTTACAGAAAAAGAGACAGGAGTCGGGTAAGCCTTAGGCTAGCTTCCTAAATCCCAGTGTCATCTTAGTGACTGTCAGTAGGAACCACGGTTGCATTCATTACCTACCATGTGCACAAGTCTGCCATTCTGTCATTAGAAATTCCATTTCTGATGTATCTCGCTTATTACAGAGTTGAAGACCATTTCTGAAATGATTGGAGTGTGTATTTTCAGTAGCATTTGATCATAGCCTGTAATATGAGTGTCACCTTGATCAGCTTCTGCTTGATCTGTATGTGTGTGGGTCCATATCTGACTGCTGAGTAAATCTCCTCTTCTATTTCAGTAACTGTGGTCTCTTCAAATGGGAGCGGGACAGAATGCTAAAGGTAGGTATGGCATTTGTAAGATGACTGATTTTAGTGACCCGTGCAAATAATGTTGACCCATTTCTTATGAAACTACTTTTATTTTTCTAGGAAAAGACAGGTCCAAAAATAGGAGGAGAAACTCTGTTACCAAGAGGAGAAGAACATGCCAAATTCCTGAATAGCCTTAAATAGCCCTGACTTCTGACAGATACCCACAACCTACATTGCTTCTGTGGTTCTGGGAAAGCAAGGATTGGTTCTGTGTGGCCCAGGTTCCTGATTGACACAGTCAAAACAAGTGTTGGTTAAGCCTACAAGCTTTGCCTACATACTCCCCTTCATTGTGTTGATTAAACACCAAATTTAACATTAACCTATAAGTGGAAAATCAAGTTATCTTTATCTTCTGTGTTCTTAGTACCGATGGCCACATTCATACAAATTTTTGCCCCAAAACTGTAAGGTAAATTGAGATTCTGTGTTTCTTTATCTCTTGGGTTATAGAGTGTGCAGTATCACTTCTTTATCGCAATAAAGTTCTGGTTTTTATATGGACACAGAGGCAAAAGAATTAACTTAGCTTACCCCAGACAAGTCGCTTAAATTCTGGGCTTCAGTTTCCTTACCTGTAAAAGGAGGAAAGTTGGACTGACTGGTCTTGAAATGTGCCTTTTAGCACTCATATTCTATAAATATATAACTTTTTTTCATCTAGATAATTATGATCCTTGCCCTTGATTTAGCGATATAGTTTTGATATACTGATATTATAAGCCAGGTTCCTTCTTTCTGTTACATTACCTCTGTTTTGGTTTTTTTGTTGGTTTGTTTTTAATTTATTAAGTCACCGAACCACTGGCATTTCAAGTCCTGTTTGTATGGCTCTCTGCCCATACCATATTGTGGAGCTTTGAATGCAAATACCTAAAAATCTCATTTAAAAATACCATTTAAAGAAGCTGAAACCTTTAACCAAAATGAATGCAACATTTGAGAAGCTATGAAGCATGACTGAAAAACAGAAGCATCCCATAAATGGAGTTTGGGATTTGCACATGTACTTTATTATATTCATCAAGAATTATAGTTCAAGCTCTGGCAAATTATCATCAGAAAATCCCAGTTAGGAGAGTCCTCTGCCTGTGCATCCTGGCTTTCCAAATACCATTTGACCCAAATGAATGCTAATATCACTTAAAGATCAGGTAAATTGGTAGGATTATTGTATTGGGATTTGAGCTCTCTCTCGAAGTAGATTAGGCTTCCCCAAGATGGTGTTATGGTAGGAACATTACAATTACGGGAGGTGATTGTGGAAGATGGTTGATTTAGGTATATAAGAGTCAAATAAAATTCATCAAACTCTGTGGGTAAAAGGTGCTATTTCTGCCTTTGTGCTTCCCCCTAAGGTCATACTCTAATAACTATATTTTTAGGAGTACTTTATTTCCAGGAGGTACTGGGTTTTCAGTTTTAACTAACAATAAAGTGCTTAATTCTTAATTAGAACTAAAACCACTTGAAACTGGTATTTTTAATGGCTTGCTTGGAGATGATTTGTCCCATGAACTTAGAACAGAGCTCTGTACTTGAAATGGTTACAACTGAGCAGCTGCGTAGAACTTGAACTCCAGGTTGCTTGTTGAGAAATTCCCTTCCTATGTGAGAACATGTTCTTGTTTGAAACAAGGGCATCCAAGTCCATATTCACTTGAATCTTGTATGTGAGTAGTGTCATATTCTTAAAAGATTAATGGTGAGCTGAATATGACAGCTTCCTTTTTTAAAGTTTGATTTTAAATTTTAAAATATAAATATGATTGAAAAATATAATAATGATGCCCTAGCCAGTTTGGCTCAGTGGATAGAGCATCAGCCTGCAGGCTGAAGGGTCCCGAGTTCAATTCTGGTGAAGGGCACATGCCCAGGTTGAGGGCTCAATCCCCAGTAGGGGGCGTGCAGGAGGCAGCCTATCAATGATTCTCATCATTGATGTTTCTCTCTCTCTCTCTTCCTCTAATTGAATGACTAAGTTACAGTAGATCTTGGGGAGTTTTCATTTGAGGTGGTTGTGTGTGTGCATGCGCCCGCTTAAAATATTCAGGAACTTGAAGGGGTACATGGGCTACCAGGGCGACTTGTTTGGATTGAAAATAGGATTAATCAGTGAGATCAGTCTTTTAATCCTGCCCTCTTTATCAACATGTAATAAATGCTTTCATATAAAACCAAAGTGTGTATTTAATTTTTCTTACCTTGTCATTGCCAGTGTAGGGCTTATTGTATAATCATGGGCCATCAAAACAGGTCCAGTACACAGAACAAAACTGGCTGTGTCCTACATGGAGAATTGTGGAGAAAGTGATCTTCACAATAGATTATTTTTCTTTTCTTTTTTCTTTTTTCTTTTTTGCCTTTTTCTGTTTGGAGGAGATAAGTGACTTTTTAAAGAAAATCATCTTTCTTTTGAGTTTTGTCAAAATAAAGGAAACACATTTTCTCTTCTGAATCACAAAAGGAAAACAAGTAATTTAGGAAACGATACAGAATAGTAATGATAGGTGTGGAATCTGCCCCAAAGAGAACTGAAAACAAAAGTCTCGACTTTTAAAAATTTTCATGTTTTCAACTTCTAAAATCATTACACATTGGCTGATGCGTACAGCAAAGTTTGCAGTTCCTAAATTGGACTTTTGTGTAGAAGTAGATGATGATACAAGTAAAGCTTGATGTTTATAACATTAAATTTCCGATAACATTAATTTTTTAAAATGAGAGTCTGTCACAGCAGCCATCTATAAGTAATTCAGACATCTCTGATCTCATGTGGAGATTTGGAAACAACACAGCTCTCAAGAAGGATGGGTGGCTCAAAAAATGAAATTCTGTATTTGCCAATATTGAGGAAAGAAGATAATACACCTAAAGGAAATAATACACAAAAGAGGAAGAAATCAGCTCATTCAAGTTGACAGCAGTTTGAAAAAGCTGTAGTACACTAGATAGCACTTTTCAGCACTGCTTGGGGGCCATTTGAAACAGCAAAAGCTCAAAAATGTGAGGAATGTCACAAAAAGGATATTTGTTTAAGGTAGCTGAACAAGAATGATGCTTTGTTTGACCTCAGCTGGGATTGTGTGTTAGGCAAGTCAAAATTTTTGTTGCTCTGCACATGTACGTGTCCATCAGTGACCACAAAAGTACCATAAGTACCGATTCTGGAGTTACAAATTAAAGTTACCAATTAGGTAAGACCACAGATAATTAGGAGTGTCCCCATTTTGCAGATTAGGAAATTGGTTAAGTGATTTGAAAATTATGGGTTGAAACTTAAGATTGGAACCAAGTCTATAGTAATATTGCACAAGCAAAGACTTCTGTGTTGCTACTTTTTTAAAAAAATTAATCTTTATTCAGATTATTACAGATGTTCCTCTTTTTTCCCCCCATAACTCCCCTCCACCTGGTTCCCACCCCACCCCATGCCCTTACCCCCCGCCACTGTCCTTATCCATAGGTGTAAGATTTTTGTCCAATCTCTTCCCGCACCCCCCACACTCCCTTCCCCCCAAGAATTGTTAGTTCACTCCCTTTCTATGCCCCTGCTTCTATTATATTCACCAGTTTATTCTGACTTAATTTTTAGGTTCACTTGTTGATAGGTATTTATTTGTTGTCACTTTATTGTTCATAGATTTTATCTTTACCTTTTTCTTCTTCCTCTTAAAGAATATCCTTCAGCATTTCATATAATCCTGGTTTGGTGGTGATGAACTCCTTTAGCTTTTTCTTGTCTGTGAAGCTCTTTATCTGACCTTCAATTCTAAATGATAGCTTTGCTGGGTAGAGTAATCTTGGTTGTAGGTTCTTGCTATTCATCGCTTTGAATATTTCTTGCCACTCCCTTCTGGCCTGAATGGTTTCTGTTGAGAAATCAGCTGACAGTCGTATGGGTATTCCCTTGTAGGTAACTGACTGTTTTCTCTTGCTGCTTTTAAGATTCTCTCTTTGTCTTTAGCTCTTGGCATTTTAATTATGGTGTGTCTTGGTGTGATCCTCTTTGGATTCCTCTTGTTTGGGGTTCTGCGCTTCCTGGACTTGTAAGTTTATTTCTTTCATCAGGTAGGGGAAGTTTTCTGTCATGATTTCTTCTAATAGGCTTTCAGTATCTTGCTCTCTCTCTTCTTCTGGAACCCCGATAATTCGGATGTTGGTACTTTTGAAGTTGTCCCAGAGGCTTCTTATACTGTCTTCATATTTTTGGATCTTTTTTTCGTTTTGCTTTTCTGGTTGGGTGTTTTTTGCTTCTTCATATTTCAAATCTTTGACTTGATTCTTGGGATCCTCTCGTCTGCTGTTGGATCTCTGTATATTATTCTTTATTTCAGTCAGTGTATGTTTAATTTCTGACTGGTCCTTTTCCATTTTTTTTGGCAATCTCATTAAGATCCTTGAAGGTCTCACTAAGTTCCTCGGAGGTTCGTAGATGATTCTTGAGTAATCTTATAATTGTGGTTCTGAATTTATGTCCTCCATTAGTTTGCTTTCCTTCATTTCTTTCAATTTTGACATGTTTCTTTGTCTTTGCATTTTTGGCTGACTTCGAGGACCCACTGTGTCTATAAGAAGAACTGCTGTGCTGGAGACACCCTTATGGGGCAGGACTTGCTTCAGTGGGGCTTTGGTGCTCACTGAGTCTGCCTCTTGAGTGTGTCCCTTATGGATGTGAAGAGTTGAAATCTGGTATCTGACCAGGGGTACCCTGGCTCCTGGCTCTCCAAGTCAACCGCTGTGTGAGTCCACCCAGCAGGAGCTACAGCGATATCAGCAGATTTCTCCTTTTGTTTGGAATTTGGAAGTTTTGGAGCTCTCTAACCCAGCTGCAGTTAGATTAGGCTGCAAAAGCTGAGGTGATTCCTTTGCACCTCTGAGCACAGCTTGGAAGGGGATGTAAATTGAGTGGGGCGGGGTCTCAGAGAATCACCAGGGCGGAGCGACTGTCCTCAGCGTGTCTGCAACTCCTAGTGTCTCTGCGACTCCGCGTCTCTGCAGTTCCCCGCCCCCACAGCAACAATGATCCCTGCAAGCAGCTCTGCGAGAAAGCCCCCCTCACTTTCCACACTGCTGCAAGATAGTCCAGTTTCTCCCTGTAGGAGTCTGGGACCTCAGAATCTCGCCTTAAATGAGCTCAGTGCATTGGAGAGCTTGTAGCCCTTTCCGATTGAAAAAAAACGCACACCAAGATGCAGCCGCCTCGCGCGCACCTTCATACCTCTGTTCTTGGTGCCTCTGCACCTCCTACCCGGTCTCAGTGCACTTCTTTCTTTCCTTCTACTTGTAGAATTTCCACTCGGCCAGCTTTCCTGTGGTTCTGGATGATAGCTGTTTTGTCTTATAGTTGTAATTTCAGTGTTGTTGTGGGAGGCAACACGCACAGATTTATACCTTATGCCGCCATCTTGGTTCTCTGTTGCTACTTTTTAAAATTAATTAAGGTCTGAATTTCAAACAGTAAAAGGCATGCATCTTAAGTGTACAGTTCACTAAATTTTGACAAATAGGTACACCATATAACCATTGCCATAAGCAAGATAGAAGATATTTCCATCACCCCAGAAGGTTGCCTCATGCCACTTCCCAGTCCACACTCCATGTCCCTGGCCATCACTGGTCTGTTGTCATTATAATTTAGATCTGTCTTTTCTGGAGTTTCATATAAATTGAAATCATATCTGGCTTTTTTCACTTAGTATAGTATTTTTTAAATTGATTTCACAGAGAGGGATAGAAACAACAATGATGAAAAAGAATCATTGATCAACTGCCTCCTGCATGCCTCCTACTGTTGTCGAGCCTGCAATCTGGGCATGTGCCCTGACCGGGAAGGGCATGTGCCCTGACCGGGAATCAAGCCATGACCTGGTTCATAAATGCTCAACCACTGAACCACACTAGCCAGACTAGCATAGTATTTTTGAAGTTCTTGAATGTATCAGCAATTCGTTCTTTATTGTTGAGTATTTCACTGTGGATATGCCCCCAATGAATGTGTTTGGGTTGGATTGTTTCCACTATGCGGCAGGTATGAGTAAAGCTGCTACCAATGTTAGGTCTTTCTGTGGCTATGTGTTTTCATTTCTCATGAAAATAGGAGTGGGATTTCTGAGTTAGCTTCTAAGTGTATGTTTAGATTTGTAAGAAACTGGTAAACTATATTCCAAAGTAATTGTCCCATTTTACATACCCACTGGTAATGTATGAGAGTTCCATTTCTCCACATCCTCACCAGTATTTGATAGGCATTTTAATTTTAACCATCCTGATAGGTGCATGGTAACATGAAATTGTAGTTTAATTTGCATTATTAGAGTGTGAAAATTAGTGAGAACTTGTCTAAATATTTTTCACCTTTGTTTTACACATAAGTGTTTTTGTCAGGCACTTCCCCTCAAACATTACCATTCCTGTCGGAGGCTTTTTATCTGAGAAAGCTTTTTGAAAACTGCTTAAATATAAATTATACAGATTTTTTAATGGTAGAAAATTTGTTTAATAGTAAAGTAGGCATTATTGGTCAAAAATGAATTTTGAAGTTTAAAAAATAAAAATGGAAAAAGTATAGCTAGATACCTAGATGTGCACAGATCACTGAAGAATACTCAAGACTCGGGAATGACTGTTTCCTTTGGGAGACAGGGGAAGGACACTTCCTTTTCATCCTTTACATTTTTTAAACTTTGTATACATCCAAATATTTTTAATTTAAAATATCAAAATAATGTGAAAAGTGGGCAAACCTTTAAAAAGTGTTAGAACAGTCCTAGCTAGTTTTGCTCAGTTGATAGAGCATCCCTTGGCCTGCGGACTGAAGGGTCCCAGGTTTGATTCCAGTCAAGGGCATGTTCCCCGGGTTGCAAGCTCGATCCCCAGTATGGGGCGTGCAGGAAGCAGCCACAGAACATGATAAGATCACAGAGTGTAGCAGAATTACTCTGTGAACAAGATCCTCCATATTTAACCAATTTGCTTTGGAACAAATCCCTTAAAACGGGTCCTCAACCTACGGCCCGCGGGCCACATGCAAATACAAATATTGTATTTGTTCCCGTTTTGTTTTTTTACTTCAAAATAAGATATGTGCAGTGTGCATAGGAATTTGTTCATAGTTTTTTTTTAAACTATAGTCCAGCCCTCCAACGGTTTGAGGGACAGTGAACTGGCCCCCTGTTTAAAAAGTTTGAGGACCCCTGCCTTAAGAACTTTCAAATTATGAAAACCTTACCAAAGAATTAGAACATTAGTTGGTTGAAAATGAATTAGAAATGAAATAACCCAACCAAATGAAACTGATAAAAAGTAACAAATTTTTTAAATTTTAAAAATCATTCAGGGTCATGAAAATTGCCACATCCCCAAAAAATCTAAAGGCACATGATGCAATCAATTGCAGTATCTTCCCTGGAGTACACATACTCAAAAAAAAAAAAAAAAAAAGGCAGTGAATAAAAAATGAGTTTTCTCCAGTCCATCCTTTGCAGACTTTGTTTTCAGCCACTTAACCTGAAACCACTAAAGAACTAGGGGGTAGAATGTCCCAAAGACCACACTTTTGACAAGGCCAGTCTCTAAAAATACAGATCTCTCCATTACTAACTTCCTATTGAATGTGGCTGCCCGGATTCCAGGTCCTGTTACCTTTGGCATGCTTCCCCCTGCCCAGGAAATGACTGTGATTGGCTTTAATGAAGGAATTCTGGGTGGAATTTGAAAACCCTGAAGTATAATAGGGTCCTTGTTAAAGACAGGGGTAGAATGAGGTAATAGAATTCTTATTTCTGCGAGAAATAAGGGGGCCCGTTTGTGCCATCTAGTTGTTTATCTAGAGCCAGCACTCCAAGTGTGGACATTAAAGAGGCAAGGACAGGCTGTTTTGTTCTTTTAAATTGGCCCCACACCCAGACCATTCTTGGGTTTTGACATCCGTGTGCCCCCCTCCCCCGTGTTTCTTCCTGTGGACAGGGCAGGCCTTTTGAGACACTGGCTGTGGCGACTGGACTGAGAATGCTTTAGCCATCATCCGCCTGCTCACTGGCCTTGCCAGAGGGCATGTGGATGTGTCAGCGTTACCTACAACAGACCAGACTGTGGCTCCTGTTTCCTGGCTGGGGGAGAGAGCAATGCTTTGCCTTGCCTCTATTGCCCAATGAGTGTGTGAAAACAGACACCCCCTCCTAAGTTGGGGTTACCAACCTACAGTGTTGACCATATATAAACGTGATTTGGAAAATGCATAATCGCTTTATTACCAGAATGTTTTTAAAAATTTTAACAATCTTTAAAAATTACTTTAAAATACATGCACTTGTTGCAAAGTATCCTGATCTAATAAATAGCCCCACCTCAAAGGAAAGTTGCCCTATAGTGCGCGGGAAGCTCGACCTCAAAAGCAGGCTGGACTAGCAGGCCATGGAGCAGCGGTTCTCAACCTGTGGGTCGCGACCCCTTTGGCGACCCTTTCACAGGGGTCGCCTAAGACCATCCTGCATATCAGATATTTACATTACGATTCATAACAGTAGCAACATTGCAGTTATGAAGTAGCAACGAAAATAATTTTATGGTTGGGTCACAACATGAGGAACTGTATTTAAAGGGCCAGAAGGTTGAGAACCACTGCAGCATGGAGGAAGAGGGCCCAGGAGTGGGGACAGGGAGAGGTCAAGAGTGGATCCTATTTTCCACCCAGGGTCTTCTTTATTCTCCCTAGGGCTGGGACTCTGCCTATGTACGTTATTCTGCGTTCTTAGTGTGGAATTTATCTTAGTGTGGAATTCCTGAAGGGAGTGGAGAGCAAGGATAGAAGTGGGAGAGATGCTGAGTCTAGGGCAGGAAGGCAGAGTGGTTGGGAGAGAAGGAAGGGGCCGCTGCTAGCACTGAATTGTGACCCCCTCCCCAAAATATTTGCTGGAGTCCTAACCTTTGGAACCTGTGAATGTGACCTCGTTTGGAAATAGGGTCCTTGCAGATGTAATCAGATTAAGATGAGGTTAGTAGGATGGACTCAGTTCAATATGACTGATAAGAAGAGGAGAAACACAGAAAGAGAGAAGGTGATGTGAAAACATGGGGAGAAAAGAAAGCCACGTGACAATGGAGGGATGCTGCCATGAGCCAGGGAAGCCTGGGTTGCCAGGAGCTGGAGGAGGCTAGGAAGGACCCTTTTCTAGAGCCTTGGGAGGGAGTATGGCTCTGTCAACACCTGGATTTCAGATTTCTAGCCTCCAGAACTGTGAGAGAATAAATGTGTATCGTTTTAAGCCACCCAGCTTTTGGTACTTCGATATGGCAGCCCTAACAAACTAAGAAAGGCACTATGAAGAAAAAGCAGATGATACCAAAACTCAATTCTATCTGTTTTCTACTTTGGGTTACAACTGGCCTTGCTGTAACCCTGGCTTCTGATTTGTGCAATTAAAAAAAAAAACACAGTTGGACCTTAGCACTCTTTTCAGAGAAGCCTGGGCTCAGACAGTGGTTTTACAAAAACAATTGTTTTTGCATTTTTCTTCATGTGACTGCTGAGACATGCTGAGGAAATAGTGAATAGAACTCCTGAGTTCAAGCTTTCAAACACCCAAGTCAGTGTGAGTAACTGTCACTCAGGGGTGGTAGGTTAACACCCCTCAGTTTGGGATTTGAGAAGATAATTCATGCCTGGCCAGAGGGCTCAGTTGGTTGAGCGTCATCCACCGAAGGGTTGCCAGTTCAATTCCCGGTCAGGGCATGTGCTTGGGTCTCAGGTTCAATCCTTGGTTGGGCGTGTACAGAAGACAACCAATTGATATTTCTCTCTCACGCCATTGTTTCTCTCTCCCTTCCTATCTCTAAGCATGAGGATTTAAAAAAAAAAGAGAGAGAGAGAAGATAATTCATTGTTGACTCAGCATTTTTATTTGTAAGCTGTAAGCAAACGTGTACTCTCTTTACTGTGATTCTTTTCATTGTTGTATGGAATGGGACTCCTACTTTGGGAACAATGGCTAAGCAAGGGGCAACTGTAGGTTTGGTGCTAGGCAGCCCCACAGGCATTCACTCACCTCAGAATTCATTTGCAAAGAAGCGAAAGCCAGGGCATTTTAATCCGTGGGAATGAAAGGCCTTCTGTGTTTACCACAGCAGGCCCCAAACTGAGACCCTTTGAAGGGGCCTTTTTGTGTGGGAGAGAGTTGCTTGACACCTGGGGTGGAACACCTGGGTGAGTATGTGCATTTCAAGCTCCATCTTCTAGATTCATCAGGATGAGGTCAGATGTGGTGGCGGTTATAGAGATATGATGGGTACAGGCCATCATAATGCCACTGGCGCCACTGCTCAATAGCCTCCCGGTTTCTCTCTTCTTGTTCTGGGAGGAGAGATGAAATCATGTTAGGAGAGAGAGGACTCTGACCTGAAGGCAGCCACCAAGCTCTCTTGGAGCTGTCAACCCAAACCTCCCACCCGTAGTGCCATGAACCAACACCTGTGTGCACTGGTGACAGACATCAAAGGTTAGAGCTGGCAGGGCCTGCCTGGCTTTGGCTTTGAAGGTGGAAGCCCACATGTGCTGCCACGATGCCTTAGAAGTGGGAGCTCAGCACTGTTTGTTCTAGAGCAGCGGTTCTCAACCTGTGGGTCGCGACCCCTTTGGCGGTCGAACGACCCTTTCACAGGGGTCGCCTAAGACCATCCTGCATATCAGATATTTACATTACGATTCATAACAGTAGCAACATTGCAGTTATGAAGTAGCAACGAAAATAATTTTATGGTTGGGTCACAACATGAGGAACTGTATTTAAAGGGCCAGAAGGTTGAGAACCACTGTCCTAGAGCTTCGGAGGCAGACCTGTTACTGCTGCCTGTGACGCTGGCAGTTTTGAGTAGAGTTGCAACCAGGAGCCAAGGCAGAGCTGAGTGAGGCGCTAAACTTTCCCCAAACCAGGACCAGAGGCCTGAGTAGGTTGATAGAGAGGCCTTTGGGGTGGATTTTCAGGTCCTCAAGAAGGCTGCTCTTTTCCAGAAACGCCCCCTCCAGACCACTGCCTACAGTTCCTCCTTTGGAAATCGGAGTCCTCCTGGCTCCCCAAGGGAATGCCTCAGCACTTGCTTTAATGAAGCAAGAACCTCAGGGAGAGGAGGAACATCCAACTGCTCTCCTCTATTCTGAGAACCGGTGATTTTGTCAGATGAAGATAGCTAACTGGAACCAGAGTCCTGGGAGATCTGTGGGTGTGGGGGCCTCAGGGAAGAGCTGGGAGCAGGCCTGGGTGCAGGTTTCCAGCAGCCTGGCCATTGCACATGACTCAGTGCTCCAGGCAGAGGCAGGGGAAGGGGAGAAAAGTGAACTTGTACCCTCAGGCCGGCCAGGCCGGCTCCACCTGTTTGCCTCCTTCATGCCGCTCTGGGGAGACCCTCTCCGGGCCCCTCTGCTTTGCCCTCCTCACTCCATCCTCACGGCAGCCCTTGAAGCGAATATCTCCAGACCTTACACATTTGATTATCGTTCACTTACAACAACAGGGGTTTGCCGGCTTCGTTCAGACCCCTCACCAGCAATGTCCCTGGATAGTCATGTATCCTGTCTCAGGATGAGGTTTGAAACTGTAAAGTGGAGATTGCAGGACCTCAGGCTGGTGGTGAGGACTGGGCGGTTCAGCCCACTGCCTGAGGAAGCAAGTGCTCAGCAACGACCGCGGCTGCACCGCCGCCGGGAAGGCCTGCACCCTGCCCTGCAGTGTCTGCATCTCTGTGGCAAGGCCTGAGGTCCCTGACCTTAGTCTCCTCTGGCTTTGGTGGAGGACTCGTCATCCCCAAGGCACCTGACCTCTCATCCTGATTTCATCATGAAAGGGAAAACAGTGAGTTTTTCTACCCAGTGCCAGGGATTTGGACTTGGAACATTTAAAAAGCCACAAAATAAAATGCTGTTATTAATGCTATGAGGGGGGCGGGGGGGGGGGGACAAAACGCTGAAGGAATTTTTGAGGCCACATTCTCATTTTTAAAATGCCTCTCCCCAAGCTGTCCACTAAGGTAAACAGAAGTGTTTGCCTCTGAGTTATGACGCCTGAGTTGTTCCCAGAAAGGTCTGGTTAGCCAGGATTCAAGCCTGACACCTGCTGCGGGCTCAGCCAGGTGCCGCCCCAGCACAAGGGGCTTGGCCTGCAGCCCTCGGGTATCTGGTGATCCTATCCTCTTCATTACGAGGTGCCCTAGGAGGGTGGTACCTCTCAAATGCACCAGTGCAAACAAGCCAGGAGATAACAACTTCAGAACAGAAACTGCTGGCCTCCTCTGACAAAGGTGGCCTGAATCGGGCCTATGTCTAAGCTCACATGCCGCCCGGAGCTTGCTCAGGATCATTGCAGTCTCGAAAGACCAAAGAAAGGAACACGCACACACATGCACACACGCACGGGCATGATGGTCTCTCACTATTAAATGTACCAAAGGATTTTTACTCGAGAGTACTCAGTAGATCCAAGGTCAAATGCAACCTGGTGGAAGGCTGTGTGGTTCAAAGATAGAGCCTCCCTTTACCCTCACCCACACCCACTCCCAGCTGCCTCACTGAGGCCGTGATGAAATCGGCGTTTCCTTGGGGAGGCAGGAGCCCTGTCTGCCCTAGGGTTGAGGGCAGACATGAGAGGTGCTGATTGCCTAGTGAGATGCAGAGGCAAAGGTGACAGCTTAGCCGGGATGACACTAGAGCAGCGAGGTAAGGGCACAAGCAAACCACATACTACAAGCATGCCAACGCCCAATGTTATGCGTGTGTTGGAGCCTTCATGTCACCTGTGGATGTTGGTGTTGGAGGTGGGGAAGGGTAGAGGCAGGGCACTGGTGACCAGTGCTTGCTGAGTTTTCCTGGTTTACCTCCACCCGTCAGATCAAATGCTGATCATAGTGACTAAGTAAAGGGAGGCCTTGGTTTCCCAGGCTGGGTAGTTCTTAAAGCCATTACATTGATGTGAGTCCAAGACACTTAAAACTGAGTTTGAAATCCTCCCAATCCAACTCTACCAGTACTAAGTTCACCAATACAGACAACACGGGCCACCACAGCGATCCCCAAGCAGGAGAAAATGCTGTCAGCCCCACAGTCCCTGAGCCCATGGTGACCCTTCTCAGGTTCTGTGTCCATTTATGACTTTCTCCCTTCTTTTCAAGACTCCCATAAACATGAAAGTTGAGCTTCCCTTTCTCCTCTAAAATGTAGGGAGAAGTAGAGACAACTCGTGGTTTTCCAGCAAAGCCCCACTTCCCTGGAGACGCTGGCTGAAGAGCTCTTACCATCATTTTGCTCCTCCACGAAGTTCTCAAACTCGTTCCGTTGTTCCTCGTGATATTCTCTTCGTAGCTCATCAGCCCGCAGCTTCTGCCTGTTCTCCGCTGTGGAAGGGTAAGAGGTGAGAGTTGCCCCCAAGAACAGGAGCATCTGCATGCATTTAGGGGAACACCCGTTATTTTGCCTAAGAAACGTAGTCTGGTTTGGAAGGCTTGTTTGTGAGGGCTAAGGATGGGGGCTTCACTGAAATGGTGTACTCCTGACATAGACTTTCAAACTTGAAGGACCTAGGTCCTAGGTCCTAGGATGTCTTCCCATCCAGCTGCCTCTTTGTGCAAATGAGAAGACTGAGACCCCAAAAGATGAAGCAATTTCACTTCAATCATAAAATTAGTGGTGTATCCACTTAGAAACTAGAAGTTCAATGATCAGAAATGAATTATAGCCCAGTCGGTGTGGCTCAATGGTTGAGTGTCGACCTATGAACCAGAAGGTAACAGTTGGATTCCTGATCAGGGCACATTCCTGGGTTGTGGGCTCAATCCCCGGTAGGAGATGTGCAGGAGGCAGCCAATCAATGATTCTTTCTCATCATTGATGTTTCTATCCCCCGCCCTCTCTCTCCCTTCTTCTCTCTGAAATCAATAAAAACATATTTTTTAAAAAAGAAATGAATTATAAGAGGGAGTCATCCAACTTAAAGTTCATTTCACATTAATTAATACCTTCAAATCCATTCAACATCTTAGAGCACCTATCATGATCAGAATGTATGCTACGCACTGGGGTTAAAGAGGGAAGTAAGAGTGATTCTGTCCCTCTGCTACGAGGCATTATGGCTGCTGATAGAAATCTAAGATGATCCCAATACTCATGCTCCTAGCTGTGCTAATTCCCTCCCCTTGTGTGGGCTGGTCTAGTGATTTGCTGCTAATGAAGAGAATATGATAAAAGTGGTGGGATGTGACTTCCCACATAGGTTACAAACAAGACTGTGGCTTCCGTCTTGGGCTGGTTGGCCTCTTTCTTGGTTTTGCTCCACTCAGAGAAGCCAGCTGCCATGCTGTAAGCCGTCTATGAAGAGGCCCACTCATGGCGAGACACTGGTGTCCCTGACCAATAGCAAGGACCTCAGGCTTTCCAACAGCCAGGTAAATGAGCTTGAAAAGGAAACTTCTCACAGTCAGGCTTTGAGATAACTGCAGCCTGAGAAACCTGAGCTGGAGGCTACCAGCTCATTAGGCCTAGATTTCTGACCCTAGCAAATGTGAAACAACAAATGTTTGAAGCTGCTAAAAATTGAGGTAATTTGTTCAAGCTGCTAGGTTGGGGATTGTTTGTTATACAGCAATAGATAACTAGTACAGGATATGGATGATCAGTCAAATTTCCTGATGGAAACACTAACTGCAGGCATCCCTTATTTTGTAAGGCAATCCATTCCAGTAAAGTTGGTTGTAAACCTTTTTATGAGGAATCCGAGTTCCACATGACAAAATTGGAGGTACACTTCTATGGTTGGAAGAACTATACCCAGTAAACACTGAAAATTGTCACTGAGAACATGAAGATGGTGATCATTCCTTGGAGGTTGAACCATGAAGCTCACCAACACTACCTTGAGCTCAAAGGGAATCCCACCTGAATGACCACATTCCACCTCATTAGCAGGTGCAGCTGTTCTCTCCTGCTCTAATTTAGTCGAAAAACAAAACCTCTATGTTTTAGATCTAAAATAAATTAGATTCCAAGTTCATCCATTTCTGCCTTCAAATCTGCACATTGACCTCTTTGGTGCGAGAGCTATAGAAATTAAATGTGGAAATGATTTAAAGTGCTCTTGGTTTCTAGACATTTCTTTTGGCCCTAGCCGGTTTAGCTCAGTGGATAGAGTGTCAGCCTGTGGACTGAAGGGTCCCAGGTTCAAATCCGGTCAAGGGTACATGCCTGGGTTGCAGGCTCAATCCCCAGTGGGGGGTGTGCAGGAGGCAGCCAATCAATAATTCTCTCTCATCATTAATGTTTCTATCTCTCTCTCTCCCTCTTCCTTCCTCTCTGAAATCAATAAAAATATTTTTTTTTTAAAAAAGACATTTCTTTTGTCTGGGCTTCATCTGGAACATCCATGGCAGCAGGAGGCTGTGTCTGGTGCAGACGCTCATCCCTCACATCAAAGGGGGAGGCTGAGGTGCTGTTGCCCCCACCAGCTTGGATGTGCAAGAGGAGGTGGGGGTTATGATGGAAGCAGAAAAGCCATCGCTGCCTGCCCCACCCCACAGTATAAGGGTGCTGGAGAAACCATCTCAAACCCTTTTTGAAAGTAAGGAACTTACAAGAATAAGTAAATTAATTAAAGACTAGTTATTTATAGTAGGTTTATATTATTTAACTTAGATGAAAAATCAAGTTATTTGAATTGGTCTCAGTGCAGATTCCTTCGGTAAATCCCACGTTTTCCCCACACTTGTGCCTTTACCTACATAGTTGCAGGAATCTTTACTTGGTAGAAGGAATTGGTACTCCAGTCCATCCCCATGCCTCACCTCTTGCCTTACATCCACACATTTTTAGGAGGCGATTCACTCAGAGAGGTGAAGTGATTTAATCAAGGCCACACAGCTGGTCAGGGCAGGGCTGGGAATGGGGCCTGAGCTCCAGGCACCCACACTCCACTACTGGACAGAACACACTGTGCATGGCAGAATCTGACAACCCACCACAAGCTCCGAGGTGCTACAGGTATCAGAAAGCTGCTGGGGGTGGGAGTGGGGGTAGGAGTGAGATGGGGGTGGGGTGGAAGGCAGGGGTTTAGACTCTAAGCAGGTGCTTAATGAGCCACGCCAATTCCTAAGGAAGCATTTGCCATCCCCGTGTACTCCAGAAAAGCAACAGGCTTCCCAAATGGCTTTTTTGGAGGTGCCACATTGGACCTTTGTCTTACACTGTGCATTGTTTACACCCCTTCTCAAAAACATGCATTTTATCGGATTCGTCCCTCCTTTCACCCTAAAGTGACCTGCATCGTTACCCAGAAGCTGAAAGGTGTAAGATGCCTGTCCCCTGGTTCCAAATTCAAGTTTATCACTTAATTTTTCCCCAACCCGAGACATAGTTGGGCACAGATCTCCTGTCCACCCGCTGAAATTGACATGAACTCAGGTGCACTCTAGGTATTCTCCCGGCTGCCCTGGGCTCCCCACGACCAACACACTGAGCTTCTGTTTGAGGTGAGGAGCCTCTGGCTTCTGTCGTGTGCCTCATTGTTCTGCCCAGCTTCCAAGGATGGAAACTATTTGCCCTAAAATTCACACCTGCTCCCCACTGGAAGTCTGCCAGAAGGTTGCTTCTCTGATTTCTCAAGAACTGCCCGATCTCCACCAGTCTTTTCAGTGATTCCTGACATTTGCAAGCTTTTAAGTCTCAAATTGTATGAGGCCTGGAAATTTTCCCAGTTTGGTTAATATTTATCCAGGTGTTTGGGGTGTTTTTTTGTGTGTTTTTTTTTTCTTAAAAAGGAATTTTATCTCCCAGCATTTTCCACTCTCTTCTTCTCCATCATTTGAAAACACTCCTGTTATTTTTACAGAGCAAGTTAACTTGCTGAGCGACACAAAGAGTTTATTCAGACACACACACAATCAATGAATCCAGCCCCAGACTGGGAGACAGTCAGCACCCACAGCCCTTGGAAGAATCTAGTTCAAGGGCAGAAAACGCAAATGCCTTTGAGGGTTGATGGGTCATGGAAATGAGGGTCCCTCTCGGCAGGGGCCACCAGGGGCTACTTCAGGCTGAAAGGAGACATGCTTCTGAGCTCAAAGCCTCCCAAATGCACTGGAAAAAAAACTTTAAAAAACACACAAAAAACACTGCTGGCTGAACACCACACTTTCAGGGGCTTGTGAATAAGGAAACTTGGGCCCCGGGAGAGGAAGTGGCCAAGGCCACTTAGCAGTAAAGCTCTCACCAAACCCACAATCCTGGCTCGGAGCGCCATGTGCCCTCTCCCTGCTCGCCATGCTATTGCTCTTGTGCATAAGGGCTCACTTTGCAGCACCCCAACAAGCACACACGGAGATATTGTGTCTGTCCCAGCTAGAACGTAAGTTTTTTCCCTTGTATGTTTCTAACTTTCTGCATTCGGGATGTGTCTCATCATCTTTTTGTTTCGTACCCTGACAGCAGTCAGTCAAAAGAGATGTGACCTGCAATCCAGGAGACATGGGCTTTCTAACTAAGAGCTGCAGGCCCTTTGATGCCCGTGGGCGAGCTGACTGGGAGCGAGAAGGAACCAAAGGGGCCAGCAGAAGGCAGGTCGTCAGCATCCTTACCGTTGACCTCATCTCGGGATTTGGGGGACCGTTTGCCACGCTTCTTAAGGAAATTTGAGGCATCCGATTCCTGTATGAAAATCTTCTGTTTCACACCTGGAACCCGAAGGAGGCCAGTCACAACCCGCACGGGCTCACCAGGGCCACCGCAGGGGCTGGCCCACCCGCCCTGCACCCCTGGGTGGCCCCTGCACTCACCGTCCTGGGCCTCTTGTCCGGCCCCCTGCCCGGCGCCCACTGATGCGCCGGTCCCCTCCTGTAGCACTGTGGGCACGAGCAGAGAGTGAGGGCAGCGCACCGAAGGGACCCTCACCCCAACCAGGCAAGGCCAGTCCTTCCCAGGACAGTGTGGTTGCCGGGCCCCAGTGGGGGTCCTGGGTCACACACACACCAGCCCCAAGAAACCACCAAGCAAACGGTGTTCTCTGTGCTGTGCTGTGTGTGCTGTGCTGTGTTACACACACATACACACACACACACACACACACACACACACACACACACACGGCACAGCCATCTTACAGATAAGCACCCCGCCCCTTTCTCTCTGGGCCAGCCACCTGACAGCCTCACCTAACACCAGTCCATCCCGGAGCCTCCCCTTACTCACTGCACAGGAGCACAGCGGCGGAGAAACAGGCGACAAGGAGCAGCTGTCTCCAGGCCATCTTTGGAGAGGATGAGGCTCCGTCTGGGAACCACAGGGCAGGTGGAAAGGGTTCTGCAGCCCAAGGCCTCTGGGTCCTCACTTCTGTGTCAGACAGGCCGGGAGAGAGGGAGGAGAGACTCAGGAGGCTGGGATGCCACTGAGGAGGGAGTGGGAGGGGTCTGGGTCGTGGCTTCCATTGGCTGCTCCAGCCTGAGCACCGGAGATGGTTTTGGCACCTTGCAAACCTCACAGAAGCAGAGCCTGTCCCTGGGGCCTGGGCTGAGACAGTTTTGAAGTGGCCTTTCCCAGATCCGCACCCAAGGAGTTGCTGTTGGAATGCCCAGCCTCAGAGTCAGGATTCCAGAGACCAAGGGCAAGTTTAAAGAGCTCCTGGCAACTGCTGCAGGGGAAGTGGGGACTGCAGCCTGTGGGAGGGACCAAGGGGGGCTCGAGGGGGACTTCCACTCAGAAGTCAAGCAAAGAGGGACCAGGAAGGCGGGAAGACCCCCATCAGGGTGACACTTGCATGGACAGGTGGACCATTCTGATAGTCATCAGAGTACCCCTCACCTTGACACTTTGTCCCCAGCTGATGCTCACTGTCAAGCAAAGCAGGGAGCCCTTGGTCCCAGAGCCCTTGGTCCCAGAGCCCTCGGTCCCAGAGCCCTTTCAAGACATTAAGGAAGAGAGGCAGTCAGCCTTCCTCTGTAGAGGGAGAGTCACCGCGTGGACAGAGCCCCCCTGGACACACCTCTGTAGAAGGAGACAAAGGCAAAGCCCATGTAGGGGGGGAAGATGGGCTCCGGAACTGGGGATGCCAGTGGAATCAGAGCTCTATGGGGTCACAGGAGCACAGTCCCTTTGGAGATGTCTTGACACTGTCATCTATTATGAACCATCCTCAATTCTTTGTTACCTGCTAAAGAGTTGATTTTGGCCTTGTTTAGAATTTCCCTAATGGTGATCACTGCTAGACGAGGACACAGCCGACACACCCACCCGAAGCTCCCCTTTCATCAGGCTTGCATGGTAACATCCCTTGTGTACTTAGACCATTGGCCAGGAAAAGAATGTTAATGGCAGGAAAATACTAGTGACTGGCAGAGTAAACAAAATAAATGGGTTGGTTTCCGCCCTGACTGGTTTGGCTCAGTGGATAGAGCATTGGCCTGCAGACTGAAAGGTCCCAGGTTCAATTCCGGTCAAGGGCATGTATCTTGGTTGCGGGCACATCCCCAGTGGGGGGTGTGCAGGAGGCAGCTGATGGATGTTCTAACTCTCTATCCCTCTCCCTTCCTCTCTGTAAAAAATCAATAAAATATATTTTTAATAAATAAATAAATAAATAAATGGGTTGGTTTCCAATGGAGGAAAGTGCCACAGACACCTGTCCAGGCCCCTGGTGGCTGGGAGCATACGTAGGGCTCCCCGTCCACATGGCTGACCACACCTACGGGGGGGAATACCTTAGATGTAAATATGAAGGCTTGTTTATTGAACAAGATAGTGGCAGTTTGCAAAAGAAGTTTTAACTCATTTGAAGTCCCTCTAGAGCTGACTATGTTGACACGGTATGGAAAATGACGACTTTGGGAGTCAGGACAACATATCTAAAGCCTTTCTGGTTTCTTACTTTCCTATGAAAGACATTCATTTCTCTAAGACCTAGCCAGAGTGTCATGAGCTTCTTTATAGCTTTTTTCCCTGTGTGTCATGGAAATATTATCAGTCCTGATGGAAACTGACTTGAAGTCTCCTAGTGAAATTTTCTGTCAGGAGCTGTCTCCATTCAGGGCTTATCTGCATCACTAGCCTTATATTCTATTCCCAGCATGACCAATGATTTTCTTGAGTCTATAGAGACAGTTATAAGCCCTTCTCTGTGTCTCACTTTTCCTGTTATCTCTACAAGGAAGCCAAGAAACATTTGTCCTCCACCATCACCACTAGGACGGATGACGTGTTAGCTGAGAAAAGCTTTGAAAAAGGCATGGAACATTCGACAGCTGCGTGGAGTCCTCCATGAGAGCACCATAAAGGAGCTGATATTCTGCACACAAGCACCGTTATGGCAAGTTGTGAAATAATCATCACAATCAAGCTAGCTAACATATCCATCACCCCAACTTCTAAGGTTCTTATTCAATTAGCCTGGGGTCTGGGCATCCATAATTTTTTTACAAACATTTGAGGTGATTGTGATGAACAGTTAAGGTTGAGAACCACTGCCAGAAGTATGTTTATTCTGATTATACACAAGTATATATGCATGTGCATATATATATATGGTGTCCCAAAAATGTATATACACTTTGAATAATTATTAATTCTAATGCTTCTTTCTTTTTAGATTTAACCCTTTGGAATTAATAATTACTCAAAGTGTGTATACATTTTTCAGGATGCCCTGTATATATACACACACGTTCACACTCATCCAATTGTTTTCCATCCAATTTTGTATTAAAAATACATATATGTACATTGAGACAAGTTATAATATTAGTATATTTCTTCCTTTAGTTTTTTAAATATATTTTATAGATTTTTTACAGAGAGAAAGGGAGAGGGATAAAGAGTTAGAAACATCAATGAGAGAGAAACATTGATCAGCTGCCTCCTGCACACCCCTGCTGGGGATGTGCTCGCAACCAAGATACATGCCCTTGACCGGAATCGAATCTGGAGACCTTCAGTCCATAAGCCAATGCTCTATCCACTGAGCCAAACCAATCAGGGCCTTGCTTTAGTTCTCTTGAGAGTTTTAGTATTTTTCAAGTTTTGGACAGTGATCATGCAATCATTTTATAATCCAGAGAGTAAAAGCTGAAGATACTATATAAAAAAATAAAAATTTTACCAATCTATCTAGATTCCGCTCATCTCTCTCTCTGAGCCATCCTGTAGCCACAACACCCAGCTGTCTCTCTGCTCTGACTTCCTCCTGGCCTGTGGTCAGTGCAGTGCATCCAGTACTTCACAGAGACCGGCAGATGCTTGCTCTTTGTTCCATGTTGGTATCAGGCACTTTCCTAGCCAGAGAGTGCCTGGAGGGCAGGATCCTGCACACCTTTGCAGGGACAGAGGTATTATTGATAACCTGGGCCTGAGCTGGCACCTGGAGAGTTGGCTATGCCTTTGAACAAAGGGTGCGCTCTCTTTCACTCTCTGGAGATGAAACAGCTGCTTTCTTTCAGGATGGGCTATCTAGGCAGAAGGAAAGGAAAGGCTGCATTGGCCAAGCCCGTGGAAGAACATATAAATGAGGTCTGTGGGATAAGCAGTGGGGGCCTCGCTGGCTGGGGTCCCTGGCTGTCCAGAAACCCAGTGAATGTATGGCTTGTATTCTGAGTCCGCCACGGTCCTGGGCAGCTGGGCCAGTGCTCGGCCAGACAGACAGCTGTGTGTAGGCACTGCTTGAGGCAGGCCCAGAGAAGAGAGGAACTGAGTCACCTCAGGAAGCCTGAGGCTGAGCCATGCCAAAGGAAAAAGGCACTCAGGCCCCCATCTTTCCATCCTCCTGGGATGCTTTTGAAGGCAAGCCTGTGTGGGGATTCTGCTAGGCTAAGCCCTACACAACAGGTCTG
Source organism: Myotis nattereri (assembly GCF_964212035.1). Classification (NCBI taxonomy): domain Eukaryota; kingdom Metazoa; phylum Chordata; class Mammalia; order Chiroptera; family Vespertilionidae; genus Myotis; species Myotis nattereri. Next base: position 93,757,104 of record NC_138075.1, on the reverse strand, counting down.
GGAGGCACAGGACTGGAAAATGGCAGGTGTGATCCCTGGCCTTCTTCCTCCTACTAGATGCCAAGATGCATCTTACCAGGGCATTATCTACTGACATCCCAGTTCCATGCCAGCACTGGGGAATATAGTAGGTTCCCCAAAGTTTGGACACAATAGAATTACAAGATGCTCCAAGATAAAAGGGCTCCAGGGTATAAGTAAATTTGAGAAATACTACAGACTCTATCTTGCTCCTACCCACCAGTTTCAATGCACAGGAGTAGTTTAAAGACTCTGACAAGTCTTGCAGTTGGAAAATCTGTTTTTGTTTAGCATTACCCAAATGTAATTGACCACACCATCTTTATTCATGGAGTCCTCATTAACATTCCATGGACTATTTTGGGGACATCTGAACTGGTCATTTAGTGATGAGAGTCTATATCTAGAATGGTTTTTGTCAGAAACAATTAATAAGGATTACATAATTGGGTCCCTGCCCTCAATAGTATACAGTCCAACTTGGAAGATATACACACTGGAAACAGTTGTGTATGTTTTTTTAATGACAACATAAATTGTGTGCACCAACGGCATAGATTAAAAAACACACACAAAGAATTATCTTAGAAAGGTCAGTGTAGGCAGAAAAGCTTCTAGGAAAGCCACTATGTAAAGGAAGACATGAATTTTCGGAGGGTGAACACAGGGTGCTCTAGGAGGGAGAGCAAGGCAGGCATTCTAAACTTGGCTTATAATGGGGTATGAAGATGGTGACAGAATAGTTAGAAGTTATACTCACCCCCTACCAGAACCAAACTGGAATTACAACTAAAATATAGAACAATCAATCTGAATAACCCACGGAAGACTAGCTGAACAGAAATCTTATAACCAAGGATTTACAGAATAAGCCACATCAAGACTGGTAGGAAGAATGGAGATGTGAAAAGGCCTACCCAGTTTCAGGGTAGGTGGCTGAGAATCCGGAGGGATATCTCAGCTGCAAAAGTTTCCCCTGAGGAATGTGGGGTCTCAACTCCACGCCAGAGCTGTAGAGGCACCCATAAAACATCTGGCTCTGAAAATCATCAGGGATTCTCTGCCAAGGAGAGATGAGAGTCAGCTAGAGACAGAGGTACACCTGATGGTGTATCATTGCCAAATATGTTCTCCCATAGAGTGGGCTCTCTTTTCGTTTTGTTGATGGTTTCTTTTCCTGTGCAGAAGCTTTTTATTTTGATGTAGTCCCATTTGTTTATTTTCTCCTCTGTTTCCTTTGCCTTAGCAGATATGTCTGTGAACATATTGCTACAAGAGATATCTGAGATTTTGCTGCCTATGGTTTCTTCTAGGATTTTTATGGTTTCATGCCTTACGTTTAAGGTTTTTATTCATTTTGAGTTTATTCTTGTGTATGGTGTAAGTTGGTGGTCTAGTTTCATTTTTTTGCATGTGTTTGCCCAATTTTCCCAAAACCATTTATTGTAGAGACTCTCTTGACTCCATCGTATGTACTTGCCTCCTTTGTAAAATATTAATTGAGCATAATGGCTTGGTCGTTTTCTGGGTCCTCTGTTCTGTTACATTGATCAATATGCCTTTCTTATGCCAGTACCAGGTTGTTTTGATTATGGTGGCTTTGTAGTATAACTTGAAATCTGGTATTGTGATTCCTCCAACTTTGTTTTTCTTTCTAAAGATTGCTGCAGCTATTCAGGGCCTTTTTTGATTCCATATAAATTTTTGGAGTACTTGTTCTAGCTCTGTGAAATATGCCATTGGTATTTTAATAGGGATTGCATTGAATCTGTAGATTGCCTTGGGTAGTATGGCCATTTTAATGATATTGATTCTATCAATCCATGTACACGGTATATTCTTCCACTTGTTTATATCTTCCTCTATCTCTTTTTTCAATGTCCTGTAGTTTTCTGAGCACAGGTCTTTTACCTCTTGGTTAAGTTTATTCCTAAGTATTTTGTTTTTTTATTGCAATGGTAAATGGAATTGTTTAGTTTCTCTTTCTGAAAATTCATTATTGGTGTATAAAAAAGCCATCAATTTTTGGGTGTTGCCAAATTCATTTATTAAATGTAGTAGTTTTTGGTGGAGTCTTTAGGATTTCCTATGTAGAATATCATGTCATCTGTGAATAATGAGAATTTTACTTCCTCCTTTCCAATTTGGATGCATCTTATTTCTTCTTCTTGTCTGATCACTGTGGCTAGGACTTCCAGTACTATGTTGAATAAGAGTGGTGAAAGTGGACATCCCTGTCTTGTTCCTGTTCTTAGGGGAAATGGTTTTAGTTTTTGCCCATTTAGTATGATGTTCACTGTAGGTTTATCATATGAGGCACTAACATTTTTTAGTAAAGTTGCTACATTGTTCTTTTAGGTGTCTCCAATGGAATCCAAATATAGTAGTGATTTTATAGCCACCTTTATACATTAAAACACACACACACACACACACACACACACGAACAGCCCCAGCTGGTGTGGCTCTGTGGTTAGAGTTTCAGCCCGGGCACTGAAGGGTGGTGAGTTCAATTTCCCATCAAAGGGACGTATCTAGGTTGCAGGTTTAATCCCTGACCGCATCAAGTCCGTGCAGGAGGCCACCAATCTGTATGTCTCTTTCACATCAATGTTTCTCTCTCTCTCTCTCTCTCTCTCTCTCTCTCTCTCTCTCTCTCTCTCTCTTTCTCTCTCTCTCTCTTTCTCTCTCTCTCTCTCTCCCTCTCTCTCTCTCTTCCTCCCTCCTTCCTCCCTTCAACTCTCTAAAAATCAATGGAAAAAATATCCTCAGGTGAGGATTAACAACAACAACAAAAACCCACACATGAAAGTGCTTTTCTTTAACAGTTGGAAATTTGACATATTTTTTCTCTTTCTCATTTAACTTTTTATTTCTAGTCCACTGGGATGAAATGGCAAGCGCCAATGCCCTAGGGCTTTTCCATTCCACTTTTTCACAATCTATTTTTCTAATGTAATATATCTTTAAGCTTGTAATTTTTTTATTTATCACCCTATCATACTTTTTCTGCCAGTTTATATTGTTTCTGAAACCATAATCCCTAGTGTTAAATTTTTTTTCTTCTGGATTGAATTGTTATTACAATTAATATTAGTGCATAACTGGGCAAACAACATAATTATCTGATAAACGATAAACAACAAATCATTATAGATGTTTAATAGCCATCAAACATCTCTTCATGAAATAAGTGTGTTTTTTTGCAAATTAATTTTTATATGTGGATAACTATTATTATTTTAGACTGAGACAAGATTCAGCAATAATATTCTTCCTATTTTTTAATTTTTATGAATAGAAGAGCTGGTGAAGCTTTTTCTCATAAATAAATAGATGAAGCAAGAAGTTTTATTATAGCAATGTCACTCAATTCTTTGAAAGTTTTCTGAATTATATGCCAAAAATCATATAGCAATCTACCATCAAATATTGTTTGTTGCCTAGCCAGTGTGGCTCAGTAGTTAAGTGTAAACCAAGGAGCCAAGAGAACTCTATTTGATTCCTGGTCAGGGCACATGCCCAGGTTGCAGGCTCGATCCCTGGAGAGGAGCATGCAGGAGGCAGCCAATCAATGATGTTTCTCTCTCATTGATATTTCTGTCTCTCTATCTTCCTCCCTTCCTCTCTCTCTCTCTCTAAAAATCAATAAAAACAAACTGACAGGTTTGTTTAAATCTTTTTTTCAATTCTGATGAAAGCTAAGAATTTGGAAACCACTAGAGTTAGAAAAGGATTTGTTATCTGCCATAAAAGTCATTCACTTTCCCAGCTTCTGGAAAACAGAATAAGAAGGATTTTTATCAAGACTTCTAAAAGTATTTATTATTGAAACAGTTGCTAATAAAATATTTTAACAAAAATTTCATCATAAGCATGCCATACATATGCTTTTATCAAGCACCAGAGCTGCATATTTTACTCATTGCTTTACTGGAAAGCCTGCCAGCTAACCAGATTACAAGGCACCTTGTATCATCCCCTCTTACAGTCAAGCCAGTACACCCAGATTTTCTGTCATCAAAAGTCTGATTTTATTTTTCAGATGAAATCATCCTGTTAATACACTTTCAGGAACAACCATCTCCTTCTGAGTTCTGATACTAAGATAATTATGTAAGACACACAGCTTCACCATGAGTTTGTCTCTGTGATGAAATCAAACCACTTGCCCACAATTTTCTCAAGGATACTCCCTTTTCTTTATTCTCACCAGACTTTCCTCAGAAGCAGATACCCATGGGGTTTTTTACTTTCATGAAGAATGAATCTCGATAAGGTTCAGGAAGGTTTTGGAAAGAGGTGCTGGTCTTTTGTCAAAAAGTGGAAAGGGCCTTGATTGCTGTTGGCATCACTGGAAGGAACTGACCATCAGGCCAAGTGCCCAGCTCAGGTGACTGGGAAGGCTGAGCTCCTGGGCTCTACAGGACACCTACTACACAAGGCCACTCTATCAATTTCAGAAGACATAGCAGATCTGCCTAATACATAGAAACAAACACAGGGAAGCAGCCAAAATGTGGAGACAAAGAAATATGTCACAAATGAAAGAAATGGAAACAAGCAAACTACTGGATACAGAGTTCAAAACCATGGTTATAAGGTTACTCAAGGATCTTCATGAGAGCTTCAAGGGAATTAGTGAGAATTTCAAGGATTTTAGTGAGAATGTCGAAGACATGAAAAGGGACAAGTCAGAAATTAAGCACACACTAACGGAAATAAGAACATTTTACAGGGAGGAGAAACCAAGATGGCGGCACAGGTTAACGTCGGAGTTTGCTGCTTCGAACAACCACTTCAAAAATACAACTAAAAGACGGAACGGACATCATCCAGAACCACAGGAAGGCTGACTGAGTGGAAGCTCTACAACTAGGAGGAAAGAGAATAGCATACCGAGACTCAGAGGAGGTACAGTGCTGAAGTCAAATACTAAGGTGCGGAGGTGCACGCAGAGCAGGCTGGCGGCTGAGGGTGCGGTTGTCGTTTTCTATTGGGAGGGAGTCTCAGACTCTGAGCCCTAGATCCGGGTGAGTCTCTACGGACCCAGACTCAAACGGGAGAAGCAGGACTGTCTGGCTTCAGTCGGAACTCAAAGGCAGCTTTCTCTCCGAGGTTTGCAGCGGTTGCTGGGACTCTGAGAGGCAGAGCACCTGGGGACGGGACTGATAGCAGCCATAACTGCTTGCTCCACCTGCCCTGTAGATCCCCCTGGGACCCACCCCGCCCAAGCCCTACAAAGAGGCATTTGCCAGATAGCCCTAGGCAAAGGTTAGATTAGCACCTCCCTAGAGGACAGAAGTTCTCTCACTGCAGACACAGCTGACTCTCACAGCCAGTTGGCCTGGAAGTCAAATCCCACTCCGTATTACACACAACAATCAAGGCTTAACTACAACAAGACTGCACACAAAGACCACAAGGGGGTGCACCAAGAAAGCATAAAAAATGCGGAGACAAAGAAACATGACAGAAATGGAAGATATAGAGCTCAAAACTGCACTTTTACGGTCTTTCAATAATTTTCTAGAAACTGCTGATAAACTTAATGAGATCCACAAGAAATCTAATGAGACTCTTGATGTTGTGATAAAGAACCAACTAGAAATTAAGCATACACTGACTGAATAAAGAATATTATACAGACACCCAACAGCAGACCAGAGGAGCGCAAGAATCAAGTCAAAGATTTGAAATAGGAAGAAGAAAAAAACACCAAACTGGAAAAGCAAAATGAACAAAGAATCTGAAAATACGAAGATAGTGTAAGGAGCCTCTGGGACAGCTTCAAGCGTACCAACATCAGAATTATAGGGGTGCCAGAAGATGAGAGAGAGCAAGATATTGAAAACCTATTTGAAGAAATGACAGAAAACTTCCCCCACATGGTGAAAGAAATAGACTTACAAGTCCAGGAAGCACAGAGAACCCCAAACAAAAGGAATCCAAAGAGGACCACACCAAGACACAACATAATTAAAATGCCAAGAGCAAAAGACAAAGAGAGAATCTTAAAAGCAGCAAGAGAAAGAAACTCAGTTACCTACAAGGGAATACCCATACGACTGTCAGCTGATTTCTCAACAGAAACTTTGCAGGCCAGAAGGGAGTGGGAAGAAATATTCAAAGTGATGAATGCCAAGAACCTACAACCAAGATTACTTTATCCAGCAAAGCTATCATTCAGAATTGAAGGTCAGATAAAGCTTCACAGATAAGGAAAAGCTAAAGGAGTTCATCACCACCAAACCAGCATTATATGAAATGCTGAAAGGTATCCTTTAAGAAGCAGAAGAAGAAGAAAAAGGTAAAGATACAAATTATGAACAACAAATATGCATCTATCAACAAGTGAATCTAAGAATCAAGTGAATAAATAATCTGATGTACAGAATGAACTGGTGATTATAATAGAATCAGGGACATAGAAAGGGAATGGACTGACTATTCTTGGGGGCGGGAAGGGGTGTGGGAGATGCGGGAAGAGACTGGACAAAAATCGTGCACCTATGGATGAGGACAGTGGGTGGGGAGTGAGGGCGGAGGGTGGGGCTGGAACTGGGAGGAGTGGAGTTATGGGGGGAAAAAGAGGAACAAATGTAATAATCTGAACAATAAAAATTTAATTAAAAAAATAAATAAATAAAATAGCAATAAAAAAAAGAATATTTTACAGGGATTCAACAGTAGAATAGAGGATTCCAAGAATCAAATTAACAATTGGATATGAGAAAGCAAAAAGCACCCAATCAGAAGAGTAAAAAGAAAAATGATTCCAAAAATATGAAGATAGTGAAAGGAGCCTCTGGGACAACTTCAAGTATACCAACATTCACATTATTAGGGTACCAGAAGGAGAAGAGGGAGAGCAAGATATTGAAAACCTATTTGAAGAAATCATGACAGAAATCTTCCCCTACCTGGTGAAAGAAATAGATTTACAAGTCAAGGAAGCACAGAGTCCCAAACAAGAGGAACCCAAAGAAGCCCACACCAAGAAACATCATAATTAAAATGCCAAGGGTTAAAGACAAAAAGAGACTCTTAAAAGCATCAAGAGAAAAGCAGCTAGTTACCTACAAGGGAGTGCCCATATGACTGTCAGCTGATTTCTCAACAGAAAGTTTGCAGTGCAGAAGGGATTGGCAAGAAATATTCAAAGTGATGAATAGCAAGGACCTAAAACCAAGATTACTCTACCCAGCAAAGCTCTAATTTAGAATTGAGGGTCATATATAGAGTTTCACAAACCAGAAAAAGCTAAAGGAGCAAATCACCACTAAACCAATATTACATGAAATTTTTAAGGGTATTCTTTAAGAAGAGGAAGAAGGAGGAGGAGGAGGAGAAAAATATGAACAATAAAATCACAATATATACATAACTATCAACAATTGATCTAAAAATAAAAATAAATGAGCAGGAAATCTCATGAACAAAATAAACTGGTGAATAAAATAGAATCAGAGGCATGGAAGCATGGAACAGATTGACAAATCTCAGAGGGAAGGGGAGAGGGGAGGTGGGAAGAGATTAACGGAAGATCTTACCTATGGGCACAGACAATAGGGTGGTGAAGGCCTGGGGCAGGGTAAGAACTGGGTTGAGGGAGACAAGGGGAGGGGAACGGGGACATCTGTAATACTCTCAACAATAAAGATTTTTATTTTTAAAGTGGAAAGGGGAGAGGAGAATTCACACCTTTATCCAGGCACATTCTTGGAAAGAACAGATTTGAAGAGGACATGTGGGAGTTGTGGACCTAAGTTTTGATCAACTTAAAACTCTCTGTGGCCCACACACCTAGAAAGACCTCAAGAAACCCTATCTGGAGTTCTCGACCTTGAGAATGAGCATACAGAGAGGAGAGAAGATCTGAGGCAAACAGATTTAGAGATCAGGGGAGTGAAACCAGTAAAGGTGACTGAGCTGTTGATGGGTTAGAACATTCAAAAAGAAGATGAATTGGTGGCAGAAGGAACCACATACATGTGACACTCATTCTCGGTGGAATCTCTAGGTTTTGGAAGCCCTTCTTCTTAAGAATCCCAGTGTGGCTTTGCTGGGGTCTCTCAGGTGAATTTGGCAGAGGAAAACGGGAGTACCCCCAAGAAACCAGGGGTCACCTGAACACCTCCTTCTCCCTCATCATTGTATCGAACTCCTATCATTTCCATGTCTTAAATACCATTCACTTTGCCCTCTTTTCCCTGAATGCATTTGCTCTGGTATAGGCTATCATTTCAAACCCGCTGATGCTGGTTTTCCTGCCACTAGTCTCATTCTCTTCTATCCTGTGAACTGTTGTCAGATTTCATCTTTCTACAGTGCAAGTTTGATCATACCACACCACTACCTAAGACCCTCCAGGGATGCACAACGCAGTGATGGCAGCTGCCACCCCATTCTCTACCAACAGAGCCAAGATTTGTCCAGTTCTCTGTCAGCTCTGGGTTTCAGAGAGCCCTGGGCTCCATATGCAGGGTCTTGATTAGTCAACCAATCAAGTAAATCTCCTTGCTAACCATTGACTTAGGAAAGGGCGTGTGAACTTTAGGGGAGAGAGGAAGCTGGAGTGGGGGAGATCCTGGGAAAGGATCTTAGTTTTTTAAAAAGTGACACAAGGATAGGTTTCTAATCCTCAAAAGGAGACACACAAAAAAGAGATAATTATTTTCTGCCTCTGGATGTTGCTGTGTGAGGATGCAGTCCCTGAGGCCACTGCCGCCATTTTGTGATCATGAGAAGCGTGAACAAGATGACGAGGATGGAATAGGAAACAGGTGAAAATGACACTGAGCAGAGTGTGCCTCTCCTGTGGGCTTCCAGTTACATGCGTTAATCCATTTTGTTTATTAGTTAAATCTCCAGAATTGACTTTTTCTGTGACTTGTCACCTATGTTGACAAAAAAACAAACAAAAAACATCCTGAGTGACTGAACAAATTCCAGATGACTGTGGGTGGCATAGAAAGATTTTCATTATCTGTCCCCGTTTACCTCTCCACCCCCACCTCCTCTGTCTTCCCCTCTGAGCTCTGGTGTATCACACCCTTGCCATGCCATGTGGGCTCGCCCTTTCTTCACATTCTCTCTCTGGTGAACAACCTTGTCCTCATTGCTCACCTGGCAATGTCTTTCTAATTCTTCAAGATTACTCTCAAGCGCTTCCCTCTCTTCATTACGTCTGTTTCCTAACCTCTCCTGGTAGGAGAGACCTCTTCCTTGTGTCCACACTTTCCCTTCTCTCCCCTTTGCCCTCACTTTCCTTTTGCCCTTCTTCAATTTTAGGGCCTTCCTTACCCCATGCGTTTAGATTTTTACATGATTTCCCTCCCTCCCCAACCCCTTTCTCAAGCAAACTCTGTGCTCCTTGAGAGCACAAGAGCAGTTCCTTACTGGGTTCTATTGCCCCCAGGGGTTGCGACAGCACCTGGCCATGGTCCCTCAATAAGTTCTGTGGAAGGGATTTATGTGGAGAGCTTGGATGAAAGCTGAGAGAAGCAGGAACAGCGGTCAGGTCAATCTGAGGGACTGAGACCTGGAATGTCGATATATGGTGTGAGTGTGTGTGTACATACACGCGCATTGGCTGGTGTCCGGGTTCCTCTGTTGAGGGAATTTATGAAAGAGTGTCTGTGTGAACAGACAGGTGTTAACAAGTGGTGAATGTGGGCTTGTGTGAGTGAAGTCTTCTGTGTAGGGATGTATGAAAGGGAGTTTGTGTGACTGGGAGAGCCTGTGAGACCAGAGTGAAATTCTGAAATGTGAAAGAAAGATATATAAAATTTTCAGATTACTCAAAATTTTGGTCAGCCTAATATTTTTTCTGAAAGCTGTTTTTGCCATCTATTAAGTCCTAGTTTCCAACCCTCTAGTTATTTTCATTCCCACTCACCCTGCCCAAGTTTTTCTACATCTCTTTCAAGTGACCTGAATTTAATGAGATAAGTGTCTTGATAATGAGCAGATCATCATCTATTATACAGTATCTATAAAACCCGGGTATTGCCGAAATCGGTTTGGCTCAGTGGATGGAGCATCGTCCTGCGGACTGAAGGGTTCCAGGTTCGATTCCGGTCAAGGGCATGTGCCTGGGTTGCGGGCACATCCCCAGTAGGAGATGTGCAGGAGGAGGCTGATCAATGTTTCTCTCTCATGGATGTTTCTGACTCTTTATCCTTCTCCCTTCCTCTCTGTGAAAAATCAATAAAATATATTAAAAAAAAAACGGCTGTTAATTAATTTAATTTTAATTATGACAAGTGAATGGAAACAATTTGAAAGCTTCCAGACCATTGTATGATGGAAGAAAAGTGGGTCTTTTGTGTTGTCTTTTTTGTGTTTTTTTGTCTTGTCTTTTTTTTTTTTTTTTAGGAAGATGCCTGATTCTTTGAGAGCAACGAGGGACCAACACGAAATTATGGCCATGGGTCATCCTAACTGAAGCTGGTCTGAGGCACCTCTCTTCCTTGCAAGGTTCTAGCAACATCCTAGTCATAGTTGTTACTGGTCTGGGAGTGGTTTTCTTTGTTTTTATTTCGTAACATAGACCTCATTTTTTAAGATCCTCTTTACCAAGTGAAGTCTGAATAGGCTCTTTAACAAACAATAAGAACAGAAAAGAAATATACCCAAACTCTTTTTAAAAATTTTTTAAATTGATTTCAGAGAGAAAGGGAGAGGGAGAGAGAGATAGAAAGAGCAATGAGGAGAGAGAATCACTGATTGGCTGCCTCCTGCACGCCCCCTACTGGGGATAGAGCCTGCAACCCGAGCATTTGTGCTCCTGACTGGAATGGAAACCAGGACCCTTCAGTCTGCAGAACGATGCTCTATCCATTGAGCCAAACCGGCTAGGGCCCCAACACTCTTATCTAATCTTTAAGGTCACCCCATGAAGGCCTGTCTTATAAATGAAGAAGCTGAGGTCTAAAGATGTTAAGTGACTGGGATTTCACCTCTGGCCTGTCTGAGGAGGATTCTTTTTTTTTTTTTTAAACAAGTCTTTATTGTTCAGATTATTACAGTTGTTCCTCTTTTTTCCCCCCATAGCTCCCCTCCACCTGGTTCCCACCCCACCCTCTGCCCTCACCCCCCCACGGACTGTCCTCATCCATAGGTGTTCAATTTTTGTCCAGTCTCTTCCGGCCCCCCCACACCCCCTTTCCCCAGAGAACTGTCAGTCCACTCCCTTTCTATGACCCTGATTCTATTATATTCACCAGTTGATTCTGTTCAACAGATTTTTTATTCACTTGATTTTTAGATTCACTTGTTGATAGATACGTATTTGTTGTCACTTTGTTGTTCATAATTTGTATCTTTACCTTTTTCTTCTTCTTCCTCTTCTTAAAGAATACCCTTCAGCCCTAACCGGTTTGGCTCAGTGGATAGAGCATCTGCCTGTGGATTGAAGGGTCCCAGGTTCAATTCTGTCAAATGCATGTACCTTGGTTTCAGGCACATCCCCAGTGGGGGGTGTGCAGGAGGCAGCTGATCAATGTTTCTCCCTCATCGATGTTTCTAACTCTCATTCCTCTCCCTTCCTCTCTGTAAAAAACCAATAAAATATATTTTTTAAAAAGAGAATACCCTTCAGCATTTCATATAATACTGGTTTGGTGGTGATAAACTCCTTTAGCTTGTTCTTATCTGTGAAGCTCTTTATCTGACCTTCAATTCTAAATGATAGCTTTGCTGGGTAGAGTAGTCTTGGTTGTAGGTTCTTGCTATTCATCACTTTGAATATTTCTTGCCACTCCCTTCTGGCCTGCAAAGTTTCTGTTGAGAAATCAGCTGACAGTCGTATGGGTACTCCCTTGTAGGTAACTAACTGTTTTTCTCTTGCTGCTTTTAAGATTCTCTCTTTGTCTTTTGCTCTTGGCATTTTAATTATGATGTGTCTTGGTGTGGTCCTCTTTGGATTCCTTTTGTTTGGGGTTCTCTGTGCTTCCTGGACTTGTAAGTCTATTTCTTTCACCAGGTGGGGGAAGTTTTCTGTCATGATTTCTTCAAATAGGTTTTCAATATCTTGCTCTCTCTCTTCTTCTTGCACCCCTATAATTCAGATGTTGGTACGCTTGAAGTTGTCCCAGAGGCTCCTTACACTATCTTCATATTTTTGTATTCTTTTTTCTTTTTGCTTTTCCAGTTGGGTTTTTTTGCTTCTTCATATTTCAAATCTTTGACTTGATTCTTGGGATCCTCTAGTCTGCTGTTGGATCTCTATATATTATTCTTTATTTCAGTCAGTGTATGCTTAATTTCTAATTCATCCTTTTTCATATCCTTGAGGGTCTCACTAAATTTCTCGGAGGTTTCTAGAAGATTTTTGAGTAACCTTATAACCGTGGTTTTGAACTTTATATCCAGCAGTTTGCTTTTCTCTATTTCTTTCATTTGTGACCTGCTTCTTTGTCTCCACAATTTGGCTGCTTTCCTGTGTTGATAGAGTGGCTTTGTGTTCTAAGTGTTCTATAGGTCAGTGGCTCAGCCTCCCCAGTTACCTGAGGTGGACGCCTTGGTGCACCCCTTTGTGGGCTGTGTGCACAGTCTTGTTGTAGTGAAGCCTTGATTGCTGTTGGTATCACTGGGAGGAATTGACCTCCAGACCAATTGGCTGTGAGGACCAGTTGTGTCTACAATGGGAGAACTGCTGTGCTGGAAACACCCTTATGGGGCAGGACTTGCTTCAGTGGGGCTTTGGTGCTCACTGGGTCTGCCCCTTGAGTGTGTCTCTAATGGATCTGAAGAGTTGTAATCTGGTGTGGTCTCACTTTGACCACTGGGTACACTGGCTCTTGGCTCTCCAAGGAGGTGCTAAGTCAGCCACTGCCTGAGGCCACCCAGCAGGAGCAACAGAGAAATCTGCAGATTCCTCCTCTTAGTTTGGGGTTTGGAGGTGCCCAGATAAAGTGCAGCTGTGAAGCAATGCAGGCTGCTGACAAGCCTTAGGCCTTCTTTTGGAAGCTTTGGCATTCTTTGACCCAGCTGCAGTTTGTTAGATTAGGTTAGGCCCGTGGTTGGCAAACTGCAGGTCTCGAGCCACATGCAGCTCTTTGGCCCCTTGAGTGTGGCTCTTCCTAAGCCTTAGGAGTACCCTAATTAAGTTAATAGCAATGTACCTACCTATATAGTTTAGGTTTAAAAAATTAGGCTCTCAAAAGAAATTTCAATCGTTGTACTGTTGATATTTGGCTCTGTTGACTAATGAGTTTGCCGACCACTGTGTTTAGGCAAAAGGCCAGGCGATTCATATGCAAAAGCCTCTGCTCACAACTTGGGTGGGGTTGTAAATTGGATGGGGTGTCGTCTCAGGGAATCACAGGGCTGTCTCAGGGAATCACAGGGTGGTGCAAACAGCTATGGTTGCCGGTCAGCCGGCCCAGCCCCAGATAGATCCCTGTGTCTCTGTGTCCCCCAGCACCATGCAGGAACAATGAATGCTGCAAGCACCTCTGGGAGAAAGCCCCCCTCGAGTTCCGGCCCGATGCCAGACAGCCCAGTTTCTCCTTGTATGAGTGTGGGTTTCCAGAGTCTCGCCCGGAACTGGAGTTCAGAGCAGTCGGGAGTTTGTATCTCCCTCCCAATTGAAAAAGACCACAGCATACCCAGTTGCCAGCCCATTTCGCCTGCCTCCGTATCTCCGCTCTTCCGCACCTCTGCACCTCCTACCAGTCTAGATGCGCTTTTCTCTTTCCCTCTAGTTGTCAGACTTCCACTCAGCCAGCCTTCCCGTGGTTCTGGATGATATCCGTTTTGTCTTTTAGTTGTAGTTCTGATGTGGTTGTGGGAGGCAGCGAGTACAGGTGTTTACCTATGCTCTCACTGGTCTTGGAAATGCCCACAGACCAGCGTAGGCACGTTTAGGACCAAGAGGAGATTGCTCAGGGATCTGGTGAGGAGAAAGATGTTTCCTCAGAGGCGAGCCGCCGTCTGCCCTGACTAGACCCCCAGGCAGGGCCGAGTCAGGAAGCCCAGGAGCCAGTGCTCACCTGTGTGCAGGAAGGACTGACCTAACTGCTGGAGCTGACCCATTCAGCCAGGGGCCCAGCCAAAGGCGGGCTGGACTCCTTCTGTGCCCCTTTCCAAGTCTTTCTAAGTGGGGAGCAGCCTTTTCCATCAGGTTGCCAAAGTTGAGTGTATGCTTCTTCCAAACATCTTATGAAATTAAGATGTGTTTTCTTTATCAAAGATTAAATTATTTTTGTTTTATTTCTTTTAAATTTGGTAAAATACCCACGACATAAAAGTTACCATCTTAACCATTTTTTTAAGTCTATGGTTCAATGGCATTAGGTACTTTCACCTTGTTGTGCAACCATCCATCTCCAGAACTCTTTTTCACATCCCAAGCTGAAACTCTGCACCCTTTAAACACTCATTTCCCATCCCCCTCCACCCAGCCTCTGGCAACCACCATTCTGCTTTCTATCCTATAAATTTGATTACTCTGGGAATCTCAAACAGATAGAACCATACAATATCTGTCCTTTTCTGACTGGAGTATTAGCATAACATCCTCACAGTTCATCCACACTGTAGCATGAGTTGGGATTTCCTTCCTTTTTAAGGCTGAATAATATTCCACTGTATGTATAGGCCACATTTACTGTATCCACTCATCCTTTGATGAACTCTGGGGTTGCTTTCACCTTTCCGCTACTGTAATAATGCTGCTATGAACGTACTGTACAAATATCTCTTTGAGATCATTTTCAATTATTTTAGGTAACTATCCAGAAGAAGAATTGCTGATTGGATCATTGTATTTATTTTTCCATTTCCCTTTAACCCAAGGATATGTTCATTGATAAGAAATGAGAGAGAGAGAGAGAGAGAGAGAGAGAGAGAGAGAGAGAGAGGTGTAAAAGAGAAACATTGATCAGCTGCCTTCCATATGAGCCCTGATGAGGGTGTAGGGAGTGTGTGTGTGTGTATGGGGGGGGGGGGTGTACCCAACCCGCAACCCAGGTATGTGCCCTGACCAGGAATTGAACCTGCAGCCTTTTAATGCACAGAACGACACTCCAGCCAACCGAGTCACCAGGCCAGGGCTGTGTCAGTGTATTTTTAATAGAGATGTGTTGCCTAATGAACAGACTGTCCTGTACTTTCTCTGGTCAGCTCTCTTCCCTGCCCTTGTCTCACCTAACACACCTTCCCCGCCCCCCGCCCTCCCACCTTCATCTCCCACACACTTGATTGGGACTACTTGCTATTGCTAGCATTATTTAAGGGAGAAGCGTACAATGTTAAAAAATAATCAGATCGGGGCAGGGCACCTGACCTGAAATGAGCTGGTGAGCCCCTTCCCTAAGAAACCGAATTGAAACTGAGAGGCTTCCACAGTCTGACTGCTCTGTGGGAAAGGGGAGATTCAGATTCAGAACTGTTGGCAGAAGCCAGTCTCCACCGTATCTGGGAGTCAGGAGAAGCTGATCTGAGAGAGAACAAAGCAGCTGCACAGAGAGGAGCAGAATTGGGAGCGGGAGAGGGAGTCCTGGGTTCCCTAAAGCCCTTGTGTCCCTGTTCAGCCGGCCTGCAGTCCAACTCTTAGATGTCATGGACTGGCCCGGTCTCCTCGTTGTGTAGGTCCCATTGTGCTCAAGCTGGTCCTAGCCAAGTCCTAGCCAGTGCACAGATGCACTCAACTCAAACAGGCATGCCCAACTTAAACAGGCTTTTCACTTACCGACTTGTTTCTGCAGTAGTATCTACTATTTTCATTAGGACAAAAACCAAAAAACAACTTTCAAAACCCTTTGCTTAGCTTAATGAACTACATTGTGTTTTTATTAACTAGGGTAATTTGCATGAACTTTTCAAAAGTAATTTTTAAATACAGTAATACATATACAAATACTTTCTTTTTAAAAAATATATTTTTATTTTTAATGATTTCAGAGAGGAAGGAAGAGGGAGAAATAGAAACATCAATGATGAGAGAGAATCATTGATTGGTTGCCTCTTGCATGCCTCCTACTGGGGATCAATCCCGCAACCTAGGGATGTGCCCTTGACCAGATTCAAACCCGGGACCACTCTATCCACTGAGCAAAACCGGCTAGGGTTGAATACATTCTTTATAGAAATGAAAAGATCATAGACATTTTAAGGTATTGTTGATTTTTTAAAAATTCTACTTTCATGATTAGCAATTGCTGATACATGTTTCAGTCCAGAGATTTCTTTGAGCTCAGGACTCTCAGAGCCTGGGGCTGAACTCCTTGTGGTCAGAAAAGTTGCTCTAGCCCTCTTGATGTGCTTCATACCCAGCATATGCCTGTCACATATAAAGACCTCAAAGAGTGCTGATACTTGAATGAATGAATGAATGAATGAATGAACAAATAAATAAATTAGGGGGTTGCACTACATGATCCATAGGACCCTCTCCAGCTCTTATGTTCGGTGTATTTTATGATTCTATATCCTGTTCATTTGTTGACAATTCTTTATCGGCAGATTCTGGACAGTCTGTACATAGAATAGAATCCCTGTATAACACTGGCTTCCATAAACACAACTAATGTCTCTATTAGAGATCACTCTTACTGTTTGCCCTGTTACATTTCAAGAAATATAAAGTGAATTTTAGTAGAGCTAACATTTTGAAAAAAATGTAAATGTTTTAAACATTATATAAAAAGTCATTAGCTAAAATACATATAATGTTACATGTGATCTTTTAATGAATTATTCCAATGACAAAGTGGCAAGGAGCCCTACTGCTGAGGTTCAAATCCTAGCTTCACCATTTGCTGTGTGACCTTAGGCAAGTTACTGAACCTCTCTGTGCCTGCCTGAGTTGTCTCATATATAAAATTGGGATAATGATTGGATTTTCCCTTAAAGTTGTTATGAGATTAAAAGATTAGTAAGAGTTAAGTGCTTGCCACATAGTAAGGCATCATACAAGTGTTAGCAACCTGATCTTGCTTTGGGGCAATCCCAGCCTGTCTAGGGGGAGGTGATGACAACCCTGAGCACAGAAATGGAAGGGCCAATGTTATATACTTTAAATATATACAATTTCTATTTGTCCATTATACCTCACTAAAGCAGAGAAAAGTGAAATGATTCAGGGACTTTTTAAAAAAATATTTTTTTATTGCTTCAGAGAAAGGAAGGGAGAGTAAGAGAGGATAGAAACATCAATGATGAGAGAGAATCATTTTTTGGCTGCCTCCTGCATGCACCTACTGGGGTCCAAACCCACAACCTGGGCATGTGCCCTGACCGGGAATCAAACCTTCTGGTTCATGGGCTGATGCTCAGCCTTAGCTGTTCATCACAATCACCTCAAATGTTTGTAAAAAAGGATACTGATGCCCAGGCCTCAGAATAATTGAATAAGAACTTAGAAGTGGGGTGATGGGTATGTTAACTAGCTTGATTGTGATGACTATTTCACAATGTATATGTACATAAAAACATTAAATTGTAAGTCTTAAATATATACAATTTCTATTTGTTTATAATGCCTTAATAAAGCTGGAAAAATTAAATGATTCAGGGACTTTTTAATCAGCACTTGCTGATAAAAAAGACATGAATTTTTCAAATTACAGAGAGAGAGAGAGAGAGAGAGAGAGAGAGAGAGAGAGAGAGAGAATTGTAGGGGTTGAGACCCAGGCACTGGTTTTTTTAAAGGACCAGGGAGATTGGAATGTGTGGTCAGGTCTGAGAAGCACATCCCTAGACCCTCTAGAGCAGTGGTTCTCAACCTTCCTAATGCCACGACCCTTTAATACAGTTCCTTATGCTGTGGTGACCCTCAATTTCATTGTTACAAATTGAACATAATTAAAGCATAGTGATTAATCACAAAACAATATGTAATTATATATGTGTTTTCCGATGGTCTTAGGCGACCACTGTGAAAGGGTCATTCGACCCCCAAAGGGGTCGCGACCCACAGGTTGAGAACCCCTGCTCTAAAGTAAAGCTAAGGCACCTCCAGCCATCCCAAGAGGGAGAGCATTCAGGCCTCCCCATCTGAAGGCAACAGCAGAATCCAGAAGCTTAGCCTCTTCCGCTGTACGCCAGAGATCCGTGGGCAGCCATACAATCTGCCTCAGCTGCTGCATCTTGGGAGGTTGACCTGGAGACAATGGTCTGATGCGATTGGGGTTTGTGCTGGACCTGGCCTCGGTGACTTGTGTCCAAGTCAGCACCTGGGTCAAGTCTTTAGTTCCTAAACAGGCTGCAACTGCGAAGCTGTCATCCTCTTCTAGAGCAGTGACGCCTTGGGTGTCGGCCTCTCACCCTCAAGTGTCATCCTCGGGAGAGGGGCTCAGAGCCACCCTGACCGGGATGCTCTTCAGGTCCCTGACAGGTCAGCTTCCAAGAGATGGAGGTTAAGGCTGGTGCACCAACAACCCCAGGCCCCCAGGTGCCACTCCCAAAGCTGGGGCGCTCAGGAAATGGGCTGTGGTTCAGTCTCTTAGGTCAAAAGGCAGGAGACTGCAGAGGAAGCAAGAGGGTCTTGGTCATCTCAGGCTCCTGGAGAGGGACTCAGGCCCGTGCTGCCACAGCGCCCCCAGGGGTGGAGGCTGGATGGCGGGGACCGAGTTCTCTGCTCTAGCTGCTGCCCAGGTAGCAAAGGGCCTTCCCTTCATTTCTCTGGGGAGAGATGAGCCCCAGGAGACTCAGCCTGGGGTCTCAAGCCCAAGGAATCTCAGCAATCTCTACGATCAGCCCTTTCTGTTCCGCAGACAAAATGCCCAAGGAATGCTGGACAGTGCTCCATGCTTGCTGTTCACACTGGCATTCCTTATGTACATTTTATTTTTAATTATTCCATAATCCAATTTCCTTAGTCCCCGTCAGTGATACTCTTGTCTCCCGTTTGCAGGTGGAACTGAGCTTAAACTGCATGTCCTTACAAGGGAAACCGACAAAAAAACCCACACACAGTGAAACTGGATTTAGGAAAACTGTGTTCTGCAGAATGGCAAGAAAAGGACTCTATTTCTTTCTTACTAAATTGAAGGAAAAAAAAAAAAACCAACCCACAAAAGAGACTGTGTCTCCTTGCTGCCCTCAGCTGGTGTAGAAAGACGATGCTCTGATAGGATAAGTTCCTCCAGTTCTTGCTCATTCAATTGCCACACCAAAAGTGTCTAAAACTTTCCCTGTTCCTTGAAAGAGGTTAGGTTTCATTCATAAATCCTGGAGGGTTTCAGCTGCCCTACCCAATAAGAAATAGCAGATGGTACCCTTGTCTTCCTCCTTTAGAAAGACTCGGACAGTTCATTTTCCTAGGGAGGGGGGCTGGGGGGAGAAGGCAGGGAAGGAATCCTGTGTCAGAGCACAAGCATCCACCGCCACGGTGCCCTTCTCGTGCCCTCCAGGCCGTGTGCCTCTCTGTACAGTGTCCTGTATTTGAAAAGAAGTATCTCGTGACATGAAGTAAGTAGGTGGTGTGTTTCCCAGGAGAGGGATATAAAACTCAGCCCAACCTGAGTTTCAAAGCATTTATTTCTGCTTGGGTAAAGAGCTAATTGGCCCCAATCATTTTAATAAATTTTTTTTTTAAAGAGCTAATTGAATGAAAAAATAAACAAACGGATTTAACACACTTAAGTTATACAGAATTACCTTTATTTTGGCTGCAACCCTAACTTCATTTTCCTTAAAATGAATACCATTTCGCTTTTGCTGTGTTTACATTCATGAAAGCAACCCCACTGCACTGCAAAATTACCCACATGCGATTAGGTACCTGATATATGCATTTTGATTTGTTAACAAGCGATAGAAAAGATTGTGTCATCTCATCAAGAAAATATTTTCCTTAGACACCTTATTTCATTTTGATTTCTTTAAAAGAGTTATAGCAAAGAGCTGTTTCAAAGGTTGACTCTTTGTCCTTTCACAAGCCGTCCTCGAAATCTCCAAAAATCCTGGAAATAATGCCAAACAAAAGGAGTTTATGGAACACTTCAGTTTGTCTCTTCACCATAAAAGTAAATTTCTAGCATCTACAAATGGTTAAATGGGGGGGCTAGAGGGCAGAGGGACGTGGAAGCCTCCACAATAGTCCTATCAGTTAGAAGATAAACCATATTCTGAGACTCTGATTTACATATTTGCCAACATCTAATATCATGTTAAACAGTCTAAGGCAAGGAGTCCCCAAGCTGTCAACGCTATTGTACTGGGTCCTCTTGTTGATCACAGGTCCGCAGCCGGCTGATTATTACGCTGGGTCACAGTACAGACAGTTTCCTACCCATCTTCCTGCCTTCTGTCCGGTGATTTGCCTGGCTCATTTTGAGTCATCTACTCCTGATTAGGTCATAACCATGCCAATGATACTATAGGTTACTGGTTTATTTGCTTTTCCTTTGTTCTTCATAAAACAATTCAGACTTTTAAATTTATTTCTTATTTCTTGTTTACTTTTGAGCAACCAGCAAGGTATAGAGAGAAGAACGATTTTGGAATTCGGCCTGACTCTGCAGTCTAGCTTGTGTCACGTAACAGGCCCACCTCTGGACTATTTTCTCATTAGGAGCATGCAGCTCTAATGACTGCTGCACTGGATTTTGGTGAAGAAAATAAGAAAAAGAGTGTGAAAATGCTTTTGTTGTTACCTTAAAAGAACGATAGAGCAAAAGTTTGTATTGTTACTGTACATAAAATTGATAAACTGTAACTTAGAAGGTAACTAAAATAAATACAGGAGGTAACTCTTTTAGTGCAATAATGACAAACCTCAAACTGAATGTATACTTTTTTCCTGCCTTAAAATTCAGGGTGTTGGACGGAAACCACAACTATGTTGACAAACTACATTGCCTTTGTAAGTCCTTTTACATACTGGACAAAGGGAGAGGGACGATACTTTCTAGAATCTGCAAATGTGAGATCAGAGCATTTTCAGAGGTGGGTACATTTATAGATTCTAAAGGGAAGATAGAAGTAAAGGGCAAAGTAAGATTCTTGAGCTGGGAAGGTGTTCAGAAAATGATTCCGGACAGACTTGAGTGCAGCACTCTTCACAGGACGGAAGGCTCCGCCTGTGGGAGGGTCATGCCACCCCAGAGGAAGTGCATGCACTTATGACTACCTAATGTTCATTTAAAAGCAGATCAGCTTCTTGGTTCCCAGGCTACAATGTACATAGTCTACAAAGCAAATATGTCTATTTGCCTTGACTGAGAATTTTTCTATTGATCCTCATCAGCACTGAATGTCCACTAATTAAAAACAAATAATTGATAAGTGATGTGTATGAATTAGGGAAGCATATGAAGTATCTCACACCTCTTACTGATAAGCATTAGCGATCTGTCTCTGTACATGCAAACAAACACTTGCCTAAGAATTGCTTCCTGAGAGTCTTATTGGATTTCCAATTGTATAAATATCTATTCTGTACAAATAACGGAGGCCTGCGATTGCTAGTCCGAACTTTTAACTTTCCTGTGTGCATTCAGGAGGTAGCCTGTTGTCCTTCATTTCCTGTCCTCTAAGTATGTTTTCTATTTTCTATCCTATCTGACTGTCCTGGAACAAGGTAGCCTGCATACCATCCAGGATGGCCCAAAGACACAAAGAAGCCGGCAGGCCACCAGCTCCCCACACTGGGGAAGCAAGTGCAAACTGAAATTCCATGGGCATTCTTCGTGGGTCTCAGCCACGTTTCTGCAAAGAGCTCTCACCACATGCAGTTTACACCCTCAAATTAAATCAACTAGGAGGATTAGTAAGCATCTGAAGGAAAGACACAAACGAAGATCGTTATCTTGCCATTTCATACACATACCTTCAGGGAGACACCTTCTTTCGCTCCATACAATTTTTTTGCTAACGCCACAATTTCATTCTCAACGTTTTCTTGACTGGTGCCCTTCACATCGATGTAGTGGCAGTTGGCACTGGCAAAATGGCAGGAAATTGCCTGGGCAAAGTGAACCAATTGATATTAAGGGATAAAATCCCATCAACACCAGCAACCAAGCAAGGTTTCTTTTAGAAAGTCAGTATTTCCCTCAGCGTTTGATTTCTAGACTGAAAGCTGTTCCATGGCGCCTTCAATCAGTCTCTTCGTGGCTCAGTAGCCTTTTCTCCTCCCAGGTAAAGGCTACTTGAGAAGTTACAAGAGGTTTTTAACTAGCTGTGATATTTATTTTCAAAAGGCATTTATAGGGCAGGGAACATAATTCTGTTAAGTCAGAGGTCTTTAACTTTTTAACATTTAATTTTTCTAAGGAGTAGATATCCCCAAATGCTTAAAGGGAATGTATTCCAGGGTTTTTCATCATCTTAGTCACAAAAGTTACTCAATGAAGTTTGTGATGGCTTGTTATTTCAATGGCCACAGATTGTGTGTGTGTAGTGGGGGGTGGGGGGGACACCTTGCAAAGGAAAATAATACACCCCCCTTTTGAATCAAAAGGACATTTGAAGTCTGACAGCTGATACCTGTCTTGTTCCTTTATGAAGGCAAGACAGAAGTTACTTGCCCTTCCTATTCTTGGAAAAGTTATAAACAGATCTGCTGCAGGCACTACCTCAAACTCACCTTCCCAGCACAGGTCAGTTATCTTAAGGCGACCACACCTGTCAGAACTTCCTTCTTTGCCCCAAACATCACATTTCTAGGCAGAGTGGCCACAAGCTCCGTGTCCCATATAAGCCCCAGTGCAAGGGGAAATGTGCATCCTTTATACATGTTTTTATGTATTTTTTATAGGTTAGTGTTTTTCCAAACATTAAAGTAGTTGAAAAAATATTGAAAAATTGCAGAGTCAGTATATTAAACTCCTCAGTTTTTGTACTGAGGTGCCTATGCCGCCCGCCCTTGACAGTGCTGAGGTCTGTGCTAGCGAAGAGCCTGATCTCGTGAAGAACCTCCCACTGCAGCCACTCAGATTCAAAATGTTGGCATTGTGCTCATCATGGATTTTCTTGCAGTGATTTTGACTTCTTAAAATATTGGCCCCTAAAGAGAGTGCCTTCTCACCTCACCCTCATCCTGGCCCTGCTGAGCCCAGTGCAAATATGAATGAATGAAAGATGAAACCTGGCAACTAACCCTTCGCCTCAGGGAGACAACAGGTGTTGGTGTAACAAACGAACAGCCTCACTCAGCCCAAAGAAGCCCCCAATATTTAGTATTGACAGTCATGTAATCAAGGGGGAAATGTGAGTCCACACCACTGTACTGCCAGGTGTGCTGCTGAATTTTAGAGAAATTAGAAATTGAGAATTTATGAGAAAGTTGTCAAGTTTTAATGTAAACAATGAAATCATTAAGTTTAAAATCTCTAAGCCCTGGCTGGTTTGGCTCACTGGATAGAGCGTTGGCCTGTGGACTGAAGGGTCCCAGGTTCGATTCCTGTCAAGGGCACATGTCTGGGTTGCAGGCTTGATCCCCAGCCAATCAATGATTCTCTCTCTCATTGATGTTCCTATCTCTCTCTCCCTCTCTCTTCCTCTCTGAAATTAATAAAAAAATATATATATTTTAAAAATGCTCTAACACTGAGGGGTGAAAATAATGGCTGCCTGCTAAATTTGATTTCTGGATAGCCAATTCAGAACCTTTCTTTTGGATCAATAATATTTTTTTCAACAGCGATGATAATATAAACTTTTCTGTTATTTGGTTACTATGAGCTATATACATTCAAAACTTTATTATTTTAGTATGTCAGCAATGGTTTTTGCCTCCCAAGGACAGTCTATCAGCTCCCAAGTAAGCTCTGGCTCTGAAGCAAATCATGAATGGGATCCTGAGGTCGCCTGGCTTCTTACTGATCTGAGCAAAAAAAGCATGAAATATATTTCCTGGCATTTAAATTGGACTAAAATCTAGTTTAGTGAAACGTCACAAATCTTTTACCTTGAGGATATTTTTTCCAGTGATTTTTTTTTTTTTTTGAGAGAGAGAGTAAAGGGGACGGAGGGGAGAGAGAGAGAGAGAGAGAGAGAGAGAGAGAGAGAGAGAGAGAGAGAGATGGAGACACACACACACACACACACACACAGACACACACACACATATCATTGTTGATGAGACATATGCATTGGTTGCCTCCCACATATGCCCCAAACAGGGCCATCGATCAAACTTGCGACCCAGGTACCTGCCATTGACTGGGAATGGAACCCGTGACCCTTTGGTGCACAGCCCAATGCTCTAACCATTGCATATACCAGCCATGGCAAAAGTGTCAAATCTTTTAAATTTCAATACATCTTGGCATTTTTGCGTTTGACCATTCACCGTTGAAAAATGCTGTCATGTGAATGCATACCTTCCGGAATCCTTGAGTTCTGTTCTGACCAGATCCATGGATGAGCAAAGGATGAAAGAAAACGGTGTCTCCCTTCTCCATTACAAGGTGAACCCGGGCATTGTTTTCATCATAGTCCTGGATCCCATGGAACATTATGTTAACTCCCCCCTAGAACACAAATGAGAGCCAAGTCTGTATTTGAGGAAGCCAGTAATTACAAACTTTATAGATCATCAGGAAAAGCAAAGGTACTACTCTAAGTTCTTCCAAGAGGAGATAAGTTAGATTCTTTTAAAAAATGTAAATATACAAAAGCTTCTCAGATGTCTGGTTTTTAAAAGTCACCTGTTGATATTAAAATCACAGATATTTTTTTTGACCAAATAGAAACTTTGGAATTTCCTCCTACCCTTTGTTACTGAGTAATAAATGAAGCTCTGGTCAGCTTTGCATTTTTCAGTTAATGCAGGAGAACTTTACAGCCCGAACTCATGATCATTCTTTCTCAGCATGATAGTCTCCTCATCTGGAACTTTGCATAAATCATTCTCCTATTATTCAGGAGTATCTCTGAGAAACTATTCTCCAAAACTAGGGGAGAATAACTGTTCAATTTTTCTGAGCTCATGTCTTGTCCAGAGTAAAGAAAGAAGAATTGCAAATTATAACACTGTGTTTGTTTATAATTGTTTCCAAAGTTAGTTATTGCTTTAAGGAAACATTATGTCTTCATTAAAAACTACAGTGAGACGTGATTTAAAGCTCACAAGCCTTTATGAGGGGGTGGGGCTGCTGTTCTAGGGTAGAGGCAGCATCCCATCCCCCCTCCTAAGACTGAACCCTGTTAGGACTTGGATCCGGTGCACTTCTCTCCTGGCCAGGGTGGATATGCGACCCATGCTAAGCCAAACTGACCTCCCATTTAGGCCACTCAGATTCAAATCTGAGCAGAGGATGGAAGAGATCGGACATAGTCAGGGTTCAATTGCCCACACCAGGTGCCCCAACCTACTCTTCCCACCGAGCTGCAATGCCCACTTTCCAGCCCAGCAGGCCTAGCCAGCCTTCCGGGGACTCAGCAAGGCCCTGCGGCTCTCCAAAACACTCCCTTTTGCTTGCATCAAACCTTCCCTAAATCTCACCTTACTGGACAAATCTCACAATTTCAGATTTTATATCAAAATACAGACTTTTTTTTTTTTTTTTTTTTTTTTTTACTTAGCACTAATCATCAGCATACCGAGTCTCACTGAGACAGAAGTCTTTAAAGCTATATTCTCGCTAAAACCGGTTTGGCTCAGTGGATAGAGCGTCGGCCTGCGGACTGAAGGGTCCTAGGTTCGATTCCGGTCAAGGGCATGTGCCTGGGTTGCGGGCGCATCCCCAGTGGGGGATGTGCAGGAGGCGGCTGATCGATGTTTCTCTCTCATCGATGTTTCTAACGCTCTATCTCTCTCCCTTCCTCTCTGTGAAAAATCAATAAAATATATATATATAAAAAAAAAGCTATATTCTCTTTACTTCCTACAGGACCACATTCATTCTTCCTGCCTTAGTAACAGGTGCTCTTTGCATTCTGACCATCATTCTGGGGCTGCAAGATGTATTGCCTTACACCTAAAGCACTAAAGTCTCCTTTGTGGTTTCCCTGCCTCTGGACCCCTACATCTTCAATACACCCCGTGCCACACCCCAAGATTAGTGGTCTTGAAGAAACAGATCGGTCTCGTCACTTCTGAGCCCAAAAGCATTGAACAGTTCTTCAGCATCAACAGTTGAATCAGTAAACCGTGGGACAGCCGTGCGATGGAATACTGCTCCATCCTCCCCAGAGCTTCTGCTGGTCTCTCGAGCTGGAAGGTGAGCCCTCCCTCTTTTTCACTGCAAGAGCCACCAATCACTGTGTAAGAATTACTTGGCACTTGGCACATGCATCTGGTCTTGCAATGTGTATGTCTTACCTTTGCATAGGCTCTATAATCTCAAATCACCTACCAAAGTTCCCCATGTTGACTGGCTTTCAAACCCTTGTTGAAAGTGCAAAAATGAGTACCTAATATCCTTGAATTTCCCCTGATTGGGATTCCAAATCCTAGACCAATGTTTGGCTGTGAAGGGAAATGCCATCTCATTGGTAAAGCTCTTTATGTAGACTGATGGGAAATCAAAACAACGAAAGATTCTGATCAAGACTCAGCTGCTAGGCAGACCTACCTCCCACTTGGGATAATCATGCGGCTTCAGGGTGCCTTTGTGTGTGCCCGGGAGCACCACCAGACAGCCGTTGTTCCGGTCAATGTGCTCCATGGCCGTCCAAGCGCAAACAATGCTATTGCTGGGCCTGAAGGGGAAGTAGTGCAGGTCCTGGTGCAGGGGATGGCGAGATGTCTTCTTGCCTGAAATGGAACCTGCTGTTAAAAGACGCTCAGAATTCTTCTCTTCTGCCTGAAAAACCAGAATAATGACCAATCCCTGCAAAAACCAAACAAATGAAACCATGTTCTAGATTCTAGAAAATCTGCCTCAGGTGACAAGCACCGAACTGGAATATCGAATCAACACAGATCCTCTACTTTTTTCTGGGTTTCTGGTAGCTGAGTACTCACATATACTGTTTTCTAGCAAGTCATACATATATCATCATCTCTATTGTGCTTTATTCCTTTCTAACTGGTTTGGGCACAGGGCCTAGTGTCAAAAAACAAAGTTTAATTAATTATATTGAAGAGAGTGGTCATCTTTGAGGTCCCCTGATAGTCTGCAAAATTTTTTTAATTAGCTAACTAAATGAAAAAGCCCTAAGAGGTTTCCTCACCAAACTAGAAGCATTTGGTATATAATCACTGTGCAGAATCAGAGATGCCACGACCACATTTACTTTTCTCCCTGGTTTTGCTCTTTGAATCTGATTCCTCAGGCTCCCTGATCTCTCCAGGCAAGACATCCAGGGAGGATACTTGGTGATGTGAAGCTACAGGCCTATCACAGAAGCCTCTCCTGGCCCTCCAGGAAGAAAAAGTAGAAAAGATCTCTGATGGCCAATTTACTACTGCTGGTATAGCAACTTTCCTCAGCATGGCCCAACAGCCATCTGCATAAGAATACCAGGGGTTGGTAAATAACATGCAGATTCCTGAGTACTACCATCCAAATCAGTTTCTCAGGAAGTAAGGTTTTAGAAGCTATATTTTAGAAAGCACAATAAATTTTAATAACAACTGTAGTATGTGATTTACAAAAATAGTTTAATTGTGTTAATAATAATAATAATAATAATAATAAAGGCAGAATTCACACTATCACAGGTGAGGATGGTTAATAAAGCTTAGGGATGTTGAATAATAGGTCCTTATGTGATATAAAGAGTTGTTTATAAACCTGAATGTTTAAGAATCCTATCATCTGAAAATCCAGCAGTAATAACCCTACAGTTAATATATGAAATCACTATTACACTAAATGTTGTTATGATATAAGCTATTTTGAATTAAAGTACTGTAAAAAACAAAATTCAAGTGGGTAAATTTAAAGATCTAATTGGCTGTATTGAATGACTTACGAATTGAGCAGCATTCGGTGTAGCAGATAGGAGCTCAGAGGAGCTTACCAAATGGAAGGCTTTGGTAGGCAGATGGTGGAGGGATAAGAAGTTACTAGAGAAGAGGACAGTTCAGGCAGCCCCTTTAGGGGAGGGGCAGGGGACTATTGGGCAGATGACCTCACTAGTGCTGACATGGACTGGTTAAGATTTTCTCCCTGGGAGGAACTGAAACTGCAATTTGGTTAGGTATTAAGGCTCAGCTTGCTGATGTGGGCTAGCACAAGGGATTCCATTTTAGGCCTGTTGTCTCTCTTTTAACAGGACACATACTCATTTATGCAAAGTTTAGCACTTATACACATGGCTATAGTTAGAACATCAACCTTATGTATTTTAACAAAACATTTTCCTTCCCCTGAACAAATGAGAGCCCTTTACCAGAGTCGGGAGGTTTGTTTATCAGCATGGTATGCATGGCCATAATGTTGGGTCCAGTGAAGCACTCCACATATTTCAGAATCTAAAGGAAAAGGGGGAACGGGGGGAGTTCATGAGAAATCAGATGCACAAGCGAGTGGCACAAAGTACAACTATGAGAATCAAGATGACAGTAGTTTTAAAAAGCCAATCTCACAACATTGCAAACAAAGCCTGGAAAAGTGAGCACTTGGAAATCATTGGAAATTTCTAACACTCCGAATTAACAGGCTTTTTGGAGCCTATTGGAAACATAACCACTTTTTCTACAAGAGAGATGGAAGTTTCTATGAGAGATCAACTGGGAAGGACAGATGATTCATGCCTCCCCACCTCCTTTCAATCGAAGCTGACGACAGTTGCCCAGTGAGGAGCCAGCTTCCTCCTCCTTCATGGAGACTGTTCACAGGAAGGGACCATGACAGGACCCAACCCACATGCAGCTGTCATGAGGAGCCCAGAGGAAAGGAGAACAGCAGCTCAGAGGACCCTCACAGTCAGTGTGACCATTCACTCAGCTCTTTACTGAGTTCTGTGAACCAGGCAGAGTGACAGGAAACAGGACACAACAGTGAGCTGCCTCAAAGAGTTTATATTATAGTCTGGTGGAAGATAAACAAACAATGACATGAGCAGTTGTGGTTGAGACACATGCTATGAAGAATAAGACGCAATGACAACATGTGACAGGGAGGGCTGAATTAGTCGCAGGCTCCAGCAGCTGCGGTGTTGCCTCCAGCACCTAACCCTCCTGGGGAGGGGTGAAGTACAGAAAGGACTCAACATTGAATGCCTACTACTTGCCAGGGGCTTTATGAAATCAGCCCAATTAAGCCTCACAGTAATCTCTGAAAATTAATGTCCCCATTAAATAATAATCCTTTAAAACAAATATCCCAAATGAATAAGCCTGAGGCTGATAAATTGCCCAAGTTGGCAGAGTCAGCTACATGAAAAGTTGATATTCATACTCCAATACTGACTCCAAAAAATGAAGCACATTTTACTGGTTTCTCACTATTTGGTATCTTGTGTGTAAGGAATCTATATATATATAAAAGCCTAAGCAACCGTTACGACAGAACAACCAGTCGCTATGACGTGTACTGACCACCAGGGGGCAGATGCTCAATGCAGGAGCTGGCAGACCCCAATCACCCAATCGGGGCTGGGATGGGGATCTGGGGGGGTGGGGGGGTAGCGGTGGATGCGGCCCCTTTCCCAGGGGGGCTGAGGGCCGGCTCCCTCCTTGGGGCCAGCGGCCAGCCTCCCAGGTCCTTTCTCCTGTCCCTCCACCACCCCCGCCCCCAACCCAGCTGGCAAGCCCTGATAGGCCCACCGCCCGCCTGCCATAGTGGTGGTTGGGCCCTCCCACTGCTGGCCAGCCTCCCGGTCCCTCCCCCTGGCTGGCAGGTCCTGATCCTTCCTAATTAGAGGCTGGGCCCCGGGCTGGGATGGGGAACCGGGGGTGGGTGGTGGAGGACGTGGGTAGCAAGGGAAGGAGAAGGCCGGGAGGTGGGGAACCTGATCGGCCCTGATTGCCAGCCAGGCCTAAGGACCCCACCTGTGCATGAATTTCGTACTCATCTGGAATAATTTTGAGTATGAGGAATAAGCCTGAGGAGTCAGGCCTGATACTTGTTTTTTACAAAGCCTGTCATTTTTCTGTTGGTTTTTCACTTAGGTCAGTATTTTCTAAACCTCATTCAAAAGCCATCCTCACCATTTTTGCCATACTTTGCAGAATTTCCCAATATAGTTAGCTAATAATTCTTAACTCCTTTTAACTTAGTCTTATCCTGATTAATAATATCCTCAAAATCATGGATTAGATGTGCGGGTTACTTTTCAATACACATTAAACTAGATAGCTATTAAAACATTGCATACCTTCTAAAAATTATTGCATGAACCACCAGAGACATGGGTCATACTTTTGAAATGTAGGAAACCTGAAAATCCCGATAATGTTTCATTTACCACAAGTGGCCTCCAATCTCGAGCTTTTCCTCCTTGACCCACCCACACAGCTTCCATGTCCATCACATAACATGAGGTTCAGATGAATGGAGGGTCCAGAAGGGCCACTTCCCCTCCAGCCACCAACGCATGGGGCTGGACATCACAGACCTGTAGTCTTTCTTCATGAGTCAAATTCTCTAACAGCCCTTGGGTTATAATTTCTAATAAGTACTATATGTAATGTCTCCTTTAAAGCCATGCTAAATGGATGGTTCATAAACTGGGGTACATGTGTGCCGTGGAATAATGCACAGCAGTTTTAAAAATATAAATAGATTCAGAGATACTAATGGAAAGATGTCTAACATCTACCAGAAATGGAAAAAACAAGGTGACAACCAGTATGCTCCCATGTTACAAGGTGGGGGCATACAAATATGCTTGCATATACACAAAATAATTTCAGATGAGTACATAAGAAAGCTGAGCAGTGAAGAAGGCTATGGGTGGGAGACTTTACTTTTCATTTTATGCCCCTCTGGACTACTTGGATATTTTCGTAAGTATGAATTGCTCTTAAAGAATAATAATTATTTTAAGAACTAGTTTAAATTTAAAATCAAACTCGCAGTTCTCCTGACCAGATTCATAAAACAAAACAAACAAACAAAGAAATGGATCTACACTGCATAGCTTCAGCAATTTCATCCTTTGGTACGCCTGAATCAAGTGTAAGAAAGACTCCCTCTTTAACACAGAATTCCTTCCCTTCTCAACCAGAGGTAATTAGCAAACTCTACAGTGCCGTTTCTCAATCAGGGCATAACTGACAGTTGGGGCTGAATAATCATTTGTCTCGGGGAGGGGGTTATTCTGTGCCTCATAGGGTCCTAGAGCCCCATTAGCATCATTCTAGCTTCTACACCTTAGAAGCCAGGAGCACACCATCCCTCCTTGTCCATGTGTGATGACCAAGCATGTCTCCAGACATTGCAAATACCATCATCTCCCATGGAGAACCACTGCTCTAGGACCACAGCAGAAAGGTGATAGGTAAAGTAAAAAGACAGATTTCGGAGGCAAGCATGCAAATGGGCTATTAGCTTAGAGGAAAATATATTCAAGGTCTTGAACCTCAGGGAGAGTGCAGTATCTGAAGAGTTCCTCATCTTCTTGGAAATCTTGGGCCTTGGTAATCACTTTTTCACTTGGAGCGTATTTTGATTTCGCAATGGTCACATCTTTCATTAACATTAATCCAGCTGGTTTTACCTCTTGTCTGCAGAGTCTTTCAAACTCATTCCTAGAAAATTAAGTTGGCAAATGATGTCCTTACTGCTGGCTCCAAGCACCTGCCTGACCCAGTTCTGGGAAAAATTCACAGATTGGGGCGGGGAGGTATTCCCTCTGCACTAAGTTGGCCTCCAGCCCAGGTTGAATAATTCTGATTAGGAAAGGAGGAGAAAACAGCCAACTCAGAAGTCCCTGCTTCCTAACTGCGAGGCTGGAATTCACTACCAGAACTCAAATATTCCTTAGCTTAGAAGACCATTTGGAGAAATACATGTGATTTGGTGACACCCGGAGAAGAGCAGACACTGCTGTAGCACCAGCAGCACTTCAGGCCCTGTTCCAAGTCTTCTCTCAATATGTTTACCTTATTTAGCCCTAACAACGACTCGAGGTCATAAGTGCTATTATTCCCCCCATTTTACAGATGTGGGACAGAGACATGGGAAGGGTAAGTAAACTGCCCCAGGACACACAATGTTAAGTGGTGGGGCTAATATTAAAGCCAGCCAGTCTGGCTGCAGAGCCCAGTTTCCTAAGGAGCCAAATCACTAAAAGTGCACAAGCTAATCTTACTATATTCCCATCACATGCATAAAGCATATACTTCTGTAAAATAACAAATAGTTACCATACCTAAAGCGTTCGATATCAGCATCAGATACCAAATTTTTAATGACAAGGAACCCATTTTCTTCATAAAATTTTCTCTGTTCTAGGCTTAGAACATTATTATCCCGAGTATACCTGAAGGAGAAAAATACATCTCAAATAATAACAAATCACAGCATAACAATACCCAGCACTTCTATTTCAAAGACTTTAAGAAGTAATATGAAAAAAAATGTAAAGTTTTAAATCCAAAGCATTAACTACTGTCACAAAGAAATTAAAGAATTAACAAATTATATCATCTCCATTCAATGGGATATGACTCAGGCATTAAAAATAAGCATATAGCCCTAACCGGTTTGGCTCAGTGGATAGAGCATCAGCCTGCGGACTGAAAGGTCCCAGGTTTGATTCCGGTCAAGGGCATGTACCATGGTTGCGGGCACATCCCCAGTAGGAGGTGTGCAGGACGCAGCTGATCAATGTTTCTCTCTCATTGATGTTTCTACCTCTCTATTGCTCTCCCTTCCTCTCTGTACGAAATCAATAAAATATATATATATATATATATATATATATATATATATATATAGCATATAATAGCAGGGACAATGCTTATTATAATAAAATATGATTATAATTTATAAAGCTAAGACACTATTTTTAAAAAGTGCAAAAATACAAAAGAATTTTTTAACAGTGATTACCTTTATGTAATGAAATTATATATGATATTAAAAGATTTTATTTCTCTGATTTTAAATTTTGTTTTGTAATGAATAGGTATAGTTTTTCAGATTGGCAACAAATTCAGTAGAATATATATATATTCAGAACATATATATATATATGTTCAGAATGGAGAAAAAATATCAGAAAGGGTGCAATCTGGTTATATATATTTAATCTTCACCCAAGGAGTGAGGATATTTTTCCCATTGATTTTTATGATTTTTAGAAAAAATGAAAGGGAGGAGTGAGGGCAGGAGAGAGAAACATCGATATGACAGAGACACATGGGTTGGTTGCCTCCCACATGAGTCCTGACCTGGGGACCTGGGGCGAGATGGGACCTGCAACTCAGGCACTTGCCCTGGACCTGGAATCAAACCTGAGACCCTCCAGTGTGCAGGCCTATGCTCTGACCACTGAGCAACTGCAGCCAGGGCAGATTTTATATTTTTAATTGTCTGGTTCATGCATTCTCCAAAGAAATCAAAATAACAAAATCCAGATATGTGTACAGCATACACACACACTCAAATCACCCAGTCCATTCCTCTCTAGTTGGAATTGTGGCTTTGTGAGAATACTCCTGGAGATCAGATGTCTTTTTCTTTAAAGGTAACGAGATAAACTAAACATGTTAGCTGCCTCATCCTATGACCATATGACAGGTGAACTTAAATAAGATATAGCATGCCTGAATTTTAAACCAGATTGTGCCCTTTCTGATATTTTTTTCCTTTCTGAATTTTAAAGTAAAAATAGAAAATTAAAGTCAGGATTTTAAAAAATTTCCACAATTGTTCTAATTAGAATAAGTCCTGGAAATGGAGGCTTTGCAGAATGAATTGTTACCAGGCAACAGGATATACTGTGTTTTATATCCTAGTTACCACTAGAAGAGCCTTTGTATACATTGTATGGTTAAAAATTAAAATTAGATCTACTTACTGGAATTGAGGATGGAAACTGGCAGAAGGAACAGCCCCTGAAGTGGGGTGAGCTATCTAGGATGTGAATTAAGGCAAATACAAATTTAGGAGTCAAACTTTTCTAGAAACAACAGTTTCTAGAAAACTGGATTTGCTCTCACATGGGAAGACGGGTCCCAAACAGATATCAAGCAAACTGCTTATCTACATAACTCTGGCAGTTCCATACTGCTGCCTCCCTCACTTCATTTCATTCCCACAGCCGCCTGAGGAGAGGGCTGGAAGCTCTGATATTAGTCCTGCCACTCAGAGCAGGGAACCTCGGCCTGGAGGGCTCAGTAGCTGGTCCAAGGTCACCCAACAGAAAATGGCTGAGCCAAGACTTGACCCACAACCTTTACTTCATAGCTTCCATGTATTTTATTCCACACGACTATTCCTTCCACTAAACTGAATGAGTAAAAATTGAAAGGGCCAATTCTAGAAGTAAGGAGAAAAATGTGCTAGTTAAAAGAGGTATTTAATTTATTTGGAGTCCAGGCCAAAATATTAGAAACAATTTGGCTGGTCATTTAAAAAACCTATAAAATAAGCAACGAATCCAAGAAAAGTAGGATCCACACAGTCAAATATAATTTTAAATACTTAAAGAACTAGTAATTTGTTCTAATTTTTTTCTCCAGTAACCATAGATTGTTGACTTAGCATCTATAGTTTCTTTTCTTCATTTTTTAAATCATATCTTTAGTTTAAAGAGTTATTTTCAGAATGTCCCTTCTCGTAAACATGTTATTTTTTTATATTTTATTGATTTTTTTACAGAGCGGAAGGGAGAGGGATAGAGAGCTAGAAACATCGATGAGAGAGAAACACCGATCAACTGCCTCCTGCACACTGCCCACTGGGGATGTGCCCACAACCCAGGTACATGCCCTTCACCGGAATCAAACCTGGAACCTTTCAGTCGGAAGGCCGACCCTCTATCCACTGAGCCAAACCGGCTAGGGCAAACATGTTATTTTTAAATGACATCTTATATAACTGGAAAAATGTTATAGTCCAAAAGAAAGGCAGGCCAGGAGTCAGAATCACTAGCTACTGTCTGTGTTTCACGTAGCAGAGAAGTTGATGACCTTTGTCAACTATTCTCAGAAAAAATGTGATTGCGAGGACAGTTCAAAGGCAACATTCCAGAGCCAAAAAAAAGAGGAAACACATGTGAAAACACTGAGTTCTGACTTTGACACCATTATAGCAAGAAACAGCAAGATCAGAATATCAAATTTCAAAGTAGTAACAGCCTGGAGAGGAACCTCAATTGATTATAAATACCTAGTCTCAATATAGCAGTGGTTCTCTCATTTGAGCATGTGTCAGAAACAGCAAGTGGACCCATCCTCAGGGATTTGATTCCCGAGGTCTGAGATGAGCCTGAAAATCTACATTTCCAACTAGCTTCCATGTGGTGTTGACGTCCCAGGACCACACTCTGACAGCCACTGCTTCAGTTAAATGACCTTGGTCCAGAGTTTGAACCTCGCCTAGCTTCCAATCTCTCACCTGTAACATGAGATGATGTAATACCCTGGTTCCCCTCATCAGTCCATGGACGCGATTTTAAACGTAACAGCGGTTCTGATACATCGCTGCTTGAAACTCAGCTGGAGAGCAACAGTGAAAGTAAAAGAAACAGCTAGTATGGTCATGAGATTTCAGGATCCTACAGACAGCCGGACAGAGGCGAATCAGCTCGCATTGAGGAGCCATCCGCGGCAGTTTATAGGGAGCTTCCAAAAGTGCGCCCCGAAAGAGAACACCTAATCTGAGCAGCAAGTGCACTCCATAAAGGGAGTTGATTTACGCGTCCTATGCTGTAGTGACACCTTTCTGGACCCAACACCGATGCGCACCCATTCCCTCCCGGGTTAATTCCGATGCCGAATCCGGAGGCGGACCCAGTGCGAGCGCCGAGGGGTCGCAGCCCGAGCTCAGCGCGCAGAGCTGAGGGCGCGACAGACGGGCGAGCTCCCTTCCCAGCCCGGCGGGTGCCCCGCGGAGGCCCTGGAGGCCACCACCCTTCCAGCCCGAGCCCCGCGCAGCCCAAAGGATACGACGGCCCCGGCCGACGGGCAGCCGAGGTGGCCCAGGACGACGCGCAGGCGGGAGGCAGCGCGCGCCCCGTCCATGGCAGCAGCTGGAAGGACGGCGGCCGGGCCGCGCCTCTACTTGGCTCCTGCGAGCGGCCCCGCCCCGGGCCCCGAGCGGGCCAACCTCCTCCTCAGCTTGAAGGCCTCAGGGACTGGGCTAAGGTCACCCAAGAAGAAACCGAACCGCAACGTGACCCACAGCCTTAACTGCGTAGTTTCGGATATTTTGTTCCACATGACTGTTCCTTCCACTAAGCTGCTGAAAGAATAAAAATGTATATGTTCTGCTCTACAAGTAACATGCTGTTAAGAGGCATTTAATTTCAGGGAGTCCAGTCCCAAATAGTAGAAGCTGGTCCTTAAAAAGGAAGAGCATGAAATCAATGACACACTGAAATGTCTGATCCACACAGTCTAGATCTAGAATAATTTTAAATTTCCTAAAGAACTAGAATTTTTTTCTTCAATTCTATGATTTGGGGATAAGTATGTATATGCCTGTGAAACTCATCACTACCATCAAGGCCATGAACATCTATGTGAGAGGAGACCTCTCAAATTTCCCTCTCACATGCTTTATCATTGTTTTTGTGTTTATGGTAATAGATAAAATCTACCTCTCAGCGAATTTTCAGTGTACAACACAGCACGGTTAGCTGTAAGCACTAGGCTGCATCGTAGATCTCCAGAACTCTCCATCTGGCATAACTGAAACGTTGTACCCTCCGACTAACACTTCTCCATCTTCCCCTCCACACAGCCCCTGGCAAACACCATTTCACTCTTTGCTTCAATGAGTTTGACTTTAGATTCCACATATAAGTAGTATTTGTCCTTTTGCGACTAGCTTTTCTCACTTAGCATGAAGTCCTCAAGGTCCATTCATGTTGTGGCATTTGCAGGATTTCCCTCTTTATTCTTATTATTTTTTTAAGAAATTCTTTATTGTTTAAAGTATTACATATGTCTCCTCCCCCCACCCCCCACCCCCATTTCTGGTATTTTGTGGTAATGGAAACAAGAAAAGTCACACACACACACACACACACACACACACACACACGCACACGTGCTCCACTAGCATTTCTTTAGATTTGAATTAGAATTCAGAATATGTCCCATAAAGATCACGGTCTCTTTTGAAAATAATTTAGGAAAAGCAGGATATAAGGACACAATTATAAGCTGTATGTTGTAGCTATAAGATAGACTTTATATAAATTATTTTCAGACAAAGAGATGTAAGACTATTTTCTCCAAACCCATATCTCGTGTCAGCCATAATTTTAAAAAGTGTGAAAATCTGAGAAAACGTATGGTACAAAAAGATTTTTAATCTTTCAGCCTGTACTAGGAACTAAAAGAGATTATGTATGAAGCCAAGAGAAGATGAAAGGATAAATGAATTGTCCGGATTGAGAAACATCAAGAGGACTCAGGTAAATTACCTAGCACTACGTGAAGTCAACCAACAAACCTTAGATCAGTGGTTCTCAACCTTGGCTGCACATTAGAATCACCTGGGAATCTTTTTAAAGTCCTGATTTCTGGGCCTCATCCTCTGGAAATTCTGTTTCTTTATTACTAATGTTGTGGCCCCACCCCATAACAAAGAAACAGAATTTCTGGAGGATGAGGCCCAGAAGTGGAAAAGTGACTCAAGATAAATATCTGTGTATTCTAGATGTTCTCTCTACAAGGTAATTATTTATTAAAATGTTCTGTGTTACCATTTCAGCACCAAATCAACTAAACTCACTGCCTCACAAATTCTCTTTATGAAGCTTCGTTAAAGCTCCAAGTTGGGGCTTACCGCCTTTAAGTATTCAGTACATGATATCCTGATTTAATAAAAAAAACAACCATGGACAATTCCTAGTATTTCTATAGGGCGTGACTGATACTAAACTCCCTGGCAGTGACACTAAAGGAGCTCCTTTTTAGAGGACAAGCTGGTGACATTTAGAAGAGCTAGACCTGAAACATGTTAAAACATGTTCAAGGGCTTCCTGTATGGATAAGAAGTGGCACTTACTCCAGGAGCAGATACAGCTTAGATTAAAGAGATACGTGATCTGAATGCAACGAAAGCCCTTTTCTCCAAATCCCACAAGGAAACTACCACAATCCTGAAAACTTCTATTCAGTCCCTCCGCCCCCCGGCCGCAGGCATGGCTACTCACAATATCCAACCACTGGTGCACAGCCACGGCCACTTGCGTCCCCAGGGGCTTGGTCAGAACCAGCACATCCCCAGGCACTGCGTTATCCGGCCTGAAAAAAAAGAACAAGGGCATGGTCTGGCCAAATGAACCAAGAAGGTGAACTCATCATCAGTTAAACAGGAGAAAGAAAAGGCTGGTAAAAAACAGTGCATTTGCAAGCACTTACATTTAAGCCACAACTACCAAGTGTTGCAGCTTTGCAACTTGCTACTGAAGCTACTACTACTGGAACAAAAACATTGAAAGGGAATAGAAGAGTCTGCCAATTACCTATTAGATCCAGCCCTCCAATAAAATGTATAAAAAAGTAAATCACTTAGCCTTCAAAGGCAAAAGGCTTGATCAGGCCCTGATTCAGCCATGCTAGTGTGTAATTTTCAATACAGACCCACCATGCTTCTGAGGCAATAAGACTTCTGAAACAGATTGTTTCTTAGGCTGTGGGATTTGGCTCAAATTGTGGCTGTCTAATATTTTGGTGATTTCAGCATCAAGTTTCAAACTCAGACTGACCAGTAATAAGTTTCATATTT
Organism: Myotis nattereri; assembly: GCF_964212035.1. Classification (NCBI taxonomy): domain Eukaryota; kingdom Metazoa; phylum Chordata; class Mammalia; order Chiroptera; family Vespertilionidae; genus Myotis; species Myotis nattereri. The sequence continues at coordinate 93,718,375 of NC_138075.1, read as the reverse complement.
GGCACTCAGATTACTGAAGACTGGTACAAATGGTTGTCTCCAGGAACACATTAAAAGGTACTCAATATCATTAACCACCAGGGAGATGCAAATCAAACCACTGTGGGTATCACCTCAACCCACTAGGATAACTATTATAGAAAAAATAAAATAAAAACAGTAACAAATAGTGGAGAGAATGTGGAGACATTGGAATCCTCCTACATTGCTGCTGGGAACCAGTTTGACAGTTGCCACATTACCCAGTAACTCTGAGGTATATATACCGAAGAGAATCAAAACATATGTTCATAGCAGCATCATTCATAAATAGGTGGAAAAAAACCCAAAGATCTATCACCTATAAATAAACTGTGGTATGTCCATGCAATGGAACATTATTCAGCCATAAAAATGAATGAAGTACTGATACATACTACAACATGGGTGAAACTTGAAAGCATTATGCCTAAAGAAGCCAGACACAAAACACCACATATTATATGATTCTATCTAATGAAATGCCTGGAATAGGCAAATCCAGAGACAGGAAGTAGATCAGTGGTTTCCAGAGAGTGGAGGGAGAAGGGAATTGGGAGTGACTGCTTATGGATATAGGACTTCTTTGGGGGTGGGGTGGGGGGAGGAGAATTGATCGGTATATTCTGAAATTGGATAGTGATAACGGTTACACAATCTTGTGAACACACACAAAAACAATGAATTCTATACTTTAAAATACTGGGTTTTATATTATATAAAATTTCACTATATGTATTATACTTCAACTAAAAATACTAATAACTTTAAAAAACAGAAGTCAAATACTGATACATGCTACAAAATGGATGAACCTTAAAAATATTATGCTAATATTATATAAAGTAATAGAAGCCAGGACAGCTAAGGGCAATGGGGTTTCTTGTTGGAGTGATGAAAATGTTCTAAAATCGACCCTGGTATTGGTTGCAAAACTGTGAATATTACCAAAGGCCATTGAACTATATACTTTAAATGGGTGAATTCTATAGTATGCAAATTATATCTCAATGAATCTATCTTAAGAAAAGAAAGAGAACCAGGCCAGGTGACATGGAACAAAACCAACTTACATGATGAATTCATTGGGCTGGCAGACAGTTGTAGCCACTCCTCCCAAAACAATCCAGGGGTTTAACACTGTTTGTCCACCCGTTACAGACGTTCCTGCCTCCTCTGCTGCATCTTTAAAACCCTGTATAATTAGGGGCATCACTTTATCCCTTTCCTAGGGTTTAAAAGGACACAAAGTAAAAGTCACATAATTCAGTTCAAAACCAAGAAAAGAGTCTACACTTGTAGTTATAAAGAGGATCATAAAACCCTAATGGATGTCCTTAAAGTTCACAGACTGTACAGGCAATAAGAAAGGCAGATGGAATAGTTTACACTAAGCCATTTTATCAAGAGCTGGAAGATATTCCAGGTTACAATGTGAATGAAGCCCGGACAACAGAGAAATAAGAACTGGAATGTGATTGGGTGTTCAGGGCTACCCGAAATCTAAGCCAACTCTTTAAATGGTCCTTAGGAACTCTAAGACTCATTTAATATGCACCCACCACCCTCCCCCAAAGGGCTGTGTGCAAACAATGGCTCAAATGCACATTTGTGCTGGCAGAAAAGGGCCTACTGAAAACTCTCATTTCTAAGAGTCAGGACAAACTTCTTTTGGGGGACAAAAACAAGTACCTTTCAAAAATAATCTAAGAGAGAATTCATCTCTGGGTCAGAGAACAGGTACAGGTAGCAAGGCTATAGATACTGCCAGGTAAGCACGGAAATACACGTGACACCCCAGCCCCATCACTGTCTTACATCAGTGCCCAACCAGCAACCAAAGGGCCTGGCCCCTGGGAGGCCGCATGCCCTGGGTCTGTAAAGCTAGTCCAGTCCACAGGCCTGGCATGAAGGTGCTATTACTGTGGCCTAGATTTTAAAACAAACCTAAATGTCTTGGCTTTAGTCTACCCAGAAGAAAGGGAAGCAGGTGGTGGAAATGAAAATATGAATAGGCCAGACTACTTTAATTCACTAATAACTGCCAAAAAGTGGAGAAAAGGATGAAATATGGAAGCCATGCAGCCTGGGCTCCTCACTTTACAGATGGGAAAAGAAGGGCTGACCAGCCAAGTGAAGTGACCAAGACAACAGACAGTAAGCAGCTGGCCCATCTCCTACTTACCCTATCGGTCATTTTATTACTGATTCCAAGGAGCATCAGCATATTGTCACATTCTGTGACCTCCACTGCATAGAGGCCACTGAGTACATTGGCACATGCTATCCTGCCCTGGAAGAAAGCAGAAACATGAAAAAGGGCAAGAGGAGGATGGGGACTTCCCATGTGTTGAAACAAAGGGAGCCTACAGAATACCTCCCAAGAGAACCCAGGTACTTTCCAGGAATAGCAGCTACTGGGATGGGGTCCTGTTTCTGTGATTTGCAGACTGGTTACCTATCCTTAATCACAGAACCACTAAGCCATTCACTTTTTCCAAGTTATTCCCGTTCCTACCTTTCTTTCTCAGGCAATTCCCATTCTAAACACTGGGAGAAGCCTACAGTTTATTTAGATGGAAAACGGGGAGTGGGAAGATGTCAGGGGGAGCAAGGTTGGAGGGATAGTCTGGGAGGAAGAGCTGTGGAGTGAAAACACGTATCTGAAAGCAAACTTGGAAACAGCCACTTATCCTAAACAGATTCTGAAAAAAAAAAAAATGTGAACTTTACTGATTATAGAAGATGATTTCTATACACTTGGATGGAGAAATTTTTGTACCTTCTTTTAACCGAGGCAACAAGTGGTTTACAACTTGGGTGCCAAGTGCTAGTTAGGGCTACAGTGGGTTCGCTCGGATGCTTTAAGGAGATGCTGGAAAAGGGATGAATTCTGGTTCGAGCTACTTTTGCCACCTGGTCAGGTGGGACACCTGGGGTGTGGCATACCTCAGCCTCTCAGGAATACTGCTTTAGAGGAGAGAACAGATGGATGTGTGGAGAGAAAACAGGTTTCTATTAACCTGTGTGCCTGTCACTGGCACCCCGCCCCCACCCCCATTTAGCTGCCTCATGGCCCAAGTCTCTCTGTGAGCAACTTGATCCTCGTGCCCTTGGCACACAGGAACTTGGATCCAGCAGTTCAGAAAATCTTCTACACAGTGAGTATATAACACAATTGGGGGTGAGAATGCCTAGAATCAGAATAAATGGTCAAGAAGTCAAATTGTGATGAGCTCTATTCTGGACTGAAAGATCTAGGATTAGACCTATACAGGGTATGGCAACATCTCTGGCCTGAAACACCGGAATGAGAGGTTTACAAATACCAAAGAAAGAAAAAAAATTACAAACATGCCAGTCAACAGACAGTTAGTAGACAGCAGGTGTTCTTGCACAAAAGAAGCAGAGGGATTTCTGCCTAATTGCTCATGTACAATACCAAAGGTGAGCAGGAAACAGATCAAATGGTTGCAGTTGCAGGAGTCAGATCAATGGCGGGATGAGAAAAATTTGAATATAAAAAAACTAGAGGCCTGGTGCACAAAAATTTGTGCATTTGGGGATAGGGGGTCCCTTAGCCTGGCCTGTGCCCTCTCACAGTCTGGGACCCCTCAGGGGATGACCACCTGCTGGCTTAGGCCCGTTCCCTGGGGGATTGGGCCTAAGATGGCAATCAGACATCCCTCTGGCAGCCCGGCAGCCCTTGGGGGATGTCCACTTGCCAGCGGGGAGCAGGCCTAAACTGCAGTCGGACATCCTTAGCGCTGCTGAGGAGGCAGGAGAGGCTCCCACCACCACGGCTGTACTGGCAGCCATCTGCCTGGCTTGTGGCTGAGCAGAGCTCCTCCCATGGAAAAGCGCCCTGACCACCAGAGGGCAGCTCCTGCATTGAGCGTCTGCCTCCTGGTGGTCAGTGTGTGTCATAGTGACTAGTCATTCCCAGTCCTTCTGCTGTTAGGGTCATTTTACACATTACCCTTTTACTATATAGGACAGAGGCCTGGTGCACAGGTGGGGGCCGGCTGGTTTGCCCTGAAGGGTGTCCCGGATCAGGGTGGGGGTCCTGCTTGGGTGCCTGGCCAGCCTGGATGAGGGGATGATGGCTGTTTTTAAAACTTAAACTATATAGGTAGGTACATTGTTATTAACTTAATTAGGGTACACCTAAGGCTTAGGAAGAGCCACACTCAAGGGGCCAAAGAGCCGCATGTGGCTTGTGAGCTGCAGTTTGTCGACCACTGGGCTATGGCATCTGGTGATCTCATTTGCATGGAAACCCTCTCACCAAAGACCATTTCCACTTACAATTATGATGGGTCAGGTGATAAGTTGAGTTGCTGCCCTTATCAAAGTTAAAATTGCACTGACAAAGTTAAACAGGGAAGGAGGACTTTATTCTAGACTATTTCAATAGAATAGAGAGAAGAGCTGGGGTTGGGGGGAATAGCCTTTCTGGTTTCTTACTTTCCTATGAAAGTTTCTTACTTTCCTATCTAAGACCTAGCCAGAGTGTCATGAGCTTCTTTATAGCTTTTTTCCCTGCGTGTCATGGAAATATTATCAGTCCTGATGGAAACTGGCTTGAAATCTCTTAGTGAAATTTTCTGTCAGGAGCTGCCTCCATTCAGAGCTTATCTGCATCACTAGCCTCATGTTCTATTCCCAGCATGACCAATGACTTTCTTGAGTCTATAGAGACAGTTACAAGCCCTTCTCTGTGTCTCACTTTTCCTGTTATCTCTACAAGGAAGCCAAGAAACATTTGCCCTCCACCATTACCTGTGTTAGCTGAGAAAAGCTTTGAAAAAGCCATGGAACATTCTACAGCTGGGTGGAGTCCTCCATGAGAGCACCATAAAGGAGCTGATATTCTGCACGCAAGCACCATTATGGCAAGTTGCTAAATATCAAAATAAACTGTTGAACAAAATAGATCAAGAGACATAGAAGTATGCAACAGACTGATGAATCTCAGAGGGAAGGTGGGGGAGGGTGGATGGGAAGAGATCAACCAAGGAATTTGTATGCAAATATGCATAGCCATGGGCACAGACAATAGAGTGGTGCAAACCTGGGGCAGGGACAGGGGCAGGCTAGAAATGGTCATGGGGGGGGGGGGGCGCGCGGGTACATATGCAATACTTTCAACAATAAATATCTAATAAGTAAATAAAATAAAATATCAAAATACTTCCTCATCAGTTGATCAATAGCTGAAAGGGCGAGGGCTATGCCCTCCATCTTGCCCCGTACCCTCCATGTTGGGGCAGCCGCCATGTGCTCAGGAGAGTATCTTCTTCCCGGAAGCCCAGGCCCCTGCTGGCCACGCCTGGGATTTCTTTAAACTAACCAATGACAATCAAGGGACGTGCGCGCCATAGAGATGACCACATCCTGTGTAAGAAGACCCGACTGGTGCCTGGCCAATTGGCAGGGCCCACAGTCAGCTCCCCTCCCCTCACTCCACCCCCTAGTAAAACCCTGTTTTTCCCACAGTGGGGGCACTCTGCTTCCGGTCACTGCGTTGGCCAGGAGACGGAGTCGAGTTAGCTAGCTCAATAAAGGACCCTCTGCTTTTGCATCAGACTGGCTGGTTCCCTGGTGTGGTTTCCTTGGGGATCTTGAAATCTGGGCATAACATTTTGGGGGCTCGTCCAGGATCCCCAACACCATCGAAGGACCCCCAGTCCGGAGGCCCTGACTGACCGCGGTAGGTGTTTGTGTCGTGTGTTTTGTATCTGTCCTGTGTGAGCTCACTTCTGAAATCTGTAATCGTAATCGCCCGCATGATCTAACGTGGATGCACAGGGAGATCAAGGGTGGGAGGAGTCGGGGGACGCCTCAATCTTCCATCTGAAGGGGTATAGCTTTGCTTCCACGGAGTCGGAAGGTCTGTAGAAACCCCCTCAATCTGAGACAGGCGGGAGGAGTCGGGGGACGCCTCGATCCTCCATCTGAAGGGGTATAGCTTTGCTTCCGCGGAGTCGGAAGGTCTGTACCCTCAATCTGAGAAAAGGTGGGTCGCTCCCGCTGGTTGGCACGCAGCCATCATCTAGCTTTCGGTTTTTGCTTCCATGGAGTTGGAAGGCTGTACTTTTTTGGGCCCTTTAGTTGTTTGTGTTTCCATTTTATTTTGTGGACTTGCTTGATGGACTCAGACTGCTCCTTTGGGTATTGTGATTGATCATTTCAAGGAGATTGGGAGAGGCTTTAGAGCTCCCTCAGGAGTTGGGAAGTTGTTAGAAATTGAATGGATTGTTTAAACTCTGAATGAATGTCTGGTGAAAGTGTATGAATATGGAAGGAGGGGGCCTGCCTTCTACCCTCCTTTGTGTGGCTATCTGAATATGCCTAGTATGAAGTCTAGATGATAGAAGTTAATCTATTAATTGAAAATGCCTTATATTTTATTTGAAATGTATCCTTAAATGTAAAAGTATTAATTTGAAAAATGCTAAGTATTTAATTTGCTACCTAAGATTTAAAGCTCTGAAAGTTTAAGGTCTTTTTTCTTGCCGTTAAAAAGTTAAAGCTACACCTTTTTTTAGTGGAGGGAGGGTTAGACACACCCTTCCCCTAGCAGGAAGGTAATCCAATTCCCGCCAGTAGTCATCTTTTGGAATGTTAGTTTGCATTGCAATGGCTACACCTTTTGCTAGCTGACCTTCTCAGAAAAGGTCAAGCAGCCAAAAGGTGGCTCCTTTGAAATCAGCTTTCCACCAGTACTCATTTTTTTGTTGGCCATCTATCTTTTAGGGGTTTTGGTTTGCTCTTCCCTTGTTTATTGTGAGAATGAGGAAATCATCTTTTCTGTCAGAGAACAGTTTAGACAGCCACAATGTTGAGCTGCCTGACTTGGCAGCCGCCATGTTGGCCGTATGGCATGCCCTGCCCCTGGGGGCCGCCATCTTGGAACAACAAAGGCCCCTCCCTCTGACTTAGTCAATCACAAAAGGAATGTCTGCTCACTGAGGCAGGATGGGATTTCAGGGGTGGAGTTTTAAGGTGGAGTTTTACTAAGGAAATGCAGATGGGGCAGAAAGTGTGCCCGCCTCTCAGATTTATTTAATACTATTTTAAAGAAGATATCTTTAATGCTTAATAAATTAGCAATCACGGTCTTAATAAAAAAGGGTGCCATGGTCACCTCAATGTGGTTTCTTGTTCAAATTAATATCTTAATTTGTGTTTGGAATCTAAAATCTGTACTAAGAAATGAAATCCCACTGCCGAATCCACCTCTGGTGTGGAGAGATTCAAAGGTGGCAGGAGAGGGCAGAGCTATAAGCTCTCCCACAATGAGATTACTTAATGTTCTGTTTAAAAATTACCGGAGAACATGTTTGGAACATCAAACTTTGGCTAAGATAACCTTGGGTGCTAGCCATTGCTTTAGAAAGCGAAATAGGGGAAAACTTAAAATGTCTTTTTCTATTAAGCATGACTTTGGGGAAAATACCCCATCTGAGTCATTTGCTGAAACTTCCCCCAAAAGCAGGATGTGGGGAAGGGAAGAAGGAGCATGTGGCAATCCAGTGTGGACGCCCCCTCCCCAAGTATTCTAAAATTAAACTCCTTCTTGTAATTGAAAAGGCTTTACAAATTTATAAATGCATCCAGGATTTCTGTGCACATGTAAAGGGAAAAGGCCAGCTTAAAAATGAGTGTGCATAGTTTTGAGCTGAACTTGACCTTTTGCTGTGTACAGAAAACCCGAGACTGTTTTGGCCTTAAAAATGGCGGAGATGAACCGGAGAAAGAAATGCAGGCTGGTTTCCCAAGGCAATTTAAAGTAGCTCTTTTGAAATTTCCCGCCCTGAGGCAAGTACCACCAGGAAGTTGATAGTCAAGTTTACATGTGAATAGCTATGGATTGCTTCTTGACTTCCCCAGCAGGAAAATTGTGACCATTTTGAAATTTAGCAGCTATTCCAGGATAGCAGTAATCCAATTTCTAAAGTAAAGTACAGTTATTTCAGGTAGAAACTGGTTTCATACTGATCTTAGAGGGCTCCAGTTCAGTGTTCTGGAGACCCAGGACATGCCTAAGTATAACCTATGTTACCCAAGGACTCTAGATAATATGTTTACCCAAGGCTGTGGTTTAAATTGTATGCTGTCTCTGCTTCTGTAAATTGATCTGTCCCTATTGCTTAAATATGTATCTTTGTTGTTTAAAATTGTTTAGTGAAATTTCTATGTCTCTTAAAAAATTTTTGAATGTATTGCTAATCACCTAAAAATTAAGGCTAAGAGTTCTAGCTACCTGGAAAGCATGGCCTTGGTGTGATGGGAGAAAAAAAAATGTTAAATGGATGATAGACCAGTAAGCTGGGACTGGTCACTGATGGTGGATTGTGAGAAGGGCTGGACGTGGCCTAACTTCTCCTTCCTTGGTACCCCTGAAACATCAGAGGGTCCAATGTGTTTAATCTGTCAATTTTGTTGTTTCGCCGAAATCCTCTTGAAGGACATTGAATGGTTCTTTCCTTCCTCTTTAACTTTTAGGGGATTGTATGAATGGATTACTGATGTAGATTATCAAGAATCTCTAAGAGACTTGTCCTGTATCTGGAGGAATGGCTTCTAGATGGTATTCACCGTCTCTGGGACTTCCGGAGAGAAGTCGAAACTCGGACTGGCTAAGGGTTCGAATCTGGCCTATCTGTTAGAAAGGTAGAATAGAAGCATTCCTAGGCAGTTTTCTACCGCCTCTGTTCAGGGACTTGTTCTGTATCTCAACACAACTGAAACTGATTTGTTGGTATTTTGTGGTATAAATGTGGCATGCACCTCAAAGTTCTTAATGGGGAATGTATCTAGTTATCATGTCTATTTAGTCTTGATTTCCTTGTTCAATATGAGTACCGTTTCTATCTGGATGAGACATAGGTCAAAAGTCCTGTCCTGGGATGTGAGAAAGGGAGACCTCCACATCTGCTCCTGTCTGCTCAAGATCCCAAGACTGTAAAGGTACCTGTTCACTAAAAGGGTGTAAGTGTAAATGTTTATTTGATGTTTGTATGTCTACTTGGGTATAATTATTTGTTAAAAACTCCACACGCTTTATTTCTTTAAGGCTAAGTGCTCTGCCCGAAAGCAAAGCACCCCAAGCGGCTTTCCCCAAGGGCGCTTGCTCTGTCAGAGGTGGAATTGGCCAGCCTAACTAGTAAACATCTCTGTCTGTTTGTTTGCTGGAAACTTTGATTTTCTATGCTGGGTTTGGGATTTTGGAATTCTGGGGTAGATTCAAAAGGTATTTGTGGCTTTTCTAGTCTGATTGGGACATTTAAGGGTGGGGCTCACAGTTCCTCAGGGCAGAGATTTCATGGGCCCTTCCCCCTGCCTGTGCTGAATTAAATAATACAGGCCAGTGTCATTTAGCTTGCTGGTTAAAGGAAAACAATGGGCCTTAGAATCTGAAAAGGTGTGCGGAAATGAAGCTGGTCAAATGTACTGAAAGGGTTTGGTACCTGTTGCTGCTAGCAAAGGAGGGGCTGATACCCACTTCTAACGCACTCCCTTGAAAAAGGCCTGGTTGCTGCTCTGCCACAAAGGGAACTGGTAGAAAGGCAAGAAAGCAGAGCACTGTAACTAATAAACAGGGTTACCTAGAAGCCATCAGGACTTTGAAGTTCTCCAAAAGAGAAGGAATCTGACTCGGAGACTGGCGGGGACTGGATGGCTCTCCTATCATGTTTGGCAGGCCACCCCCTATAAAACCCTTTTCTTTATCCCTTTCCTTGAGAGGGCTCCAGAGGGCACACGAGGACATTTGGCCGTGCCTCCACGCTATCTAGGAGACCAGCCCAACCCCAACTCCTCATCAGCACACACCAGGAGATTGGGTCTACGTCAGAAGGCACCGCCAGGAGACCCTAGAGCCACGTTGGAAGGGTCCCTATACTGTGGTGCTGACGACCCCACCGCTCTCAAGGTAGACGGCGTCGTGACCTGGGTCCATCACACTCAAGTCCGGTCAGCGGATCCATCCATGACCCAGAAAGACTTCATCACCAAATGGAGCATCGATCGAAATCAACGCAACCCGCTCTATGGCGTGCTCGACCTGCCTGATGCTGGTAACATGGCTCGCGATCACTCCTGTCACCAGGAGCCCCCACAATACTGTGTAATACACTTAGATAATGCCTGCATCTTCATGGACATGGCTCCAAAGAGACAAGGACAATTTATAGGATCACATGTTTAGTAGAAGATTTGACTGCCTGAAGCGGCCATGATGCCAATATTATGTTTCATTGTATTGATATGTTATGTTAACCTTTGATTCTTTTGCAGGTTTGAATGTATGTTGGCTGTCCTGAAAGGGAGCTGTGTGGGGTGACCCCCAAAAGTAAAGGGTGCCTAGCTGCCAAGAGGGCAGGTGCCCAACTGGGCAGGGAAGGGTGCCCATCAGGTTTTGGTCTCTGTTGAAAGACAGCTAACAGTTGGCAGCCTGTAATACTGTCTTGCAGGCCTGAGTCACCATGCCCATGTCAGGGGTAGTAAAGCTGGAAAAAGCCTGTTTAGAATAGAAAGTCTGAGGCATGGTTATGCATAGAAAGAAGGTTTTATACCAACAGTTGCTATTTTGTTTTAAATCCATGAAAAGGAATTAGCAAGGAAAGTCAGAAAATCTTAGAGTACGTCAGTATGTTTTTCTCCTTATGTAATTCCTCCGAAATCTGGTAATGCTAAATAAGTACGTTTCTTTGCATAGATTCAATAAGACTGGTTCCTAATAGTGGTTTTATTAACGGAAAACTTTGACTGGAGTATCATGTTTTAAAGAGCCCTGTCTGAGCTCTAAAGACTTGAAGCCAGTAAAAATGCCACGAAGAAAGCCTGGTATCCTGCTTGGGTGCCCTGAAGATGGCTGGCGCTGAAGCATCAGGCCCATGCCCTACCATCACTGGCGGTTGGTAGGAGTAGAAGGGGAGCAGTAAAGATGTCTCTGCATCCCTGCACAACCCCCACACACTCTGGGCCACAACGAGTAGGAGGGCTACTGAGATGGGCCTTAAAGCCTGGAGCATGGGCTCAGGTGGAGTTGCTATAGGTGAAGGATTCACCTAACTCAGCAGATACCGCAGGCAGGCCTGATGGCAGCTGGATGGCTTGGCTTCCTGGCCCTATGGGGCACATTAAGGTTCAACCATGAAATTCCAGCAAAGGTAGTCAGTTACCATTCTTGTTGCGTTTATGCAAACATCAGGACAGTAGATAAATTAATCTTGATTTTGGCTTTTTTTTTTTTTTGATAGCCATGGAGGAATTTTAAGAAGAAAAATCCTATTTCAATAGAAGTTGTTAAAGCTAAAATGGTTTCTTTCCCTTCCACTGGTCCATTTGTTAAGCGTATAGGAAGAGGTCAGTTGATAGTTCTGTGTGCCCACTACGGGCCTCTAGCAACGGTGAAATAGAAATGCAGTCTGTCTCATGATTGAGCCGGAAGTTCCAAGACAAGGGGGGAATGAAAGGGCGAGGGCTATGCCCTCCATCTTGCCCCATACCCTCCATGTTGGGGCAGCCGCCATGTGCTCAGGAGAGTACCTTCTTCCCGGAAGCCCAGGCCCCTGCTGGCCACGCCCGGGATTTCTTTAAACTAACCAATGACAATCAAGGGACGTGCGTGCCATAGAGATGACCACATCCTGTGTAAGAAGACCCGACTGGCGCCTGGCCATTGGCAGGGCCCACAGTCAGCTCCCCTCCCCTCACTCCACCCCCTAGTAAAACCCTGTTTTTCCCATGGTGGGGGCACTCTGCTTCCGGTCGCTGCATCGGCCAGGAGGCGGAGTCAAGTTAGCTAGCTCAATAAAGGACCCTCTGCTTTTGCATCGGACTGGCTGGTTCCCTGGTGTGGTTTCCTTGGGGATCTTAAAATCTGGGCATAACATAGCTGCTTTCCGGAGCCATCTTCCTAATGCCCTCTATCACCCCAGGTGCCCCAGGCTTTCCTCTAGAACCCCACTTTCCATAAGCCATTATCTAAAGGGTGATGCTTGACCCAGCATGGAACCTCTAGAACCCTGCTCTGCTCTCACAGCTAGCCCTGATTCAGATTGGTCAGTGTTAATCCTGTGCCAATTAAACATTTAAACATCACTCTGAATTCAAGGGTTTTTTATAAATCCCTGGTCCCCTAAATTTGTCTTATATTTATTCCACCTCTTTTTGCCACCTCTGTACTGTTTCCCTCAACCCCCAACCCCCATCAAAAATCCCATACTTATTAGTTCATATACAAAGGTTCATGTACAAGGGAGTTTAAAGTATATTTATTACAAAAGTGAAAAATTGGAAACAATCTAAATAAAACAGCAGGGCACACATTATGGTGCATGTGTGAGAGGAGTTTGTATATCAGAAATGTTTTGAAAGACATGGGAACTTGATAATATCATAATAGTATTGACAAGAGAAAGCTACAAGAGTGTGTAGGTTGTGAAAGATATCCCACTAGAGCAAGTTCTCTTGGTTAGCTGAAGAATCATTTTTTTTTTTTTAGAATTTTATGAGTTTATTAACACAAATACAATGTGTACACAATCTGTCTATTCGTTTTCTTCGCTGTGCAGCCTGCATTGGGATTGGTGATTCTGATGGCCAGCTGGGCTGCTCTTTCCACAATGGCTTTGCGGTTCTTTAAGGAGACATTGTGAGCAATCTCAGCACAGTAAGATTTATTGCACATCAGCAGCACTTCAAGCTCCTTGACGTTATGGACCAGGAACTTCCGAAAGCTGCTGGGCAGCATAGGCTTTGTTTTTTGTTGCTCCCATAACCAATGCTGGGCATCAAGATCTGGCCCTTGAATCTTCTACGCACCCTATCATCAATGCCTCTGGGTTTCTGCCAGTTCCGCTTAATTTTGACATATCGGTCTGACTGGTGCCAGATGAACTTCTTGGTCCTCTTTTTGACAATCTTGGGTTTCACGAGGGGTCTGAGGGAAGCCATGGTGCCGGGTAGGAGATGGCTGCCAACTCCGTAGGCAGCGCCGAGGAAGAGACTGAAGAATCAGTTTAGAGTAGGAAAGAGTAAGCAAGTGATGTACTGGTAATGGAAAGGTTATCTTCCTGAAAGAAGATAACCTTGAATGAATAGATCTTCATTGTTCAGAAAATGAATCACTTTTGTCGGGATTAATGGGAGGGTAAGGAGGGATAGTGAAGGAAGAGATGAGGTGAAGAGTTGGTTCAAATCAGGGGTAGGGGCCTTGGGGAGGTCCTGACCCAGCATTTCTTGGGCATTTTGTCCATGGAACCAGAAAGAGCTGATCTTGAAGATTGCTGAGATTCGTCAGACCTTGGGCTTGAGATCCTAGACCAGCGATGGCAAACCTATGACACGTGTGTCAGAGGTGACACGCGAACTCATTTTTTTGGTTGATTTTTCTTTGCTAAATGGCATTTAAATATATAAAATAAATATCAAAAATATAAGTCTTTGTTTTACTATGGTTGCAAATATCAAAAAAATTTCTATATGTGACATGGCACCAGAGTTAAGTTAGGGTTTTTCAAAATGCTGACACGCCGAGCTCAAAAGGTTCGCCATCACTGTCCTAGACTGAGAGTCTCCTGGGGCTCATCTCTCCCCAGAGAAATGAAGGGAAGGCCCTTTGCTACCTGGCAGCAGCTAGAGCAGAGCACTCAGTCTCCACCATCCAGCCTCCACCCCTGGGGGCGCTGTGCCAACACGGGCCTGAGTCCCTCTCCAGGAGCCTGAGATGACCAAGACCCTCTTGCTTCCTCTGCAGTCTCCTGCCTTTTTTTAAAAAATATATATTTTATTGATTATTTACAGAGAGGAAGGGAGAGGGATAGAGAGTTAGAAACATCGATGAGAAACCTCGATCAGCTGCCTCCTGCACACCCCAAACTGGGGATGTGCCCGCAACCAAGGCACATGCCCTTTTACCGGAATTGAACCTGGGACCTTTCAGTCTGCAGGCCGACGCTCTATCCACTGAGCCAAACCGGTTAGGGCGTCTCCTGCCTTTTGACCTAAGAGACTGAACCACAGTCCTTTTCCTGAGCTCCCCAATTTGGGAGTGGCACCTGGGGGGCTGGGGTTGTTGGTGCACCAGCCTTAACCTCCATCTCTTGGAAGCTGACCTGTCAGGGACCTGAAGAGCATCTTGGTCAGGGTGGCTCTGAGCCCCTCTCCCGAGGATGACACTTGAGGGTGAGAGGCCGACACCCAAGGCGTCACTGCTCTAGAAAAGGATGACAGCTTCGCAGTTGCAGCCCGTTTAGGAACTAAAGACTTGACCCCGGTGCTGACTGGGACACAGGTCACCGAGGCCAGGTCCAGCACAAACCCCAATCGCATCAGACCATTGTCTCCAGGTCAACCTCCCAAGATGCAGCAGCTGAGGCAGATTGTATGGCTGCCCACAGGATCCCTGGCGTACAGCGGAAGAGGCTAAGCTTCTGGATTCTGCTGTTGCCTTCAGATGGGGAGGCCTGAATGCTCTCCCTCTCGGGATGGCTGGAGGTGCCTTAGCTTTAGCAGTGGTCGGCAAACGGCGGCTCGCGAGCCACATGCAGCTCTTTGGCCCCTTGAGTGTGGCTCTTCCACAAAATACCAAGTTCTGTGCATGGTCCATGAAGTTTCAATCGCACTGTACGTGCGCGCCCACACGTGGTATTTTGTGGAAGAGTCACACTCAAGGGGCCAAAGAGCCACATGCGGCTTGCGAGCCGCAGTTTGCCGACCATGGCTCTAGGGCAGCCGTGGGCAAACTACGGCCCGCGGGCCGGATCCGGCCCGTTTGAAATGAATAAAACTAAAAAAAAAAGACCGTACCCTTTTATGTAATGATGTTTACTTTGAATTTATATTGGTTCACAAAAACACTCCATCCATGCTTTTGTTCCGGCCCTCCGGTCCAGTTTAAGAACCCATTGTGGCCCTCGAGTCAAAAAGTTTGCCCACCCCTGCTCTAGGGTCTAGGGATGTGCTTCTCAGACCTGACCACACATTCCAATCTTCCTCGTGCTTTAAAAATACCAATGACTGGGTCTCAACCCCCACAATTCTGTGTGTGTGTGTGTGTGTGTGTGTGTGTGTATAATTTGAAAAATTCATGTCTTTTTTGTCAGCAAGTGCTAATTAAAAAGTCCCTGAATCATTTAATTTTTCCAGCTTTATTAAGGCATCACTAACAAATATAAATTGTATATAGTTAAGGTGTATATCAGTTTAATGTTTTGATATACATTGTGAAATAATCATCACAATCAAGCTAGTTAACATATCCATCACCCCAACTTCTAAGGTTCTTATTCAATTAGCCTGGGGTCTGGGCATCAGTATTTTTTTTTTTTTACAAACATTTGAGGTGATTGTGATGAACAGTTAAGGTTGAGAACCACTGCCAGAAGTATGTTTATTCTGATTATGCACAAGTATATATGCATGTGCATATATATATATATATATATATATATAGTCCCAAAAATGTGTACACACGTTGAATAATTATTAATTCCAATGCTTCTTTCTTTTTAGATTTAACCCTTTGGAATTAATAATTACTCAAAGTGTGTATACATTTTTTAGGATACCCTGTATATATACACACACGTTCACAGACTCATCCAATTCTTTTTCATCCAATTTTGTATTAAAAATACATATATGTGCATTGAGAAAAAGTTATAATATTAGTATATTTCTTCCTTTAGTTTTTAAATATCTTTTATTGATTTTTTACAGAGAGAAATGGAGAGGGATAAAGAGTTAGAAACATCAATGAGAGAGAAACATTGATCAGCTGTCTCCTGCACACCCCTACTGGGGATGCGCCTGCAAACAAGATACATGCCCTTGACCAGAATCGAACCTGGGACCCTTCAGTCCGTAAGCCAACACTCTATCCACTGAGCCAAACCAATCAGGGCCTTGCTTTAGTTCTCTTGAGAATTTTAGTATTTTTCAAGTTTTGGACAGTGATCATGCAATCATTTTATAATCCAGAGAGTAAAAGCTGAAGATACTATATAAAAAAACAAAAATTTTACCAATCTGTCTAGATTCCGCTCATCTCTCTCTGAGCCATCCTGTAGCCACAACACCCAGCTGTCTCTCTGCTCTGACTTCCTCCTGGCCTGTGGTCAGTGCAGTGCATCCAGCACTTCACAGAGACCAGCAGATGCTTGCTCTTTGTTCCATGTTGGTATCAGGCACTTTCCCAGCCAGAGAGTGCCTGGAGGGCAGGATCCTGCACACCTTTGCAGGGACAGAGGTATTATTGATAACCTGGGCCTGAGCTGGCACCTGGAGAGTTGGCTATGCCTTTGAACAAAGGGTGCGCTCTCTTTCACTCTCTGGAGATGAAACAGCTGCTTTCTTTCAGGATGGGCTATCTAGGCAGAAGGAAAGGAAAGGCTGCATTGGCCAAGCCCGTGGAAGAACATATAAATGAGGTCTGTGGGATAAGCAGTGGGGGCCTCGCTGGCTGGGGTCCCTGGCTGTCCAGAAACCCAGTGAATGTATGGCTTGTATTCTGAGTCCGCCACGGTCCTGGGCAGCTGGGCCAGTGCTCGGCCAGACAGACAGCTGTGTGTAGGCACTGCTTGAGGCAGGCCCAGAGAAGAGAGGAACTGAGTCACCTCAGGAAGCCTGAGGATGAGCCATGCAAAAGGAAAAAGGCACACAGGCCCCCATCTTTCCATTCTCCTGGGATGCTTTTGAAGGCAAGCCTGTGTGGGGATTCTGCTAGGCTAAGCCCTGCACAACAGGTCTGGGAGCCACAGGACTGGAAAATGGCAGGTGTGATCCCTGGCCTTCTTCCTCCTACTAGATGCCAAGATGCATCTTACCAGGGCATTATCTACTGACATCCCAGTTCCACGCCAGCACTGGGGAATATAGTAGGTTCCCCAAAGTTTGGACACAATAGTATTACAAGATGCTCCAAGATAAAAGGGCTCCAGGGTATAAGTAAATTTGAGAAATACTACAGACTCTATCTTGCTCCTACCCACCAGGTTCAATGCACAGGAGTAGTTTAAAGACTCTGACCAGTCTTGCAGCTGGAAAATCTGTTTTTGTTTAGCATTACCCAAATGTAATTGACCACACCATCTTTATTCATGGAGTCCTCATTAACATTCCATGGACTATTTTGGGGACATCTGAACTGGTCATTTAGTGATGAGAGTCTATATCTAGAATGGTTTTTGTCAGAAACAATTAATAAGGATTACATAATTGGGTCCCTGCCCTCAATAGTATACAGTCCAACTTGGAAGGTATACACACTGGAAACAGTTGTGTATGTTTTTTTCAATGACAACACAAATTGTGTGCACCAAAGGCATAGATTAAAAAACACACACAAAGAATTATCTTGGAAAGGTCAGTGTAGGCAGAAAAGCTTCTAAGAAAGCCCCTATGTAAAGGAAGACATGAATTTTCGGAGGGTGGACACAGGGTGCTTTGGGAGGAGAGCAAGGCAGACATTCTAAGCTTGGCTTATAATGGGGTATGAAGATGGTGGCAGAGTAGGTAGAAGTTATACTCTCCCCCTCCCAGAACCAAACTGGAATTACAACTAATATATAGAACAATCAATCTGAATAACCCACAGAAGACTAGCTGAACAGAAATCTTATAACCAAGGATTTACAGAATAAGCCACATCAAGACTGGTAGGAAGAATGGAGATGTGAAAAGGCCTACCAGTTTCTGGGATGGTGGCTGAGAATCCAGAGGGGTATCTGAGCTGCAAAAGTTTCCCCTGAGGAATGTGGGGTCTCAACTCCACACCAGAGCTGTAGGGGCACCCATAAAACATCTGGCTCTGAAAATCAGCAGGGATTCTCTGACAAGGAGAGTCGAGTGTCAGCTAGAGACAGAAGTACACCTGATGGTGTATCATTGCCAAATATGTTCTCCCATAGAGTGGGCTCTCTTTTCGTTTTGTTGATGGTTTCTTTTCCTGTGCAGAAGCTTTTTATTTTGATGTAGTCCCATTTGTTTATTTTCTCCTTAGTGTCCTTTGCCTTAGCAGATATGTCTGTGAACATATCGCTACAAGAGATATCTGAGATTTTGCTGCCTATGGTTTCTTCTAGGATTTTTATGGTTTCATGCCTTACGTTTAAGGTTTTTATTCATTTTGAGTTTATTCTTGTGTATGGTGTAAGTTGGTGGTCTAGTTTCATTTTTTTGCATGTGTTTGCCCAATTTTCCCAAAACCATTTATTGTAGAGACTCTCTTGACTGCATCGTATGTACTTGCCTCCTTTGTAAAATATTAATTGAGCATAATGGCTTGGTCGTTTTCTGGGTCCTCTGTTCTGTTACATTGATCAATATGCCTTTCTTATGCCAGTACCAGGCTGTTTTGATTATGGTGGCTTTGTAGTATAACTTGAAATCTGGTGTGATTCCCCCAACTTTGTTTTTCTTTCTAAAGATTGCTGCAGCTATTCAGGGCCTTTTTTGATTCCATATAAATTTTTGGAGTACTTGTTCTAGCTCTGTGAAATATGCCATTGGTATTTTAATCGGGATTGCATTGAATCTGTAGATTGCCTTGGGTAGTATGGCCATTTTAATGATATTGATGCTACCAATCCATGTACACGGTATATTCTTCCACTTGTTTATATCTTCCTCTATCTCTTTTTTCAATGTCCTGTAGTTTTCTGAGCACAGGTCTTTTACCTCCTTGGTTAAGTTTATTCCTAAGTATTTCGTTTTTTTTATTGCAATGGTAAATGGAATTGTTTAGTTTCTCTTTCTGAAAATTCATTATTGGTGTATAAAAAAGCCATCAATTTTTGGTGTTGATTTTGTATCCTGCTATATTACCAAATTCATTTATTAAATGTTGTAGTTTTTGGTGGAGTCTTTAGGGTTTCCTATGTACAATATCATGTGATCTGTGAATAATGAGAATTTTACTTCCTCCTTTCCAATTTGGATGCATCTTATTTCTTCTTCTTGTCTGATTTCTGTGGCTAGGACTTCCAGTACTATGTTGAATAAGAGTGGTGAAAGTGGACGTCCCTGTCTTGTTCCTGTTCTTAGGGGAAATGGTTTTAGTTTTTGCCCATTTAGTATGATGTTTGCTGTAGGTTTGTCATATGAGGCACTAACATTTTTTAGTAAAGTTGCTACATTGCTCTTTTAGGTGTCTCCAATGGAATCCAAATATAGTAGTGATTTTATAGCCACCTTTATTCATTAAAACAAACAAGCAAACAAACAAACAAACAAAAAAACACATGAACAGCCCCAGCTGGTGTGGCTAGAGTTTCAGCCCGGGCACTGAAGGGTGGTGAGTTCAATTTCCCATCAAAGGGACGTATCTAGTTTGCAGGTTTAATCCCTGGCCCCCATCAAGTGTGTGCAGGAGGCAACCAATCTGTATGTCTCTTTCACATCAATGTTTCTCTCTCTCTCTCTCTCTCTCTCTCTCTCTCTCTCTCTCTCTCTCTCTCTTTCTCTTCCCCCCTCCTTCCTCCCTTCCACTCTCTAAAAATCAATGGAAAAAATTTCCTCAGGTGAGGATTAACAACAACAAAAACCCAAACATGAAAGTGCTTTTCTTTAACAGTTGGAAATTTAACATATTTTTTCTCTTTCTCATTTAACTCTTATTTCTAGTCCACTGGGATGAAATGGCAAGTGCCAAGGCCCTAGGACTTTTCCATTCCACTTTTTCACAAACTATTTTTCTAATGAAATATATCTTTAAGCTTGTGACTTTTTTACTTATCACCCTATCATACTTTTTCTGCCAGTTTATGTTGTTTCTGAAACCATAATCCCTAGTGTTAAATTTTTTTTCTTCCGGATTGAATTGTTATTACAATTAATATTAGTGCATAACTGGGCAAACAACATAATTATCTGATAAACAATAAACAACAAATCATTATAGATGTTTAATAGCCATCAAACATCTCTTCATGAAATAAGTGTGTTTTTTGAAAATTAATTTTTATATGTGGATAACTATTATTATTTTAGACTGAGACAAGACTCAGCAATAATATTCTTCCTATTTTTTAATTTTTATGAGTAGAAGAGCTGGTGAAGCTTTTTCTCATAAATAAATAGATGAAGCAAGAAGTTTTATTATAGCAATGTCACTCAATTCTTTGAAAGTTTTCTGAATTATATGCCAAAAATCATATAGCAATCTACCATCAAATATTGTTTGTTGCCTAGCCAGTGTGGCTCAGTAGTTAAGTGTTACCAAGGAGCCAAGAGAACTCTATTTGATTCCTGGTCAGGGCACATGCCCAGGTTGCAGGCTCGATCCCTGGAGAGGAGCATGCAGGAGGCAGCCAATCAATGATGTTTCTCTCTCATTGGTATTTCTGTCTCTCTATCTTCCTCCCTTCCTCTCTCTCTCTGTAAAAATCAATAAAAACAAACTGACAGGTTTGTTTAAATCTTTTTTTCAATTCTGATGAAAGCTAAGAATTTGGAAACCACTAGAGTTAGAAAAGGATTTGTTATCTGCCATAAAAGTCATTCACTTTCCCAGCTTCTGGAAAACAGAATAAGAAGGATTTTTATCAAGACTTCTAAAAGTATTTATTATTGAAACAGTTGCTAATAAAATATTTTAACAAAAATTTCATCATAAGCATGCCATACATATGCTTTTATCAAGCACCAGAGCTGCATATTTTACTCATTGCTTTACTGGAAAGCCTGCCAGCTAACCAGATTACAAGGCATCTT
Organism: Myotis nattereri; assembly: GCF_964212035.1. Classification (NCBI taxonomy): domain Eukaryota; kingdom Metazoa; phylum Chordata; class Mammalia; order Chiroptera; family Vespertilionidae; genus Myotis; species Myotis nattereri. Next base: position 93,697,630 of record NC_138075.1, on the reverse strand, counting down.
GTATCATCCCCTCTTACAGTCAAACCAGTACACCCAGACTTTCTGTCATCAAAAGTCTGATTTTATTTTTCAGATGAAATAACCCTGTTAATATATTTTCAGGAACAACCATCTCCTTCTGTGTTTTGATACTAAGATAATTAGGTAAGACACAGAGCTTCACCACGAGTTTGTCTCTATGATGAAATCAAACCCCTTGCCCACAATTTTCTCAATGATACTCCTTTTTCTTTATTCTCACCAGACTTTCCTCAGAAGCAGATACCCATGGAGTTTTTTGCTTTCTGGAAGAATGAATCTCGATAAGGTTCAGGAAGGTTTTGGAAAGAGGTGCTGGTCTTTTGTCAAAAAGTGGAAAGGGCCTTGATTGCTGTTGGCATCACTGGAAGTAATTGACCATCAGGCCAAGTGCCCAGCACAGGTGACTGGGAAGGCTAAGCCCCTGGGCTCTACAGGACACGTACTACACAAGGCCACTCTATCAATTTCAGAAGACATAGCAGATCTACCTAATACATAGAAACAAAAACAGGGAAGCAGCCAAAATGTGGAGACAAAGAAATATGTCACAAATGAAAGAAATGGAAACAAGCAAACTACTGGATACAGAGTTCAAAACCATGGTTATAAGGTTAATCAAGGATCTTCATGAGAGCTTCAAGGGAATTAGTAAGAATTTCAAGGATCTTATTGGGAATGTCAAAGACATGAAAAGGGACAAGTCAGAAATTAAGCACACACTAATGGAAATAAGAATATTTTACAGGGATTCAACAGTAGAATAGAGGATTCCAAGAATCAAATTAACAATTGGATATGAGAAAGCACAAAACACCCAATCAGAAGAGTAAAAAGAAAAATGATTCCAAAAATATGAAGACAGTGAAAGGAGCCTCTGGGACAACTTCAAGTATACCAACATTCACATTATGGGGGTACCAGAAGGAGAAGAGGGAGAGCAAGATATTGAAAACCTATTTGAAGAAATAATGACAGAAATCTTCCCCTACCTGGTGAAAGAAATAGATTTACAAGTCCAGGAAGCACAGATTCTCAAACAAGAGGAACCCAAAGAAGCCCACACCAAGACACATCATAATTAAAATGCCAAAGGTTAAAGACAAAAAGAGACTCTTAATAGCATCAAGAGAAAAGCAGTTACTTACCTATAAGGGAGTGCCCATACGACTGTCAGCTGATTTCTCAACAGAGAGTTTGCAGTCCAGAAGGGATTGGCAAGAAATACTCAAAGTGATGAATAGCAAGGACCTAAAACCAAGATTACTCTACCCAGCAAAGCTCTAATTTAGAATTGAGGGTCATATATAGAGTTTCACAAACCAGAAAAAGCTAAAGGAGCAAATCACCACTAAACCAATATTACATGAAATTTTTAAGGGTATTTTTTAAGAAGAGGAAGAAGGAGGAGGAGGAGGAGGAGGAGGAGGAGGAGGAGGAGGAGAAAAATATGAACAATAAAATCACAATATATACATATCTATCAACAATTGATCTAAAAATAAAAATAAATGAGCAGGAAATCTAATGAACAAAATAAACTGCTGAATAAAATAGAATCAGAGGCGTGGAAGCATGGAACAGACTGACAAATCTCAGAGGGAAGGGGAGAGGGGAGGTGGGAAGAGATTAACGGAAGATCTTACCTATGGGCACAGACAATAGGGTGGTGAAGGCCTGGGGCAGGGTGAGAACTGGGTTGAGGGAGACAAGGGGAGGGGAACGGGGACATCTGTAATCCTCTCAACAATAAAGATTTTTATTTTTAAAGTGGAAAGGGGAGAGGAGAATTCACACCTCTATCCAGGCACATTCTTGGAAAGAATTTGAAAGAGGACATGTGGGAGTTGTGGAGCTAAATTTTGATCACCTTAAAACTCTCTGTGGCCCACACACCTAGAAAGACCTCAAGAAACCCCATCTGGAGTTCTCGACCTTAAGAATGAGCAGAAAGAGAGAGAAACCAAGATGGCAGCATAGGTAAACACCGGAGTTAGCTGCCTCAAACAACCACTTCAAAAATACAACTAAAAAACGGAACGGACATCGCCCAGAACCACAGGAAGACTGGCTGAGGGGAAATTCTTCAACTAGAAGGAAAGAGAACAGCATACGAGACTCAGAGGAGGCGCAGTGCGGAAAATACAAAGGTGCGGAGGTACACGCGGAGCAGGCTGGTAGCTGAGGGTGTGGTTGTCCTTTTCAATCGGGAAGGAGTCTCGGATTCTGAGCTCCAGTTCTGGGCGAGTCTCTAGGGACCCAGACTCAAACGAGAGAAGCGGGACTGTCTGGCATCGGTCGGAACGCGAGGGCAGCTTTCTCTCCGAGGTTTGCAGTGGTTGCTGGGACTCTGAAAAGCAGATCCTCTGGGGATGGGACTGAGAGCAGCCATAACTGCTCCCTCCACCCACTCTGTTGATCCCATGCGACCAGCCCCACCCAAGCCCTGTGCAGAGCCATTTGCCAGATAGCCTCAGGCAAAGGCTAGATTAGCACCTCCCTAGAGGACAGAAGTTTTCCCACTGCAGACACAGCTGATTTTCAAATCCCCCTAGTATTAACTACAACAATCAAGGCTTAACTACAACAAGACTGCGCACAAAGACCACTAGGGGGTGCACCAAGAAAGCATAAAAAATGCGGAGACAAAGAAACAGGACAAAACTGTCAATGGAGGATATTGAGTTCAGAACCACACTTTTAAGGTCTCTCAAAAACTGTCTAGAAGCCACCGATAAAGTTACTGAGATCTACAAGAAATCTAATGAGACCCTCGATGTTATGATAAAGAAACAACTAGAAATTAAGCATACATGGACTGAAATAACGAATATTATACAGACTCCCAACAGCAGACCAGAGGAGCGCAAGAATCAAGGCAAAGATTTGAAATGCGAAGAAGCAAAAAACACCCAACCAGAAAAGCAAAATGAAAAAAGAATCCGAAAATACGAAGATAGTGTAAGGAGCCTCTGGGACAGCTTCAAACTTACCAACATCAGAATTATAGGGGTGCCAGAAGATGAGAGAGAGCAAGATATTGAAAATCTATTTGAAGAAATAATGACAGAAAACTTCCCCTACCTGGTGAAAGAAATAGACTTACAAGTCCAGGAAGCACAGAGAACCCCAAACAAAAGGAACCCAAAGAGGACCACACCAAGGCACATCATAATTAAAATGCCAAGAGCAAAAGACAAAGAGAGAATCTTAAAAGCAGCAAGAGAAAGAAACTCAGTTACCTACAAGGGAATACCCATACGACTGTCAGCTGATTTCTCAACAGAAACTTTGCAGGCCAGAAGGGAGTGGCAAGAAATATTCAAAGTGGATAGGGAAAATGGCGGAGGTATAAGCGGAAGTGTCCTGTGCCTTGTCCTGGAGCAGATAAGGGTGAGCAGCTGAAACGGGTAACATTCAGCCCGAATAGGTAGAGGATTTTCAGCTGAGAGATTGTCTGCAGCTAGGAAAGACTGAGAACCCCCCAGGGAAAAAAAAGGACGGTTGGAGACTGCGGCTGAAGCCTCTCCTGGTGCGCCAGCTAAGCAGCGGAGACTGCGCCATCTTGGGTGGTTGTTGCCGGCATCCAGAGACCAGCTACTAACCTGGAAACAGGGGATCTCAAGCAGCGTGACTGCCTGAACTCAGACGAGCACTGCTTCTTCTCACGGAAAGGTTGGACATCCCCTAAGGGTGCGGTTTGCAGTTCGGGTTGGAGGGAGGACTGAGCTCGCGTGCGAGGGGCGGAGTCTACGCCCCACAGAGTCCGCAGCCGTTGGGACCAGCGTGACCCGTGAGTGGGGAAGGGGCCCCACAGGGCTGCTGGCAGAAGGGAACGCGAAAAATGAGCCCATAGCTGGACTGGATGTAAAGGAGCAGCCCTGGACTTTGCCAATCTGCTGGCTGCTTGGTGCCAGGGGCGAGTGGGCGTGCGGAGACTGCGCCCGGAGACTGTGCGCAGACCTGGAAGGTGGAGGCTTGCGAATTCGCACAACTATCAGGCTCTTGTTACAGTTCCCCTTAGATCCGTGCATTTGATTATTAAACCCAGCGCATGGGATTCCCCAGTTGGGGTCATTCGCAGAGCCTGTAGGGGAAAGTTCTTTTTGGGGAGCCTGGGAAACAGCGGACAGTGGCAAGGAACCAGCTCTGGGCAGTGGTCTTTCCCGAATCAGTTCCAAATGCCATAGAGGACAAAACCCTACTGATAGAGAGGACTTAGAGCCTCGGAGGTAAATCCAGACACACTGCCACCCAGAGGCAGAGCCACGAACTGTCTCTTTTGCGATCACAAATAAAGGCAGTCTGGTAAAAAAATACAACCTGCCTTAAAATCAGGTCTGTGGTTTACTGCACGGAGGGACAGTGTATCGCAGGGAAGTTCAACACTCCCCTGAATGCCTGGCAGGACTGAGGCGTGCCAAAAAGAAGAGTGGAAGATCTGAAGCACCTTCACTTCCGAATATTTTTATATATTTTTTTTTAATTCTTTTTTCACCATTTCATTAAGAACCTATTTTATTTATTTATTTATTTTTTATTTTTTTCATCACCTGATTTTACCTTTTTAATTACTACATTTTTTAACCAGTATTATTGCTATCCTTTTACCATTTTTTCAAGGGTCATTTTATTTTTTTATTATTTTTTTTATTTTTCTTTATTTTATTTTGGGATTAGTGTTCTACACTCTATTTTCATCGTTCCTTTAGCATCATTTCTCTCTATCTCACATTTACCCTTAAGCCAAAACTCTCTTCCTCACTTTTCCCCTTTTGTTGTCCTGTTTCTCTTACCCTATTCCTGCTTTGGATTTTACCTATTCCTTCTTTCTACCCACTGTCTAAATTTCACCCTACTTATATATCTAATTTCCAATCCCTCGCTCTCCCCATACAGATAGCCTCTTCCCCACCTCTATTTCATTCTCTTAATTTTTTTTTTTGTTTTTGTTGTTGTTGTTTTTTTTTGTTGTTTTTTTTTTGGTCTTTTTGTGTGTTTTTTTTTCTCTCCCTTTTCCCAATCTCATTTCGGCACTCCTTTTTGTTTTTTATTTTTCTCTCTAATATTTTTTCTCTTTTTTCTTCTTTATCCCCTAATTCTCTTCGCTCGGGGGGGTCACCTTTATTTGGGGTTATTAATATCGTGAATGCATTTAGTTCGGTGCCTTGTACGTTGTGCCTTGTTGTGTTGTATTTTGTGCCTTTGAATCAGCGCAACAGAGAGAGATCTACATAACCAAACACCTTGAGAAGAGAAATCATGGTGAAACAAAGAACCAACCCAAATATGAAAGAAAAACAGGCATCATCAGAAAAGGAAGTAAACGAAATAGAGGCAATGGAGGCAAGCAACCTGTCAGAGAAAGAATTCAGAGTAATGGTCATAAGGTGGATGAAAAGAATGGAAGACCAATTCAACAACATGTGTAGGAACCAAGAGGAAATGAAGAAGAACCAAGAGGAAATGAAGAGAAACCAAGAAGAAATGAAAAACGACATCACTGCCATAAAGAACTCAATAGAAAGCATCAACAGTTGACTAGAAGAAGCAGAGGACCGTATCAGCGAGCTAGAAGACAAGGTAGAAAAAAATACCCAAACAGAACAGCTTCTAAAAAAAAAAAATTAAAAAGCAGGATGAGAGCCTAAGAGAACTCTGGGACAATGCTAAACGAAACAACATCCGAATAATAGGGGTGCCAGAAGGAGAGGAAACTGAGCAAGGAATAGAAAACCTGTTTGAAAAAATAGTAACAGAAAATTTCCCTGATATAGGGAGGAAAAAACTCACACAAATCCAAGAAGCTCACAGAGTCCCAAACAAAATGAACCCAAAAAGACCGACACCAAGGCACATAATAATTAAATTGGCAAACACCAACGACAAAGCAAGAATCTTAAAAGCAGCCAGAGAGAGACAGAAAGTTACCTACAAAGGATCCCCCATCAGACTAGCGACCGATTTCTCAACAGAAACACATCAGGCAAGAAGGGAATGGAATGAAATATACAAAGTCATGCAAAGGAAGGGTCTGAATCCAAGAATACTATACCCAGCGAGGCTATCAATCAAAATTGAGGGTCAAATCAGGAGCTTCACAGACAAAAATGGTCTACGGGAGTTTATTACAACCAAACCAGCAATGCAAGAAATGCTAAAGGGTCTGCTGTAAATAGAAAAAACAGGAAACAAAGAAGGAACACAGCGGTAAAGAACAAAAATGGCGACTAACAAGTTTCTATCAATAATAACTTTAAATGTAAATGGATTAAATTCCCCAGTCAAAAGGCATAGGGTAAATGAGTGGATAAGAAAACATGACCCATATATCTGCTGTCTACAGGAAACCCACCTCAGAAAAAAAGACGCACACAGACTGATGGTGAAGGGATGGAAAAAGGTTTTTCAGGCCAATGGAAGTGAAAAAAAAGCCGGGGTAGCAATACTTATATCTGACAAATTAGATCTCAAAGTGAAGGACATAAAAAGAGATCAAGAAGGCCACTTCATAATACTAAAGGGAGCAGTCCAACAAGAAGAAATAACTCTGGTAAATATATATGCACCCAATATAGGAGCACCCAAATACGTAAGAAAGCTTCTGGAGAAGATCAAGGGAGAGATTGACAGCAATACAATCATAGTAGGGGACCTTAACACCCCATTATCGCCACTGGACAAATCCTCTAAACAGAAACTCAGCAAAGAAACATCAATCCTAAATGACTCACTAGATCAGATGGAATTAATTGACATCTTCAGAACATTTCACCCCAAAGCCACAGAATATACATTCTCCTCAGGTGCACATTTGTCATCTTCAAAGATAGACCATATATTGGGTCACAGACAAAGTCTCTTCAAATTCAAGAAAATTGAAATCATATCAAGCATCTTCTCAGACCACAAAGGCATAAAACTGGAAATCAACTACAACAAAAACAATCCAAAAAAATCAAACACATGGAGACTAAATAGCATGCTATTAAACAACGACTGGGTCACCAGTGAGATCAAAGAAGAAATAAAAAACATCATGGCAACGAATGACAATGAAAACACAACAATCCAAAACCTATGGGACACAGCAAAAGCAGTCTTGAGAGGGAAGTTCATAGCTCTACAAGCCTACTGCAGGAAACAAGAAACAATGAGAATAAATGACCTAACTCTACAACTCGAAGAATTAGAAAGAGAGCAACAAAAAAAGCCCACTGTAAGCAGAAGGAAGGAAATAACAAAGATCAGAGCGGAGATAAACGACATAGAGACCAAAAAAACAATACAAAAGATCAACAAAACCAAGAGCTGGTTCTTTGAAAGGATAAACAAGATTGATACACCTCTAGCCAGGCTCACCAAGAAACAAAGAGAGAGGACCCAAATAAACAAAATCAGAAATGAAAGAGGAGAAATAACAACAGACCCCATAGAAATACAAAGGATTGTTAGAAAATACTATGAACAACTCTACTCCAACACACTAGACAACCTGGAGGAAATGGACATATTCCTAGATAAATACAACCTTCCAAAACTTAACCAGGAAGAATCTAAAAATCTCAATAGGCCAATAACTATGGAGGAAATCGAAGCAGTAATCAAAAAGCTTCCAGCAAACTAAAGCCCGGGGCCAGATGGCTTCACAGGGGAGTTTTACCAAACATTCAAGGAAGACCTAAAACCTATCCTCCTCAGACTATGTCGAAAGATCCAAGAGGAAGGAACACTTCCCAGCTCATTCTATGAAGCCAACATCACCCTAATCCCAAAACCAGATAAAGACAATACAATGAAAGAGAATTATAGGCCAATATCCCTCATGAACATAGATGCCAAAATCCTCAACAAAATCCTAGCAAATCGGATCCAGCAGTACATCAAAAAGATCATACACCATGACCAAGTAGGATTTATCCCAGGGATGCAAGGATGGTACAATATCCGCAAATCAATAAACGTGATACATCACATAAACAAATTGAGAGAAAAAAACCACATAGTCATATCAATTGATGCGGAAAAAGCATTTGACAAAATCCAACACCCTTTCTTGATAAAAACTCTCAGCAAGATAGGAATTGAGGGATCATACCTCAACATAATAAAAGCCATATATGACAAACCCACAGCCAACATCATAATCAATGGGCAAAAACTAAAACCATTCCCCCTAAAAACAGGAACAAGACAGGGATGCCCCCTCTCACCACTCCTGTTCAACATAGTACTGGAAGTACTAGCCATTGCGATCAGACACGAAGAAGAAATAAAAGGCATCCAGATTGGAAAAGAAGAAGTAAAACTGTCCTTATTTGCAGATGACATGATACTGTACATACAGAACCCTAAAGACTCCATCAAAAAATTATTAGACTTAATAAATGAATTCGGCAATGTAGCAGGATACAAAATTAATGCTAAGAAATCCATGGCATTTCTTTACACCAATAGTGAACTTACAGAAAGTGAAACTACAGAAGCAATCCCATTTACCATTGCACCAAAAAAATTAAAATACCTAGGAATAAACTTAACTAAGGAGGTAAAAGACTTATATGCTGAAAACTACAGGACACTGAAAAAAGAGATAGAGGAAGACATAAACAGATGGAAGAATATACCGTGTTCATGGATTGGTAGAATCAACATCATCAAAATGTCCATACTACCCAAAGCAATTTTTAGATTCAATGCAATCCCCATTAAATTACCAACGGCATATTTCACAAATCTAGAACAAACGTTCCAAAAATTCATCTGGAATAAAAAAAAGACCCCGAATAGCTGCAGCAATCCTGAGAAAACACAAAGTAGGTGGGATCTCAATACCAGATATCAAACTGTATTACAAAGCCACTGTTCTTAAAACAGCTTGGTACTGGCACAAGAACAGACATATAGATCAATGGAATAGAATAGAGACCCCAGAAATCGACCCAAACCACTATGCCCAATTAATATTCGACAAAGTAGGCAAGAGCATTCAATGGAGTCAAGACAGTCTTTTCAATAAATGCTGTTGGGAAAATTGGACAGATACATGCAAAAGGATGAAACTAGATCACCAACTCACACCATACACAAAAATAAACTCAAAATGGATAAAAGACTTAAACGTAAGACGGGAAACCATAACAATACTAGAGGAATCCACAGGCAGCGAAATCGCAAACATATGCCGAAGAAATTTCTTCTCTGATAATGCTCCTAGGGCAATGGAAACTAAAGAGAAAATAAACAAATGGGACTACATCAAAATAAAAAGCTTTTGCACAGCAAAGGAAACCATCAAAAAAACAACAAGAAGACCCACTACATGGGAGAACATATTTACCAATGATACCACCGATAAGGGTTTAATTTCCAACATATACAGGGATCTCATGAAACTTAACAAAAGGAAGATAAACAATCCAATAAAAAAATGGGCAACGGACCTAGATAGACACTTTTCAAAAGAGGACAGACAGAAGGCAGAAAGACATATGAAAACCTGCTCAAAGTCACTAATTATACGAGAGATGCAAATCAAAACGACAATGCGTTATCATCTCACACCTGTCAGAATGGCTATCATCAACAAATCAACAAACAACAAGTGTTGGAGAGGATGTGGAGTAAAAGGAACCCTTCTGCACTGCTGGTGGGAATGCAGACTGGTGCAGCCACTGTGGAGAACAGTATGGAGCTACCTCAGAAGACTAAAAATGGAACTCCCATTTGACCCTGTGATCCCACTCCTAGGAATATATCCCAAGAAACCAGAAACGCCAATTAGAAAGGATATATGCACCCCTATGTCCATAGCAGCACAATTCACCATAGCTAAGATTTGGAAACAGCCTAAGTGCCCATCAGCAGATGAGTGGATTAGAAAACTGTGGTACATATACACAATGGAATACTATGCTGCGGTAAAAAAAAAAAAAGGAACTCTTGCCTTTTGCAACAGCATGGATGGAACTGGAGAACATTATGCTAAGTGAAATAAGCCAGTCAGAGAAAGATAAATACCACATGATCTCACTCATTTGTGGATTATAGAGAACAGCATAGACTGATGAAAAAGGACAGACCCAAAGACTGAGAAACAGCGATCAGGCTATCAATCCCCAGAAGGAAAGTAGGGGAGGGCGGGGGTAAGGGGAAGAGATCAACAGAAGGACTTGTATACATGTATATAAGCCAAACCAATGGACATGGACAACGGGGGGATGGGAGCATGAGTTTGTGTGTGGGGGGGAGGTTGGGGGTTAAAGGGGGGGATGAGGACACATTTGTAATACCTTAACTAATAATAATAAAAAAAAAAAAGAAAGAAAAAAAGAAAAAAAAAAAAGAAAGAAATATTCAAAGTGGTGAATGCCAAGAATCTACAACCAAGATTACTTTATCCAGCAAAGCTATCATTCAGAAGTGAAGGTCAGATAAAGAGCTTCACAGATAAGGAAAAGCTAAAGGAGTTCATCACCACCCACCACTATTATATGAAATGCAAAGGTATCCTTTAAGAAGAGGAAGAAGAAGAAAATGGTAAAGATACTAATTATGAACAACAAATATGCATCTATCAACAAGTGAATCTAAGAATCAAGTGAATAAATAATCTGATGAACAGAATGAATTGGTGATTATAATAGAATCAGGGACATAGAAAGGGAATGGACTCACTATTCTTGTGGGGGAAAGGGGTGTGGGAGATGCGGGAAGAGACTAGACAAAAATTGTGCACCTATGGATGAGGACAGTGGGTGGATAAGGGCAGAGGGTGGGGTGGGAACTGGGTGGAGGGGAGTTATGGGGGGGGGGGAAGAGGAACAAGTGTAATAATCTGAACAATAAAGATTTAATAAAAAAACAAAAAACAAACAAACAAAAAAAGAATGAGCAGAAAGAGAGGAGAGAAGATCTGAGGCAAACATAGATTTAGAGATCAGGGGAGTGAAACCAGTAAAGGTGACTGAGTTGTTGATGGGTTAGAACATTCAAAAAGAAGATGAGTTGGTGGCAGAAGGAACCACATACATGTGACACTCATTCTCGGTGGAATCTCTAGGTTTTGGAAGCCCTTTTTTTAAGCCCTTCTTTTTAAGAATCCCAGTGTGGCTTTGCTGGGGTCTCTCAGGTGAATTTGGCAGAGGAAAACGGGAGTACCCCCAAGAAACTAGGGGTCACCTGAACGCCTCCTTCTCCCTCATCATTGTATCGAACTCCTATCATTTTCATGTCTTAAATACCATTCACTTTGCCCTCTTTTCCCTGAATGCATTTGCTCTGGTATAGGCTATCATTTCAAACCCTCTGATGCTGGTTTTCCTGCCACTAGTCTCATTCTCTTCTATCCTGTGAACTATTGTCAGATTTCATCTTTCTACAGTGCAAGTTTGATCATACCACACCACTACCTAAGACCCTCCAGGGATGCACAATGCAGTGATGGCAGCTGCCACCCCATTCTCTACCAACAGAGCCAAGATTTGTCCAGTTCTCTGTCAGCTCTGGGTTTCAGAGAGCCCTGGGATCCATATGCAGGGTCTTAATTAGTCAACCAATCAAGTAAATCTCCTTGCTAAACATTGACTTAGGAAAGGGCGTGTGAACTTTAGGGGAGAGAGGAAGCTGGAGTGGGGGAGATCCTGGGAAAGGATCTTAGTTTTTTAAAAAGTGACACAAGGATAGGTTTCTAATCCTCAAAAGGAGACACACAAAAAAGAGATAATTATTTTCTGCCTCTGGATGTTGCTGTGTGAGGATGCAGTCCCTGAGGCCACTGCCGCCATTTTGTGATCATGAGAAGCGTGAACAAGATGACGAGGATGGAATAGGAAACAGGTGAAAATGACACTGAGCAGAGTGTGCCTCTCCTGTGGGCTTCCAGTTATGCGTTAATCCACTTTGTTTATTAGTTAAATCTCCAGAATTGACTTTTTCTGTGACTTGCCACCTGCGTTGACAAAAAAAAACAAACAAAAAACATCCCGAGTGACTGAACAAATTCCAGATGACTGTGGGTGGCATAGAAAGATTTTCATTATCTGTCCCCGTTTACCTCTCCACCCCCACCTCCTCTGTCTTCCCCTCTGAGCTCTGGTGTATCACACCCTTGCCATGCCATGTGGGCTCGCCCTTTCTTCACATTCTCTCTCTGGTGAACAACCTTGTCCTCATTGCTCACCTGGCAATGTCTTTCTAATTCTTCAAGATTACTCTCAAGCGCTTCCCTCTCTTCATTACGTCTGTTTCCTAACCTCTCCTGGTAGGAGAGACCTCTTCCTTGTGTCCACACTTTCCCTTCTCTCCCCTTTGCCCTCACTTTCCTTTTGCTCTCCTTCAATTTTAGGGCCTTCCTTACCCCATGCGTTTAGATTTTTACATGATTTCCCTCCCTCCCCAACCCCTTCTCAAGCAAACTCTGTGCTCCTTGAGAGCACAAGAGCAGTTCCTTACTGGGTTCTATTGCCCCCAGGGGTTGCGACAGCACCTGGCCATGGTCCCTCAATAAGTTCTGTGGAAGGGATTTATGTGGAGAGCTTGGATGAAAGCTGAGAGAAGCAGGAACAGCGGTCAGGTCAATCTGAGGGACTGAGACCTGGAATGTCGATATATGGTGTGAGTGTGTGTGTACATACAGGCGCATTGGCTGGTGTCCGGGTTCCTCTGTTGAGGGAATTTATGAAAGAGTGTCTGTGTGAACAGGACAGGTGTTAACAAGTGGTGAATGTGGGCTTGTGTGAGTGAAGTCTTCTGTGTAGGGATGTATGAAAGGGAGTTTGTGTGACTGGGAGAGCCTGTGAGACCAGAGTGAAATTCTGAAATGTGAAAGAAAGATATATAAAATTTTCAGATTACTCAAAATTTTGGTCAGCCTAATATTTTTTCTGAAAGCTGTCTTTGCCATCTATTAAGTCCTAGTTTCCAACCCTCTAGTTATTTTCATTCCCACTCACCCTGCCCAAGTTTTTCTACATCTCTTTCAAGTGACCTGAATTTAATGAGATAAGTGTCTTGATAATGAACAGATCATCATCTATTATACAGTATCTATAAAACCCGGGTATTGCCGAAATCGGTTTGGCTCAGTGGATGGAGCGTCGTCCTGCGGACTGAAGGGTTCCAGGTTCGATTCCGGTCAAGGGCATGTGCCTGGGTTGCGGGCACATCCCCAGTAGGAGATGTGCAGGAGGAGGCTGATCGATGTTTCTCTCTCATGGATGTTTCTGACTCTTTATCCTTCTCCCTTCCTCTCTGTGAAAAATCAATAAAATATATTTAAAAAAAAAAGGGTGTTAATTAATTTAATTTTAATTATGACAAGTGAATGGAAACAATTTGAAAGCTTCCAGACCATTGTATGATTGAAGAAATGTGGGTCTTTTGTGTTGTCTTTTTTGTGTTTTTTTGTCTTGTCTTTTTTTTTTTTTTTTAGGAAGATGCCTGATTCTTTGAGAGCAACGAGGGACCAACACGAAATTATGGCCATGGGTCATCCTAACTGAAGCTGGTCTGAGGCACCTCTCTTCCTTGCAAGGTTCTAGCAACATCCTAGGCATAGTTGTTACTGGTCTGGGAGTGGTTTTCTTTGTTTTTATTTCGTAACATAGGCCTCATTTTTTAAGATCCTCTTTACCAAGTGAAGTCTGAATAGGCTCTTTAACAAACAATAAGAACAGAAAAGAAATATACTCAAACTCTTTTTAAAAATTTTTTAAATTGATTTCAGAGAGAAAGGGAGAGGGAGAGAGAGATAGAAAGAGCAATGAGGAGAGAGAATCACTGATTGGCTGCCTCCTGCACGCCCCCTACTGGGGATAGAGCCTGCAACCCGAGCATTTGTGCTCCTGACTGGAATGGAAACCAGGACCCTTCAGTCTGCAGAATGATGCTCTATCCATTGAGCCAAACCGGCTAGGGCCCCAACACTCTTATCTAATCTTTAAGGTCACCCCATGAAGGCCTGTCTTATAAATGAAGAAGCTGAGGTCTAAAGATGTTAAGTGACTAGGATTTCACCTCTGGCCTGTCTGAGGAGGATTCTTTTTTTTTTTTTTTTTAAACAAGTCTTTATTGTTCAGATTATTACAGTTGTTCCTCTTTTTTCCCCCCATAGCTCCCCTCCACCTGGTTCCCACCCCACCCTCTGCCCTCACCCCCCCCCCCACTGTCCTCATCCATAGGTGTTCAATTTTTGTCCAGTCTCTTCCAGCCCCCCCACACCCCCTTTCCCCCGAGAATTGTCAGTCCACTCCCTTTCTATGACCCTGATTCTATTCTATTCACCAGTTTATTCTGTTCAACAGATTTTTTATTCACTTGATTTTTAGATTCACTTGTTGATAGATACGTATTTGTTGTCACTTTGTTGTTCATAATTTGTATCTTTACCTTTTTCTTCTTCTTCCTCTTCTTAAAGAATACCCTTCAGCCCTAACCGGTTTGGCTCAGTGGATAGAGCATCTGCCTGTGGACTGAAGGGTCCCAGGTTCGATTCTGTCAAAGGCATGTACCTTGGTTTCAGGCACATCCCCAGTGGGGGGTGTACAGGAGGCAGCTGATCAATGTTTCTCCCTCATCGATGTTTCTAACTCTCATTCCTCTCCCTTCCTCTCTGTAAAAAATCAATAAAATATATTTTTTAAAAAGAGAATACCCTTCAGCATTTCATATAATACTGGTTTGGTGGTGATAAACTCCTTTAGCTTGTTCTTATCTGTGAAGCTCTTTATCTGACCTTCAATTCTAAATGATAGCTTTGCTGGGTAGAGTAGTCTTGGTTGTAGGTTCTTGCTATTCATCACTTTGAATATTTCTTGCCACTCCCTTCTGGCCTGCAAAGTTTCTGTTGAGAAATCAGCTGACAGTCGTATGGGTACTCCCTTGTAGGTAACTAACTGTTTTTCTCTTGCTGCTTTTAAGATTCTCTCTTTGTCTTTTGCTCTTGGCATTTTAATTATGATGTGTCTTGGTGTGGTCCTCTTTGGATTCCTTTTGTTTGGGGTTCTCTGTGCTTCCTGGACTTGTAAGTCTATTTCTTTCACCAGGTGGGGGAAGTTTTCTGTCATGATTTCTTCAAATAGGTTTTCAATATCTTGCTCTCTCTCTTCTTCTTGCACCCCTATAATTCAGATGTTGGTACGCTTGAAGTTGTCCCAGAGGCTCCTTACACTATCTTCATATTTTTGTATTCTTTTTTCTTTTTGCTTTTCTAGTTGGGTTTTTTTGCTTCTTCATATTTCAAATCTTTGACTTGATTCTTGGGATCCTCTAGTCTGCTGTTGGATCTCTATATATTATTCTTTATTTCAGTCAGTGTATGCTTAATTTCTAATTGGTCCTTTTTCATATCCTTGAGGGTCTCACTAAATTTCTCGGAGGTTTCTAGAAGATTTTTGAGTAACCTTATAACCGTGGTTTTGAACTTTATATCCAGTAGTTTGCTTTTCTCTATTTCTTTCATTTGTGACCTGCTTCTTTGTCTCCACAATTTGGCTGCTTTCCTGTGTTGATAGAGTGGCTTTGTGTTCTAAGTGTTCTATAGGTCAGTGGCTCAGCCTCCCCAGTTACCTGAGGTGGACGCCTTGGTGCACCCCTTTGTGGGCTGTGTGCACAGTCTTGTTGTAGTGAAGCCTTGATTGCTGTTGGTATCACTGGGAGGAATTGACCTCCAGACCAATTGGCTGTGAGGACCAGTTGTGTCTACAATGGGAGAACTGCTGTGCTGGAAACACCCTTATGGGGCAGGACTTGCTTCAGTGGGGCTTTGGTGCTCACTGGGTCTGCCCCTTGAGTGTGTCTCTAATGGATCTGAAGAGTTGTAATCTGGTGTGGTCTCACTTTGACCACTGGGTACACTGGCTCTTGGCTCTCCAAGGAGGTGCTAAGTCAGCCACTGCCTGAGGCCACACAGCAGGAGCAACAGAGAGATCTGCAGATTCCTCCTCTTAGTTTGGGGTTTGGAGGTGCCCAGATAAAGTGCAGCTGTGAAGCAATGCAGGCTGCTGACAAGCCTTAGGCCTTCTTTTGGAAGCTTTGGCATTCTTTGACCCAGCTGCAGTTTGTTAGATTAGGTTAGGCCCGTGGTTGGCAAACTGCAGGTCGCGAGCCACATGCAGCTCTTGGTCCCCTTGAGTGTGGCTCTTCCTAAGCCTTAGGAGTACCCTAATTAAGTTAATAGCAATGTACCTACCTATATAGTTTAGGTTTAAAAAATTAGGCTCTCAAAAGAAATTTCAATCGTTGTACTGTTGATATTTGGCTCTGTTGACTAATGAGTTTGCCGACCACTGTGTTTAGGCAAAAGGCCAGGCGATTCATATGCAAAAGCCTCTGCTCACAACTTGGGTGAGGTTGTAAATTGGATGGGGTGTCCTCTCAGGGAATCACAGGGCTGTCTCAGGGAATCACAGGGTGGTGCAAACAGCTATGGTTGCCGGTCAGCTGGCCCAGCCCCAGATAGATCCCTGGGTCTCTGTGTCCCCCAGCACCATGCAGGAACAATGAATGCTGCAAGCACCTCTGAGAGAAAGCCCCCCTCGAATTCCGGCCCGATGCCAGACAGCCCAGTTTCTCCTTGTATGAGTGTGGGTTTCCAGAGTCTCGCCCGGAACTGGAGTTCAGAGCAGTCGGGAGTTTGTATCTCCCTCCCGATTGAAAAAGACCACAGCATACCCAGTTGCCAGCCCATTTCGCCTGCCTCCGTATCTCCGCTCTTCCGCACCTCTGCACCTCCTACCAGTCTAGATGCGCTTTTCTCTTTCCCTCTAGTTGTCAGACTTCCACTCAGCCAGCCTTCCCGTGGTTCTGGATGATATCCGTTTTGTCTTTTAGTTGTAGTTCTGATGTGGTTGTGGGAGGCAGCGAGTACAGGTGTTTACCTATGCTCTCACTGGTCTTGGAAATGCCCACAGACCAGCATAGGCACGTTTAGGACCAAGAGGAGATTGCTCAGGGATCTGGTGAGGAGAAAGATGTTTCCTCAGAGGCGAGCCGCCGTCTGCCCTGACCAGACCCCCAGGCAGGGCCGAGTCAGGAAGCCCAGGAGCCAGTGCTGACCTGTGTGCAGGAAGGACTGACCTAACTGCTGGAGCTGACCCAGTCAGCCAGGGGCCCAGCCAAAGGTGGGCTGGACTCCTTCTGTGCCCCTTTCCAAGTCTTTCTAAGTGGGGAGCAGCCTTTTCCATCAGGTTGCCAAAGTTGAGTGTATGCTTCTTCCAAACATCTTATGAAATTAAGATTTGTTTTCTTTATCAAAGATTAAATTTTTTTTGTTTTATTTCTTTTAAATTTGGTATAATACCCACGACATAAAAGTTACCATCTTAACCATTTTTTAAGTCTACGGTTCAATGGCATTAAGTACTTTCACCTTGTTGTGCAACCATCCATCTCCAGAACTCTTTTTCATCTTCCCAAACTGAAACTCTGCACCCATTAAACACTCATTTCCCATCCCCCTCCACCCAGCCTCTGGCAACCACCATTCTGCTTTCTATCCTATAAATTTGATTACTCTGGGAACCTCAAACAGATAGAACCATACAATATCTGTCCTTTTCTGACTGGAGTATTAGCATAACATCCTCACAGTTCATCCACACTGTAGCATGAGTTGGGATTTCCTTCCTTTTTAAGGCTGAATAATATTCCACTGTATGTATAGGCCACATTTACTGTATCCACTCATCCTTTGATGAACTCTGGGGTTGCTTTCACCTTTCCGCTACTGTAATAATGCTGCTATGAACATACTGTACAAATATCTCTTTGAGATCATTTTCAATTATTTTAGGTAAATATCCAGAAGAAGAATTGCTGATTGGATCATTGTATTTATTTTTCCATTTCCCTTTAACCCAAGGATATGTTCATTGATAAGAAATGAGAGAGGGAGAGAGAGAGAGAGAGAGAGAGAGAGAGAGAGAGAGAGAGAGAGAGGTGTAAAAGAGAAACATTGATCAGCTGCCTTCCATATGAGCCCTGATGAGGGTGTAGGGAGTGTGTGTGTGTGTATGGGGGGGGGGTACCCAACCCGCAACCCAGGTATGTGCCCTGACCAGGAATTGAACCTGCAGCCTTTTAATGCACAGAACGACACTCCAGCCAACCGAGTCACCAGGCCAGGGCTGTGTCAGTGTATTTTTAATAGAGATGTGTTGCCTAATGAACAGACTGTCCTGTACTTTCTCTGGTCAGCTCTCTTCCCTGCCCTTGTCTCACCTAACACACCTTCCCCACCCCCCGCCCTCCCACCTTCATCTCCCACACACTTGATTGGGACTACTTGCTATTGCTAGCATTATTTAAGGGAGAAGCGTACAATGTTAAAAAATAATCAGATCGGGGCAGGGCACCTGACCTGAAATGAGCTGGTGAGCCCCTTCCCTAAGAAACCGAATTGAAACTGAGAGGTTTCCACAGTCTGACTGCTCTGTGGGAAAGGGGAGATTCAAATTCAGAACTGTTGGCAGAAGCCAGTCTCCACGGTATCTGGGAGTCAGGAGAAGCTGATCTGAGAGAGAACAAAGCAGCTGCACAGAGAGGAGCAGAATTGGGAGCGGGAGAAGGGAGTCCTGGGTTCCCTAAAGCCCTTGTGTCCCTGTTCAGCCGGCCTGCAGTCCAACTCTTAGATGTCATGGACTGGCCCGGTCTCCTCGTTGTGTAGGTCCCATTGTGCTCAAGCTGGTCCTAGCCAAGTCCTAGCCAGTGCACAGATGCACTCAACTCAAACAGGCATGCCCAACTTAAACAGGCTTTTCACTTACCGACTTGTTTCTGCAGTAGTATCTACTATTTTCATTAGGACAAAAACCAAAAAACAACTTTCAAAACCCTTTGCTTAGCTTAATGAACTACATTGTGTTTTTATTAACTAGGGTAATTTGCATGAACTTTTCAAAAGTAATTTTTAAATACAGTAATACATATACAAATACTTTCTTTTTAAAAAATATATTTTTATTTTTAATGATTTCAGAGAGGAAGGAAGAGGGAGAAATAGAAACATCAATGATGAGAGAGAATCATTGATTGGTTGCCTCTTGCATGCCTCCTACTGGGGATCAATCCCGCAACCTAGGGATGTGCCCTTGACCAGATTCAAACCCGGGACCACTCTATCCACTGAGCAAAACCGGCTAGGGCTGAATACATTCTTTATAGAAATGAAAAGATCATAGACATTTTAAGGTATTGTTGATTTTTTAAAAATTCTACTTTCATGATTAGCAATTGCTGATACATGTTTCAGTCCAGAGATTTCTTTGAGCTCAGGACTCTCAGAGCCTGGGGCTGAACTCCTTGTGGTCAGAAAAGTTGCTCTAGCCCTCTTGATGTGCTTCATACCCAGCATATGCCTGCCACATGAAAAGTCCTCAAAGAGTGCTGATACTTGAATGAATGAATGAATGAATGAATGAACAAATAAATAAATTAGGGGGTTGCACTACATGATCCATAGGACCCTCTCCAGCTCTTATGTTCGGTGTATTTTATGATTCTATATCCTGTTCATTTGTTGACAATTCTTTATCGGCAGATTCTGGACAGTCTGTACATAGAATAGAATCCCTGTATAACACTGGCTTCCATAAACACAACCAATGTCTCTATTAGAGATCACTCTTACTGTTTGCCCTGTTACATTTCAAGAAATATAAGGTGAATTTTAGTAGAGCTAACATTTTGAAAAAAATGTAAATGTTTTAAACATTATATAAAAAGTCATTACCTAAAATACATATAATGTTACATGTGATCTTTTAATGCATTATTCCAATGACAAAGTGGCAAGGAGCCCTACTGCTGAGGTTCAAATCCTAGCTTCACCATTTGCTGTGTGACCTTGGGCAAGTTACTGAACCTCTCTGTGCCTGCCTGAGTTGTCTCATATATAAAATTGGGGGAATGATTGGATTTTCCCTGTAAAGTTGTTATGAGATTAAAAAATTAGTAAGAGTTAAGTGCTTGCCACATAGTAAGGCATGATACAAGTGTTAGCAACCTGATCTTGCTTTGGGGCAATCCCAGCCTGTCTAGGGGGAGGTGATGACAACCCTGAGCACAGAAATGGAAGGGCCAATGTTATATACTTTAAATATATACAATTTCTATTTGTCCATTATACCTCACTAAAGCAGAGAAAAGTGAAATGATTCAGGGACCTTTTAAAAAAATATTTTTTTATTGCTTCAGAGAAAGGAAGGGAAAGTAAGAGAGGATAGAAACATCAATGATGAGAGAGAATCATTGGTTGGCTGCCTCCTGCATGCGCCTACTGGGGTTCAAACCCACAACCCGGGCATGTGCCCTGACCGGGAATCAAACGGTGACCTTCTGGTTCATGGGCTGATGCTCAGCCTTAGCGGTTCATCACAATCACCTCAAATGTTTGTAAAAAAGGATACTGATGCCCAGGCCTCAGAATAATTGAATAAGAACTTAGAAGTGGGGTGATGGGTATGTTAACTAGCTTGATTGTGATGACTATTTCACAATGTATATGTACATAAAAACATTAAATTGTAAGTCTTAAATATATACAATTTCTATTTGTTTATAATGCCTTAATAAAGCTGGAAAAATTAAATGATTCAGGGACTTTTTAATCAGCACTTACTGATAAAAAAGACATGAATTTTTCAAATTACAGAGAGAGAGAGAGAGAGAGAGAGAGAGAGAGAGAGAGAGAGAGAATTGTAGGGGTTGAGACCCAGGCACTGGTTTTTTTAAAGGACCAGGGAGATTGGAATGTGTGGTCAGGTCTGAGAAGCACATCCCTAGACCCTCTAGAGCAGTGGTTCTCAACCTTCCTAATGCCACGACCCTTTAATACAGTTCCTTATGCTGTGGTGACCCCCAATTTCATTGTTACAAATTGAACATAATTAAAGCATAGTGATTAATCACAAAACAATATGTAATTATATATGTGTTTTCCGATGGTCTTAGGCGACCACTGTGAAAGGGTCATTCGACCCCCAAAGGGGTCGCGACCCACAGGTTGAGAACCCCTGCTCTAGAGTAAAGCTAAGGCACCTCCAGCCATCCCAAGAGGGAGAGCATTCAGGCCTCCCCATCTGAAGGCAACAGCAGAATCCAGAAGCTTAGCCTCTTCCGCTGTACGCCAGAGATCCTGTGGGCAGCCGTACAATCTGCCTCAGCTGCTGCATCTTGGGAGGTTGACCTTGAGACAATAGTCTGATGCGATTGGGGTTTGTGCTGGACCTGGCCTCGGTGACTTGTGTCCAAGTCAGCACCTGGGTCAAGTCTTTAGTTCCTAAACGAGCTGCAACTGCGAAGCTGTCATCCTCTTCTAGAGCAGTGACGCCTTGGGTGTCGGCCTCTCACCCTCAAGTGTCATCCTCGGGAGAGGGGCTCAGAGCCACCCTGACCGGGATGCTCTTCAGGTCCCTGACAGGTCAGCTTCCAAGAGATGGAGGTTAAGGCTGGTGCACCAACAACCCCAGCCCCCCAGGTGCCACTCCCAAAGCTGGGGAGCTCAGGAAAAGGACTGTGGTTTAGCCTCTTAGGTCAAAAGGCAGGAGACTGCAGAGGAAGCAAGAGGGTCTTGGTCATCTCAGGCTCCTGGAGAGGGACCCAGGCCCGTGCTGCCACAGCGCCCCCAGGGGTGGAGGCTGGATGGCGGGGACTGAGTGCTCTGCTCTAGCTGCTGCCCAGGTAGCAAAGGGCCTTCCCTTCATTTCTCTGGGGAGAGATGAACCCCAGGAGACTCAGTCTGGGGTCTCAAGCCCAAGGAATCCCAGCAATCTCTACGATCAGCCCTTTCTGTTCCGCAGACAAAATGCCCAAGGAATGCTGGACAGTGCTCCATGCTTGCTGTTCACACTGGCATTCCTTATGTACATTTTATTTTTAATTATTCCATAATCCAATTTCCTCAGTCCCCGTCAGTGATACTCTTGTCTCCCGTTTGCAGGTGGAACTGAGCTTAAACTGCATGTCCTTACAAGGGAAACCGACAAAAAAACCCACACACAGTGAAACTAGATTTAGGAAAACTGTGTTCTGCAGAATGGCTAGAAAAGGACTCTATTTCTTTCTTACTAAATTGAAGGGGAAAAAAAACCAACCCACAAAAGAGACTGTGTCTCCTTGCTGCCCTCAGCTGGTGTAGAAAGACGATGCTCTGATAGGATAAGTTCCTCCAGTTCTTGCTCATTCAATTGCCACACCAAAAGTGTCTAAAACTTTCCCTGTTCCTTGAAAGAGGTTAGGTTTCATTCATAAATCCTGGAGGGTTTCGGCTGCCCTACCCAATAAGAAATAGCAGATGGTACCCTTGTCTTCCTCCTTTAGAAAGACTTGGGCAGTCCATTTTCCTAGGGAGGGGGGCTGGGGGGAGAAGGCAGGGAAGGAATCCTGTGTCAGAGCACAAGCATCCACCGCCACGGTGCCCTTCTCGTGCCCTCCAGGCCGTGTGCCTCGCTGTACAGTGTCCTGTATTTGAAAAGAAGTATCTCGTGACATGAAGTAAGTAGGTGGTGTGTTTCCCAGGAGAGGGATATAAAACTCAGCCCAACCTGAGTTTCAAAGCATTTATTTCTGCTTGGGTAAAGAGCTAATTGGCCCCAATCATTTTAATAAATATTTTTTTTTAAAGAGCGAATTGAATGAAAAAATAAACAAACGGATTTAACACACTTAAGTTATACAGAATTACCTTTATTTTGGCTGCAACCCTAACTTCATTTTCCTTAAAATGAATACCATTTCGCTTTTGCTGTGTTTACATTCATGAAAGCAACCCCACTGCACTGCAAAATTACCCACATGCGATTAGGTACCTGATATATGCATTTTGATTTGTTAACAAGCGATAGAAAAGATTGTGTCATCTCATCAAGAAAATACTTTCCTTAGACACCTTATTTCATTTTGATTTCTTTAAAAGAGTTATAGCAAAGAGCTGTTTCAAAGGTTGACTCTTTGTCCTTTCACAAGCCGTCCTCGAAATCTCCAAAAATCCTGGAAATAATGCCAAACAAAAGGAGTTTATGGAACACATCAGTTTGTTTCTTCACCATAAAAGAAAGTAAATTTCTAGCATCTACAAATGGTTAAATGGGGGGCGGAGGGAAGGTGGTAGGACGTGGAAGCCTCCACAATAGTCCTATCAGTTAGAAGATAAACCATATTCTGAGACTCTGATTTACTTATTTGCCAACATCTAATATCATGTTAAACAATCTAAGGCAATGAGTCCCCAAGCTGTCAACCCTGTTGTATTGGGTCCTCTTGTTGATCACAGGTCCGCAGGCGGCTGATTATTATGCTCGGTCACAGTACAGACAGCTCCCTACCCATCTTCCTGCCTTCTGTCCGGTGATTTGCCTGGCTCATTTTGAGTCATCAACTCCTGATTAGGTCATAACCATGCCAATGATACTATAGGTTACTGGTTTATTTGCTTTTCCTTTGTTCTTCATAAAACAATTCAGACTTTTATATTTATTTCTTATTTCTTGTTTATTTTTGAGCAACCAGCAAGGTATAGAGAGAAGAACGATTTTGGAATTCGGCCTGACTCTGCAGTCTAGCTTGTGTCACGTAACAGGCCCACCTCTGGACTATTTTCTCATTAGGAGCATGCAGCTCTAATGACTGCTGCACTGGATTTTGGTGAAGAAAATAAGAAAAAGAGTGTGAAAATGCTTTTGTTGTTACCTTAAAAGAACGATAGAGCAAAAGTCTGTATTGTTACTGTACATAAAATTGATAAACTGTAACTTAGAAGGTAACTAAAATAAATACAGGAGGTAACTCATTTAGTGCAATAATGACAAACCTCAAACTGAATGTATACTTTTTTCCTGCCTTAAAATTCAGGGTGTTGGACGGAAACCACAACTATGTTGACAAACTACATTGCCTTTGTAAGTCCTTTTACATACTGGACAAAGGGAGAGGGACGATACTTTCTAGAATCTGCAAATGTGAGATCAGAGCATTTTCAGAGGTGGGTATATTCATAGATACCAAAGGGAGATAGAAGTAAAGGGCGAAGTAAGATTCTTGAGCTGGGAAGGTGTTCAGAAAATGATTCCCGACAGACTGGTGTGCAGCACTCTTCACAGGACGGAAGGCTCCGCCTGTGGGAGGGTCATGCCACCCCAGAGGAAGTGCATGCACTTATGACTACCTAATGTTCATTTAAAAGCAGATCAGCTTCTTGGTTCCCAGGCTAAAATGTACATAGTTTACAAAGCAAATATGTCTATTTGCCTTGACTGAGAATTTTTCTATTGATCCTCATCAGCACTGAATGTCCACTAATTAAAAACAAATAATTGACAAGTGATGTGTATGAATTAGGGAAGCATATGAAGTATCTCACACCTCTTACTGATAAGCATTAGCGATCTATCTCTGTACATGCAAACAAACACTTGCCTAAGAATTGCTTCCTGAGAATCTTATTGGATTTCCAATTGTATAAATATCTATTCTGTACAAATAACGGAGGCCTGCGATTGCTAGTCCGAACCTTTAACTTTCCTGTGTGCATTCAGGAGGTAGCCTGTTGTCCTTCATTTCCTGTCCTCTAAGTATGTTTTCTATTTTCTATCCTATCTGAATGTCCTGGAACAAGGTAGCCTACATACGATCCAGGATGGCCCAAAGACACAAAGAAGCCGGCAGGCCACCAGCTCCCCACACTGGGGAAGCAAGTGCAAACTGAAATTCCATGGGCATTCTTCGTGGGTCTCAGCCACGTTTCTGCAAAGAGCTCTCACCACATGCAGTTTACACCCTCAAATTAAATCAACTAGGAGGATTAGTAAGCATCTGAAGGAAAGACAAAAACGAAGATCGTTATCTTGCCATTTCATACACATACCTTCAGGGAGACACCTTCTTTCACTCCATACAATTTTTCTGCTAATGACACAATTTCATTCTCAATGTTTTCTTGACTGGTGCCCTTCACATCGATGTAGTGGCAGTTGGCACTGGCAAAATGGCAGGAAATTGCCTGGGCAAAGTGAACCAGTTAATATTAAGGGATAAAATCCCATCAACACCAGCAACCAAGCAAGGTTTCTTTTAGAAAGTCAGTATTTCCCCCAGTGTTTGATTTCTAGACTGAAAGCTGTTCCATGGCGCCTTCAATCAGTCTCTTTGTGGCTCAGTAGCCTTTTCCCCTCCCAGGTAAAGGCTACTTGAGAAGTTACAAGAGGTTTTTAACTAGCTGTGATATTTATTTTCAAAAGGCATTTATAGGGCAGGGAACATAATTCTGTTAAGTCAGAGGTCTTTAACTTTTTAACATTTAATTTTTCTAAGGAGTAGATATCCCCAAATGCTTAAAGGGAATGTATTCCAGGGTTTTTCATCATCTTAGTCACAAAAGTTACTCAGTGAAGTTTGTGATGGCTTGTTATTTCAATGGCCACAGATTGTGTGTGTGTAGTGGGGGGTGGGGGGGACACCTTGCAAAGAAAAATAATACACCCCCCTTTTGAATCAAAAGGACATTTGAAGTCTGACAGCTGATACCTGTCTTGTTCCTTTATGAAGGCAAGACAGAAGTTACTTGCCCTTCCCATTCTTGAAAAAGTTATAAACAGATCTGCTGCAGGCACTACCTCAAACTCACCTTCCCAGCACAGGTCAGTTATCTTAAGGCGACCACACCTGTCAGAACTTCCTTCTTTGCCCCAATCATCACATTTCTAGGCAGAGTGGCCACAAGATCCGTGTCCCATGGGAGCCCCAGTGCAAGGGGGAATGTGCATCCTTTATACATGCTTTTATGTATTTTTTAAAGGTTAGTGTTTTTCCAAACATTAAAGTAGTTGAAAAAATATTGAAAAATTGCAGAGTCAGTATATTAAACTCCTCATTTTTTGTACTGAGGTGCCTATGCCGCCCGCCCTTGACAGTGCTGAGGTCTGTGCTAGCGAAGAGCCTGATCTCATGAAGAACCTCCCACTGCAGCCACTCAGATTCAAAATGTTGGCATTGTGCTCATCATGGATTTTCTTGCAGTGATTTTGATTTTTTAAAATATTAGCCCCTAAAGAGAGTGCCTTCTCACCTCACCCTCATCCTGGCCCTGCTGAGCCCAGTGCAAATATGAATGAATGAAAGATGAAACCTGGCAACTAACCCTTCGCCTCAGGGAGACAACAGGTGTTGGTGTAACAAACGAACAGCCTCACTCAGCCCAAAGAAGCCCCCAATATTTAGTATTGACAGTCATGTAATCAAGGGGGAAATGTGAGTCCACACCACTGTACTGCCAGGTGTGCTGCTGAATTTTAGAGAAATGAGAAATTGAGAATTTATGAGAAATTTGTCAAGTTTTAATGTAAGCAATGAAATCATTAAGTTTAAAATCTCTAAGCCCTGGCTGGTTTGGCTCACTGGATAGAGCGTTGGCCTGTGGACTGAAGGGTCCCAGGTTCGATTCCTGTCAAGGGCACATGTCTGGGTTGCAGGCTTGATCCCTAGCCAATCAATGATTCTCTCTCTCATTGATGTTTCTATCTCTCTCTCCCTCTCCCGTCCTCTCTGAAATCAATAAAAATATATATATTTTAAAAATGCTCTAACACTGAGGGGTGAAAACAATGGCTGCCTGCTAAATTTGATTTCTGGATAGCCAATTCAGAACCTTTCTTTTGGATCAATAATATTTTTTTCAACAGTGATGATAATATAAACTTTTCTGTTATTTGGTTACTATGAGCTATATACATTCAAAACTTTATTATTTTAGTATGTCAGCAATGGTTTTTGCCTCCAAAGCACAGGCCATCAGCTCCCAAGTAAGCTCTGGCTCTGAAGCAAATTATGAATGGGATCCTGAGGTCGTCTGGCTTCTTACTGATCTGAGCAAAAAAAGCATGAAATATATTTCCTGGCAATTAAATTGGACTAAAGGCTAGTTTAGTTAAAAGTCACAAATCTTTTAACTTGAGGATATTTTTTCCAGTGATTTTTTTTTTTTTGAGAGAGAGAGAGAGTGAAGGGGAAGGAGGGGTAAGAGAGAGAGAGAGAGAGAGAGAGAGAGAGAGAGAGAGAGAGAGACACTCACACACACACATACATTGTTGTTGAGAGAGACACATGGATTGGTTGCCTCCCACACATGCCCCAAACAGGGCCATAGATCAAACTTGCAACCCAGGTACCTGCCCTTGACTGGGAATGGAACCCGTGACCCTTTGGTGCACAGCCCAATGCTCTAACCATTGCATATATCAGCCACGGCAAAAGTGTCAAATCTTTTAAATTTCAATATATCTTGGCATTTTTGTGTTTGACCATTCACCGTTGAAAAATGCTGTTATGTGAATGCATACCTTCCGGAATCCTTGAGTTCTGTTCTGACCAGATCCATGGATGAGCAAAGGATGAAAGAAAACGGTGTCTCCCTTCTCCATTACAAGGTGAACCCGGGCATTGTTTTCATCATAGTCCTGGATCCCGTGGAACATTATGTTCACTCCCCCCTAGAACACAAATGAGAGTCAAGTCTGTATTTGAGGAAGCCAGTAATTACAAACTTTATAGATCATCAGGAAAAGCAAAGGTACTACTCTAAGTTCTTCCAAGAGGAGATAAGTTAGATTCTTTTAAAAAACGTAAATATACAAAAGCTTCTCAGATGTCTGGTTTTTAAAAGTCACCTGTTGATATTAAAATCACAGATTTTTTTTTTTACCAAATAAAAACTTTGGAATTTCCTCCTACCCTTTGTTACTGAGTAATAAATGAAGCTCTAGGTCAGCTTTGCATTTTTCAGTTAACGCAGGAGAACTTAACAGCCCGAACCCATGATCATTCTTTCTCAGCATGATAGTCTCCTCATCTGGAACTTTACATAAATCATTCTCCTATTATTCAGGAGTATCTCTGAGAAACTATTCTCCAAAACTAGGGGAGAAAAAATGTTCAATTTTTCTGAGCTCATGTCTTGTCCAGAGTAAAGAAAGAAGAATTGCAAATTATAACACTGTGTTTGTTTATAACTGTTTCCAAAGTTAGTTATTGCTTTAAGGAAACATTATGTCTTCATTAAAAACTACAGTGAGACGTGATTTAAAGCTTACAAGCCTTTATGAGGGGGTGGGGCTGCTATTCTAGGGTAGAGGCAGCATCCCATCCCCTCTCCTAAGACTGAACTCTGTTAGGACTTGGATCCGGTGCACTTCTCTCCTGGCCAGGGTGGATATGCGACCCAAGCTAAGCCAAACTGACCTCTCATTTCGGCCACTCAGATTCAAATCTGAGCAGAGGATGGAAGAGACCGGACATAGTCAGGGTTCAATTGCCCACACCAGGTGCCCCAACCTACTCTTCCCACCGAGCTGCAATGCCCACTTTCCAGCCCAGCAGGCCTAGCCAGCCTTCCGGGGACTCAGCAAGGCCCTGCGGCTCTCCAAAACACTCCCTTTTGCTTGCACCAAACCTTCCCTAAATCTCACCTTACTTGACAAATCTCACAATTTCAGATTTTATATCAAAATCCACACTTTTTTTTTTTTTTTTACTTAGCACTAATCATCAGCACACCGAGTCTCACTGAGACAGAAGTCTTTAAAGCTATATTCTCTTTACTTCCTACAGGACCACATTCGTTCTTCCTGCCTTAGTAACAGGTGCTCTTCGCATTCTGACCATCATTCTGGGGCTGTGAGAGGTATTGCCTTACACCTAAAGCACTAAAGTCTCCTTTGTTGTTTCCCTGCCTCTGGACCCCTACATCTTCAATACACCCCGTGCCACACCCCAAGATTAGTCGTCTTGAAGAACCAAATCGGTCTCGTCACTTCTGAGCCCAAAAGCATTTAACAGTCCTTCAGCATCAACAGTTGAATCAGTAAACCATGGGACAGCTGTGCGATGGAATACTGCTCCATCCTCCCCAGAGCTTCTGCTGGTCTCTCGAGCTGGAAGGTGAGCCCTCCCTCTTTTTCACTGCAAGAGCCACCAATCACTGTGTAAGAATTACTTGGCACTTGGCACATGCATCTGGTCTTGCAATGTGTATGTCTTACCTTTGCAAATTAGGCTCTATAATCTCAAATCACCTACCAAAGTTCCCCATGTTGATTGGTTTTCAAACCCTTGTTGAAAGTGCAAAAATGAGTATCTAATATCCTTGAATTTTCCCTGATTGGGATTCCAAATCCTAGACCAATGTTTGGGTGTGAAAGGAAATGCCATCTCATTGGTAAAGCTCTTTATGTAGACTGATGGGAAATCAAAACAATGAAAGATTCTGATCAAGACTCAGCTGCTAGGCAGACCTACCTCCCACTTGGGATAATCGTGCGGCTTCAGGGTGCCTTTGTGTGTGCCCGGGAGCACCACCAGACAGCCGTTGTTCCGGTCAATGTGCTCCATGGCCGTCCAAGCGCAAACAATGCTATTGCTGGGCCTGAAGGGGAAGTAGTGCAGGTCCTGGTGCAGGGGATGGCGGGATGTCTTCTTGCCTGAAATGGAACCTGCTGTTAAAAGACGCTCAGAATTCTTCTCTTCTGCCTGAAAAACCAGAATAATGACCAATCCCTGCAAAAACCAAACAAATGAAACCATGTTCTAGATTCTAGAAAATCTGCCTCAGGTGACAAGCACCAAACTGGAATATCGAATCAACACAGGGACTCCAGATCCTCTACTTTTTTCTGGGTTTCTGGTAGCTGAGTACTCACATACACTGTTTTCTAGCAAGTCATACATATATCATCATCTCTATTGTGCTTTATTCCTTTCTAACTGGTTTGGGCACAGGGCCTAGTGTCAAAAAACAAAGTTTAATTAATTATATTGAAGAGAGTGGTCATCTTTGAGGTCCCCTGATAGTCTGCAAAATTTTTTTAATTAGCTAACTAAATAAAAAAGCCCTAAGAGGTTTCCTCACCAAACTAGAAGCATTTGGTATATAATCACTGTGCAGAATCAGAGATGCCACGACCACATTTACATTTCTCCCTGGTTTTGCTCTTTGAATCTGATTCCTCAGGCTCCCTGATCTCTCCAGGCAAGACATCCAGGGAGGAGAGACTTGGTGATGTTAAGCTACAGGCCTATCACAGAAGCCTCTCCTGGCCCTCCAGGAAGAAAAAGTAGAAAAGATGAAGAGATCTCTGATGGCCAATTTACTACTGCTGGTATAGCAACATTCCTCAGCATGGCCCAACAGCCATCTGCATAAGAATATCAGGGGATGGTAAATAACATGCAGATTCCTGAGTACTACCATCCAAATCAGTTTCTCAGGAAGTAAGGTTTTAGAAGCTATATTTTAGAAAGCACAATAAATTTTAATAACAACTGTAGTATGTGATTTACAAAAATAGTTTAATTGTGTTAATAATAATAATAATAATAATAATAATAATAAAGGCAGAATTCACACTATCACAGGTGAGGATGGTTAATAAAGCTTAGGGATGTTGAATAATAGGTCCTTATGTGATATAAAGAGTTGTTTATAAACCTGAATGTTTAAGAATCCTATCATCTGAAAATCCAGCAGTAATAACCCTACAGTTAATATATGAAATCACTATTACACTAAATGTTGTTATGATATAAGCTACTTTGAATTAAAGTACTGTAAAAAACAAAATTCAAGTGGGTAAATTTAAAGATCTAATTGGCTGTATTGAATGACTTACGAATTGAGCAGCATTCGGTGTAGCAGATAGGAGCTCAGAGGAGCTTACCAAATGGAAGGCTTTGGTAGGCAGATGATGGAGGGATAAGAAGTTACTAGAGAAGAGGACAGTTCAGGCAGTCCCTTTAGGGGAGGGGCAGGGGACTATTGGGCAGATGACCTCACTAGTGCTGACATGGACTGGTTAAGATTTTCTCCCTGGGAGGAACTGAAACTGCAATTTGGTTAGGTATTAAGGCTCAGCTTGCTGATGTGGGCTAGCACAAGGGATTCCATTTTAGGCCTGTTGTCTCTCTTTTAACAGGACACATACTCATTTATGCAAAGTTTAGCACTTATACACATGGCTATAGTTAGAACATCAACCTTATGTATTTTAACAAAACATTTTTCCTTCCCCTGAACAAATAAGAGCCCTTTACCAGAGTCGGGAGGTTTGTTTATCAGCATGGTATGCATGGCCATAATGTTGGGTCCAGTGAAGCACTCCACATATTTCAGAATCTAAAGGAAAAGAGGGAGCGGGGGGAGTTCATGAGAAATCAGATGCACAAGCGAGTGGCACAAAGTACAACTATCGTTATGAGAATCAAGATGACAGTTTAAAAAAGCCAATCTCACAACATTGCAAACAAAGCACTTGGAAATCTTTGGAAATTTGAAAAAGTGAGCACTTGGAAATCACTGGAAATTTCTAACACTCTCAATTAACAGGCTTTTTGGAGCCTATTGGAAACATAACCGCTTTTTCTACAAGAGAGATGGAAGTTTCTATGAGAGATCAACTGGGAAGGACAGGTGGTTCATGCCTCCCCACCTCCTTTCAATCAAAGCTGACGACAGTTGCCCAGTGAGAAGCCAGCTCCCTCCTCCTTCATGGAGACTGTTCACAGGAAGGGACCATGACAGGACCCAACCCACATGCAGCTGTCATGAGGAGCCCAGAGGAAAGGAGAACAGCAGCTCAGAGGACCCTCACAGTCAGTGTGACCATTCACTCAGCTCTTTACTGAGGTCTGTGAACCAGGCAGAGTGACAGGAAACAGGACACAACAGTGAGCTGCCTCAAAGAGTTTATATTATAGTCTGGTGGAAGAAAAACAAACGATGACATGGGCAGTTGTGGTTGAGACACATGCTATGAAGAATAAGCCGCAATGAGAGCACGTGACAGGGAGGGCTGAATTAGTTGCAGGCTCCAGCAGCTGCGGTGTTGCCTCCAGCACCTAACCCTCCTGGGGAGGGGTGAAGTACAGAAAGGACTCAACATTGAATGCCTCCTATTTGCCAGGGGCTTTATGAAATCAGCCCAATTAAGTCTCACAGTAATCCCTGAAAATTAATGTCCCCATCCTATCTAATAATAGACAAACATGGTAATTGACCATGCCTTCACTACGCCTCCCATTGGCTAATCAGCAAGATATGCAAATTAACCGCCAACAAAGATGGCGGTTAATTTGCATACATAGGCGCGAAGTGGCGAAGCAAAGACTGAAGGTGGCTCCGGCCGGAACAGCGAAGACAGAAGGCGGCTCTGGCTGGACTGAAGGCCTGGGTCCCGGGTGCTGGCAGCCAGGGGAAGGGAAGGCCTATTGCACGAATCTTTTCGTGCAACAGGCCCCAGTTAAATAATAATCCTTTAAAACAAATATCCCACATGAATAAGCCTGAGGCTGATAAATTGTCCAAGTTAGCAGAGTCAGCTACATGAAAAATTGATATTCAAACTCCAATTCTGACTCCAAAAAATGAAGCACATTTTACTGGTTTCTCACTATTTGGTATCTTGTGTGTAAGGAATCTATATATATATATAAAAGCCTAAGCAACCGTTACGACAGAACAACCAGTCACTATGACGTGTGCTGACCACCAGGGGGCAGATGCTCAATGCAGGAGCTGCCCCCAGCTGGCAGGCCCCAATCAACAATGGGGCTTGCTGGCTAACCTGGTCCCTCCCCCCAGATGGCAGGCCCCAATCACCCAATCGGGGCTGGGATGGGGAACTGGGGGTGGGTGGTGGTGTATGCGGCCCCTTTCCCAGGGGGGCTGAGGGCCGGCTCCCTCCTTGGGGCCAGCGGCCAACCTCCCAGGTCCCTTCTCCTGTACCTCCCCCCTACCCCCAACCCAGCTGGCAAGCCCTGATAGGCCTGCCCACCATGGTGGTGGTTGGACCCTCCCCATGCTGGCCAGCCTCCCAGTCCCTCGCCCTGGCTGGCAGGTCCTGATCGCACCTAATAGGGGCTGGGCCCCGGGCTGGGATGGGGAACCAGGGGTGGGTGGTGGAGGACGTGGGTAGCAAGGGAAGGAGAAGGCGGGGAGGTGGGGAACCTGATCGGCCCTGATTTCCAGCCAGGCCTAAGGACCCCACCTGTGCATGAATTTCGTACTCATCTGGAATAATTTTGAGTATGAGGAATAAGCCTGAGGAGTCAGGCCTGATACTTGTTTTTTATAAAGCCTGTCATTTTTCTGTTGGTTTTTCACTTAGGTCAGTATTTTCTAAACCTCATTCAAAAGCCATCCTCACCATTTTTGCCATACTTTGCAGAATTTCCCAATATAGTTAGCTAATAATTCTTTAACTCCTTTTAACTTAGTCTTGTCTTGATTAATATCCTCGAAATCATGGGTTAGATGTGCTGGTTACTTTTCAATACACATTAAACTAGATAGCTATTAAAACATTCCATACTGCCTTAGCTGGTTTGGCTCAGTGGATAGAGCGTCGGCCTGCGGACTGAAGGGTCCTGGGTTCGATTCCAGTCAAGGGCACATGCCCGGGTTGTGGGCTCCATCCCCCTTGGGGGGCATGCAGGAGGCAGCTGATCCGTGATTCTCTCTCATCATTGATGTTTCCATCTCTCTCTCCCTCTCCCTTCCTCTCTGACATCAATTAAAAAAAAACCCAAAAACATTCCATACCTTCTACAAATTATTGCATGAACCACCAGAGACATGGGTCATACTTCTGAAATGTAGGAAACCTGAAAATCCTGATAATGTTTCATTTACCACAAGTGGCCTCCAATCTTGAGCTTTTCCTCCTTGACCCACCCACACAGCTTCCATGTCCATCACATAACAGGAGGTTCAGATGAATGGATGGTCCAGAAGGGCCACTTCCCCTCCGGCCACCAACGCATGGGGCTGGACATCACAGACCTGTAGTCTTTCTTCATGAGTCAAATTCTCTAACAGCCCTTGGGTTATAATTTCTAATAAGTACTATATGTAATGTCTCCTTTAAAGCCATTCTAAATGGATGGTTCATGAACTGGGGTACATGTGTGCCGTGGAATAATGAACAGTAGTTTTAAAAATATAAGTAGATCCAGAGATACTAATGGAAAGATGCCTAAGATCTACCAGAAATGGAAAAAACAAGGTGACAACCAGTATGTTCCCATGTTACAAGGTGGGGGCATACAAATATGCTTGCATATATACAAAATAATTTCAGATGAGTACATAAGAAAGCTGAGCAGTGAAGAAGGCTATGGGTGGGAGACTTTACTTTTCATTTTATGCCCCTCTGGACTACTTGGATATTTTCGTAAGTATGAATTGCTCTTAAAGAATAATAATTATTTTAAGAACTAGTTTAAATTTAAAATCAAACTCACAGTTCTGCTGACCAGATTCATAAAACAAAACAAAACAAACAAACAAACAAAGAAATGGATTTACACTGATAGCTTCAGCAATTTCACCCTTTGGTACGCCTGAATCAAGTGTAAGAAAGACTCCCTCTTTAACACAGAATTCCTTCCCTTCTCAACCAGAGGTAATTAGCAAACTCTACAGTGGGGTTTCTCAATCGGGGCATAACTGACAGTTGGGGCTGAATAATCATTTGTCTCGGGGAAGGGGTTATTCTGTGCCTTATAGGGTCCTAGAGCCCCATTAGCATCATTCTGGCTTCTACACCTTAGAAGCCAGGAGTACACCATCCCTCCTTGTCCATGTGTGACAACCAAGCATGTCTCCAGACATTGCAAATACCATCATCTCCCATGGAGAACCACTGCTCTAGGACCACAGCAGAAAGGTGATAGGTAAAGTAAAAAGACAGATTTCGGAGGCAAGCATGCAAATGGGCTATTAGCTTAGAGGAAAATATATTCAAGGTCTTGAACCTCAGGGAGAGTGCAGTATCTGAAGAGTTCCTCATCTTCTTGGAAATCTTGGGCCTTGGTAATCACTTTTTCACTTGGAGCGTATTTTGATTTCGCAATGGTCACATCTTTCATTAACATTAATCCAGCTGGTTTTACCTCTTGTCTGCAGAGTCTTTCAAACTCATTCCTAGAAAATTAAGTTGGCAAATGATGTCCTTACTGCTGGCTCCAAGCACCTGCCTGACCCAGTTCTGGGAAAAATTCACAGATTGGGGCGGGGAGGTATTCCCTCTGCACTAAGTTGGCCTCCAGCCCAGGTTGAATAATTCTGATTAGGAAAGGAGGAGAAAACAGCCAACTCAGAAGTCCCTGCTTCCTAACTGCGAGGCTGGAATTCACTACCAGAACTCAAATATTCCTTAGCTTAGAAGACCATTTGGAGAAATACATGTGATTTGGTGACACCTGGAGAATAGCAGACACTTCTGTAGCACTAGCAGCACTTCAGGCCCTGTTCCAAGTCTTCTCTCAATATGTTTACCTTATTTAGTCCTAACAATGACTCTAGGTCGTAAGTGCTATTATTACCCCCATTTTACAGATGTGGGACAGAGACATGGGAAGGGTAAGTAAACTGCCCCAGGACACACAATGTTAAGTGGTGGGGCTAATATTAAAGCCAGCCAGTCTGGCTGCAGAGCCCAGTTTCCTAAGGAGCCAAATCACTAAAAGTGCACAAGCTAATCTTACTATATTCCCATCACATGCATAAAACATATACTTCTGTAAAATAACAAATAGTTACCATACCTAAAGCGTTCGATATCAGCATCAGATACCAAATTTTTAATGACAAGGAACCCATTTTCTTCATAAAATTTTCTCTGTTCTAGGCTTAGAACATTATTATCCCGAGTATACCTAAAGGAGAAAAATACATCTCAAATAATAACAAATCACAACATAACAATACCCAGCACTTCTATTTCAAAGACTTTAAGGAAGTAATATGAAAAAAAATGTAAAGTTTTAAATCCAAAGCATTAACTACTGTCACAAAGAAATTAAAGACTTAACAAATTATATCATCTCCATTCAATGGGATATGACTCAGGCATTAAAAATAAGCAGTATAGCCCTAACCGGTTTGGCTCAGTGGATAGAGCATCAGCTTGCGGACTGAAAGGTCCCAGGTTTGATTCCGGTCAAGGGCATGTACCTTGGTTGCAGGCACATCCCCAGTGGGGGGTGTGCAGGACACAGCTGATCAATGTTTCTCTCTCATGTTTCTAACTCTCTATCCCTCTCCCTTCCTCTCTGTAAAAAATCAATAAAATATATTTTTAAAAAAATAAGCAGTATATAATAGCAGGGACAATCTACACTAATAAAAGAGAAAAATGGTAATTGGCGTACGGCGCTACCCTTTTCATTGGCTAATCAGGACTATATGCAAATTAACTGCCAACAAAGATGGCGGCTAATTTGCATATGTAGGCACAATGCAGGGAGGCAAAAGGGAAAGCAGGAAGAAGCCCCCTGCCACTGACAGTGATCTGAAACCCAGGGGGGAGCTAAGAGCTGGGGGGCAGGGCAAAGGCGGCCCTGGGGCCGCCTTTGCCCTGCCCCCCAGCCATGATCGGAGAATCAGGCGCCTTTGCCGCCCTGGCCAGTGATAGCAGGAAGTAGGGGTGGAGCCAGCGATGGGAGCTGGGCATGGTCGAAGCTGGCAGTCCCGGGAGCTAGGGGTCCCTTGCCTGGGCATAAAGCGGAGCCCACGATCGTGGGGCCGCTGCAGCTGTGGGTCCCCGCTGCCCGAGCCGGATGCCACAGCCCAGAGGCGTCCTGCAGGGGCAGGGGCGGAGCCCGCGCGATCACAGCGCCCCCCCACTGCCACTGCGGGTCTCTACTGCCCAGGCCAGACGCCTAGGCCAGAGGCGTTAGGCCTGGGCAGGGGCGGAGCCTGCAACCGCGGGGAGCTGGGAGTCCCCTGTCCAGGCCTAATGCCTCGGCCAGAGGCGTTAGGCCCGGGAAGGGGCGGAGCCTGCAACCGCGGGGAGCTGGGGGTCCCCTGCCCAGGCCTGACACCTCTGCCAGAGGCCTCAGGCCTGGTCAAGGGGCCGATCCGGTGATTGGTGATTGGAGGGTGATGAGGGTCAACTCCTCTGGCTGAGGCATCAGGCCTGGGCGGGGGGCGGAGCCGGGGATTGGAGGGATATGATGGTCCCCTTGCCCAGGCCTGAAGCCTGGGTCAGAGGCGTCAGGCTTGGGCGGGTGGTGGAGCAAGCGATCAGAGGGAGATGGGGGTCCCCTGCCCAGGCATGATTCCTGGGCCAGAGGTCTCAGGCCTGGGCGGGGGTCAGAGCCAGTGATGGGGGGAGATGGGGGTCCCCTGTCCAAGCCTGACACCTCTGGCGGAGGCGTCAGGCCTGGGCAAGGGGCCGATCAGGCGATTGGAGGGTGATGGGGGTCTACGCCTCTGGCCGAGGCATCAGGCCTGGGCAAGGGGCAGAGCCAGCAATCGGAGGGGTCTGGGGGTCCCCTGCCCAGGCCTGACGCCTGGGCCAGAGGCATCAGGCCTGGGCTGGGGGCAGAACCAGTGATGGGGGGAAATGAGGGTCCCCTGCCCAGGCCTGACACCTCTGTCAGAGGCATCAGGCCTGGGCAAGGGGCCGATCCTGCGATTGGAGGGTGATGGGGGTCAACGCCTGAGGGCTCCCAGTATGTAAGAGGAGGCAGGCTGGGCTGAGGGACACTCCCCCCCCACACACACACCCAGTGCACGAATTTTGTGCACCAGGCCCCTAGTGCTTATTATAATAAAATATGATTATAATTTATAAAGCTAACACTATTTTTAAAAAGTGCAAAAATACAAAAAAATTTTTTAACAGTGATTACCTTTATGTAATGAAATTATATATGATTTTAAAAGATTCTATTTCTCTGATTTAACATTTTGTTTTGCAATGAATAGGTATAGTTTTTCAGATTGGCAACAAATTCAGTAGAATATATATATATATATATATATATATATATATATATATATATATATATTCAGAATGGAGAAAAAATATCAGAAAGGGCGCAATCTGGTTATATATATTTAATCTTCACCCAAGAAGTGAGGATATTTTTCCCATTGATTTTTAGAAAGAATGAAAGGGAGGAGGGAGGGCAGGAGAGAGAAACATCGATATGACAGAGACACATGGATTGGTTGCCTCCCACATGAGTCCTGACCTGGGGACCTGGGGAGGGATGGGACCTGCAACTCAGGTACTTGCCCTGGACCTGGAATTGAACCTGAGACCCTCCAGTGTGCAGGCCTATGCTCTGACCACTGAGCAACTGCGGTCAGGGCAGATTTTATATTTTTAATTGTCTGGTTCATGCATTCTCCAAAGAAATCAAAATAACAAAATCCAGATATGTGTACAGCATACACACACACTCAAATCACCCAGTCCATTCCTCTCTAGTTGGAATTGTGGCTTTGTGAGAATACTCCTGGAGATCAGATGTCTTTTTCTTTAAAGGTAAAGAGATAAACTAAACATGTTAGCTGCTACATCCTATGACCATATGACAGGTGAACTTAAATAAGATATAGCATGCCTGAATTTTAAATATATTTTATTGATTTTTTACAGAGAGGAAGGGAGAGGGACAGAGATTTTGAAACATCGATGAGAGAGAAACATCAATCAGCTGCCTCCTGCACACCCCCAACTGGAGATGTGCCCGCAACCACAGTACATGCCCTTGACCGGAATCGAACCCGGGACCCTTCAGTCCGTAGGCCGACGCTCTATCCACTGAGCCAAACCGGTCAGGGCAACATGCCTGAATTTTAAACACCAGATTGTGCCCTTTCTGATATTTTTTTCCTTTCTGAATTTTAAAATACAAATAGAAAATTAAAGTTAGGATCTTCAAAAATTTTCACAATTGTTCTAATTAGAATAAGTCCTGGAAATGGAGGCTTTGCAGAATGAATTGTTACCAGGCAACAGGATATACTGTGTTTTATATCCTAGTTACCACTAGAAGAGCCTTTATATACATTGTATGGTTAAAAATTAAAATTAGATCTACTTACTGGAATTGAGGATGGAAACTGGCAGAAGGAACAGCCCCTGAAGTGGGGTGAGCTATCTAGGATGTGAATTAAGGCAAATACAAATTTAGGAGTCAAACTTTTCTAGAAACAACAGTTTCTAGAAAACTGGATTGGCTCTCACATGGGAAGATGGGTCCCGAACAGATATCAAGCAAACTGCTTATCTACATAACTCTGGCAGTTCCATACTGCTGCCTCCCTCACTTCATTTCATTCCCACAGCCGCCTGAGGAGAGGGCTGGAAGCTCTGATATTAGTCCTGCCACTCAGAGCAGGGAACCTCGGCCTGGAGGGCTCAGTAGCTGGTCCAAGGTCACCCAACAGAAAATGGCTGAGCCAAGACTTGACCCACAACCTTTACTTCATAGCTTCCATGTATTTTATTCCACACGACTATTCCTTCCACTAAACTGAATGAGTAAAAATTGAAAGAGCCAATTCTAGAAGTAAAGAGAAAGATGTGTTAGTTAAAAGAGGTATTTAATTTATTTGGAGTCCAGGCCAAAATATTAGAAACAATTTGGCTGGTCATTTAAAAAACCTATAAAATAAGCAACGATTCCAAGAAAAGTATGATCCACACAGTCAAATATAATTTTAAATACTTAAAGAACTAGTAATTTGTTCTAATTTTTTTTCTCCAGTAACCACAGATTGTTGACTTAGCATCTATAGTTTCTTTTCTTCATTTTTTAAATCATATCTTTAGTTTAAAGAGTTATTTTCAGAATGTCCCTTCTCGTAAACATGTTATTTTTTTTATATTTTATTGATTTTTTTACAGAGAGGAAGGGAGAGGGATAGAGAGCTAGAAACATCGATCAGCTGCCTCCTGCACACCGCCCACTGGGGATGTGCCCACAACCAAGGTACATGCCCTTGACCGGAATCAAACCTGGAACCTTTCAGTCGGAAGGCCAACGCTCCATCCACTGAGCCAAACCGGCTAGGGCAAACATGTTATTTTTAAATGACATCTTATATAACTGGAACAATGTTCTAGTCCAAAAGAAAGGCAGGCCAGGAGTCAGAATCACTAGCTACTGTCCGTGTTTCACGTAGCAGAGAAGTTGATGACCTTTGTCAACTATTCTCAGAAAAAATGTGATTGCGAGGACAGTTCAAAGGCAACATTCCAGTGCCAAAAAAAAAGAAGAAGAAGAAAGAGGAAATACATGTGAAAACACTGAGTTCTGACTTTGACACCATTATAGCAAGAAACAGCAAGATCAGAATATCAAATTTCAAAGTAGTAACAGCCTGGAGAGGAACCTCAATTGATTATATATATCTAGTCTCAGTATAGCAGTGGTTCTCTCATTTGAGCATGTGTCAGAAACAGCAAGTGGACTCATCCTCAGGGATTTGATTCCCGAGGTCTGAGATGAGCCTGAAAATCTACATTTCCAACTAGCTTCCATGTGGTGTTGACGTCCCAGGACCACACTCTGACAGCCACTGCTTCAGTTAAATGACCTTGGTCCAGAGTTTGAACCTCGCCTAGCTTCCAATCTCTCACCTGTAACATGAGATTATGTAATACCCTGGTTCCCCTCATCAGTCTATGGACGCGATTTTAAACGTATAGCGGTTCTGATACATCGCTGCTTGGAACTCAGCTGGAGAGCAATAGTGAAAGTAAAAGAAACAGCTAGTATGGTCATGAGATTTCAGGATCCTACAGACAGCCGGACAGAGGCGAATCAGCTCGCATTGAGGAGCCATCCGCGGCAGTTTATAGGGAGCTTCCAAAAGTGCGCCCCGAAAGAGAACACCTAATCTGAGCAGCAAGTGCACTCCATAAAGGGAGTTGATTTACGCGTCCTATGCTGTAGTGACACCTTTCAGGCCCCAACACCGCTGCGCACCCATTCCCTCCCGGGTTAATTCCGATGCCGAATCCGGAGGCGGACCCAGTGCGACCGCCGAGGGGTCGCAGCCCGAGCTCAGCGCGCAGAGCTGAGGGCGCGACAGACGGGCGAGCTCCCTTCCCAGCCCGGCGGGTGCCCCGCGGAGGCCCGCCCGCCTCGGCTCCTCCAGGCCGCTCTGCTTCTAGGTGTCCGGGCAGCCGCGGAGGCCACGCGCGGCGCAGGTCAGAAGATGACCTCCTTGGTGACAAGCAGGGAGACAGCGGCCCGAGCGGCCCGGAGGCTGGAGTCACGCCGCGTCGCCCCCTGCAGCCGGCGCTGGGCCTCGGATGCGCCCGGAAGGGCTGTGCCCATCTCCGGGACCGGGGCGCTGAGGAAGGGGAAGAACCTACGATCGCCCTGGAGGCCACCACCCTTCCAGCCCGAGCCCCGCGCAGCCCAAAGGATACGACGGCTCCGGCCGACGGGCAGCCGAGGTGGCCCAGGACGACGCGCAGGCGGGAGGCAGCGCGCGCCCCGTCCATGGCAGCAGCTGGAAGGACGGCGGCCGGGCCGCGCCTCTACTTGGCTCCTGCGAGCGGCCCCGCCCCCGGCCCCGAGCGGACGCCCCGCCTCCTCAGCTTGAAGGGCTCAGGGACTGGGCTAAGGTCACCCAAGAAGAAACCGAACCGCAACGTGACCCACAGCCTTAACTGCGTAGTTTCGGATATTTTGTTCCACATGACTGTTCCTTCCACTAAGCTGCTGAAAGAATAAAAATGTTTATGTTCTGCTCTACAAGTAACATGCTGTTAAGAGGCATTTAATTTCAGGGAGTCCAGTCCCAAATAGTAGAAGCTGGTCCTTAAAAAGGAAGAGCATGAAATCAATGACACACTGAAATGTCTGATCCACACAGTCTAGATCTAGAATAATTTTAAATTTCCTAAAGAACTAGAATTTTTTTCTTCAATTCTATGATTTGGGGATAAGTATGTATATGCCCGTGAAACTCATCACTACCATCAAGGCCATGAACATCCACGTGAGAGGAGACCTCTGAAATTTCCCTCTCACATGCTTTATCATTGTTTTTGTGTTTATGGTAATAGATAAAACCTACCTCTCAGCGAATTTTCAGTGTACAACACAGCACGGTTAGCTGTAAGCACTAGGCTGCATCGTAGATCTCCAGAACTCTCCATCTGGCATAACTGAAACGTTGTACCCTCCGACTAACACCTCTCCATCTTCCCCTCCCCACAGCCCCTGGCAAACACCATTTCACTCTTTGCTTCAATGAGTTTGACTTTAGATTCCACATATAAGTAGTATTTGTCCTTTTGCGACTAGCTTTTCTCACTTAGCATGAAGTCCACATCCATGTTGTGGCAATTGCAGGATTTCCCTCTTTATTCTTATTATTTTTTAAAAAAATTCTTTATTGTTTAAAGTATTACATATGTCTCCTTCTCCGCCCCCATTGATCTCTCCCAGCTGTTCCCATCCCCTAGGACATGTCCTCACCCCCCTACTGTCTGTGTCCATGGGTTATGCTTATATGCATTCATACAAGTCCTTTGGTTGCTCTCTTACCCCCCTCCCCTATTATTATTATTATTATTGATTTTAGAAAGGGAGGGAGAAAAACATTAATTTGCTGTTTCTTACTTATGCATTCATTAGTTGATTCCTTTTTGTGTCCTGACCAGGGATCAAACCTGGGGTATCAGGATGACCCTTTAACCAACTGAGCTGACCTGCCATGCCAGGGCCCTCCCTCTTTACTAAAGCTGAATAATATTCCATTTTGTGTATGTACCACATTTTCTTACCCATTCATCTGTCAATAGACATGTAGGTTATTTGCATACCTTGGCTATTATAATAATGTTATAATGAACATGGGAGTGCAGATATGTCTTTGAGATCCTGATTTCACTGTTTTTGGATAAATACCCAGAAGTGGGATTGCTAGATCATATGGTAGTTTTATTTTTAAAATTTTTGAGGGACCTTCATACTGTTTTCCATAGTAGCTATAAGAACTGTAAGTTCTTTCTATGAGATCCCTTTTCCTCCAGTATCTACAGACGATGCACTCAGTATCTCACTGTTTCTTTTTTCTCTCATTTTTTTCATTGTTTCTTTAGCTTAAAGGGTTACTTCCAGAATGTTCCTCCTCATATAAACGTCATCATTTAAGTGATGAGTTTATCCAATATGATGAAACTGCCATAGTCAAGGAGAGAAGCAGTCCAGAACTCTGAATTATTAGCTGCTGCCTGTTTTCTAAGGCAGAAGGGAGAAAGTCAGCATCTGAGCAAGGCCTGTCCTTTGGCCTTTACCTCTGGGATCTTGATTCCTTTTCCATGATTCCTCCCTACCAGACTCCCAGATTCCTTTAGATCAGTTCTCAACCTGTGGGTTGTGACCCCTTTGGGGGTCCAATGACCCTTTCACAGGGGTTGCCTAAGGCCATCGGAAAACACATACATAATTACATATAGTTTTTGTGATTAATCACTATGCTTTAATTATGTTCAATTTGTAACAATGAACTTGGGGGTCACCAGAACATGAGGAACTGTATTAAAGGGTTGCCGCATTAGGAAGGTTGAGAACCACTGCTTTAGGTTAACAGAAATGCCCAGGGCCTTCTCTTATCAGCCTTTAACTTCATGCCCCCAGACTGATCATCCCATGGCTGAACCTGACCCTGAACTTGTCAACTGGATAAGGAAAAGCACTTAGGTTTATTATAGTTTAAAATGAAGTATCTGGCCTTGGGCAGGTACAGAAATACTCTGCTTCTGAGGAAAACCCTAAAGGTTCTGGGAACAGACCATTAGGTGTCTCCTTACTGCCCCCGCCTGGTGAAAGTGGGGACTGCTGGGAGGAGAAAAATAAAGCTAAAAATGTAAATTCAATTCACGCCTACCTGAATTATTTAAAGATCTGGACTTTTACCCTCACAAAGTTATAGCCTTCCTTTCCAATGAGAAATACAAGCGAGATTTTTTTTTAAAAAAAATTATTTTTACTGATTTCATAGAGGAAGGGAAAGGGAGAGATGAAAACATCAATGCTAAAAGAGAATCATTGATTGGCTGCCATCTGCACGCCCAACACTGGGGATTGAGCCAGCAACCTGGGCATATGTCCCGACCAGGAATTGAACGATAACCTCCTGGTTCATAGGTCGACACTCAACCACTGAGCTGCGCTGGCGGGGCTACACCTGTAATTTTAATGTCCCCTTAAAATACCCTCATTTTACAAGTGTGTGAAAATCCCTGCCCTCCCTACCATAAGACAT
This sequence comes from Myotis nattereri, assembly GCF_964212035.1. Taxonomy (NCBI): domain Eukaryota; kingdom Metazoa; phylum Chordata; class Mammalia; order Chiroptera; family Vespertilionidae; genus Myotis; species Myotis nattereri. The sequence goes on along the minus strand of NC_138075.1, from coordinate 93,653,544 downwards.
TTATAAAAGGATATGTTTAAGTTTATGATTATTAAAAGAGATGAAGGAAATCCTTGAATACTTCTAATTGTTATCTGCCTTTTTAAAATTAGAGGGGTGTTGGGTTTAAGATTTTTTATTTAAGATCCCATGGGGAATTAAAATAGTAATTTCTCCTTAGGTAAAGAGGTAATTTGATGGATTTTGCTAGTTTTTTAAAATAGCAATTAGGACTACTTGGAACTGCCTTAAGTAGTTATATTTAGTAATTGTGTGAATATAAAATATTTTTAGAACTATTGAAACATAACATTAGTGGAACGTACATTATCACAAGAATGATTATTTCTTTCTCCTTCAGATTTTGGTATTTACTCATTTCTTATTAAGTTGGAATTTTGAATATCATTTCAAATTTACCTTAATCTTCAAGTAATGTGCTTAGTTTATCTAAATATTGAAAGTGACCTTGAAGACAAATGTTGGAACAGAATTTTCAAAAGTTTCCCCCAAATGTATAAGTTAAAGAAAATGATTTTTCCCCCATAAAATATATTTTTATTGATTTCAGAGAGGAAGGGAGAGGGAGAGATAGGAACATCAATGATGAAAGGGAATCATTGATCAGCTGCCTCCTGCTTGCCCCACGTGGGGGATCAAGCCCAAACCTGTGACCTCCTGGTTCATAGGTCGATACTCCACTGGGTCATGCCAGCCAGGCAGAAAATGATTTTTTAAAATAGTCATATTTGAGCAGCTAAGAAAAAGGAGCATGACCTAAGAAAACCTTGGATGAAATTGTTCAGGTGTTGTTCACACTTAAGAAAATGTCATCATGCCGGAACCGGTTTGGCTCAGTGGATAGAGCGTCGGCCTGTGGACTGAAGGGTCCCGGGTTCGATTCCGGTCGGGGGCATGTACCTGGGTTGCGGGCACATCCCCAGTGGGAGATGTGCAGGAGGCGGCTGATCGATGTTTCTCTCTCATCGATGTTTCTGACTATCTCTCTCCCTTCCTCTCTGTAAAAAATCAATAAAATATATTTAAAAAAAAAAAAAGGGAAGCGCTAACCCCAAAAATATTTAAAAAAGAAAAAGAAAAAAAAAAGAAAATGTCATCATATGAATGAGAAATTGTAATCAATTCCAGATTGAAAAATGCCCCCTCACTCCCCCCGCCCCCCGCCCCAAATGCCATTCATTCCCTCCTAAGAGGAGTAGGTATGACTGTAGGTCAGGTAATTTGGTAGCAGATTTTAAAGTTCATTTAATCCATTCATGCACCAAAAGGAAGCAAACATACTTGCCATTTTCCTGCAACTCTGCCCATTCTCAGTGTTCTCTGCAACTACAGGACTACTCATTGCTCCTAGGAAAGCCAGCCCTCCCCTTGTGCATTACCTCCCATCCTGCCTGGACTGTTGTAACCTTGTTTCAGCAATTCTTCTCTGTCTTTGTTGGTTATCCCCTACCCCCAATCAACATACAAGCATCCTGTTATTTCCTCTGTCTTATAAAAGCCTCCTATTGATCCTATTTCTTCTAATTATCACTCACACATTTCTCCATCCTTTTGCAGAAAAACTTGAAAAAAATTGCATACATTCACTGTCTCCATTTTTTCTCCTCTAATTTTGTCAGTCAATATTTTACACTCATCATTTCACTGAAATGGCTCTCATCCAATTCACCAGTGACCACCATGTTCAGCATCCAACGGCTGATTCTCACTTCAAAACTTACGGGACTCAGTGAAACAAAGAAGCAACTCCCTCCCTGCTTCTTCTCAGCCTCATTTGCTGGTTCTTCCTTATTCACTGGGCTCCTAATTCAGTCCTTTGATGCTCTTTCTATAAACACTACTTTCCTCAGCAATCTCCTCCAGCCTCATGACTCTAAGTTCCTTCTGTAAACTGTATCCCAAATCTGTGTCTGCCCTGTACTATCCAATAAACTCCAGACTGTGTGCATCTAGCTGCCTACTTCACATCGTCACTAGGATTTCCGGATTTCTAACAGACATCTCAAAACAAAATTCCTGATCTTTCCCCTAAAGATCATGCCCTCCCATAAAAAACAGGTATGTCCATTTCCTAACCATTGGAAAGGGTGAGTGTGACCTTGTTTTGAAAAAGGGTCTTGATAGATATGATTAAGATGTGCACACACTGCCTGTGGAGAAATTCCTTGTGCAGATTGTTAAGCCCTCGCCAGCTACCTACTGCCTTTCTTCCAACTAGCTGAGAACCCTCTGCTACCATGAATGCTTGCCTGCACCCCCTCTATTTCCCCTGTAATCCTGATTTCTGGGCCTCATCCTCCGGAAATTCTGTTTCTTTATTACTAATGTTGTGGCCCCACCCCATAACAAAGAAACAGAATTTCCAGAGGATGAGGCCCAGAAGTCAGGGTTTTAAAAAGATTCCCAGGTGATTCTAATGTGCAGCCAAGGTTGAGAACCACGGCCTTAGATGCTTCTTAAGGACCTAATTTGTGCAAGGCTGTCTACAAAATACAGGGGAAATAGAGGGGGTGCAGGCAAGCATTCATGGTAGCAGAGGGTTCTCAGCTAGTTGGAAGAAAGGCAGTAGGTAGCTGGCGAGGGCTTAACAATCTGCACAAGGAATTTCTCCACAGGCAGTGTGTGCACAGAGGGGAGAGAGTGGAACCAGGGACTCTGCTGGGGAAAGAAGGTTTGTTCTAAAGCTAAACTGCCCAAGAATGAAGGGACCTAGCCATCTCCCAAGAAAATTTTGTGCTTCCATGGCCCTTCATGTATATTTCATTTTTCCATTAATTATATTAACATATTTAAAAATATAACAAATATTTAAATGGTTCAGTGTTTTGTGATCAAATACATATGCAGTGGGAAAAAATTGAAAATACAGAATTTTAACAAACTCACTCATGCTCCTAGTCTTTAGAAGAAAGTCATTTAGATTTTTGTGCATTTTTCTGCATTCATATATACTTGGAATACACGCATATATATAGTTTATAAAATTGGTATTTTTTTTTGCCTTGTATTACAGCATAAGAATCTTACCATCAATATTCTTTAAAAACACCATTTCCTGGGTTGTAGATTACAGATTATTTTTTTTCTCCCTAGCTTTACTGAGATGTAATTGAAAAAATTATAAAGTGTACAAGGGGATAATTTGATATATGTATACATTGTAAAATGATGACAAATTAACATATCACCTGTTATCTGTGTGTGGTGAGAACTCTTACGATCCACTCCCTTAGCAAATTTCAAGTGTATGCTGCTATTAATTAGTTGCCCTACTGTACAGAATTTACTCATGTTTTACATGGAAGTTTACAGGCTTTGACCAACATTTGCTCATTTCCCCCTCCCCCAGCCCATGGCAACCATCTCTACTCTCCATTTACAGACACAGTAATTTAAAATTTTTAATTGTTTTTCAACCATTTGACAGTAATCATGAGCATTGATATGAAAGCTCTGGATTTGATCTATTTTAAAGCCTTAGCCAATTATGTAGGAAAGGAAACAATCCTGCCCTGGCTAGTGTGGCTCTGTTGGTTGGAGCATACTACCATACTCAGAGGTGGCAGGTTCAACTCCTGATAGGTCACATACCCAGGTTGTGGGTTCAGGGTACATACTAGAGACAACGAACTGATGTTTCTCTCTGTTCCTCTCTCCCTAAAAACAAACAAAATAATAAACATATCCTCTCCTGAGGATAAAAAAAAGAAAAAATACATATTGCTTGCACAGTATTTCAGTTTCTTTTCCTGGATTGAATCACAATAAATACTTCAACACAGCAAATAAGCTTAACTTTGATGTTCCTTGGGAAATACCTCCTGTTGCCTGAAGGAATTGACCTCACCAGGGCCCAACCGCTTCAGGCTGTATTCACTAATTCTCTGCATTCTAACAAACTGCATTTTTGGATGCAATTATCATAGGGCTTACAGAAAATAAATCACTATACCAAGATAAACACACCTCAATGTGAAGTTTTAAAATGCTTCCAGGAAGCCAGATAATGGTCTATTTATTAATAGCTCACTTAAAGATATTCTACATGGATTTTATCAAATACTATGGTCACAAATACTCAATGACAATCACCCGATTCTTCAAGGATCTTTCAAGACACTTGGGCTTTTTTGCTTTGCTGGGCCCAGATGTCAGTAAACAGAATGGTCAGTATGTAAAAGAAAAACTCCTGGAAGAGTATATTTTAAGAACAAGTTCACTTTTCTTCCTTTCTTTGCCTTTCCCAGCCCTCTGCACCATTCCTTTCGTCCTGTGGTTCTGACTTTAGTGGATAGCCACTTAGGGTGCTTAAGAGAGTCCCTAGTCCCATGCTCCCCATATTGACTGCAGATCTGGGGTGGAGCCCAAGATTTTGCCTTTGACAAGAATCCCCAAGGGATTCTAACACAGGTGAGCTGGACCTGGTTGCTGAGAAACACTCTTTAAGAACAGCTCTTCCTCCTGGATCACGTGAATGACACCAACCTCTAATTACCCAACATTTTATCATATATATAAATCTTCTCAAAGATAATTTCCTCAAGCACATCTTGATTTCAGTAGACCTGCCACCAAGGAAATCATCAGTCTTCAAGACTTGATCTACATCGAAAGTTGTTCAGATTTAGGCATCACTAGTGTATTAAAAAAAAAAAAAAAGTTCGACAGCATGTTAATCTCAGAGGTTTCCAACACATTTTATTTTGCAGACCACTGGATTGTAGTTGTTGAGGACCAACATCTGTATAAATCCCTATAAAATGTCCAATTAACTTCAGTTCTGTAGCAGCCTCTCAGGTACTGCACACCAACCTATGGCTTGAGCTCGTGACACATGCCAGACAGGCTGCTCTTGGGCTTCCGAAAGGGCGAGTGTCCATGGTAAAGCCTCTTCCAGGGCTTGCTCTCCCCAGTGGCTGTTTCCTTTGGCAAGAAGTTGATGGGTTCACATGGCTCTGGGGCCTGTATGCGGGAAGCATTTGGAAACTTGCAGCGAGGTGGTGCTTGTTCTCTTATGCAGACACTTGAGGGGTCAGTGCACTTGTGCTTAATGACAGGAATCCCTCCAGACCGCTTAGTAGGTTACAATATACGGAAGCCTATGCTTCTAGGTAACACAGATAAACACCTTTTTCAGATCGCCTATTTTTTCTAGAACTACAAAATTTAATTCAAGAAAATATAGGTCCCATGAAAGACTTAAAAGTTTTATAAAACTAAAATCTAGTTTTCCCCAATAAATTGTACTTTAGCCAAAACCCTCCCAATGCTTCTAAAATAATACTAAAAGGGGAATCTGTTATACAAGAGCAATAAAAAAAATTAAATATTTACTTGAATAACAAGTTGAAGTTCGAGCTGCAATGTTGGCAATGCAGACTTTTAACACATCACAAAAAGCGTGCACAAAATAGTTCTGGCGCAAAGGACAAAGTAATGCTCAGAATCAGGTTAAATAGCTGCTGATTTTAAGAAAACAAAAGGCCTGAAATCACTATACAAAATATAAAATGTATTATGCACTACCATCCACAGAACAGTCTTTATTATTGATTCTATTTAAAAATTATTTGTGTAATTATATATTGAATTGTAAATGAATATTATACATGAACCCTCCCCCCCTTTTAGAAGGCAATTTCTTGTTGCACTATAGAACATCTAATTACATTGCAAAAAGTATCCTGTTTTTGCTATTGATAAAGAATGCAGTTAATGACATTACTGTAAATATTAGGAAGGCTACAAAAAAGAAAAAAGAAAGACAATTTCCTTTTTATCTTCTAAGTGCTTTCCATGCAGAGTTAAGCACCTGCCTTGTTTAACTGAATGCATATTGGGAAACATCCTGGGTCAAAGAGATGCTCTTGAATTAGACGACGAACGAGGCTTTACAAATCAAAACTCAAAGGAATCATGCAACCTTCTAGATACTGGGATAGCACTGTGTCACCAATTCCATCTTTCCAGAATACCTTTCAAGACACTTAAAAAAGATCAAACTGATGATAAATATACATGAAATGAAAGACACAAACTGCAATTTGACACTACAACTGGTAATGTCTGTGCTATGTGAAAGCACCTTTAAAAGAGCCTATGCGGCAAGAGATAAGTGTCTAAAGATTCAAAATGAATCAACAGTATTGGATAACAATATAATTCTCAACTCAGAAGCTGCCTCAAGATTAGGTGCATCTTCAGTTAATGTAACAGGAAAAAAAGGCAATGGATTTTATCTTATTAATTGCATCCATTCACAAATAGACCTCAGGTCACCAGATGTGTAGACACAATGAGATTTTGTTGTTGTTGTTTATAGTCTTTAATTGAAATGCTGATAAAGGAAATAGATCTATTTAAAAACAAAACCAAATAGCTATTTCGGTCTAGATTAAGAGGTGGCACCAGGTGTGGGATTCACATTTTGAGTGGCCACCTGTGGTGCGACTTCGATGATCCGGGGTTTGTCTATGATTCTGGCTGTACGGTTGCCCTTCTCTACGATCCCAATAATCCATGCTTGGTGACCTTCACCATATTTGGGAGACTTTATCTCTGCACAGAACCGAGCTGCTTGCTCACGTGGTAAACAGATTAGAAGGCCTCCTGGCAAAGAAAAAATGATTATCATTAGTTGTGATGCTCTGTGAGCAGTTTCTCCGTCACTCTTTCCAAAAAAATCTTGTAGATCTACGCTCAACCAAGAACTTCTATCTTCAAGCTGCCCCTTCCAATGAAGCCTGTGCTGTTCTGCCTTCATCTATTCCAGATTAAACTGTAATTAAACTGTTTCTTGGAAAACTTCTATAATAAAAAACATATACACAATAACAAACTTTAAACTGTGAAGATGACTTACTTGTGAACCACTGCTGTGTAGGAGTAGGTGTTTGAGGCCTCAATCACATATGTGGTAGCTATTTTTTCCTACCACAGGGAAAGAAATACTTAAAAACATAAGCTTCCACCTGGCCGGTGGAACCAAGTGGTCACGGTTCAATTCCAGGTCAGGGCACATGCCCAGGTTGCAGGCTTGATCCTCAGTAGGGGGTGTGCAGGAGGTAGCTGATCCATGATTCTGTCATCATTGATGTTTCTATTTCTCTCTCCTCCTCCCTTCTTCTCAGAAATCAATAAAAATGTATTAAAAACAAGTTTCCTTTTTAAAAAATCCTCACCTGAGGATATGTTTTACTGTCTTTTAGAGAGGGAGGGAGAGAGAGAAACATCAATGTGACCTCCTGTATGCACTCTGATTGGGAGTGGAACCCACAACCTAGGTATGTGCCCTCACCAGAACTGAACCCACCACCTTTCGGTGTACAGAACTCTGATCCAACCAACTTAGCCACCCAGCCAGGGCCTGGCCCCTAAGTTTTTGTTTCTTCAGTTTCTTCTGGGATATCTTTTTCTCCTGTGCAACCTCCTCTTCTGGTTTAGGAACAATCTGCTCTATAAGTTCTGCACCCCATCTTGGGAGCTTTGTTCACCTGGATGTGCACAATTACCAGAGATTCCACATCTAAACCCTTAAGTTCAGCATTACTCTCTGCACTTTCAAGTATGTGTGGCAAAAATTCAGCACTCTTTATGGAAAGTGAACGTGAAGATTTGAACCTCTTGATTTGCACCGTTTTGTGGGGTTTTCTGGGAGAAGTGAATAGTGAACCATTTTTAGAGGTCACCTTAGGCCACTTTTGGGAAGAGGAAGCAGACTCTGCTTCTTTCTTAAAGACAGGAGCTTCTATGAAACTGAGAGACTTACCAGAGAACCACAGCCCTTCTGCAAATAGGTCATACAAGACTGACATGTGCGCAGGGCTTTGTGGTCACTGCCTCTGGCTGCACTCCAGAATCTTGAGAAGCTGTTATAATTATTGATGACCATGCCCACCTGTCTGACTGAACTGGGTTTCCTAGGGAACAGGTCTAGGTGTGTGTGTGTATATTTTTTTAATTGATTTTAGAAAGAAGGGGGGAGAGAGAGGGAGGGGGAGAGAGAGGGAGAGGGCCAACCAAGTAAGAAATACTAATTGGCTGCCTCCTGCACCTGCTTCAACTGGGGATGGAACCCACAACCTGGGTATGTGCCCTGATCTGGAATCGAACTCGCCACCTTTTGGTATATGGGATGATGCTCCAACCAACTGAGCCACACCAGCCATGGCTAGGCATGCATAATCCCTAGATAATTCAACTCTTTTGCCAGGATAGGGAAATTACTGAGGTACAATAAATCCTCCATTTTGTGGACCTTGACTTAACAGACTTCGGATTTAAGGGACAAAATTTCTGGTCCGTATGTCATATTTGAAAATTAACACTCTGTTAATTTTAAAGTGCTTTAACTAAGATTTGCTTATAATTAAATTAACGGGTTTTTTTGTTGTTATTAATTCACTATTACTTTATTTCATTTTTAAAAATATTTTTTATTGATTTCAGAGAGGAAGGGAGAGAGAGAGAGATAGAAACATCAATGATGAGAGAGAATCACTGATCGGCTGCCTCCTGCATGCACCCTACTGGGGATCAAGCTCGCAGCCCGGGCATTCGCCCTTGACCAGAATGGAACCCGGGACCCTTCAGTCCTCAGGTCGATGCTCTATCCACTGAGCTAAGCCATCTAGGGCAATTCACTATTATTTAAAACAAATTTTTGCAAATAGGTCATACGTTGGGAAAAACACTGACATAAATAAATATTATATGTCTACAACTATAGTCTACATATTGAAATCCAAGAGTCATAGCTCATAAACACTTGGTGAATGACTAGCATGTGATCACACTGCATAGCACGTAGCATGACTTTATACAGCAGTTTTTAAAAAATAGTTTTATTGATTTTTAGAGAGAAAAAGAGGGATTGAAACATCAATGTTCAGAGGTAATCATCAATTGGCTGCCTCCTGCACGCCCCCTACTGGAGATCGAGCCTACAACCTAGATATGGGCCCTGACCTGGAAGCAAACTGTGATCTCCTGACTCATGGACTGACGCTGGGCATAGGCAGCCCAGCAGTGTTAACATGTTGGGGCCGATGTTCCCATGTGTGCTAAGATGCCCCAGCCGTGAGCATCTGTTTACTCACAGTGACTGGTGAATGTACACACTCACTAGACCCATTCAGTATAAATTAAAAATTACTATAATACATATAGAAAACTTTTCTGTTAAACTTTTCATACATACTTAATTTTAATTACAAAAATCTATAAAAACAGGTAAACTGATTTTGTCAATTTTTCATATATGGGTTTGGAAAACCTACTTTACTATTATCAAGGAAAGAAAATAAAAATAAGAGACTGAAAAAAAAAAAGGATGACTTAAAGGATAAAATACAAGAGTGAAGGGGGGAGAAAAATGGGTCAAAAGAAAAAATGGCATTTTGGAAACATACTATACTATTTCACTGTTAAAGCAATTTTAGACTTTTTTTTACCCCCAAGGAAAAAACAGCCTGTTCAGTGTAAACTATGATTATTATTTTAAATGCCAGGTTTCCAATGAAAACTGAGTAGTGACTTATTTTTCCCCATAATCTTCCTTCTTCCCATTCTGTCACCAAACACAGGGAACAATGGACTTAACAAGACTGCTCCATCGCACACAGGATGGCGGGAGACTGGGAACCTACAGCACAAAGGGCTGAGAACATCTGTTGCTAAGACCACCAAGGTTATCAGCACGGACCTCACACAAAATGGGGTCATGCTCATGTGTTTGGCTTCTTCTTTCTCATGAAACTCTCCATTAGCCTCACTAATTTCTAATCCTCGGATTGGGGCCCAGGATCCTTGTACCTGATGTCTCCGGGCAGGTCCCATGCATGAGGCCAAACATGTTTCCGCAGGCCTTGCTCACAGCAGCCATCTTGGCCAGAACAGGGAGGTTGTGAATCACAAAGGACACCTCGTTCCTCTGCTGCTTAGCCAGGTTCTGTGCGTGGCCCAGAATTCCAAAGCCAGTGATGTCAGTGGCAGCGTGGGCATTGAACGTGTGCATGAGTCCAGCAGCTAAGAGACCAGAAAAGAAATTTATTATCTGGTGTAATAAATGGAGACTTTCTGAGAAAAACAAACAAAATCACCCCATCTTTCCTCAAGTCAAAATCTTAAATACACTTTGATCTCAAAATTCCTAATTGTCAGGGAGATTGGCATATCGAAATGAAAATGTAATTTTGAAAAATCAACAAAATCCATACAGAAATTGTAAAAGTTTATTTCAATTTCAACCACTTAGAACTATCAGCTGCTTCAATTAACAGTAACTTCTTAGTAAGCTAAAAAATCTGTATGGAAAAATTACAATCACAACAAAAGGTAAGCGTGTCTAAACCATCCTAAAATCAAAGAGGAGGACTTTTTTTTAAAGCACAACTTATTGATTTTTAAAGAGAGGGAGAGGAAGAAACATTGGTGCAAGAGTACATCAATCAACTGCCTCCTGCATGCCCCCTATTGGGGGATCGACCCAGCACCCCAGGAATATGGGCCCTGATCAGGAATCAAATTGGCAACCTTTTGGTGCCCAGGACAATGCCCAACCAACTGAGCCATACCATCCAGGGCAAACAGGACTTTTAAAGACTGACCTAAATTCCAGGCAATCTCGCTGTAAGTGGAAAGTTAATTTCTTACTTGAAAGGAAGGGGAAGGGAGAGAAATACCAAAGATGAGCATCACTGATCAATCAGCTGCCACCTGCAAAGCCCCTATTGGGAATTGAGCTTGCAACCTGGGCAAGTGTTGACCAGGAATTGAACTTCGACCTCCTGGTTCATAGGTTGATGTTCAATCACTGAGCCACACCGGCCAGGCTAATTTCTTATTTTCTAATTTTAAAAAAATTCTGTTTTTGGAGTTTTAGGTTTATAGAAAATTGAGTGGGAAGTGCAGAAGTTTCCATATACCCCCTTTCTCCTATTAATATTTACCATTAGTGTGGTACATTTGCTATGTGATGAGCCAATCTTGATACATTAACTGAATTTCATAGTTCACATTGGGGTTCACTCTTGATGTCTATACCAGTAGGTGTTGATAAATGCATATGTAACGTGTATCCATCATTACATTATCATACAGATAAGTTTCACTGCCCTAAAACTCCTGTGTTCCACCTATTCATCCCTCTCTCTTACTCTTGCTAACCACTGATCTTGTTACTGTCTGTAGTTTTACCATTTCCAGAATGTCATATAGTTGGAATTATGGTGCTTGGTCTTTTCAGATTGGCTTCTATCACTTAGTAATATGTGTAGGGTTCCTCCAAATCTTTTCATGTCGTAACAGCTCATTTCTTTTTAGCTGTCAATAATATTCCATTGTTTGGATGCACCAGTTTATCAATTCACTTACTGAAGGATCTCCTCTCAAGTTTTAATAATTATAAATAAAGCTGTGACAAACAACTTGTGCAGATTTCTGAGTGGACAGAAATTTTCCATTCATTTGGGTAAATACTAAGGAGCACAACTGCTGGATAATAGTATATTTAGTTTTGTAACCAACCGCCAAACTGGCTTCCAAAGTGGTTGCTCCATTTTGCATTCCCATCAGCAAGGAATGAGAGTTCCCATTGCTCCATATCGCTGTCAACATTTGGTATTGTCAGTGTTAGGCTTTTAAGTAGGCATGTAGTAGTATCTTGTTTTAAATTGCCATTCCCTAATTACATAGAATACCAGTCCTTTGTCAGAATTGTGTTTTGCAAAGATTTTCTTCAAGTCTGTGGCTTGCCTTTTTATTCTCTTAGTGTCATTCACAGAAGTTCTTTGTATGAATGAAATCCAACTTCAATTTTTTTCTTTTATGGATAGTACTTTTGGTGTTGTATCTAAAAGGCATCACCAAACCCCAGGTCACCTAATTTTCTTGTTATCTTCTAGGAGTTCACCAGTTTTGCATTTTACATTTAGGTCTATAATCCATTTTGAGTTAATTTTTATGAAAGGTATAAGGCTTGTGTCTATAATCATTTTTTGCCTGTAAATGTCCAGTTGTTTCAGCACTATTTGTTGAAAAGATTATCCTTTCTCCACTGAATTACCTTTGCTCTTTTGTCAAGGATTAGTTAACTATACTTATGGGAGTCTATTTCTGGACTCTCTAGTATCCTCACCTGAAGATATTTTCCCATTTTTACAGAGTGTGGAAGAGAGAGGAAAGACAGAGAGAAATACTGATGTGGGAGAAACGTATTGATTGGTTGCCTCCTGAATGCACCCTGACCAGGGCCCCAGCTGGGGAGAAACCTGCAACTGAGGTACGTGCCCTTGACAAGAATTGAACCCGAGACTCTTTGGTCCACGGGCTGTCGCTCTATCCACTGAGCCAAACCAACTATGGCTAGATATGTTTTTCTATTCTTTCACCAATATCACACTGTCTTGATGACTGTAGTTTTAGCTGTCACTGATGTTTACTACATCAAAGGAATAGCAACAAAATAGCAAATATGTAATTCAATCATTCTTCCTGCATTTATTAGATGTGACTCTTCTATAAAGAATTTTTTAAAAATGTATTTGCTTTTCCCCAAAGCACAGCCTATACAGGAACAGTAAAATGTGTGGTTGGTTCCTTTTATTTATTTTCAAACAAGTTGGTGCCCAGCAACTTCCAAATGTGACCAAAAACATTTTCATCTCTATGATGTCATTGATTTTTAGATCCTTGATCTACTTAACTGACTGTGTCACTCTTCTTAATACTCACGTTGCCCAGCCCTTCCAATTTGACTGGTGGGCGCCTCTGAGTTATGTGAAGTGACGTAACAACAGCTGTTGGTAACACCATTACTTTCAGGCATAGGATGTCCTAGGCTTATCTTTTGTATTTCTAGTCCGTTAGAATCAGCCATTTCCCCAAGGAATCCTAGCATTTTTTGTGGAAAATGATAATTTTCAGATCACAATGATGGCAGTAGGTATTCATTACTAACGGGTTATCATTGCTTCAGACCTTTTCGGTAAGACTTGGAAGTAAGTTTTTGTTTTTTGTTAATCCTCACTCAAGGATATTTTCCCATTGATTTTCAAAGAGTGGAAGGGAGGGGGAGAGACAGAGAAACAATGATGTGAGAGAGACACATCGATTGGTTGCCTCCAGCAAGAGTTCTGACCAGGCCTGGGGTTTGAGCCTGCAATCGAGGTACGTGCCCTTGATTGGAATTAAACCCAGGACCCTTCAGTCCCCAGGTTGACACTCTATCCACTGAGCCAAACCAACTAGGGCAATAGCATTTTAGAGGGGAAAATAATGCTGAGTTTTTATTGATAATTCCAAATTAAAGATTACAATTTTTACTTAGATTCTTTCATATAATTCTTCCCCACGTGGTTTTGTCATTAAGTTGGTATATATTAGGCAACTTAAAAAAAAAGTGGTTTGGATTTGTAAGATGTGCTCTTTTATTTAAAAAAAAATTTTTTTTTATTTGGAAGATTCTCAGCCTAACCAGATAGTTACTTTATTATTTTTAATTAAAAATTTTAACCTATAGAAAATGACATAAAAAATTCCAAAGTCAAACTTATGAAACAATGCATGTTCAGATTCTGCTTCCTCCCTAATTTCTTATATGTAACAATTTTTACTAATGATCTGTTTCCATTGCTTCTTTTTTAAAGTATAAAACACTCATTACTTCATATCCATATGAATACACAAAATATAGCATACTGTCTACATCATTCTGCCCTTGCTTTTTTCATTTACTCATATCCAAGATAGCTCCCTAGTAATAAAGACCTCTCATCCCTTTTCAAGCTACATGTGTAAATACAGACTAGATAATTCAGCTACCCATCCAAGGGCATGTGGATTGTTTGAGCAATTCTAGATAGTGCTTCAATGAATGGCCTTGTATACGTCATTTTATATTTTGGCCATTGTAACTTTGTGACATTCACAGAAGTGGGACTGATAGGTCAAATAAATGTATGCTTAATTTTTGCTAGGTATTACCAAATATTCCTCCACAAGCATTCTGCCATGTTTATCCCTACCAACAACATATAAAAAATAAGGATGGGGAAACATAAATACAGGTAAAAATAAATCCACTACCAATCACTTTCCCACTGTTAAATTACTCAATTTGAAGGACAAAAAAGGAAAAACACTCCTTAAATAGTTTAAATGACACAGGAAGAAATGAAAAGCCTTGGTTGTAAGTGCTGAGGCATCTGAGGACAAAGAATTAAATAATTACTATTCAACTTTGGAATACAGTCAAAAAACTATTCCTGGAATACAGGAAAAAAATGTATGGGAAAAAATCTTATCTCCAAATCAATTGCTCAAAAGTAGGCAAAAGATAAATTAACTATGATATATTTCTCTGATAGAACATTTAGCCATTAAAAGCTATGTGTACTAGAATTATAATGTAGAAAAAAGTGTTAGTAATATCCTATCTAATAAAGAGGTAATATGCAAATTGACCATCACTCCAACAGACAAGATGGCCACCCCCATGTGGTCAAAGATGGCCGACAGGGGAGGGCAGTTGGGGGGGACCAGGCCTGCAGGGGAGGGCAGTTGGGGGGGGACCAGGCCAGCAGGGGAGGGCAGTTGGGGGGGACCAGGCCAGCAGGGGTGAGCAGTTAGGGGTGACCAGGCCTGCAGGGGAGGGCAGTTGGGAGGGACCAGGCCTGAAAGGGAGGGAAGTTGGGGGGGACCCAGGCTGGCAGGAGAGGGTAGTTTGGGGCAATTGGGCCAGCGGGGGAGCAGTTAGGCATCGATCAGGCTGGCAGGGGAGTGATTGGGGGGAGATCAGGCTGGCAGCAGAAGCGGTTAGGGGCAATCAAGCAGGAAGGCAGGTGAGCGGTTGGGAGCCAGCAGTCCTGGATTGTGAGAGGGATCCCAGATTGGAGAGGGTGCAGGCTGGGCTGAGGGACACACCTCCACCCCCTGCACGAATTTCGTGCACTGGGCCTCTAGTTAAATAAATAAAAGCAGATTCCAAACACATATAAAATGTTCAACCACAAGTTTAAAATATTAACAATAAAACAAAAGTAAACCACTAACCAACCAAACAGAAAAAAAATCCCAGAAGAATACATAAAAATATTAACAGAAGCCGTTTGGGGGGCAGGGACTATGGACAATGTTTTTTTCTCTCCTTTTTTTCATTTTCTAAAAACTTTTCCATAATGAACTTTTTTTTTTTACAGAAAAAATATATACAATAAACAGGAAGAGAAAACATATTACAGAATTTTTTTAAATGTAGCACACTATTTACCAAGAAAAGTTCTCAGCAGCAACCCAAATGCCCAAAAGCAGGTGGCCAGATAAGTAAGTCACAGAGTGAAAAACTACACAGTGGAGATGATGAAGGTAATACAGGTACACACACCAGGGATAATGCTCAGGAACATTAAACAGTAAACAGCAAGAAAAACAGATACAGATATGATTCAATGAAACAAAAAATGCAAAACTAATTTACTGCTTAAGAATACAAGTCTATGTGATAAAAACTTTAAAAGCATGAGAATAAACATTAGATTCAGAACAATGGTTACCCCTAAGCAGGAACCTACAAACTGAATGTGAGGGGCACCTACGGGCTTCCAAGGCCACACTGTGTTTCTCATATGAGATGGTGGGCACATGGATGTTACATTGCTGTTCCTTAAGCCCTGCACATATTTTATTATTCGAGAAACACCTGTGTGGGTTGCTCTGTACAGATAATTAGGAAACAAACCAGCCTTAAAACAATTTTTTTAAATGTTTTATTGAGTCCAGACAGTGTGGCTCAATGGCTGAGCATCAACCCATGCACCAGGAGGTCACTGGTTTGATTCCCGATCAGGGCACATGCCAGGCTCAGCCCCCAGGAGTGGGCGTGCAGAAGGCAGCCTATCAGTTTCTCTCTCATCAATGTTTCTATCCGCTCTCTCCCCCTCTCTTTTCCTCTCTCTCTAAAATAAATAAAAACGTTTTTAAAATAAATTAAAAAATAAAATGTTTTATTGCTTTTTTTAGGGAGAGAGGAAGACAGGAACATTGATGAGAGAGAAACCCAGGCATGTACCCTGACTGGGAATCAAACTGGCACCTTTCTTTGGTTAGTCCTCACCTGAGGGTTTTTTTCCCCATTGCTTTGTAGAGATAGTGATGGGAGTGAGGGAAGGGGGAAGAGTGAGAGACACACACACACATTGATGTAAGAGACACATGGATTGGTTGCCTCTGCAGGTAGCAGTGATGGAACCCACAACCCAGATACATGCCACTGACCAGTAATCAAACCTGCGACTCTTCAGTGTGGAGGTCGATGCTCTAAGCACTGAGCCACATCGGCCAGGGCAAACTAGTGACCTCCTGGTGCATGGGACAACATTCAACCAACTGAGCCACACCAGCCAGGCTCAAACCAGCCTTTAGAATGTAAGCTCTAAGAGAGCAGGGACTTTTGTCTATTTAATCATTGCAGTCTCCCTAGCACTTGGAAGAGTGAAAACACACTATAGGTGCTCATTAAATAGAAACTGAGTGAAGAGAACTTTGTACACCACATGCTAGTCACTCTTTTTGGTACTTCATTGACATTTTTTCTTTTTAATAATCCTATGAATAGGATCCTGTCTTCCCCCTTTGGCTGAAAGGAAACACATAAAACAAATACATGTATATACTGCTCTCAATCCCAAAGGTGTCCAAAACCAGGGACCAATACAGGAGGATTTGCAGTCACTGGCCCAATGTGGACCATGATATGTTCCTCCAGCTAAGAATGGTCTTCTGAGACTGTATGTGGCCTGTAAAGCCTAAATATTTCCCATCTTGACCCTGTTCTGAAAACTTGCCGACCCCTGCAACAGACAACCTTCCGCCCCGATACCTGTTCTGTTGAGCCTTGCCATATTCATCATCGCCTCCTGGTATGCCAACTCCACATCTTCTTGAGTGACCACTAGTTTAATTTTATTCCACTTTTCAGGCTAATATAGGAACAAAGGTGAGGGAGAAAAGAGGGGGGTGGAAGAATGTGATTAACCTTTACTTCTAAGGACTGAAAGAAAAAGCCCATTTTTCTCTAGTCAACCTATAGGGAATTTTACTTTTCTAATTTTGTACGCAAAATTAAATTTTCTAACTCCCCCCCACCCCCGCCCCAGAACTATTATTTTAGGTGTCCATTAAACATATCACTGAGGTATCTTTTGTGTTCTTGACCGACATTTCTGCAGTCAAATACTATACTGCAATTTATTGGCTAGTAAAAGCAGCAGGACATATGCCTGCAGTGCGCATGCCATAAAAGGTATTGCATGGGCAGCTTCTCTGTGGTAGGGTGTAGATCTCACATGAATAGCTCTGAATGTCCTTTGGTTTGCCTCTCCATCTCTCCTATAAATCTGATGGCTTTATTTTTCATATAATTATACTGTTATTGACTTTACCTAATTCTGGATCAAAGCATCTTATAGACAAACTAGGGGCCCGGTGCACGAAATTCGTGCACTGGGTGTGTGTGTGGGGGGGGGGGGGGGAGAGTGTCCCTCAGCCCAGCCTGCCCCCTCTCACATACTGGGAGCCCTCAGGCGTTGACCCCCATCACCCTCCGATCGCCTGATCGGCCCCTTGCCCAGGCCTGACGCCTCCGCCAGAGGTGTCAGGCTTGGACAGGGGACCCCCATCTCCCCCCGATCACTGGCTCTGGCCCCCGCCCAGGCCTGAGGCCTCTGGCCCAGGAATCATGCCTGGGCAGGGGACCCCCATCTCCCTCTGATCGCTTGCTCCACCCCCCGCCCAAGCCTGACGCCTCTGACCCAGGCTTCAGGCCTGGGCAAGGGGACCATCATATCCCCCCAATCCCCGGCTCCGCCCCCCACCCAGGCCTGATGCCTCGGCCAGAGGAGTTGACCCTCATCACCCTCCGATCACCAATCACTGGATTGGCCCCTTGACCAGGCCTGAGGCCTCCGGCAGAGGTGTCAGGCCTGGGCAGGGGACCCCCAGCTCCCCGCGGTTGCAGGCTCCGCCCCTGCCCAGGCCTAACGCCTCTGGCCTAGGCGTCTGGCCCAGGCAGCGGGGACCTGCAGTGGCAGCGGGGGGCGCCGCGATCGTGGGCTTCGCTTTAGGCCCAGGCAAGGGACCCCTAGCTCCTGGGACTGCCAGCTTCGACCGTGCCCAGCTCCCATCGCTGGCTCCACCCCTACTTCCTGCTATCACTGGCCAGGGCGGCAAAGGCGCCTGATTCTCCGATCATGGCTGGGGGGGCAAGGCAAAGGCGGCCCCAGGGCCGCCTTTGCCCTGCCCCCCAGCTCTTAGCTCCCCCCTGGGTTTCCCATCACTGTCAGTGGCAGGGGGCTTCTTCCTGCTTTCCCTTTCGCCTCCCTGCATTGTGCCTACATATGCAAATTAGCCGCCATCTTGTTGGCAGTTAACTGCCAATCTTAGTTGGCAGTTAATTTGCATATAGCCCTGATTAGCCAATGAAAATGGTATCGCCGTACGCCAATTACCATTTTTCTCTTTTATTAGTGTAGATGAATGGGGAAAGCAACTTTGATTGCATTAGCACTAAGGACAGTCATAGTAACCACAAAGGATGTATCATAAAAGGAAGGAGAAAAAGGTGTTTCCCTTTTCCTCAGTTGATTTTCAAAGAAGCCAGCACCATGATTATGGGTTCTTTTTTTTTTTTTTTAATCCTCACCAGAGGATATTTTTTCCCGTTGATTTTTTAGAGAGGAAAGGAGGGAGGAGGGGGAGAGAAGGAGAAAGAGAAACATCAACGTAAGAGAGACACATCGATTGGTTGCCTCCTGCACACGTCCCTACCAGGGTTGGAGAACCTGCAACCCAGGTACGTGCCCTTGACCAGGAATCGAACCCTCGATCCTTCAGCCCGTGGGCTGATACTCCAACCACTGATCCAAACCGGCCAGGGCATGATTACGGGTTCGTGATAGATTGTCATCATGGTCCATTAATGGCCATAAGTCATACATGCATTCATTTATCTTTTAATGATACCCAACAATCTACCACTAAATACAACAAGTCTATGTGTTCCTCCCTAATCCCACGGCTCCCCAACTCTTCCTCAGAGGTAACAACTGCTCTAAATTTTATACTCGTCATTCCCTTTTCTTTCAAAAAATAGTATTCTCATACATATAGAAGCCTACAATATGCTCTTTGGTTGCTTCTGACTTTTATAAAAAGGGTATTGTGCTACATAGTCTTTGGAACTTTTTTTTTTTATGCTCAAAATTGAAAAAACAAGGTATAAAAGCAAAGGAGGTGTCAGTTTGGGGGTGAGGTGGGGAGGAGAGGTCCCAAACCCCTCATTTTTTATGCCCCTCTGCCACACCTGTTTCCAATTGCCTTGCTGAATTACTCAGATCTGACTGACTGAATTGCAAAGCAACTCTGTGGATCACTACCCTGTAATGGCCTTCCAATTAGATTTACAGATGATCTTACTTGATGAGAAATCTCCCCATCATCACTGAATGAGAAGGGAAAAATGACTAGACTGTGGCAGCCTTAGAGATGTTCTCTACTCTTTATATCAATCCAACACATACTTGGTTATAAATAACATAAAATTGTTTTTCTTTTTTAACTGTTTATCAGGACTGGTAGTTTCAGATGATAGTTGTAGAAATTAAAAGCACCAAGATATGTGAGATATACCACAAATCATATTAATTTTTGAGTTGTAATCACAATGGAAACTCACTGCCTCACAGATTCTCTTTATGAATCTTCGCTAAAGCCCCAAGCTGGGGCTTACCTCCTTTAAGTATTCAGTACATGATATCCTGATTTAATAAAAAAAACCAAAACAACCATGGACAATTCCTAGTATTTCTATAGGGCGTGACTGATACTAAACTCCCTGGCAGTGACACTAAAGGAGCTCCTTTTTAGAGGACAAGCTGGTGACATTTAGAAGAGCTAGACCTGAAACATGTTAAAACATGTTCAAGGGCTTCCTGTATGGATAAGAAGTGGCACTTACTCCAGGAGCAGATACGGCTTAGATTAAAGAGATACGTGATCTGAATGCAATGAAAGCCCTTTTCTCCAAATCCCACAAGGAAACTACCACAATCCTGAAAACTTCTATTCAGTCCCCCCGCTCCCCGGCCGCAGGCATGGCTACTCACAATATCCAACCACTGGTGCACAGCCACGGCCACTTGCGTCCCCAGGGGCTTGGTCAGAACCAGCACATCCCCAGGCACTGCGTTATCCGGCCTGAAAAAAAAGAACAAGGGCATGGTCTGGCCAAATGAACCAAGAAGGTGAACTTATCATCAGTTAAACAGGAGAAAGAAAAGGCTGGTAAAAAACAGTGCATTTGCAAGCACTTACATTTAAGCCACAACTACCAAGTGTTGCAGCTTTGCAACTTGCTACTGAAGCTACTACTACTGGAACAAAAACATTGAAAGGGAATAGAAGAGTCTGCCAATTACCTATTAGATCCAGCCCTCCAACAAAATGTATAAAAAAGTAAATCACTTAGCCTTCAAAGGCAAAAGGCCTGATCAGGCCCTGATTCAGCCATGCTAGTGTGTAATTTTCAATACAGACCCACCATGCTTCTGAGGCAATAAGACTTTTGAAACAGATTGTTCCTCAGGCTGTGGGATTTGGCTCAAATTGTGGTGGTCTAATGTTTTGGTGATTTCAGCATCAAGTTTCAAACTCAGACTGACCAGTAATAAGTTTCATATTTGGCACTCAGATTACTGAAGACTGGTACAAATGGTTGTCTCCAGGAAAGGAAATGGCTAAAAAAAACACATTAAAAGGTACTCAATATCATTAACCACCAGGGAGATGCAAATCAAACCACTGTGGGTATCACCTCAACCCACTAGGATAACTATTATAGAAAAAATAAAATAAAAACAGTAACAAATAGTGGAGAGAATGTGGAGACATTGGAATCCTCCTACATTGCTGCTGGGAACCAGTTTGACAGTTGCCACATGACCCAGTAACTCTGAGGTATATATACCAAAGAGAATCAAAACATATGTTCATAGCAGCATCATTCATAAATAGGTGGAAAAAAACCCAAAGATCTATCACCTATAAATAAACTGTGGTATGTCCATGCAATGGAACATTATTCAGCCATAAAAATGAATGAAGTACTGATACATACTACAACATGGGTGAAACTTGAAAGCATTATGCCTAAAGAAGCCAGACACGAAACACCACATATTATATGATTCTATCTAATGAAATGCCTAGAATAGGCAAATCCAGAGACAGGAAGTAAATCAGTGGTTTCCAGAGAATGGAGGGAGAAGGGAATTGGGAGTGACTGCTTATGGATATAGGACTTCTTTGGGGGTGGGGTTGGGGGGAGAATTGATCGGTATATTCTGAAATTGGATAGTGATAACGGTTACACAATCTTGTGAACACACACAAAAACAATGAATTCTATACTTTAAAATACTGGGTTTTATATTATATAAAATTTCACTATATGTATTATACTTCAACTAAAAATACTAATAACTTTAAAAAAAAGAAGTCAAATACTGATACATGCTACAAAATGGATGAACCTTAAAAATATTATGCTAATATTATGTAAAGTAATAGAAGCCAGGACAGCTAAGGGCAATGGGGTTTCTTGTTGGAGTGATGAAAATGTTCTAAAATCGACCCTGGTATTGGTTGCAAAACTGTGAATATTACCAAAGGCCATTGAACTATATACTTTAAATGGGTGAATTCTATAGTATGCAAATTATATCTCAATGAATCTATCTTAAGAAAAGAAAGAGAACCAGGCCAGGTGACATGGAACAAAACCAACTTACATGATGAATTCATTGGGCTGGCAGACAGTTGTAGCCACTCCTCCCAAAACAATCCAGGGGTTTAACACTGTTTGTCCACCCGTTACAGACGTTCCTGCCTCCTCTGCTGCATCTTTAAAACCCTGTATAATTAGGGGCATCACTTTATCCCTTTCCTAGGGTTTAAAAGGACACAAAGTAAAAGTCACATAATTCAGTTCAAAACCAAGAAAAGAGTCTACACTTGTAGTTATAAAGAGGATCATAAAACCCTAATGGATGTCCTTAAAGTTCACAGACTGTACAGGCAATAAGAAAGGCAGATGGAATAGTTTACACTAAGCCATTTTATCAAGAGCTGGAAGATATTCCAGGTTACAATGTGAATGAAGCCCGGACAACAGAGAAATAAGAACTGGAATGTGATTGGGTGTTCAGGGCTACCTGAAATCTAAGCCAACTCTTTAAATGGTCCTTAGGAACTCTAAGACTCATTTAATATGTACCCACCACCCTCCCCCAAAGGGCTGTGTGCAAACAATGGCTCAAATGCACATTTGTGCTGGCAGAAAAGGGCCTACTGAAAACTCTCTTTTCTAAGAGGCAGGACAAACTTCTTTTGGGGGACAAAAACAAGTACCTTTCAAAAATAATCTAAGAGAGAATTCATCTCTGGGTCAGAGAACAGGTACAGGTAGCAAGGCTATAGATACTGCCAGGTAAGCACGGAAATACACGTGACACCCCAGCCACATCACTGTCTTACATCAGTGCCCAACCAGCGACCAAAGGGCCTGGCCCTTGCGGGGGCCGCATGCCCTGGGTCTGTAAAGCTAGTCCAGTCCACAGGCCTGGCATGAAGGTGCTATTACTGTGGCCTAGATTTTAAAACAAACCTAAATGTCTTGGCTTTAGTCTACCCAGAATAAAGGGAAGCAGGTGGTGGAAATCAAAGTATGAATAGGCCAGACTACTTTAATTCACTAATAACTGCCAAAAAGTGGAGAAAAGGATGAAATATGGAAGCCATGCAGCCTGGGCTCCTCACTTTACAGATGGGAAAAGAAGGGCTGACCAGCCAAGTGAAGTGACCAAGACAACAGACAGTAAGCAGCTGGCCCATCTCCTACTTACCCTATCGGTCATTTTATTACTGATTCCAAGGAGCATCAGCATATTGTCACATTCTGTGACCCCCATTGCATAGAGGTCACTGAGTACATTGGCACATGCTATCCTGCCCTGGAAGAAAGCAGAAACATGAAAAAGGGCAAGAGGAGGATGGGGACTTCCCATTTGTTGAAACAAAGGGAGCCTACAGAATACCTCCCAAGAGAACCCAGGTACTTTCCAGGAATAGCAGCTACTGGGATGGGGTCCTGTTTCTGTGATTTGCAGACTGGTTACCTATCCTTAATCACAGAACCACTAAGCCATTCACTTTTTCCAAGTTATTCCCGTTCCCACCCTTCTTTCTCAGGCAATTCCCATTCTAAACACTGGGAGAAGGCTACAGTTTATTTAGATGGAAAACGGGGAGTGGGAAGATGTCAGGGTGAGCAAGGTTGGAGGGATAATCTGGGAGGAAGAGCTGTGGAGTGAAAACATGTATCTGAAAGCAAACTTGGAAACAGCCACTTATCCTAAACAGATTCTGAAAAAAAAAAAAAAAAATGTGAACTTTACTGATTATAGAAGATGATTTCTATACACTTGGATGGAGAAATTTTTGTACCTTCTTTTAACCGAGGCAACAAGTGGTTTACAACTTGGGTGCCAAGTGCTAGTTAGGGCTACAGTGGGTTCGCTCGGATGCTTTAAGGAGATGCTGGAAAAGGGATGAATTCTGGTTCGAGCTACTTTTGCCACCTGGTCAGGTGGGACACCTGGGGTGTGGCATACCTCAGCCTCTCAGGAATACTGCTTTAGAGGAGAGAACAGATGGATGTGTGGAGGGAAAACAGGTTTCTATTAACCTGTGTGCCTGTCACTGGCACCCCGCCCCCACCCCCATTTAGCTGCCTCATGGCCCAAGTCTCTCTGTGAGCAGCTTGATCCTAGTGCCCTTGGCACACAGGAACTTGGATCCAGCAGTTCAGAAAATCTTCTACACAGTGAGTATATAACACAATTGGGGGTGAGAATGCCTAGAATCAGAATAAATGGTCAAGAAGTTAAATTGTGATGAGCTCTATTCTGGACGGAAAGATCTAGGATTAGACCTACCTATACAAGGTATGGCAACATCTCTGGCCTGAAGCACAGGAATGAGGGGTTTACAAATATCAAAGAAAGAAAAAAAATTACAAACATGCCAGTCAACAGACAGTTAGTAGACAGCAGGTGTTCTTGCACAAAAGAAGCAGAGGAATTTCTGCCTAATTGCTCACATGCAATACCAAAGATGAGCAGGAAACAGATCAAATGGTTGCAGTTGCAGGAGTCAGATCAGTGGTGGGATGAGAACAATTTGAATATAAAAAAACTAGAGGCCTGCGCACAAAAATTTGTGCAGTGGTGGTGGTGGGGTCCCTCAGCCCGGCCTGTGCCCTCTCGCAATCTGGGACCCCTCAGGGGATGACCATCTGCTGGCTTAGGCCCGCTCCCCCGGGGATTGGGCCTAAGATGGCAATCAGACATCCCTCTGGCAGCCCGGAAGCCCTTGGGGGATGTCCACTTGCCAGCGGGGAGCAGGCCTAAACTGCAGTCGGACATCCTTAGCACTGCTGAGGAGGCAGGAGAGGCTCCCACCACCACCGCTGTACTGGCAGCCATCTGCCTGGCTTGTGGCTGAGCAGAGTTCCTCCCATGGAAGAGCGCCTTGACCACCAGAGGGCAGCTCCTGCATTGAGCGTCTGCCCCCTGGTGGTCAGTATGTGTCATAGTGACCAGTCATTCCCAGTACTTCTGCTGTTAGGGTCATTTTGCATATTACCCTTTTACTATATAGGATAGAGGCCTGGTGCACAGGTGGGGGCTGGCTGGTTTGCCCTGAAGGGTGTCCCGGATCAGGGTAGGGGTCCCGCTTGGGTGCCTAGCCAGCCTGGATGAGGGGATGATGGCTGTTTGCAACTGGTCACACTCCCTTCAGGGTGGGGGTCCCCACTGGGGTGCCTGGCCAGCCTGGATGACAGGCTGATGGCTGTTTGCAGCTGATCACACCCCTTTCAGGGTGGGGGTCCCCACTGGGGTGCCTGGCCAGTCTGGGTGAGGGGCTGAGGGCTGTTTTCAGGCTGACGGGTGCCTGAAGCTCCCAACCTCTCCTTTTTTTCTTTTTTTATTCTGGGATTTATTTACCTTCTATGGCTGTCACTGGAGCTGAGAGCCAGATTTAGCTCTGAGGCTCGGCTCCAGCCCTGAGACCTCGGCTGCAGAAAGCAGGTATCTGGTTTGTTTGGGTTCTATAATTGTAACACTGTTTCGGTCCTGCTTGCTCCAGCTCTGCGGGCTGAAAGCAGGTTTCTGGAGCTTGTTTAACTTCTATAATTGCAACAATGTTTCTTAGAGTGCAAGCTCAGAGGCCAGCAGCGGCAGGTGGGGAACCTTGGCTTCCTCTATCACTGGAGCAAGCAAGCCTCCTGTTCGCTTCAGCTGCCTGGCTGCCGGCCCCCATCTTGGTTGGCAGTAATTTGCATATCTCGCTGATTAGCCAATGGGAAGGGTAGCGAAGTTATGGTTAATTACCATGTTTCTCTATTATTAGATAGGATAAGCACATGCGCGTGCGCTTGCGCGCACACACACACACACACACACAGCCACAACCCAAAACCAACTGAACAGCAGTTCGAGATGTAAAAACATATTAAGTCAAACTTACCATCATGTAAGGGTCATCGACGATAGGATAAATGTAATCTGTGGTTTGCACCAAGGAAAGACCACCATGCCTCAAAGGAATGACACAAGTATCCATCCCAATGCCTGCAAAGATGGAAGTCATCATAATCCACAAGTCAACAGGAAACGCCATTTCATCTTATGCCATCAGTGTTCTGAATAGGAGAGTTTTGTATGAGATACTTACGGAACACTGCATGTTGCCAATACAGCAATGTGTTTCCTATCAAGAAGGATAACTGAAATAAATGTGAAACATAACTAGCTAAAGATAGAAGAGTAAAATTTGTTAGTCATGAAGACTCACATTCAATATGCTATAATTTTAGCCCTTAATAGTGCCTTGAACAGATTCTTTCCTTTGTATTACTATATCATGTGACTGGCACCATACAGAATTTCTTTAAAGATGAGAATAGCAGAAATGGAACTTGGGTTGTTTTATCTATAGCTGATTTGAGTTTATCTTTAGGCATTACTGTTTTCCCAACAGACAATCTGTAAAATATTTTATACACATAAAACGGTATTATTACTTCCACATTTTAGTCAAACATGAAAACAATTAGAAAAAAAAGAAGACAAAGCCAGAATAGAAATTCATCATTTCCAACCAAGCAAGTACATAAACACTGCGGTACCTAAAAGCATTTTTAAAGAGGAATCCTGACATATGTCACTTCTACTAATTTATAAGATGAAGGGGGGAAATGTGCTAAAAAGCCTGTCAGAAGTATTTCAATTTATTAAAATTGTTGCTAAACTTTTAGAATAAAATATAGACAATGGATAGGCTGAGATATAAATCTCTTATCCTGAAATTAGTTTAAAAACCATCTCCTGTAACTTATATTTCTTTGTAATGCAGGAATTTTACAAATTCAATTTGGCCTTCCCACCAAGTAGGCTGAATAGGGTACTTTCCTACACCTCTCAAAAGGATACCACCTGCTCTGACTTCACCTGTGCAGTCAGTCCATCAACCAAAAGCAGAGAAAAAGGCACGATGAAGTACAAAAGGAAGCAAGAGGATGACACCCTCTCAACTCAGAATTCCAAAGGAAACAAGAATAAATCATATTGAACCAAATGAAACCAGGACTTGTGTACCATTCATATTTTGCCTAAGTAAAATGCTGAAGCACAACTAGTTTAGCACCACCACAGCAATATACCTAACAGAACCCAGGATAGAGGAGCACCTTTTATTCCCCAGGTCTTAGTCCATTATTACTAATGCAAAAATAAAATCAAGTAAGTTCATTAAAAAGTCACGAACACTGTGAAGACAGGCTGATTTTTCCCCCCTACTACACCAGATAGCAAACTCGTGGTGGAAGATTGTTAGGAAATAGAGAGTTTAGTTTTAGAATGGCAAGTCTCACAAATATAAGACAATAGAACCCACTTTACCAGTGATTGGTTTTCATGTGTATTAGACAAGGATGTGTGCAATGACTCATTTAAACCGTGTATATGTGCAGACTCTCAGAAATTTCATTTAACAACTGTTCTTTAGCATTTAAGTGGAAATAGAGCAAGAACCACATTTAACATACTGATTCTCCCTAAACTGATCATTCTAACTGGTTTTTCCAAGTGTATTACTATTTATTTTGGAAATTAGTATAGTTTTTTTAAGTTCTTATATAAATTATAGGATTACAGAGAGAGACACTAAAAAACAGTTGCTGAGCCCTAGCCTGTTTGGCTCAGGGGATAGAGTGTCGGCCTGGACTGAGGGGTCCCAGGTTTGATTCCACTCAAGGGCATGTGCTCAGGTTGCGGGCTCGATCCCCAGTAGAGGATGTGCAGGAGGCAGCTGGTCAATGATTCTCTCTTATCATTGATGTTCAATCTCTCTCTCCCTCTCCCTTCCTCTCTGAACGCAATAAAAATATATTTAAAAAAAAACACAAAAAAACCCCACAGAAAAGATATAATCTATTCAAAGCATTACATAATTTACATTATTTAAGAAAAGTCGCTGAATGTTAGCTTTGTTTTTAATTTCAGTTATCTTACATTCGTATTACATATATCTGATTTCTAAGGTTTTAAATTTCTACTTATAACTAGCATCAGAGCATTTTAACTGATGACTCTTGAGCATTTTCCGAGGGATGAATAGAAGCTCACATTATCCCCATTTCTTCTTTCATAAGCTACTAACTACATGTGGTCATGGTGCATGTGAAATGTGCTTATTGAGATACATAGTAAGTGTAAAATACTTATCAGATTTTACACACTTAGTACCAAATACCCCAAATCTCATGTTTTATATTAATTGTTGAAATAATATTTTATATGATTAAATGAAATATATCAAAATGAATTTCACCTAATTCTGTTTTTTTTAAATGTGACTACTAGGAAATTTAAAATTACACATATAGTTTACATGTTTCTTTTGGACAGTACTGGCCCACTGTAACTGGTTTACAAATCACCTATCAAATTTCAAGGAAGAAAGAAAGTGTGAGCCTGAGATGGGCCATGGGCCTGAAAGAACTAGATAGAATATCAAGGTGAAAGAGAGAGAGACAACTCAGGTTGAGGGTAAGTGGTAACAAAGGGAAATTCTCAAATACCAATCTGAGCAGAGTATGTTCAATTATCAGTGGGGAACGGGGAAGTCTAGTTTTTCAGCAAGACTAAAAACATTCATCAAAAAAACCCAAATCATCATACCATCACCAGGAATGAATACTTGACAGCTCTTAAGTACCAGACAATAGATGTTCCAGGTTCTCAGATACACTTATTTTAACATTTCTTTAGTTAGAATACATCCAATATGCATACATTTAACAACAGTTATGGTTTGTCCTTCAATTAACAGCATCTTAGAATTCAGGAAATATGACCGCTTTTAGAAAAAAATTTAAAAACAGATAAGCACGTTTGTGTGGATGAATTTATAGACAAACATTCATACATGAATTTATAAACAAAGATATATATATATATATATATATATATATATATATATATATATTCTACACTAATAAAAGACAAAGATGCTAATTGACCGTACCTTCACTATGCCCACCAGCCAATCAGAGCGGCTATATGCAAATTAACCCAACCAAGATGGCGGTTAATTTGCATATACTGGCTGGGAGTGAAGACTGAAGACGACATGGAAGCGAAGTGCTGCAGAAGGGAGCAAAGTAGAGGCGGTGGAGACAGGAACAGAGCCAAGGCGGCGGAGGCGGGAGGGAAACCAGCCGGGCAGCAGGTTAGGAGGGAAGCCTGCCTCAGAGGGTTTCGCTCCCTTCTCTGCTTCGCTCCAGCCGCAGGAAGTCCTATTCTTGCAGGAATCTTCCTGCAATGGGCCTCTAGTGTGTGTGTATACACACACACACACACATATATACATAAATATATACTACAGGCCCGGTGCACAAAAATTTGTGCACTCGGGAGGGAGGGAGGGGTCCCTCAGCTCGGCCTGTGCCCTCTCGCAGTCTGGGACCCCTCGGGAGACAATGACCTGCTGGCTTAGGCCTGCTCCCGGGTGGCAGAGGGCAGGCCCAATCCCTAGGTGCAGCCCCTGGTCCAGCTCAGAACAGGGCCGAATGGGGAGTTGGGGCGCCGCCCCCTGTCATGCACAGAGCAGGGCGGATTGGGAGGTTGCGATGCCACCCTCAGTCACGCTAAGGGTAGGGCCGATTGGGGGATTGGAGCACCGCCCCCCGTCACACTCAAGGCAGGGTCGATGGGGAGGTTGCGGCGCCACCCCGTCACGCACAGAGCAGGGTCGATTGGGGAGTTGGGGCGCCGCCCCGTCATGCACAGAGCAGGGCGGATCAGGAGGTTGCGATGCCACCCTCAGTCATGCTCAGGGTAGGGCCGATTGGAGGGTTGGGCACCGCCCCCTGTCACACTCAAGGCAGGGTCGATGGGGAGGTTGCGGCGCCACCCCGTCACGCACAGAGCAGGGCCCATCAGGGGGGTTGGGGCTCCTTACCCTGTCACGCACAGAGCAGGGCGGATCAGGGGGTTTGGGCGTCACCCTCTATCACCCACAGAGCAGGGCTGATCAGGGGGTTGGGGTGCCGCCACTCTCACACTCAGGCAGGGCCGATGGGGAGGTTATGGCTCTACCCTGTCACACACAGAGCAGGGCCCGTGGGGGGAGGGGGGGTGTTGGGGCGCCGCACCCTGTCACACAGAGAGCAGGGCCGATCAGGGGGTTGGGGTGCCTTCCCCTGTCACGAACAGAGCAGGGCGGATAGGGAGGTTGTGGCCCCACCCCCTGTCACACACAGAGCCGCAGGGTGATCAGGGGGTTTGGGCGCTGGTCCCTGTCACACTGATCCCGGTGCCGGGAGGCCTCACGGCTCCGCTGATCCCGGTGCTGGGAGGCATATTACCCTTTTACTATACAGAGGCCTCGTGCTGGTTTGCCCTGAAGGGTGTCCTGGATCAGGGTGGGGGTCCCCACTGGGGTGCCTGGCCAGCCTGGGTGAGGGGATGATGGCTGTTTGCAGCTGGTCACACACCCTTCAGGGTGGGGGTCCCCACTGGGGTGCCTGGCCAGTCTGGGTGAGGGGCTGAGGGCTGTTTTCAGGCTGGCGGGTGACTGACGCTCCCAACTGCTCCTGTTTTTCTTTTCTTTTTTTGTATTCTGGGCCAGCTTTAGCTCTGGCTCCAGCTCTGAGGCCTCTGCTGCTGAAAGCAGGTATCTGGTTTGTTTGGGTTCTATAGTCGAAACACTGTATCAACTCCAGCTCTGAGATCCCGGCGGGCTGAAAGCAGGTTTCTGGGGTTTTGTTTAGCTTCGATATTTTTAACTATGTTTCAAACTGCAAGCTCAGAGGCCGGCAAGGCAGGTGGGGAACACTGGTTTCCTCCGTCACTGAAGCTAGCAAGACTCATGTTAGCTTCAAGCTGCCAGCCGCCATCTTGGCTGGCAGTTAATTTGCATATCTCGCTGATTAGCCAATGGGAAGGGTAGCGGATGTACACCAATTACCATGTTTCTCTTTTATTAGATAGGATATATAATACTTGGTGCATGAACATACAAGTTCTGGTACAATAATTTATTATCCCGTTGTATAAATCAGAAAACTGAGGCATCAGGAGGATTAAAAACATGCAGAGTAACATTAGTGACTAGTAAGTGACTGTGTCAGGATATAAATCTAGATCTGATTCCAAAGGAAAGTTATGCCATCAAGATATACCACTCTGTACTCAATTTTAATACTATGCTTCCTTTAGCATCTATTTGCTTGTAACCTGGGGTCCATAGCTACACCTACCAAATGCCATAAGGACAAATTTTGTGGATGTGCATTTTTCTGGGAAAGGGGCAGCTTTCATTTACTTCTCAAAATCCCTATGTGACCAAAGCCCATTGCTTTTGTGTTCTTTTCCCTGCCTCTTTCCTTGCTGGTGATATCTGTCCCTTTTTGCCACTGCTAAGGATTATAGGTGGTGCAGCTCCTCTGCCCACTTTGAACACGTTTGGACTTAGAAACCAGATGACAGAGAGAAGAGGAATGGGAAAATGTGGATTCCAGATCTGGACCCTGGCCAAACATGATGAGGCTGCTGAAAGGAGCAAATGATCCTACCCCTACCCATTATCTAAGCACTTAACGGTGCACGGCATGTCCAAGTGCTCAATAAGGTCAACAGGGGAAGTTATAAAAAGAAACTATTACTTTATCCACAGGTTTTTAACTGCATTGTTTTTGCCCCATTCAGCAACTTATTTTTCTTGACAAAGTTATTTAAGAGTTTTTTCAGTATACAGATGTTTCTCAACTTATGATGGTGCTACATCCCAATAAACCCATTGTAGCTTGAAAATATCCTGTCAAAAATGCCGAACATCATAGCTTAGCCTAGCCTACCTTAAACATGCTTAGAACACACACAATAAATACACTGTAGAGTATCAGTTGTGTCCCCGTGTGATATCCTGGCTGACCGTGACTATGGCTCACTGCCTAGCATCACAAGAGAACATCATACTGCATATCACTAGCCTGGTTTTGAAAAGATTGGAATTCAAAATTCCAAGTACAGTTTCTACTTGAATGCTTTTGTACTATCATAAAGTAAAAAAGTCATGAAATGAACCATCATAACTCAGGAACTATTCGTATTCTTACTTCTTGTCAAGTAAGCTATTATCCAATCCAATTCATTCATGCGGTATTTCTACCCACTCAGACATCAGCTAGATGAGGATGTTTCAAATTGAGCTCCTGGGAGTCCTGAGGCCCCTAGAGTTTGGGCTGTGAGCTTTCCTCTCTCCTAATCAAAGTAACTCTGCTTTTATCTACTTTGTATATTAAGGAAGAAAGGAGTACCCTCGGTTGAAACCAATGTTGTACTCACAATATGATAATGGGTGAAAATAAGTGAAATAAAAACCTTATGTAAGGCCCTGGCTGGTTCTGCTCAGTGGAACCCAGACTGGAGGGTTCCGGGTTTGATTTCAGTCAAGGACACGAGCCCTGGTTATGGGCTCGAACCCCTGGGGAGGGGGGCGGGGGCGTGCACAGGGCAGCCGAATGATGGTTCTCTCTTGTCATTGATGTTTCTATCTCTCTCCCTCTCCCTTCCTCTCTGAAATCAATAAAAATATATCTAAAACACACACACACACACAAGACCTTAGGTAAGAAAGCTGATCAGCCCTGGCCATTGGGGCTCAGTTGACTGGATGGCCACAGTTTGATTCCTGGTGAGGGCACCTGCCCAGGTTGCATGCTTGATCCTCAGTAGGGGGTGTGCAAGAGGCAGCTGGTTGATGGGCTGCTCTCATATCAATATTTCTCTCTCCTCCTCCCCGCCCCTCAAAATCAATAAAAATATTTAAAATGCAGGAAGAACACTGTGCAAATCTCTCCTCAAGACTTCATTTTACTTGGTCTCTCAGCAGCTTTAAAAAATAAAATAAAAAAGAAAGCTGACCAAGCCCTAGCCAGTGTTTGTCAGTGGTTAGAGCAGCAGACTGCGGACCGAAGGGTCTCAGGTTTGATTCCAGTCAAGGGCAAGTACCTGGATTGTGATTGCCCCAGGGCAAGTGCTGGAGGCAACCCATCGATATGCCTCTTTCTCACATCCATGCTTCTCTTTCACTCTCTGAAAACCAATGGAAAGATATCCTCAGGGGAGGATTAACCAAAAAATAAAATAAATAAAAGAAAGCTGATCGAGTCACACACTCGAACTACAAAACATCCAGATTCCTAGAATATACGCCAAACATTTAAACGGCAAAGTGATCACAGTCTTGCATCATGTACTGACAAACGACACAACAAAAGCTAACAAACAATATCCCAATAACTCAGAATTTCTTTCTGAGACCTATGTTTGGGAAAAGGTAAACCACTGATGACATTGGGAATTCAGTAAAGAAAACAACATAGCTCTCAATTCCAGATGACATCTGGGGTCAAGTACAGATTCAGGCCTGTCTTCTCCCCTTCTGTGTCTGGGACAGCTTTCTTCTCCCTCCTGCCTGCAGGAGCTTTTCAAGCAATGCATACTGTGGAGAAATATCCCAATTCCCCCCTCCCCCCCCAACCCAGTCAAAACTCTCAATTTACAATGATACTTAAGCACCTCCTTTCCTAAGGCAATGAAGAAAATGCAAGCATTTTAAGGGAAAGTGGGAAAATTTAGGATAAAGGCATAAAGGAGTTTCTGCTTAGTCCTCAGCTAACCAGAAAAATCAATTTAATAAAAAATGCTTTTACTGTAATATGTTCAATCATGCACTTAATAGTTTA
The DNA here is from genome assembly GCF_964212035.1 of Myotis nattereri. NCBI lineage: Eukaryota > Metazoa > Chordata > Mammalia > Chiroptera > Vespertilionidae > Myotis > Myotis nattereri. The sequence continues at coordinate 93,620,117 of NC_138075.1, read as the reverse complement.
TAAATGGTTAAGGAACATTTCTTGATGATTTTCAAGTACTTCCTCCTCCAAATAAATTATAATAATGTAAGTTACCATTGCTTCATCCTTTGAATCTTTTTTTTCTGTTTTAAAATATATTTTTATTAATTTCAGGGAGGAAGAGAGATAGATAGAAACATCGATAAGAGAGAATCATTGATTGGCGGCCTCCTGCATGTCCTTCTAGGGATCAAGCCCACAACCTGGGCATGTGCCCATGTACAGAGTCAAACCCAGGACCCTTCAGTCTGCAGGCTGATGCTCTAGCCACTGAGCCAAACCAGCTTCCTTAGAATTTTTTTAAAGGCAACGTGGAAGGAGAGCCGTCTGGTTTTTTTACTCTGACTATATTGCAGCCAAGATGCTTTACTCAGAGAAATATCAGACAAACAATGGTTCACATACCAAGCCTTGGCATAACTGCTCCCAGAAACTGCTCATCTTCTTGAAAGTGGTTTTCTTGTAAGGATTCAAGCAATTTCTGCAAGACATCTTGGGGCACTTTGCAGCCAGTGCCCTTCAGTTCAGTAAATCTTGTTAATCGGAAGCTCTTGTCCAATTCATAACTTTCCGGGTTAAAAGACTCCCGTGTAGACATGGCTCTTGGGCGTACACACCTCACAGCTGGGCTCCTCTCCTCCCTCTCTTAGTCCACTGGTTTCTTCACAGATACACCTGAGTATCATCAAAACACAAAGACACCATTAATAGGTTTCTCACTAGTATCTGCCAAGAATCAAGTGAATACATGAAAGTGAAAAGTAAATGTGAAAAGGACTGAAATCAGTAAGATGGCTGGGAAATGATGATCAGAGGCTATAACAGTTCAGTCACAGTGAGGCATAAACCAATTTTTTTAAAGTGACTATACCATCACAAGCATTTCTCTCTATATAAAAGCCTAATATGCAAAGTGTCCTCTCGGGAGTTCGATTGCTTGCTATGATGTGCGCTGACCACCAGGGGGTGGTGTGGAATGAACAGAGGCCCAGGCTGGCAGACGCTAGGGACCCTACCTGTGCAAATTTCATGCACTGGGCCTCTAGTCTTCTACATAAGACCTAATGTTTGTGGCTCTGAGGGGCAGCAAGACCCCCTCTGAAGAAGGAACTACGGGCCAGCTGGTTAACATGACACAGTGCCATCTTGAAAAGTCACAAATGTTTCTAGAGCAGGGGTGGGCAAACTTTTTGACTCGAGGGCCACAATGGGTTCTTAAACTGGATCGGAGGGCCGGAACAAAAGCATGGATGGAGTGTTTGTGTGAACTAATATAAATTCAAAGTAAATATCATTACATAAAAGGGTACAGTCTTTTTTTTTATTTTTTTAGTTTTATTCATTTCAAACAGGCCGGATCCAGCCCGCGGGCCGTAGTTTGCCCACGGCTGTTCTAGTGGGAAGCATTATGGGAAAACATCTAGTCACTTCATCTGTCAACCCAGAAGCACTGTGATTTAGAAATTAGATGTTCTGCTAAAGTGACTTTTCTGGAAAACTTTTCTGATATCTTTGCTATATCACATAGAAAATAAAGCACCTACTAAATACTTGGCAGGAAAAGGACACTGATGAAAAGGCAGTTGATGAAATTCTTCATGATGCTAAATTCAACTTTAGAAAACTGAGCCAGAAGTATACAACACGATCCAAAACTAATAGGTAGTCTCACTAAAGAACACAACTTGAAAAATGGAATGGCTGTTTAACACAACAAGGTTAAAGGGTGGCATAAAGTTTCAATGCAGTGCTAGTTCCTAGAAAGCAAACATCTGCTCAACACACTTGTACACACACATCATTGACAAAATATGCTACTGCATACTGTCACTGCAGAACTAAAATGATCACTTATGCTGTACTAAATCACTAGTACCTGGTACCACTGCAAGTTTCTGGAACACGCACTTCTGAGTTTGAAACCTTTGGGGCTACACCAAAAGCTCGCATGTGTTCTCAGAGTTTACAAACCTCCAGACTGATATTTTATTGGGCATAGAATTACAGACACCCAAAGTTACAGGGTCAGTTTCCCTTATAAAATAGATGATCAAGAACATAATTCCCATTTATAGAGTTTTCAACCCCCTGGGAAGGACATCACATTTAAATAAATCTCACAAAGCCCGAGTTTGGGCAGTAATCCAAACCGTCTTTACAAAAACATATCTGGGGTGAGCAAGAAGTGTGGTTTGAAAGCTACAACCGTGCAACTTTCCAAGAAAACAACCTGTCCAAAAGGAGGACGGCAGGAGAGCAAAAAGCAAGTGGCCAAGATGGAACTTTGAAGCCATTTGAGAGTTAGAAAAGTCCATCAGCACGTTGACTTGAAAGAGTCTGGAACAAAAACAAGTCCTTTCCTCTCAAAATGCTTCGCATTTAACACAGCGACAGGCCTACCAAGAACAACAAAAAAAACCAACTCACGAGGCATCCAGTTGTTTTCCTACTCTAATCCCTATTCAAAGAAAAAAAACAACAGGTGGGGAGAGGAATTTGGACTTTTGGGGACTACAGTTCCTTTAAAACATAATTTATACCTTGCAAGATTTTTAAAGTGGAAAAAGTCTAAGACACCAGAAGTCCCTAAGGCACTCAGGAGTTTTAAAGTTCCAAATGGCTAGAGACCCAATCACAGTCACATCAGAACCTTAAAGAGACATTCTCGTACCTCGGGGAAGGGCGTGGGGAAGGCGGGCTGCTTGGGAAAATAAGCAATAAGTGGAGGCGAGGGGGAGAGGGAATGTGCATATGTGCAAAGTAAGAGTTAGTCAACTCCAAGCAGAGCCGCCTGTTTACACCTTTAAAACAATAACATGAAAAAAAAAAACCATGAATATTTAAAGTAAGGTTAACTCTTTCCTTCCCGGGCCAAGTTTACATTTCTTTGAACCAGATGGCGAGGCGGGCGGCACGGCTGAGGGACCACAGCCAGCGCGGGGAGAGGGTGCGGCCGCTGCCGATACCCACCTACCTCCGAGCCCCTAAGCCCAGGACACCAACAATGGAGGGGACGCGGCGGCGTGGGCGCGCCGACCAGGCGCTCGCCGTGAAACACACATGGAAGCCGCCGGAGCACGGAACCCCGGGACACCTGGACTCTCAGGCTGTTGCTTTGAAAGGCCAGCCGGGCCCGGGCTCTTTGTGCGGCGCGGCGGGCTGGCCGCGGCCGGGGGAGGCAGCGCGGTGTCGCTGGCGGGGCCATGCCCGCACGCCCGTCCTCCCGACCGCGGCGACGGCGGGAAGCGCGCGCGGCCCACTGGCCACGGCGGGGCGAGCGAGGCGGGACCGCTGCCAGCTGGCCGGCCGGCCCGCGCCCGGCCGGGGCGCCCCGGTTCAGTCGGCGGCCGCAGGCCGGAGGGCGCACGCGGGGGGGCGGGGAGGCGCCGCGCCAGGGGACCGGCCTAGGTTCTCCCGCCGCGCGCGCGGGCCGCCGCCGCCGCCGCCGCCGCCGCCGCACAAAAATGTCGGCGGGCGAAAAAATTAACCCCTGCCTCGCCGCCGCCGCCCTCCCCCTCCACTCCTCCCCCGCCCTCTCTCCCTCCCTCCTTCCCCGGCCCCGCGCGGCGGCTGCGGCGGCGGCGCAGGCGGTGCTTCATTTTTAAAGCGGCCCCACCAAGCCCTGGCTCGGCCCCTCTGCAGGCAGCGCTCGCGCGCGCCGCCGTGCACGGCTCCCGACAGCCCGGGCGGCCCGGAGGGGGATCCGCACGGCCGCCCGGGGCCTGCGGACCAATATTCCCCTTTAAGCCTGGTGTCGCGCCCCCCCTCCCCGAGCCGGGCACTTACCGGTTCGCTTTGCGCCCTCCGCCTCCTCCCGAAAACGGGCCGCCGCCGCTCCCACAATGCACCGGGCGCGCCGAGCTCCCTTAAGCGTCGCCTGAATAAAAATGCCGCTCCCGGCGGCGGCGCGGAGGGCGGGAGAGTCCGGGCCGCGCTGGGCGCCGCGAAGGCTCGGCCCGGCTCCGCGGGCCCCTGCGGGGAACGGGGCAGCCGCGCTCCGCCGTGCGCCGCCCCAAGGGGCCTTTAAGGGCCGTCTACCTCCCTTTAAGAGGCGGCGGGCCGCGGCCGGAGCGGCTCCGTGGCTGCGTGCGGCCCGGGAAGGGGGCGGGGGCGCGGTGCAGGCCGGAGCGCGGCAATGATTGGTCTCGGGGGAGGGGTGGGGGGTTGCAGAGGCGAGGCGCGGTGGCATCCGTTGCATGATGCAAAGAGGATGGGTTTCAGAAGTTGCGACTTGCATTGGCAGCAGCCTTTGGCGCCCAGGCCACCGGCTTTTCCTCGCCCCGCAGAAAGGGCTCGGAATGTTTTCCAAATCCTGGCGGGGCTCCGCGGCGCGGCGCGGCGCGGGACGCCGGATCTGCTCCCCGCGCGCGCACGGCGCGTGGCTGGCAGACAATGACCGTGGAGACCCTTTGAAAAAGAGTGGGAGCAGAGGAAACGGCGCCTCTGCCAAGGCGGAGGGCTTGCAATCACCCTCGGCGTGTGGATGGCCAGCGACTTCGTCGGCTCTCCTATTGTTCAGCCCGGCTCCGGTGTTAGTATGGGCCTCAGTGAACATGTCAGCGTCCTGCAAAGCTTCTTGAACTTTTCAGGTGGTGGGAGGAAATCCGAGCTTCAGGTTCCCCAGTCATATTGTTTACTCCTCACACATCCGAGTAAACATGGCAGGCTAATGCTGCATGTGTTTGAACTGACCGCGATAGGAGAGCTGCCGCTTGTGAAGTTAACTTGTCCCGGTTTTCGACTTTCTACCGCAGTGCTGACTAAAACCCAGCACAGTGGTTTCAGACTATATCGTGGAGGGCTTCCCGTAAAACCAAAAGGTGTGGACGGCCAGGCTTCCAGAGTAGTTGGTTCAGCATTTTCCGAATGTATTTTGGGGCAGGAATGTTAGGGTAACAGGAAGATGCTGATAGGTGCTTAGGTTGCCAGTCAGGTTTGTAGGCTATGCAGCTGCCCTTTTCCTTCTTTATTTTTATATTTTTTCTTTATTGATTAAGGTATTACAGATGGATGTCCTTTTCATTCTTAAAATTGCTTTGACAATCACCCAGGATTTCCATCTAGGTGAGGATGCGGGTGTCAACATAGGAAACAGGCTCCTCTTTTCTGTGTCCTTTCTCTGGGTTCTTTGATGTGATTTGTAGGACTTGTGTATGAACGGCATAACCCTGTGGTTGACAAACCTGGATCACCCGTGAAGTCTCAGATATACACAATCCCCAGGCACCATTCCAGAATCAGAGCAGGAGAATACAGGTATCTTTCCTTCCTGGTCCCCTCCCTTTAAAATTGATTGTGTGAGGTATTGTGGGGTTTTAGTTTTGTTTGTTTTTTAGCAAAAATAAAAAATAAAATGCACAACCAAAAAAAAAAGTCACACTAGAAAAACAGGAATCTGGGATTAGGGAAGGTGATGGCAACAGAGGTGATTAGGACTGTGTGTGAAGATGCATGTGTCATGCTGAGGAGTTCGGTTTTTAGTCCGCAGTCAGCAGATTTTGTCAGATTTGTATTTTACAAGTTTAGTTTATAAAAAGCCTGTGTCACATCTGGGAGGATGCCCTCTCCCGGAGGGAAAAATGGGGCCACATCCCTAATCAGGAGGTAACGGTACTTAGTAGTCAAGCATGGAGTCCCGGGTGTTTGAACTGAAGCAGCAGGAATGCAGAAAAGGGAGGGGATTTGAAGGGATTTCATGTGTAGTTGGAGGATGGAGCATAAGATGACCCTTAGATTTCTGTTTTTCGAATACTGGGTGGTTATTGATGCTACTAATTGAAACAGGAATTTTTGGAAGGCAAACAAGTTTTGGAGTGAGTTCAGCTTTGGAAATGTTGTTTCAGGTGTTTGCTAGATAGTCTACCAGTGGTCGGCAAACTGCGGCTCGCGAGCCACATGCGGCTCTTTGGCCCCTTGAATGTGGCTCTTCCACAAAAATACCACGTGCGGGCGGGCACGTACAGTGCGATTGAAACTTCGTGGCCCATGCGCAGAAGTTGGTATTTTGTGGAAGAGCCACGCTCAAGGGGCCAAAGAGCTGCATGTGGCTCAAGAGCCGCAGTTTGCCTTGGCAATTGGTAAAACAAGGTTTGACTGTCGGGGTGGGGGGTGTGCTCTGTATTTGAGATGCAAATGTAGGTACCATCGGCATGTAAATGTATTTGATGCCTGGAAAAAGGTGAGATTAACCAGTGGAGAGTTGGGGGAGGGGAGACTGTGAGAGACCTTGGATGGAACCCAGCGGAGATTTCACAAATGGAATAGCTGGACGAGCAGGAAGCTGGTCCCTGCTGAGTCAGAGGCTGGCATCCTCAGAACATGCTCATTCCTGCGAGCTTCTCTCCATCCTTGCCCCAGTCAGCCTTCAGGCTAACTGGACTTTTCTGGAAGCTCAAAAATCTTTAGGTATGTATTCCTAGTGTTCATTATGCTCCCAAAGTCTATACCACACTTTACTGCCCTCAGTAGCAGATGCACCTCGGGAAGAAAATGGATGGTCTCAGAGGAAACCCTCCAGTTTTCCCACCCTGGCCCCAGCCCAGCCCTCTCTGGTCATCAGGGCCAGTGTCATGGGGGGAAGACCACCTCTGTCTGTTCAAGTCTGGTGCCTGCTGTGCTCCAGCAGCCACCCCTCCAACAATAGCTAACTTCTTGTGGACTTGCGATGCACCCCACAGTGTCTTATGAAGGTCAACTCAGAATCCTCCCGACAGCCTCAGGATAAGATAAGATACTATTATATATTTTACTTTCGTGGTGGAGGGAACTAAGGCTTAGCCAGGGGTGGGCAAACTTTTTGACTCGAGGGCCACAATGGGTTCTTAAACTGGACCGGAGGGCCGGAACAAAAGCATGGATGGAGTGTTTGTGTGAACTAATACATGTTAACACTGCTGCTGGTGAAGGAGCGGAGGGGAGAGCAAGAGAACTCTCCGCTCTTTCGGCTCCGCGGGCCGGACAGAACAGCCGAACGGGCCGGATCCGGCCCACGGAGCTGTAGGTTGCCCACGGCTGGCTTAGACCGATTGAGTAACTTACCCAATGTTACCGTCTTACTTTGGGTCCCTCCAAGGCACATCTTGAGATGAGGTTTTGGGGGAAGGGAGTGTATTTGGGAGGTGATCTCAGGAAGCACAAGTCAAGAAGTGGACAAAAGGAGATAGGGAGGGAGAAAGCCAGAAAGAAGGTAAATGAGTGGATTTCTTCTGTGGGCAGCAGGGTTCAGTTGGCACCTCTGAAAAACTGTATGGAACCTCCTTTGATGGGCAGAATAACGCCACCACACTCCATCCCCTCCACCCCCCGCCCCGCCCCAAAGATGTCTATGTCCCAATTTCTGGACCCTGTGAACATGTTATGTTACAAAGTAAAGAGGAATTCAGGTTGCACGTGCAATTAAGTTTGCTAATTATTTAATTAAAAGAGATTATCCTAGAATATCTGGGAGGACCCAATGTAATCACAAGGGTCCTTCTTAGTGAAAGATGGAGTCGAAAGAGAACCAGAGAGATCATGGTGTGAGAAGGATTCAGCCCAATGTTGCTGGCCATGAAGATGGAATAAGGGGCCACAATCAGGGAAAACAGGAGTCTTCTGGAAGCTGGAAAAGGTAAGGAAACAAGATTTTCCTCTAGAGCAGTGGTTCTCAACCTTCCTAATGCCGCGACCCTTTAATACAGTTCCTCATGTTGTGGTGACCCCAATTTCATTGTTACAAATTGAACATAATTGAAGCATAGTGATTAATCACAAAAACAATATGTAATTATATATGTGTTTTCCGATGGTCTTAGGCGACCCCTGTGAAAGGGTCATTTGACCCCCAGAGGGGTCACGACCCGCAGGTTGAGAACCGCTGCTCTAGAGCTTCCAGAAAGGAATGCACCTTGATCAAGGTGCTGCTGGCACCTTGATCTTAGCTGAGTGAGATCCATGTCAGTCTTTGGGTTCACAAAACTGTCAGATAATAAATGTGTGTTGTTTCAAACCACAGAGTTTGTGGTAATTTTTCACAGCAGCAATAGAAAACATATGCACTCCCTTAAAATCGTGCCACTGGCAGATAAGGAGGTGGAGGTGCTTATCCATTGACCCATCCTTCTGTGGCTAAGGATTGTTCCTGTCTTTCATGGGACTAGGGGAGACAGACTTCCTGGCCAGTGGAGCAGCCCTGAATACCAGAAGGCGGTGGATTGAAGTGGGATGCTGTCAGTGGGCTGGAAACGGTTCCCAAGCTTCAGGTGAACTCAGAGGTGGACCAGGCATCCATAGTGTCAACAGCCTCTGCCACAGCACCCAGCTGTAAGCAGCCAAGCCAGGATTTAAACTGGGCTGCGTCTGCTTGGAGCCCACGTGCCTAACCCAGAGGACTTCCCTGCAACACTCGAGGCCATTCAGTGTCCCTCTTTGTGAAATTCTCTGGGTTTGATGTTAGCTCTTCTCTCATTCTCCCTCAAACCTTTTTGGCTACATCTTATTCAGTTTTGATATGTCCTCTTTCCGTGTCTGACTCCTATCCACATACCCCAGCACTGATGTTCATCAGGTTGTTTTTGACTTTCTCATACTCTTCCTTCTGGAGCCATGCTGTCCAAAAAATACGGTAAGCCAACCCCACAAGTGGCTATCAAATGCTTAGAATGTCAACTGAGATGTTCTCTCAGTGGAAAAAATGCACTGGATTATGAAGACTTGAAAAAAAAGAAAAGAAAAATTATCTCAATAGCATTTATATTGATTCATCTTGAAATGTAGTATTTTAGATATGTTGGATTATATAAAACTAGAGGCCTGGTGCACAAAATTCGTGCACTGGGGGCTGGGGTTCCCTCATCCCAGCCTGCCCCTCAGTCCAGGAGCCCTCAGTGGATGTCCTACTGACGGCCACCGTCTGGCAGCAGAGGCTCGGAGCAGGCATCCCGTGTGTGTGTGTGTGTATTTCTGCTGGGGGCCTGCCCCCAGCCACACTGTGGAGGCTTGGAGCAGGCGCCCCTTTCTGTTGATCTCTCAGGTTCCTGGCCTCCACTGCGTGTTGTACTCTCCCTTGAGCTCTGGCCAGGGTGGGGTGCTGCCTACAGGCCGCACTTTCCTGCTCTGGGATTGCCGCGGTGACCCAGCGGCAGGCCTTGCTGGGTGCTGTGTACAGGCCGCACTTTCCTGCTCAACAATTGCTGGATCGCCAGGGCACTTGGGGTGAGGCCCAGCTGGGTGCTGCCTGTGGGCGGCACTTTCCTGCTTTCTAATCACCATGGGGTCCTGGCTGGGGGCGGAGCTTAGGCGGCGTGGGGCTTAGGCAGCACACGGGGTCCCGGATGGGGGCGGGGATTAGGTGGCACACAGGGTCCGGCTGGGGGCGGGGCTTAGCACACCGGGGTCCCGGCTGGGGGCGGGGCTTAGGCGGCGTGGGGCTTAGGTGGCACACGGGGGTCCTGGCTGGGGGCGGAGCTTAGGTGGCGCAAAAGCGCCACCTAAGCCCCTCCACCCAGGGCTGCACACAGGGCCCGGATGGCGGCTTGCTCTGTCCCGCCCTGCCTGCAGTATGCAAATTAGCTGCCATATTTGTTGGGGACTAATTTGCATATCGCACTGATTAGCCAATGGGAGGTGTAGCAAAGGTACGGTCAATTACCATCTTTGTCTATTAGATAGGCTACATTATTGAGTTCATCTATGTCTTTTTTTTGTCATCTACATCTTTTTACCTTTTTTTTAACATGACCACTTGAACATTAACATGGTGGCTCACTGAATATTTCTACTGGGCAGCACTGCTCTGGAGACGCCCTGAGCCCCACACTCAAGCATTCAAGCACTTACATGAGTGTTCCACAAACACTTCAAATACAGCATGTTGCAGACCAAAATAATCATTTTCCTTTAAACCCTGCCCTGCTCTCCCAATCGACTTTCTCTCCATTTACTGCCCTGGAGCATAGACAGTTATCTGCTGTGCTGCCCATTCTAGAACCCTGGAGTTTGTCCCCAACTCCTTCCTTTTCCCAGTCATTACTATTAGTCAGTTCTATCTCCTGAATGTTTTTATATCCAGACCCTCCCCTCACTCCCACTGTTGCTGTCTTTGTTCATTATCTCATTGCTCACCTTGACTATTGTGCAAGTATCTTAGTTTGTGGTCTTATTTGTGTGACGTTTACGTGTTTCCATTCAGTGCAAAGTGATTAACTGCCAAAATATATATCCAAGGCAAACCTGATGGTGTTCTTTGGCTGCTTAAAATCTTTACGTGGCTTCCATTGCTTCCGATTCTGTTTCTCAAACTATGGTACTCATGGTTGTGCACAGGTGACTTTAGTGAGTACATGGAAGAACATTTTATTTTGATACTTATGTGTTCATTTCAACACAAATTATAAAGATATAACTAACATCTAAGACCTGTGATTTAATCAACAATATTCTGTAGGACAAAAAGTGAGTCAAAATTTTAAAGAAATAGTAGCACGGGCTAAAGTTATAGTATAGGTCAAGTAAATAAATTTTAGACTCCTTAATATGGTTTGAAAAAAATAAACTTTCATGATCCAGTTTCTACTTTTCCTCTCTGATTTAATCTCTAGAAAGTGCCCTCTTCCTAATCATTAGCCATGCAGCCATACTGAGCCACTTACAGATTTCCAGGCTCACCTTCTGTTTTTCTGCTTATCAGTTCTGCAAGTACAGTTCCTTTGCTTGTACCACTTTATCCCTCTTTCTGGCAAATTATAAGTAAACCTATTCAAGATTCCAATTAAGAGTCTTCTCGTCAGCCTGGCTGGTGTGGTTCAGTGGTTGAGCATCGACTTATGAACCAGGAAGTTATGGTTTGATTCCCAAACAGGGCATATGCAGGCTTGATCCTGAGTATTGGGTGTGTAGGAAGCATCTGATCAATGATTCTCATCATTGATGTTTCTATCTCTCCCTCTCCCTTCCTCTCCAAAATCAATATATATCCTATATAATAAAAGGCTAATATGCAAATCGACCAAACGGTGGAAGGACTGGTCGCTATGATGCGCACTGACCACCAGAAGGCAGACGCTCAATGCAGGAGCTGCCCCCGGTGGTGAGTGCACTCCCATAAGGGGAGCATCACTCAGCCAGAAGCCCGGAGCCGGTTTCATGGCTGGTGAGTGCAGCAGCAGTGGCGGGAACTTCTCCCACCTCTGCAGCAGTGCTAAGGATGTCCAACTGACAGCTTAGGCCTGCCAGTTGGACATCCCCGGAGGGCTCCCGGACTGCGAGAGAGTGCAGGCTGGGCTGAGGCCCGCCCCCCACCCCTGCTGAAGTGCACAAATTTTGTGCACCGGGCCTCTAGTATATATCCTAATAATAAAAGGCCAAGAGGTGTCACAACTGAAATGACCAAATGACCAGTCACCATGAGGGGGCCCCCGGCCTGGATCGGGGGTGTGGCCGACCTTCAAAGCACTGGTGGCCCCTAGCCCAGGCTGGCCCAGCGCCCCAGAGGGAACCCCCCTGCCATGATCGGGGGCGTGGCCAGCCTTCAAACCGCCGGTGACCCCTACCCCAGGAAGGCCTCCTAGCCGCGGACGCCCAAGTCTGTTCTGGACCTAGGGCCACGCTCTTCCCGTGAATGACTCAGAAGCCACCAGTGTCTAACTGCCAGTCTCTGGGAGGTGGGAGTGCATCCACCGTTCACCGAAAAGCAGGACCATCGAGCTGTTCATACTCTCAGTGCAGGTACAGGTCTGTGGCTGAGGGGGTGGAGGCCAGACCAATATAAAACAGCAGAAACACCCTGCCCACCTCAGCAGGTGCAGCTGCAGTCCACACAGGCCTGGGCAGTGTAGAAAGCTCTGTCTTCTGGGTCCTGTGCTGGCACCACTGCCTCGCTCACCCTCAAGCCCCCCTGAGTCCTGACAGTGAAGTGTGTAGGGCATCCTGCAGGAGTTGTGCCGTTCTGGGTGCTGTTGACCAAAGACACCCTTTGGGATGAATTCAGAGCCACATCTCACTTCCCTGAGACTGGAAGAACCATGTAAAAGGAATTTGACTAAAGCTTTCCACATCCGTTTATTCTTTTGAATCCATAACATGACCTTAAAAAAAGCAATCAGGCCACCTAAGAGAGAAAGCACTTTCTGGCCAGAGCATGCAGGATTCTTTTGCCCAACAGGTTAAAGGAAGCAGAGAGCTGGCACAGTGGAAATGGCCCTGGTGCCCTATCAGGAGACCACAGGAATGGGGTCGCAGAAATTCCACAAGCCTCTTGCCACCTTCTCCTTTGCAAACCACACCATCCAGATCTGCCAGGACTGGAGGCAACTGGGAGTCGCAGCCGTGGTTTGGGACGTGGTAAGCAAATCATGGGGGGGCTCTGAAAGCATCTGCAATTGATTATAAGACTGGTCTTTATTTAAAAAGAAATAAAAGAACAGCTTTGTTGAGATATAATCATATACTGTACATGTCACCTAAAGTGTACAATGAACTGGTTTTTTTAAAGTAAATTCAGAGTGGCACAACCATCACCATGCTCAATTTTTAAATATTTTCATGACCCCATCCTCTCCAAAAAAAAAAACTTCTACCCACCAGAATCACTTTCCTAATCATCTTCCCCCAAATAAATTGCATTTTAAGGGTGGGAAAGGAAAGTTGAGGGAAGTTAAAATACTGCACAAAGGATATTGTAAAATGACAAAGCCCAAAGTGAAGATCATGTTTTTTTAAAAAAATATATATTTTTTTATTGATTTCAGAGAGGAAGGGAGAGGGAGAGGGAGATAGAAACATCAATGATAATAATCACTGATCAGCTGCCTCCTGTAGGCCCCCTACTGGGAATTGAGCCACAACCCAGGCATGTGCCCCTGACCAGAATCGAACCTGGGACCCTTCAGTCCACAGGCAAATGCTCTCTCCATTAAACCAAACTAGCCAGGGTTATGTGTTTTCTTTAAGTTTTGTGTGGTTGTAATGGTCCCCAAATCTATACTAATAAAAGAGAAATATGCTAATTAGACTGGTCATCTTCCGGACGTCCTTCCAGACAAAGCTGCAGTGGCTGCAAGGGCCGAGGCTCAGGCAGCTGTGGGCAGCTGTGAAGGGCTGAGGCTCAGGTCAGCAGTGGCAGCAGCAGCGGGGTCATGGGGGCAGTGCCTTCCCCTGATCTGCCAGGTCGCCTCCTGCAGAGGGAGACCAGACTGGGGGCTGAGGCAGAGGCATTTAGGAGTGATCAGGCCAGCAGGGGAGCAAGTTAGAGTCGATCAGGCTGGCAGGGGGAGAGGTAGGGGTGATCAGGCTGGCAGGGGGGCAAGGTAGGAACTATTGGGCTGGCAGGCAGAGGCAGTTAGGGGCAATCAGGCAGGCAGGCAAGCAGTTAGGAGCCAGCGGTCCCAGATTGCGAGAGGGATCCCAGATTGGAGAGGGTGCAGGCCGGGCTGAGGACCCCCCATCTCCTGCACAAATTTCATGCACCAGGCCTCTAGTCTATCCTATCTAATAAAAGAGTAACATGGTAATTAGCCATACCTCTGCTACCCTTCCCATTGGCTAATCAGGGCGGTATGCAAATTAACTGCCAACCAAGATGGCGGCCGGAAGCCAGGCAGCTTGAAGCGAACATGAGGCTTGCTTGCTCCAGTGACGGAGGACTCCAACGTTCCCCGCCTGCCACTGCCGGCCTCTGAGCTTGCACTTTGAAACATTGTTACAAATATAGAAGCTAAACAAAACCCCAGAAACCTGCTTTCAGCCAGCCGGGATCTCAGAGCTGGAGTTGAAACAGTGTTTCGATTATAAAACCCAAACAAACCAGATACCTGCTTTCAGCAGCCGAGCCTCAGAGCTAAAGCTGGCCCAGAATAAATAAAAAAGAAAAAGAAAAAAAGGAGCAGTTGGGAGCTTCAGTTACCCGCCAGCCTGAAAACAGCCCTCAGCCCCTCACCCAGACTGGCCAGGCACCCCAGTGGGGACCCCCACACTGACAGGGGTGTGACCAGCTGCAAACAGCCATCAGCTCCTCACCCAGGCTGGCCAGGCACCCCAGTGGGGACCCCCACCCTGATCCAGGACACCCTTCAGGGCAAACCAGCCAGCACTCACCCATGCACCAGGCCTCTATTCTATATAGTAAAAGGGTAATATGCCTCCCAGCACCAGGATCAGTGGAGCCGTGAGGCCTCCCGCACCGGGATCAGCATGACAGGGGGCAGTACCCAAGCCCCCTGATCTCCCTGTGGTTCCGTGTGTGATGGGGCAGGGACACAACCTCCCTATCTGCCCTGCTCTGTTCGTGACGGGAAGGCGCCCCAACCCCCTGATCAGCCCTGCTCTGTGCCTGATAGGGGGGAGCTCCCCAACCCCCTGATCTCCCTGGGGCTCTGTGTGTGACAGGTTGTGGCGCTCCAACCCCCTGATCGGCCCTGCTCTGTGTGTGACAGGGTGCGGCGCCCCAAACCCCCCCCCCCCCACAGGCCCTGCTCTGTGTGTGACGGGTTAGAGCCATAACCTCCCCATCGGCCCTGCCCTGAGTGTGAGAGTGGCGGCGCCCCAATCCCCTGATCGGCCCTGCTCTGTGGGTGATAGAGGGCGGGTCCCCAACCGCCCCCCACGTACCCTGCTCTGTGTGTGATGGGGTAGAGCCATAATCTCCCCATCGGCCCTGCCTTGAGTGTGACAGGGTGCGGCGCCCCAATCCCCTGATCCACCCTGCTCTGTGTGTGACGGGGTGGTGCCCCAACTCTCCTATTGGCCCTCCTCTGTGAGTGACAGGGGGGAGCTCCTCAACCCCCTGATCAGCCCTGCTCTGTGCATGACGGGGGAGCTCTCCAACCCCCTGATGGGCCCTCCTCTGTGCGTGACAGGGGGAAGCTCCCCAACCCTCTGGGGATCAACCCTGCTCTGTGCGTGACAGGGTATGGAGCCCCAACCCCCCTGATGGGCCCTGCTCTGTGAGTGACAGGGGGCAGCGCCCCAACCCCCTGATTGGCCCTGCTCTGTGTGTGACGGGGTGGTGCTGCAACCTCCCCATCGACCCTACCTTGAGTGTGACGGGGGCGGTGCCCCAATCCCCCAATTGGCCCTACCCTGAGGGTGGCATTGCAACCTCCCGATCCGTCCTGCTCTGTGCATGACGGGGTGGCGCCCCAACTCCCCAATCAGCCCTGCTCTGAGCCCGACCAGGGGCTGCACCTAGGGATTGGATCTGCCCTCTGCCACCCGGGAGCAGGCCTAAGCCAGCAGGGCGTTATCTCCCGAGGGGTCCCAGACTGCAAGAGGGCACAGGCCGGGCTGAGGGACCCCCTCTCTTCCCCGAGTGCACAAATTTTTGTGCACTGGGCCTCTAGTATATATATAAGCCTAAGCGACCAGCTGATGGTCTGGTAGCTATGACATTCAGTGACCATCAGGGGGCAGACACTCTGACTTGCAGTTATGACATGCACTGACCACCAGAGGGCAGATGATCAACACAGAAGCTGCCTAGCTTTGGTGACTTGGCAGCTGCAGTTCTTGGGTGACACACCCAGAACCAGAGAGAAGTGATCCCGATTCTGGGGTGCGTCACTCGAGAACCACCCTCTCGCAATCTTGGACCCCTCAGGGGATGTCAGAGAGCTGGTTTCAGCCCGATCCCTGCAGGCCAGGCCGAGGAACCCCACCTATGTATATATTTTTATAAAGAGTCTTCTCTTCAGCCATCCCTGGCTGTGTGGCTCAGTTGATTGGGTGTTGTCCTATGCACCCAAACTTTGCAGGTTCCATTCCTGGTCAGGGCACAAGCTCAGGCTGCAGGTTCAATCCCTGGAAGGCTCGTGCAGGACGCAGCCTGTCATTTCCCTTTCACATCAATGTTTCTTCCTCCTTTCTCTCCAAAAATTAATTTAAAAAAGAAAAAGCAAATCAACTTTTAAAAAGTATTCCCTCTGAAAAATTCGTTAACTACTCTGGGGGCAAACAACACCCCATTTGTGATAGCCAGAATAACGGCCCCCAAAGACACACACATACTGTGAAAGAGTTATCTTACCTGGCAAAAGGGACTTTGCAGGTGTGATAAGATATATATGAAAGGATAGCTGTCTACTGGAACCTTAGTTCTTGGGAAAGATGTGTGGCTAAAGGAATAACCTTAGAGGAGAAATAGAGAGTGCCCCAAGTGATTTAGATGCAGCCTAAGATTGCATTAGGGTTCTTGGTCCTACAAGAGAAACTTTTCTATTTTCATGCTGAGAAGTTTCTAAGTGATCCATATCCCAATAAAAATGGAAACAGCTGGCCCTGCCTGGGTGGCTCATTTGGTTGGAGCATCATCCCATACACTAAAAAGGTTGCAGGTTTGATTCCTAGTCAGAGCACTAGATACCTAGGTTGCAGGTCTAATCCCCCACTGGGGCAGCTGATCGATGTTTCTCTCTCACATCAATGTATCTCTCTCTTTTCTTTCCTCTCTCTAAAAATCAATAAAAACATATCCTGAGGTAAGCATGAAAAAAAAAAAAAAAAAAGGAAACGGCTAGAAAGGCCAATAATTTTTTTTTCTTGAACAACATAAACATGCTTTCTCCCTACTTCTAAGTATCATTTCCTTCATGCCACCAATGTTGCCTGAAAAGTTGGGTCAACAACAAACCTTACCTTTGAGCAGCTCTAGTTTGTAGGTACTGTGATCAGTAAAGGGGCCATGTAAACAGGTAAAAAGCCCAGCCAATGAAAGGAAATTGCTATAATACCAAGTGCAAGGCCAAGGTCTTAGGGATTTTTTTTTTTTTTGAGAAGAGGAGGAGAGTCTATGAACCTTCTAAAGTCATGTCTTTAAAATTGTGTCTACTTGTACGTTTCTGGGAAGAAAGTTCCTACGTTTCACTAGCTCCTCAGAGGGGTTCTATGACCCCAAAGTGAGTGATAGATACAGTGGCAAATGCTGTGAGAACAGAATTTGAATTTGGAGGAGAAACTTGAAATACAGGGAGTACATTATTATTCCATTAATTTATTAATGCTTCAGTAATTTCAATAATCAGTCATTTTCATTAGTGGTGTTATATAATCTTTGATAAAAACCATAGTTTTTAGCAAGGAAAAAAGGTTACAAGAAACTCAAGTCATGGCTTTGGCACTTTTGTGTTTGATTTTGGAAGGGGTGAATTTGTTAATAGTTGGGAGAGGTCTTCGTCTCCACCGGTTGCTCATGGGAGTGGGCTTCTTGCAATATCCTGAGAAAAGGAACTTTCTGAGACTCGCCCGGGAGGATGAGACATTGTAGAAAGCTTTATTTGTGTGGAATCAAACCTCTGTGTTTCCAAGGTCCCATTTCCCTCAGTCCTGCCATAGAAGTCCTATTTTGCTTACAGCAGAACTGAAATCAAAGCCGGTGTCCAGAGTTTCTGTTCCATGTTGGGGCACAGTCTAATTCAGCATCAGGCTAGCTTAGTTTGTGTTCCCAGCTGCAATCCATTAGTCCATTGTGTGTGGGGTCCACGTGGTCACATGACCATGGAGGGAACATGTGGGAATGCAAGGAAGCAAGAGCAAAACCAAAGGAACCAGAGAGACAAAGAGAAAAAGTTCCTTTGTCTAAGGCAGTGGTTCTCAACCTTCCTAATGCGGCGACCCTTTAATACAGTTCCTCATGTTGTGGTGACCCCCGATTTCATTGTTACAAATTGAACATAATTAAAGCATAGTGATTAATCACAAAAACAATATGTATTTATATATGTGTTTTCCGATGGTCTTAGGCGACCCCTGTGAAAGGGTCATTCGACCCCCAAAGGGGTCGCGACCCACAGGTTGAGAACCGCTGGTCTAGGGGGTTATGTATTTCCAAATTTTTACAGGCTTGCAGTGGCCCTGCCTACTCTAGCCAATTCATGGTTCCCAGGCTTGACTGAGGCACTTTCCCTGTATCCCTGTGATTCATTGCTCATGTGCCCTTCTTTCCTTTTGTTGGATCCTTCCCCCAGTGCTCTGCAGGTAATGGATTGGTGGCTCCCCAGGGAGTGCAGAGTTGCAGCTTCCTGGTGAAGCTGCCCAAATGACATACCTGTAATATCTGGCCTCCCTTTTGCTCATCTCCTAATTACAATGGTATCAAATTGATTTTTCTGAATGAAGGACACTTACTGGATTCGACAATAGTTAAGAAGTCCCAGGCAGGTCTCTCCAAGGGTGCCCTTCCTCCCCACCAAACCTAGGCTCCCTCTGAGACCTGCTTCTTGCAGCATCCCCCAAGTGTGGCTCTGAGGTTGGTGGCAGGATGAAGGGTTCTAACTCAGTCAAAGCACTAACACTAGGGCTCATCTGTGCTGATGAAGATGGACAGAAGCTCTCCCTTGTGGTCAGTTGAGGGGGTATTCTTCATTGAAATACAATTAACAATGAGCCGCTGACCACAGTTCTGGCTCTGCACCTCTCAAAATGTAGCTACATTCCACAAGATCCCACCATACTGTAGTGCTTTCCCCAGTAAATCCCCTGCCTTTTGCCACAAAGTTATTAATTTGGTGCTGTAAAATGAAGATTTCATTGTTTATAGCCAGAGAGTATCAAAGGCTACAAAATTAGCATTTCCCTTTGTCTTTTATGTTTTTTATTGATTTTTTGAGAGAGAGAGGAAGGGAGAAGGAGAGTGAGAGAAAGGGAGGGAGGAGGGAGGGAGGGAAGGAGAGAGAGAGAGAAAGAGAGAGAGAGAGAGAGAGAGAGAGAGAGAGAGAGAAAGAGAAACATGATTGGTTGCCTCCTGCATGCACCCTGACCAGGGATTGAATCTGCAACCTGGATATGTGCCCTGACAGGGAATTGAACCGGCGACCTTTCAATGCAAGGGATGATGCTCCAACCAACTGAGCCACACTGGCCAGGGCTCCCTTTACCTTTTTAATACATGAAAGGTAGTACTAGGGGGGAAAACCCGATTTATTTTCTTACTGCATTTTCACATCTCTTGCTGTTCTTATCTCTACTGATTAAAATGAGTGAAGTTTTACACATAATTTTAAAAAAATGAACACTACCCCCTCCCAAATTCTGAGACCTTGATATCCATCCACTCCTGATTATTTATGCAGTTCTTCACAATTACATTCCATGTCCTCCCCTCTTAAGGAAAACTGTTCTTGCCTTGTAGCAGGAGATCCTATCCCAACTGTTTCCAGCTTCCTGTCCTTCAGGGATTCTGCAATATAATAAATGAAGAGCCTTGAGTACCTAGGTTCTGGTACATTCTTCACCTTTTTTCTGAATTACATATAATTGGCTCTCTGTCCCCCAGTTTTTAAGACCCTCTGCACACGGTCACATTGTAATGATGAATCTTGATTGTTAGAAGCCAAATTCTCCCTAGTGTTTGGTGAGGGGAGGAGAAAAGAGGCAGAAGCGAGGAAGGGAGAGATACAGAAAAGATAAGGTGAGGAGACATGTATGTGTGGCTGTATGTTTCAGGCTTAGTGACTATTTCTAGCTCTAAGAATTTGTTAAATAAAAGTGGTTCCAGAAAAGAATCTATACTAATAAAAGGGTAATATGCTAATTAGACTGGATAGACCGGACCTCTTCTGGATGTCATTCTGGACGTCCTTTCTGACAAAGCTGGGGCCCAGGCAAAGCCACCTGGGGTCCTGGGTGCCTGCGACCAGCCAGAGGAAGGGAAGCTGAGGTGCTGGGTGCCTGCGGCTGGCCAGAGGAAGGGAAGCCTGGGTCCCAGTTGCCTGTGGCCAGCCAGAGGAGGGAAGCCTGGGTCTTGGGTGTGAAGGCTGAGGCAGGTGTGGTTAGGGGCAATCAGACAGGCAGGTGAGCAGTTAGGGGTGAGCAGGCAGGCAAGTGGTTGGGGTGGTCAGGCAGGCAAGCAGTTAGGGGCAATCAGGCAGGCAGACGAGCAGTTAGGGGTGATCAGGCAGGCAGGCAGAGGTGGTTAGGAGTGATCAGACAAGCAGGGGAGCAGTTAGGGACAATCAGGCAGGCAGGCAGAGTTGCTAGGGGTAATCAGGCAGGCAGGTGAGCGGTTAGGAGCCAGCAGTCCTGGATTGTGAGAGGGATGTGGGATCTGGCCTAAACTAGCAGTTGAACATTCCCTGAGGGGTCTCGGATTGTGAGAGGGTGCAGGCCGGGCCGAGGGGACCCCCCCCACACTCCTGTGCACAAATTTCATGTACTGGGCCTCTAGTTTGTTAAATAAAAGTGGTTCCAGAGCTAAGCCCTAGTTAAGTAGAGTTTACTGTTCTCCAAGTAAAGTAGCAGCTATTTATTCAGTCTTTGTTCTCAATTCTCAATCCCTTTACCCTCAAAATACACCATATTTCTTAATTATCTCCTCTGGTCAGAGGCCACTTAGAGAAGGATGATAAATTGAGTTCATCCTACCCAACGGTGCTGTCCTCGTCTGGCACTGATTTTGTGCTTGGCATATGCTGAGAATAGTTTAGGAATGGCCGGCCTCCGCATCCAGACTCAAAACCAGAGACAGGATACACGATGAGGAATAAGAAAAAATGCAGAGGCGAAAAATGGGGTTTGTTTTAACTCAGAGCACACACATCTGGAACACAGGACATCTCTGGTCTTGTTCAGGTTAGGTGCTCCTTGGCTCGAATTTCTCTGCCTACAGCCAATCCTCTGTCCTTCTTGGGACTCTGTTTTCTTCTAAGAGAGTGAGCAGGACTATTTCCACTTCCATGCTTGGCAGGCGGCTGCAAGCAACACATGGGTGCTTGGACTGGATCCTTTTCCGCCTGGAAATTCTGGAATTCATTTGAGGGGGAGGGGCACCATGACAATTTGTTGGTGACGATTTCCTCTGCTCAGTCTGGTCTTCCAGTTGATTTTACTTTTCTGAATATTGCTCACATTCATCCACTTCGGTCCTCCACTGGTTCTTCCTAGGTTCACATTTCATTCGCCTGAATGGCTTGCAGTGATCTTTGCTCGCAATGATCTCTGCTCTGGACTAAATGTTTGTGACTCCCTGAAATTCATATGTGGAAACATAAGTTTCCAATGAAAGTATTAGGAGATGGAACTTTAGGGAGGTGATTAGGTTTAGCTGAGGTCTTGAAGGTGGAGCCCCATGATAGGATGAGTGCCCCTATGAAAAAGGAAGAGACCAGAGCTCATGCCTTCTCTGCCATGTGAGGATGCAGCAAGAGGTGGCCATCTGTAAGTAAGAAGAAGGCTTTTACTGGACACTAAATCTGCCAACACCTTGATCTTGGACCTCTAGCCTCCAGAACCTAGAGAAGTAAATATTTGTTTAAGCCACCGGTCTATGGTGTTTTATTATTATTATTTTTAATCCTCACCCAAGGATATTTTTCCATTGATTTTTAGAGAGTGGAAGAGAGAGGGAAAGACAGATATTGCTGTGAGAGAAACACACTGACTAGTTGCCTCCTGCACGCACCAGGGCCCAGGCCAGAGAGGAGCCTGCAACCAAGGTATGTGCCCTTGACCAGAATCGAACCTGGGACCCTTTGGTCCGCAGTTTGATGCTGTCTATCCACTGAACCAAATCAGCTAGGGCTCTATGGTATTTTGTTATAGCAGCCTGAGCTGACTAAGACAGTCTCTAATTTCTCTACTTCCAGTTTTGTCCCAACCCTCTCACACATCTACACATATCCCCCAACTTCCATCCCGAACCCACCCCAGCCTGCCTGCAAACCTAGAGGGGCCCCCACTGTCTATGGAGTCAAGGTGTACATCTTTTAACCCAAGTGGCCATGCTTGACCAGTGGTAAAGCACTCATTAGCCCATTATTATGAATAGCCAGTATCGAGATTCCAAGACTCCACCTGGCTGATAAAAGAAAATCCTGCCCTTTGCAGTGTCTCTCTCTCTGAAGCTCCCGCATATGTCCAAGGTCTTACATGTCTCCCAAATCAAGCCTAGTTATCACACTGTGCCCATTACACAGCCAGTGCCAGATACTTGTCCTCACTCTTGGGTGTGAAAAGTGAGTGTCAACAACCCATTGAGGTCAAGGTCGGCCAGTGCATCTTCCATTCTTTGAGCATTAAGTTAAAAAATTAGAAATGCCAAAAATTATAAATAGAAATGGGATCATTAAAGTGTATATATTAGTAAATTAATTTTCACATTTAAATATCAACGTGATATAATTGTGCTAGTTATGAGATAACTACAGGTTTTATAGAGGAAAAGTAAATCTTTATATTCATAAAAGAAACTATAAGAGTTTGTTTATATCCTCAGAACAAGGATTTCTTAAAATGATGCAAAAAGCACTAATCAGAAAGGAAATTATCAATCAATTGTGCTCAATTAAAACTGTGTAATAAAAAGCCATGTAAACCAAGTTAAAAGACAAGCCACAGCCCTGGCTGGTGGCTCAGTGTTTAGAGCATCAGCCAAGTACCAAAGGGTGGCAGGTTTGATTTCAGTCAAGGGCACATACCTAGCTTGCAGGTTCAATCCCCAGCCCCAGTTGGGGCACATGTGATAGGCAACCAATTGATGTTTCTCTCTCACCTCCTCCCACCTTCCATTGCACTCTCTCTAATCAATGGAAAAAATATCCTCGGGTGAGGATTAACAACACCACAAAAATAAAAAAAAGACAAACCACAGACTGGGAGTAGATATTTGTAACTCATAATCAACAAAGGAAAGTTCTCTAGAATATGTAAAAAACTACAATAAAACCATTCCAATAGAAAATATGGGAAAGAACTGAACAGGGAATTCACGAAAGAAGATACTTGAGTTTCTTATAAATAAAGGAAAGGATATGCAACGTACCAGTAATCAGGAGAATGCAAATTAAAACGAGGTCATTTAAAAAAAATTATTGATTTCAGAGAGGAAGGGAGAGCTCAAGGGCAAGATAGAAACAGAATGGCTGCCTCCTGCACACTCCCCATCAGGGATCGAGCCTGCAACCCAGGCTTGTACCCTGACTGAGAATTGAACCATGACCTCCTGGTTCATATGTTGACACTCAACCTATCCACCAGATTGGCCAAAATAAAAGTCCAGTGAGACCAAATGTCAGGAATATGGGGAAATGGAGGCTTTTGTGTTTCAGGAATAGAAAGTATTTTGTATAAATTTTCTATTTGTTGATGATTTTTAGAAAGAGAAACATTGACTTGTTGCTCCACCCATCCATGCATTCACTGGTTGATACCTGTATGTGTCCTGACCTGGGACTGAACCTGCAACCTTGGCATATGGGGTTGATGCTTGGCCAGAGGCAGAAAGTATTTTGGATGCTCTTTAGTAAAGTTGAAGATGCATTTGTCCTCTCACTTATTTCTCTTCTAGATGAATGTGTGCACACTGAGACATATACAGAAATGTTTGTAATAGATAAAAATTGGAAATAATTTAGATGTCCATCAGAAGGGAGTGGAAAAATAAATGTTGCTTATTTAGATCATGGAATACTATCTAGCAGTTGAAATGATAACTGAATGTATCAATGTGAAGAAATCCTAAAACATTATGTTAAAGGATTATTGTTTAAGGGTTATGGAGTTTTAATTCAGGATGATGAAAAAATTCTGGAAATGGATGGTGGTGGTGGTTGTACAACCAGGAATGTACTTAATGCCATGAAACCATACACTTAAAAATGGTTAAAATGTTAAATTTTATGTATATTTTACCACAATAAATGCATACTGAACAGAATAAGTGCACATAACAGTTACAAACATTAAATAATATTCCTCATACAATACTTATTGAATATATATACATATATGTGTGTGTATATATATATATATATATATATATGGTTAAAATGTTAAATTTTATGTATATTTTACCACAATAAACCCATACTGAACAGAATAAGTGCACATAGCAGTTACAAACATTAAATAATATTCCCACACACAATACTTATTATTGAATATATGTATACATATATATGTATATAATATCTATATCCTTTATAATAAAAGAGAAACATGCAAATTACCATCCTCTGCTATGCTCAAACCACGCCCACAAGCCATGCCCACCAGGCAGAGTGACTATGCAAATTAACTCGACAAAGATGGCGGTTAATTTGCATATGCAGCTGTCAAGTGCCCCAGGAGGTGACAGCTGCTGGGCTGCGGCCACAGCTCCCAGGACTTTCTCCCGCCCCAGGAAGGGAGGCCTGCCAAGCCATGCCCACGGGCTCCTGGGACCTTGCAGAGCAGAGCAGAGCCGGAGAGGAGCGGGAGGTTTGGAGGACTTGGCAGGGCAGGATACCGCTGGACACAGAGCAGAGCGAGAGAGAGAGAGAGAGAGAGAGAGAGGCGGCTTGGAGGGCGCGGCTCCCTCTGTCACCCCAGCTTCCTCATCACAGCTGTGGAAAATGACAGCAGGGAGGAGGAAGTCCCACCCCCACAGAATCAGCCAGAATCAGCCTTTGGTCAGACAGCTCTCAGTGGCCTGACAGCCAGGACTCTCATTCACCTGTATCTCAGGCCGTGACAGTAGAGAGGTGGGACTATGTCTGAAGAACAACTGTTGATACAACGTAGCTCTGCAGTTGAAAGATGCCAGTGTTATCAATAGAAAATGTCTGCAGAGCAGCTTGTGTCTGATCTTGAAAGAAGGCGGCGCCTGCGACAGAATGTATCTGACCACCAGCTACTGGAAAAACGTCGCTCTGATGCCGAAAAACACCAGCATTATCGACAGAAAATGTCTACAGACCAACGTGCCTTTGAAGTTGAAAGAAGGTGGTGGCGACGACAGAATATGTCTAGAGAACAATCATCAGCAAGTACTACCAATACTGGTAGGAACTGCCTTCTCAGTGAAAATGGAGTACATGAGGATACAATCCTCGAACAAAGTTGTGGTGGAATGACTGTTCGATGTGAATTTTGCCTATCACTAAATTTCTCGGATGAAAAACCATCCAATGGGAAATTTACTCGATGTTGTAGCAAAGGGAAAGTCTGTTCAAATGATATACATTTTCCAGATTACCCGGCATATTTAAAAAGATGAATGACAGACAAAGATTCTGACAGTAAACATTTCATGGAAAATATTCATTCCATAAATAGTTATTTTGCTTTTGCTTCCATGGGTGCAAATATTGCTTCACCATTAGAATATGGGCCATACTGTTTTAGAATACATGGACAAGTTTATCACCGTACTGGAACTTTACACCCTTCAGATGGTGTTTCTCGGAAGTTTGCTCAACTCTATATTTTGGATACAGCTGAAGCTCCAAGTAAAAGATGAGCAATGCCAGAAAACCAGGGCTGCTCAGAAAGACTCATAATCAACATCAACAACCTCATGCATGACATAAATGAATTAACAAAATCGTACAAGATGCTACATGAGGTAGAAAAGGAAGCCCAATCTGAAGCAGCAGCAAAAGGTATTGCTCCCTCAGAGGTAACAATGGCTATTAAATATGAGCATAACAGTGACCCGGGTAGATATAATTCTCCCCGTGTAACCGAGGTTGCTGTCATATTCAGAAACGAAGATGGAGAACCTCCTTTGGAAAGGGACTTGCTCATTCATTGTAAACCAGATCCCAATAATCCAAGTGCCACTAAAATGAAACAAATCAATATCCTGTCTCCTACATTAGATGCAATGACATCCTATTCTTTTCCACATGGTGAACAAGGCTGGGGAACAGATATTACATTAAGACTCAGAGACAACAGTGTAATTGACAATAACACTAGACAAAATGTAAGGACATGAGTCACACAACTGCAGTATTGTGGATTTCATCTCTCTGTGTGGGACACATTTAAACCTATTTTAAATGCAAGAAAATTAACTCAACAGTTTATCATGGATTCGTATTAAAAAATGGAGGCCAATCGGATAAATTTCATCAAAGCAAACCAATCTAAGTTGCGAGTTGAAAAATATAGTGGTTTGAAGGATTATCTCAAATCTAGATCTGAAAATGACAATGTGCCAATTGGTAAAATGATAATACTTCTGTCATCTTCTGAGGGTAGTCCCAGAAATATGCAGCAGCAATATCAGGATGCTATGGTAATTGTAACGAAGTATGGCAAGCCCGATTTATTCGTAACCATGACATGCAACCCCAAATGGGCAGATATTGCAAACAATTTACAATGCTGGCAAAAAGTTGAAAACAGACCTGACTTGGTAGCCAGAGCTTTTAATATTAAGCTGAATGCTCTTTTAAATGATATGATATCTGTAAAGTCCATTTATTTGGCAAAGTAATAGCTAAAATTCATGTCATTGAATTTCAGAAACACGGACTGCCTCACACTCACATATTATTGATATTAGATAGTGAGTCCAAATTACGTTTCTCTAATTAATTCCCTTTCAATGTGCACAAATCTCGTGCACCAGGCTACTAGTATATATATGTATGTGTGCGTGTGTGTGTGTGTGTGTGTGTGTGTGTGTATAAATAAAGAGGTAATATGCAAATTGTCTGGGATGCCATAATGTCACAACTGCTCAGGAGGAGGCTGCGTGTGCAGGTGGGCGGGAGGGGATTACGTGCGCAGTGAGGCAAGCCACGGATGGTACAGGCCCGGGGAGGGCCTGGGGAGAAGAGGGCCTGCCAGCCGCTGAAGCTGTGGGGAGGTCCGGAGGGAACAGGGCCTGCCAGCTGCGGTGCGTGATCTGCAGAGGAAACACCTTTTCAGACCGCTCATTGGCTAAGCTCCCTGTACGCCACTCGCAGTGTTCTTGGTAACTTGGGTAATAAGAATCTGGGAAGGTGATGTAGGGTTTTTCCACTTCACTCCTGGAGGAAAAAATGAAGGTCCACTGCTGGAGGGCTAAGAAATGTCATATCCTGCCCTAGCCAGTTTGGCTCAGTGGATAGAGCCTCGGCCTGCAGAACGCAGAGTCCAGGTTTGATTCTGGTCAAAGGCATGTAACTAGGTTGCAGGCTCCTCCCTAGCCAGGGCCCAGGTCAGGGCTTATGCAGGAGGCAACCAATCGAAGTGTCCCTCTCATATTGATGTTTCTCTCTGTCTTTCCCTCTCTCTTCTACACTCTCTAAAAATCAATGGAAAAATATTCTAAGGTGAGGATAAAAGAAAGAAAGAAAGAAAGAAAGAAAGAAAGAAAGAAAGAAAGAAAGAAAGGAAGGAAGAAAGAAAGAAAGGTCATATCCTATGAAAGAGACATCTTGAAAATGCCTAAAGAAAGTTGTCATTTTTTCATGGTGAAGGGACTGGTCTCCGTGTTGATGAAAACACCTTGGTGGTGTGGCAGCCGGCAGTGGCAGCAGCAGTGGGGTGATGGGGGCAGTGCCTTCCCCTCATCAGCCCGGTTGCCTCCAGCAGAGGGAGGCCAGACTGTGGCTTAGGCCCGCTCCCCACCTGAGGGCTCCCAGTCTGTGAGAGGGGGCAGGCTGGGCTGAGGGACCGCCCCCCCCCCCCCCCCCCCAGTGCATGGATTTTTTGTGCACTGGGCCTGTAGTACACATATATATGTTAATGTAAAAAGACAAGAATGAGAAGGAAGAATGAGAAGGAATCACACCAAATGCAAGACATGCTGACTTCTGGGAGGGAGAGGAGGACTGTCTGAGGTAGAGCTCTGGTTTAACTCTGTGACAGTTTCTTGTTTAAAAAATAAATCTAAGAAAATTCATTAAAATGTTAAACCAGCCCAGCCAGTGTTGCTCAGTGGTTGAACATCTAACCTATGAACCAGGAGGTCATAGTTTGGTTCCCGATCAGGGCACATGCCTAGCTTGCAGGCTAGATCCCCAGTGTGGGGCATGCAGGAGGCAGCCAATCAATGATTCTCTCTCCTTGATGTTTCTATTGCCTCCCTTCCTCTGAAATCAATAAAAAATATTAAAAATAATAAAATGTTAAAACAAAATGGGTGTTTGTTACACAAGTCTGGAACAATCTCCTGTGAATGCATGTAATATGAGACTTTATCTGTCATATGCTTGCTGGTGTGCAGTTGTTTATAAATATTCATAGTTTCTGGAGGCTCTCTTAGTCTCAGGTACTTTGCGAGGTGCTGGGACTCTGTGAGGAACAGAACAGGCATGGATTCTACTCTTAGCATTTTCTTTCCAGGGTTGTTCTTGTATAATGGTTTTCAAAGGTGGTCCCTGAACCAGCAGCATCAGATATCAGCCTCACCCAGTAACTTAGTGGAAATGCAAAAGCTGGGGCCCCACCCCAGGCCTGTTAACTTAAACACTATTGGGTTGGGACAATCTGTTGTGACAAGCCCTCCAGGTGATTCGGGTACACACTCACATTTGGGAACCACCGCTCTTGTACAAAAGAGAATGCTGTTCCTCCCTACACCCAATCCGAGGTGGGGTGGGGAGGGGTGCCCCCCCAAAAGTTTTCTCTATCTTGAAGTGTCCAGAGGGAAGAGAATGCTCTTTAGAATCCTGTGCGCAGCCCTTTCATCACGGCTGCACATGCCACCTCAACATGTCCCACTGTGGTGCATGTTGCCCTGGGGCGCTTGGAGCCCCTCTCCCTTATGCACAGTCTTGGGGCTCTGCCCGGTTTACCAAGTAGACTCAGCCCCATGGACACTCCCTCAAAGATGCCCACCCAGACCATGTCT
Organism: Myotis nattereri; assembly: GCF_964212035.1. NCBI lineage: Eukaryota > Metazoa > Chordata > Mammalia > Chiroptera > Vespertilionidae > Myotis > Myotis nattereri. The sequence continues at coordinate 93,591,586 of NC_138075.1, read as the reverse complement.
GTGTATGTCCCCAACTCAGGAACAGTCTTCTTTTCTTTCTATTTGTATTGTCGACACTGTTACAGATGTCCCTCATTTCCACCCTCTTTGCCCACCCCCACCCAGCCCCTTCTACACCTCCCCTGGCCTTCACTACTCTGTTGTCTGTGTCCATGAGCTGTGTATATATGTTCTTTGGCCAATCTCTTCACCTTCTTGCATCCAGTCCCCCATTCTCCCTCCCCTCTGACTTCTGTCAGTCTGTTCCATGTATCCATGCCTCTGGATTTATTTTGTTCATAAGATTCCACATGTGAGTGAGGTCATGTGATTCTTGTGTTTCTCTGTCTGGCTTATTTTGCTTAGCATAATACTCTCCAGGTCCCTCCACGCTGTCTCAAAGGGTAAGAGAGGGACAGAACGTCTTTCCCCCAGAAGTACTACAGTTCTCTTGGAAGAGTGGGATTCAGCTGGATACCAGGGTGCCTGTGCTCCATTGGCCCACAGATGTTCCACCCAGTCTCTGCCTCATCAAGACATCAGACAACCCTTCTTATTTGGCCTTTAAGGCCCTCAGTGACCTGATCTGTCTTTCTCTCTCCCCTAAAAGCACCTTGGACTCTTGGAAAATAACACTTCTCTTAGCTCAGAGAAAATACTCACACTCTTCCTGTCTCACAGGCATGTATATTATCTTATTTGGATTTCTTCTCTCTGGAATAGTTTCCATATATGGCAGCCTCCTCGCCCCCAGTCCCACGTATATAACTTATCATTTCAGATCAGTCTCAAACTCTATTTTCTCTTCTTGGTAGAGGCAACTGCTTCTTTCTGTTTCCTTGTGTTTTGTGGCTTTATCAGCTCCGTAACCTGCCATTTATCTCTCGCATTGCGTCTTGTGTTCTAGTTGTGTATGTCTATGTTTTATTAACTCATAAACCTCTGATTCAAACATCTTAATCAAGATGGTTCCTTTAATAATGCTGAGTATATTTTCAAATTCAACTGATATAAACAAGTGTATTACTTAAAAATGTCTAAGACCTGACCTCTTCTGAAATGTCTGGAAGTCTAGTGGTTGAGACAGACATCTACGGTATAAAGGTGACAGCAGCTATCAAGCTAAGGACAGGGTGACGGTCACCTGGAGGAGAGAGGGGCGGATTTTGCTTGTGAGGAGGTGGAAAGGTGGAGGTGGAGGAGTTTTCAAAGAAGGTGATACTGGAAGCTGTGGAGTAAGGATATCTCATAACAAGGAGCATCAAAGGACAGAATGCTGAGATGGCAGGCCAAAACATCCCTATCTTCAGGGAAAGGGGGTGGTGGTGGTGGGGGGGAGACAAATGCATATAAGGCAAGGAAGAAAAATGAGTATAGTTTCACAGAAACGAAGAGAAAAGTATGTTTCTGTAAAAATGGAGTTAGAAACACCAAAATTAAGTGTAGAGGTGTCCTGACAAAGTCGTCATTACTGCAAGATTTGTTGTGGGAACTACCTAATTCTGAGAACAAAGGTTACCTCTGGGCCCTGCAGGATCTCCCACAGGCATATAAAGCATCTCTTAGAATGTAAGGCTTGGTTGCTATTTGAATGATTTAGAATGGTGTTTTTCAATATGGGGATTGCACATCTATTTAGGAGGTTTTTTTCCTCCCTTTAAAAAGAGTCCATGTATTCATTAAGTTGAGAAGCACTGAATTAATTTTCCTGCCTGTGGGTTTTGTGCAGTCTCACTCTGGCCAGTAGGAGGCAGCAGAACCTAATGCTCTGAGTGAGTCAGGATCCCCGCTAGAGTCAGCTCTGGGTCAGGGAAGGAGGCTCATCAGTTCTGTGCCTGTTTCCTTCTCTTTATCCTGAAAAAGGTAAGAATTAACTAATAGCCAAACTTCTTCAAACATTAACTTCTGTGGGGGTGCCAGGCACCGCTGCAGAAAGCACGGCTGAACGGAACACCGTTCTCTCTGACTGGGCTGTGCTCTGACTGAGCCCTGAAATCTGAAAAGCTCAAAGCTTTCTCCAGGTGAGTCTTGTTCCCTCCCATTTCTGCAAATGCCAACTCTACTATGTAAATTCAAAAGAGACATAAAATGTAAGTTAGGGAAAGATGCCTGATAGATCTCCAGTATGTCAGTGTGTGTAACTAATAAATTTCGCAGCAAACTCTCACTTGTAGGTATGAAAAAGAGGAAAATCAAGGGTTTTCCTGGCAGTTTCCATTTCCATACTATCACCCTAATGCTCTAAAATTGTTTAAAATAACTAATAAGTGTTCTGAATACATTATTACAGTCATGTGTCTAATGCAAACACTGTCTATTACTATAGGCTGTAGCAAGAATACTTCATCTCTCCACTTGCCAGAGGCAGCAGAGCAAGTGAAGTATACCAGCTCCTACCTGGTGTGTGTGACTACCTGGTGTGTGACTTCAGAGAAGTGGTGCAACCTCTCTGATCTTCCCAGCACCTATGAAATTGGACTGGTCATAATAGTACTTGGTAAGCTTGTTGGTGAGGATGAAGTGAGTGCCTAGCGCCCAGTGGACCCTGAATAAATATTTGGTGTATTATCAGCAGCTGGATGTTTGGCCTCTAATCTGGATTATGATCTAGGGCAGTGGTCGGCAAACTCATTAGTCAACAGAGCCAAATATCAACAGTACTTCTTCAAAATAGACTTGCCCAGGCCGAAAACCAACTTCTGCGCATGAGCCACAAAGTTTCAATCGCACTGCACGTGTGCCTGCACGTGGTATTTTGTGGAAGAGCCACACTCAAGGAGCCAAAGAGCCGCATGTGGCTCACAAGCCGCAGTTTGCCAACCATGGACCAGGGCAGTGATGGCGAACCTATGACAGGCGTGTCAGAGGTGACACACGAACTCATTTTTTTTGGTTGATTTTTATTTTTTAAATGGCATTTAAATATATAAAATGAATATTAAAAATATAAGTCTTTGTTTTACTATGGTTGCAAATATAAAAAAATTTCTATATGTGACATGGCACCAGTTAAGTTAGGGTTTTTCAAAATGCTGACACGCCGAGCTCAAAAGGTTCGCCATCACTGGACTAGGGTATTGAATTAGATACCTTCCAAATGTCAAGTCTGTGATTCTGTGAGATTTGGTGAAATGATAAAATGTACTTTCATTTTGTTTTTTGCTAAAACTACTCACACGTTGAACACCTACATGGACATTGCTCCTGCTGATCTTGACCATGTGAGAGCTGCCGGAATAATGAGGCACATCCTCGAAGGGCCTCAGCTGCTTTGTTCCCATAAATTAGTTTCTTTGGGCGGTGTGCTCCTCCACAGAGCACTGACATGGCTGCCAGGCACTAAACAGACTCCAGGCAGCTTGAAGGAGTTAATGGACTTGGTTCTGTGTTTGGACCCCATAAAGGAGACAGAGTATATAACTAGAACAAGATGTTATGTGTAAAATGGTTGTGTGGTTGTATGTGTTTGGAAAGCAGGCCTACGATAGTCTCTTCTTAGCCATAAGGTGTTTTTGTGTATTAAAAGCTCAGTGTAGCTCTAGCCCATAGAAATAGAATGCAAGCTACAGATGCAATTTTAAATTGTCTAGCAGCCACGTTAAAGCAAAAAAGGGAACAGATGAAATTAATTTTAATAATTTATTGAGCCCAGTATACCCTGAATGGTATCATTTAAACATATACAGGCAGTCCTCGGCTTACGTCGGACTCTATGAACGTCATTTCATGGTTACGTCGCCATCTTCCATTTACAGTATTTATGTAAAAAAAAAAAAAAGTTCTGTCATTTTGATGTATGTACATATGTGCTTTATGTTTTTTATTATTTATTTACCACAAGGTCAGGAATTGTTATCTTTCTTTTAAATTTTTTTTTATTGTTTCACTTCATTACTGCTGTGTGTGTGCTCCATGAGAGTGACGTAGGTGCTTATGTAGGTGGGTTCCGACTTACGTCGTTCTGTAGGAATGGATTTCCTATGTAACCCGAGGAGCTACTGTAACTGATATTTAGAAAATTCAAGAAACATATCTATATATATAAAATCTTAATATGCAAATAGACCAAACAGTGGAACAACCGAACAACCAATCACTATGACACGTGCTGACCACCAGGGGGCACACCCAGAACATGGCGGGCATCAGCAGCAGGCGGCAGAGCGCAGAACATGGCAGGCATAGGTCACGGCAAGATGGTGGAGGAGGTGAGGAGGGGGCAGACCAAGGCGGGGCACTGGTTGCTGTCATCAGGGCAAGCCTCTGGTGGTTACTGAAAATTCTTTGCTCCCGCATGCCGTGGTCCAGCCCCGGCACTTGCACCCGCTGTTGGTGCCTGGCACTGGCCCTGATCGCTCAGTGCCATCAGTGGGTGCCAGCGGTGGCTGCCAGCCCTGATCGCCCCTCAGGGCTTCTCCACCTCCCCCTGCTCCTGAGGGGTGATCAGGGCGGCTGCGTGCTGACATTCTCTTCACTCCCTGTCCCAACTCCCCCATCTGTCTCCTCCTTGGGACAGCTTTCTTCCCCCAGCCAGAAAAAGCAACACACTTGAAATATTTAGTTCCTCCTGACCTGCTCAGAAATACTTCCTCTCACATGCCTCTAAAATCGTTTTATGATCCACATGTTAATCCATGTGGTTCTTTATCAGTGCTGCATAAATGTACCATGAACCTAGATCATAGGTCAAAGACCTTCACTCAGCCTTTCTCTAGTGGTTGCTCCAGATGGTTGTGTAGGAAGGAAGTTGGCAGAAGTTTAATCAGACCAGGACTCTTTCAGGAGAATATCCAGCCTACCTCAAAAGTCTCCCAAAGGATGCTTGCTTTTCCCTCCCAAGGATTTCCCTTGGTCTAAAGTCTGTTAACAATTTAAAAGGCAGATCCTCCTCTAGGGTTACCTAATGGGTATCTCCTTTTGTTGTGAAAGAAGGTGTGTAATTAGTTGGACCAGGTTCAGACACCTGATCCACGGTGGATTCTGAGGATGTTCCTGAAGCACTAACTTCCCAAGTTACCTTTTCAATGGGCAGTGCCATGTCACTAAGCCACTATCCGATTGCCCCTCTTGGAAGGCAACAGACATCTGCCGGGCTCGGAGGAACCTGTTTTACGTAAACTTGCACAGCTCACTCCATCATCTTGAGACTTGTGTATAGATCCCGGCTTTGAGTTGGGACCACATGCTTTTGATAAATTTTTTGGAAAGTAAGCACTTTGTTAAGCCAGGATTCCTCATTATCCTTTCCCTGACTTAGCAGTGAAAAATATATATACATATTTTGTTAATTGCACTTTTTGAAAGTTACTTGAACCTTTTTTGGTGATGAAACAACTTTTAAGGCAAACAATGTTGACTTTGGTGCCTTTCCCTCCTGTGGCTGTGGTTACTTTCCTTCTACAGTGGGAGAAGAAAGGTGGGCAGGTTGAATAGCCTATAAACAGAGAGGGAGAGGAGTTGGGGCAAGGTGCCCTAACGCTCCTGTCTGGGCCTGTGTGCACTGCCAGCTTGGGGCTCCTGTGACTTCTTGCTCTTTCAACTCTCCTCTCAGTTAATATTTGCTCTCAGAAGCTGATAAAGGTCCTTTATACCTTAAGATTTTTTTAAAGATAAAATACATACATCATAAAATTCACCCCTTTAAAGTGCTTTTTTAGTATATTCCAAAATTGTGCAACCATTACCACTATCTAATTCCAGAACATTTTCATCACCCCAAAATAAACTTCATGTCTGCTAGTAGTTACTCCCCATTTGCTTCTCCCTCAGCACTCTCTACTTCCTGTCTGTAGAGCTTCACCTGTTCTGGACATGTTCTATAAAAGGAATAAGGCAATATGTGATCCGCGTGTCTGGCTTTTTTTTTTTTTTTTTTTTTTTTTTTTTACTTTAGAATACAGTTTTTAAGGTTCATCCTTATTGTAGCATGAATCAATACACAGTCCTTTTTATGGCTAATACTGCATTGTCTGTATGTACCTCATTTTGTTCATTCATACATCAGTTGATGAACATTTGTATTATTTCCACCTGTTAGCTATTATGAATAATGCTGTTGTGAACATTCCTTTACAGCTTTTTGTGTTTGTTTTTTTTTTTTGGAATGGAATTTCTGGGTCATATGGTAACTCAATGTTAAACTTTTTAAAAAATTCTTTATTGTTTAAAGTATTACATATGAATCTTTTTTTCCCCATTGACCTCTCCCCGCTTGTTCCTCCTCCCCCAACACATGCCCTTACCCCCCTCGCCTCCCCCCCCCCCACTACTGACTGTGTCCATGGGTTATGCTTATAAGCATGCAAACAAGACCTTTGGTTGATCTCTCAACACCCCCTCCCACCCCCCGTCCCTTCCCCTTTCCTCTGAGGTTGGATGGTCTGTTCCATGCTTCTATGTCTCTGGATCTATTTTAGTTCATCACTTTATGTTGTTCATTATATTCCACACTAGAGGCTCAATGCATGAAATTCATGCAAGGGGCTCAGCCCTCACAGCCCCAGCTTCATCCGGAAGGCTGTTCAGCTGTCTGATCTAATTAACATATTACTCTTTTATTATTATAGATACGAGTGAGATCATGTGATATTTATCTTTCTCCGACTGGTGTATTTTGCTTAGAATAATGCTCTACAGTTCCATCCATGCTGTTGCAAATAGTAAGAGTTCCTTTTTTGCAGCAGCAGCATAGTATTCCATTGTGTAGATGTACCACGGCTTTTTAATCCATTTGTCTGTTAATGGGCACTTAGCCTGCTTTCAGTCTTAGCTATTGTATATTGTGCTGCAATGAATATAGGGGTGCATATATCCTTTCAGATTGCTGTTTCTGGTTTCTTGGGATATATTCCTAGAAGTGGGATCACTAGGTCAAAAGGAAGTTCCATTTTTAATTTTTTGAGGAAATGCCATACTCTTCTCCACAGTGGCTGCACCAGTCTGCATTCTCACTAGCAGTGCAGGAGTGTTCCTTTTTCTCTGCATCCTCATCAGCACTTGTTATTTGTTGATTTGTTGATGATAGCCATTCTGACAGGTGTGAGATGGTTCCTCATTGTCGTTTTGATTTGCATCTCTCGGATGATTAGTGACTTTGAGCACTTTTTCATGTCTCTTAGCCTTCTGTATGTCTTCTTTTGTAAAGGGTCTATTAAGGTCCTTTGCCCGTTTTTGATTAAATTGTTTATCTTTTTTTGTTAAGTAGTATGAGTTCCCTGTAAATTGTGGAGATTAAACCCTTATTGGAGATAACATTTGCAAATATGTTCTCCCATGCAGTGGGCTTTCTTGTTGTTTTGCTGATGATTTCTTTTGCTGTGCAGAAGCTTTTTATTTTGATGTAATCCCATTTGTTTATTTTCTTCTTAGTTTCCATTGTCCTAGGAGCTGTATCAGTAAAAATATTGCTACGACTTATGTCTGATATTTTGCCGCCTATGGCTTCTTCTAAGATTTTTATGTTTTCTGTCTTATGTTTTTTTTAAATCCTTTATCCATTTTGAGTTTATTTTTGTGAATGGTGTAAGTTGGTGGTCTAGTTTCATTTTTTTTTTTGCATGTATCTATTCAATTTCCCCAACACCATTTATTGAAGAGACTATCTTGACTCCATTGCATGCTTTTGCCTCCTTTGTCAAATATTAATTGAGCATAATGGCTTGGGTCAATTTCTGGGTTCTTTGTTCTGTTCCATTGGTTTATACGTCTGTTCCTGTGCCAGTACCAGGCAGTTTTGAGAACAGTGGCTTTGTAATCTAGCTTGATATCTGGTATTGTGAGCCTTCCAACTTTGTTCTTCTTTTCAGGATTACTGCGGCTATTCAGGGTCTTTTTTTATTCGATATGAATTATTGGAGAGTTTGTTCTAGATCTGTGGAATATGCTGTTGGTATCTTAATGGGGATTGAATTGAATCTATAGATTGCTTTGGGTAATATAGATATTTTAATGATGTTGATTCTACCAATCCATGAGCATGGTATATTCTTCCATTTGTTTATGTCTTTCTCTATCACTGTTTTCAATGTCCTGTAATTTCCCAAATACAGGTCTTTTACCTCCTTAGTTAAGTTTATTCCTAGGTATCTTAATTTTTTTGTTGCAATTGTAAATGGGATTGTGTTTTTAGTTTCTCTTTCTGTGAGTTCATTGTTGTTGTACAAAAAAAGCCACTGATTTCTGGGTGTTAATTTTATATCCTGCTATATTGCCAAATTCATTTATTAAGTCTAATAGTTTTTTGGTGGAGTCTCTAGGGTTTTCTATGTATAATATCATGTAATCTGCAAATAAGGACAGTTTTACTTCTTTTCCAATTTGGATGCCTTTTATTTCTTCTTCTTATCTGATCACTATGGCTAGCACTTCCAGTACTATGTCACACAGGAATGGTGAAAGTGGGCATCCCGGTTTTGTTCCTGTTCTTAAGGGAAATGATTTTAGTTTTTACCCATTCAGTATGATGTTGGTTGTAGGTTTGTCATATGAGGCTTTTATTATGTTGAGGTATGATCCCTCTATTCCCACTTTGCTAAGAGTTGTTTGTTTGTTTTTTAATCAACAAAGGGTGTTGGATTTTGTCAAATGCTTTTTCTGCATCAACTGATATGACTATGTGATTTTTATCTCGCAATTTGTTTATGTGATGTATCATTTTTATTGACTTGCGGATATTGTACCAGCCTTGCATCCCTGGATTAAATACCAATTGGTCATGATGTATGATCTTTCTAATGTACTGCTGGATCCGATTTGCTAGAATTTTGTTGAGGATTTTAGCATCTATGTTCATCAGGGATATTGGCCTGTAATTCCCTTTATCTGGGTTTGAGGTTAGGGTAATGCCGGCATCATAGTAAGAGCTTGGAAGTGTTCCTTCCTCTTGAATTTTTTTGAATAGTCTGAGGAGGAAAGGTTTTAGTTCTTCTTTTTTTTTTTAAATATATTTTATTGATTTTTCACAGAGAGGAAGGGAGAGGGATAGAGAGTCAGAAACATCGTTAAGAAAGAAACATTGATCGGCTGCCTCCTGCACATCTCCCACCGGAGATGTGCCCGCAACCAAGGTACACGCCCTTGACCAGAATCGAACCTGGGACCTTTCAGTCTGCAGGCCAATGCTCTATCCATTGAGCCAAACCGGTTTCGGCTTAGTTCTTCTTTTAATATTTGGTAAAACTACCCTTTGAAGCCATCTGGACCAGGCTTTTGTTTGTTGGAAGTTTTTTCAAATTCATCAATAGCTATAGACCTATTCAGGTTTTTTTTATTCTTTCTGTTTGAGTTTTGGAAGATTGTATTTTTCTAGGAATATGTCCATTTCATGTAGGTAGTCCAGTTTGTTGGAGTAGAGTTGTTTGTAGCATTTTTTTTTTTTTTACAATCCTTTGTGTGTCTGTGGGGTCAGTTGTTACTTCAGCTCTTTCATCTTATATTGTTAATTTAGGTCCTTTCTTTTTGTTTCTTGGTGAGCCTGACTAGAGGTTCATGAATCATGTTTATCCTTTCAAAAAACCAGCTCTTGATTTTATTGATCTTTTGTATTTTTGTTCTTTTGGTCTCTATGACATTTATTTCTGCTCTAATCTTTATTATTTTCTTCCTTCTACTTACTCTGGGCTTTTTTTGTTGCTCTCTTTCTAATTCTTTAAGTTGCAGGGTTATATAATTTATTACCATTTTTTTATTGTTTTTTTTTTTTGTTTTATTGTTTTGTTTTTTTTTTTGAGATAGGTTGGTAGAGCTATGAACTTCCCTCTCAGGGGAAGTTCCAGGATGCTTTTTATTTCTTCTTTGATCTCTTTGGTAACCCAATCATTGTTTAATAGCATGCTATTTCGCCTCCAAGTGCTTGATTTTTTTTTCATTGTAGCTGAAAATTTTATTTCTACTTTTATGCCATTGTGATCTGAGAAAATGCTTAGTATGATTTCTATCTTCTTGAATTTGAAGAGACTTTGCCTATATCCCAATATGTGGTCTATCTTTGAAAATGTCCCATGTGCACTTGAGAAGAATGTGTAATCTTGCCGGGATCCGGTCCATCCTTGCTGTTTCAAGGGACCTGGCATATATGGCATACTGTTCTTAATATGTTTGCTCACCTTCTTGGCACTATGTGTTTTAACCAAGGTCTCTGAGAAGGGTTGTTTCCCCAGGTAGGGATTTTCCCCTGAAGTTAGGGAGGGAATAAAACCTCTTAACTAAGTGCCAGGTGGGTAATTAATCACTTTAACTACGAACAATCATGCTTAAGCTACATAATCTTTACTCCCTGGAATGGAGATAAGAAACGCCCTAACCTTTGGAATAGAGATTGATAGGATTGAATCAACTGGTATAAATACAGATGTAACAAGACAGCAAGAGACAGAGAGAGAAGACAGAACCTAGGCACAGAACCTACACAGAATGTTCTCTAGAGACAGAAGAACTTCGCTGGAGAGAACATGGCAAAAGATCCTGGACAGAAACTGGCCTCAGAACTTAGCGAGAGAACATGGCAAAAGATCCTGGACTGAACCTGACTACAGAAATTGGCAAGAGAACCTGACTAGAACCTGGTGACTGAACCTGGCTGGAGAACCTGGACAGAACCTGGCTGGAGAACCTAGCGAGGGAACATGGACACAGAACCTGGCTGGAGATCCTAGCCAGAACTTCGCTGGAGATCCAACCAGAACTTGGCTGGAGATCCTGGCTAAAGATCCTGGCTAGGCTGCTGATCAACTGAACGCTGTCTCCATGTCATTCCTTCTTCGCCGACTCCGTCCATGCCTTTGGGGACCTCTGGACCCGCTGGGGTTGGACCCCGGCATAATCTGTTGCTTTGGGATGAAATGTTCTGAAGATGTCAATTAATTCCATCTGATCTAGTGAGTCATTTAGGATTGCTGTTTCTTTGCTGATTTTTTGTTTAGAGGATTAATCCAGTGGTGTCAATGGGGTATTAAGGTCCCCTACAATGATTGTATTGCTGTCTATCTCTCCCTTGATATCTTCCAGAAGTTTTTTTATGTATTGGGTGCATATATATTTACCAGAGTTATATCCTCTTGTTGAATTGCTCCCTTTAGTATTATGAAGTGGCCTTCCATATCTCTTGTTATAGCCTTCACTTTCAGGTCTAATTTGTCAGATATAAGTATTGCTACCCCTGCTTTTTTTCATTTCCATTTGCCTGAACATTTTTTTTTTCATCCCTTCACTATCAGTCTGTGTGAGTCCTTTGTTTTGAGGTGGGTCTCTTATAGACAGCAGATATATGGGTCATGTTTTTTTAACGACTCAGCTACCCTAAGTCTTTTGATTAGAGCATTTAGTCCATTTACATTTAAGGTTATTCTTGACTAGAGGCCCGGTGAACAAAAATTTGTGCACTCGGGCGGGGGGGGGAGGGGTGTCCCTTAGCCCAGCCTATCCCCTCTTGCAGTCTGGGACCTCTCAGAGGATGTCCACCTGCTGGCTTAGGCCCACTCCTTGGGGGATCGTGCCCAAGCTGGCAGTCAGACATCCCTCTGGAAGCCCAGCAGCCCTCGGGGGATGTCCACTTACCAGCAGGGAGCAGACCTAAGCTGCAGTCGGACATCCTTTGTGTTGCTGAGGAGGTGGGAGACGCTCCTGCCACCACCGCTGTGCTGGCAGCCATCAGCCTGACTTGTGGCTGAGCAGAGCTCCCCCTGTGGAAGTGCACTGACCACCAGGAGACAACTCCTGCATTGAGCATTTGCCCCCTGGTGGTCAGTGTGTGTCATAGTGATCAGTCTTTCCCAGTTGTTCTGCTGTTAGGGTCAATTTGCATATTACCCTTTTATTATATAGGATAGAGACCTGGTGCACAGGTGGGGGCTGGCTAGTTTGCTCTGAAGGGTGTCCCGGGTCAGGGTGGGGGTCCCTCTGGGGTGCCTGGCCAGCCTGGGTGAGGGGCTGATGGCTGTTTGCAGGCTGGTCAAGACTCCCCCCCAGTGGGGACCCTCACCCCATGGAGGTTTGGCCAGCCTGGGTGAGGGGCTGATGGCTGTTTTCAGGCTGGCCACACCCCCTTTAGGGTGTGGAGGGGTGCCCACTGGGGTGCCTGGCCACTCTGGGTGAGGGGCTGAGGGCCATTTTCAGGCTGGCCAAGCCCCCTGGCTACGGAAGCTCCCAGCCTCTCCTTTTTTTCTTTTTTTAATTCTGGGATTTATTTACCTTCTATAATTGAAACTTTGTAGCCTTGAGAGGAGCTCAGAGCCGGCCAGGGCAGATGGGAGGGAAGCTTGGCTTCCTCCATCGCCCGGGGCAACCAAGCCTCCTGCTCGCTCCAGCTCCGTGGCCATGGCCAGCTGAAAGCAGGTATCTGGGGTTTATTTACCTTCTATAATTGAAACTTTGTTGCTTTGAGTGGAGTTCAGAGCCAGCGGGAAGCTTGGCTTCCTTCATCATTGGGGCAACCAAGCCTCCTGCTTGCTCCAACTCTGTGGCTACCGGCCGCCATCTTGGTTGGGTTAATTTGCATATAGTCGCTCTGATTGGCTGGTGGGCATGGCTTAAGGCATAGCAAAGGTATGGTCAATTTGAATCTTTGTCTTTTATTAGTGTAGATAGGTACTTGTTTATAGCCATTTTTATTCTTTATGCCTGTGTTCCTTCTTCCTTTTCTATTTCTTCTTTTTACAGCAGTCCTTTTAGCATTTATTGCATTGCTGGCTTGATGGTAATAAACTCCCTTAGTCTTTTTTTGTCTGTGAAGCTCCTGATTTCACCTTCAATTTTGAATGATAGCCTTGTTGGGTATAGTATTCTTGGATTCAGTCCTTTGCTTTTCATCACTTTGTATATTTCATTCCATTCCCTTCTGGCCTGATGTGTTTCTGTTGAGAAATCAGTTGATAGTCTAATGGGAGATTCCTTGTAGGTAACTTTCTTTCTCTCTCTGGCAGCCTTTAAGATTCTTACTTTGTTGTTGATGTTTGCCAATTTAATTATGATGTGTCTTGGTGTGGGTCTTTTGGGGTTCATCTTGTTTGGGACTCTGTGTGCTTCTTATACTTACTTGTATGCCTTTTTTTCTTCCCAACATCAGGGAAGTTTTCTGTCATTATGTCTTCAAACAGGTTTTCTATTCCTTGCTCAGCTTCCTCTCCTTCAGGCACCCCTATTATGTGGATGTTGGTCCATGTCATGTTGTCCCAAAGCTCCCTTAGGCTCTCCTCCTGCTTTTTAAGTTTTTTTCTTTTCCAGTTGCTGTTCTGCTTGGGTGTTTTTTCTACCTTGTCTTCTAACTCGCTGATGCAGTCCTCAGCTTCTTCTAGTCTACTGTTAGAACCTTCCATTGTGTTCTTTAATGTAGCTCTGTCATTCTTCATTTCCTCTTGATTCCTTTTCATGTTGGTGATATTCTCATTCAGCTCCTTATAATTCTCATTGAATTGTTTGTATTTGTCATCCAGATATTTGAGCATCCTTATAATCATTACTCTGATTTCTTTCTCTGACAAGTTACTTGCCTCCATTTCATTTAATTCCTTTTCTGGCGATTCTTCTTTTTCTTCCCTTTGGGGGATTATTTCTTTGTCTCCCCATTGTTGCTGTAACATTTTAATTGTTTCTGTCTTAGATCCAACTGCTTGCTACCCAAGTCCTTTTGGGGGTGGTTCTATGTAGTTGGTGATTTTCAGGGCCCAGTGGTACAGTCTCTCAGATATCCTGAGCTTCGTGTTCTAGTGCAGTGGTCGGCAAACTGTGACTCGGCAAACCACGGCTCACGAGCCACATGTGGCTCTTTGGCCCCTTGAGTGTGTCTCTTCCACAAAATACTGGCTCTTCCACAAAATACCAACTTCTGCGCATGGGCCATGAAGTTTCAATCGCACTGTACGTGCGCACTTGCACTTGGTATTTTGTGGAAGAGCCACACTGAAGGGGCCAAAGAGCCGCATGTGGCTCACGAGCCGCGGTTTGCCGACCACGGTTCTAGTGGAGCCCCTTACTTGAGCTACTTGGGTTCTCCTGATGTAGTTGGGTCTTGAATGTTGGTTTCTCATTTGTGGAATCAGTCTCGTCATGGGTTGTCTGGCAATGTGACTCACCCCTAGTCTTGTTGTGCAAGCTGTTGTGGATGTGATCGTGTTTCCGGCTCTTGTGAAAAGAGTTGCCTGAGGTCTCACTGGTATGTGCTCACTGTGAGATCCTGGAGTCCATGGCCTTGGAGGAAGGGGTCTTGGGGCCTGAGGCTCGGGTAGTATGACTTTGGCTGGTGTTGTGTGACTCTTGGTGTGGTAGTGTCACTCTGAAATTCACTGCGAGGGTCCTGGAGCCCCTGACAGTGGGAGGCAGCTGTCCCATAGTCTGCGGTTGAGGCAGTGGGACTCTGGCCAGGGTTATTTTCCTTGGCGTATCGCAAGAGGATCCAGGAGCCAACAGCTGGGGTTGTGGGAATCTTGGAGTCTGTGGCTGAAACAGCACGACCTTGTTTGGGGAGGCGAGTCCTCAGTAACTCACTAAGGTGTCCAGAAGCAGGCAGCAGGGAGGGGGAAGTCGCAGATCTTGCTGAGGGAGCTGTGTGCCTTTGGTTGGAGAGGCACTCACCCAGAGGCAGCTCACAGAGGGGCCCAGGAGCCATCTGCCGGGCAGTGGTCTCGGAGGGCCCACTTTTTGGAATGGTGTGACCGCCATGTCCAGAGGCTGGCATCTGGGGAGGGGGAAGTCCCAGTTTCTGCTGATGGAGCCTTTCACCCTTGGAGGTGGACATCCTGGGGTCTGCAGGTCTGTGGGCGAAGCAGCACTATTTTGGCTGGAGTGGCTGCTGGGCCCCGGCAGTGTCCAAGGCCAGTCTGAGTGGTGGTGAGGCTGGGTTCCTAGTGGAGGCCGCTCTCCCCTTCAAGATGGTGTGGGCCTTAATGTTTAACTTTTTGAGAAACTGTCAAGCTGTTTTCCAAAGTGGCTGCACCATTTTACATTCCCATCAGCAATGTATGAGGGTGCCAGTTTCTCCACAGTCTCACCAACATTGGTTAGTGTCTTTCTTTTTGGTTACGGCCATCCTAGTAGACATGAAGTTGTATCTCATTATGGTTCTGGTTTGTATTTCCCTAATGGCTAATGGTGTTGAGCATCTTTTTATGTGTTTATTTGTCATTTGTATATTTTCTTTGGAGAAATGTCTCTTCAAATTCTCTGTCCATTTTTCAATTGGTTTGTGTCTCTTATTGTTGAGTTGTAAGAATTCTTTATGTATTCTGGATACTAGACCCTAAGCAGGTATATGATTTGCACATATATTTTTCCATTCTGTAGATCATCTTTTCACTTTCTCAATAGCTTTCTTTGAAGCACAGAAATTTTTCATTTTGAAAAAGACCAATTTGTCCATTTTTTTATTTGGTGCCTCATACTTAGGATATTTTTAAGCTATGTCACCTTTTTGAGTGTACTTATATTTTAAACCTTAGCTTTAATTATAAAATGTCAGTCTTTTCCTTCAGTTGAAATAACGTAAGCATAACTATCAAGTCAGCAAGGATTTGGGGGGGCAGGGAGAACACTCAAACTACTAGTATGCTAGAAAACACTAGGTCACAGATCAATACTGAGATAGATACCTCGGTGTGTGTGTGTGTGTGTGTGTGTGTGTGTGTGTGTGTGTACAAATAGGCATTACTTGAGGGTTTGAGAAATATGACACAGGACTGAAAAGAAAGTGGAATGCAGACTAGAATTGAAATGGAAATAGGGAGTGAAAACACCACTTTTTATACCTGTAGAGTTCACCCATTGCAAATTCTTCCTGTCCAAACTGGACATGATGCACCTAAACATGGTCTTCTATCTCCTCTCCCAAATTTATCAAGTTAATCCTTCTACCTGGAGCACATCATTGTCTCCTCCTGTCAGAGCCCTCATCCTCCAAGACCTGTCTCCAATGCAGCCCTTACAGAAAGACACTGAAGCCAACACCCTCTGTTGGACCTTGTTTACACTTTTATTTGCACATTTGCTACATTCTGCTTTGTGCATTCCTGTGTCCACATGCTCCTTAAGAATGTTGAATTTGGGGGACTGGGTCAATTTTCTCTGCTGATTTGAACACTGTGGCCTTGACCTGAACATCATCTGCTGACTTGTTCTGAGCTTAGAGCCACTTTATTTAACATTTTGTGAGTCTTATAAACTTGACACTTTTAAAATATATATATATATATTTTATTGATTTTTTACAGAGAGGAAGGGAGAGGGATAGAGAGTTAGAAACATCAATGAGAGAGAAACATTGATCAGCTGCCTCCTGCACATTCTCCACTGGGGATATGCCCGCAACCAAGGTACATGCCGTTGACTGGAATCGAACCTGGGGCCCTTCAGTCCGCAGGCCGATGCTCTATCCACTGAGCCAAGCTGATTAGGGCTAAACTTGACACTTTTATCAAATATGCATTTAACCTTAACAGTCTTCTGGTTAGCCCAGCCAGTGTGGCTCAGTGGTGTGGACCTATGAACCAGGCAGTCACCAGGGCACATGCCCACGTTACAGCAGCTCGATTCCCAGTAGGGGGTATGCAGGAGGTAGTTAATCAGTTTTTCTCTTTCTCGCTCCTTCCTTCCTCTCTGAAGTCAATAAAATACACACACACACACACACACACACACACACACACACTCTAGAGGCCAGGTGCACAAAATTCGTGCACTGGGGAGGGGGGGTGTCCCTCAGCCCAGCCTGCACGCTCTCCAATCTGGGACCCTTCAGGGGATGTCTAACTGACGGTTTAGGATCGGGCCTAAACCGTCAGTCAGACATCCCTCTCACAATCCAGGACTGCTGGCTCCCAACCACTCGCCTGCCTGCCTGCCTGCCTGATTGCCCCCTAATCATTCCCCTGCCAGCCTGATCAACACCTAACTGCTCCCCTGCCGACCCAGTTGCCTCCAACTGCTCTCCCCTGCTGGCCCAGTCGCCCCTAACTGCCCTCCCCTGCCAGCCTGGTCACTCCCAACTGCCCTCCCCTGCTGCCCCAGTCACCCCTAACTGCCCTCCCCTGCTGGCCTGGTCTCCCCTAATTGCCCTCCCCTGTAGGCCCGGTCCCCCCCAACTGCCCTCCCTCCCCTGTTGGCCATCTTGTGCTTGTCATCTTGTGATGACATGGGGGCGGCCATCTGTGCAAGGGCATGATGGTCAATTTGCATATTACCTCTTTATTATATAGGATATACGTATATATGTGTTAAGAATAGTCTTCTGGTTTTTTATTATTAATTAATTAATTAATTTATTTATTTATGTTAATTCTCCCCTGAGGATATTTTTCCATTGATTTTTTTTTTTTTTTTTTTTTTTTTTTTTTTTTTTTTTTTTTAGAGAGAGAGTGGAAAGGAGAGGGAGAGACTGAGAGAAACATCGATGTGAGAGAGACACATTGATTGGTTGCCTCCTGGATGCACCCTGACCAGTGCTAGGAAACCTGCAACCAAGGTACATGTCCTTGACTGGAATCGAACCTGGGAACCTTCAGTCCGTGGGCCGATGCTCTACCCACTGAGAAAAACCAGCCAGGGCTCTTCTGGTTATCTTAAAATCACACACACACACACACACACACACACACACACATACACATACATACACACCGCTTTTAGGTCATGGCAACAGTTTCAGATCATACACCGTTTGGACCCATTAAAGATCAAAATTAGAACAGGTTGTTAATAGGGGACCAATATGATAATCATATACTGGGGAGAAAAGGGCTGGTTATGCATAACCATGATCTCAAGTGAGAAGAATTCAGCATCTGGCTTGTAGTAGGTACTCAGTGAGTAGTTATTGCAGACATGATCTCAAGGACAAAGACAATTATTTTTTTGGTTAAAGTAGTGGAAAGAGGACCAGACCTGAAGTTGTGTTCTAGCTTGATTGTATGACCCTGGCTGGGATATATTCTGTCCAGCACTCACATCCCTCATTGATTAAGGGTTATAGGTAGTGGCATGGACCCCTGACATTGAACATGAGGATTGCAGGCCAAATAAGTTTCATCAGACCTGGAATGCACTCTCATTCCCTCTGTACATCTATCTCTCTAGGTATTTCAGTTGAAGTAAAATTCATATAACAAAGCTAACCATTTTAATATGAGTAATTCAGTGCCATTTAGTGCATTCTCAATGTTGAGCAAACACAAACTCTAATTCTAAAACATTTCCATTAAGATGTCACTTCCCATTTCCCTTTCCCAAGCCCTGGCAACCCATCCACCTGCCAGCATTCTCTGTGAATTTTTCTAATTTGGACACTTCTTATAAATGGAATCATACAATATGTTACCTTTTGTATTTGGCTTCTTTTCACCTGGCACAGTGTTTCAAGGTTCATCCATGTTGTAGGATATATCAGTACTTAATTCCTTTTCATGGCTGAATAATATTCCATTGTGTTGTCCTCCTAATATTTTTAAAACAATATTAAATTTAATTACTTGCTATCTGGAAACAAATGTGTTAGGCAGGAAAGATAGCTGTGAGGGCAGGAGGAAGGGAAGGGGAGAAAAGGGGAGTTTATCTTACCCAATGAACAAAGAAGTCAGCAGTCTTGGGTCTTTCCAATATAGTAAAATCACCAGATGTTCTCATAAATTCTGGGAAAAGCTGCAATATAAAGGGGAATCTTGATATCTAGTCTATCCAGCAGGGAAACCTTGAAATCTATGGTGGGGAAGGGGGAGTATAAAACCTTTGAACCCCCACCAGGCAGGGCACTCAGACTAGCTGAGTTGCCTGCTTATGCTTTATGCCCAGTCTACTCTTAATAAGTTCACTTGCTTTGCTTCAACACTACTTTCTGTCACTTGTCTAACTTCTTTCTCTCAAGAGTGACAAGAGCTGAGGAGGGGAGAGCCCCCTCTGACTTGGTGGCTCTCCTGTAACA
Organism: Myotis nattereri; assembly: GCF_964212035.1. Taxonomy (NCBI): domain Eukaryota; kingdom Metazoa; phylum Chordata; class Mammalia; order Chiroptera; family Vespertilionidae; genus Myotis; species Myotis nattereri. The sequence continues at coordinate 93,572,709 of NC_138075.1, read as the reverse complement.
AATAGACCAACAATTTGTACCAGCCCTTCACAGTGTTATGTAACCACAGCTTGATGGACAGAATATTACTCTAACAGGATTGGACCTATTAATCACTGTAGTCAAAGCCATCTCTAATTAATCAGATAGTGTAAGCTATTCCAATTTAATTCCACTCAAATAACATCATGAAATTTGGGCACTATGAAGGATCATTGGCAGAAGAAAATAGATTTAAATAAAGCCTTTGATTCTGTTAGGGGCAGAAATAGAATATTGGGGACCAGCTATAATTAAAAGAAATATTAAATATGCTTTGTTAACTGTGATTGTTTTGTTCTGATTAAAGAAAGCACATTCCAACCTGGCTGGGAGTTGCACATGGGACCTGGGAGCTCACCTGGAAATGTGGCCCATCCTCCACACCTGGAAGCTGCTTATTACCATGGAAAGATTAACAACCTTCTTGCAGAAACCAGAGCTGCCAGCCCTTTGAAGACCCCAGCCCTTTGTATACCTGCAGGCCTTTGCAAATCCCCAGCCCACATTACCTGTAAACTGCCCATTTGGCATACTCTTTTGCCTACTTCCCCATGTACTAGGTGTACCAGTTAATAATGCAGTTTTTTTCAATAAATGGCATTTCACATATGTTGATATATATTTTGTTGTATTGACAGCAAGCTTCAAAACTTCATATGTCAAATTTGCTGAAGGTGTTCACATCATAGATATTTTTATGCTTAAAAATGTCAAATTTTGTGCCAAAAAGCATTTGCGGGAAGTTTTAATTCATTAATTTATTTTTAAGAAAAAGTTATCGTATACTTTGGGAAGCTTATGGTGAACATGCTCCATCTCAAGATACATGTGAACGCTGGTTTAAACGCTTTAAAAGTGATGATTTCAATGTGAAAGACAAAGAACATCTAGGTCAACCAAACAAGTTTGAAGACCAACAATGACAAGCATTATTGGATGAAGATGCGTGTCAAACTCAAAAACAACTTGCAGAAAGATGAAACATTGCTCAGCAAACCATTTCCGATCATTTACAAGCAATGGGAAAGATTTTAAAGGAAGGAAAATGGGTGTCACATCAACTGAATGAAAGATAAATAGAAAACCGAAAAGTCATCAGTAAAATGTTGCTTCAATGGCATGAAACAAAGTCTTTTTGCATTGAATCGTGACTGGCGATGAAAAGTGGATTTATTTTGAGAATCCCAAACGCACAAAATCATGGGTTGATCCAGGTCAACCATCAACATCGACTGCAAGGCCAAATTGCTTCGGAAAGAAGACAATGCTCTGCATTTGGTGGGATCAGGAAGGTGTGGTGTATTATGAGCTTCTAAAACCAGGTGAAACCCTTAATACTGATCGCTACCAACAACAAATAATCAATTTGAACCACATTTTGATTGTGAAACGACCAGAATGTGCCAGAAGACACGGCAAAGTAATTTTGCTTCATAATAACGGACCATCACACAATTCAAAACCAGTTAAAGACACGTTAAAAGATCTTGCCTGGGAAGTATTAATCTACCTGCCGTATTCACCAGACCTTGCTCCTTCAGATTATCACTTGTTCTGATCGATGGCACACGCACTTTCTGAGCAGCACTTCAAAACATACGAAGAAGTGGAAAATTGGATCTCTGAATGGTTTGCCTCAAAACAAGAAAAGTTCTATTGGGATGCTATCCACTAATTACCTAAAGATGGGGGAAATGTGTAGCTAGCGATAGATATTAGCTTGAATAAAGCACTTTGATATTTCTCTTGAAATTATCATGTTTTCTTTGATTACAAAATCCGCATTATTAGCCAATGCACCTAGTAATCTTCGTCCCAATATAAGCAGCTGGCTATGGAGGGTGCAGAGCAGATTTTTGTGAGTGACCTGCTGCTGTCCCATACTGCCGGCATTACTGGAATAAGTGCTCATATATGAGCTATAAATTTATCTCTTTGAGTTTCACCTCTTTTCTGTGATTTCCTGTGCTTGTACAATATTAATAAAAGGTGTGTGCCTTTTCTGTTGTTAAATTGTCTTTTGTTAGTTTATTTGCAGGCTTCCACATACAGAACTTAAGAGGCTAGAGGAAAATTTTTTTCCTCTCTGATACCATGTGCCTACAACATGGGTGGTGTTAGGGTTGCCGAAGGAGGAATGGACGAGGCCAAAGTGGGTTGGGATTATAAATTTATTAGGTCATCTGGATACTAGATGGGCCAGTACCCAGGGACAGGGAGTCAGAGACTTTAAAGGACCCTAGGCAGGCTTTTTCTGGGCAGAAAATTTTCTGGGTGGGTTCTGAAGAAAAAGAGACTGGTCTTTAGCAAGTGGAATATGGTCTAAGCAAAAGAGAAAGTCGGTTATGAAGTAGTCTAAAGGTCAGTTCCCAGGGGAGGGGGCATCCATTCAATTATTTGATCAGACCTAACAGGTGGAAGACTAGAGGCATGCTCTGCTTTTTGCCACTGGAGATCAGGGTTCCTTCTCAGAACTTGCTCCAATGCCTGGGCATTATGGGAATTTTCCAAGGCTGTTTTTGTGATCACCATCCACTCGAATTTGCTTGGTAAATAACGGTTGACCAATGGGCTGATGACATGCTAACAGGAATTAGCAGAGAACAGCATTTTTGTAATGAATTTTAGTCATAGACTCAATAGAAAAGGGAGTAGAGGCAGGCAGATGTTAAGGTGGAACTTGGGGGGAAAGCTGTGCTTACTGACAAGAGTCAGAGGTACAAAGTACAACTGAGCCACACCAGCCAGAGGTACTGTTAATAGCTTCTCTCATTTTCCATGAGAGAAAAGGAAACTCACCACCAAAGGTCAAAGGGAGTTATACAAGTTGTTGGCTGATTTGAAGAGAAATGATCTTCCAGTTGTTCAGAAAGGATGTTTAGTCATCTGAAAACATTCCAAAGCAAGGGTTTGTTGAAAGAATTTAGAGCACATGTCTCTCAACTGTAATCCCAAAAGACATGTTAGTAACATTTAGTTTCCTAGAATAAGTGTTACTAAGCTTTTGGAGAAAGACAATACATGACACATCATAAAAAATATTTAGGGATAGAAATGGGAGCCTCTGATTTAAGTTTTCAATTGCATTTCACCAACCAGGACTAAAAACAAACACTTTTAGTCAGGCCGGCATGACTCAGTGGTTAAGCATTGACCTATGAACCAGGAGGTCATGGTTTGATTCCCAATTAGGGCACATGCCCGGGTTGGAGGCTCACATCCCAGTGTGGGGAGTGCAGGAGGCAGCCAATCAATGATTCTCTCTCATCATTGATGTTTCTAGCTCTTGCTCCCTTTCCCTTCCTCTCTGAAATCAATAAAAATATACAAAAACAAAACAAATGCTTTTACGTCTTCAGTGAGAAATAGCATGGTTACGAAATATGCTGTTGTAATATATTTTATTGATTTTTTTACAGAGAGGAAGGAAGAGGGATAGAGAGAAACATCAGTGAGAGAGAAAGATGGATCAGCTGCCTCCTGTACACCCACTACTGGGGATGTGCCCTTGACCGGAGTCAAACCTGGGACCTTTGAGTCCACAGGCTGACGCTCTATCCACTGAGCCAAACCGGTTTTGGCTGAAATATGCTGTTTTAATGTGGCTATCAAGCAGCTACAATGGCAGCCAAATAAAATACTGAGCTGGATTGGGGTGTAGACAGAGGAATGTGGAATTGCACATGGCAGGGGGATGGTGGAATAATCCTTCCACCTTTTCAGAGAAACATAAATGTGAAAGTGAAACATTGGTAGGCTGCCTCCTGCAGGCCCCCTTCCAGGAATCAAACTTGCAACCTTTTGGTGCAAGGGACAATGTCAAGCCAACTGAGCAACACCAGCCAGGGAAATCCTTTCACCTTTGAGAGCAGAGCCGGGTTACCAGATTTTTGTATTGAGTCCAGGCAGTGACACAGCCTGTAAACATAGGTTGATGGAGCATTTAAACATTGGGCTCCTGAAACTGATCAGCTCAGTGTGTAGGCTGGGGAGCCCTTCATCCAAGAGGTGAAGTAATCTCTCTGTACCCCGTGGGATTAAAGGACATTTTAGTTTGATTTTAGTTTGCACTGGATCAGAATAGAAGAGGTGGGTGAGGGAGGTAGGCCACACAATGGAGACCAGAGAACAAGAAAAAAAACAAAAAAAAAAGAACACTGGAATCTGAGTACAGACATAAAAGAAGTTTGTTTAGCTAAGAGAAGGAGAGAACGGTGAAAAAGAAAAGTGCAGTGTGGCACATCAGCAAGAAAGGACCAAGAACCGGTGGAAACTGGTTACTCTCCCTGGGCAGCAGTTCTAGCCAGGCCAAGGAATCCAAGACTGATTGCCAAAGATTGGAGGTACAAGACTCGAGAAGAGTTCAGAAGTTCAGGAAAATAAAGGAGGATTATCATTTAAGGTTCTGTGAACCAGAGAAAAAGTGAAGTGACAGAGCCCTGGGAGTGGTGGAGGTGGGGGGAAAGCGAGGAGGGTGGTGGTGGTGGTGGTGGTGGCAGGATGTGGGGAGGAGACGGGGGAGGGGAGGGGAGCACTCAGTTAGAGTGAGCTCCACAAGGAGGTGCAAATAGGGAGAGGGCAAGGAACCTAAGTAAACAGATTGAGGTGGGCCAGCCTTTCTTCTCTCAAAGCGCCTAATCAACCAAATAATCTCCTGAAAAACAGGTTAGAGAAAGAGGACAGTGAAGGACTGTTTCTGGGCAGGCTCCATTGTTGTAATTTCGGAGAGAAAATTCCTGACAAGGCATTTCAATTTTTTGGTTAAAATATTTAAATGCAGCCTGGCCGGTGTGGCTCAGTGGTTGAGCATTGACCTATGAACCTGGAGGTCAGGGTTTGATTTCCAGTCAGGGCACATGCCAGGGTTGCAGGCTCGATCCCCAGCATGGGGCAGGCAGGAGACAGCCAATCAATGATTCTCTCTCATAATTGATGTTTCTATATCTCTCCCCCTCTCTCTTTCTCTCTGAAAGCAATAAAAATATATTTTTTAAAAAACCTTTGTTTAATATATATGTATATGTATATGTGTATATATATATGTGTGTGTGTGTGTATATATGTGTGTGTGTATATGTGTGTGTGTATATATGTGTGTGTATATATATGTGTGTGTGTGTATGTGTGTGTGTGTGTATATATGTATGTGTGTGTGTGTGTATATATATGTATATATATATATATATATATATATATATATATATATATACATATATATATATATTTAAGTGCAATATATACACACATTTCTATTTTAAAGAAAACCATGACAGATTTGAAAAGGAACTCTGAGGACTGGGTGTGAGGAAGGGAGGCATAGAGGTGGGTGTTCTGGGCTGCATATCTGGCGCTTTGGCCAGACGGGTCATGCTGTGCTGTCTGTTCCTAAAACACATAGATAGGAAGGTACTGACATCAGGCCAGACCTTGAGATATGGTCTCATGGCTCCTTCCCAGCATGCAGGCCTTCTTTCTCAGAAGGCCTGGAAGTCTCATTCCAAATTTGGGAGACAAAGGACTTGAAAAAGTATAAATAAAGTTTCCTCCATATTGGGGGGCCCAGAATTTGAAAGACACATTTTCTCTGGGCCTCCACAAAATTTCATAATAAAATGTAACTCCTGTAGTCTGGGCTGCAGTTCAGCCTCTGCTTTTGGCAGGGTGCTGTAACTAGTCAGCTGGCCAGCTTAATAAAGGCTCTTAAATTTAAATTCTGAGTCGGTGGTCTATCTCACTGAGTGAACCCATAACAGTGGGGAGAGAGCAGGGAGTGCCAAGTGGCCCCCCTTTCCAGGGAGCTTCTGGTGATAGAAGATAATAAAAAAGATGAAGAGGTAATAAGAAGTGTGGTGAAGGCAGGGCAAATTAGAGAACTAAATTACTGCCCAGAACAGGAGACAAATCTACAGGAAAATATTGTCAGCCAGGAAGAAGGAGGGAAATCTATGGAAATGATGGCTATGAAAGAACAAATGAAGACTAGCACACATTAAGAATCAAAGGAGAGCCCTCACTGGTTTGGCTCAGTGGATAGAGCGTCGGCCTGCGGACTGAAGGGTCCCAGGTTGGATTCTGGTCAAGGGCATGTACCTTGGTTGTGGGCATATCCCCAGTAGGGGCTGTGCAGGAGGCAGCTGATCGATATTTCTAACTCTCTATCCCTCTCCCTTCCTCTCTGTAAAAAATCAATAATAAAAAAAAAAGAATCAAAGGAGAGAAGGCAAGGCAGGTCCTGAGTAAAGCCTGAAGCATGAAGGGCTATTGAGGGAAGGAAAGGGAGTAAAATTGTTGTTATAAATGAGGATAAATAAAGCTAATGAAAATAATTTTTAAAAGATACAATTTTTAATATACTAAGAAGTTTTAAACTTTGTTAAGATGTTACAGATGACACAGAATATTTAGATTTAAAGGCAAACATTAGAGCTTGAAAAGTAAGAAAAAAGATAAATGTGTTTCTTATTCAGATAGACTTACTATTGATTTAGAAAAACTTTTCTTCAATATTTGGCCAAAGGATTTTGATGCATTTTAGAAATTTGAAATGATTGCAAAAAGTGAATTCACAAATCATTTTAAAAATATATTTTCTCTATTTCTTTTTCCCTATCTCTGTACAAACACCCACACCCAAACTCACATATTCCTTCTCCTACATTTGTAGGCATAGTGATACTTCAGTATGCATTTCCTACAAGTAACATTCTACTTGCCCACAAAACCACTATCATGCCTAAGAAAACTAATTCCATAATATCTCATAGGCAGTTAGATTTAAATATCATTAAAGCCAAGAATATTTTCAGCTGTTTTTTTTTTTTTAAAGTGAGAATCTAACTAAGGTTCACCCATTGCATTTGATTGTTTTATCTTTTGGGAGTCTACATTCTTTTTAGCCCAACCTTATCATTTTTGACAAGAGAAAAATACCATTGGGATAAGGGGATTTGCCCGAGGCCATTGCAAGAAGCAGCAGTTCCTTTTTGCGTAAGTAGTTTAGAGTTAAGATAGCTTTATAATTTAAGATAATTAAAAAATGGTAAGTATAAAAAAGTCTTCATCTCACAGGAATGATACTCCACTCTTGGTAATACTGAGCCCCCAGGGTGTGTCAGACAGTATACTAGGCATTTGTATTCCCATGGTGACCATGCCTTTGGGAGCCTCCCAGTCCCTGCCCCACAGGAGGTGCTCACAGCTGTCAGGCAGCCTGACCCAGGTCTGCCGGCTGGCTGCCTTTTTACCACCTTGCAGCTCTCATACTCAAGTGTACCCACACATGCTGTCTCTGAGTATATTTTGAGACATTATATTTGTAAACTGTTACTCTTCGAGGGAAGTTTTAAAAACAGATGGCACACTCTTGCTTTGCAGTAGGCTCAGTAGTTAGCACTCCGATGCTACTTTGAAGAAAATAAAAAGGCAAGGTAAAAGCTTCAGCCTTTGATGCTTCAGCCAACAAACTGATGGGAGACCTAGATCACATTCCGGCAATGAAGGGGGGCTGTCGGCCACGTAGTAATGGTAAGAGCAAGAAGAGATCATGCAAATGAGAAATACTGATTGTGCTCCCCAGTGAACCTAGATTAAGAGTAGAATTAATAAAAGTGGATTTTTCTCTTTCTGCCTTTTTTTTTTTTTTTTTTGGCAAATTATGTGAAGACTAGAGGCCCGGTGCATGAATTTGTGCACAGGTGGGGTTCTGTAGGAGGTTGGCTGTGGGAGTGCACTGACCACCAGGGGTCAGCTCCTATGTTGAGCTGTGACTGGTCGACCAGTCATTCGGTCGTTAGGTCGCTTAGGCTTTTATATATATAGATGTCAGAAAGATTAGGGTAGATACCATGCTTTATTTACCTTTACATTCCCAGAACTTAGTGCATAATTCAGAATATACATAGATATTCCGATAATACATTATTTCCTGAATGCATTCTCTGTGCCACGCGCTGTGCTGGTCTCTGCCCCAAGGCAAGAAATAGACAGGCAATTTCCACTCTGCTGGATAAGCACGAGGGAGGACAGGAGAAGGACCGAGTGTCAGGAGCATGAAGGAGGGTCACCTGACATGGGCTGGAGAGGAGCCGGAAAGGCTTCCAGGAGGAAGTGCCATTTTAGTGACCCCGAAGGTGGAGTAGCAATGCAAGTGTGCTAAACTGAATGAGAGAATTTTCTTTTTAAATAGCCTAAAGCCACAGGGGAAACTAAAGTATTTACACAGACCTGTTTGAATTAGCAAATGACATCAACAATTCATGAGTGGCAAAAAAGTGGTGACAGCCCTAACTGGTTTGGCTCAGTGGATAGAGCGTCGGCCTGCGGACTGAAGGGTCCCAGGTTCAATTCCAGTCAAGGGCATGAACCTTGGTTGCGGGCACATCCCCAGTGCGGGTGTTCAGGAGGCAGCCAATCAATGATTCTCTGTCATCATTGATGTTTCTATCTCCCTCTCCCTTCCTCTCTGAAATCAATAAAAATATTTTAAAAAAATGGTGACAGTGGTAGCCTGTGTGTAGGAAACCTAGTGACTGGCACAGGGAGATATACCCTTTTATACCCTTTGAATTACCTACTAAATTTTTTGAGTAATTATAAAAATGAATTTATGTTCTAGACATAAGGTCACTGCAGGGAACAGACAGGGAAGATGCTAAACACATCATCCTTCAGTTTAGCAAAATTTGAGGATGCTGTGAAACTGACAGTGGTCTAAGGGAAGGAGCTGTGCTGTCCAATCTGTGGCCACTCTGTAGGCTGTTAAGAAAGAGGGACTAAAGCCCTAGCCAGTTTTGCTTAGTGGTTAGAGCATTGGCCCACAGACTGAAGGGTCTCAGATTCGATTCCAGTCAGGAGCACGTACCTCGGTTGCAGGCTTGAACCCTGACCCCAAGGCAACCAATCAGTGTGTCTCTCTCACATCAATGTTTCTCTCTCTCTGTCTCTTCCCTCCCCTTCTACTCTCTCTGAAAATCAATGAGAGAAAAATATCCTTGGGTGAGGATTAACAAAGAAAGAGAGAGAGGGATAGAGAGAAAAAGTTAATGGAATCATTAACTTGGCAATATTTATTTATTTATTTATTTATTTATTTATTTATTACTTTTTAAAAATTGAATTTATCAGGGGACAATTGGTCAATGTGAACATATACACTGAGTGACCAGATTATTATGACCACCTGACGTTTGTAGGCAAATTAGCCGTAAACTGCATCGTATGGGATATGGAAGCCGAAGGCCTGTTCGAACACCTTTGCTGTCTGCAGTTACCAAGATAAAATGTCTCCAATTTGCACAGGAACATAAGGATTGGACAGTTGAGCATTGGGAAAAAGTCATGTGGTCTGATGAATCACGTTTCCAGTTGCATCATGCAGATGGCAGAGTGAGAATTTGGCGGAAACAGCATGAAAGCATGCACCCCACAAGCTGGTGGGGGCAGTGTTATGGTTTGGGGCATGTTTTCCTGGCATGATTTGGGCCCTTTAATTCATGTGGAACAACGTCTGAATAGCACAACATACCTAAGTATCGTTGCTGATCAGGTTCATCCTATCATGTTGATGGCATATCCCAATGGAGATGGCTTCTTCCAACAAGACAATGTGCCATGCCACGGTGCTTGTATTGTGCAGGAGTGGTTTCAAGAACACGAGGGAGACTTTACCTTGCTTAGGTGGCCCCCACAATCACCAGATCTCAATCCAATTGAGCATTTGTGGGACGAATTTAAAAGAGCCATCAGGCAGCTGGTTCCACAACCATCAAATCTCACAGAACTGGACAGTGGTATTCATCAGGCATGGTGTCAGATTCCTCGCATCACCTTTCAGCATCTCATGGAGTCAGCGCCAAGAAGAATCGCCGCAGTACTGAAGGCAAAAGGTGGCCCAACAAAGTACTGATAGGGTGGTCATAATAATCTGGCCACTCAGTGTAGATTTCAGATATGGGTTTCTATGTTACAAGATCTTCATATTGCACTCTCACAGGAATGACTACTCCACTCTTAGCAATACTGAGCCCCCAGGGTGTGTCAGACAGTATACTAGACAGCTGTGCGCCCCCCATCCAAAGTCAAATCTCTGTCACCATATATTAGGATCCCCCTGCTCTCCCCACTCCCTTCTCTCTGGCAACCACCAAACTGCTGTTTGTGTTCACGAGTTTTCAGTTTTATATCCCATATATGAGTGAAATCATATGGTTCTTAGCTTTTTCTGACTGACTTATTTCACTTAACATAATGTTCTCAAGATCCATCCATGTTGTTGTAAATGGCACTATTTCATCCTTTCTTATGTCTGAGTCATATTCCATTGTGTATATGTACCACACCTTCTTTTTCCAGTCCTCTATCTTGGGACACTTCGGTTGTCTCCATGTCTTAGTTACCATGAATAATGCTGCAATGAACATAGGGGTTCATATATCTTTTCAAATACATGATTTCGAGGTTTTTGGCTATATACCCAGGAGAGGGATTGCTGAATCGTATGGTAGCTCTATTCTCAATTTTTTGAGGAATCACCAGACTGCTTTCCATAGCAGTTGTACCGGTCTTCATTCCCACCAGCAGTGAATGAGGGTTTCCTTTTTTCCCCTACAACCTCTCCAACACTTGTTATTGCTTGTCTTGTTGATAATGGCCACTCTAACTGGTGTGAGGTGGTATCTCATTGTAGTTTTGGTTTGCATTTTCCTAATCATCTGTGAGGTGGAACAGCTTTTCATATATCTATTGGCTGTTGTTATCTTTGTCTCTTGTTTTGAAATCTATTTTGTCAGATATAAGTTTGGCTACACCTGCTTTTCTGTGGATGTTATTTGCTTAGACTTAGAGAATCATTTTCCACCCTTTTACTTTGAATCTACCTTTGTCTTTGCAGCTTAGATGGGTCTCTTGTAGGCAGCATGGTTAGGTTTTGTTTTTTGATCCACTCTGCTACTCTGCCTCTTTCTTGGTGAATTCTGACCATTTACATTTACGGTTATTGTTGAGGTCTGAGGATTTCCTATAGCCATTTCATCTTTTGTTTTCTGTTAGTTCTGTGCCTACATTGGTTCTTTTCCTTTGTGTTTCTGTCTGTCTGCTGTTTTTTTTTGTTGTTGTTGTTATTGTTTGGTGGTATTCCATTCTTCTTTCCTCTGTTTCCTTTTTTAAAGTTATGTGTACTGGCCTGGGATTTTTGTGTGTGGTTACCATTAAGTTTATAAAAAATAAACTTACATATATACTAGTACTGTCGTCTTTTTTTTTTTTTTTTTTTGAGTGCATCTGATCTTCATCCTCCTTTGCTAGGTCAGACCTTGACCATCTCCCCTTTTATGTTTTTGTTTTCACAAATTATCCCTGTTTATGCTGTAAGTTTTTTGGTGATCTTACTCACAGTGTTGTGGCCTTACGTTCTTTGTTTCAGGTAGAATAACTCCCTTGAATTTTTCCTACAATGGAGGTTTTTCTGGTGATAAAATTCCTCAGGTTCTATATGTCTGGGAATGTCTTTATTGCTCTTTCATATTTAAAGGATAATTTTGCTGGATATATTATTCATGGTTGGTAATTTCCTCTTTTTTGGACGTTTGAATATTTGTTTCTACTCTCTTCTTGCTTGTAGACTTTCTGCTGAAAAGTCAGATGAAATTCTGATGGGTTTTTCATTGTAGGTTACTTCCTTCTTTTCCCTGGCTGCTTTGAGAATTTTCCTTTGTCATTAATTTTTGATAGTTTTAATACCAACTGCCTTGGAAAGGGCCTCTTTGAATTGAGGTAACTAAGTGTTCTGTTTGCTTCTTGGATTCGAGGGTCTAATTCTTTCCACAGGTTTGGGAAGTTCTCATCCACTATTTATTTGCATAGATTTCACATTCCCTGCTCCCTCTCTTGCTCCTCTGGAATGCCTATAATTCTAATATTAGTTTTTCAGATGGAGTCAGATAGTTCTCATAGAGCTTTTTCATTTTTCTTTATGCTCAGGTCTATCTCATCTTCCCTCTGTGTCATTTCTAGATTGCTATCTTAGATATCACTAATTCTGTACTCAGTAGTTCATTCTTAATCTCTTTAATTGCATGTTTCACTTCCAGGATTTCTGATTGGCTCTTTTTTAAAGTTTCAATCTCATTGGTAAAGTACTCATTTTGTTCATTGATTTGTTCTCTGAGTGCATTGAATTGCCTGTCTATATTTTTCGCATCTCATTGAATATTTTCAGAACTGCAATCCTGAAATCTCTGTCATTTATATCACATATTTCCATGTCGTCCAGCTTGCTTTCTGGGGATTTTTCATTTTCTTCCTGTTCATCCTTGTAACTGTGGTTATTCATGGTATTTGCTGTACTCCTTGCCTACGCATTTATCTCTGTCTATATTAATGACAAAAAAAAAAAAAGCTTTCTCTGAAGAGGTCTTTCTACTATTTTCCAGGAGATGGCACTGAATTGAAAGATTTTTTACTTCTATGCTCTCCCAGTCTTGACCTCCAGGGCTTCCATAAGACAGTACAGACATTATGCTTGTTGGGGAGAGGGGGGGTGAATTGCCCTCAACATAATGGTGACCCTTGACCTCCTTGGGATCAGTTGCAGAGGGAAACAGCAGTTCTACCGCAATAGCTCTTGGTTTCCAGATAATATGCTCTTGGACCTGACTCCAAGGGCAATTGGAAGAGAGTTTTGGGAGTCCAAGAGGTGGCAGGGCTGTATGGTTCCATTTCTTTCTTTTTTTTTGTTTTTGTTAATCCTCACCAGAGGACATTTTTTCCATTGATTTTTTAGAGAGAATGGAAGGGAGCGGGAGAGACACATAGAGAGAAATATCCATGCAAGAGAGACACATTGACTGATTGCCTCTCACACATGCTATGACTGAGGCCAGGGATCAAGCCTGCAACTGAGGTATATGCCCTTAACTGGATCAAACCACCAACCCTTCAGTCTGCAGGCTGATGCTCTACCAGCGGTTCTCAACCTGTGGGTCGCGACCCCTTTGGCGGTCGAATGACCCTTTCACAGGGGTCGCCTAAGACCATCCTGCATATCAGATATTTACATAACAATTCATAACAGTAGCAACATTACCGTTATGAAGTAGCAACGAAAATAATTCTATGGTTGGGTCACAACTTGAGGAACTGTATTTAAAGGGCCAGAAGGTTGAGAACCACTGAGGAAAAACTGGCTAGGGCTCATTCCGTTTCTTTGTCTGAAACACCACCGCCCTACTCAACTGTGAACCACAAGGCAGAACCCCGTGCTCTGTCAGGCATCTGCTAACTCAGACACTATTTACTCCCCCGCTGCTTGCCGGGCTGAACTGCACCCCCCACAGCTCTCTGTTGCTCCCAGCCCAAGGAAGTGCCTGCTGCCGCTGGCTTCCTCTCCTCTCCCAGACAGGCTGCAGTGCTGTGTCCTTTCTCATCTCCCTGTTTATTCCTGGTTGCCCACCTTTAGATGTTTCAATGTGCTGGCCTCTCAGGCATGGGTCTGTGTTGAGCTGGGATTTTTTTGTAGAATTATAGTTGGTTAACTTGTTGAAATTTCAGGGGGAAAGGCCAAGCGGAGGTGCCATGCCACCATTCCTTTGATATCACCTTCGTTTTCTTCTTGGCAATTTTTATTAATTTTTTTAATCCTAACCTGAGGATATGTTTTTATTAACTTTTAGAGAGTGAGGAAGGGGAGGGGGAGGGAAAAGAGAGAGAGAGAGAGAGAGAGAGAGAGAGAGAGAGAGAGAGAGAGAAACACGTCCATGAGAGAGAGAAGCATTGATTCATTGCCTCTGGTATGCTCCCTATTGGGAATCTAACCCACAACCTTTTGTTATATAGAAAGATGCTCCAACTAACTGAGCCACCCAACCAAGGCTACATCTTGGCAATTTTTAAAAGAAAACCTTTAGAAACAGAAATGGGGAGAAAATCTGGAAAAACAAGAGGAGAAAAGAAGACTATAGGAAATACAGCCAATGCATCACTGAAGCAATTAATATTTTTCAATCTTTAGTTTTACCCACTTGTTGCAGTTCACAATGCAAACCAAACAAAGGGCAGTTTTGATGAGGAATTTCTGTAAAGGCAACATGTATAACATGTTTATAACACAGCAATCACATGTGCATTTTTTTATGAAGCTGTTTATTTTTACTTAAAAAAAAACAAACTTCTGTCAGGGCAGCACATTAAAGACAATTTAAATCTTCTTTTAAGCCCAGTGTGAAATGTGAGGATGCTCTGTAGCACTTGGAGAAGAGAGGGGCCTTAAGGGGACATTTTAGCTGTCAGGTTGAGATCTTAGACAGGAAAGGACTGAGTTAAGAGAGTAAGAGCTGGTGAGGGGGCCTGGAGACTTTCTCAAATATCACATACTAAAGGCCCGGTGCACAAAAATTTGTGCACTCGGTGGGAGGGGGGGTCCCTCAGCCCAGCCTGTGCCCTCTCACAGTCTGGGACCCCTCGGGAGATAACCACCTGCTGGCTTAGGCCTGCTCCTGGGTGGCAGAGGGCAGGCCCAATCCCTAGCTGCAGCCCCTGGTCGGGCTCAGAGCAGGGCCGATTGGGGAGTTGGGGCGCCGCCCCATCATGCACAGAGCAGGGCAGATTGGGAGGTTGTGATGCCACCCTCAGTCACGCTCAGGGTAGGGCTGATTGGGGGGTTGGGGCACCGTCCCCTGTCACACTCAAGGCAGGGTCGATGGGGAGGTTGGGGAGCCACCCCCTGTCACGCACAGAGCAGGGCCCATCAGGGGGTTGGGGCGCCGCCACTCTCACACTCAGGGCAGGGCCGATGGGGAGGTTATGGCTCTACCCCGTCACACACAGAGCAGGGCCTGGGGGGGGGGGGGGTTGGGGAGCTCCCCCCTATCAGGCACAGAGCAGGGCTGCTCAGGGGGTTGGGGCCCCGCCCCCTGTCACACAAAGAGCCGCAGGGCGATCAGGGGGTTTGGGCGCTGCCCCCTGTTGCCGGGGTCCAACCCCAGCGGGTCCAGGGGTCCCCAAAGGTGTGGACGGAGTCGGCGAAGAAGGAATGACACGGAGACAGTGTTCAGTTGATCAGCAGCCTAGCCAAGATCTCCAGCCAGGATCTCCAGCCAAGTTCTGGTCTGGATCTCCAGAGAGGTTCTGCTTAGGATCTCCAGCCAGGTTCTGTGTCCATGTTCTCTTGCTAGGTTCTCCAGATTCTCCAGCCACGTTCTGTCCAGGTTCTCCAGCCAGGTTCAGTCACCAGGTTCTAGTCAGGTTCTCTTGCCAATTTCTGTAGTCAGGTTCAGTCCAGGATCTTTTGCCATGTTCTCTCACTAGGTTCTGTCTCTAGGTTCTGAGGCCAGTTTCTGTCCAGGATCTTTTGCCATGTTCTCTCCAGCGAAGTTCTTCTGTCTCTAGAGAACGTTCTGTGTAGGTTCTGTGCCTAGGTTCTGTCTCTCTCTGTCTCCTAAGTTCTGTCTGCTGTTGTCTTGTTTCAACTGTATTTATACCAGTTGATTCCAATCCTATCAATCTCTATTCCAAAGGTTAGGGCGTTTCTTATCTCCATTCCAGGGAGTAAAGATTATGTAGCTTAAGCATGATTGTTTGTAGTGATTAACTACCCACCTGGCACTTAGTTAAGGAGTTTCATCCCCTCCCTAACTTCAGGGAAAAATCCCTACCTGGGGAAACAAGCTTTCTCGGAGAGGTGACCTTGGTTAAAACACACAGCGCTAAGGGGAGCAAACATATTAAAAACAGTATGCTATATACGCCAGGTCCCTTGAAACAGCAAGCATGGACCAGCTCCCGGCACCCTGTCATGCTGATCCCGTTGCCGGGAGGCATATTACCCTTTTACTATATAGGGTAGAGGCCTGGTCCATGGGTGGGGCCGGCTGGTTTGCCCTGAAGGGTGTCCTGGATCAGGGTGGGGGTCCCCACTGGGGTGCCTGGCCAGCCTGGGTGAGGGGCTGAGGGCTGTTTTCAGGCTGGGAGTGACTGAAGTTCCCAACTGCTCCTTTTTTTCTTTTTTAATTCTGGGCCAGCTTTACCTTGAGGCTTGGCTCCAGCTCTTCGGCCTCCAGTGCTGAAAGTAGGTTTCTGGCCTTTGCTTACAATGTTGCGAATCTGCTGGCTGAAGTCCAGCGGTATTTGTTACAGTCTTTCTTAAACTGCCCACTCAGAGGCCTGCAGCCGCAGGCGGGGAACGTTGGTTTCTTCCAATGATCCTCCATCACTGAGGCAAGCAAGCCTCATGTTAGTTTCAAGCTGCCTGGCTGCTGGCCGCCATCTTGGCTGACAGTTAATTTGCATATCTCGCTGATTAGCCAATGAAAAGGGTAGCGGTCGTACGCCAATTACCATGTTTCTCTTTTATTAGTGTAGATTAGTTTACCCCAGTCTTGGCTCAGGTCTAAGTTCATGATAAATCAGAAGTACAGCTCCACAATGCCTCATCTTGGCCATCACTGCTTTAAAGGCAAGTTTAGAAGGAACAGAATAGGCGAGGCAGCAAATTGCAGTAAGTATGCAGGACATTCCTTAGCACTCATTGTATTCAAGTTCACTAGGAACTATTGACAATGGCAGTGGCCATGTGCACTTTGTCGCAGTTGATGGTGGGTAGAGCCGTTGAGCGATCACTCTGGATCAGCTTTGTTTGCATCTATGAAAAGTCTTCCACTGAAAAACTTCTGTGTTATGTTTTATCCCACATTTCTCAACCTCCTCTCCAAGGATGAAAGACATAAGACATGTCTTGCTAAAGTTCTGATCCAGTATGTTTAATGCTTTGGTTCTAATTTACTGGTTTAGCCATAGAAAGGAATTTAATAAATCTTACATTAACACAATTGTACCTTGAAAGATTAATTTGTCATTAGTGTGTAGGATGTATTAAGAAGGTGAATAGGGAAATGAGGAAGCAATTTCAAGGAGACTGCTTGCCAGTAGTAGTGCAGCTGACAATGTTGGTTGAAATTATAAGATGCTACAGAGAGGCAGAGGAGAAGGAGGAGGTGAGGCAAGGCTTTCAAATATAACATCGAGAAGGTCATTGGCAGTCTTGGGGTTGAGGTGGAAACGACTATAGGAGGTTAAGGAAAGAGCAGGTGGGAAGGAAATGGAGACGACAGGTATAAACTTCTCTTATAATTGGATTGATATGAAGAGAAAGGAAGAGAAAAGCTGATGGCATGAGTGGGAAGGAGGATTTCTTGGGATTGAAGACAGTCATAAAAAGAGGGGGAGGAATTACTCCATGGGGAAAGACTGAGATATAAGCAGAGAGGAGATAACTGATGGAGTAGAATCCTAGTGATAGTGGAAGGGAACACTATTAAGAGCATAAGCACAAGGCAGAGGGAACCCTGAAATGAAGGAGAATTTGTTTCTGAGAAGAGAAGAAATGTGACAGTGTAGATGAAGAGTCATAAATACGTTGATGTAAAGTGAAAGTGTGTTGAAATAGGTCACTTCAGGTGCTCTCAAATTTTTTAAGGTGAGGCAAATCTGAGGGTGAGGAGTGGAGTGAGCTGGAGAGTCAATTAACTACCCATTCTGGTAGCTTAATTTTGCACTCACTTTTTGGTGCCCTCACACCCTTGATTTTCCACTGTGTCCAGTTTGCTGAACCCTACCCTGGGTACATCCAATCACCATATATGTTGCTCTGTGCACACACCAGCAGCTTCATGACACTAAAGGGAAAAGCACGTAGTCAGGCCAAGCACACCTTTTACAGCCTCTAGTCCTAGCTGGGATATCAATACTGCCATCCATTCCCAGGCTCATTCCCCACAGCAGCTGCTTTGGAAATCACAGAGAGAAAAATGAATCTGTAGCTGAGTTGAGTGGAGATCATTTCAGATCATGAGTGTTTCAGATATTCTCCTTGGGGCTTTTGGTAATAGAATGTTTTTTAAAAAATAATAAAAATAATGCTTTAGAAACATTACATATCCTATATAACAAAAGGGTAATATGCAAATTGAAATGACATGGAACTACTGGTCGCTATGATGTGCACTGACCACCAGGGAGCAGACACTCAATGCAGGAGCTGTCCTCTGGTGGTCAGTGCGCTCCCACAGGGGGAGCTCTGCTCAGCCACAAGCTGGGCTGATGGCTGCGAGCACAGCGGCAGTGGCGGGAGCATCTCCTGCCTCCTCAATAGCACTAAGATGTCCAAATGCCAACTTAGGCCTGCTCCCCATGGGGAATGGGCCTAAGCTGGCAGGTGGACATCCCCCAAGGGCTGCCAGGCTGCCAGAGGGATGTCTGAGTGCCAGCTTAGGCCCGATCCCCTGGGGAGCAGGCCTAAGCAGGCAGGTGGACATCCCCCAAGAAGTCCCAGACTGTGAGAGGGTGCAGGCCAGGCTGAGGGACACCCCCCCATGCCGAGTGCATGAATTTTCATGCACTGGGCCTCTAATATATACTATATTAATATTTAAAGACTGGAAATCCTGGCTGGAAGGCTAAGCTGGTTGGAGCTTCATCCCTTGCACCAAAAGGTTGTGGGTTTGATTCCCAGTCAGGGCACATGCCTAGGTTGTGGGTTTGACCCCCAATTGGGGTGAGTATGGGAGGCAACTGATCAGTGTTTCTCCTTTCTCTCTCTCTCTCTCATCCCTCCCTTCCTCTCTCTTTAAAAATCAATAAAAAACATCCTTGGGTGAGGATTTAAAAAAATGACTGAAGATGATACACTAAAGTATTTATTTACTCATTTAACAAATATATATTGAGCACTGTTCCCAGTGCTCAGGGAAATAAATTCTGCCTTCATGGACATTATGTTTTACTGAGGTAAACAGACAATAAATAATAATAATAATAATAATAATAATAATAATGCAGAACTATGAACAAAAATAAGGCAGAGTAAGAGTATAGAGGGTGCTGGAGAAGGGACAGTACTTATCTCAAGACGATAGTGTTACAGATGATTTATATCTTTTTCTTTGTGTCTTTCTCTACTTTCCAAATTATTTCCAATAAATATGTATTCCTTCTGTAATTAGAAAAAGTAAAGTAATTTGGAGAGGTTTTCTATTAAGTGGCAAGGGCATTATCAGACTTCTTTTACTTTCTACCTAGTTCTTTTTTGACAAAGTTCTCTTTGGTTTGTTGTTTAGTTATCCACTGTATATAAGGTGTGATTTTCTTGGGAGAAAAAGAAGGAAAAAGAAGGTGGATTTACTACTTTTTATTTATTTACCTTAGCCTGTAAGCAAAGTGCAAGGAATCAAAGGCTGACCTAGCTAGCTCTTGGGAAGAAATGATTTGGCAGAGTGCTAAGTAATAGCTCTGGCAGCTGCGGCCCCACTCCTCTTTGGTTATGTGTGTCACCACAGTAAAAAGGGCACCTCTGGGCTTGTCAGAAAAACCACTGCCTCTACCATGGGCCACTGGTTGACAATCTCTGCCAGCAGGGCCCTGGTACCTGCCTACGTTACTTACCACCTGAAGGATGTCTGTAGCCCCTGGCTTGAAGCTCAGGTAACTGAGCCTGTTGCACCTGTCTGTAACTTGATTAGCAGTTATCAAGTTCATAGAACAAAGTCATGTAAGAGTGATAAGTGAATAAGAGGCAACTTTGGAATTCAGCATAGAGAATCTTAGGGATTGAAACCGACTGAAGGCTGGTGTTTTTAGAGAAACGCCCTCTGGATATGCCTAGGAAGAAAGATCTTGGTGTTAGGAGAGATGCTGGAGTGAGAGGCTGGGGACATATATGAAAATTCCATTAGTAGTTAATGCTATTATATCTCTAGGTATCACTTATTAGAATGTACAGATGTCCTTGGTACATCCTGTTTTTATTCAATGTTTTAGGATGCTCTCCAGAACATTATCTCCACCTAGTAGATTATCAAATAGAAAGCTTTTCACTCCATAATTAGAGAGAAGGATGAAAATGTAAAATTCCATGTAATGGATGCCAAACTTAATATGACTGGGTTCATATTAATATGACTGGGTTCATGTGATAAGAGGTCGGGCCAGATGCTTCGAGAGTATAGAGAAGGGGCAAGATATCGTAAAATATGTAACATAAAAGTTGTTACTTAATTACTTTTGTTGTTGTTAAGCCTCACCTGATGATATTTTTTTCCATTGATTTTTAGAGTGGAGGGAGGAAGGGAGAGAGAGAAACATTGATGTGAGAGAGACACATCAATTGGTTGTCTCCTATATTCCCCCCAACCTGGGCCAGGGATCGAACCTGCAACCCAGGTACATGCCCTTGAGTGGGAGTCAAACCCTCAACCCTGTGGTTCGTGGGCTAACACTCTAACCATTGAACAACCAGCCAGGCTTCTTAATTACTTTTAAAATGTACAATTTAGTGTCATTAATTATATTTACAATGTACAGCCATCACCACTATTTTGTCATAAAATATATATAGCATAAAAGTTGTCATATAATCATTTTCTAAAGTATATAATTCTTGGTATTAGTTGTATTCAGAGTGTTGTGTAAGCATCCCATCACCACTATTTCCAAAATTTTATCACCCAAACGTAAACTTGGTATCCATTAAGCTGTAACTCCCCATACCCTCCTCTTCCCAGCTTATGGTAACCTCAAATCTACTTGCTGTCTCTGTGAATTTGCCTATTCTGCATATGTCATGTAAATGGAATCTTACAGTATATGTTTCTTTGTGTTTAGTTATTTTACTTATGGTAATATTTTCAAGGTCAGTCCATGTTGTAGCATATATTAGAATTTAGTTCCTTTTATGGGTAAATAATATTTCATTAAATGTATGTAGCACAGCCTTGGCTGGTGTGGCTCCGTTGGTTGGAGCATTGTCCCATATACCAAAAGGTATCAGGTTCGATTCCTGGTCAGGACACATACCCAGGTTGCAGGGTCAATCCCTGGTCAGGGCGAGTGTGGGAGGCAACCAATTGATATTTCTCTCTCACATCAATGTTTCTCTCTCTCCCCCTTCCTCTCTCTAAGATCAATAAAAATTTTTAAAAATAAAGGTGGGAGATCCAAAGATAGGTGTTTTAGAAAAAATATATAGAACATTTTGTTTATCTAGTCATCTGTTGGTGGATACTTGGGTTATTTCTGTTTTTGTTTTTTTTGGCTATTGTAAAAAATGCTGCAGTGAACATTGAAGTACCAGTACAGTATCTGTTTAAGCTCCTGTTTTCAATTATTTTGGGTATAAACATAGGAGTGGAATTGTGGGATTATATGGTAATTCTGTTTGGCTTTTCGAGGAACCACAATTTTTCATAGTAGCTGCATCATTTTATATTTTCACCACCAATTTACCTGGGTTCCAATTTCTTCACATCCTTGCCAACATTTATTATTGTCTTTCTGATTATAGTTAACCTAGTGGGTGTGAGGTGGTTTCTCATTGTGGTTTTGATTTCCCTAATGACTAATGATGTTGACCATTCTTGCTTATTAAACATTGATGTATCTTCTTTGGATAAATGTCTATTCAAGCCTTTTGCCCATTTTTTCAATTGGATTATTTGTTGTTGTTGTTGTTGTTTTTGTTAAATTGTAGGAGTTTTGTTTGTTGTTTTTTTTTTACATATATTCTGGATATTAATTCTTTATCAGACATATGATCTGCAGATTTTTTTTCTCCCTTTTTTGGGTTGCCTTTTTATTCCCTTGATAGAAAGAGATACACAAGCTTTGACGTGCACAAGCTCTGCCTCCCTCTTGTAAGGATTCTTGTGATGACACCCAGTAGTCCAGAAGAATCTCTCCACTGCAAGATTCTTAATTTAATTACATCTGCAAAGTCTGTTTCTTTGCCATGTAAGGTAATGTATTCCCCGTTCTGATGATAGGACATAGCTGAGCCATTATTCTGTCTACCACAGTCCATTTAAAAAAATGTCAGCAAGGTCAGAAAGTTTGAATGTCTTTAAGCAAAAAGGTGAAAGCAAGCAACTTTGAAAGAAAACAACCTGCCCTGTGTGCAGCTTTCACTTAAGGCAGTGGTTCTCAACCTTCTGGCCCTTTAAATGCAGTTCCTCATGTTGTGACCCAACCATAACATTATTTTCGTTGCTATTTCATAACTGTAATGTTGCTACTGTTATGAATCGTAATGTAAATATCTGATATGCAGGATGGTCTTAGGCAACCCCTGCCAAAGGGGTCGCAACCCACATGTTGAGAACCGCTGACTTAGGGCTTCTGCTCTGTATCCCTCCGTTCTCTCTGCCAGGAATGCCCTTTGCTGGGTTACTTAACTTCTCTTTTCATTCTTGAAATGGGACTAGTTATCCTTCCTCTTTTCCTCACATACGTCTGAAGGGTGAGAGATAAATAGACCCAGTTTGGTGCTTTTTGTCATCTGTGTGAGCTAGAAGTTCCTAATATAAAATCCTTTTGGGGAAATGTTAGGGAAATAGGACCACCTGAGTCTAAATGCTGACCCAGCAAGTTGGAAGCTGTGTGAGCTTAAACCCGTTAATTAACTTTTCTAATTTCCTTGTTTGTAAAATAGGATTGATAATGTTGGCACCTTAAAGATTGTTATTAGGGTTATATGAATTTTAAACAAGGAAAGCACTTAGAGCAGTACTGGGCATATAGGAAGCATTCAATAAAAATGATTTTTTAATTGTGGTAAAATATACATAAATTTTACAATTTTAAGCATTTAAGTGTATAGTTCAGGGCCTTAAGTACATTCACATTGTTGTTCCGCCATACCCACTGTCCATCTTCATAACTTTTTCAATTTCCCAAACTGTATACCTGTTAAGCAATAACTCCCCATCATCCTCTCCTCCCAGCTTCTAGCAATCACCATTCTATGAATTTGACTATTCTAGGTCCTACATATAAGTGGAATCATAGGATAGTTGTCCTTTTGTGACTGGCTTATTTCACATAGCATAATGTCCTCAAGGTTCTTCCATGTTGTAGTATGTGCCAGAATTTCCTTCCCTTTTAAAACTGAATAATATTCCATTGCATGAATATAGAATGTTTTGTTTATCCATTCATCTGTCAATGGACATTTGGGTTGTTTCCATGTTTCAGCTACTGTAAATAATGCTACTCTGCATATGAATGTACAAGTATCGGTTCAGGTTTCTGCTTTCACTTCTTTTGGGTATAGACCCAGAAATGAGATTGCTGGATCATATAGTAATTCTATGTTTAATATTTGAGGAACCATCATACTATTCTTCACAGCAGCTGTACCATCATCCTCATGGCTTTAAACACTACCTACAAGCTGATGAATTCCAGCTTTATACCTACAGCTTTATGCCCTTGTCTGAGCTGTATATTGGTGTTTACAATTGCCTACTTGATCTGGTCAGTTAGAGATGTTTCACAGACCTGATGAGATTAAACATGTCCCATAATGAATTGTTTACTCAGCCTACTTCTCTTCATTTTTGATAAGTGGCACCAATAAAGCACCTCGTTGCTCAAGCTAGAAAACTTCAAGCAGGCCCAGGGCAGAATGACGATGTGGAGCCCCAGCCAGGATCAGGGAAGGCAATGCCCCTTCCCACAGGTCTATTGCCCCAACCCACAGTGGACAGGCTACCCCAAAGGGACTGTAGCCTCTGTGCTGGGATGTGCTCAGTACTGGACCCAGGGAGCCTGAGAGCCCCTCACTGAGGTCACTGCCAGCTTAGGGTGGGGACAGCTGTTGCACTGGTCACAGATCCATGGAGCTGGCTCTACCTTCGGCTAATCCTTGATTCTCTTTCCCTCTCCTTTCACATTCACTTTGTCAGCAAGACCTGTGAGTTCTACTTCTGAAATAAATCTCAACTCTTTACATCTCTGTCTCTACTGCCATTACCTACATGAAGCCCCCATCACCTCTCTCTACTATAAAACCACCCAGCTGGTCT
This sequence comes from Myotis nattereri, assembly GCF_964212035.1. Classification (NCBI taxonomy): domain Eukaryota; kingdom Metazoa; phylum Chordata; class Mammalia; order Chiroptera; family Vespertilionidae; genus Myotis; species Myotis nattereri. The sequence goes on along the minus strand of NC_138075.1, from coordinate 93,548,842 downwards.
CTCTCACTCACACTTGCCCTCTCCCACCACATTCCACACTAAAGCCAGAGCAATCATTTCCAAAAATAAACCAGTCCATGCTTACTATCCAGTTTTAAGACATTCATGGGCTCCTCGCCACACTTAGAATAAGAAGCCAGCTTCTTGGCATGGCCTACAAGGCATGCCATTGGGCCTCAACCTACTTCCCTGACATACTGCTTTTTTTTTTTTAATCCTCACCTGAGAATATTTTTCCATTGATTTTTAGAGAGAGTGGAAGGGAGGGAGGAGGGAGAGAGGGAGAGATGTGAGAGAGACATGTACCTCCCACATGCGCCCTGACCCTGGCTGGGGATGGAGCTACAACTGAAGTATGTGCTTTTGACCAAGAATTGAGCCCCTGACTCTTGGGTCCATGGGCTGATGCTCTAACCACTGAGCAAAACAGCTGGGGCCCTGACATACTTCTTAGCCCTGCCCTCTCTTCTGTTCTCCCCTGGGCATGGTGTCCTGCTTCCTACAAGGTGAAAAGGCCAAACCGTCAAGGCAGAGTTTTTCAACCTGGGCACCATTGACATTTTGAATAATTCTTTGCATAAGGGTTTGTCCTGTGCACTGTGGGATGTTCAGCAGCATCCCTGGTGCTACTGTTAAATGCCAGTAGCACCATCCTGAACCACCAAAATGGGGCCACCAAAATGTCTGCAGACATTGGCAAATGTTTTCTGGGGCAGCCGCTCCGTATTCTTCAGAACGCTTCCTAGGAGCCTTAGGGCACTGGTCCTTCCTCTGGCAGATTGCTGCCCCACACACTCTCCACCACCTTCCCACACCTAGCACTTTCTTGTCTTTCAAATATATCAATTTAAATGTCATCTCCCCTGACCAACCAATATAAAGTAGCCACTGGGTCATATTCTTGTCTATTTTAACTCACTGTATAAACACTCACCAATCTCTGATGTCTCTTTTGGTTAATTATGTATTTGTTTATTTTACACCCCCCCCCCAACCCCAAGATGCCAGCTCTTTAAGGGCAATAATTTCCATAGTTTTGTTGAATACTATATTCCTAATACCTAGAATGGAACCTGGCACCCAGTAGGTGTTCAGCACATACTAGTATTTGGTGAATGAATTCACAACACTTTGAACCCTGCATCTTGTTTCTGTGTCCTTATTAGGCCGTTTCCATTGACTTCTAGCTCTTCTTTCTTTTTTATAGCCTCCACTTTCCCTTTCTTAGCCCCAAGTTTTGCCCCTTTTTTCCTCTTTCTTCATTATACCACAAGTGGTATTTCTCTACATTAATTTGATTTAATTTCTCATAACAGAAATACAGGCTAGACAAGCGTGACACAGATAAAGTCTTTGCAATGTGGAACCTGAGTAGCAGGATCTGATGGTCTGGACTCTTTGCACTCTATAGAATGGGAGGGTCTCCCAGGGCAGAGGACCCCAGGATAACAAGACCCAGAGAAGACAGCCCTGGTGGGAGTTCAGGAGGGCCTCTCACGCTGTCTCTTGTCTTCCCTTTACTCTGAAGGTTGGCGTCATTCTTCTCTCCTATGCCTCTCAGTTCATTGCTGCCATCAACACCTCCATAAGCTTTACTGAAGAAATCAGGCAGATGGAGCTAAAATGTCTTTATCCCAAACTCCAACCTCTGGGGAGAGGAGTCCTTGGTTCACTTGGGGAGAAAGTTGTTATTACTGAGTATTTACCATGTGCCAGGCACTCTCTGGGTGCCAAGGATACAGTACAGGACAAAACAGACAAAATCCTGCTGCTCTGGAACTTACATTCTATGACACTGCACTGACTATATGTTTATGACTGAGCACCTCTCAACAACCAGGCCCAAACCTTGTACCAAGGATACAACAGTGAGTAAAACATACTGGTACATAGAATTACATACGGCGATAAATTAATTAAGTAACTTAGGCAGTAGTTTAGATTACTCTATGAACACGTAGCAGGGGGGACTTGGTCTGGTTGAGGGAATAGGGAAATTTTTTAAAATGTGAATTACATGAACTTTAGTTTTTAGAAAAGTTTTAGATTTACAGAGAAATTGTGAAGACAGTACAGAGAGTTCCCCAAAATCCCACACCCAGTTTCCCCTATTATTAATATTTGTCCAAGTAATGAATAATATTGATACATTATTATTAACTAAAATCATAATGTGTTCAGATTTCCGTAGTTTGTACTTAATGTTTTCTTGTTGTTTGTTTCAGGTCCCATATTGTAGTTGTCTCCTTAGGCTCCTCTTGGCGGTGACCATTTCTTGGACTTTCCTTGTTTTTGATGACCTTGACAGTTTTGAGGAGTGCCAGTCAGGTGTATTGAAGGATGTGCCACTACTGGGATTTTTCTCATGATTAGACCTGGGTATCATTTCTGGGAGGAAGCCACAGAGTTCAAATGCCATTTTCATCACATCATATCGAGGGTACATAAACACTAGTTACATGACTTGTCATTGTTGATGTTGACCTTGATCACCCGGGTGATGTAGTTTTTGTCAGGTTTCTCCAGTGTAAACTTCCCCTCTCCTTTCCATACCATAGTGCAGCCCACACTTAAGGGTGTGTGTGTTATGCTTCACCTCCTCAGCAGTGTGTGTGTGTTTTTAGTAGCTTTATTGAGGTATAATTTACATACTACAAAATTCACCTGTTTTAAGTGAACAATTTGATGAGTTTTAGTAAATTTGTACCCTTGTGCCTAAGGAAACTGGTCATTGAGCTGACATCCAAAGGATGAGGAGGATTTAAGAAGGCAAAAAAAGGAAAAGACTATTCCAGGCAGAAGTAACTGCGTGCACAAGACCTCTCAGGGAGCATGGTGCATTCAAGAAACTTGGGTTAATCTTGAATCACCTAGAAAAGGAAAACAATGTCACCATTCTTCATTTAATATGCTTCATAAATTTTTTTCTTCAAAACATTTTAAAGCTGCCTTCACCGGTGTGGCTCAGTTGGTTGAGTGATGTCCCATCCACCAGAAGAGGTCACTGGTTTGATTCCTAGTCATGGCACATGTCTGGGTTGTGGGCTTGATCCCTAGTGGGGGCCATTCAGGAGCAGTTGATCAATGATTCTCTCTCATCAATGTTTCTCTTTCTCTCTCCCTCTCCCTTCTCCTCCCTCTCAAATCCATAAAAAACATTAAAAAAAAGTACAGTAAAATATTTTTTAAAACCCAGAAACATTTTAAAGCCAAAAGTGTTTTATTGGCTAAGTGTAAACACTCCAGTTCTGTGAAACACTGGGCTGTTTAGAACAACTCAGTCCCTGATGGCTTATCCAAGGTTTTACTATAACAATAAGTAAATCTACATATATAAAAGCCTAAGTGACTGTTCGACCATTCGACTGGTAGCTATGACGCACACTGACTACCAGGGGGCAGACGCTCAACGCACAGGCATTGAGCGTTGGTAGTCAGACATCCCCCGAGGAGTACTGGATTGCGAGAGGGTGCAGGCCAAGGCTGAAGGACCTCCCCCGCCCCATGCACAAATTTTGTGCACCAGGCCTCTAGTTAAGATAATAAGATACAGAATGATCGCTGAGGGGGAATAAAATTGTAATAATTTTTTTTCTTCTTTTTTAAGGTATTCTTTAAACAAGAATGTAAAGTACATGCTACTATTTTCGTTCTGAGAAGTCTTTGATTTACTTCCCTTTGGAATAAACACACCACAACAAAGTGAGAATGAAAAGGTAATTCAGAGGTAAAATGGAAAGGAACTATACTTAGAAATATGTCTTCATACAAACTTAAAATCTGTTAGCATTTACATGTGTGAAATATCCAAGAAGCTCTCTCAGGACTCCTGTGGGACATTGAAAATACCTGGCATGTATGAGTAGCGTATTAGTCAGGATAGGTAGGGCCATAGTTCAGTGACAGAGAAACCCCATATTCTCAGTGGCTTAACACAATGGTCATTGTCTGACATGGTTCAAGTTGCTCTCCTTCGTGGCTTTCCTCCAATAATTGATTCAGGGGTTGAGGCTCCATCCATCTTGCAATGGTTTCATCTTAATCATGTGGCCTCAAAAATTTGCCATAGAAGAGGAAGAGGGAGTGTGGATGATGACTTAGGAATTTTATGGCCACGTTGAGAAGGGGAGTACATCACTTCTGTCCAAACCTCTTTGGTCAGAACACAGTTACATAAGCCCAACCTAAGTGCAAGGGGGGCTGGGAAATTAGGCTTCTTGTGTATTCAAGAAGAAGAAAATGGGATTTGGTGAACATATAGTATTGTCTTTGCCACAAGCTCTTAATTTTTTTTATTTGATGCTTTTCAAATTATAAAAAAATACATGCTATTGTAGTAAGTGAAATGGGTGTATAAATGTGAAGCTACTCACCTTCCTCTTTCCAGTCTCCTCTCACTTCTCTTTCCTTGTATATCTGCCACACCTCTCTCCTTGTTCACATAACTGTGTTCCATGTATATGTATAATCTGGGAGAAATGGATTCTGGAAGACACTTCTGAATTTGGACTTCTTCCTGATAATGCTTCTGGAGTTGCTGAGAAACACCTGAAATGAAATGTTCACCAAGAGGTACCTCAAGTTGATGGAGTAACGATAAACTTTTGCAGAAATTTAAAATCCAGTGATTTGTTCATTTTCCCTGACTGACTGCAGGTCTTAGGCACTCACTTCTGCCTCTGGGAAGCCTCTCTGAGCTCCCCTTGTCACTGTTAGAGGTTCTGCCTCTGAATGGTGGAACCAGCAGGAGCTTTGGCATTAGAACGATCTGGGTTCAGATTCTGACTGCCTCCTACAATCTCTGTGACTTTGAACGAGTAATAAATTCCTCTAAGAAGAGAGCTGGAAACAGAGATCTAATACCTAGAGCTTGTGGTATTTGCAGTATTATAAGATAAAATCTGCTCTTAATCTGCCAGGTTGCTGGGTACCTATGACATCTTTGCATTCACAACTAGAGACTGAGGCAACTGGTATTTAAAACGTGTACAGTGTGATTGAGAAACTGGGGTAATCCTCTGCAAACACTGTGCTACAAGATGGGGAGGAAAGGAAGAGAGACCTGAAAAGTGTTAGTGAGCCAAAGAGGATTTGGAGAAATCATTTAGAAAGGAAAGAAGATGTGTAGGGAAATGAAGACTGGGAGATGTAGAACTTATTAGAAACATGTTGAGACTGGTCAGTCTATTTTACTACCAATTTTTCTCTTCATTAGTTATGCAGAACTCCCATCCACAGGGGCAGAGTCCTGCTGTGCAGATTTTTTTTTGTTAATGACCCAGTGGAGCCCAGAGGTGTCCCCAGAGGAAGGGATGGGGCCTGCTCAGTGCTTTAATGCTGTCTTGCAGTTTTTGTAACAGTGGTCTAAAAGCAGAGGAGCCCAATTAGTGGCAAGCAGCAAAATTTTGCCAATGCTGAGAGGGTGGTGGGGAAAAAACAGCTACAAGAACAAAAAGATGTGAGAGAAACAAGATGGCGGCATAGGTAAACACCTGAACTGGCTGCTGCGCACAACCACATTAAAACTACAACTAAAAGACAAAATGAATAGCATCCAGAACCATGGGAAGACTGGCCGAGTGGAAATTCTACAACTAGAAGGAAAGAGAAAAGTGCATTGAGTCTGATAGGAGGTACGGAGGCATGCGCAAAAGGGGCTGGCAGTTGGATACGCTGTTGTCTTTTTCAACTGGGAGGGAGATACAAGCTCCCTACTGCTCTGAAGTCCAGTCCTGGGCGAGAATTTGGGGACCCAGACTCATATGGAGAGAAACTGTACTGTCTGGCATTGGGCCGGAATGTGAGGGTGGCTTTCTCGCAGAGGTGCTTTCAGCATTCATTGTTCCTGCACAGGGCCGCGGGACACAGAAACCCAGGGTCCTATCCAGGGGAGGGCCGACAGGCAACCATTGCTGTTTGCACCACCCCATGACTCCCTGAGACCACGCCCCACCCAATTTACAACCCCACACCAGCTGTGCGCAGAAGCTTTTGCATACTAATGGCCTGGCCCTTCTCCACCTAAAAACCTGTCAAACTGCAGCTGGGTCAGAGAACCTCAGAGCTTCCAAAAGAAGGCCTAAAGCTCGTCAGAAGCCAGCATTGCTTCACAGCTGCACCTCATCTGGGCACCTCCAAACCCTAAACAAAGAGGAGGAATCTGCAGATCTCTGTAGCTCCTGCTGGGTGGCCTAAGGCAGTGGCTGACTTTGCACCTCCTTGGAGATCCAAGAGCCAGTCTACCCAGTGGTCAGAGGGAGACCATCCAGATTACAACTCTTCACATCCATAAGAGACACACTCAGGGGGCAGAGTCAGTGAGCGCCAAAGCCCCACTGAAGCAAGTCCTGCCCCATAAGGGTGTCTCCAGCACAGAAGTTCTCCCATTGTAGACACAACTGGTCCTCACAGCCAATTGGCCTGGAGGTCAATTCCTCCCAGTGATACCAACAACAATCAAGGCTTAACTACAACAAGACTGTACACACAGCCCACAAAGGGGTACACCAAGAGTGTCCACCTCAGGTAATTGGGGAGGCTGAGCCACTGGGCCCTATAGGACACCTAGAACACAAAGTCACTCTATCAACACAGGGAAGCACCCAAAATGCGGAGACAAAGAAACAGGTCACAAATGAAAGAAATGGAGGAAAGCAAACTACTGGATATAGAGTTCAAAACCACGGTTATAAGGCTACTCAAGAATCTTCTAGAAACCTCCAAGAAATATAGTGAGACCCTTAAGGATATGAAAAAGGACCAATTAGAAATTAAGCATACACTGACTGAAATAAAGAATAATATACAGAGACCCAACAGCAGACTAGAGGATCCCAAGAATCAAGCCAAAGATTTGAAATACGAAGAAGCAAAAAACACCCAACTGGAAAAACAAAAGGAAAAAAGAATATAAAAATATGAAGATAGTGCAAGAAGCCTCTGGGACAACTTCAAGCATACCAACATCCGAATTATGGGGGTGCCAGAAGAAGAGAGAGAGCAAGATATTGAAAACCTATTTGAAGAAATAATGACAGAAAACTTCCACTGCCTGGCGAAAGAAATAGACTTATAAGTCCAGGAAGTGCAGAGAACCCCAAACAAAAAGAATCCAAAGAGGACTACACCAAGACACATCATAATTAAAATGCCAAGGGCAAAAGACAAAGAGAGAATCTTAAAAGCAGCAAGAGAAAAACAGTTCGTTACCTACAAGGGAGTACCCATGCAACTGTCAGCTGATTTCTCAACAGAAACTATGCAGGCCAGAGGGAGTGGCAAGAAATATTCAAAGTGATGAGTAACAAGAACCTACAACCAAGATTACTCTACCCAGAAAAGCTATCATTTAGAATTGAAGGTCAGATATAGAGCTTCACAGATAACAAAAAGCTAAAGGAGTTCATCACTGCCAAACCAGTATTATATGAAATGCTGAAGGGTATTCTTTAAGAAGAGGAAGAAGAAGAAAAAGGTAAAGATAAAAATTATGAACAACAAAATGACAACAAATACATATTTATCAACAAGTGAATCTAAAAATCAAGTGAATAAAAAAATCTGATGAACAGAATAAACTGGTGAATAGAATAGATCAGGGGCATAGAAAGGGAGTGGACTGACAATTCTTGGGGAAGGGAGTGTGGGGGTTGCGGGAAGAGACTAGACGAAAATCGTACACCTATGGATGAGGACAATGGGGAGGGTAAGTGCAGGGGGTGGGATGGGAACCGGGTGGAGGGGAGCTATGGGGGGAAAAAGAGGAACAACTGTAATAATCTGAACAATAAAGATTTATTAAAATAAAAAAAAGAGAGAGAGAGAAAGAAAAAGAACAAAAAGATGTGATTGAAGAACTCAACAAAGTAAGGACAAAAGACAGGGACTCAAACAAGGGCATTGACATAAATGGCCCAAAGAAATTAAATTGATAAAGGTTCTTCAGTAAGTATTTGGTCAAAAAAACCCAGAAATCACTTCAGGTGTTTCAAACAGAGAGGGATTTAATACAGGGAATTAGGTCATAAAGTTGGCAGGGCAAAAAGATGGACAGGGGTGTCACCCAGAGATAAGAAATGCAGGAAGGTGGGCACATATTCCTGTAGTTAAATTCTGGATGCTAAAAACTTTTTATCACCTGATGTTTTTAGAGCAGCTCTGTAGCTTTTCTGGTCTTTGTGCTGCCCATAAGTATGGATTAAACTCTAACCCCAGTGCTCAAGGCCATGGCACTGGTAATATAGTAACAGGCTGTGAGAAGTGGCGCATAGTGTCTAACACTTTGACCTGTTAGTGGCCATTTACACAAATGGGCAGGTAAGTCACACACTTGGTTTTGCCTTCATCTGATTCAGGCCAGGGTTGTGTTTGTACAATTGGTTAACTTTTGTGTAACCCAAGGGATCACGCAGGCTGCCCTCTCAGGTGCATTTCAGGGGGAAGGTGGATCTGTGCTCCAGGTAGTGAGTCTAATACACCCAACAGCCAGTCTGACAGCAGGATTGGTGCACATTTTCATGGACTGTTCGGGTTCCATGAGTTTTTGAAAAAGCAATTTGGGAGGACCATAAGGTGTAATGGGGGGCTATTTGATTTCTGGAAGGCTGTGGCACTCTCTCTCCAGGGTCTGGCATGCTGTAGCTTGTTTCTTAGGCTCTTCCCTTTTCTCCCCCCTCCTCTCTGGGTTGTCCTTTCCTCCTTTGTGCCCTTGGGTTTGCCCTCTCAGCACCATCACTCCAGGCCTTGGCTGGATGAGCTGCTCTCAAATACTGGCTTCTTTCTCCCACACTGTCCATTGTCATGGATGCTCTGTGAACATGGACCCCAAACACGGCCCAGCTGATTTTGCCATTGAAAACAGCTCCTTTCACAGAGTTCATGTCCCTGTGACAAGGTACTAAATGATACATTTTTCTGTTCTTAACTCTCTGCTTGCTACTCTGGAGCAGGCTGATTGGGCATTTTCACAGTGATAGATGCCTCTTCTTTGGTACTTACCCTTCACCTAAGGAAGGTGACATTCTAGGCAGCTTCTTAGGGAGTATGTTCAGGAAGCCTGTGGTGACACTTGCATGTGACTGCTGGGAATGCCAAGATCCAAGAGTCCCCACCAGGCCAATGAAAGGGACATGATTTCTCCCATGCACTGTGATTTATGGTTTGCAAAGCATCTTATATCATAATTCACATTATTAATTTGATCCTTACACTCATTATTTTTCACAGATGACAAAATAGAAACTCAAAGATTAGGAAACTTATGCCTGGTCACAGGAATCAAGTCCAGATCTTCAGACTCTGACTTCTAGACCTTTCTCTAGTACCACACAAAGGACTAGTTTATGAAGATGTAATGGATGGGGGTGTTGACAGCAAATTTGTCCTTGCAAGGCCAAAAAATATGAATTTACCCTTGGAGCGGGGAAGAAAGGAAAGGAAGAAGATGGGATGGAAGAAGGAAAGGTTTAAACATACCTCATATCCGCCATGAATCTTGCTTTTCCTTTGGGCCTTTGTTTCATTGGCTCCCCTGCCATGAGAACATTCAGGTAAGCTTGTCATAGAGATAGACGGGTTTGGACTATTGCCACTATCTTCCTTTATCTAAGCATTTTATATCATTACAGAAAAATAATCTTGTTTATTTTTTTAATAAATATTTTCATTGATTTCAGAGAGGAAGAGGGAGAGAAAGATAGAAACATCAACGATGAGAGAGAATCACTGATCAGCTGCTTCCTGCACACCCCAACTGGGGATCAAGCCTGTAACCACCCTGACCAGGAATCAAACCTCAAACCACTACCTCCTGGTTCCTGGGTCCATGCTCAACCACTGAGCCATGCTGGCTGGGCTTAAAGTGTAATTTAGTCTTATCTCTCAGTAAAGATTGAGAGACAACATAGTCGAATGAAAAAAGCATTAGCTTTGGACTAATAAAGATAGCCCTCTGTAGGGAGCGGCTCTAGGGTCAAGCCTTGGGCTGACCTATAGCAGGGCCACAAACAAGTCTCAGCCTGGAGGGCAGAGCTCTCCTAGCATAATTAAGCCTGACCTTGTAGCCCTCCCTAATTCTTTCCTAAGTAGCTAATTGACTGTGGGAGGTGCAGCAAGTGTTGCCAAAACAAGAACCTTTGTATACATCTTAATCCACCCTTGTTTTAAACAGACTATAAAATAAAGCATCGGCTTGCAGGTAGGGTCTTTTGTGTCTTCATCCAGGCAAGGGAGATGCACTGAGCCCCACCTGTATTCCCTTGTCTGTCTTTTCTTCAATCCTTCACTGCCCCTCCTCAGGTTCATCTTTGGCTGTGCTGGTGGGGCCCAGCCCTCCTTTACTGAACTATGACTGAATAGTAAGGACAGGTCTAAGCACCTGAGATGTACTAAGTTATTGAATCCTCGTAGCAATCCTATGAGATAAGTACCATCATTGTTTTATTGAACAAATGGGGAAATGAAGATATAGAGAGATTAAATAATTTGCCTGAGGTCACACAGCTAAAAGTAGTGGAGTCAAGATTTGAACTCAAGCAGTGAGATTCCAGAACCCAAGTTGTCAGTGACTCCCTTATAGTGTCAGGATATTGCTCAAAGTCTCTGAGCCTCAGTATCCTCATCTATAAAATGGGGACAAATATATACCTTGGCAAGTGGTCAAATGAAAGAACTTATGTAAAGCCCCTGGCACATAGTAGGTTCTCAGATATTGGCTGCTATTATTACTGATAAGCCTATTGTGACTAGGCTTGATGTCTACCCAGTGGTTCCTCTGAATTAAAATTGGGGTGTGGATCCTGACAGATTTAGAGAAAAAAGCATCTTGGCCCCACCACTAACCAGCTCCCCGAATGATGTTGGGGAAGTCATTTAATTTCCCTGCACATGTCCCTCATTTGTAAAGCGGAGCAAATAATAACAATTCTTCTCTTATAGAATTGTTGTGACAAACAAATGAGATCATGAGACCATGCTTAACACAAAGACCATGTCCAGTAAATATTAGCTTTTGTTATTAAGGGTACATTTTTGCAAAGGAAGTTCCTGGGGATTTAAAAGCAGGGGATGGTGGTGAGGACCCCCTCGATGGGGGGAGCTATTTCAGCATATTTTTCAAAGATAGTGTCTTTGATTTTAAAAATATTTAGAAAAAGTAGGTCTGTTCAGTATCTAATTGAAAGAATGGTTTGACTCTAAATCTTCTAACAAAGGTACTTGGAGCAGGTGCAGTTTTATGCTCCAGTCTCCCCAAACAGGCTCATTCCTCTGAAGCTATAACTTACGGATGCTCTAAGAGGAGGACTGAAAATGTATTGGTATTTCTCTGCTGTGACACCCCCAGGCCCTACCCTGCTAATACATCGGCCATTGCAGACCAAACTTAAATCTCCAGGATTCAGGCCTCATCTAGGTGTACCTGGAGGGCTGGTGAGGCAGGCCAGCCATTGTCATCCCAGACATTCCTTAAAGAATTTAGGAGTGCTTGGAGACCTACTCATGGCCCAACATTGGCAAGGGTTGAGGGGTGATTCATGCTTCTCTCTTCTTTAGTGGTAACAGGTGGGCTGTGTCGATGTCCTGGGCACTGCAGAGCAGCCTCTGCTTGGCTGCACACGTGTGAATAGGTGACAGGACTGGCATGAGGTAGCTTCCTGGGGCCTCCAGGCCTTTAGAGGTTGGGGCAGTACATATCCTTGTAGAGAACCAGAGCTCCAGTTGGAGAAAGTAGTGTGTGCCTCATGGATGTGAGCGGCTCACCAGTACCCATGAGATGTCTTCCTGAGATGTCCCTAAAATGATGACAGAGGATTTGGGGTGGCTAGGGACTCCTACCACTAACTGTGGGCAGGGTTGGAGCCAGATGACTATGTATAACTTTAATGAAAGATGTCTTGTTTGGGCTGTATCTTCTGCCAGCAAGCCCAGTTCCCACCCTCCTGTTGAGTGGCCATCCAGAGGCATAAGAGCTAAGGCTTCCAGTGAGCAGGAATAACAGGAGGTGGCCTCCGGGATCAGAAAGCTCACCTGTGCCACCTGCATTTGGTTTTTCTCACGAGAAAGGCATTCTTTCTGCTAACTAAACCCCAGATGAAGGGCTGATAACCTAAGGCGTGGGTGACAACGTGGCAAGCAATCTGACTTCATTAGGATTCTTAGGGCAGGGCTATACCTCGCTCACCTTTCTGTTATCTTCCATTTCTCATTGGTACCGTATAGATGTTGTCTGTAGACTCTGCTTGAATTGGACGACAAGGCCGGACATCCTTCTTGGTTACTGCTTGGGCTCCAAAGTTGTATCTGTCACCCTCGCATCCCTCACCTTTGTCCCTCCTGTGGTATTCCATGACTCCCCACCTATCAGCCACCAAGCATGCTAGAGAGTGAAGGTGGCCCAGTCAGGGAAAAAACATAAGGAATCGGGGGACGGGAGTAGTGTGCACAGTGAATGCCAGGTGAGGAAAGCAGCGGAGACTGCTCTCCTAATTATCAGCCGAGTGACTTGGGAGTCCTCTGCACACCTCTTCCCTATAAAAACAGTACCAGAGGGTTAAAGGTACATCACCGAGGGAAGAGGTAGGAGGAAAAACATCTCACTCACAATGGTACCTCCAGGGCTGACATTGGGAAGTCTCCTGAGCTTTGAATCTGGATCCTAGACTTGACCTTTAGAAGGCCAGGGAGGGCTCTAGTGGCAGCAGGAGGCTGAGGGCTTCAGATGTTTACCATTCTTGTTGAGCAACGAGTAGATCCTGGATCCTGGGCATTTTCAGTAGGTCTTCAGTGACCCAGTAGCACTCTTAGTCTCCAGAACGTGGCATGCCACCTAAACTTGAGGGTTTCTGTCCTCTCATCAGAGCCGGCATCACACAGAACCCTGTGCTCAGAAGGGCCCTGTACTTGGTCACTGCTCTGCTGCAACCCACTTGAAATTCTGAATTTTTCTTAATACTTTTTCTATTGTGGTAAAAATATGACAGTATTTTACCATAACTAAAAATGAAACACACATTATAAAGTTTGCCATTTTCAAGTGTACAATTTAGTGGCATTAATTCTCTTTACAATATTGTACAACCATCATCACTATTTCCAAAACTTTATCTTCACCCCAAATAGAAACTCTAAACCCATTAAGTAATACTCCTCTATTCCCTTCTTCCCTTAGCCCTTGGTAACCTCTAATGTACTTTCTGTGTATGCATTTGCCTATTCTAGATATTTAATATAAGCAAAATCATACAATATTTGTCCTTTTGTGTTAGATTTACTTCTCTTAGCATAATGCTTTCAAAGTTCATCCATGTGGTATCACGTGACAGAACTTCATTCCTTTTTATGGGTCAGTAATAATCCATTGTATATATAGAACACATTTTGTTTATCCATTCTTCCATTGATGGACACTTGCGCTGTTTCCACCTTTTGGCCATTGTGAATCATGTTACAATAAGCATGGGTATGCAAATATCTATTCAAGTCCCTGTTTTCAATTCTTTTGGGTATATCCCTAAGAGTTGTATTTCTGGGTCACATGAATTCTTTGTTTAGCTTTTTGAGGAACTGCCAAACTCTGAGATTCTTAGTGTTTGAACAAGGGGTCTTGCATTTTCATTTTGCACTGGGTTCTGCAAGTTATGTAGCTGATCCTGTCTCTCAGGGCTATTGTCGGAGAATATCAAAGGCTAAGGCACATCCGAATTACCTCTCCCTTGGATGGCTCAGCATGCATCATCCTGGAATAAGCAGAGATTAGCCACCACACCTATCCTAGAGCCCACTTAGATTTCCCGTCCTTGTGTGGACAAACATGGTTTCCTTACCTGTGTATGTCATAGTGTGGAAGGAGAATGGTTTATTTAATGGCTCATTAGCCTGAGGACTGAAACAATGGGTGCCCACATAGCTTACTTAGTCTGCATTTATGTGACTACTACTCTACAGTCTTCACTATATGATTTGTTCCACTGTCTTTGCCACCGTGATTTTATTGTCACACAAATACTTGTAAATAGATAGCGTCAAATAGCTGTTACCTCAACTTGCTGTACCCCAAATCCTGAAGGATTGTATCATGAGACTTACCAAATCCTAATCCACCTCACACTGAAACGCCTACCTTAAACCAGATGAATATCCTGACTTTATCTGCTCCACTTGGAGACACCGTCAAGACTGCCAAGTAGTGACCTCTCTCATCGCCAAGAGCTTTGTCTCATCAACAGGGTGTCTTGGTGGTATTTTATGGGAGCCTGTGTTCACTAAGCTGTAATTTTACCTTTTACCCCATGCAGTTGTTTCATGCCCATTTCATCCAACATCTATTCATCCATCGATTTGTTGAAAGCCTATTATGTGTTAGGCAACCTTAGATACTAGTTCCATGATGACTGAGACAGAGATGGCCCTTATTTTTATGGAGCTCACCCTCTCCTTCACTGTTACATCAGATTCTACTGCTAGGGAAAGTGGAGACTAAGAGCCACTTTCAACTTGGGGGTTTATCCTATCTAATAAAAGAGAAACATGGTAATTAGCGTACGACCGCTACCCTTCCCATTGGCTAATCAGGGTGATATGCAAATGAACTGCCAGCCAAGATGACAGCCAGCAGCCAGGCAGCTGGAAGCAAGCATGAGGCTTGCTTGCTTCAGTGACGGAGGACTCCAACGTTCCTCGCCTGCCGCTGCCGGCCTCTGAGCTGCAACTCTAAGCAACTATGTTACAAATATAGAAGCTAAACAAAACCCCAGAAACCTGCTTTAGTCGCCGGGCTTCAGCCAGCAGGATCGCAACATTGTTTCAAATACAGAAGGTAAACAAAGGCCAGAAACCTGCTTTCAGCAGTGGAGGCCTAAGAGCTGGAGCCTCAGAGCTAAAGCTGGCCCAGAATAAAAAAAGAAAAAAGAAAAAAAGGAGCAGTTGGGAGCTTCAGTCACCTGCCAGCCTGAAAACAGCCCTCAGCCCCTCACCCAGACTGGCCAGGCACCCCAGTGGGGACCCCCACCCTGAAGGGTGTGTGACCAGCTGCAAACAGCCATCATCCCCTCACCCAGGCTGGCCAGGCACCCCAGTGGGGACCCCCACCCTGATCCAGGACACCCTTCAGGGCAAACCAGCCGGCCCCCACCCGTGCACCAGGCCTCTATCCTATATAGTAAAAGGGTAATATGCCTCCCGGCACCGGGATCAGCATGACAGGGGCCAGCGCCCAAACCCCCTGATCGCCCTGCGGCTCTGTGTGTGACAGGGGGCGGGGCCACAACCTCCCTATCGGCCCTGCTCTGTTCGTGACAGGGGAAGGTGCCCCAACCCCCTGATCAGCCCTGCTCTGTGCCTGATAGGGGGGAGCTCCCCAACCCCCTGATTGCCCTGCGGCTCTGTGTGTGACAGGCTGTGGTGCACCAAACCCCCTGATCGGCCCTGCTCTGTGTGTGACAGGGTGCGGCGCCCCTCCCCCCCACGGGCCCTGCTCTGTGTGTGACAGGGTAGAGCCATAACCTCCCCATCGGCCCTGCTCTGAGTGTGACAGGGTGCGGCGCCCCAACTCCCCTATCAGCCCTGCTCTGAGCCGGACCAGGGGCTGCACCTAGGGATTGGGCCTGCCCTCTGCCACCCGGGAGCAGGCCTAAGCCAGCAGGTCATTATCTCCCGAGGGGTCCCAGAGTGGGAGAGGGCACAGGCCGGGTGCACAACCCCTCCTTCCCTCCGAGTGCACAAATTTTTGTGCACCGGGCCTCTAGTATACTATATTTAACAAAGGAAAGGGGGTTTGGGCTTCTAGGATGATACTTTGTGGATAGGTGATTGGAACATATATGGGGAACTAATGGAAAATAAAGGTTAATTTAATAAGGTCTGTTTATGCAAACTAATCTCAGCGACTAACTCTCATCTTGGTGATGAGTCTCTCTCCTCTTCCTTGTACAGGAGAGGAGACTTTCACAAGGGAAATTCATGTCCTACTTTTAGGTCAAAAAGGGGAGGGAAGAAAACTCTTCTTGCATCTTGTTGATCTCTGTTGCCTTTACTGTAAAGTAATCCTTATGCCAAATGGCATTCCCTTCCACTTGACTTTTAGTAGGCCAGGCAACAAGATGTCCTTAGAAGGAGTTTGTCAGTCAGAACGATTACTTGACTTGTCAGTGCTGTCTTGCTTCCCTCTAAGGTGCTTCCGGTGTCTTGGTGCCACCCTGCACAGCCAGTGCAGAGACAGAGTCCAGGCTTGGGAGCCAGGAGGTGGCCCGAGCCTGCCCAGCATAGTCGCTTTTACCCAGTGCCCAGTTGGTGAGACGACCCACACACAGGAGAGTCCCCAGGGGGATAGTTCCAGGATCTGTGATCAGTCGGGTAAGTAAGGCGCCCTATCAGAGGCTCCACCGAGAGATATGACCAGCCAAACCGGTTTGTAAACCAGCTTCAGTCACCTATGGGTGACCGCTGTGCTGTCTGGATGAACACAAATCAGGATGCTCAAACAGTTCTCTCAATGTTTGGCTTGCTTTTAACTTAAGAAGGGCTTTCACTTTTCTTCCCTTTTTATCTTTTTTGCAGCTGGTTCTTAGATATGCTGCAGCCCAGGCTATTTATCTGTGAGCTTCAGAAGGCACACACTCCCCTCCCCTCCCAGGGCTCCTTCCCCATCTGATTACATCTTTCCTAGGTAATGGGGTTTTGACCGGCCTTTTGTATAATGCTAAGCCACAATGGGACTGGAATACTCTCTCATTTTTATCAGTGTGTTTATTTCCTAAGTTGTTTTTGTAAGTGTGCCTGTTTCTGATTTTGCTCCTGGTCAGGAAGGAGTCCGGGATTCAGGGGGAAGATTAGATGCACTGGTGTGGCAATTGGTCTTTAAAAGAAAGAAGCAGAAGATGATCACATGCTGAGGGCCAATGCAGAGCTGCCTCTCAAGAGACCAATCAATTTCAATTAAGGAGATTAAAAGCCCGGAGCATAGAGAGGCCTTGTCATGGGTTTCTGAATGCGCCGCTCCCCAGCAGCCTGAGAGCAGGCAGTGGGCCCCAGAAGCTCTGGATGTTGTCCTCTGGGCCACTGTCAAGGGACGGAGCGAATGCAAAAGGATGCTTCATGGGGCCCTACTGGCATTTGAAGCAGGACTGACTCGTCAGAGCCCTCAACTGTCTCCAGACCCAAGTCACTGGGCCAACCCAACCCAATCTGATGCCCCTGCACACTTCCTTGGGGGCAGAATCAGATGGCTGGCAGCTGACTCTGATCTGCTCTCTAGGGGCAGAGCAAGCCTTCTGCAGCCCCTGGGTGGAGAGCTGGTTCTCCTGGTCTGTCCCCCTCACTGGGCACCACAAAGAATTCCAGGTGCCACCTTCCCTAACTGCTGGAGCATCCTAGAGCCCAGACCACCTGGGGCAAGAGGGGGATCGCAGCAGGAGGCCTGGTGGATGAGAGGGGCTGTGGCGTCACACAGGTCCAGGGCTGAGCCTGTCAGCGTGTGACCACCCTGTGCTTGTTTCCTATGAAGACTGGTTGACACACCAGGGCATCCAGTCTGCACCCAGGCATCCAAGTGAGTCTTGCTTTCCATGTTTATAAAAAGGGAATTACCACTGCCTCACAGGGGTTGCGAGGCTCACAGGAGGTGCTGTATGTATGTAAAGCATGTGCTATACCCTAGCCACTCCCCTCCGCAGGGGGCCATGCTGATGACAGTTGCACTGGGAAGACAGTGCAAAAATTACACTCAGCTCCCAGCGCTGGTGACTTTTTTCAGTAGCCAATATATCAGCGATATTGTGAGGATTCAACGAACGTGCTTTGTCCACTGTAAATGCTATATAAATCTCGAGGATGTGTTGCAGGATAGGGGCATGAAAATGGGGCCATCAGAGGAGGTGTAGGCAGGGATGCAGGGGAGGGGCAGGGCAGGAAGGAGGAAGAGGAAGGGCACTCTAGGAAGGGGAGCAGCACAGGGCTGACAGAAACCACAGTACTTGTTGGGCAGGAAAGAGAAGTGGGCCGGGTGGAGGCCAGGTGCAGCCCTATGGACCTGAGTGCAGGGCTTCCTGGAAAACTCCAGGAGGCTGAAGCCACCATTCACCTCGCCCACCCTGGGTGTGGGGTGGTAAGGTTCTCTCTAGGGACTGGTTGTTCATCATGGGGTCTCTTCCTTCTCTCTGTGGCTCATCCTGTGGCTACTTTTCTATTTAACAGGACAGCCTGGAGGATGCACAGGGGGAGGGGTTCCCATTCAGGCCATAGGCTGCTTGTCTGGTTACCTATGGGACAGGAGGGGCACTGTTGAAAGTGATTGCTTCAAGAAATGTGGGGTCGCCTGGCCAGTGTGGCTTAGGTAGTTGAGCGTTGTCCCATGCACCACAAGGCCACCAGTTCGATTCCCAGTCAGGGAACATGCCTCGGTTGCAGACTCGATCCCAAGTAGGGGGCAACCGATGTTTCTTGCTCATCAATGTTTCTATTGCTCTCTCCCTTCTTCTCCCTCTAAAATAACCAAAATAAACATTTTTTTAAACAAAAAAAGTAAGTGTGGGGTCACAGAGCTCCAAATCCTATGGGGGAGGGACAGGGCAGTTCATGGACTTGCCCAAGGTCACCTTAGTCAGTGGCAGGGCCAGGCTCCTGCTGTCGTACTACACCCCCAGCCTCTAAGGCCTGCTGTCCCTTCTGACCTATTTCTCTGGATATAATTGAGAAGGAAGGGCCAGAGCTGCAGGATGAGGTTTATTGTGATGAGCTGGGATGGCTGTTCAACTTTGAAAGCCTCTGGACCTTTTTCTAAAACAGCAGCAAATGGATTGCACTATATGAAAATGGTCTTTTTCTTAATACAAATTTATTATACAACTGTGGAAGAATGACACGTATCATTTATATCGAAGAAGAGGAAACGATCGTTATAAGGAGCTTTAAGTTGCAAAGGAAGGAGTAGAAGAGTGTCCAAAAGCAACCTCACCTGGAGGTGGGCCCAGCTTCCTGGGAGGAAAGGGACCCTGAGCTCCAGCCCTTCCTTCTTGAGCTAGAAACCAGCGCAAGAAGGCCGAGGGCAGGCTGTGGCTGCCACGCCAGGCACTAGGAGGAAAATGTGGTGCAATGTGCTCCGGGACCTTCTTTTAAACACAGCACCTTATAGGGGCAGGTTTGTGAGTTGTCCTGACGAGGGAACAGAGGCCAATTTAGACAAAGACCTGAGGGAAGAAATGCAGCCAGTGGAGGTGGCACCGGACAGCAGGAGGCTCTGCCCAAGCCACAGCTCCGTGGGTTGTCAGAAGCAGCACCAGGGTCTCAGTCCTTCTGTGTGCCATAACAGAACACCATAGACGGAAGGGCTCAAACAACAGGCATTTACTTCCCACAGTTCTGGAGGCTGGAACTCTGAGATTAAGGTGCTGCCTGATTCCGTTCCCGGGGAGGATCTATTCCTGGCTTGCAGACGGCCACCTTCTCATTGTGTCCCACATGATGGAGAGGGACAGCTCTGGCCTTTTTTCTTCTTCATTAAATGTCACTAATCCCATTATGGGGCCCTTAATTTCAGAACCACATCTAAACTTAAATTCCTCCCAAAGACTCCACCTCCAAATTCCATCACACTGAAGGTCAAGGGGGGTGGGGATGGGCAAACATTCAGTCCATGATGCTTGGGCTCTGTTCCTCTCCATTGTCTTGATGTCTTCTCAGTCAGTTTATGCTGGCCTCTGGCCAGCGCTTCTCAAACTATGTGGTGAAGGACCGGTTTGTCCTTATTTGTTACGGGGTATGATGTGTGATGAGAAACATGAAATTACTGTATAAAAAACACGTATGAAATGCAAGTTCATTTCTTTTCTGAGTATTGGTTTCTACCAACATAACAGGTGTTACATTGGTATAGATCAGTGATGGCGAACCTTTTGAGCTCGGCGTGTCAGCATTTTGAAAAACCCTAACTTAATTCTGGTGCTGTGTCACATATAGAAAGTTTTTGATCTTTGCAACCATAGTAAAACAAAGGTTTATATTTTTGATATTTATTTTATATATTTAAATGCCATTTAACAAAGAAAAATCAACCAAAAAAATGAGTTCACATGTCACCTCTGACACGTGTGTCATAGGTTCGCCATCACTGCCCTAGATGCTCCTGAATGCCCACTCTCACCTCTGTATTCATCTTGTCATGGAGCAGTGACCAGGCCTTCCATGCCTCCTGCATAGACCACCCTCTGAGTGCCACTGTTCCGCAGCCCCATGGATAGCACTCAGCCATCACAGTGACTGGACTCTGAAGCTTCCAGAGACAAGATGTCATGAGCCCTGGATATGTTCCCAGATGCCCAGTGGATGCTGAAACCGAACCCTATATTTACTATATATACTATGTTTTTTTCCTGTACATACCTATGATAAAATTTAATTTATAAATTAGCCACAGTAGGAGATTAACAGCTAGTAATAAAATAGAACAATTATAAAAATAGACTATAATAAAAGTTATATGAATGAGGTCTCTCTCTCTCTCTCTCTCTCTCTCTCTCTCTCTCTCTCTCTCTCATAACTGATCTGATAGCTGAGTGACTACTAAGTGTCTCACCAGTGGGGAGTGTCCACAGCATGGACACACTAGACCCGGGATGATTCGCATCGTGAGAGGGGCAGAACAGGACAGCGCAAGTTTTCATCCCACCACTCAAAATGCTGCACAATTTAAAATTTATAGGTTTTTATTTCTGGAATTTTCATTTAATATTTTCAGACCACAGTTGACTGCAGGTAACTGAAACCACAGAAAGCGAAACTGTGGGTAAGGAGGATTACTGTAATGGATTCTATTTCCCCCACGTGTGAGCTGTGTACGCGCCTCAGTTTCTCCATGTAGCAAATGGAGGTGGTACTCTCTGCCCTCAGGGAGGCCGTGAAGTTTAAGTGAGGCCTGGCGAGCACTTAGCACAGCGCCTTATTCCTCTCTGTTCCTCCCTCAGAAAAAGACTCGAGCCAGGTCCCCCAGAAAGAGGCAGGACTGCTCCCCAGGACAGAGAGCAGCATGGCCTTGAGCTTTACAAGAACAAGGGCCTTTTCCACAAAGCCACTGGGTGTCAGAGCAGAGGGCATGGGTGGGGACAACCTTTGGGAACCAGGACCTGAGAAAAGATTTCCCAGAAGAAACTTTCCCCAGTGAGAGAACTGGAGGGAAAAAAGTAGGGTGTCAACCCAACCCCGGACCAGCTGACCGGAGGCTCAAATTCCAAATCTCTCATTAAGGTTTGTGGGGGGAGGCAGCCCCGACTGAGGAGAAACTGAAGCTTCAGATTCCCGGTTCCTCCAAACTGCCCAAGATACACACGAGGCTTATGAGCACCAAACCCTGGCATTGGGGTGTCTGGATTTCTGGCTCCAGCACAGTGAGCCGCACAAGCCGCAGGGACCTGCGTGTTGGGACGGGGTCCCTCACTCATCATTGATAAAGTGGCGTGGAGCCCCCTGCATTAGTCTGCTCCAGCCACCATAACAAAGCCCCACAGACTGGGCAGCTCAAACAAAAGAAATTTATTTTCTCACAATTCCGGTGGCTGGAAATCCAGGATCCACGTGTGAGTAAAGTTGGTTCCTTCTGAGGGTGTGGGGCCGTGGTTGGCAAACTGCGGCTCGCGAGCCACACGCAGCTCTTTGGCCCTTTGAGTGTGGCTCTTCCTAAGCCTTAGGAGTACCCTAATTAAGTTAATAACAATGTACTTACTTATATAGTTTAAGTTTAAAACATTTGGCTCTCAAAAGAAATTTCAACCGTTGTACTGTTGATATTTGGCTCTGTTGACCAATGAGTTTGCCGACCACTGGAGGTTTCTCTCTTTGGCTTGTAGATGGCCGCCTTCTCCTGTGTTTTCACACCGACTTCCTGTCACGAGCACTCTGGCAGTGAGTATAGTCTTTCCTATGAGTCACTCAATGTCCTGACCCCCAGATAATATCAGGGGTGCCTGATGGAGGCCGGGACCCTAGGAGGTCCTCTAGGTTCCCCGACACCAAGTAACGATATTTAGCCAACACAGGTGACTATGCTGTCAACTTACTTTATTACTTGCAGGTTTAATCCAAATTACAAACACAGAACACATACACACAACTATTGGGGGTTAATGAACCCAAAGTCCAAGGGTCTCAAATGTCCTCTAGTCCGGGCAGAGCGGTGGTTACTGGTCACTCAGAGTCACAGAAGCCTCGGTGTCCAGGGGTCCAAGTCTTGCAAGGAAGGCTGCTGAGCCAGCTCTAGGCAGCATGGCCCCAGAATAACCAATGGCCACCAAGCCAGGTTTATGGGCCGTCAGCAGGGCTCATCCGCAGGAGGGGGAATAGCAAGTGTCACTGTTCTTCGTTACACTTTTATCTTTCTCCCTCATCTGCACTTGTTAGATAACCTTGTGGTCTCTGAGATTAGCCCTTGAAGTTCAAATCAAAATATTTGGTAACGTGCACGTAGATACTTGGTCATTGTTATCCCTTGAACCTGTGGTTGCCTCCCTTTTGCTGGCAGCCCAGGACTTGGCTGCTGGCCTGGACTTCTATGTGTTCAGATGACAAGGTTGAAACACAAGCTGGAGTTAGTTACACTGACTCTGCTCTCCACATCTCCTCCTGGACATGTCTGTGCCCAAAGCCCCCTTCTTGTAAGGACAGCAGTCATGTTGGATTAGGGCCCACCCTACTGACCTCATTTTAACTTCATTACCTTTTTAAAGACCATTACCTCCAAATCCTGAGGTGCTGGGAGTTAGGGCATCAACATGAATTTGGGGGGAGGTGGTGCAGGGCAGGCAGTTCAGCCCATAACACCTCTTTACCCAACTGGCCTCAATTCACGAGCATGGAAATAGGGTTGAGCCAGATTCCTCTTTAAGGCGCAATGCAGTACTGTGTATCAACCTTCCAAATGTGGCTGAGTGTATTACTGAGGACATGCAATCTTTCCAGGTTAAATTTTATTGATAAAGCAGAGGTCACAAAAATAACATATATTTATCTCCCTAAGTGTTTGGAGCCTTCAGTTCTGGTTACAGTGACGATGCATTGAAAAACCAAACAAATTAGGTCTTAGGACAGACAACCCAGGAGCAAGCAAATCAATACCACCACCACAACAAAAAAACAAGATTTCAAACCAAGAGAAGACAAGATTATAATGCCTCTTAACAATGTTGTTTTATTGATGCAATGCAAGGAAAACGACATTAGATTCTATTGATTCTTGTTGAGATCTAATAATATGCTCTATTCAGATCTTATTCACATACCACTTCCTCCATGGGTCTTTCTCGGGAGCTGAAATTGGTCAGTTACAAACAGAATTGTTTCTGCAGCCCTTTGAAATCACAGAAGCAGGCATGTTTTAGAACACAAAAGATACCAAACTTTGTTTGGGAAACAAGGCATAGTTGGAAAAAATATCTCACCTTTAGACAAAATTGAAAGCACATCTAACTTTAGACTTATTTGATGACAAAGTCTTTCTCAGGGCTAATAAGTTTTAGAACCCATTTCTATTGGCACCGGTGAACCAATAAAAAATCCGGAAGGAGAGAAGTAGTATAACAATTCCGAGAAACAAGGTTGTTGTTGTTTTTTTTTTTAAGCATTGAATTAATGTTTACAATGTTGAGTCAAATTATTTATACATATGCTATCAGCTTTGCATCTCCAGAATTTGTTAACATTCAGAGTACGATAAATTATACCTGACTTGCTTGTGAAAGCTCATCTTGAGAATAATTTTTTTTTCCAGTGGGAAAATACGTAGACGGCATGGTGGGGCTCTATTCTTCAGGTGTGCAGCCTTGAAGAAGGGTTCTGTATTGAAATAAGATTGGAAAACATAGCCTACAACATCTGCCACTTGGAGATTCACAATTCAAGAATTCCTCCAGGAGAGAGACCTGTGAAACTGTCCACTAAGAATGTCTAAGACCGCTGAGATTACAAACTCTTTTGTCTTGCGATATTGTGATTTACAATAAGAAATACAAACATACCTTGTTTTATTGTGCTTCACATATTTAAAAAATAAAGGTAAAACCCTCCACCAGCAAAAAGGTTACAGCTCACTGAAGGTTCAGGTGATAATGGTTTTTAGCAATAAAGTATTTTTTATAGCTTGATAATTTTTATGTATATTAAAATATTTTTAATTAAGGTATCTACTTTTTAAAGACATAATGCACCCTGGCTGGTGTGGCTCAGTTGGTTGGGTGTCATCCTGTGCACTGAAAGGTTGTGGGTTTGATTCCAGGTCAGGGGACAGGCCTGGGCTGAGGCTTGATGTCCTGAGAGGGGGCATGCAGGTGCAGCCAATTGATGTTTTTCTCTCTATTCCTTCCTCTTGCTCTCAATATCAATAAAAATATATTTTATTTATAATATATTTTTATTGATTTAAGAGAGGAAGGGGGGAGAGATAGAAACATCAATGATGAGAAAGAATCATTGATTGGCTGCCTCCTGCACACCCCCTATGAGGATCAAACCCACAACCTGGGGATGTGCCCCTGACCAGAATTGAATCCGGGACCCTTCTGTCCACAGGCTGACGCTCTATCCACTGAGCCAAACCAGCCAGAACAGTAAAAATGTATTTTTAAAAAGATATAATGCTATTGTACACTAAATAGACTACAGTATAGTGTAAACAACTTTTATATACACTGGGGAATCAAAAAGTTCCTGTGACTTGCTTTATGGTGCTATTTGCTTTATTGTGGCTTTCTGGAACCAAATCCACACTATCTCTGAGGTATGCCTGTATATATTTATTTTTTGCCCATGTTTCTGGCTCAGACCTCCCCAAACCCGTTGAAATTTCCTAAGTGTTGGGAACAACAGAGGTGTTGTTTGTTATGTAAATAAGTTGGATTTTGGAAAGCACTCTGGATGGGGGCTGGTTGCCCTGAGAACAGCCAAGTGACTGGAGGGTTGGAATTTTCAGTACCACCTCCCTCACCCCGTGAGGGAGAGGGGCAGGAGAATAAATCAATTACCAGTGGCCCAGGATTTAATCCAGGGGTGGGGGACCTTTTTTTCTGCCAAGGGCCATTTGGATATTTATAACATCATTCTCGGGCCATACAACGTTATCAACTTAAAAATTACCTGCTATGGTCAAACATTTAATTAACTCACCCTTAAATACCTTGGCAGGGCCAGACCCAGTGATTTCAAGGGCCTTATACACCCTCAGGCCCGACATTCCCCACCCGATTAATCACTCAGGCCTATGTAAGTGTGAGAATAAACAAATCATCTTTTCTGTCAAAGAACAGTTTAGACAGCTGCCATGTTGGACTGCTTGACTTGGCAGCTGCCATATTGGCCACATGGCTTGCAGCTCCCCTGGGTGCTGCCATCTTGAAACAGCAAAGGCCAACCCCTCCCTTTGAATTAGCCAATCATGCAAGACTGTGCACCTGAGCTCCAATCAAGAGCAAGGGACAGGTCACGTGTGTCAGACCATGTGTGCGCACCTTTTTACAAAGAAGTAAAGATGTTTGCCTTGCTGCCTGGCTCCCGAGTATGTTTTGTGTTCTACCAGGACCCCTGAATTTGGGGCTCACCGTATTTCTAACAGTAAGGAAGCCTCCACAAAACCCCCAAAGGTCAAGGTTTGAAGGGCGAGGTGCTGGGTTGAGGAACACGTGGAGATTCGGAGGGTGGTGCACCTGGAGATGATATCGAATTTTTGGACTGGAACCCAGATTCTTTGTCCATTGGAGTCCAAGAAGGAATCCATGGACAGAGGGTGGTATAGCAAAGGTGGAGATTTACTGAAGAACAAGTACAGACTCCCACCTGGGGAGAGGGAAAGGGTCCCACCGACTTCCTGTTTCAACAGTTTATAAAGGCTGCAGTTCCTGTGCCCTGATATCCCCTTTGATTGGTCAATATTCCCTTTCAAATTGGTTACTATAGTAACTACTGAGGCCCTTCTCCCTCACTGTCCTCCTATTTCCTCTGGGCTTTCTTCCTCCTTCTTGGTTTTGTAAATATAGACCTTTTTTGGTTACTTCCAGTTCCCTTGTCTTATAGAAATGTAGCTCCACCTGGCTTCCTTGTGTTGTGGAAATGTATCTTCTTCCAATCTGTAGCCCTGTGTTTTCCCATGGACCCCAATTCTAAAATTCCCTAAGCCTGCCTATATTCTCCTAAAGTTCCTGTTTCAGAGAGAAAATGGAAGCTGCTTGCCCTTTCCCCACACCTTGCCCTAGCCAGCTCTTTAGTCTGGCTGTTTCTGAGTTATAATCAGTAACCTAGTAAGTAAAAGATTTCTCTGAGGTCTCTGAGCCACTGTAGCAAATTAATTCAACTAGAGGAGGGGATCTTGGGAATCTCTGATTTATAATTTGTCAGTCAGAAGCACAGGTGACAGCCTAGGCTTGCAATTGGCATCTGAAGTGAGGGGTAGGGGGACATTCTTGTAGGACTGAGTCCCTAACCCAGGGGTGGGCAAACTTTTTGACTCGAGGGCCACAATGGGTTGTTAAACTGGACCGGAGGGTCGGAACAAAAGCATGGATGGAGTGTTTGTGTGAACTAATATAAATTCAAAGTAAACATCATTACATAAAAGGGTATGGTCTTTTTTTTTTTTTTTTTTTTTTTTTTTTTTTTAGTTTTATTCATTTCAAACAGGCCGGATCTGGCCCGCCGGCCATAGTTTGCCCACGGCTGCCCTAACCTGTGGAACCCGATGCTAACTCCAGATAGCCAGTGTTAGGAGTTAATTGAATGGTAGGACACACAGCTCCTGTCTAAGAATTTCTTGTTGGTTTGGAGAATCCGCCTCTCCATTGGAATTGGTACCAGACTCCATTTAGTCCAATAATACCTATTAAAATTCTATCAAGAAAATATTTTAAGAAATACTTACACGTTGGAAACTCTGGCCTATAGAATAAATTCCAGAATTCCATAGTCCAGCTTTCAAGGTTTTTGACCACTGGGCTCCAAGCTTCATCTCCTCCCATGCCTACGACCCCGGCCAAACTTCCTGCCCTTGGAGATAGCAGACTTCTGAGATCGGCATGTTGCCCTTTCTCACACCTAGCCTTCTCCTGGTACTGGCCGCTTTGCAGGGTGACTCCCGCCCTCTTCTCAATCTGTACAGGTTCCCTCCATCCTTCAAGACTCAGTTTGGGTCCCTCCTCCTCCACAAAATCTTCCAGTGTGTGTCCATCTCTGAACTCCTAATTTTGTTGATTGTCTGTTCATCTTTTGGTCAGACACCGTGTGGTGCCTTGTGGCCTCTTGTACAGAGTTCCTGGAGCTTGTATTGCTGCTGTGATTGTGGTGGGTTTTGTCTTGTCTCCTCACTGACCCCTTGACAGCAGTGACCATATGTAGGTTCATCTAGTCACAAGGCCTTCTGCATAGTAGGTGCCCAGTAAGTAGTTGTCGGTTTATTTAATGTTGTTTTGATCTTGTGGTTTTGATTTCTTCTGCAGCTGGTGCTGCCTGACCTCCTGGGCCATAATGGTCATGGCCCTCAGGGTCCTTCTGGAGAGCGCTGAGTGGGTTATGTGACTTTCTAGGGCAACCATACAAAGGAAGGGCTGGGAGGACACAGCCTCTGAGAAGGATTTGGGGAAGGGAGTGACAAGCTGATTATGTGGCTTAAGGGAGAGAAAATTCTGGTATCAGTTTCTGC
Organism: Myotis nattereri; assembly: GCF_964212035.1. NCBI lineage: Eukaryota > Metazoa > Chordata > Mammalia > Chiroptera > Vespertilionidae > Myotis > Myotis nattereri. Next base: position 93,521,184 of record NC_138075.1, on the reverse strand, counting down.
CTCCAACTCCTCTCTGCCCTCTAGGGCCTCAGCTCAGCAGCCAGTAAAAAGGGGGCTGGGTCTCAACTTTTCCCCACAGCCAACACGAACAGTCCATGTTCCCACACTTTCCCTACTTCCACGGGTCCCTGGGGTCCTTGCACTTCCTGTCCTCTCTCCTCAGAATGTAAGGGGAAGTGACACTATCACAGGCAAAGCTTTGGATCTGCTCTGATTCATGAAGGGAGTTGTATGGTCAATGGCAACATGGGAGACAGTGAAGGCCATCTGTTAATGGACTGTGAGACCTTGAGAACCTAGCTGTTTACAATCCAGGCCAAAGAGAAGCTGCTTCTACTAGTACATGAGCCTGGGTTGCCGACAGCTAGTGTTTCGATCTCCTGCATGTTCCCCTCCCCCTGCATGCCTTGTTTTCCTCTCTTTTCTGTACTCTCTAGAACAGTGATGGCAAACCTATGACACGCGTGTCAGAGGTGACACCTGAACTCAATTTTTTGGTTGATTTTTCTTTGTTAAATGGCATTTAAATATATAAAATAAATATCAAAAATATAAATCTTTGTTTTACTATGGTTGCAGATATCAAAAAATTTCTATATGTGACACGGCACCAGAGTTAAGTTAGGGTTTTTCAAAATGCTGACATGCCGAGCTCAAAAGGTTCGCCATCACTGCTCTAGAACCTTGTGTTGGGAAAGTCTGGGGGCTGCAAAACAAAAGCACCCGCTGGCCACCCCCAGAGAGACCCGTCTGCAGGTCAGATGAGTCTTAATGGAACAACTTCACTGGTGGCAGCTGGTGCGGTGGTAAACCTCACTGGTAGGCCACCACCGGTGCGCACACACATCCTAATAAACCTGTGTCTTTCACAGCCAGCCTTACAGGTTATTTCTTTGGAATCCACAAACAACACACTGAGGTTTTCTGGGACCTCAGCACTTTGCATAACAGGAGTGAATTCACACATTGTCCTCATTAGCCACAAGTAACTTCAGGGCTTTGAGGCTGGGGTCCTGTGTATCTCCCAGGTGTTCAAGGGCTGTTGGTCCCAGTCTTCACTCGGCATCAGGACAAACTGCAGAGCTTAAAAGACCTAGGTCCCACCCCAGAGCTCTGGGCCAGCAGGTAGGGCAGGGCTGGAGATTTTGCATCTGTAACAAGTTCCCAGGTGGTGCTAATGCTGCCAATCTGAGGCCCACACTTTGAGGATCACTGGTTTTTGGCATCACCTCCTTCCAGCTCTTCCAGCCCTGCCACCGGCAGCAAATACCTCCACACTGAAAGGGGGGCTTTCAGTGATTTCAGTGGCTTTCATTATTCTGGGGATGGTTTGACTTCCATTTAAGTCTCCTCTAATTCTTTTGGTCAACCGATGGACAATGGAAAGTGAGAGGAAATCAGGAATAAAGATACCAGAGCTGAGCAAATGGTAGAGACAGTATTTAAACTCTGGTCATTCGGATTGCGAAGCTCCATCTTTTATCCACTCAGTATGTTCTCTTGGAGACCCTTTAATAGAAACCAGTGTCAGGTGGAAGATAACAACAGCTACTTCCCAGCCTCTTTCTGGCAGTGGCTGGGGATACTTCAAATGAGATGGTTCAAGTAAACACTTCCAAGCCTGACATAGAACAGCATCCAACACATTCGCATGGAAGAACACCCTATTGCACAGAGATTAGAAGCACAGCTTCTAGGTCAGGGTGTCTGGGCTTGATTCCTGCTCTGCCACTTATTAGCTATGTGACTTTGGGCAAGTAAGTTAAGCTCACTGTATGTCAGTCTCTGCATCTGTCAAGTGGGGCTGATCATAGTGCTTCCAGGATTATACTGGGGTTCAACTGAATTACTATCTGTACAATACCAAGGACAATTCCTGGCTCATTAGAGACACTGAATAAGTATGTGCTACGATTCCTGGTTGAATGTTTTTGTGCAAACTAAGCAGAAAGAGCCTTGTAACCCCCAACACTCATTGGGGTTATTGTGAATACTTCTCTCCAGTGAAAGTGGGAGCAGGGGGGTCACACATCCTGGGTTCTAATCTTGTCTAAGATCTGCTCCTTAATTATGTGAGCTGGAACATGGAGAAATGTTCATGATATATTTATTGGAAAATAATATGTTCCACCTGATTGGATTTACTAGTAGATAATAGTATCTACTTCTTAGGATATTTTGAAGATTGTATGAGTTGAACTGTATGTTAAGGTGTTAGCACTGTGCCTGGCATGCACGTGTCCCCCACGTGTTAGCAGGTTTTCTCAGAGTTGTCACAGCATGTGGGCTTGATGGCCACAGGTCAGTTTTCCGAAGAACATCACCTGTGAGGTCAGCGCAGAATTGCACAGGTGCATAAGCCTACGGGAGAACAGACTGTCACCCTGACTGCTTAGGTTCTTGCACTCATTTGTTAGAGCAGCCCACCCGGTGTTTTATGTTTCCGGGGTAGTCATTCTCTCCAAATCGCTTGGCCCTGACGGGATTGTGTTTTGAACTGATGTGTCAAGTGCACTTATGCCTCAGATGGATTTCTTCTGGTCTTGCAACTAATACATTTTTTATAAAGCACCCAGTTTCCTTTCAAGCTACAGAGAGGATATCCTTTTTGCACTTTTTCTGTCAAGCTTCAGTTGACTGCTTACCCCTTCAAAGTAAAGCATTAACCTCCACAGTCCTGTAAATAGGTTCAAGGTATATATTATTGAAGAAACAAGGGGTTACATGTTATTGGAGTAACAAGGAGGTACATGTTACTGGAGTAACAAGGAGGTACATGTTACTGGAGTAACAAGGAGGTACATGTTACTGGAGTAACAAGGAGGCACATGTTACTGGAGTAACAAGGAGGCACATGTTACTGGAGTAACAAGGAGGCACATGTTACTGGAGTAACAAGGAGGTACATGTTACTGGAGTAACAAGGAGGTACATGTTACTGGAGTAACAAGGAGGTACATGTTACTGGAGTAACAAGGAGGTACATGTTACTGGAGTAACAAGGAGGCACATGTTACTGGAGTAACAAGGAGGTACATGTTACTGGAGTAACAAGGAGGTACATATTATTGGATTAATGAGAATATATGTGTTACTGGAATAACAAGCTGAAGTTTTCACTGGCACTTAGGTGACAGCCCAGAAGCCTGTCTCATAAGCGTTTACACCGATATTTCAGGTATTCCGAAGCGTATGTAAGAGGGGAGCGTTACATACATGCAAATGTGTAGACCACTAAGCCTTTTTCTTCCTTTACCTTTATTTATTTTGAAAATGACATATGTTCATTTTAAAAAAACGTACATCAATAATCTTTTAAAGTCAGAAATAACCACTGTTAACAACTTGTTATTCTTCTGTGCATGCATACAAATATTTCTTTTACAAAATTGGTCAGGCTGATGGTTAACACAACCTCTATACCTCTTTAGAACTGTTGGTGACTTTTGGTATATATTTTCGGACTGCAATTTGTCAGTGTTTGTAGTTACAACTACAATTAAATCCAACTTTATAAAAATAAATATGTTTCTGAAATTTAAAAAATTCAATCAGGTTGAACATATTATTTTGCAATAAATATATCATGAACATTTCTCCATGCCATTGAATATTCTTCTACATTATTAAAAAATTCGCCAAAACCGGTTTGGCTCAGTGGATAGAGCGTCGGCCTGCGGACTGAAGGGTCCCAGGTTCGATTCCGGTCAAGGGCATGTACCTGGGTTGTGGGCACATCCCCAGTAGGAGATGTGCAGGAGGCAACTGATCGATGTTTCTCTCTCATCGATGTTTCTGACTATCTCTCTCCCTTCCTCTCTGTAAAAAATCAATAAAATATATTTAAAAAAATTTTTTTAAAATAAGTTCCTCATTGCAAAAGCAGCACATGTTCATCACAGAAAAGTTAATTTAGGTAAACAACAGGAAAAAAATTTTTAAGTAACCATAATCTCACCGTTGAGAGGTAGCCATCATCAAACATGTTGGTGTGTGTTCTCTTTGACTCTTTTCTATGAGTATGTATATTAGAAAAAAAAATTCTGCAGTCCATATTAATGTGACCTGCTTTTTACAATTAATTGACTGTGGATGTCGACGTACACTACTTAAAATGGCTGCACAGTATTCCACTTTAAGGATGTAGTATAATTTTAAATACTATTGGATATATGCATTAATTTTTTTAACCATTTAAACTATGTTGTGATGAACATAGTGGCTTAATCTTTGGGCAAATCTTTATTTCTTTCAGATAAATTCCTTCAAGTAGAATTGCTGGGTCAAAGGTGTTAAATTTTATTTGTATTGACAAACTGCCCTCAGAAATATTACACCATTAACATGCCTATCAGTACTGTTCACCAGAAGAAACACTGCTAATACCTTTCTTTCCATTTTTGCCAACTGAATAACCCAAATATTTGATATTTTGTGTTTAATTTTAGTATTTTAATATTTATTGGCCATTTGATTTATGAGTTGGATATGTACTTTGTATTAAGTCTATGCTTTCTTAATATCCACTTTTTCCTACAAATACTTTTCTCATTTTGCCATTTGCTATTCAATTTTGTAAAATCTTTGAAGTATGATTGAAAAGTTTTAGCTAATAAAATGAATTAATTTTTACTTGATAATTGCTTCCTATGGCACTATTTTTGGGAAATCCTTTATCTCCCCAGGCTGATTATAAACATTAATTTAAATTTCTAGTATTTTAATGACTTGTTTTACTTAAGTCCTTTAAACATCTGGAATTAATTGACACATATAGAGTAAGGTAGAGGGTCTAATGCTATTATTATTAAATAATCACTTTATTATTTATTTTAAAATATATTTTTATTTATTTCAGAGAGGAAGGGAGAGGGACAGAGAGAGAAAAACATCAATGATGAGAATCATTGATAGGCTGCCTCCTGTATGACCCCCACTGGGGATTGAGCCCACAACCTGGGCATGTGCCCTTGACCAGAATCGAACCCAGGACCCTTCAGTTCACAGGCCAATGCTCTATTCACTAAGCCAAACTGGCTAGGGCTATTTAGTAATCACTTTAAAGTGATTATATATTCACAGAGTTGTGCAGCCATCACCACTATCTAATTTTAGAACATTTTCATCATTTCAATGAGAAACCCTGCATCCATTAGCCATCACTCCTCATTACTGCTCCCCCTCTCGGCCCTAGGCAACTATTAATTACCTACTGTCTCTATGTACTTGCCTATTCCAGATATTTCACAGGAATACAATCATAGAATATGTGACCTTTGTATCTAGTTTCTTTCACTTAGCATAATGTTTTCAAGGTTCATCCATGCTAGCATGTATCAGTACTTCATTTTTATTGCTAAAGAATATTCCATTGCGTGGATATGCCACATTTGTTTATTCATTCATCAGTTGATGGGTATTCAAGTTGTTTCTACTTTTTGGCTATTATGAATAATGCTGCTCTGAATATTTGTGTGCAAGTCTTTGTGTGCAGATGTTTTCAGTTCTCTTGGCTATATACCTAGGAGTGTAATTTCTAGGTCAGATGGTAGCTCTATGTTTAACTTTTAGAGGAACTGTCAACCTTTTCCAAAGGGAAAAGCAATATTGAGAGTCCAATTTCTCCACATTGTCACCAATGCTCCTTATTGTCTGGCATTTTGACTATAGCCATCTTTGTAGGTTTAAAGTGGTATCTCATTGTGATTTTGATTTGCATTTCCCTAATGACTTATGATGCTATCTTTTCATATGCTTTTCAGCCTATTGAACATTTATTAAGAGAGATACATCTATTGATCAGTTGCCTCCTGTATGCACCCTGACAGGGGATCAAACCCACAACCTCAGTATGTGCCCTGACCAGGAGTCAAACCTCGACCTCCTGGTGCACTGGAGGATGCTCCAACCAACTGAGCCACACCGGCCAGGAATTTTGTTTTTGAATTGCTAAAGTTCTTTCTATATTCTGGCTTTTCTCCTGCATTCAGTTTTTCAAATGAATTCAGACTAATTTAATCAACTTCCACCACCTTCTCCTTCTCGCCTCCTAAGTTATTGGGTATTTTCCAACTAAAAGTAATCTCTTGGTCTTTGAGAGAGTTTGTTCCTTTTCTAAAGCCGTTATTTATGATCAAGCCTCGGCACAGTCAAGGTGCATTTCGGCTCCTGTCTTTAAGATGGTCAACAGCCAGTGTCCAGGAGTCAGTCTAACGTTTAACATACGCCCGCTCCGCCGAAACTGCTGAGCCAGTCCCGCTGTGACAAAGCGAGGGAAGACAGCTCCCGGGAACACCAACAGCAGGTGGATGGGACAAACACACTTGAACAGTGCATGCCTTAAACCATAGAAACAAACACAATCTTTGTTTTTTGTGTTAATCTTCACCCGAAGATATTTTTTCTATTGATTTTTAGAGAGAGAGGGGGGGAGAGACAATTGATGTAAGAGAGACACATTGATTGGTTACCTCCCCGACACGCCGACTGGGCCAGGGAGTGAACCTGCAACTCAGGTATGATGAGCCCTTGACCAGGAATCAAATCCAGGACCCTTTGGTGTGCTGGCGGATGCTCTAACCATTGAGTAACACCCCCTAGGGCAACCAACACAATTTTAACGGCTACCCACAGCTGTAGCTCCTTGTTACAGGGCGCATCGGTGACAGGTGGGCGTGGAGGAAGGTGGCATTGCTTCACCCAGTGAAACGTTTCTCCTAAGGACTATGCAATGCACTGTGTTCATCACAAGATGGGGGTGGGGTTAGTGTGGGGTTGTTAATCGAGTCACTTCTGACTTTCCCTATCCATTGGTTAGAAATACATCACTTTTGGAGGATGCTAACCTCAGTGATATACAGAGTGCCATTTATATAATGTATTCCCTTTCTCCCTCTGTTGCTAAAGTACAGCAGAAAGTAGCTTTTCTACCAGAATGTGCAATTGGTCCCCCACTTCATTGAACCAATTTAGGACACTTGATTTCCTTTGTAAAATTGATTTTTCTCTCCATATTCACATTGAGGGCCCTTCAGGTTTTCAATCTGTGAGAGCATTGTGGTGGAGAGAAGGCACACCTGGAAGCTGAGAGGGCTGGTTTCTGACCAGCTCCCCCATTTAACACACTTGCATCAGTTTGAATTTTGGAAAGTATTTTAAAGGAATCATCTCAAGTCACTTAGCTTCAAAATTTAGGTTAAAAATATCCTCCAATTTCTCAGCATTAACAGATTAGAAAAAAATAAAAAGGGCAGCCCCTGCCCCAATTTAAACGGCCCTGGAGTATCCGGTGTGTCTGGGGTGTCAGTAGGAGCAAAGCACATCACACTGGGCTTTCCCACCGGGCTCCAGTCCTAGATCACTCTTTGGCCTTTTCATTGACTCTTTTACATTCTTTTAATTTCACTGATAACAAAATGGGCATCAATAAACAAATATACAGATGTATATAATATACAGTATATATATTTTAGGCGGCATGATCAGTTTGATGCTTCTGCGATTACAAAATGAGAATTCAAAGTGTTGCTTTAAATCATTAGTTATCAATTCTCTTGGAGCCACCCAGCATCTCTTTGGTGGGTCCAGCGACACAATTTCGCCGCCATTTATGAAGAGTGGTGATGTAGGGACAATGGAAGTGCACGTGATCCAAGACTACAGGAAGGAAAGGGAGTCGTGTGGTTACTAATGCTCCCATCTGTCCCAGTCCACTCTTGCTGGGGCAGAGGGAGAGGGAGCGTCCTGAAATGTGCTTTCACTGGGGCCTGAAATCTTAATGGCCTTACAGATAAGAGCCCTGACATCCCGAGGCTTAGATTCCAGAGGAAAAATGGATGATAAAAACCACATAAATAGCAAGACAATTTCAGAGAGCGGCAAGGGTCACTGTGACTAGATGGTGGAGACTGGTGGTTACTTGTGAGCGGACAGTCACGAATCCCTTGGAGATGATGAAATTTAGTTGAGACTTGGATTATACGGAATGAACAGTACTTCAAATCTTGATTGCCTCTAGTTTGGGACAAAGCTTCCACATTTAATTTCCCTTCTCTAGTTCAGGAACACAACGTACCTTATACGACGGTTTCCTGGGATCATAGTCCTTCATGCGTGATGGTCAGGATGAGCTCCGTGCCTGCCGTGCCAGCCCCCAGCCAGTGCCATGCATACCCGAGTGCCCAAACACTTGCTGACTGAATGAACGGAATAACATCTGAACCTGAACTCGCGTGTCATCCCCCAAATCGCTCTGCACGGTGCTCCTGGTCTCAGCCAAGTAACACCCCCGCGCAGAGACCTGTGTGTCAGCTCCAACGATGCTCAACCACTGAGCCGCGCTGGCTGGGCATAAAACATTTATGTTTTAACAGCTACTCTGTACGAGAGAAGATTGATTTGTCCTTCTGATGTGTTGTTTCCATAGAAGCAGGGCTTACCTTTAAAGTGAAGATTATAAAGCTACCTAATTCATGTAAAATGAGGCTTCAAGCATATCAGTGCTTAATGCTTAAGTGTCACTGGGGGACTTGCTGCAGCCATTGATCGGGAGGCTGGGCAGAGCCCGTGGCTCGCCACGTTTGAATATGATCTTTCTGGTAGCAATTTAGTTTATTCTTAAAAATTTATCTCCTTCAGAAGGAGATAAAACTTCTTGGGTAAGATCACCAGAATATTAATAAATACCTTTTAATTAATGACTAGCATCGACTCCTCTTCATAATCATGGGAGGAATGGCACACAGGCATGAAACAGGCACTTTCAATTAAAGTAATTTATTGTATTCTTCCAGAATGGGCATAAAGAGCGTCTTGGGGATTGATATCACAACACAGTGTCATACACCATTCTCACCACTAGCCTTGTGTTGAACTTTTTTAAAGAACATAGTAATTTAAAAAAATCTAAATATTTACATATTAATAAAACATATATACAGAAGATTGAGACATTATTCATAGATATGGAATAATTTGCTTTTGCTAAGAAAGCCTATAGAAAGGATTTCTGAATAAAGTCTGAACAGTAGTCACAGTAAGTAAACACAAATACAATTTTAATTTACAAAATATGATTTCACTCTTGCAGTTATATGATATGTATTTCCAATTTGGGGATCCATTGCACATACTCGTGAGTTGAACAGTCCCCACCCTCCTCCAGGGGTGAACACTCCATGCTGTCGCCCGGTCTTGGAAGGACGTGCTCAGAACGTGCGTGGCGTATACTTAACAGATGCCACAGTGGGAAGGTGAACGTTTCTACCTCTGTTAGCAACACAGTCATCATGTTGTAATAGAGCTGAAAGGGCACTAATTAATCTTTTCAATTCCCTTGAGAAATACTTTCTTCTGAGAGGCAGCAGACCAGTTTGAAAACATATGTTGCAGAAAAACAAAAGCCCTGTTCACAGTATCTCACCAGACGTGGTGATCAGAGAGGCTGGTTTCAGGGGAGTGATTACCAGCTCGCCTCGCATGTAAAAGGCTAACTGAGGGTGTGATGGAAACAACCACTCTGAACCTCCAAAAAGACAATGAACAAAAGACACACATGTATGAGATGAGCTGTCTAGCAGTTGGATGGATGCCACAAGCCACACCTAACACCAGCTTCCTGCCACTGTTGGTTAATGAGCTGGTCTTCAGTGGAAAACAGATTCATCCCAGAGCTCCCTCCTCACTCAGGCTTAGCTGTTCAGTGTGATGCGGCACAAGTGCCTTGGACAGGGGAGTAAGGCATTTAGATGCCAGTCCTGGCCAGGCCACTGATGGGTTACCTGGCCCTGGGCAACCATGACTCTCACTCCCCAGCTGCCTCCCTTAGTCCTACTAATAAGGACATCTACAATAACTCTGAGCTTTAACACTCTCTGACTCAATAAAATAAGTGCTAGGGAAATGCATTAAACAGTAGCACAGTAATTCCCCCTCTCCCCCATCCTGGGGTTTTGTGTTTCTAGTCCACATTTCTTTCAAGCCAAGTTTTGGCCTTTGGGTCAAGTGTCAACGTTTCAAGGTAATTTGCTTTATAAAATAAATGAGGTGTAAATGCAGTGTTTCTAAATAAAATGGTATTTTAAATTCACCATCTTATGAAAGGAATCCAGATGAAAATATTTCTATAAAACAAATATGCACGTGGCATGATATCTCTAAAATGAATCCAGATTTCATTTGTTGGCTTTATATAAAGTGGAGTGTAAGTGTACTAGGAACCAAATAAAATACGTGACATTAATGGAACACGTGTGTGGCGGGTTGCCAAAACACTGACCCACTCACTTGGCTAAAACCATCTGTCAAAACAGCTGGCAGGTATCAAGTAGGTAACTGCTTACTGAGTTTCCCACCTTTCAATGAGTTACTTTGTCACTGTGTCGATACCACCTCCTAAAAGGTTTTTCTTTCAAAGAAATTCATATATCACTTACCCTCATCCTATATAATAAAGAGCTAATATGCTAATTAGACCCAACAGCAGAACAACCATCCGGATGACCTTGCGGATGAAGCCGGACTGTGAGGGCTGAGGCAGCCGGGGCTGCGAGGGCCAAGCCCCTTGCACAAATGGTTATTTTGGGGGAACTGATGTCACAAATGATTTCATCTAACAGAAGGGCTATCCTGTCTCCCAAAACATCTTTTTCATCTTTTAAGCTGATGAAGGTCTAACTAATTTTAACAATTGCTCCCTTTTCAGTACTAGAAAGTGCCATTCTCCTTTATATAGCATCTAAGCAATTTGTGTTAAAATAACTATGCTTCAAAACTCCAAACATTCACATTGAGGTTATGGACAAAAACAGGGACGAGAGAGCTGCTTATTTTTAATGGACAATGAACTAACTGGATCAGATCTTGGACTTCAAGGGTGATAAATCAACTCTAGGAATGATTTTTAAAAATCTTATACCAAATTGGAGGCTTGCTTATCACAGTTGACAAAGATAGTACATCAAAACTATTCAAACAGGACAGGTAAACTTCACAGAACACGCACACTCTGCAGTACACTGAAATGCTAATGTGGATCTTTGAGGAAATTCAAAGGGAAGAGGTGCATATGCTAATGAGCATTGTCACTAAATGAAAGTCTAGGTGAAATCTGGCTCTGAGTCTTCCTTGTTTTCTCTCCTGGTGTCAAATATATTACCTACAACAGAGAAAGAAAATGAAGGGGGCACTTCTCTGAAGGCAGTTGCACACTTTCCTATGACATGGCTAGAGGTAGTTTGTATACGTGAAGAATGTTGTGCGTGAGGTGTCTGTGTTTCATGTTTAAATCACAAATTTTTAGCCAAGACTTTAATTGTGCTAAATAAACAATTTTAGCCATTAGAAACTTGTAATGATTATTTTTGCAAGGAAGCCCTTGAATGTGTATCACTATTAGAGAATGTCCATATGTTGTCCAGTAACAGAAAAGAGCCAAATAAAATATGATTTACCTGTAAAACAGATTATCATGCAGCTATTCAAATACATATGTGCATGAAAAATGGTAATTTTTCAATTAAAATTTAAAGTGCTTATTAGGTTAAAAAAAAATCCAACTCAGCAAACAAAATTTTATATAATTGATCTCCATTGGCTAAATAAAATATAGAGAAAAGTCTGGGGGGGGGGATACCCAATAATGATTGTCTCTGGGTGGTAAAATTAATTTACATTTTCTCCCTTACACTTTTCTTTATTAATGTTTAAAACGTATGTGAAGGAATGCCAATTGATGACAAAGACTGGTAGGCCCAGCTGAGCTCTGCACTACTCTATTTCAAATTCAGAAGCCTCCTTATCACATTTTAGAAAGCACTGTTATGATTTTACTTTCTCTATGCTCTTTTCTCCCACCACAATGTCCCCAAGTCCTGGAAGGGTTTTGCCATCAGCCGCACTCTCCACACCTGGCTGCAGGTGGCTGGCCTCTGCCTGTCACAGCGGGCGGGGCTCTGAGGGCGGGTGTTTGTTCACCACAACCTAACCAGTGCTGATTCCTGGGAGCTGCTCCAAAATGCTCACTGACAGGGTTGAGGGAAAATGTTTTCCCACTATAAAATCTCTATTCATTTTTGTTAATCTAGACACAGAAGTTTGCTTAAATAAAATGGATCGAAACAAATGTCATTTGGCTGCCAGACTATAACCCTGACCTGTTAGATTCTGATTCATACATTTACACTCTCCTCTACGCTCCTCAATATACATGAATTTGGAAGAAAAGGAAGACCTAAAGTTAATAAAAGCATTGTTAAATCTTTAACAGCTCAAATAAACATGAGAAAGAAAGTCTGGCCAGTGAGCCTCAAATCCCAGGAAGAAGCGCCTGTACAAGTAAGGTGGGGTCTCCTGGGGGTGCACGCAGGAGGGAGAGGTTAGTAATAGCCTTGTATTCAGAGAAGCCACCAGACTGGTGTTTTACTTCAGTGGCAATCAAGAGACAGGCTACTGTAATCAAAATTATTTAATTTCATTACTACAAATTTTGGGCACCAATCTGGGAATTCTTTTTCCCCTTTTCTAAATGATAAACAGTACTTCTTTTTATCATGCTGTTTAGTAGTTTGTGTTAAAATTCTGTCAAGAGTCTAGTGAAAAGACCTATAGGGGATTCTACTCCTGTCTTCATTATGACCTCACAGCGCTGGGCACTATTCCGGAAAGAATTCCATGAATTTGAAACTGCAGTGGACTTCAGGGGACTTACGATGGACATTCTAATTGTGGAGACTATGGGACAGTGAGATGGAATCCTGAAGGGATTAGCACATCCATCAACTCTTGGGATCTTTAAGAAACATGCCGAGGAAAGCTGGCTTTGGCTTAGGTGTAAGAAAGCTATGCGGTGTAATGACTGGGAGTCGAGAGGCCATCAACAGCTGTGAGACCTTGAGAAAGTCATTTAGTGTTTCTGGGCCTCAGGCTGTTTTACCTGTAAAATAAAAGGACTGGATAAAAAGGAGGCATGGGACTAGATGATCTCTAACGTTCCTTCACTCTCAGGGTCCTTGAAACTCTTTTCAGTTCCATGAGGGGTTCTACATCCCGTGTTCAATTTTCTCATCTGAAACATCTCTCTGCCTCCATCTTCAGGTATGGAAACACAAAGGGAATGGTTTTCAAGTAATAGTAATTTTTAAAAGCCCACTGTGTCAGATGACAGTGAGGATGGGCAGTGCAAATGCCCTGGGGCAGTGGGCTGGAGAGGGAGGAACCTGGACAGCACAACCAGAGCAGCATGGTATTCCTCCAAGGGGCCTCCTGAACTGCAGTTTCATTATTAGCTGCACTTGGTGAGTCTACTGGGAATGAGCCAGGGGTGATAAGCACACGGCTATTCTGAGTTGTTCTGATATTCGGAGGACAGACGGGAAGGAACAGTAGAGATCATGCATTTCAATTCTCTTAATTCATAAATGTGGAAACAAAGCCAAACAAGAAGAGAAATCCCTTTTATGTAATGATTATATGGTAAAACTTGATATAAGAAGGTCCTTTTTCATTTGCCCATTGACCTGTTGCTTAGCTACTCAATGGCAGAAAGCACTGTATTATTTACCTGGTTGAGCTTTCTCGCTGCTCCAGTGTTCTCTGACATAAGTCTGTCCTACACCTGTGAACTCTTGGTTGTCATCTCAGGGTAAGTGCTATCAATGAACACGTGACCTAGTAGAGTGCTTACACAGACTAGCTACTCCATTCACATTTGCTGATTTCCATTTAAACTTACCAGCCCACATCTAGAGCAGAAAACACTGCACTGAGCTTTTTCACTTAAGAGGATTTTTTTGGGCATCTGGGTTTTGTGGGCAGAAAATCTTCATGTATTCTTTTGAGGGCAGTCAATAGAGTCATGAGGCCAACTGAGGAATACATTGCTTGCCACATGGCTTGTGGCTTAGACACCTGTCCCGCTGGCTCTCGGGGATGAACTGATGCAGAGGCAGGAGGCCGGGACAGAAGGATATCACTTGAGAGTTAAATAATGTGGTCAGAATTATGTCTATGGCTTGATATTGTAGCAGACGCTCCAGGGGAATGTTGCATTGGGGCGATCTGGTTGTAACATTGGTAATGTGCCACCCATGCCAGATGCACTGGCGTATTCAGTCACTCAGTTAAAACACAGCATTCACTAGGTGCCCGCTGTGTGAAGAGTTGTGACTGCCTGCCGCTCAAAGGCCTTTGGAGCAGGTGGGAGAGGACAGAATGGACATGAATTTCATCTTAAAACTGGTGATCCCTGTTCTAAAAAGAAATGTCATATCATGTTAAAATATGTTTTAATGTCCAAAGGTTTTGGGAGGCAAAATCTTGTGACACTAATTTCTTAGGACTTGCTGTTCTGAGGTTTTTAAGAATATAAAACTGTGAGAAAAATGTAGCTTTTCACATTCACTGTGACAAATATGTCTGACCACAGGGCACTGCACACCTCTGATTGTCGTCTGGGTCTGTTACAGAAGCATTCTGCTCAAGCACCTGCATCTCTAATGTTAAAAACATTTTCAATGCATATATTTTCCTTTGCTGCATTTTCCAGTGGGTGCTGAAAATGTAAATGTGTTTTACCTGTTGGTGGTAGAGAGATGCTGTCCAGTCTTTCATCACCGTCAGCTACCTCTGCTGGTTACAAACATAAAACACAAATCTCATTAGTTTCAGGGAGCACATCCATTTCACCAATACAGTCACACAATTTTAAATCTCCATTATACATAGGAGTTTTCACCTTTCTTTTCCCTTTTCAGCTCCAGCCAGTTCACATTATAGATTTTAAATATTTAAAAATAAAATATTTTAAAGATAAAATAAAATCAATTTTCCTGTATTGAGTATTTTTTATAGCTTATGAAGCTTATTCTATTGATCATTGATGAGTTCAGTGCTTTTCACTTATTTACATCGGCTTAAATATCCATCCAGATTTGGGGGTGAATTGTTGAAATATGATGCATGTGGTTAGTGAATTCTTGTGGTAGATTTGTGCTTGCATTTCCAGAACCATTCCTGTGGGGCGGGCTTAGGAAATCTTGAGAATGACTCTTTCTTTGGAGATTACTGGAAATTCAGATCTCGGAGCTGGCAATCTAAGTTGGCATCAATTCAGTCATAAAGAAAATCAGAAGGAATAAGCACTTTTTTAAAAGAGCCATCACTTCTGTTTTAAAATGCAAACATGTTTCAATCTCCTTATGAATTTTCCAAAGGTAGATCCGTCAGTCACAGAAAACCTTCCACTAAACATAAATACAGGTGCCCATATGTCTCCTGAGAGCTGATGGGCTTGTCTGTCTCCCCAGCATGCTACAGGACAGGTCAAAACATTTCATCATGGCCATCTGCATAACGTCAGCAGTGCTCCTGTCCCAGGGCTGGTGGCCCCGCGGGAAGTTTCCTGCCTGTGTGCATGTGAGGTAGTCAAATGAGGGCTGCATTTGTATCACCTTGTAGTGCTCAGTTGGGAAGCAAGCTAGTCCTATGTTCTTGTGTTTTGTTGCTGTTGCTTTAAACACAATCAGGGCTCAAAGATTTCCACTCTTCTCCACTCTCTCTCATCTTGTCCTCTGACGGGACACACTGACTCAGTAACCCACTGTCTGCTGACCCGCCCAATCCACCACAAAGAGAAAACACTGAGAAGAGAAAGACCAGTCAAGACCAATTTTGTTTGGAAAAAAGTAGAAACCCCTAAAAATTATGTTGTACATGAATACTTAACAACAAAAACATTCAAGTGAAGCAATAAGACAAATGGTAAGAATAAAATTTTGTATATAGATTTATAGATAAAATACAGGACAAATTAAAATATTAGTAGTGTTTCTCTTAATGAAAGGCTTATAAGTATTTAAAATTTTGTTCTTTGGGTTTTTACAATTATTCTGTATATTTAAAAAATAAACAATAGTTATTTTTATATTTAGAAGATATTATTTTCTTCTAATTAGTTTGATTGGATTTGATAGATGAACTACATGATAATTTTTTCATTGTCTAGGACTAAAAATTTTTTAAAGTATATTTTTATTGATTTCAGAAAGGAAAAGGGAGAGGGAGAGAGATAGAAACATCAATGATGAGAGAGAGTCATTGATTAGCCGGTCTACATGCCCTGACCAGGAATTGAACTCTGACCTCCTGGTTCATAGGTCGACGCTCAACCATTGAGCAACACTGGGCGGACTCATTGTCTAAGATTTAAAAGATTCTCCAGCAATAATAATAATAGCAATGCTAGCCACCATCATTTATTAGATGCTTCCCATTTACTGAGCACTTGACATACACTGAGTCATCAAACCCTTAGAAAAACCCCTCAAGGCAGGTCTGTTATATCCATTTTAACAAATGAGGACGCTGAGACAGAGAAGCCAAGGAATGTACCTACGGTGACACAGCTCGTAAGTGACACTGCCAAGGACTTGACTCAGGTTTATGCTTGGACTCTTAATCTCTTTGCTATTAATCATCCAAACATATATCGCATATATGACTATGAGCTAATTTTTAAATCTTCAAGTTTCAGTTCATTTTATATTTGAGTAACTTTCTCCTCTTTCCATTTAAATTTCTTTTCATTTAGTTATAACAAAAATCGGTTCTAGGTATAAGTTGATCTTCCTTTTGTAATTAAGTTATCTTCACTTTTAAAAAGCAGGCCTATGCAATTATGTGCTTTAGTAAGAACAATATATGTAAAAACATGTATAAGTTGGTATATACCAGCTGCATGAACAGGGCACAGGGTCATGGAGGAAGAACATGACTGTGTTACTCAAATTTAATTATAATATCTGTCAATAACAATGACCTCACCATCTTTCTTTCCTGGTGACAAATTGTAAAATTTGGAAAAGATTGAGAAAGTCCAATAAAAATTTAATAGCAGTGACAGTTTTACTTGTAGAGCTAACACACACACAAAATTGCAATTTCAGCTCTGAGGAAATAATCTAATGAAAATGATAAAAATCCACACCAGGAAAGGAATCATTCCAGTTATAGAAAAAAATTATTACATGTAATGAGAGCCCCAAATGAATTTCTGTTTGGATTCATATAACAACCTTTCAGATCTGCATGGGGCATTTTTTCAAGAGGCAGTTTGAGCCGCCTTCCTCTTTTTTTGTTGTTGTTAAGCCCCACCTGGGGATATTTTTTCCATTGATTTTTAGAGTGAGTGGAAGGGAGGGAGGAAGAAGGGGTAAGAGAGAAAGAGAGAGAGAGAGAGAGAGAGGGAGAGAGAGAGAGAGAGAGAGAGAGAGAGATACCGATGTGGGAGAGACATTGGTTGCCTCTCTCATGCTCCCTGACCAAGGCTGAGGATGGAACCTGCAACCCAGGTACGTGCCCTTGACCAGAAATTGAACCCAACCCTTTTCTGTGCCGGCTGATGCTCTAACCACTGAGAACACTGGCTAGGGCAGTGAAGCTTTCTTAAACAGTGAGCTGATTAGCTTGCCCAGGTGGAGTCTGTATCTAATTCCAGGAATTGCGCCAAATACGATAAAAAAAAAAAAAAAGTTAAAATTGTGGAATATCTGTGAGACACTGTTTGGATTATCATTTGGACCAAAAATAATGAAGACAAAAAGCAGGAGAGCAAGTAATATTTTTGAGAAGCCTCTGAGTTCCTATCAGCATGACAATGGCTCTAGTTCCAATTTGCTGGGGTCCCACTTTTGTGTTGTTTGAGGAGAATGAAGTGTCACAGGATGTGAAGAAATGGGGAGACAAAACCTATTTGGCAGGTCACTGCTGATGTGCTGGTCTGGTCTGTGTGGCAGGGTTGGATTCTGTAGACACCTTCCACATTTTTTTTTAAATCCTCACCTGAGGATATGTTTTGTTTTTTTTTAAAATTGATTTTAGAGTGAGAGGAAGGGAGAGAGAAAGAGAGGAGGAGGAGACAAACATCAGTTGGTTGCCTCCCATACACCCCGACCGGATTGACCTAGAAATCTGGGTATGTGCCCTGACTAGGAATCAAACGGGCAATCTTTAGGTGAACAGGCTGATGCTCCAACCAACTGAGCCACCCAGCCAGGTGGCACCTTCCACTTTTTGGATGCTAACAGAACCTGCTAGAGGGGCAGAAAAGTGCCAAGGTGCTGATCCCCAATATTTAGGCAGATAATCTAAACCTACTGGTCAAAGTGAAAATGTCCAAAATCAAATATGATGAGAACTATGGAGCAGGCCACACAATGTTCTGGGCACGTGCAAGGCTACCCCGGAAGGGAAGGGCTGGGAGCAGTCTATGGTTTGGGACCATTCTGTAGAAGCAGGCATGGGCGTGTGGAAATGAGCCTGTGTCATGTGGTTGAGAAATGTGTTCACTGGTCAGTCTGTTTGTGGGACAGAGAAACAGGAATGGGGAAAAAAGTCCCTACTGTGTGCATGTGTGTTTGTTGGGGGGAAGCGGGGAAGGAAATAGAGACCAGAACTAATAATAATTTGTTTTAGCATCTGAAATAGGAAAAACAGGTGTGTTTATGTATAAAATATATAGTATGGGGAAACAGAATTTAAACGGATCTTCCTATTTCAGTCACGTGGCCCACTGCCAGGAAGGCAGTTTCTGTGTCTCTGAGAAGAGGCCTCTCCAATACACTCAGAAGACACTCGACAGTCTCCCCACCATTTGTCTTCAATGTTTCAGGCCATTCAGGGACTTTTAATCACCTCCAGCCATGGACACATGTTTTGTCCACAAAGCCCCCTCCTTCCTCTCTCTGGGTTCCTCTGCAGCACCCACGTTAGTAACATCAGCATTCTGGACTTACAGTTCTTGTCCCTCAAGCCCGCAAGGAGCTCCAAGCATTTCTCCCATTTTCCATTTACCCTACCAGCCCATGTGAGACAAGAAGGGACCTGCATGCTTCTGTGGATTCTGAGGGGAGGAATGTGCTAGCCCACCTCAGACTAGAAGCTGGTGGCACCGCTGGGGTGGTGTGTGGAGAACCAAACGCTAGCTGTTCTTGCTACTTTGGCCCTTTGCCTTTCCTTTGGGCTGAGTATTAAATTTAAGTCTCTTCACTATGACACCTTTAGATCTCTCTCAAACCTGAATATTAAAGTTAGTGTCCCTCTTAGGGGGATCAACAATTATCCCCTGTAAATCAATAGACAAATGGAAGTTCTTACATACCCAACAGTCAAGATTGCCAAGGCAGGATTTAGGCAACACAAGACCAACTTAATACTAGCAACCACACTGCTCAGGCTACATACTTGAAATCTGATTTGGGATATAAAACAGAAGAGACACAGCACTCAATATGGTATTAGTGCTTAAGCATTACTTACTGTGTAAAATGATTGAGCAATTATCTTTGATAACACTTGTCATTTACTGTAAAACATTTTTTTTCACCCCAATCCTTTCCTGGAGCCTGAAATCTAAAGGGGCTAAAGTAATACAAAGAGCCTGCCTGTTGTGGCTTAGTGATTGAGCACCGACCTATGAAGCAGAAGGTCACAGTTCGATTCCCAAATGGGGCACATGCCTGGGTTGCAGGCTCAATTCCCAGTGGGGGGCATGCGGGAGTCAGCCGATTGATGTTTCTCTCTCATCAATGCTTCTATCGCTCCCTCACCCTTCCTCTTTCTGAGATCAATAAAAATATTAAAAAAAAAAATAAAGTAATACAAGAGGCTTTGTGAGGTGGCCAAGGCGGAGGCTGGGCCTTTAGCATAAGAAAGCATAGGAGACCCTGCTGACAGCAGTGAATAGAGTGTCACTCAGTTAACCTGCCCTGAGTGAGGTCAGGCACCAAGACACAAGACTCAGCCTTTGGGGGAGGAAAGGAGAAGAGAGGAAATTAGGAGGGAACTACGAAGATGGGGGTGCAGAGAAGGAAATAAGATAAAGGGCTTGGGGAGGAGGAAGAAAGGGCACTCTGGGACAACCATGTGAGCGGCCACAGGCATACCCTAAGGGGCCCTAAGGATCTTGTTCCGGAGAACAGAGCTCAGGGATGGTGCTGCCCTGTGGGTTTTGGGGTATTTGAACCTCAAGGAAGAAACTGATGAAAGAACATTCTCTAGGTTCTCACAGGAACTAGATGAGCTAAACAGTAAGACTTTTTGCTGTGGACTATTTTTCCTTCTTTTCCACGGATTGATCCGCTGGTTCATTTGTTGGTTCCACGCTGCCACACAATGTTTGGAACAGAAACATGACTCAGAAGCCATCTGTGCTCCAGAGGCTCTCATGGTCACTGGAACAAACAGGTGGGTGACTCCTCCGGTGGCAGAAGACTAAAGTGCTGCACTGCCTATGAAGGCTCCAGGAGGAAGAACCTGATGCTATGACAGGCAGAGGGAAAGCGTGAGCTGGAAAACCTAGCATATTTCAGAACAGGGAGAGTCTGCAGATGAGGCTGGTGAGGGGGTTGGGGCTGACTATGAAGAGCCTTGCCTGCCACACTGAGGGCAGGGGGTGGTATGTAGAAGGGGATTTGACTCCGGGGGACAGGGAACCAGGAGAAGTATTTAGTTGGGGCAGGTAAGATCAGATTTCATTAGCTGAGGCCGAGAATGAAGTCTGGGGTCTCGGGCCATGGCCATGTCTGCGGCTGCACACCGGAGAGCCACTGATGACGGGACAGTTCGAGTCAGGAGTGAGGATTTAGAATGGGAAAGTAAGAAGGGCAGGAATTTGGGAATGCTGGCTTTAGGAGACGGGTGACGGAGAGGCAGTGGAGACCGAAGGCATTGCCAGAAAACGTGGAGGAGAAACAAAGAGAATGAAGTCATAGAATCCAAGGGAAGAGAGCTTCAGGAAGGATGGGGTTCCACAGAGTAGAAATCAACATGGAGGTTGTCGGAGTGTTAACATAAAGAGAGTGAAATCTGTCGCTGGGATGTGACTGCAGCAAGAGCTCACCTAGAGGACGAGGCCAGAGGGCAAAGTGCAATGGATTCTAAAGTGAACTGGGATGGGGGAGCCCACTCAGGGATGCAAATCTATTTGGAAGAATTCTGACCAACAATGCGAGGAGAAAGCGAAGGTAGTGGTTTTAAGAAATGGCCAGGATAAGGGAGTTGTTTTGCTTTTGGTTGGCAACGGGAAGGAAGATAAGGTCACGAGCATTTTTTGTGTGATTGTGTGTCAGTTCTCTGTTACTGGCAATAATTACATTGTCTTATTCTATCTCTGAAAACACCCCTGAGATAGCTGTTAGCCTTGTTATATAAATGAAGGATGCAGGCCTGCTAGAGGTTGAAAAATTTGTCCAAAAGTCCCAGGAATTTGTAAATGGCAGCTCAGAGCTAGGAGTTCACTCTATCACGCTCTGTGATGAGTTGTAGTGAAGGAGAAGAAGGCAGGGAGCACTGAGAGGCAGGGAGGATGACCAGGTCATTTATCCAAGTCCGGAACCTTTGACTTTATTAATAATGACGCTGGGACAGCAGTGGTAAAGCAACGCTGCTCAGGCACGGCAGGCTGCTGGTCCCCACCCGGGATGCCAGGGGCCACGGGTTAGGACTCCTCAGCGACCTCCACCGCTCCCAGGCCCTGCCGTGTATGACGCAGACAATCTCAGAGAAGATACACTAGCTTCCTTTGTAAAGACATTCGTGTACAACATGTGTCTGAGCCTCCCAACTCTGAGGCAGGCTTTATTTGTATGTCCACTTCATGAGAGGGACACTGAGGATTAGAAAGAGGGGGTGACGTGCCCAAGTCCCAGAGCTGGTAAAGAGCAGCCGTAACACTCGAAACCAAATCTTCTCCTATTATGACTTATTACCTGATATGATAATACATATTTTACCAATTAAAAATATTAGTTGTCATAGCACTTTCACAGGTGCTCCCCAGGCAGTGGGCCAGGATTTGGTAGCTGGTGCTGAAAGAAAACCCTTGAGTGCATCCTTTTCCGGGGACTGTGCCAGGGGTAGCTGTCACTCAATGGCACAGAGGAAAAAACCTAGTAGTCTATTGCTCTTTATAAAAAGAGCATCAATTAAATATAAAAGGAAAAGATGATGGGGAGATTTTTAATAAAAAAATCATCCAAAGCTACATATTTTCTTTGTCAGACATGACCTTGGGACCTAGAGCTTTGTAAATTGCTGATATAACTCTATCATAGGTAGGTCAGGGGATGCTCAGGTGGAGCTTACATACAGAGGTGACCCTACAGCTGAACATTTTAGAGTCCTAGTAGCGACTTTCAGAGAAAAGAGCTGTAAGGTTTTCATACTGAAAACCACTTGGTCCCTTGGTGCCCGTGTCTCGTGATGCTGCCAGGGTCTTCCCAGCCTGTGCCAGGAGCTCTCCCCTAGGCTGTCAGCTGTGCTCCACCGGCAGGTCACAGTGACTACCACTCACTGTGAGTTCACATACTTTAGGGTCGGTTAGTGACACGGCCTCATGCACTGTCCTGCTTTCTCATGAGTCCCATGCCACCCAAGCCTGTGACATGTCAGCACTTCAGGTCTGTCTCCCAGACTCTCACACTCGAGCCCCAGAGCACAGGTGGCTCTGAGCAGGGCAGACACTGAAGTTTGATCAGGATTAAAAAAATAGAGAGAGAGAAGTTTGCGACCTCCTGAGATGATTATTTTTACGTGATAGCAGAAAACTGACCTCAAAGGGACTCTTCACTGCTAAACTGGCCGACTGTCAATGGGGAGGTTGAGACTTCAAATGACTGAATAGTCATAATTCAACTTGTGTTCACTTTTCCTGGAAGAAATTCCAGAATCACCAAGCCCAGATTTAAAAAAAAATGTTTAAATAAATAAATATTTGATTTAAAATCTCTATTTCATGGTGTTCCAGGTGGAATGATTACTGTTATTTTTTTTACCTTAAACAAATAGTACATTTTATCAAGTTAGGCAGATTCAAACAAACAAAAATCAATGGGCAATGGAAGCAAATCACAACAGAGATCCACTTTCCTCCATAAGAATGTAAGCCCACAGATGAGGTTAGCAATCTTTTTCCTTTGTACTATTCAAAGTGAATGGCCTGACATATTTTCACTATTTAATCTTCAGGTGAGTTTCAAAACTCATTTGAATAAGACTTTAAAAAACAAAACCATAGCATGTTTATGTAGCGCATCTCCTTCAAAAGACAAGAGACGGCGGAGCACCCGAGAGCAGAGCTTGCACTGTGCAATGCCTGGGAATTCAATAAAGGGCTTCTGCAATTATTTTCCTGCAGCGCATTCATACCTGAGCCTCTTTTTAACCTTCTTCTGGCCAGTTTAATCTGATCCTGTAGAATCTGCACCCAGTCTCTCGGGCCAGGCAGCTTATCCACATGATTAGCAGTACAGTACTTTTCTGTGAAGACTGAAAGAAAATGTGAAATATTGTTAAATGCTTCAACAAATAAAACAGGCAGAGATCCAAAACAGAAATGTATCCCAAGAAGAAAAAACATTATATATATATATGCTAAAAGACATGGATGGGTTCTGCACTAGATAGCTTCACTATCCATATGACATCCCTGTGGTGGGGGTGGAGCCTGGCAGGGCCCTGACGCTATAAAATGTACTGGGCTTCAAAATGAAACCAGCTCTGCATAGTGAGGAGTTTTTATGGAAAGTGCCTTATGGAAAGTGCATGTCCCTGTATATATGTCTTATGAGCAGAGAAAATGCTTCCTATGGATCCTCTGGCCCCATGACAAAATTCAACAACTGTATTAAAATATTTCACTTTTTAATTAATTCAAAATCTTATGCAAAATTACACAAAAAAGATGATGTTCTCATGGTTATTCCTACTAAATCAGTTCTCAGAATAAATAGAATGTAATTGTTTCTTTTTAATACATTTTTATTGATTTCAGAGAGATGAGGGAGAGGTAGAGACAGAAACACCAATGAGAGAGAAACATCAATACTGGGGAATCGAGCCTGTGACCTCCCGGCACCAGGGCAGACGCTCAGCCTACTGAGCAACACCGGCTGGCGGAATGCAGTTGTCTCTTAATGAAAGTTCCAATTCTATGTGGAGGCTACTCTTGCAATATTCTACTGGCTTCTAGGAAAGAGCTATCTATTAAGCACAAAAGGAACTATGGAGTCATAGGACAGGACAAAAGGGAGGCCAGACATTATCTTAACCTGCCCAGTGTGTGACTGCACAGGCAGGAGCTGGGGTGGATGCTGCTGCTCCGCACGTCATTCCTGAGCGCTTCCCAACATGCTCTCCTCTCTGTAGGTCACGACCAAGTATGCACTCACAGCACACTGCCCGCTTGGTATTTAAAATATCTGGCCCGGCTGGCATGGCTCAGTGGTTGACCTATGAACTAGGAGGTCACCATTTGATTCCTGGTCGGGGCATGTGCCTGGCTTGAGGGCTCAATCCTCAGTGTTGGGCATGCAGAAGGCAGCCGATCAATGATTCTCTCTCATTATTGATGTTTCTATCTCTCTCCCTCTCCCTTCCTCTCTGAAATCAATAAATACATATTTAAAATGTTGGTCATTTTAATGTTTTAAAGGCTTCTTTTAAAAAGAAATGACAAAGGAAAATGTTGATAGACTCAACTACTCTGTAAAACTATAAAATTTCTATTGAATAGAAAATAAACATTACATTAGAATGAGAAAAGCTAATTGCACTAAATGTGACTGAAAAGGTTCAATATCTACCACTATATAAAGCACTCACTCAAATAAAAGAGCAATTTCAAAAGACTCTATAGATAACGAACAGTTATTTAGAAAAAAACATCAGGAAAAATGTTTAACAAATATGTAAGCCCCCAAATTGCAAAATGCATTTTATACCTACTAAGTGAGAAGAGCAATGTTAAAAAGCTAATACTTAATATTGATAAAATTGTGGGGGCCTGGCATATTCAAACATCACTGTTAGCATAAGCTGGCAAAACCCTTTTGGGAAATAAGATGGTAATATATAATGAGAGGCATAAAACTTTTACACCTTTGCATTGGAAATCTTACTCCTAGAAATTTATCCTAAGAAAATAATTTGAAAGAAAGAAAAAATCCACACACAAATGTAAAGAACCCAGTCATGCGGGAGGAGCTGGGTGGCAGCGGGAGGATGGATCAGGGAGTGAGAGGAGGGTCCTTTTTTTTTTTTTTTTTTTAAAATATATTTTATTGATTTTTTACAGAGAGGAAGGGAGAGAGATAGAGAGTTAGAAACATCGATGAGAGAGAATCATCGATCAGCTGCCTCCTGCACATCTCCTACTGGGGATATGCCCGCAACCCAGGTACATGCCCTTGACCGGAATCGAACCTGGGACCTCTCAGTCCGCAGGCCGACGCTCTATCCACTGAGCCAAACCGGTTTCGGCGAGGAGGGTCCCTTTGAGGAAGCTACTGCAGCAGCTGAGTTGGGGCCGTGTGAGTAAAGGTGGACAGGTGACCAGAACTGTATATAGAACAGGCATTTCTGCTCAATCACATGGCCTGGGAACTATAGAAGAAAGGGAGGTTTGTGGGGGCAGAGGCAGATGTATTAGGCTTGGTTTGGGACATGTTGAGTTTGGGTACCCTTCCCTACACAGAAGCCTACAGTTCATTTGGAAGGGTCCAGGCTGGTACCAGTTTGACAGGCACAAACATACAAGTGGTAGTTAAAATGAGAGAAAAAGCATTGAGTAGGGAGAGCCTGTGGAGTGAACAGAGCGCTGGGCCACGCACAGAGCCAGCGAGAACCCCGATGGTTGAATGGAGATTAAGGCGCAGGAGTCCATGAAGGAACCCAGGGTGGGCCAGAGTCTGGAGACCCAGGAGGGGTCCTGTAAAGCCAGCGAGTGGTGCTGATGGAGGAGGACCCACAGTTTAAGTGCAGAGGAAGGGCCAGGAAGGGAGGTTTGGAAAGTGTCCACTGAAGGTCATAAGGAGTGGTGGGGTGGCCACAGAGGACACTCTCAAAAAACTGGGTTCATTTGGAGGAAGGAAGAGAAGAAGGGCTGCCAGGGGAGGAGGGCTGAGGGCCGGGAAACCTGGGCATGTTTGCAGGCTGATGGAAACAGCAATGTTGTGCGGGAAGACAGGAGCCAGGAAAAAGGGGGCAATAAAAGGGGACGGGTCAGGCTAGAAATGGAGGGTCGCCCTCGAACAGGAGGGGCTTCTTCCTCTGACCCCAGAGGAAGGGAAGACAGGCAGGTTGAGAAATGGTTACAGGCTGGAGTAATCACTCCCAGACCTCCTTGCATGTACGGTGAGGGGAATGGAGAGTGTGGGGAAAGTCTGGGATTGCCTTTGAGAAGAACAGAAGTAGGAAAGCAGCAGACTGACAATGGGAGGACACCAAGCAGGCCTGTGGTGTGGGCAACAACCTGTAGGGGCAGGCTGTTTTTCCCAGGGCACTTTGCAGCTCCTCCTTGGGAGCGGAGCCCCTGGATGGTAAGGCTGCTCTTGGGTCAGAGCCCAGCTGGATAGCCTTGGCAGAAGGCCAGGGATACAAAGCACTTGAAGATGTGCTGCCACCTGGAATGAATGACCTCAACTTTCCTCACTTCCCCTTCCTGCGCAAATCTGGGAAAGAAACGAGGCCAGAAAAAGGCTCACAGACTTAGAAGAGACCATGGAATGGAATTATCAACAGGGTTGGCAGGAGGTGGCGTGGAGTAAGGGCAACTGGGAGTGCGGTGCTGGAGTGTAAGTGGGGCAGCGAGCAGTTCCGGATGAGAATGCTAAGGTGTGCTCACGGGTGGGGCTG
This sequence comes from Myotis nattereri, assembly GCF_964212035.1. Lineage (NCBI taxonomy): Eukaryota > Metazoa > Chordata > Mammalia > Chiroptera > Vespertilionidae > Myotis > Myotis nattereri. The sequence continues at coordinate 93,494,499 of NC_138075.1, read as the reverse complement.
AAACGTAGTAGAGGTGAACGTCACTGTGGATGAGGTCTGGATACTACTGGCTGGGGGTCAGATGGACCTTTCACGTGAACAGTGAAGTTATCGAAGATGGCAGGGCGACAGGGAGTGTGAGGAAGATATGTAGCTGTGGTAAGAACCTCAGAGGAAAGGACCCAGCCCAGCCCAACTGAGTCGAGGAGGAGTGATGGTTAGGAAGCAGAATTAAGGACCAGGGAAAGTATCACCCAGGCTGCCTGGTGTATGATATGTGGGATGGGAGATACACAGAAGGAACAGTACCTCGGGGGTGGGGTTTGCTTTTGAATCTCCCACACCGGGTTATAGACACCTCAGGGTCTTCACTGAGTTTGGTCCCCCACAGCACCTACAACAGTGCTTAGTACTAAGAACGCAATAAACATCTGATTTGTATTTAGCACCCTATTCGTTTATATGAAAGTGTGTAGCACCGAAATAACTGAATACATTGTCTTAGCAGATAAACATCTCCCCCCTTGTAATATCATTTATATAATTAATTTCCATAGCAACCCCTCTTTCCTTAGATTGTGAAATGCAGGGTGTCCAAATTAGCACCCATTAGAAAGTAGTGGCTCCAAATGAACAAAGTAGATTTGGGTTATGCCCACATCAAAACGACTCTCAGCCACTACGTGTGTCAACAACCAGGGTTAGGAGGACCAGAGGGAAACCTGGAGTGCTTCTCCCATGCTGTGAGGAGCTTCCAATAGATCTTTTCAATCTAACCTTGAGCTCAGGTATTCTGTCATTCCTAGAAAGGCAACCATTTCTGGTTGTTTTTTCTCTTTTCAGTAAAAACCCATCTAGTTTCAATAAAAAACAACAACCAGGAATTCTCTGCCTCCTGTGCCTGTGTCTGAGATCACTGAAGGCACAGCACAGGCTTCTTGAAAAACACCTGCACAACAAATATTTCCACTGGGTCTATTACCGACATCCTATTTCTTGGGTTACATTCACACTTAAAAGCGACTTTTAACTAGGACCTATCTGCCGGAGACGAAATCCTATTCTGTTGCAAGTGCAGATGAAGCCTTAGGCCAAAATATTGTGATTGTATTGACCTGAAATCGCTCAATATGCTATGTGAATAGCAGTATCGAGTAAGCAGAATACATTTTTGCTATCTGATTCTATAGCTAAAGGTCAAGCTATTATCCTGGTAACAGTTCCATTAGGAGTAATGATGTGAAAAGAGGTATTGCATTAATGTACTGGGGTTCCTACTATGTTAATAGTGGCTCATTAAGAATCATAGAACATTTTGCATTCATCCTTAGAATGCAATAGGTCCTAAAAAGAAATTTTTTTCCTTTTCTATTTTACATATTAAGGGGAAGCAAGAGCTAATTTCAAACAAGTCCGAGTAATCTGAACAAGTGGATGAAGGCCAACAATTAAACTAAAAAGAGTTAAAGCATCTACTCTGCTTAATATAATTTGAGGTCCCAAGGCATAAAGAGTATGTTAAATCACTGGAGAAATGACAAATGTTCAATTTGATCTGTACATGAATAATGACTTTTCTCAGATGTTTGCATTCAGTTGAGCCGTGCTCTTTAATTGTCTATAAATAATGAACAGGCTAGTGGTGGCTGAGCAGATCCTTCCCTCCCTAGGACTGTGGCATTTAACATAATCATCAATGAACACAGCAGAGAGTGGCGTGTCTGCATGCAACACGCTGAGAACAGAGCAGACTGGCCGGGTTCCCCCAACAGCTGTGTGTTCACACCGTTCCTTGAGGACTCTATCGGATTTGTCTGGCTCTCTATGCTGGGAAAAGCAGAATATGGTATGGATTTTTAAAGGGTGTCATTGGATCATACAGACATTTAAAGGAGCAGGAGTAGACAGCAGAGCTTTAATGTCACTGTGAAATCCTCTAATAAGGCAAAAACTCTGGCCAGAGTGAGTGCCCAACTTCTGATCTGATGACTCAGTTTTAACTTCCGGTCAAACAGACAAGTGAAAGTCAGGTTGCCATCAGGCAGAACTGAAAGCGGGGTCGTCGTAAGATCAGCTGAAGTCCCAGAGCTTGAGGGGGACTAGGGATGAGTGAGAAAGATCTGTCCGCAGTAGAGTCCTGTGGCTGGGGTGAGCGGAGGAGAGGGAACCCTGGGACCAGCCCACAGACGGAGGAGGGGAAGACTAGGCTCCCTACAGGCACTTGGTTTCCATCTCCTCGCATGGAGGGCATGGAAAACCGCACCCCTCCCACACCTCCCTCTGCCCTTGTACTCTTTTAAAGCTGTCTTTTGAAAGGTCCCCTAAGCCAAGCACTTTATATCTATCTCATTTAATCCTCACAGTAACCCGATGGAGGAGGTATTGTGATCCCATATGACTGATGAAAACATCAAGGTAGAGCAGGTTACATAACCGGCCCAAGATGGCACAGCTAATAGGAGCTATTTTCCACATAAATGAAATATTAATTTTATGTTGCAAATAAGCACACAGATTCTGTAAAAGAAAAATGATTGAATTCTAAATATAAGCAAATCAATAGCTAAGGTAATACTTGCATGTGAAAGAAAGCTGTGAACACTGGTGTGACTTTCGACTGCATGAGACAGAGCGTGGCAGACAATGAGCGAAGACGGGCCTCCCCTCCAACTAACGGGGCAGGGCCTGTAGCAAGGAAGGCAGAGGGATGCTGTGTGGGTATTTTCAGCTTGAGATGACGACTCTGGTCTAAATTTTATACGGTTCTAATAGAGTATATATTTCCTTTGATGATATCATGGTGCTTCATTCCCCTATTTCATGGTTAGAGCTGAAACCTATAAATTACAGGCTTGACATCCATTTCAATAATTTATTAAAATTACAATGAGCCTGGCACTCCAGGGACCAGGAGAGAGAGGAAAGAATTAGAATAAGTCTGGCTCCAGTGCAAAGCCTTAATGTGCTCCATACCTTGGTGCAATTGTTACCGACGTAGGGACTGGCCCTCAGCTGTGAGGTTTCAGAACTCGGACTTTATCAGAGCAGCAGGGGCTCAAGCCTAGAAACCAGCTCACAACAACTAAACCTGCAGGAGATCGATAAATAAACTAGGATGACAATTAATTAATGTGGAATGGGGTTATCTTTCTAGCATCTGAAACATTGAATATCATCACCTAGTTCTCCCACTTTTTGGAATCAAGGTGCTGGAAGGAAGAACTTAGCAGGTTGCTTGGTGAGAATCAGAGGTTGCCAAATGGTGTGGGGCTGCCCACGCTCAAGGGTGCCTCTGGGAAACTGCCCATCCCTGGTCCTGCTGCCATCTGGGCAGGAATGTTTCACACCAGTGCCCTCCAAGCCAGAGCGTGACTGCAGCGAGAGGATGGGCAGGAGAGCTGTGGCGGGGTGCCGTGAGCAGCCCCGACACCTTGTGCAAACCAAGACTCTGAGGAGGCAGAAGCAAAGCGGAGGGAGCCAGCTGGGAGGAGGGGGTGAGGCAGCCGTGCCAAGAGCAGCAGGGAGCCAGGGGGACTGAGGCCGGGTGGTGAGGCAGGGCGCAGAGCATAGGCAGGCCTGTGAGCCGCCTCCATGCCTGCGGTTTCCATGTCAGCCTCACAGACTTCCCGCTTCCTAAGGGAACCTGAGTGACACCCTGCTTCTTGAAGAGAGCATTTTACAGGGGTTGAAGTATAGCCTGATTAATTTTTTTTTAAGCCTGATTCTTATTCCAGCATCGATGGCCTATCAGTGACCACCACTCTAATGCCCGGCCCTCTGGTACCGAGAGGGCACCGACAAGTCCCTGTGCTTTCCGGCGGCCGGCCTCTGTGCACACAGATCTTCAGGGCACATCCTGAGACACAGTCTCAAATGATCTGTTGAGGTGCAATTACTTCAGTGTATGGTTTATCTCACCTGTCTGTGTTGTTCTCATTAAGAGCAATGCCAGTGGATGATGTTTCCTGACCTCATACAGAGACTGGGGTGCTTCACAGCTAGCACCTAAACCCTATTTTCTTATTATAAAACAACATGCATTCATTCGAGAATATCTACCCAGCACCCAGCAGACTATGCCAGGCACCAGTGAACAGACAGTCCCTGTCCTCAAAAGACTTGGAGTGAAATGGAGGATGAAGGCAAATGAAGTCCAGAGGAGTGCAAAGTGAAGCTGCTATTATCGAAGTGGGTACGGGACACACAGAGCAGGGCCCGAGGCCACTCCTGGTGGGGGTGGCGTGTGGGGAAAGCTGTTGGATAAAGTTGTGGCTCAGCTGAAAGCCAAGGAAGAGGGGAGGTGAGATGAAGAGTGGGAGAGGAGAAGGACGTCCTGGGGTGCAGTTGCCGTGAGGGGGTACGGAGAGAGGCAGTCTCAATAGCTGGAAAGCTTAGGTTCCTACCCCTGCAAGGGGAGAGAGGAGGTCCTGGGCCTGTGTGGGGAGGTTAAACCAAGGCCTCTATATGAGCCGAGAGCCTGGAGAGGATGCACCCCAGTGGAAAGGGAACTATCTACCCACCAGTACAAGGAGCTCTGTCTAGTCTCTGGGGGAGGAAGAGTTTCCTTGGAAAATTCTAATGCTTGGCCTGGACCTCGCGTAGGTTTGGAATCTGAAATTAAATACCCTACATAAATGAACATAAGCAGTGCTGTTGATAGCTCTGGGCTCCAGACAAAAGGAAATGCAGAATTTCTTCTACAAACTGGGCCCCAACAGTTTCTCATGGAAGCAAAACAAACACAGGCCCACAGCAGATGAACTCATAAGTGAAAATAGTGCAACACATAATGAAAAAATCAGCTATAAGCAAGAGTCAGCCAACCCAAGAAAATCAGGATTAAACCCCCAATAACTTAAGGCAATGGAATTACAAAGTATGTTTAAAATGATGAAAGATATTAAAGAACTTAGGTCATTAAGAAAACAATGAGGCTTATTTAAAAGAGAACTTATAGAAATTAAAAATATAGTAACTGAACTTTAAAAAGTCAAAGAACAGGTTAGTCAATAAATTAATATCAATGAATAGAAAAGGGAGAGAGATCTGAAGAATTACCCAGAATGTAGTACCAAGAGATGAAGAGATGGGAAATATAACAAACAAATTAAGAGACATGAAAGATGGAATAAAAATGTCCAGTTAACACTAATGGATGTTTCAAGGGAGCAAAATAATGGAGGAAGGCAAAATCTGAAGAGATAGTAGATGAAAAATTACCAGAATAGGTAAGTCATGAACCCTTGGTTTCAAGAAGCACAACAACCAAGCAGATTAATAAAAATGAAGATACATCCAAACGTAAAATAAAGAAACCGGAGAATGCCAAAGGCAGAGAAGTCTTAAAGGCAACTACATAGAAAAAACAGATGATCTACAAAAGGACAACAGACTGCTAGATTCACAACAGCAACAAAATCCAGAAAACAGTGGAATATTTTCAAATTGCTCTGAAAAAAGTCCTCAGTCTAGAATTACCCAACTAAACTCCACATCACTCAATAGTGAGGGTGAAATAAAGAAGTTTTCAGGACAAAAATGGAAAGAATATACCACAGAGACCCTCATTCAAATAATTACTACAAGCTGTACTGAGGGAAAAGAAAACTAAAGTAGAGGAAGCATCTGGAGGCTGGAGAGAAGAAAGGAGGACATGACCTATAAGATATTAAGAATTATTACAGTGCCAAACTCATGAAAACTGTGTAGTATTGGCTGAGTTAGGTTAACAGACCAAGTGTTAAAATGTGAAATGGGAGCTCAATATATGACAGAAGTGAAATTAAAATTCATGTAAAAAAAAAAGGGATGGTGTTAGAATGATCAACTACCCACAAAGAAACGTATATTAATCCTCCCCTCACAGTTTATGCAAAAGTAATAAACGATAAAACTTTAAAATTTAAGAGAATACCATTATATAATTGGGGTAGGGAGACTTTCTTAAAACAAGCACAAAAAAATCACAAAGCATAAAATAATCTGGCTTTTACACTGAACTTTGGTATGAAAAACAGATATGATATGCAAAGTTTTCACAAATTGAAAAACAAGAAAAAATGTTAGCAACATGAATAACTGAAAAAATAATTTATATAAATCAATAAGAAAACAAAAATCTAATGGAAAAATTGGAAAAGGGTAGAAATTCACAGAGGAAACTAACCAAATAGTAATAAATATGAAATAATACTCAACTTCATTAATAATCAGGGAACCCACCACTGAGGTGCCATCTGATATGATACTAGATTGGCAAACATTAAAGTTTGTTAACACCAGATGTTGGCAAGAATGAGGAAAAGTAGGATTTCTTATACATTGCTGGTGAGTGATGAACGATATTGGTCACTTTAGAGAGCCATTGGCAATGCTTACTGAAGCCGAAGATGCGTGTACCCTGTGGCTCAGTTCCACTCCCCGGTGTGTCCCCTGGAGGTTGTCACACCTGAGCCCAGCAGACACGAAGATGACTGCACTGCTGCCACAGGTGATTGTGAAAAAGAAGAGGCAACCTAACTCTCTTCACAGAAGACTGGAGAAAGAAACTGCTTTATTTGTATGAATAAATCTTGATTAAAAGGACACAAAGTTGCAAAAATACAGCATGAAAATATGTATGTAAATTTATAAATTTACAAAATAATAGTAAATGTGATTTATATTTAGTGAAATAGAAAAATACAAATGGGAAAGTTTCACATCGACTTCAGGTTACTCTGGAGCAGGAAGGAGAAAGAGAAAGAGAAAGGGAGTAGATGGTACAGGAACATTTTGATTCTTACCCAAAACAACAACAACTACAAAGGAAGGTGGGTATGAAGCAAATACAACATCTGTTTTAAATCCCAGTGGTAAAGTGGAGAGAAAAATGCATCTTGGAAAATGTCTCCAACATACTCAAAATGAAGAGGAATATAATTTCCACTTCTGACCTAAAGATGACTGCTTACGGGAACAAGTGTCATTCTTCAACTAATGTCTGAACAAATCAGGAAATTTCTCCTAGGATGATGCTGTGAAAATGTTGATACTGACCAGATGTCAAGTACATGTCTTACATACACTCTCTGCTAGGACACGCACCAAGAGCTATCTTTAAAAGAGAGCTGGGGTGAGAAGGGTGAAGACATGAGCCATCATCCTTCAGGTCTCACCTGAAATGTGACCTTTGGAGTCAAGGTCTCCCTGAGTTTGTTAACCAGTGGTTTTTAAATAATAACATCTACTGATGATCTTGACCATAAACTCAGATGTGTGGTTCGTGAAAGAAGAAACCTGAGAAACTTTTTCTCTGCTGTGTCTTGACTTGAAAGGATGGAAGAAAGAATTTCTTTGGTAAACAGCCACAGGTCTTGAAATATACGGAGCCCTAAAGTTCATTTCAGGTTTGCTTTAACATTAGGATTTAACAGAATTCATCAATGAATGCACCTAAACTGAAATCTTTAAATTAAAAGGAAAGGAAATACAGCAATACACAGAAGAGTGTACTTATTGATGAAATTAGAATACCCTACTGAGTTATGTATGCAGAAAGGCTGCAGGGCAGTCAGCTGGTCAAGCTGAGTAAAAGTTGACCATGATGGCCATTGAGTAAAAGCTGACCATGATGGCCATCGAGTACAAGTGCCGATCCTTGGACGGGGCTGTCACTTCCAGTTGGTTGTGGTAATGAAAAAGGCCCTAAAGATCCATAAAATTGATTCCTAGTCATATTTATTTCATTCTATCGGTTTACTTTTAAGAATCTGGACAAAAATTATTGAACCACAGAATTTCTGAACTGGAAGAGACTTTAAAATTTAGCCAAGCCACCCTGTGATTTTTTTCTTTCCTTTTCTTTCTTTTTTTTTTTTATTTTTTCAAGAGAAGGTAATGTTTCAAGATCTTAAATGGCAGAGCCAGGAGTAAGTCCATATCCTACAATGCTCCTTTCACTGTCCCCAAACTGGTGGGACTTTGAGGTTTGAATGATCTTGTTTAATCACAGAGATTCTCAAGTATTTGAGGCCAGAGTCGTCTGGAGGGAAAGAACAACATCCCTGTCTTCCTTTGTTCGGTTTCTAGTACAATGGCACCTCTGTCTAAAACAAAGTGCCTTCAGTGGTTTCTCAAATTAAATAAAGTTAATTTTAATTTTCAATTTACAAAAGCCCACAGCAGAGCTTATTTATAAGACAGCTACTAGGAGCATGATGGGCACTTTCTTTTGGCCAGATGAGTTACAACATATGGTTGTCTAAATGTTTGGTATATTTCACGGTCATATCCGCTAAATATTAAGATCTGGGCAACAACAAGCTCTGATGTAATGGTGCCTTACTCTTTACCCCCTTTTTTTGGCAAAGAGACATGCTTCAGAGAGTGATAGAAATCCTACTTGGAAGGCATCTTGGACATAGTACAACTCATTTATTTTACAGACCAGTAACTGAGGCTCAAGTGAAATAAAACTGAAAAGACTGGGAATCATCAACTCAAATGGTTATTAGAGACGTGCCATAAACCACACGTGCACTAACGCTTTACAGAGTACATCTGTTTCTATCTGTTCTTTATATAAATGGACGAGAAAGTACTGGGCTTTTCTCTCAGCTTTTAAAGCTAGAGTTTCTTGGTATATGAACTTTCCAAGTCATTCCGTGAGGTACTGAGTTCATCCACTGGCCAGAAGTCTGCAAGCAATAGCCACAGTACCAGAGTAAGCTATGACACAGTCAGGAAGTTCAGGTACCATCCTGTCCCTCACAACCACCCCGATTCAGAGATGGCCAAGGTTGGAAGAATAGATTGATGAGTCAGGAGAGCAGAGGTGGTGATGGGGGTCTTGCCTATGAGAATCAGGTCATCCAGTCAATACACTCATCCCAACCCTGCCACCATCAGGGTGAAGATGCTAAGCGTTGGGAACAGGCTGACGCCGCACAAGGATTTTGTTTTCTGTTCTTTTTTAATGGTGGCAACTCCCTTCTAATTGATATCAACTCTAGGAAAATTTTGGGCTCACATTTTGAATCTGATTATAAAAAAGTTCTTAAACATTTCTTTGATACTCTCTCTTTGAGGTACAAAGTTGCTATGATGACGTTTAAAAAACACAAGGATGGATAAGAACACCAATGTATCAAGAGATGGTAAAAACAGGAAATGGCACATTAAACCTGCTTATGATTTTATTATTGGGTTTAAATAAAAATCCCACAAGGCAATTATTATACTTAACCTTCTGAAGATGATTACCTTCTGAACAAATGCATGATAAACTTCCACATTGTGCACGTTCCTCTTTGATAATTAACAATAATCAATGCTTTTAGAGCCCCCACTGAATACAAATTGGGTTTATATGTGGGTCCCCTTGATAGTATTAATTGTTGAGATCTGTGCCACCTTGAAATGCTGTGCATGACTTGATTTCTGTTGCTGTGGTCTCTTCAAATCTTCAAACTTCTCTTCTGCCTGCTTGATTTCAGCTGCCTTCTTCCAGCTTGTCATGGAGAAGTTGTGTGGCTATCTTGGTATTTGTGTCCTGCATATATCGGTGGAGTGGAGTGGACTTTTGATTTTTAAGAAACCACCTGTTTCAGTGAAGGTAAATTGACTGCTTGATTGCCTCCATCTCTCCTTCTTATATTTATTTAAAATGTTTTTATTGATTTCAGAGAGAGGAAAGGAGAGGGAGAGAGAGAAACATCAATGATGAGAGAGAATCATTGATTGGCTGCCTCCTGCACACCCCCTACTGGGGATTGAGCCCACAACCCTGGCATGTGCCATGACTGGGAATTGAACTATGACCTCCTGGCTCATAGGTCGATGCTCAACCACTGAGCTACACTGTCTGGGCATCCCTCCTGTATTTCTTACTCATTACTTCTGTGAGTGGCTGTTTTATATGCCAAGGAATAAGCAAATCAAATATAGAACATGGACTCTGCCCCATAGAAGCTTACAGTCTTGGAAAGACAAGATGTCCAAACACAACTAGGATGACCATGTATTTTGATTTATTCAGTTGGAAATGCCTATTTTCCTAGTGAAATGATTAACAGCATCATTTTCACCTCTCAAAAGTGTCCCGGTTTGGTAAACAAATTATATAGCCATCCTCCATATAAGCCACCGATAGCAAAGCAATTTAATCAAGACTTATTTGCTGGACTATGTACAAGTAAGGTACAATAGAAATGTGGAGAAAGGGGAAATCAATGCAGTCTAGGGTACCTGGGGGAAAGTCTCATGGTAGAAGTAGTGACTTGGGCTGGACCATAAAGAATGAGTTGGATTTGTCTACAAAGAGAGGTGAGAATTGTAGCCCTGGGAATACAGCCTAACTCCAAGTCTCAAATGAGTATGTGATGCTTGAGGAGTAGTGTCAACGCTGGGCTGTTCACCTGGTAGTTCCAAGAAGAGAGCAATCAAGTTATGTGAAGTCTGGAAAAGGCCCAAGTTTGGGCTTGATTTAGTGGGCAAAGAGGAGTTCAGTAGGCAAAGGTCACAAAGTTTTGTTCCACAAATGTTACTTGGCTCTTAGTTTACAGTATGGTTTGGAAGGGGAAAATGAAGGGCAGAGAGGATATTTAGAGTGTTTTATGGTGATGGATGTTGATTAGACATACTGTGGTGATCATTTTGCAATATACACAAATACCAAGTCACGTCATACACCTGAAACTAATGTAATGTTATAAGTCAATTATATCTCAAAAAAAAAAACTGTTTTGCAGAACTTCAGGGACAAGGTGATGCACAGCTGGACTAGGGAGGTGTGAGAGAAGCTGAAGAGTAATGAATGAGCAAGGAAGGACACAGAGAATTGACAGGGCAGAGTTATTAAGCGGGATTAGCAGTAAAGGGGAAAAAAGGCATTGATGCTGATTCTGAGCTTTCAAATTTACGAAGTAGGAGAATGTTGATGTCTTTGTCAAAAAGAATGTGGTTGCAAGGGGGCGTTAGTGTCAGAAGCCCCATCCACCTTTCAGGTGATGCAGTGTGTGTGTGAGTAAGAAGGACCACCCACACCAGTTCCTTGGAAAGAGGCCAGGACAGGCCGCAAGCCCCGTGATGAAGTTGGAATGTCCTGCATGTCTTAGTCTTCACTGTCAACCATCGCATTTACTCCTCTCTTCTGTCTACATTTCTAATTGGGATTTGTCCCCAATTAGTTGCAGCTAACAAGCTGATTTAACATAGTGCACGTGGTGATAAAGAGGTGTGGGGAAGGATTTACTTAAGCTAACCAATACTGAATTTACCTGTGCCAACGGGCAGGGCTGATAAGGGGATGCTAACTAAGGTTCTGAGTAAAACCAGGAGTTGGCCTTGGAGAGGTATCAAAATCTAACCAAGAGCCAGATGCAAGAAAGAACCTGGAAATGCAGTCAATGTAACAGAAGATGTGACTGTAAGGCAGTCAGTGGGAAAACCTGACTAATTCTAAGAGGCAGCAACTCTCTCTTGTAGGTGTTTTTAAGCTGACAGATGCAGCCGCACTTGCTCTTATTCAAAGATGTCTTTAAGGCAGCCAAAATCGATTCAACTGTCAGTTCAATATTAAATGGAGGGCTATGGATTTTTAAGGGGTTTCTTTAAGAGCAGCTGACATATATCCTTATTTTTTTTTTCTTTTTGTGAGTTCATCATTAGCCCATAGTACTACAGTGACTACAAACATCCCCTAATCATTTGCATATGCACCTTTAGGGCAAAAAAATAAGCAAAGTTCAGTTCTTGAGTCTCTCAGATTTTTGATGCATACCTTGTATGAGATAGCCAGTAATTGTTCATGGAATGGAAACATTTGCCAGATTAATGGTACCAACTATAGGTCCAGGAGAAAAGCTATAAAGAATGTTATCTGGCCAATTCTAGACATACTACACAATTCTGCTTCCCTGCAATGAAAAAGAAAGTAAGAGACATGTGGCATTACCTTAAGATGCTGGTGAGCATCTGAGATCAGCCAAACAATTCAGGGATTTAAAGAAAAAGGAGATGGGCTGTGCAGAAAACACTGCTTTCTATGTTCATGGCCATGGCTAGCCCATATGGTGCCATTCAGAAAGGTGTTCCTTTCTTAGGACATTTTGCTGGCATCTGCCAGAAAACTGTCATAATAAATTTGCAAGCCAACTATGTCAATAACGGGAAGGGTGCCGTAATGTGCAATGCAGTCATGCTGGCCCTGTCCTCCAAGCTACAGAAATGGCTATCTCTCTCTCTTTTTGTTAATTCCCCCTCTGCCCCTCGCCCCCCAGGATATCTTTTCCATTGATTTTTAGATAGAGTGAAAGGGAGGAAGGGAAGTGAGAAGGGAGGGAGAGAGAAAGAGAGAGAAGCATCGATGTGAGAGAGACACATCAACTGGTTGCCTCCCTCACATGCCCCAACTGGGGCTGGGGATCAAACCTGCAAATGTGCCCTTGACCAGGAACTGAACCTGAGACTCTCCGGTGAGCAGGCCGACGCTCTAACCACTGAGCCAAACCCACGAGGGCAGAAACATCTCTCTTTTGACAGAAAGCTGTTTTTGTCAGCTCTGACCGCGGTGTTAAAACCCAGGTTTTGTAAGAATGCAGTAAATGGGAATCAAGTTGAATCCTTGTAAATTAATCCACAACTGGATCCCATCCATTATATGACAGGCTAAAGAAAGATCAAGAAAAGCCATATCCTTCTTCTTAACAAGTTTCTCCACATTTCCATTTGCTCCTTATGTACCAAGAAGATGGAGCTATAACTTTGAGGAAGATAAGATTCCTTTTCTGGGTTTAGGGAAAGCCAGTGACAAAGCAGGGACAACCTTTTGACTTGCTGTGGCCCTAATCCCAAGGGTCTGATTCATTAGGTCTGGGATGGGGCCTAGGAAACTTTCAGAAGCAACTTTAAGAAGCACAGCTCTGGTTGAAAATCCCTGGGTATAAACTGCATTTGCATCCATTCACTGGTATTTATACTCACGAATTTAAACATCTGAAGGTAAACAGTTGCTGAGGACTCAAGCTCTATCACTAAGAACAGACTTTAAGCAGTTCTGGGGCAAAAGGCTTTCACCCAATGCTTTATTTAATTTAAGCTTCATAAACTTATCCTGTGGTTAAGCCTTTTTCATTTCCTTTGCATTTGATACACTGCTCCTCCTTTACGGTCTAGTTTAGATGCCACTCATTCCTGAGGTCTTCTCCTGAGGGATTTACATCCTCTATGCTTTCCTCTCCTTCCGCACTGGGCACCTGCATGTTATTTTCCTACCTGCAAGTATGCTCCTGTGTTATGGCTCACTGATGACCGCCTAGAGAATACACATTCCTGAAGGTCAGGGGCCACGTCCGGTTTGCCTTTATGCCACCAGTTCCTCACTCACAGTGCGCGGACAGTACACTTTAGTGTTGTGACAGAAATTTCATGCCTGCTGAGGATTTTTGAGTTTGCAAGGTCAATGAAAGTACTGCCAACACTTTGGTGTTTTCAAGACACATCCAGTATTGGGAAAGCAGCAAAGACCATGCCTTCTGTAGCACACTGTTTGGTGGAGAAACTTGGTTTCAAATGTGCAATCAGGGAGACTGGCGGAGAACTGGCCTATAGTGGAGACTACATTTTTTTTCAAGGCTGCAATGATAAGGCCATAAGGAAAACAACATGGCATTTGTTTGGTGATTCGTCCGTTCAAGTTGTGCTGACGTCTGGAACGCCTTCCTTCCAGCATGGTGAAGCAGGCAGTCCCAGTCAAGGCCTGGAGAGGCACTGCGGACAAGTCTGAAGCCAGGACCCTTTGTGACATGACAGAAAAAATAATTTTAAGCCCCAGAGGTTCAAAGGATGAGGGCCGCTGACACATGCTATTTTTCCATTTGCTCCAGGAGAGAAGTGGGGCAGCCTTCAGAAAATGGGGTGCCCTTAAGGAACAGCGTAAGGAAGAGTTTCACAGGAAGGCTATCGCATGCTGCCCGAATGGGCTGTTAGGATCAGGAGCTGGGGTGGCACTGCTTCTCCTGGGTGGTCTGGACACCCGTTGTCAGTCACCTGCAGCTGCTTGTTCAAAAGTCAGATTTCTGGGGCACCTATGAAACCACTCTCTGAGTGTGCGACCTAAAAATCTGAATTTTGAACCAATTCCTCAGGTAATGCTGATGCACACTAGAATATGAAAGCTGCTGTGAAGGGATTGGACATATGCTCTTCATATAGAATGGCCAAGAGTCAACATCACATCTCTGTCACTGGGCCACACGAAAAGTGGGAAGATAAAAACAACCACCACCATTGGGCAGGAGTTATAAACAGAGCTGAGAGACAAGCTATGTGCCTGATGTCATTATACTAGTACATCGTTATATATGATTTTGTTGTTATATACTAGGCAGCTCTATCCTTTTTGAAGCTGATCTGATAGGTAAGAATATGAGCAGATAGATGAGTTGACAATGATTATTCATCTTCCAAAAGGATTTTTGAATTAAAGCGTTCATCAATGGGTTCCAACTGCCAAACAACTAAACTAGAATTTACTTTACATCCTTTGAAAGACTACTTAGATGCAGTGTGACTTACAAGCTTTTCTTTGTGGTTCTGTGTCCGAGGGTGCATACACAGCAATTGACTGGTTGTTTTAAATCAGTAATATGACAGTCTTCTAGTGAAATTTCTAAAGAATCCAAAATGCTAAATTTTAAGATAGAAATTTAAAATTGGGATACCTTTGTTTCTTTTCAAATACTCCTAAAAGGAATGAAACATGCTAGACAGTGGCTTTAGGGTCAGAGAAACCTGGGCTTAAATTCTGGCTCTACCAGCTGTTTAAGTTAATTAAAGTAAGTTTAATTTCTCAGGGTCTTAGTTTCCTCTCCTGTAAGTGAGAATGAAATCAACATTGTAAGGATATTCAAATGCAAGCTGATACTTCCACCTCGTTCTTACTGATAGTTCTGAGAAAACCCAGAAGCTACTATCAAGAAATAACAAGTCAGACGTAAACTATACCCCAACCAAATTAATTGAGGTCTATGTGAGATAAGATAGAAAACAGCTATTCACTTTTCTCGATTAAATCCAAGGAAATGAACGATAGGCAGTAAAAATAAAAAAGAAAGGTATGTCATTCTAAAATGACAAATATGGACCCTCTAAGTCTTTGAGAGAGGCTGAAATGAAATGAGAGGTTTTGGTGGTCAGTTCAGCAGAGCCAATGAAGGGGGAAGTGAAATGTAGTTAGTTTGTTCTTATCCTATATAATAAAACACTAATATGCAAATCAACCAAACAGTTGCTATGACGCGCACTGACCATCAGGGGGAAGATGCTCAATGCAGGAGCTGCCCCCAGCCCGAAGGCCCCAGGCCAGCTAAGGTGGGTGCCAGTGGGACCCCCACACTCCTGATCGCCCCACAGAGGGAGGCAACTGATGGTGGCAGGGGCGGAGGTGGGGGGTTGGGGGCGGGGCCAGCCAGTGAGTAGGCCGGCACCACCCCAGATCACCCCACCAGTCGCCCCACAGATTGGCCCTGATCGCCGGTCAGGCCTAGGGACCCTACCCATGCACAAACGTTGTGCATCGGGCCTCTAGTCTAGTCAGAAGCACATTTCAGTTTTGGAGTACACCATCCAAGGAGTGCTCCCTCCCAGGGCTGCTCTGAGGCCTGGTGTGTGCCTTGGCAGACCATCACACTGACCGCTCCCCAGGAGAACAGCAGTGTGTATAGCAGGTGTGCGTTGCCTAGAGTAAAATGAAGAGCAGTTGACCAGTTCTTTAACTTGACAAGCATATGTAATTTCCTTTGAATGTAAGAGGATTTAAGAATCTAATGTAGTTTGATACTAATAAAACTTTCTCAGCTAATGTCTATGAAGCTGAACTAAAAATCATAACCCACGTTCTAAAAATGGCTTTGCGGTAACTGTATTTTCTGCAGAGCATTCAGAGATCCAATGATTCCATCACTATTTAGGTGGCTCTAACTCATGGTCTCCTGGTAAATGATATCAAGAATCAGATGGTCTTCAGCAGGTACAGCATGAAGTGAGAAGAGCGTAACTGGGCACTAACCCTCCACTTAATAAGAGCATATGTTGAGCTCAAAGTGTTCAGGTGTACTGCTCATTAAGGATCCTTGGGTCATACCTATAAATGAATTTTTAATGAATTACCAATATCTATTAGCCACCATAAAACAGATGAGACTATGTGAAAAAATGTGATCTCTACAAAGAGGATTCTATTTTATTTTCAAGGTACTGTCATGGGGATTTTAATTATCACTACAGAGAGCTCTGTATTTATTGCACAATAAATTCTTTTATTTTTCAGTCCATTCCTGTTCCTATTTATAAGCATTTTAGAGGTTTCCATCCACTTCTTTTCCCGTTGCTACCTTAGCCAACCTAATCACTTTGAAACAAAACCCAGACTCCACTGTTATTTTTACTTCTCAGCTTTTATAAAATCTACCAGTCTTCGTATATTCCTAGGTTGTAGGACGTTTCACATTAACACAGTATTGGTGCATTATCTCAAAAGACAGAGAAAGGAAGACTGAATAATATTTGCAAAATCTTTTCAAAGTCTGTGGTAGACAGCAGTAGTAACACAAGTAGCCTTGTCACTGTTATATATAAAGAAATGATTTTTCACTTTCCCAGTTTGCTCAGGTTCAAAAGACCTGGGTTAGGGAAATAAATTTTTCTTTTTCTCTCTACTAATAGCAAGAAAAACTGAATATAATTATTCTAAAAGACCTTCAATTAATAGCTACCTCCAAAAATCACTTTATATTACAATATGTAGGCTAATAAACTTTTAAAGTATAATATGCAAAGGAAAAAAGTATTAGGGAATTAAGAGAAATGTATTCAAATTTATATTTAATTTTGGTTTCTTTTTTTTTTTTTTTTGCTTTCATGACAATTTATTAACTGGTAGAAATTTATAACAATGTTTTAATGCTGATCATTACAAATGAGCTGTGAGAAGACATAAAGATACATGTTGAGTGCTACACCCAATAGGTCAATAAATTTAGGCTAAAGTCAAGATGAAAAAGAAAATCCTTTCTATCCACTCACCCAATGTGTATTTTCAGAAACCCTACTCTGTACAAAGCTCAGTAAAGTGCCACAAGTAATAAAAAATATTTAAGACAAAGCTTGTCCTTAAGATACTTACAAGAAATGATCAGAATCAATCAGGTGAGAATGCTGACCAGTAAGTACAAAGAAAATGTTCTTATAAGAAAGACAAACTATAATGCATTCATACTTTAAATAAAGATTCTAGGAAAGTACACAGTAACCTCTGCAGAGTGAAATTATGGAGGCCTTTCAGCTTTCCATACGTTTTTTATGGTTTGGAATTTTTACAAGCATGTATTATTTTTGTAATCAGGAAAAAAACAAAAGAAAAATGTTTCTGAATAAACACTGCAAGGAAACAAGTGAATATACAATATTTGTTGACTTAGGTTGTTGGTGGTTTATGGGTAGATTTCTACCTATTTCATATTTACTTTGTTGTTCTAAAAGAATTTTAATGCAGATTTAATTCAGTAATATAAGAAGTGTATAGAAACTTTAAGTTCTTTGATTTGAATAACTTTTATTATGCAAAGGGAGCAGAAACCTCATTGCCATATTTATTTCTAGCTAAAGAGTCAGGCTGTGAAGAAAATTAAGGCATCTTCTCTATTTCTGTTTATAATACACATTTTTAAACTACTGTGTGATGTCCAGTTAGCTTGAAAACAGTAGTATAACCCATTTTAGTCTACTTGTAATGATATATTTCATCACCATCTATTTATTATTAGGGTAACTCTTCTATTGTTAAATTGGAACATGGTCATTTATGTTTCCCCAATTTCCAAACACTTTCATAATCTTAATATACTGTCCCCCCAAAAAAAGAAAATTAACACAAATCCTGGCTGCGTGTCAGCGTGTTTCAGAGCTTCAGCCACGGAGAGCAGCACCAGCCGTGGCCTTCCTGTCTCCCGCAGCCACATTAAACCTTCGCCTCCTCAAGCCCGGTCACCACGGGCCATTCCCAAAGCCTGCAATCTTTTTAGTGTCACTTCAGGCCGAATCCTTCTTTTCAGAAATGACACCGACTGTGATATCTCTGTGGTTTTTCTTACTTAGTACAACTCAACTATCACTTTTAAGTGAAAAAAATTCTGTTGGAGAATGAAAAATTTTCTGTTAATGAAGGCTTTTGTCCTTCTGGCCATGAACAAAAGGTGTCTGGAACTTGCTGACTCCATTTAAAAATCATATTACTTTGTGAAGCTCATTGTAGGTTTCCAAGTATCCTTAAGTACTATTAAATTAACTTGCTCATTTTGTAGAATAACGGGTCCAGGGGTGGGGAGGAAAGGGCCTCTGCATCCAGTCCCAGTCCATAAGCCAAAAATGTAGGAACTAAGGCAGCGATTCTAGTAATCATTAAGGCCTGATGCACAATTTCATTTTCATTGTAGTTGTGTTTATAGTTGAGAATTCATTTACATTCCTTTAAAAAATAACACCTATGTACTTCTATTACCTAAAATAACATTTATCAGAGCCCTAAGCAAGAACATTTTAAAATTAAGAAAGAGGTCTAGGATCTGGATCTGGATCTGGATATAAACGAGTATCGACTCATACAGGCACCTGCATGGCTATTGTAATGCGGTGGAATTCAGACACATGTTCACAGGGGCTGACGGGAAGACACCCATGATCTTCTTTGCATGTACCTGGCATGGCTCCATGTCACAAAGCCAGGAGAGCAGAGGAGACCAGGAGTGTGTAGAGATGCACAGGGTTTGGTTTCACAGTGGGTTCATTTACATTTAAAATGTCTTTGGAAGCAATGACCTTCTAAAAGCAACTTCTGACCTTTGGAGACAACTGTTTTACTTTATTTTCAAAAAAACATCATAGCTTTATTCTTATTTACAATTAAAAATTTAAGTTGAAATTTGATGACGTTCTTAGAAATTACTGAGAGGAAAAATATCTTCATTTTAAAAATCGATTAAGAATCAACTTCTTTTTAGTTCTGCAGCAGATTACACTAGTTCTTAAATTGTTATTTTAACAGATGAACATCACTAGAACATTACCAAATTCTAGTGGTATTTAGAGTGGTGAGTTACAGAGCTCACGCTCAAAAGCCATGCCAGTGGGTAAACTGCCGACGGCCTATTAAATGAGCCTCCACTTAGTCTACTACAATTTCAGCTGCATCTTTATGGAACGAAACAAAGCTCAACAAAGAACCCATAAAATGAAATGATGCAGACCAACCTTTTATTGCACCCACAATATTTTGGTCTAGTCCTTTCCGGTTGTCATTGAGTCCTCTTTTCCTCTTCCCATTGGGTAAGGAGTTAGCCAAAGTCTTGTCATCAAAAAACGCACACACCAGTTTTCTAAACAGAAGGCTTCCTGAGCGAGTGTAGTTTGACAATATAGAGTCCAGCTGAGATTTAGGCATAAACACATCAAAGCCTTCAGCAAGTTGCACTTCTGGCTACCAAAAGAACATAAATATTTTATTAAAAGCAAGATTTGAAGCATTTGACTTTGGGCATATGTGCAACAAATAAACATTACTAGCCATTACAATGTCCACAGCCTATGAACCACACAGTCTCATCTCAGCTTTGTGTGTATTTGCAATTTACAAAACCAATTCCTAGTTATAATTCACAAAACAAGATGCTTTAATTTCAATGTTAAGTCTTGTCAAAAGCAATGGAAGGAGTACACTGAAAAAGCATTCTTGTCTTTAGATTTAGCCAAGGGAAAGCTGGGTAATCACAAATCATATAATTCTAGAACTACAGGGGACTTGAGACTTCTGGGTGAAACATCCTCATTTTTTAAATGAAGGAACTCAGGCCCAAATGACTTAAAAATAATTTAAATATACTCAGTGCCTTACAGTTGACAGATCACTTTCTCCTCCATGAGACAACTGAATTTCATTTGCTTAAGGACACAAATAAGAGACTCTCCCACAGGTCCCATGCTCTTTGTACTAGGCCAGTATTTCTAGCTACAGAACCATGTTATTTCTCTCCAATGAAAACTCATGTAAACTAATATATGAAATAAATGTAAATGATAGACAGGTGCCCCAGGCAGTTTAAATCTACCCAACCCCTAGTTTTGGAGGAATGTGAAGCTATACCCAGAGCACCAATGGAAAATGAGTGCATCAGTCACACTGCTTCCCTGTCAGGGATTTCGTGACTGGGGCACTGGACTGGAAGATCTGTAAGGTGCCTTTCAACGTAGACTCTACTGAATATGCTCAGACACTAATAACACATTCTCTGCCACCACAA
The DNA here is from genome assembly GCF_964212035.1 of Myotis nattereri. NCBI lineage: Eukaryota > Metazoa > Chordata > Mammalia > Chiroptera > Vespertilionidae > Myotis > Myotis nattereri. The sequence continues at coordinate 93,474,187 of NC_138075.1, read as the reverse complement.
CATGAATGTTCACAACTCGCCTTTCATCTTTCCACACCCGGTTCACATCATTTCCTTTTCAAAATCTTTCCTAACTCCTTCCTGCCCAAGGAGGTGGCTGTGTGTTCTTTGTCACCACTAATGATCTGACATGCTTATATAATTGTAATTATTACACTGTATTAAAATTATTTACTGGACTATGGTCCTTCCTGGTGCGTGGAACTCCGACTTTGTATCTGTAGGGCTTGGCACATAGTAAGCACTCAATAAATTCTTGTCTAATAGATAAAAACTCAGTCATAATCTGTTGGTCATAACATGACTTTAAAATAGTAACTTTAATATGAAGAAATGCAACTGGTAAACTTTCATTTAAAAAAAGGTCAGAAGGAAATCTCACTTAAGATATATTAGAAAAGCTTATTCTCAGTTATCATATTTATTACTTTGCAAACCTGGCACTACTTTAGATTTTTCTAAATCATACTAGAAACACGAGGATTTGGGATTAGTTTTTCTCCTGGAGAGAAAAATAGGAATTATTATGTTTGTTTGTCCTATTGCTTTTCAAAAGGCCTAGCACATTATGGTCAGAGCACAGAGGGAGCAGAGAAGGGCTTAAATTATTCAGATGGCACGGGAAGGAGTTTGGGTTCTGCCCCTCCCGAATGGAATTCCCGACTGGGTCGTCCAGAAAGACATCTCATTTCTCAGCTTCACTCTGCCATTCAACGTTTGGTCTCTGAATGCTTAGTAAATATCACTATGAAAACAGTGCTGTCAGACTGTTTCCCGACTTTTGCATCTTGCTTCCGGTAAAGGTCAGCAGAGGAGGCAGATGGGAGCTGGGGCTGGACCCCGACTCCTAGAGCAGAAGCTGGCACACCCCAGGCACCTGGAGCATATTTGTCAAATGATTCAATGTAGAAATATTAGGGTTGAGAGAACTTTATCACCATAATCTCAGAAGAAGTTTTGCTCATAAGCAGAATTTTATTTTGCACATTCTATGGCTGCATTTAGACCTTAAATTCTAAATGAACTGATTGCAGATTTTTGCTAAGTGCTTCTGTATCATTTGAAAGCCATGAAAAAAAGAAAACAAAAGAATCCTTGCCTACTTTGTAGAAATAACTACTCCCAAATATTTGAGGGTCTAGGGAGAAATAGACGCTCTTAAATTTGCAAGAGGGAATGGAAAGATGCCGACCTGTCTCATCCCCATAACTCTGAAACCATCACAGGCTCTGAACACTCAGCCACCTGACCTCTGGGACTCCCAGGACCTCCTCCGTGACTGTGACTCATCTTGTAGGACTTGGTTTCCTAGCCGCCAGGCAGAACTAGCCCCTCCCTTCTTCGCGCACTTACAGTGTTTCCTATGAGTTCCGTTTATGGCCCTTCCCACACTGCATTCATCTAGTTGGGAGTTTGTGTTTCTCATCAGACTGTGCACTCTTTCGTATTCAGAGTGCCAACCCCCCATTAGTGCCTGATAGATATTTGCCAGAACACACAAAAAGCTATGTAGAAATTCATTCAATGTGCCTAGTATTTAGCAATTTTTTATTCCTGTATAAATGAAGAAGTGGGTTTGAAAGTTTGAGTCGTGGTCCAGTATCCCAGTCTTTTCCTAAAAGTATCTGCGCTAACTCAGAGCAGAGAACCCAGAGAACAGAGACCTGCCTGAATCAGTATCTATTTATTGAGCACCCTCCGTGTGTAAGGAGTTTAAGGTCGGACTCAGCAGATGAGACACACACACAAATACCTACCATGCAAAGTAGAAAGTGGTAAGTGCTACATATGAGAGAGGTACAGATAATTAGGAAGCATCTGACTGGTGAGGAGTGAAGGGGTACAGGAGGGACAGGATAGCATTTCATCAGGCCCTGGATATAGGATTTAGGAGGCAGAGATGCGGTTGCTGATTCTGCCATCTGCTGTGAGTCCTAACTCTAAATAGCTGGAAGTTTCTATGGAGCCAAGAGACTCCCTGTGAGATCATAATAGTATTTTGATTTCTGAGACACTATCCCAAAACAGAAGTTGTCAAAGCTTCCTGTTCCACTTTCTACTGCCAAAAAAAAATGTTTTTTTTACAGCATTCTTTCCAGATCAAGGAACATGAACTCGCCCAGTTATGCACCCTGTATAAGGGAGTCAGTTTTATTAGTTGAGGCAGCAGCCAGAGCAGAGGTGACAAATCTCTGCCCCCTTCTTGCTTTTCAGGTCCTTTCTCTTAGGCAGATTTCTTAGCTGGTGGTGAATGAGCACTAACATTATATCTACAATGCAACACAATCAAACCAATTTCTTAAAAATAGCTTCACTTTCTGAGATAACGAAGAAAAGATCATCTCAAATTTTCACATGAAACCTTTTTATTTTCTCCATTTTATAAATATAACCACACAGTGGATTACTACCATCTCATGACCCACATCTTTGTATATATATTTAAAAACAGGCTAAACTCTTTAATTGTATCTTTGAATCTCTTTTTTGTTTACTGTCTCTGGATTAAATGAGATCTCCCTGCTTACTAATCATGGCTATGACAGAAACCAGCATTCCAAATGAATATCCTTTTAAAAACTAGACTTCCTTGGACAGAATCACTATTTGATACTCCCATGAAGACAGATAGTTAGCACACCAAATTTTCAGACTCTACTGATTACTGAAGTAATATGTTTCAATAAATTCTATTGAATACTTAAGATCTTTGAATGGTGACATCCAAAGTGTGGGGCATAATTTATGACACTTAAAGTCATTACTTTAAGAGCTAAGAGTCTGAATTCCCACTATAAATTTGGATTTTCATGCATCCCATGTACCTAAGCCACTCAGCACAACAATGTATCACATGTTGAATTTTCCTTATCTAGTGGCATTACCTCTTACACTGAGTGAAGTTCTGGAGGCAAAAACTGCATGTAGTCATAAGGACTCTTGAAAATGTTCCTGGACCCAGGTTTGTGAACATTAGCTATCTTGTTTCTCTTTCCATTTCAGTTGTGGTCTCCCTCTGCTTAGAAGTAAGCCAGTGATGGCGAACCTTTTGAGCTCGGCGTGTCAGCATTTTGAAAAATCCTAACTTAACTCTGGTGCCGTGTCACATATAGAAATTTTTTGATATTTGCAACCATAGTAAAACAAGACTTATATTTTTGATATTTATTTTATATATTTAAATGCCATTTAACAAAGAAAAATCAACCAAAAAAATGAGTTTGCGTGTCACCTGACACGTGTGTCACCTCTGACACACGTGTCATAGGTTCGCCATCAGCTTACTGAAGTAAGCTGACCCTTGAATATCATGGGTTTGAAACTGTGCGGGTCAAATTACACATGGATTTTTTCATAAATCCATGTACTGTTTTTGATCTATAGTGGGAGTCCTAGGATGTGAAGAGCTTACCGCATGTATTGTTCTCTGCCATTTTACATAGGGGACTTGAGCATCTGTGGGTTTTTGTATCCACAGGGGGTCCTGGAACCAGTCCCCCTCAGGTACTGAGCAACAACTGTGTAGTTAAATTCTGGGGAAGTCAAGAGTTACATGTGGATTTTTTACTGTGTGGGGCATTGGCAACTGTAGTTTGGGTCCAAACCTACTGTGGATAAGAGATCCTCTAAGCAGGTAAATTAAAATTTTTTCCCCTTAAGTCCCTATGAGAATATCATGTGACTTCCCTGTATAATCTAAAGAAAAATACGTAAAACAATTTGAAAGAAATGATACAAATTAATCACAGAGGGAACATTTCTGATACAGGCTTTTTATATAAGGTACTAGAGGCCTGGTACATGAAATTTGTGCGGGGGGGGGGGGGGTAGGGGGAGCTCCCCCTCAGCCCAGCCTGCACCCTCTCCAATCCAGGACATCCCTCTCACAATCCCGGACCGCTGGCTCCTAATCGCTCACCTGCCTGCCTGCCTGGTCGCCCCTAACTGTTTCTGTGTGCCAGACTGATTGCCCCTCACTGCCTCTGTGTGCTGGCCTGATCACCCCTAACTGCCCCCCCCTGCTCGCCTGGTCGCCCCTAACTGCCCCCCCACTGCCAGCCAGGTTGCCCCCAACTTCCCCCTCCCTGCCAGCCTGGTTGCTCCTAACTGCCCACCCCCCACTGGCCTGGTCACCCCTCACTGCCCCCCCTGCCACCTAATCGCCCCCAACTACAACCCCCCCCCCCACCAGCCTGGTCACCCCTACTGCCCCCCACTGCTGGCCTGGTTGCCTCTTACTGCACCCCCCCCCCCCCCGCCAACCTGGTTGCCCCAAACTGCCCCCCTCTGCCGGCCTGGTTGCCCTTAACTGGCCCCCCCTGCCAGCCTGGTCACCCCCAACTGCCCCTCCTGCCGGCCTGGTCACCCCTTATGTCCCCCCACCCCCCACTGGCCTGGTTGCCCCACGCAGCCTGCTGTTCAGTCGTTTGGTCATCCCTAACTAACCCCCCTGCAGGCCTGGTCGCCCCATGCAGCCTGCTTGTTCAGTCGTTTGGTCATCCCTCACTAACCCCCCTGCCGGCCTGGTTGCTCCACGCAGCCTGCTTGTTCAGTCGTTTGGTCGTCCCTCACTAACCCCCCTGCCGGCCTGGTCATAGGCAGCCATCTTGTGAGGGCATGAGGGTTAATTTGCATATCACCTCGTTATTATATAGGATTATCAATACCAAATTTTAGTAAGATATGTAAAAAGCTATATGTGATCATAGGTTAAAAGAGTAAAAAGAAGTGTATGAATATTCAGAGTGGGCACTAGCCCCAGATTTTCAATTGTAAATTAATAAATTAGACACAATAGTTTGTGTCTCTATGTAAAAAACAGGTAGCCAGTTTCAGACCGGCTTACTATTTGCTACTTACTATATTCCAGGCCCTAGTAACACACATTCCATGCGTTTTCTAACTTAACTCTCAGCCTATGAAGTGGCTACAATTATTATCCCCAACTTTCAGGTGCAAAAACTAAAGTTTTGAGACATTAGGTTACTTATAAAAATTACTTAACTAATATGTAATGAGGTAAGGATTTGAACCTAGGCAGCCTAGGCTGGAACTTACACTAACAAGCATATACTGCCTTAATTCAATGTGTCAATTAATAAATTTTAAAACAGCTTGCCTGGTTGATTTGCTTTACTAGCTCCCAGTGAATTGCTTTATTTATTGTGCTAAAAAGAAATTAAGAAAACAGATTCTGAATTCAGAAGCCACTTCTGTTGAAAGCACCAATGCATTTTAAATTATTTAATAATTAGTGGCCCAGTGCACGAAATTCATGTACGGCGGGGAGGGGGGTCCCTCAGCCCAGCCTGCACCCTCTTGTGTAATTTAGGATTTGCTGGAAAATATTCATAGTTATTACAAAAATAGAAAAATGTTTTTAAAAAACATTTAAAAGTATTTAAAAAAAACTGATCTTAGTGTTTCACCGAAGCCAAAAAACTAGCCAAACAAGAAGCAACAACAATGGAACAAACCTGAGCCATGCACATCTGCCCTAAAAATCACAAACCAATATATCCAACTAAGTAGGAAAAAACAGGAACTGTAAAAAAGTCACAACTGTCTTGTCTGAATACCACTAGATTATTGGGTTGTACATGTGTCAAAAAATAATATTGTACTTAAATCTAAAATTTGGTTTGGGGTTTCTGCTTTTGTGTTGGTGTAATATAGGTTTCAATTTTGTTTAATGTGCTAATTAATATGGGTTACATAATCCTGCCCCCAGAGAGAAACATTTCTGGCCACTCATTTAAAAAACACACAATTTGTTCATGTATATTTGTTTAAATTTACTTAATAAATATTTATATTCATCCCTCTAAAGATACTTAGCTAGGACTGCTAAAGTTTAAAAAGAATCAGTATTTACTGGGTGCTTGAAATTTACCAAGTACTATTCAAAGAATTTTACATAGATTACTTCATTTAACTCTCCCAAGAGGCCAACTCTAAGAGGTCAGCACTATCACTACCCCCATTTTATGGAGTGAAAGCTGAGGAAGGCGAGGGTAGGTGTGCTTGCTCAGGGTCACACAGCCGAGCTTCTAGCCCAGGTAGCCTGATCTCAGAGCCTGCACACTTAACCATTAAGTTCTCCTACCCAGAAACTCCTAAGTAAAGAGAATACACAGTTGTAGTCTAACATTCCAGTTCCCCTTTGTGTAGCAATCATCCCGTGAACAGCTACTAAGTGTTGGGCATGTACAAGAAATGTGCTAGGACAGGTGCCTGAGTCTCACTCAGATAAGGGCTCCCTGCAGACCAGGGCTTGAGAACCAGCTCCACCCCCTGGGTGTGTGAACTTGTGCTTCAAGTCGTTTATGACACGGTGTCCTTATCTATAATAATCATGCCTCAGAGTAAGGAAGAAATGTGAGAAATTATTTAGCAAAGGATAGTAAACAAATATTACAAACCAGTATACAAAGTTCTAGAAGAAAGGGCTGTTGAAATTATACTGGGGCCTTTGGGGGTTGGGGGGTAGGGAGAGAGGGCAATAACAAGGAAAGAAGAGAAAATGGGAGTTAAATTGAGGGGAGGGTTCTAAATTAAAGCCAAGTCCTAAAGCCAAAGTTTCATATGTTTATTTTATTTTATTTTTTTAAAATATATTTTACTGATTTTTTACAGGGAGGAAGGGAGAGAGAGAGTTAGAAACATCGATGAGAGAGAAAAATGATCAGCTACCTCCTGCACATCTCCTACTGGGGATGTGCCCTCAAACAAGGTACATGCCCTTGACTGGAATCGAACCTGGGACCTTTCAGTCTGCAGGCCGATGCTCTATCCACTGAGCCAAACCAGTTTCGGCCATATGTTTATTTTATACTAGAAACCCGGTGCATGAAAATTTATGCACTGGAGGGGGCGGTCCCTCAGCCCAGCCTGCCCCCTCTCACAGTCCAGGAGCCCTCAGGGGTGGGAGGTGACCCAGCGATCAGGGGAAGGCGACGCCCCATCACACCTCTGCTGCTGCCACTGCCGGCAGCACAAGCCTCAGCCAGCCCTGGTTACCTGAGCCTCAGGCGGCCCTGGGTGGCTGGGCAGCCGACATCTGAGGCTTGCCTGCACCTTGGGCTGGCCCTGGGCAAGTTGGGGGCTGAGGGGACTGGGAGTCTCCAGAGGCAGGTACGCGGAGTGGCCAGGCCGCCTGGGGTCGGGCCCGGCCTTGCTGCATGCCTGCTGCCCTGGCAGGGCTGAGGGAACTGGGCACCACCATCTTATGGCTGTGGGCGCTGCCATCTTTGAGGGTGTTGCAGTCAATTAGCATATTCCCTCCTTATTGGCTGTGAGCGCTGCCATTTTGCGACAGCGTGAGGGTCAATTAGCATATTCACTCTTTATTAGATAGGATATTATGCTTAATGCAAATGCAGATGTTTCATCACCTGTAGACTAAGTAACATTTACTAAGTACCTTTTATATGCAAGGCACAGCAATAGGATTTTCCCACATACTCTATCATTTAGTGTTTCCAAGACTGAGGCATTGACACTGCAGTTGGCTGTGATTAGAGCTCACCGTTTTTTCTACCTTTGAACACAGATAATCATTATCAGTGTTCTACCTGCAACCATCTATGGCCCCACATGTGTGCTTAGGTTTGTGTTTGTGTATAGAGATACAAATTTGTATTTTGGTGACTCTAAAAGTCACAGCATAAAAAAGATAACTTAATGCACTGTGAATTTTTAAAAATGTACAGTATTTTTTACACTTAAAAAGGTAATAAAGCATAGGTTTTATGTGTCGTATTTCATTGCTTCTAACTCTAATTTTTCTCCTGTGCTCCAAACTTGTACTTCCCATCCAGAGTTGAAGGCTGCTTCTGCTTTCTTTTCCTATCTCAGTTAAAGAAGTCAGGAACATCTAGTCAGCAACCCAGTTTTCCAAGATAGAAACTGGGGGTTACTTCCTACTGAGTTACCAAGTTGTGTACCTCCTAAATGTCCCTCATGTTTTCTCTTCAGGCTCACTGCTTGTGTACTAACCCTCCCAATCTTGCCTGGCTGACTGTAATTATCTGCCTCTGGTCTCTTTGTGTCTAGTATCTTCTCTCCATCCACAACGTTGTTCCACTTTCCATTCTAAAACACAGGTATGATTATTTCTCTACTTGAAACTTGCAATAGTCCTCTAGTGCCCATAAGAGTAAGACCAAGGGCATTGGCAAGACATTATATGTCCTTCACTATCTGGCCCTGCCCTACTTTTATATCATTATCTGCTACCGCTTGCCCAATCCTACAACTTTGGATCTACTTCTCCCAATGCTGGGTACTTTTCAGAGTCCATCTTCAGATTCACACTTCCCACCCACTTATATATATATCTAATTATATTTTCTCCAATCTGTTTTATAGGAAGATTCCTTTAAGATTATTATAGATTTTGTTTTTTCCTCTGGACTTCCACCAAATTTTAAAAGGTTCATGGCTAAGAAATAATAAGACTAAAAGGCACTAAGTTTGGATGCCTTAGCATTGATGGTCCCAACACCAAAGGGAGTCAATCTCCTCCACCAGGGACTTCGAAGTACAGCCCATCCCCATGAATGCCATTGAGCGCTACCTGTGGACAGAATTTCTTTATCCACCAATGGGACTCACTGCACAGGTGCAGTGCATTTCTGTTGAACAATGGCTTATCAGCTGGATAATGTATTCCATACTATATAATAAAAAGCTAATATGCCAATTGACCAAATGGCAGAATGACCGTTCGCTATGCCATGCACTGACCACCAGGGGGCAGACGCTTAATGCAGGAGCTGCCCCCTGGTGGTCAGTGTGCTCCCACAGGGGGAGCGCCGCTCAGCCAGAAGCTGGGCTCACAGCTGGCCAGTGCACTGGTGGTGGCGGGAGCCCCTCCCGCCTCCGAGGCAGTGCTAAGGACCCCTCGGGGGATGTCTGCCTGCTGGCTTAGGTGGGGAGTGGGCCTAAGCCGGCCGTCAGACACCTCCTGAGGGGTCCTGAATTGCGAGAGGGCACAGGCCAGGCTGAGGGCCCCTGCCCCCCCTCCGCCAATGCACAAATGTTGTGCACTGGGACTCTAAAATATACATATATTTTATATATATTTATATATTAAAATATATAAATATAATATCCTATATAATAAAAGCCTAATATGCTAAGTGTCTGGTCGTCCGATGACCTCTTGACTGTTCAACCAATCAAAGTGTAATATGCTAATGATTTGCTAAGGCCACTCAACCGCTCACTGTGACGTGCACTGACCACTAGAGGGGCAGAGAGTTGACCAGTCGCTCTAATGTGCACTGACCACCAGGGGGCAGACACTCTGACCAGTAGGTTAGCTTGCTGCTGGAATCCAGCTGACTGGGACTGAGCAAGATGGGCCGGACATGCCCTGAAGCCCTCCCTTGGTCCCTCCCCAGCTGGCCAACCTCCCACAACCTTCCCTGGCCCCGATCATGCACTGGTGGGGTCCCTCGGCATGGCCTGCACCCTCTCGCAATCCGGAACCCCTCAGGGGAAGTCAGAGAGCCACTCCCCTCGGGAGGGTGCAAGACACAGGGCTCGTGGCTGGTGAGTGTTGCTGCAGTGGTGCGAACCTCTCCTGATCGGGACTGATTGGGCGTGAGCTTGTGGCAGGTGCAGTAGGGCCGAGATGAGTGGGAGCGGCAGGTAGGAGCTGTAGGCGGCGTTGGACTGTGGGTTTTGGCCCGATCCCCACAGGCCACCCTGAGGGACCCCACCTGCGCACAAATTCATGCACTGGGCCTCTAGTGTATATATAATTTTGCTTTTCTTTATAAGTATGTTATTCTTTCATCAAGTTAATAAACACCTAAGTTTTCATGGACAATTCTAAATGTGCATTATTCAATTTAATTTCTCTTGTTAGCAAAAAAAAAATCTACACTAATAAAAGAGGAAAATGGTAATTGGCGTACGGCAATACCTTTTTCATTGGCTAATCAGGGCTATATGCAAATTAACTGCCAACTAAGATTGGCAGTTAACTGCCAACAAGATGGCGGCTAATTTGCATATGTAGGCACAATGCAGGGAGGCGAAAGGGAAAGCAGGAAGAAGCCCCCTGCCACTGACAGTGATCAGAAACCCAGGGGGGAGCTAAGAGCTGGGGGGCAGGGCAAAGGTGGCCCTGGGGCTGCCTTTGCCCTGCCCCCCAGCCATGATCGGAGAATCAGGCGCCTTTGCCGCCCTGGCCAGTGATAGCAGGAAGTAGGGGTGGAGCCAGCGATGGGAGCTGGGCACAGTCGAAACTGGCAGTCCCAGGAGCTAGGGGTCCCTTGCCTGGGCGTAAAGCGAAGCCCACGATCGCGGCGCCCCCCGCTGCCACTGCAGGTCCCCGCTGCCCGGGCCGGAAGCCTAGGCCAGAGGCGTTAGGCCTGGGCAGGGGCGGAGCCTGCAACCGCGGGGAGCTGGGGGTCCCCTGCCCAGGCCTGACACCTCTGCCGGAGGCCTCAGGCCTGGTCATGGGGCCGATCCGGTGATTGGTGATCGGAGGGTGATGTGGGTCAACTCCTCTGGCTGAGGCCTCAGGCCTGGTCAAGGGGCCGATCCGGTGATTGGTGATTGGAGGGTGATGAGGGTCAACTCCTCTGGCCGAGGCATCAGGCCTGGGTCGGGGGCGGAGCCGGGGATTGGGGGGATATGATGGTCCCCTTGCCCAGGCCTGAAGCCTGGGTCAGAGGCGTCAGGCTTGGGCGGGGGGTGGAGCAAGCGATCAGAGGGAGATGGGGGTCCCCTGCCCAGGCATGATTCCTGGGCCAGAGGCCTCAGGCCTGGGCGGGGGCCAGAGCCAGTGATCGGGGGGAGATGGGGGTCCCCTGTCCAAGCCTGACACCTCTGGCCAAGGCATCCGGCCTGGGCAAGGAGCCGATCAAGCGATCGGAGGGTGATGGGGGTCAACGCCTGAGGGCTCCCAGTATGTGAGAGGGGGCAGGCTGGGCTGAGGGACACTCTCCCCCCCCCCCCCCCAGTGCACGAATTTCGTGCACCGGGCCCCTAGTTATAAATAAAAAGCAAATTATATTTATTTGGCATGTAAATAAAATTATAATACTGATAAAGATAAAAACTCGATTTCACTAATGTACATAAGGCCTTTATCAGCTAGTCCTCAATTTATCTCTGAAGTACATTTGCAGCATAAAAATTAAAAAAGAAGAAGGTTCAGTTATTAGCATTAGGGGATGATTTATTTATTTATTTATTTATTTATTTATTTATTTATTTATTTTTCATCCCCTCCCCACTCAGGGCACTGCCCAGCCCTTATTTTATTTTTTTTTAAAATATATTTTTATTGATTTCAGAGAGGAAGGGAGAGGGGGAGAAAGATAGAAACATCAGTGATGAGAGGGAATCATTGGTCACGGCCTCCTGCACACTCCTCACTGGGGATTGAGCCCGTAACCTGAGCATGTGTGCTGACTAGAGAGTGAACCGTGACCTCCTAGTTCATAGGTAGATGCTCTACCAGTCTAGGGGATGATTTATACAAGTTAAATGATTGCTCTTGATACATCAAAGCCTATCAGAAAAGAATGCTAAAAAATAAAGGTATTAAAACTTCTTATGACTGAATATATTTTGTGTTATGGAATAATGTACCTCTGTTTCCAAATATGTGATCCACATGGGTTTGGATCAGAGCTTTAGTTTCAAAACAATATGCTCTAATCAAAGGAGCTGACTGGTCCAGAGTAAAACATTATCATCATTAATGACATTTTAAAATTAAGTTTTAGTCTAGAAAAACTTCTTAACAATTAATTATAGCATGTGTTCATGAATAAAAAACTAAAACAAAAAACCTTCGACACTGAGGACAGAATAAAAGTTTGAATGATTTTCTACTCTAAAGCAGTCACAAGGTGATTTTTGTTGCCCCCCTTTGTTAAGACCCAACATGGATACATGCTGGCAAATGGTCTCCCTGTGCAATGTGAAAGAGAACACTTTTTAAAAACAGCAGTTTACTTCTTACTTAAAAGGTAGGACCAAACTCCAATCCCATACAGGCCTGTGGGAGTTCTCAGCAGGACTCTCATCCTATGCAATCTGATAATAATAGATCACTCACTCTTGTTTATTTTAAGAACTCTCCCAACAAGTTGGGGTTGGAAACACCAATGTTCTTAGATATTATGAAGAGGGTATGTAATTGCACATTTAGCACACTATTAACAAAATTAGTTTATGGTCATTGAATATAAAATGGTAAGTCAGATATCTCAGATGTCATCCAACATTTTGGACTTGCAACAATATGCTGACTATGTTATTAAAATAGAAAACCTTTGCAGAGCATTAACCTATCATTACACAGAGTAAATGGCATGGCACTGCAGCCTAATTAGCAGTGTAGCTTGCATCTATAAAATAGAATTAGCACTACTGCTCCTTTTTTATTGTTAGTTTGTGTTTCTAGAAAGGTGTGACCTTATCTGTAAGGTTTGGTTCATTTATGCCATCTGCAAAGGATTTAATTATGTTCTTTTAGCTCTACACTGAGGAAATTGAAAATGGCCGCTTCAAAAAAATGTTAAAGAAATTAGTGAGTAGATTACTCCCTCACCCTTCTTTCAGAGATAAAGAATGAAAACATGTTTAAATAAATAAGGCATAAGATTTTCTGAAGAGAAAATTCTAGGCAAGGAAATTATTCATCATCTTCCTTTCCTCTTTCCCACGTGTGTTCTGCAAGATTTTCCAGTTTGCCTGGGCAGCATGAGTTAAGGGAAAAGCGTAGTATTTGAAAAAATTCCTAACAGTTTTATCACATTAGTGTCAGCAGCCAGAAAACATCAACTTACATCGGAGGAAGGTGATTCGAGAACAATGCCAAATCCTAGGACGTGGTTCTCCCCCGTGGAAGTGCGCTCAGCTGCCTGGAGGGCCGACTGCTCTGAGGCCACACCTGTCTTCTTCTGGGTCTCTAACGCACTGGGCTTCTGCTTCACAGTAAGAGGTTCAACAGTCTTTGGGGGCACTTTTTTCTTTTTATTTCTCTTGCGTGAGACAGCAGTTCGCTGGGAGCATATAAGGGAAATTGGGGGTTGTTGTCTGTTTGGGGTTCCAACTGTGAACAATAAACAAAAATATGGTACAGGCACTTGTGTCCAACTTAGGCAAATGTCTCACCTGTCTATCTGCATGCTCCACTGGCTGAGACTGCAATGGGCTCACCCAAGGATGAAGCACACCACATAAAGCACGCGGGACCTGGATTTACCAAATAACGGCTCTGGAGCACCTTAAAGTTCTACAGGCAGAAAACACCCCAGAGAGAACTCTGCTGCAGATGCTGGCGAATAATCAGATCGTACTGCTACAGGAGGAAACATCTGAGCATGATTTTACAAATCGCATGGCACTGTTATGTAAATGAGAACTCCAGAACTTAAACTGAGGTGTAGATATCCCTATTTTCTGGGAAGGCAGTCTCAGGAATATTCAATTGTCATTTGGGGTTAAACTGATCAGTTGCTAGCACTAAAATGGACAAAGACTGGACAAGGATGAACACTTGGGTAAGTCTGAGCAAATGAATAGTCTGGAATGACCAGTATGCCTGTACCAGTAAGCATGTGGGCAAAGCCTGCTAGTCACTTGTCAGGTCCTGTAACCCCTTCCTCACAGACATCAACTATCTCCACAGCACTACACTGCAGGCTCAGACCTGGCCACTTCTCCACACCTCAGTTTCATGTGGCTGAGAAATAGAAATAACAGAGTCCTACACGCGTCAAGCAAATGAGTAAAATCCAGAAATAGTTTGCGTTCCAAAGACAAAAAGCACTGAACAGGAACTAAGTACTAATACGGAAAATATACTTAAAGAAACAAGGACGGTAATTATAGTTTTTACAGGTGCACTTTGAGAAGTAATGTTTGTTAACCATTTAAAAATACTCTCATGGAAAATTTAAAAAAAATATGAAATTTTCATGTATTAATATGGCTTACTAAATGTGATCATAGAATATGCCTGCCTTTTTGTAGAAATACACCTATAAATATGTCAAATGAAAACTGAAGATCTTTAAATGCAAATAAATCTGGAATATTTCCTATCAGCTTGCAAATAAACAATATTTACACTTTAAATTTGATATTTTCATTTCCAGCCTATAAAGAAATTTTTAACTGTTGGAAACAAACTACGGACACCGCATATAAACTGAAAAGTTTTTAATCACCCATGCAGTAATTCAATGAGCTTATGGTTTCTCGACCTGGAGCTTGAAAAAAATCTCAGTGCCTCAGCCTTTCCCCAGAATAACTGAATCAAAATTCCCAAGCACTGAGATTTTTCTAGAGTTCCTCAAGTAATTCTAATGTGCAAGCCAGAGTGGAGAACTTTTCTCTCTTCTCTCTGAATTTTCCCCAAAGTCAAGTGGACTATTAAAGCAATTATCAAGATTGTCTAGAACATACGCCTCTCCAAGACTCACTATTCTAAATTAAAGGTGAACGTATTTTTGGTTTCAACATAGGGACTATCAGTTTTCTTCTCCTTTTGCAAGTCTAGACATAGCCAAAGTTTCTTGCATCCAGATTTTATTGCTTGATCCTACTACCTTAAAGCAAAGGTAAAACTTTCTAAATACCTGTCTTGAAGGAAATAAATTCTAGCCACACAGCATACATTTTTTGTTGTTGTTGATTTTTTTTTGTTAATCCTCACCTGAGGATATTCTTTGCATTGATTTTTACAGAGTGGAAGGAAGGGAGAGGGAGAGGAAGAGAGAGAGGGAGAAGAGCGAGAAACATCAATGACAAAGAGACACACTGGCTGCCTCCACATGTGCCCTAACCGGGGCCAGGGATCAAATCTGCAATCCAGGTACGTCCCCTTGACCAGGAATCAAACCCGTAACCCTTAGGTGCACGGGCCAATGCTCAACCACTGGGCCACACCAGGCAGGGTGCTCACCTTACTTTTATGCAATCTTGGGTGACTGAAATGTCTTAAGTAGTAAGCTTTTCAATATCAAAACCACATCATTAAATATTAAAATTTTACTAGAATTCACTTAAAGGCACCACATACAATTTCTGAACCATAACCTTCATAAATACCTTTACAATGAAAGGAGGGGAATGCTAGTCACACATGACTGTACTATTTCCTGCTTTCGGCCAAGGCCAAGAAGCTGTTTTCCCTGACAAGAGGAAAAGTTTAATAAAATGATCGATTATTTTCGGTACATGTCACAAAAAAGTTCTGTTTCTCCCCTAATTGTGAAGATTAGAAAACAGAGCCGCGATCATCAAGATCTAGACTTCTATAAAATACTCTGTGGTCTTTATTACAACACTAACAAATTGCTTACACTCGTGCCATGCCTTACAGAATTCATTTACTATCTCATTCTCCGTTGAAAACAACCCTGAGAGTGAGAGGTTAGTACTCCGGAGACAGGAGAGAAATCTGAGGCTCAGAGAAGTCACACAGGAGTAAGGGGAGAAACTGAACTCTCATCCCAAACTGCAAATGCACTGCTCTTCTATTCTTCAGCCTAAGAGGAGTGAGGACAAAAAAGGCGTCATGTAAATGAAGAAGACAAATCGTGCCTGAGCTCCTATGTCCTGAATGTCAGGGAGAAAAGCCACCAGCAGGGCCCATGCTTCCCTAAGGCTTCTTCCACACCTACCGGACCGTGTGGCTTCCACACTGTCATGCCAAGCGCCAAAGGGACTCGTGCAGGAGTGGAGGCCAAGATGCAGGCAGCCAAACAAACTGAGCACCTCAAGGGGCCAGATAAGGCAGCTCATTTTCTTTCCTGATCGGAACCTCTTTGTCTGTTCACATTCGGACAATAAGCTGAAGAACTCTGCCCACCTTCATGTATAATTGTTTCAAAATATAATGAACCAACATGTGAGGTGCTAGGAGATCAGGGGGTGAGCTATACAGAGCACATGTACATAGGTAAAGGATTAGTATTATTAGCAATACAAATTTTGTTAGATGTTCTAAAAGGAAAATAGGTTGGCGGAAAAGCTGAGAAAATGGATACCTAAAAAAATAATAGCAAGACAGCAGAGGGAAGAACTGAACAATAAAAGCACAATGAAAAACATCCCAACTGAAGATGTCAGACATGCATTAAGAATCAGGGGACTTGATCTGATGTGTAATCATTGTACCTGCTTGAACTTGCATTAATTTCCGCATGGTCTTGAGTTCTTGGAGAATGGCCTGCAATGTTGACTGGCAGTTACAAGTGCAGCAGTTTGATCCAAATGATGAATTTACCACTGGAAGTTCTCCTAAGCACGAAAGAAAAGAATTACATACTCCAAACAATACCGAAATTATAAAGAGAGGGGGAAAAGGTATCTTGACAGGACTTTGAAGCCTGTGCAATTATGAGACTGCGCCTAAGAAAAACGTACCCAATAATTTTCACAACTTAAATTTGGGGGTCTGACTTTATCTAATTATCCAGGCTTCTCTGTATTATAAGGTTCCTGCTGTTTCACGGGTGGTGGAGCCGCAGGAACGTCCGCATACAATGCGCTGTCACAGCAGGCCTCCCTCTAGTCACACCAGTTCATCTCAGATAACAATAGCTTAAAACTTCACTAGAAACATGCTCATGCTATTCTGCACAAAAATCTAGCTCTGAGAACCGCCTTACAAAAACCTGGTAGCTACATGTGTTATAAAGGTTCCGGTTAAGAATTAAATGTGTCTAACTATTAAAAAATAGTCTTAGTATTGAGCATGCTATTTCAAAAATTAAAAACTGTCAACACATTAAAACTTTTAGACACTCTGAGTGTGGTGGGTGGGGTGGGGTGGGGAAGAGTGGGGGAGTAGAGTATGGAAGGACATTTGAACTTGTACTGGCTTTTCTCCACCTTAATAAAGGCAATGATCCTATATATTTTTTCCATTCCCATTCCTTAGATTTCCCTCATTTTAGACTATTTTAACTGTTTAAATCTAATACATTTTCCTTAAAATATCAATCCTATTCTGTTTCCCTTAGAAGTAAAGAAATTATTTTTATTCACCTTAGAATAAAATGGAACATTTGGAAAATCACTGTTTCAGTGGCGTTCCCTCTGCATCAGTATCCAACCACTACCATAGAATGGACTGTATAATACACTACTATCAGTTCGGTTTTTTTCATGGGTGGAAGAGGTAAGCTCTAAGGTAGGTTTTGGTCAGTTATATCTTTTATTATACATTGTATGTAATTTAAATGTGGATACAAAAGAAAAATTCACTACAGCAAAACCATGAAATACCTAAAGATAACTTAATGTTTGGAATAGCACAATTATTTACATTCAAAGTTATAGCAAACTGAGATTTGCACCTTGAAATTGCAAATAATTTTAATGACATACCAGTCACAGTTATATATAATAATATGAATATAAACATAAAAGCTCTATTTTCAAATGAATATGAGGGAATTTCTGTTTGTAGCTTTTCACATAATATTTTCCAAAGTAAATGCACTTCCTTGTTGTATACGGGAAACCAAACTCTGTGAGCCCAAAACGTACTGATGTGAGATGTACTAACTCTATTCACACCTAAGGGCATCTTATTTCTCTTCTCTTTTCTTCCATGGCTGAAGAATCAGGAGGGCCTTGTAGAATATGCCTAGTCACTATTTTAAGTACTGTCTTTATCCTTTTTAGAGGACAAACCAACTCTTTTCAGTGTGTTATAAATCATTTTCTAATTTGAAAGAGAACTGCCTTTTTATTTTTATGGAGGAGTCTTTCAAGAGTCATCTCTCTCCAACCTGGAAGCATGCCAGCCTGTGAATCTGACACTGACTTATGTAATATTGAGGGAAACAGAAGACACCGGTACATCTCGTGGGGTCCCCTGCTATCTCATCAGCAGTGTCTCAGGATGGCTTTTCATGCATCTGAACTGGTTACTGGGAATTGTGTTTAAAAAACAACAATCAAAACAGTTCTCTTCATCTTGAAGATAATAGATTTAAAAAATCCTTTACTTTCAAGGAAAGGAAAAATGCATTACTTTTCCTTGTTTTCTTTGTGTGAACTGAACTAGAGAACAGCACATCTATACATAATTTATAGAACAAGTTACATCCAATATCAATGGTAAAAATGAACATGACTGAAAAAAATCATCCATTTTTACCTTACGCTTTGAAACACTACCATTAATTTTTTTCTAAACAATTAGATATTTATATTAAGAAAATGTTACTTTAAAGGGCTGCATTTCAACTCTAATGAAACAAGTTATGAACTATGAATCATTTGGTTCAGTAGCTGGAATGTGAAGTTAAAATGAAGGTACTAGGGTGCTATGTTATCAGTCCTCCCTTTAGCTATGATTCCTCTGAAGAAAAGTGACAATGTCAGCAAGAGGATATATGAGTAGTACACCATATGACCAGGAAGCTTCTTTTAATGACAAAAGGGGGCTCTTTCTACCCTAATGTTCAGTCTTTTGTGACAATATTGATCCATCAACGATGGGCTAAAATCTCTACTAAGAAATCACCACTTCTACTACAGAACCCCCAGTCTTCCCTGCTTCTCAATTCTGGTATTCTATGGTCTGCAACTTTTCCACTATGTTTTCCCTGTCTTTTGAAATAACTGAGCTAAGACAGCTGATTTAGGGAGGGCTTAATGTACAGCAGGTCATCAAAGAATGTCATCCTACATAACAAAGCCTAATATGCTAAGTGTCCAGTCATCCGGTCATCCATTCAACCAATCAAAGCGTAATATGCTAATGATATGCTAAGGCCACTCAACCGCTCACCATGATGTGCACTGACCGCTAGGGGGCAGACAGTTGACAGGTCGACCAGTTGCTATGAGGTGCACTGACCACCCGGGGGCAGATGCTCCAACCGATTGGTAAGCTTGCTGCTGGGGTACAGCCAATTGGGACTGAGCAAGACGGGCCAGACGGGCCCTGGAGCCCTCATGTGGTCCCTCCCTGGTTGGCCAAGATCCCCCGTCCCTCCCCGGCCCTGATTGTGGGTGGGTGAGTGGGAGCTAATCAGCCAAAGACCATCTATATAATAAAAAGCTAATATGCAAACTGACCAAACAGCAGAACGACTGGTCACTATGATGCGCACTAACCACCAGGGAGCAGACGCTCAACACAGGAGCCACCCCCTGGTGGTCAGTGCACTCCCATAGGGAGAGCGCCGGTCAGCCAGAAGCCTAGCTCATGGCTGGCGAGTGCAGCAGTGGTGGTGGGAGCCTCTCCCACCTCTGCAGCAGCGCTAAAGATGTCTGACTGCCGGCATAGACCCCCTGCCCTGAGTGCATGAATTTTGTGCACCAGGCCTCTAGTTTTCTTATAATGTTGATGAGAAAGAAATCGATTCCAGGTCTGGGCCACTATCTGTGTGGAGTTGGCATATTCTCCCGGTATCTGCGTGGGTTTCTCCAGGAACTTGTTTCCACCCACATGTCAAAGATGTGTACCTGAAGTTCACTGGCGTGTCTACATTGTCCTAGTCTGAGTGAGAGTGGGCTGTGTGAGGCCCTAGGATTAACGGTATCCTTAATCCTTGCTTTGTGCCCTGAGCTGCCGGGAAGGGCTCTGGCCACCGGTGACCCTGAACTGTAGTCAGGGGGTTGGCAAAGAATCCTCTTACTTGTTTTTAATAATCTTTCTTAAATGCATGGAATAGCTCACATTTACTTCAATGTTTAAAATTAGGGTCTTTATTTACAAGTTTGGTGGTGCTTTTGTGATAAGAAATAGGTCGTAGGAATTTAACTCTTGTTTACATTAGTCTATGGTAAAATTGATTTCATTTCTTATGCTTAAAAGGTGCAGTTGCCAAGAACCTACTGAAAACCTTAAGTGAACATTTAGGAATAAAACAACATTCAGACAACCCCCATAAGGACACTCTGAATGTCTAACAGCAATACCTACCATTGGAACTCCCCGCAGTGTGGGGCTGACTCTGGAGGGTTCTCGAGCGAGGGCCAGGCTGCCCTGAGAACTGACTCTGGGCTGGGAACTCACTCCAAGCACCCCGAGAAGAAGGGGGGAGGCTCTGTGGGGCCTCAGCAGAGGAGTTCAAACGCTGAGGCCAGACGGAGTCCAAATCCTGGGGTTCTTCTTTTAACTTCTCTCCTTCCTTGCCAACACGCTGATAGATCCTCCCAGTGCTGTCATTCAGTAATCTTCTCATTCCTGTAATTTGCTTTTTAATTTCCATGCTTTCACTTCCTAATGGGAACAGGGCACAAGAGAGCACTGTAAATTAGCAAAAGAAAAAATAGTGCACTATCAAAAATGCCACCACCCCTTCTCTGGAAATGGCAAAGATTCCTGCTTCCAGATACAAGCTTCTAGATACTAAGTAATCCAGAAAAATTAAAGGCAAGGAAATTGGCTATGGCCTGAAGAAACCAATTATATTCCTGGTGCGTCTCAGTTTAATCTCTTTCTGGACAAATTTTCTTATGGTAAAAGATTTCTTGAGTGCGTTTCATCTGGGGCACACTTTAAATTCCTTCTTGGGAGTGTTTTCTGGGTGACGGCATCATAAGAAAGCAGCTGAGGCAGAAGATGGGGGGATGGGACTACAAGCCTGAAATCCCCTGCTTGGAGCTGCTGCAGCCATCCACTAACCTGGCGGCAGTTAGGTGCAGACACCAGGGAGAATGTGTGGCACTGGTTGAGATGCAGAGCTTTTTGGGCAGCAGTGCCAGTAGGACACGGTCGGTGGAGACATCACCCTCAGAGGTGACAGTGCAGCAGCAGAGAGACATCGAGGCACAGGAGGAGGCTTTGTCTTTCTCAGCCCAACTCACAGGGAGATGCCCCTAGAACTGGGACTCAGCCCAGTGATGTCCAGAGGTTTAAGGAAACTTTTATGTACTGTTTGGAAAGAAGTATCTTCCTTTTTTAAAATGGCAATAAGTATATAAATTCTACTTTTAATGTCTAACATGGGTGAACACAGACATTACATAGATTTCCAAACTTACAGTATTATTATGTGCTGCCATATGCTTGAGAGGAGAAATATTTTAATTTGTAATAGAACCATTTTTGTATCAAACACCTATAAAGATCACAGTATAGAAACAGTAAATCATATTCTAGATTTTATGAGAACGACCAAGCACGATTTAAATGACGCAGCCAGCAGAATTTACAACCTCTTCAAGATGTCTAGAACAGGGTGTGTCTGGAGGAGCTCCCGGAGGAATTCTGGAAGATAAATCTACAGGCGAATGTGGTCGTTAGTTCCAACACCCAAACACATACTTTCCTGGCTAGCTAGCAGCATGGTTTGGGCAAGAAGCAGCTTCTTTCCTGCAGGGGTCTTGTCCTCGATCTTCTAGATCAGGGACATTGTGCACCCACCAAAGGCTGCAGCACACTGGTCTTCGCTGGCACTGCCTGGTGGCTGCCACTCCCCTCCCACCTGGTTCCCTGGCAAGAGCTGCATGGCGAGGCCACTCTCTCCCTGGCTGAGTCAGTGCCGGCTTGCTTCTCCAGAGGAGCCCTGCGCATCCCAGCACAAGGGATATCCATCTCTGTTCTGGAGATCGAATGCTATGATAAAGCACTGCTGGAGGGGGAGGGGGAGTCCGGAGGAATATGGAACTTTTTAAGAGCACATCTGCTTTGTCAGGACCTTAGTCTCCTAGTTCCAGAAGTTATACCTCTGAAAATCACAAGACTGAAATACAATGTGAGTTTTGCATACTCTGTGGAAGACCAGATTCCTGATGTGGGTTGAGTGGAGGAAAGAAGGGAAAAGTGACCCTGACTGGTTTGGCTCAGTGGACAGAGCGTCGGCCTGCGGACTGAAGGGTCCCAGGTTCGATTCTGGTCAGGGGCATGTACCTTGGTTGCGGGCACATCCCCAGTAGGAGGTATGCAAGGGGCAGCTGATCGATGTTTCTCTCTCATCGATGTTTCCAGCTCTCTATTCCTCTCCCTTCCTCTCTGTAATAAATTCAATAAATATATTGCAAAAAAGAAAAGAAAGAAGGGAAAAGTGGAAAGGGAGATTCTGGTTGTGGGCTGCCCCTGTAACGTTTAAAAACATTTCTTCCGAAGTAAAAACAAAAAACAAACAACAAATCGGGACCTGGGGCACCACGGAGGAAGAGAGTGCTGTGAAGGACAGACGCGGCCAAGGCCTCCCCGATGGACTTCACTCCGCAGAGAGCCACAGTCTATCTGACTGCGAAGACCTTTTAAAGGGCAGAAACTAGAAAAATGCAGATGCCAATGAGAGGAAAGTGAAGAGACTGTGGAGAAGGTGGAAGAAGGGCTTACTGGGGGACAGCTTCTTAGAGGAGACAGGCTGGGTGTCCCTACAGGACAACTGGATGTGTATGAATGATCTCTGGGGTAACTGAATTGTCCTACCTTTAGCCAAAGAAGCAGGGAGCAACCCTGAAAATACCACCTGTGGGGACAGGTCCAGGACCCTGAGTATACATGGGCTCTGGCAGTGTCTCCTTGCATATTTGGGACAGAAAGAACAGAGGGTCAGAAAGGAGACCTGAAGGTTGTAGGCAGGGATGACCAAAAAAGCTGAGTCCACCCACATAAACTGACCGCAGGTGAGCGAGCCGGCAGAAGCTCAGCCCCCAGATGCTGGGTGGGGCCTGGGCAGGTCTGGTCGGTAATACTGGATGGAGCCCAAGTTGTGTGTTTGTTTTCCAATTGAGGGAGCCCAAGTTCTTTGATTTTTAAAAAATGGTGCAAGGTGTGTAAGAGATTGATATTTGAAGCATTAGCCGCCCTCTACTGTCTTTCCAGTTCTAATTAGCCAATAGATCATCCAGGGATAAACACCAGGGAGAGGAAGCTGTTAGGGGCCATGGGCTATCCAAAGAAGTGCGATTCCATACAGAAATCTATTCACTTCCCTGATTTCTTTCCAAACCTCGCTATGTCTTTGCTTACACTCAACTCTAAGAGGAGGAATCTTTCTAGAAAAACAAACAAAAAGAAATCTCACTAAACTGGATCCATGCTATGTGGCTCTCTTTCTAGGTAAAACAACCTTGACTGAAATCCTGTTGAGAGTTTAGTAACTGTGCTCCTTGGCCAAGATCTAAAAAAGATTGCAGCCCTAGCTGGTTTGGCTCAGTAGATAGAGCGTCAGCCTGCGGACTCAAGGGTCCCAGGTTCGATTCTGGTCAGGGGCAATGTACCTTGGTTGCGGGCACATCCCGGGTAGCGGGTGTGCAGGAGGCAGCTGATCGGTGTTTCTCTCTCATTGATGTTTCTAACTCTCTGTCCCACTCCCTTCCTCTCTGTAAAAACTCAATAAAATATATATTTTTTAAAAAAAGATTGTAGGCTGAATTCTACCCTTCCCTAAATTTCAAGACTCTACCAGATCACTTTCCTTCACACAAAGAATTTATTAACCCCTAGAGTGTCGGGGAGCGTGATCGCGCTCCTCCTGTCTTTAGCCAAGAGTGCCGGGAGCGGTATCGCACTCCTCCTGCAGTGTCACTATTAGATGCTAGTCGTTCACTCTTTATTGACAGATGGCACCTAAGTGCAGATTACTTATGATGCTGAATGTCTGTAGTTCTAAAACTGAGCACTGGCATTTATCTGCCTAACTTTTTACAGGTACTACGATTTTATGAAGTTTACTCAGATTTTGTAGCCCTAAAGCTTCGAAATGGTGTCCAGTTCTAAGGTGCTTTTATTAGTGATGGTGATATTGCTAAATATGTCAATTCTTGCTGTGAAGATGACGATTTTGTGGAAGATATTGGAGAAGGGTGTCCCTCTATTTTAACATTATATGTTTTGTTCAAATTTTTTTCCTACTAGTATTTTATAATACAATCAGCAAACAATATATGTCAAAGATGAAAACAAATGTAGTAAAGGTTTCCTTAAGTTTTTGAATATGTAACTTCATTTGCTTGCGATTCATAATTTTTTTCCTAAACTGCTGTAAAATCAGCAAAAATGCCTTGGCAATTTTAGCATAGTTCCTAGGATATTGGTTGGCACTCAAAGGGTTAAATACATAGAGTCTTGTAACAGAGAAGTCATCATATAGGATCTCCCTTCACTTGGCCAGGAGAGAAAGATATACCACACAGAACATGATTGATTATTCATGGTCTGGGATTATAAAAGAAAAAGACAGCAACATACAAAAAGTGAGCGGTTGAATGTAAAGATCATATGTCCATCTATGTATGTCTTCTGAGAAGGCTCACGAAGAACAGCCATCATATCTCTGCCTTATAAATGAACAAGTGTTGACGCATAGTAGGTATTCATCAGTAAACCTTTTTTTAAAAAAATATATTTTATTGATTTTTTACAGAGAGGAAGGGAGCAGGATAGAGAGTTAGAAACATCGATGAGAGAGAAACATCCATCAGCTGCCTCCTGCACACCCCCCACTGGGGATGTGCCTGCAACCAAGGTATGTGCCCTTGACCGGAATCGAACCTGGGACCTTTCAGTCTGCAGGCCAACGCTCTATCCACTGAGCCAAACCGGTTAGGGCAGTAAACCTTTCTTAAGTGAATAAAAGAAATGGCTGACGAGAACTGAAATGAATCCAGTAGAATTCAATGTAATACTAAGGTTATAAACAAACAATATCTTCATAGAATAGAGTAAAAAAGTAGCAGGGATAAATTGTCCAACAAACAATTATTAAACAGCTCCTAGGCCCCAGAGATATAAAGATCATCTGGTACAAATTAAAAGGCACCCACATTTCTCAACATCTTTTACCTAAATCCATTTATATTCATCCTGAGAAATGGGCCTGATTTTTCCCAGCCTGATGATCCTACCTCTTTTAACTGTGGCCCCAGAACTCTAGTGAGCAAAATGCCGGACTATTTGCAGATGACTCTGCTTTCCTGCTAGAGCTGACAGACCTGCCCTGAGGAGCCTTCTTTCCTGGCAGCCCCTGCATGAAAGCTATTCACCTTCCATTCCCCTGGGGCTGGGAAGGGTGGCTTCCCAAAATGTCATTCTTCCCACCCCAGGAGGAAGCTCAGACTTGTCGAAGTCGATGCCACAGAGCTGTGCCACCTCCTGCTCTTCTTCCTGCAGTTCTGTGCACTGAAATTTAAGATTCTTAAGGGGCAGTGGCAGGTGATGAAGTTGAAACATATAGGAAGGTCATCTCATTAAGGGCCTTACCTGCCAGCCGAAGGAAGAGTGATTTTACACTGGAGATATTGGGCTATTACTCTGAGTAATTTTAAATTCATTATCTCTTTTAATATAAGGATAGTAAATAATCAGATCTATCCTTTAGATCAGGGGTCCTCAAACTACGGCCCGCAGGCCGCATACATTTATCCGGCCCGCCGGGTGTTTTTGCCGCTGCTGCCTGTCTTGCTTAGCAGCCGACTCGTCCCGGGCCCGCAGTGCGCATGTGTGGAATGTCTGAGGGACAGTGAATTGGCCCCCTGTTTAAAAAGTTTGAGGACCTCTGCTTTAGATGAACAATTCTGGCAAAACTATGGTGAAGTGGTGTAGGAGAGAAAACCAGTTAGAACATTATTGTTAAAGGTTACATGAGTGAGGTGAGGTCTGTACCAGGATGCTGGGGTGGGACTGGAGAGAGAGACACTTAAGAAATTTCATCGCGCAGACCTGGTGATTAACTGGATACTGGGCTGGGGGTTGGGGTGGTAAAGGGTAAGAATCTATTAAAGATAACTCCAACATTTCTAACTGGGGTGACTGATGGATACTAATACCAGTCAGAAAATTAGGAAAAAAGATTGTAGGAGAGCAGGATAGAATGAGTCTAGTTTTGACAAGGAAACTTTAAGTAACGAGCAGGCAATTAGAAACACAGTTGTGTGGTACCTACAGCTGCTGCTGAAGTAGCACTCTAAAACTATTATCAGTAGTAGTTGCTGCTACTACTACTACTACCAGTAGTAGCTAGTTTCTGAACAGAGAGGCCCTGGGTCACTAACTATTCAGGGGGTGAAAAGACATCTTATATGGAGATACAGATTTCTTATTAATCCAACATGAGGAGAGCTCAATACCCCGTTTCAATATTTAAAAAGCTGTGACCTCATTTGTTTCAAGGCTGGGATAGTGAGTCAACCTCCCCCTCCTGACTTCCTATCTCTGTGACAAGCAGCAATCGCAGTAGTCAGTACAGATCATCTCCAACTCCTTGCTTTCCTGACCTGACACCCAATCCTTCACCCAGAGGCGCCACACTTACACTCAGTAACCCACCTCAACAGAAGGACTGGCAGAATCTTAAAAATCCAAGGGACAATTCCTCCACTATATTCAGTATTGGTCAACTTTATTATAGCATCTTGTCTGGTTCTGTATTATTTTAAAGAGGCTGCTGAGAATCTTAAGGAGATAATGAAAAAGTCAACAAAAAGATTAAAGGAACAAGGAAAGATGAAAGGAAATAAGTTGTTTCACTGAGAAATAAATAGCTACTGAATGACTTAATTATCTTCAAGTACACTATGGGTTATTATGGGCAGGACACTGTTCTTCTGTACCAGCAAGGAAAAAATTGATTGAAACTGTGGCTTCCAGGCAGGAGGCTGGGCAACACATGATCTTAAAGAGCTGGACCCTTCCAGTTCACAAATACTAGAAACCGAGTGGAAGCACCTGAGAAGATGTGCAGAAGTGACAATAAGAATGCTTTTCTGATTGGGATGAGGAAAAAGTTTTGGAAACAGATAGTGGTGACGATTGCACACCCTGTGAATCTACTTTAAAAGTAAAAGAATGCTTTAAAACTCCTTACATTTTTCAGGTACTGACATGCTAAAATAAGCATAAAAAGTTGAGTGTATCAGCGAGAAATATTAAGATAATCAGGATTTGCATTAAATGGTTCAAATATCTCCTCTCAAATACTAGAAGCTGACATGGAGCCATGGGGTAGAAACCGAACTACACCCTGTCACATGATAGCAAGAGGAGGAGCAGGAGAAAGGAGACAGGGTCCTCATGCCTGTGTGGCAGCCTTCGCCAGAAATCTTAGCCAATGTGTCCACAAGCAAAGGAATTTGAAGACTCAGTGCTATGAGAGGACCTGGAGTTGGCACGCTGACTCCAAACCCATATTGACACACAGATGCTATCAAGAACCCACCTGGCCGCCCTTACGGACAACAGCCCTGCTTATGAGACAAGACTGGGATTCTAACTCAGCAAAAATGGTCTGAAAAGCATTAGTTTGTAGAATAGGGAAATGGTTTCTAAATGAGACCTTTTTTTCCCAATGCAATATTAAACAGAATCCCAATAAATGAAGAGGAGCACTGTTCTGCTGAAGAGAACATGCTAGAACACATATTCCTGAATCAATGCCTGCAATACATTCAAGAATTCCAAGTGTGCTGTACAACATAGTCTAAATGTCACTGGGAATGAAAGAGGCAAAAAAGTGGCTAAGGAATCATTTAGTTGGTTGGATCAAATACTATGATTAGGAGCATCTAGACTGCAAATTCATTGCCACAGGTTTGAGAGCACTGTTAAACTGAAAGTTATAGCTAGAGAATAATTAAGTAGGTCAATGTATACATGGCATTTTCATTTAAAGGACAACCAAATTCCTTTCAAATCTATTTAGATAATATTTGGTTCATTCATCCATTCAATAAATATTCATTGTATTACTACTAAATATAAGATACTGTGACAAAAAAGAAAAGAAACACAGGCTCTCCCCTTCAGGGGTTTGCAGTCTAACATGGAAGACAAATGAATGCACAAATAATTCTAAGAATACAATGCCTCTCTTCAAACACATGGGCAGGCTTACCCAGTATGGGCTGCTTGCTGTCAGGGCGGGAGGCTGGAGCTCTTTAAGCAGGCCAAGAAGGTGAAGCCAGGCCAGGACAGGTACAAGAGGGAATGGATCCTAGTTGGAAAATAGGTCTTCAAAGCAAAAGGGGCTAAAAAACTTTGAGACCTGTATTAAGAGCCAAAGGAGCAGAGGAATACCTGGAAATGAATCAAGAACCAGTGATGGAAATGGGCTGTCGAGCTGCTTCTCAAATGTGCTCCTCAAAGAACACTTACAAAGAAAAATAAACATCCCTGAGAAGTTTGGGGGCAACGTCCTGAGAGGTGAATAAAGAACAATTTTCTTTGATGTCTTTGTTTTATCTTTAAAAATTAATGCAAATATTATACTCTGCTCTCTAAGCAGCAAGATGTGCAGATTCCCGTAGCCCATGAAACAACACAGGGCACCAGTTACACATCTGCCGGTTAAGATGCACTGGCCAATGGAAGGGTGGGCTGGACTGTCATAGAAAGCAAAGGGCTGCTGCTTTTAAGTCAGGCTTTTAAATGTCCCCCAGCTACACTTTCTAGGAATACACGTGCCTGTTCCCATAATGGAACAGGCAAATCAAGAGGCTATATAATAACTTCCTTAGGCATTGCATAAATTACGAGTGTTTCAGAAACCAGAGAGGAAGAGAGCATTTAAACTGCGAGGACGATAGCCTGCTTCAGGAAGATGGTAAGATTTGAGTTAGTCAATAAAAGATGGTCAGCATTTCCATGGGCGGTTTTGGAAAAAGGGTGTAACACTGAACAAAGCCCGAAGGCAGAGGAAAACAAAGAGGGTGATGGTGAATAAGCCTGTCGAAGTAAAGACACTGAATGGGCAAAGTCAAAGACAGAAGGACTTTGATGATGATTTTACTTTATCTTGAAAATAACAGGGTATCAATGAAGGTTTTTCATAAGAGAACGAATGGTATGACACAGCTAGAACTACCCAACCAATTCAGTGTATCTACTATCCCTCCTCCAAATGTTCTTATATCATGGACAACTAACTTTTATAATAATTATAACATGGTTGCCCTACCGAATGTTCCTTTCATGTGTAACTCATCGTTAAGTGACTAGGTCAGAAGCCACCACTTCAAGTGCTTACTGTTCAGGAGTAACAGAGCCAAAGAGTTAAAATCCCAAATATAGAGGAGAGGTGTTACAATTCAAAGAAGACAAATACTAACAATGGAAAAATGGACAAAGGACACGAACATGTAATTTATAAGAGAAATAAGCAGTTTAAACCTCTTAGCCTCCCTAATTATTAATGTAATAAAATTAAATAATATGAAATTATTTGTCTATAATTTGGCAAAGACCATAGATTCATAAAGCCATTTTTGGTGAAAGCGTAGGATTATAGTCACTTTCATACGTTGTTGGTAGAGAACTTTTTCGGAGAGAAATTCAGCAATCCCACTTGGAGGAATTTATCCTATAGAAATAGCCAAACAAGTACCCATGACATATGTACAAGAATACTTACTGCAGCATCATTTTACTAAGGAAACACTGGGATCAAGCCAAACATTGTTCAACAACTGTTGTGAAAAGCACTGCCTTAAATATCGAAGATTTTCAGGACTCCGCCCTCCACTCTCTTTCTGGGTCCTCTCTCCTGGCTCCAGTGACTATCTCTCTATGTGCGGATTCCAGTCCTGACCCCTTCGAGGCTCCAGACCTGTACATCCAATTACCTACTGGACAGCCCACTTGGACATTTAAAAGCAACCTTAAAATTATGTTCAAAATGTATTTTTAAAAAATTCTCATGCGAGGATATATGTATTGATTTTAGAGAGAGAGAAAGAGAGAAACATCGACTGGTTGCCTCCCATATGTGCCCCGACCAGCGATTGCACCCACACCTAGGATGTACCCTGACTGGGAATCAAACCTGTTGGTGGACTGGATGACGCTCCACCAACAGAGACACCCAGCCAAGGCTCAAAATTTATTTTATGACCTTCATTTACAAGCCTTAATAAATAGCACCTACTCTGCTGTCCAAGCCAGAAACAGTGGACTTACCTCTCTCCTCCTCTCCCTCTCACAGACAATCCCCGAGCTCTGTTTATTATAGTTTCTGATTTACTTGAAATCCTTCTATTTCTCTCCACTCTCCCATTATCATTTGATGGGGCTACTGCCAAAGACCTTCAGTGTTGCTTCCTCCTGAAGTCAGAGTGATCTTTCAAACATGCAAATCTCAGTACATGACTTACCTCAGCAGAATGACAACAACTCAGGGTGGAGCCCTGCTCCCCACCGGCTTACGCAGTGGCCCTCCGCATCAGGCTTCCCTCGCCTCTTTCTGAAGCCTTGGCTCTGGCCACATCCCGCCTTATCCTAAATTAGTGGCTCTTCAGGTCTGGCTGCACATTTGGATCATGGGGACAACTTTAAAATACCAGTACCCAGGCCTCACATCATGACAATTAAACCCGAATCTAATTAGTGACTAGAATGGACAGCCAGAGGGCCCTCTGCTTTACATATAGCAAGGTCTCAGAAGTGCTCTCACTTCCTGGATTCACACACATCCTCAGCCCCAACCCTAGACTTACCCTTCAAGAGTCAGCATAAATGTCATGTTCTCAAGGGTCATATCCATTAATCCCCAGGCCTAGGGAGGCCCCCCATTCCATGTTCCTGTAGAATCCTTAATTTTCCTTCGTGACAACCTAATAGGCTTTAAATCGTCCTAGCCTGCCACTAATGGCTACTCAATAGATACCTACAAAATTAATACAAGAATAAGCTAATTCTAGTATCAGATATGACAGGAAGCCACAGTTGAGGAAAGCTAAAGAAAAAAAAACTATGTGCAAAAAACCAATGATGCGCAAGACATAAACCAACACCGTGACACCTCTGAAAGAATTTCTCGTTTCTATGGAATTGTGTGGTGGTGGCAAGCAGAGGCCTCGTGGTGCCTAGATTCATCATGTCTTCTTATGAAAGCCTTCCCAAAGGAGCCTGTCTCTGCATTGCCTCCTCAGTTCCTCAGAGAGGATAGATAGGAAGTTGTTTCTCCCATCTGACAAAGGAAAAGACTAAGTCGCTTGCCCAAAATGACCAACATAAACCAGAGGAAGACATCAGGTCTGGGCCACACATCTGCTGTTGCTCCAAGCATCATGTTCTCTCTTCCAGAATAAACAGTGGAACAGCAGACTTACAGAATGCTGAAGCTAACATTCCTGTAGCAACTTTTCCTGAACCGTATTTCATGCAGTACTTACGAAGGTGACCATTAAAGTCTTGCTAGTAATTGAAAAATTATATATGTGCAATGAGAATGAATTAATGTTCACAGAAGAACTTTAACTTCTGCATCTCCTGACTTTTCACTTTTATGTTGTACCTTGACCTTGCATTTTTTAGGGGTTCTTTACATTTTATATGTAGGTATAAAGTCGTATTTGAGATATAATTCCATTAGCCATACAAGCAACTTCACAGGCTATTATGTTGCATCAACTTCTTCCGTAGAAATAAATTGTTAAAGATATTATTCCTGGAACAGAATAAATTCTTGGAATTACTGAGTAACTTATGTGCTGTACCACTGTTCCAAGAACACATTACTTATTTTATCATGACAAACTAAAGTTATTAATCTTCTGGCTTCCATTTCAACAATGAGAAATGCTGGGAGATGCACAGGCACCTGCATTACATTTCGGTTCAACTTTATATCATCCATAAACATCTCTGTTTTGGACACCTCGTCCAAACAAATGCTCACAGAATATCCTATGTAGCATTCAATTTTATGAAACTATAAAAGTTCCTTGCTGTTAATTACAGAGACAAATGTCTCATCACACATTTGGTTACCAGATAGCATAATTAGTTTTCTCCATTAACCTTTCAGATATAAAATTTGATTTCCAAGTAAAAAAAAACATTGTAAAACCCATGGAATTCAAATAGCACAGTATATTTGTACACGTTTGAAAAAAATAGGCAATACTAAAAAAATAATTTTATGGATTATTATATATAAGGATACTGATTGTCTGGAATACTGAAATAAAATCTGTCCAAACTTCTTAATGATTTTATAATATATGATCAAATGTGCATGTAATAAGCTGTCTTTGTATAGAAAGGAGGTACAATAACCTGACCATGAATGGAATGTGCCCTTTGATCTCTCTCTTTTGGGTATAGTGATGGGGTCAACTGATCCATTACAGTCTCTCCTTTGTTCCCCAGTCATGTGGGCATCTGAGAGACAACACATGAGGGAAGAGTCTCAGGTCTATGGCAATGCAATCGCTTTTTTTGGTATTCAAAGCTAAATGACCCCACAACCTTGGCTTGCTAAGGACCACGCTCTAGCTCACATATGTAGGGGTATATTTGATTGTCACAATGACTAAATGCGTACTCCCAACATTTGTGTGTGTGTGTATAGCCAATACTCAGAGGCTGGAATCAAGACCTTCTGCAATATGTGACAGTCCTGCACAAGACTGTCCCAACTCAACAGACCGTTCCACTCAGATAGCAATGGCAAATCTTTTTGGTGCTTGAGACAACAGTCAACCAACTAAGCCATACCAGCCAGGGCAATTTCAAGATGTTTTAAATGGTTCTCATTAATTTATTCAAAATTACTTATTCAGAGTCTACTCTGTGCCAAGTATTGTGCACTAAGAACACAGTAAACTCAAGGTCTTGTCCTACAGGAATTCAAGCTAAGACCTGAGGGATATAAAGGATCCTTAGGCAGAGAACAGCAGAGCAGATGCCAGGGCCACAGTACTGCGATAGTCCAGAGGCACCTACGCTTCGTGCAGGGAGTCTGCAAGGCCCTAGAGGGGCTGGCACATGAGGGCACACTGGTGCATCCTATTTCAGAGCTCCATGGCAGAAAGGGTCTCCCATTAACCAAATGAAAAAGAAAAAATATGTGATGAAAAATAAACATTCCCTTGTCAGTACTGACATATTTTACTCCTGATTTGTGAGGTCCAGTTAGCTAGTAAGAGGATGTATAAATTTTCACCTTGAAAGACAGGGTGGGAGCTTAGAGATAAGAATTGGATAATAAAGTGTAAAAATGGATGACTTGGCCACTTTATTTTAAACTGAAAGGTGGACTCCTCACTCATTCACTGAGCATCTACTGATGTTTGTTATGTGGCCAACATGGTGCTGGGCAGTGTGGACACTGAGATGATCTTCGGAGTTTCCAACCCGGCGACAGAGATATGTAATACACTTTGTGAGAGACATGCTCAGCATCTGTGGAAGGGCGGGTGAGAGGGAATCAGAGAAGATTACCTGGAGGAGATGACCTCAGCTTGGAGACTTTAGGGATTAACAGAGGGCCAAGAAAAGGAGAGGGAGGAAGGTGCAAGTGTGGTATCCAAACAGAGGAGGTGGCATGTGCAGCCACTGAGGTGAGGAAGTGACTGGCCTCCAGAGAGGAAGTGGGGCCCCTGCAGGCAAGAAAAGAGGTTTGGTGTGGCTGACACCCAAAGGGCAGAGGGAAGTGTCACAGGGAAGCTCCAAGTGGACAGGTGGCAGTGCAAGCATGGTCTCATCGGTTATGCCCACGAGTCCGGGTCCTAATCTGAAAGCCACAGACAACCAAGAAGCTCAGGCAGGAGAGCAACCCTCAGAGTCGTGTACATGCACCAGGAGGACAAAGGCAGCCGGATAAACCACTGCAGGTTCCGTCTGCTCCTCTCCCCACCCACGGCCCACCCCTGCCACTGCTGTTACACACCTTTCCAGGGAATGTTCTCTCCAATCATCTGCTGACTTATAAGAATAACAGACTTGCCATGTAAACTCCTAGATCTATTTTTAACCTTAAGATGCAAAACACACTGTTCCCACATCTTTATTTTATCTTATAGATGGCCATGTTATTCTCTTCCAAAAGTAAAAATCCATATTCCCATGGGAACCAGAAAGGCTAAATTGTTAACGTATCTCCTTAGAGTCTGTCCTTCGTGGAGATTTTTTAATGCTTTGGTCAAAATTGGTGGAGGAAAAGCAAACTATCACAATACATCACACGTATCCATCATGGGGTGGGGCTAAGCCACACCAGCCTTTATGAGAGACAGGAGGAGGCAGCTGTCCCTCAAGACACTGCCTTGGGGAGCAGGCCCCACTCTGTGCAGCTGTATGCAGGGACTGTTCCCACGCAAACGTGACTTCTGCCAAGTTATCTTGGTTAATGCATGGCTTTGTTTTCTTAAATTAAGATGGGAAATTTAAGAAATGCTTGCCTCCTGTGGATGGGAGAACTAGACAATGCCAAAATCAAGTTATAAACAGGCCAATATTATGTTAAGCACCTCAATATTATAGCAGAATTCTGAACCGACAGAGCATATGCTATTTTTCAATTTTGCTTTTCAACATGGAGCTAGCTTTCAAAAAGATTTCAAGTTGAATCTCACAAATCAACATCAGAAACTCCAAATTTCTATGTTAGTTGAGTATCTTCATAAAGCTTCTTCCAGTTAAATACAGCATATTGTAGCTTGGCTCACTAAACGTCATTAAAGTCTCAACATAGCAGTATATTTTAAAACAAATCTTCAGAATGCTATACAACATAGTCCAATATACTCATGCATTTAGGTAACAAAGATTTGAACTTTTTCTTGATACCTTCCAATTCAGAAGAAGAAAGAGAAGGGGATAATAACAAGAATATAGCACTTTCTACTTTGAAAAAGTGTCTTACCACCTAGGAGTTCCTACATGCTGTAGGGAAAGCTGATGGGGGGTGGGGGGGGGAAGCAATGTTACTATCACAGAAGATAAAACCTTCAAGAGTTTTGTCCAAGGTGTTATTACCTGTTCACCTGAGATTCCAACCAAGATTTTCTGACTTTAAACCTGACTTGTCTCTACTATGCTTTATAACCTGAAAAGGCTCCTGGGTAATGTTTGAATT
Organism: Myotis nattereri; assembly: GCF_964212035.1. Classification (NCBI taxonomy): domain Eukaryota; kingdom Metazoa; phylum Chordata; class Mammalia; order Chiroptera; family Vespertilionidae; genus Myotis; species Myotis nattereri. Next base: position 93,439,430 of record NC_138075.1, on the reverse strand, counting down.
GGGCTTTAAAGACTGATAGGAGACACAGGTTTGTAATACATGAAGTGCAGACTGGGGTAAGACATGGGAGGAGACTGGTATGGAGAAACTTAGATGGTGAAAGGCACCAAGATGAGAACAGGAAAGATGCTTCAGGAAAGAGTGATGAGAGAACAGTTGGATACAAGCCAATGTTTTTAGTGAGGAGGAGGAGGGAAATAAGGCTAGAAGGTTAGAAATAGCCAACAGCAAAGGAGGGAAGTGATTGGAACTTCACTTCGTCAAAGGCTGCATGGCCAAGTACAAATAAATGTAGTAAGCCAAGTCCAAATCCAGGCTCCTATCTACGAGCTATCTGACCTTAGGCAAACTGGCATTTCATCTGAAAATGGACATAACAGTATCTTCTCAGAATTGGGGCAAAGGGTAAATAAGATACAGAATGGGAAGTGCCCAGCATACAACAGATGTTAAACAAACCTCAGTTTCTCTCTTCCCAAATGGTACTGGGGCTGTCCCATGTCCACCCTTCTCCTTCTATCTATGGTTCCCCTTCACATCTGAAGTCCCATTCTGTTGGGGAGAGGATGGGGGGTTATGATTAAGATCAGTCCGAGTGGTTAGAAGGGGAGGGGTCAGGACTGCAGGCAGCTCTGACATAGTGAGGAGTGAAGAACTGGATGGAACTACTAATTACTGTGAGACCTTGGGCAAATCACTTCCCTCTCTGAGCTCAGCTACCCATTTGTGTAACAGATACAACACAGACCTTATGATGTAGTTGTGATATTAACTAAGTGATTAGTAAGACAGGCCTAACTGTCTTCCCAAATGCTTCCCAAACTCTTGGCAGTAAGTAATATCTAAGAATGACTAAGTCTGCATCTGCGACTACAGAAACAGGTTAATCTGTGCACTTATGTTCAAAGATGCCATCAGTGCTTAAGTTTCCTCAAGAGGCTCTCTCATCTTTCACTTTGCTTGCAATCATTGTGTGTGTGTGTGTGTGTTGCGGGGGGGGGGGGGGCGCTTCATTTTTTTTTTTTTACTACACTGGTTAATATAAGTTATGAATTAAATGTTTTCTTATCTCCTGCATCCAGGAGTGAATTCATTAAATTCTCAGGTAATAATCCAAAACAATAGGTCCTATTCTTAAAAATAGGCAAAGTGAAAAGGGACCAAAGCCAGCCTGTCTGTGGTGTTGAAGAACATCCAATGGACTTTCAGGTTGTCTCATAATGAAGAGTACTGCAGTTTTATGAGATTAGTCAAACTTTAAAACAACATTGCATATAAAAATCACTCTTGAAGCTCTAAATGCCTTTTAAACAACTAAAATAAAAACTTATAAAGCAAAACTAAACATGGAGGGCTATCATGACTTCTCATTTACAAGGTAACTGGTTAGTAAGTTAACAGATGGCATAAAAATTAAGATTTACATCCTTTTTTTAAACGAGAAAATGTATGCTAACCCTAGAATAATTTTGAAGCCATGTTTTGGATCCATAGTACAACCAGATATACTTTTAGTGTTGCAGGAAACTTTGGAAACAATCTTCTAGATAGAGGTTTTAAAATTGTGATGAGGGTGCCCTACAAGTTCTGTAGAGGCCCGCAAGGATGGGGAGGCAGAGGAATGTGGGACATGGTACAAGGTGCTCTGCGTCTCCTCGACCTGCTTCAAGCAGCCTCATCCCCTTTTACCTGTCTGACATATTGGGGGTTCCACAGGGGAGTGCATTAAACAAAGCATTTCATGGGGTTAAGGGCATGATTCTGGAGACAGACAAACCCTGGTTTTATCCTGGTTCTGTCACTGAGTAACTGTGTGAACTCCTCAAATTCCTCACCCATAAATGGGAAATGATAATAACTTTCTTGGGACAATTAATGGAACAACATACAGGAAGTTGGTAACATAGTGCCTGACACACAGCTAGCTCTCCATAAATGACACCTACTATTATTGGCCACATTCCTAACCTCAAGAGCCACTCTTACTGCTCTGTCTCCTTCACTCCACCACCAAAAAAGGTGAGAACTGACATGAAAGAGGTCAGGGACATGGGGACAGAGGAGGCCATGGTGCTGAGCATGGAGTTTTAGAGAGAAGCAGAGAAGAAACACTCTTATTTCCAAATGATGTGCTTTTTTGAGGGCGTGGTTTGGTGGGGGGAAGGTTCTTTCTTTTTCTCTCTATTGGGCCTTCCATTTGTTATTAAAATCCTCTCCAGAGCATATATTTTTTGCTGACGAGAGAGAGAGAGAGAGAGAGAGAGAGAGAGAGAGAGAGAGAGAGAAAGAGAGATGAGAGAAGAGAAAAACATTGATCCGTTGCCTCCAGTAACCCCAACCGGGGCTCGAGCCTGCATCCTTTGGTATATAGGACCATGTTCCAACCAACCAGTGGTCAGCAAACTGTGGCTCGCGAGCCACATGCGGCTCTTTGGCCCCTTGAGTGTGTCTCTTCCACAAAATACCACGTGCGGGCGTGCACGTACAGTGCGATTGAAACTTCATGGCCCATGCGCAGAAGTGGGTATTTTGTGGAAGAGCCACACTCAAGGGGCCAAAGAGCCACATGTGGCTCGCGAGCCGCAGTTTGCCGACCACTGCAACCAATAAGCAAGCCAGCTAAGGCTTGGATCTTCATTTTATTTGAGGCTTCTTCCCACTCTGAGAACTCCAGCCACAGAGACAGTGGAAACATTAGAGCTTGGAAGGAGGCCCAGCACTCAAGCCCTTTGAGGCCAAACAAGAACAGGAAGGTGCCCAGGCAAGTGGGCTCTAGGGGGAGAGCCCCCACTCTCAAACATGGACCCATCCACTTCCCAGGAAGGAGAATCACACTGTGATCAGGGCCTAATTGTCTCACTTGGAAAAGTGGGAAGGAATTTTTCAAGTGTGTCATTTTTTAGGAGACTCTGGGGACCCTTGTGGGGGCAGCTGTCCTCAGGAAAGCCACTGAAAACAGACTCAAAAGTTCGGAGACCTAGCCTGGCCAGGTGTGGCTCTGTGGTTGAGCCTTGACCTATGAACCAGGAGTTCATGGTTCGATTCCTGGTCAGGGCATATGACCGGGTTGTGGGCTCGATTCCCAGTGGGGGGCACATGCAGGAGGCGGCCCATCAATGATTCTGTCTCACCCCTGATGTTTCTCTCTCTCTATCTCCCTTCCTCTCTGAAATCAATAAAAGTATTTTTTTTAAAGTTCAGAGATCTCAACCCAGCTCACTTGGCATGGCTACTACACCTGCACTTCATTTTCTAAAAGCTGTATAGCTGAACCAAATATTAAAAAGAACAAGGTGCCCTCGCCGGTGTGGCTCAGTGGATAGAGTTGTCCCACTGACTGAAGGGAAGGGTTCCAGGTTCAACTGATCCCCAGCCTGGAGGCAACCAATCGATGTCTCTCTCTCTTACATCGATGTTATCTCGCTCTGTCTCTCCCCTTCCCTTTCACTCGCTCTAAAAATCAATGGAAAAATATCCTTGGGTGAGGATCAACCAAAAAAAAATTTGTTAAGTAAATAAATGACTGACAACGAACACTTGGAAAATAGACAGTTCAAATTTATATACTATAATAATAAAAAACCAATATTCAATGTAAACAAAGAGATTTTATTAAGTGTTTCTGTTACTGTTCTGAATAATAAGTTAATTAACTGCCTCGTTAAAATGCTTTCTAAAAGTGCCTTGCTACCGGCTAAGGTTTCTTCGATGATCCTTGAACTTGCCTGGCTCAACTTGCCAGAAGAAACAGATCTTTGGACAGGAGATTTGGGTTTGCTCCAGGTTCTGCTGTTTATGAGCAACTCACTTTAACTCTGAGCTTGTTTCCTCTGCTGGGTAGCAGGGCTGATAACACCCACCCTAACTACCTTGCAAGAACACTGTGAAAATCATGAGATGGCAGATGTGAAAGCACGATCTGAACTGCGAAGCGCAGCCCACACTTCAAGTCTGGTTATAATGACCCTTTTCCTCTGCTGTGGCTCACACCACCCCTCCCACCTGCAGTCCTGTCCAAATCCCCTTCATCCAAGTCTTTCCATAGTTCAAGGTCTAGCCTCTCAGTAACGCTCCACCAGGACCTGAACTGGATCCTTCCCTTCCAACTCTGCTTTTGCCCTTGCCTTAATGGTTCACAACTGTCATTTAATTATCAGTCGCACAGGAAGGTAGCACAGTGGGGTGTTTATAGCTCAGGCGGACCTGCAGGGGATCCCAGCGATAGCATTTGCTATTTGAAACCTCTAGTGCCTACCTAGCATCTCTAAGTCTCATCTACAAAACCGGGACGATAATGACTCTTACAGATTTGCTCTCAGAGGAAATGACATCATTCTCATAAAGTACTCAACTCAAGGCTGTGCATACAGTAAGTGCTCAAACAACTGTAGGTGTTATGACTACTGAATCTTGTTCCTTCACTGTGTCCTGAATTTGTCCTCTCTCTCCGACTGAATTTTTATCCTTGAGAGCAGGGACCCCGTCCTATCCATCTATTTTGTTACCCCCAAACCCACTTCCTTTTCAGAAAAGTGCTCAGTTAATAGTTTTTCCCTACAAACACCTGTTGAATTGATTAAGGTGAATTACAACAGTCCACCACAGCCAGCCTGACAAAGTCAATGCGCTCAGGGTAAAGTAACTGACCTATGCTAGCCCTGTTACCACACTAACATGTGTGGTTCCCAAAGCACACAGCCCAGCTACTCCCACTACTGAGCTGCCCTCCCATGTCGGGCACCCTACGTAGTCAACAGCTTAAAAACACTGCAGAGAATAGATTTCCTGTGGGGACCTCGGCAACATTCTGGAGCACTCTCTTTCCCCAAGACATGACCTTTAATCTTTTAAGTGCAGATAGCATCATGGATGACACACGCGTGAACACAGAAAATGCTGACCAGAAACCTGAGGGCCATGTTTTACGGCTGCATTATGGGTGAAGCAGTTCTTCTGGTGTTTTGCTAACAAACTTCCTTGGATGTCATAAACCTTCCACCGATCTCTGTACTGTAGTACCATTATGGATAGATGCTGGTGACTTACAAAACAAGCATGATTTAACTCTATGTTTTCAGAAGAGTAATTACAAACTAAAACAAATGTCCATTTTATAACAAGGTCAACGACAAAATTCTTAATTTTATATGCTATCCATAACTATTCCCAATTGCCCTAGAAATTATGCTTGTGTAATCACTTGCTTTTCCACTTAAAAAATTGACCTGAAGATAAAATAAAAATGTTCTTTAGCAACCATATCAATTCTTGCCCAGAATGAATGAAAGATTGAAAAGTAACCCAGGCACACTTTCATGCTGTTCAGTCTTTTGTCTCCTGATGTCTGAGGCCTTCCTGCCCAATTTTGAAAGCTTATCCCAACCCTGGTCTGTCGCTGATGTTCTCTTATCTTCCTCGACTCGAGATAGGAAAAATGAAAGCAGCAATTACTCCCCCTTCAAGAGTGTACATTTTACTGAATTTTGAGCACTAGTATCTTCTTGTTCTTCATCCTCCACTCTCTCAGACCCAGATTAACCTACTGTAAAGCATCCTTACTATTTCCCAAGTACACAGCTGACGGGGGTGGGGGGGGGGGGACCTGCTTCACTGGAGCATACTAAACCAAAGGCATGCTGCTCCATTTTTATGATAAATGTAAATTTTTACTAATATGCAAATTCTTCATTTCAAATGGATAAATCGAGTGGGTATCTAGACATAAAATTCTAACCAATCGAGTTGAGGGAACCAAAAATACAGAATTCCATCTGATTAAGTTTAAGAAACTGGAAAGAGTACAATTCAAGAATATTCTCTCTCCGGGTCATAGCACTTCACTTGACTATTAACCTTTTCATTTTGGGTTCTCTTAAGAGTAAACGGTGCTGAGAGCAATGCTGGCCCCAGTAATATTCTCTCTCTCTCGATGGAAAGATCCATGTGCCTTCAATGATCACTTGTGTAAGAAATGCTATGTCCCTCCTATTTTACCTCTAGTAAGTGTCTGTTTGATTTCTCCGTCCTTTGTCACCCACCCTTTCTCTTCCTCAAAGCAAAAAAGAGAATCCTGGTGACAGACCACTAAGCCACCTTTCACATTGTTTTCTCCTTTGTAGCACTACTCACCCTGGGTCTGAGCAGCAATCTGCTTCCTTAAACTCTATCAACTCTCCCCCATTCTGACCTTTGCTTTTAATTACTCTTGCCCACACTTGCCCCCATTCTCTGCTCCGTACTGTGCAGCATCCAGTCCTCCCCCTACCAGCCGTGGAGAGGCGTCCAGGATGGGCAAGGTCAGAGCCAAATGCCACCATTTACTCTCCACTCTGATTTTATGGGTCCTTCACTCCTAGAGGCAACATCCTAATTTTGGGCTCCTGGTCTGCAGATACGGACCTGCACATGCTAGGTGCCAAAAACTGCACATGGAAAGAGTGGCAACATTTGGGGCTACCTACTCATTCATCATGCAGCTGCATTTGTCAAAAGGTCTCAGAGAAGCTGCTTTTGCTCTCTGTCCTGAGCTGCGCTAGGAATGAGGACAGTGAAAGCAAAGCATGGCCAGTCTCTGACCCCAAATGTTGTCATGAAAAGAACACAAAGCCAGGAAAATGAGGAGCTGCGCAATGATAACTAGCACTATCAAGAGGGGGTTAGGCAGACAATCACACTTTTATTTTCCTTACGCTTTTTGACTGTAGATTTAATTTAATCTTGTCATGGCAGGATTAGCAACCAGGCCAGAAAGGTGAAGGGACATAATAATAAGACAGCATATTAATCCTCTATCCCACCCAAGGCAGGAGCAAAACCAAACAAATAGTGGCTTCCTGGAAATTGAATTTCTGTTATCCAGATGTCAAAGATGTAATACCCCAATTACACAAACTATTGCCAGCGAAGCGTGCCAGCGAATATGCAATGTAAATGGGGTGCGCACAGAGCGACAAAACTGCACCGTCAGCATCTGGCTCTGGAAGTGAGTGATAATTAGCACTGTGTGCAGACACTAATAAACATTTATGTCTGAAATTACAACTTTTACCAACGTTAATAAGGGATATATTGGCAATCTGTAAAATAAAAGGTCTTGAAAAGAATGTCATACATTAAGCGATGGCAGACATTTCCCATTCTGGCACAATCCCTTCCCCCCTTCCTTAACTGCAAATGGCCACCTTGTTTTACTGAGGAATTAACTGACATAAGAACCTACCTAAAAAAATGGGTTGTGTCTCTTTGGCCTCCCCATTGACATCATTGTTGAATTCTGACATCTTATATACCTCATGGTGATAATCTGGGATGAGAAAACAACCAAAAATTAGAATTCTAATGACCTACACAATATGAACAAACAATATAGACTAGAATCTCATTCTATATACTATGGGTAATCTATACTTTATGCCACAAATATAATTTTCCAGAACTCGGTCAATCACAGAATTTGTAGTTACTAATAAGCCCTAAGATTTTGCTTACTCTGAAGTACACAAACTTGACATATTACTTTAACTTTAGAAAACAGCTCTGCTTGACCACATGGTTTTCAGAGTAAATTTGGCCCACAGATGCCAATTACTAGGTTTCTTTTCTTTCAAATGACAAGGATGTTTATAGAGAAAAGAGAACCGTGCCCAATCGTAGGCCAGGGGAGGGTTCCAAACTGATCTCCACAACCCATTTCATGAGCATATGAATAACAGTATGCTTTAATTACCTGGTACTCTCAGTTTACCCAGAAAAATCCCCACCTCTAAGCAGCTTAGAGGCAATCACACTGGAAAAATACTGACTTGTTATTTCAAATACAGTATAATTGGAATAAGAAAGCAAGATTTCCATCTTTCACACAAGAGAGTCTTCTGCATTCAGCTACTGTGCTTGAATACGCAATAGTTTATTTTCTAAAAAGCACCTGCAGAGATAAGAATCAGACCCATAATTTAGGGGGAAAAAGAAAAAAAAAAGGAAGAAAAACTTGCTATGTCAGTCAACTTTCAAATACAATATTTTACAAGTTTCTCTATAGAGGCTACTGTGCTTTCACAATCTATTTCTAAAAAAGTAGGATCAACTAGGTAAGCAAAGAGAAGTTCCTTCTTAACAGCTATTGCTATGGCCTTGAACCTCACAGGACAAGGTCTACAGAAGTACTCTCACTTTTAAGATAAAGTAGTAAGTTCCCTGAGGTCATAAATAAGTAGGCAGCCTACATTCCTGAATGAATCAGACAAATAGGCCAATCATACATGGAGAGATTTTTAAAGTACAAATGACTGAGTAATCAACACTGCTAGGAAAAAATGTACATAGAAAGAAGACAGAGCCAAATATTTTGAATTCATAAAACTATTTCAGACCTCTTCAATTAAGAAGTGTCAAACTAAAGCAGGGGAAACAGATACAAGCAGATCTTCAAAATCTGTAAGAAAACCATTTTCAGACCAACTGAAAGCAAGCTTTATTGATTTGATGTGACAGGTTAGCTTGCAATTGCCCTCTAATTTTCACCAGCTTATCTGTGACTTCCTCAGATTGTTAAAACAATTGCCTTGCTCTCTACTCTGATACTAGTTAGACAACGCAACCAAGGAAAAATGGACAGGTTCTGCGGTTTGGTTTTGGCCTCAAATTGATTCAAAGATATTTAAACCGAGTGCTTCTAAACTCAGTATTAGGACTTGTGACATTGCCATGAAAATAAGTCACCTGCCTCTCATTTAAAGTGACACAATGCATTTCCATAGACTTTTTTTTTTACATCTGTTCTTAAGTTCTGGCCGTTTTCGTTGTTTTGTTTTTTTAAAGTGAAATCAGGAAAATAAAGACTCTAACAAGTAACTGAACACACTGTTCAATGATGATAGTATTCAACTTTCCCCTCCCCTGATAAAATCAGCCCAGCCCAGACACTGCGGTGCACACCTGTTAAATCATCAGGAACTGGCTGGGTTTTTTGTTTTTTTTAAAAAAAAATGATACTTATCTGACTGATAAGTGATCTATTCTCAGATACCTTTGCAACTCCAATAACGTACCTAGAAACGATTTCGGAAACCAACAATTCTTATATGGGCTTGCACGGCTCCTGAGCTTCTTTCTTGTTCTTAAAAGAATCACCTCCACCCTCTTCCTTTTTCTTCGGGGGTAAAAAAACAACCACCACCCCAAGCCCACAACCACCGGTGGGGATCGGTGTGCGCTCAGCCTGATGAAAGGCAGTTCTCCCCCAGCCCCCAACCTGGCCACGGGAGCGGAATACCAAAGAGGGCTCCCGGCTCCCCAAGTGTCATTGTTTGCTAATTTCCTTAGTGGCCTCCGACTTGTTTACCTGGAACGACAACCTCCCGCCTCCCCCGGACAACTTTGCTCGCCTGCCGGGGTGCGCGGCCGCGGCGCCCGCGGGAGGGAACTCGGGGGTCCCGGAGCCCGGCAGGGGCGCGGGCCGCGCGGGGCTGCGGACGCGGCGCCACGTCCTTGCCCGCCCGGCGCGCTCACCTCCGCGGAGCAGTTTGAAGCTCTGGGATTTCCTGCTCCTCTTCCTCTCGGAGAACTCCATGGTGCGGGGGCAGCGCCGCGGCCGGGCGGCCGGTCACCCGGCGGCGGGGGCGCCGGGACCAAGGTCCGTCTCCGGGCTCCGCAGGGGGGAGGCCGGGGGAAGGGAAGAGCCGCCTGGAACCCGCGCGGGGGCTGCGGCGCGCGGGGCTCGGCGGGAAGCGCTTTCCCGGGAGAAGTTGTCCCCTCCCGGCCGCCGCCCGGGTCCCTCCGCACGCCCCCCGACCCCGGCTCCTTCCCGGCTTCGGGGAAAAACGCGGCCGGAGCCGAACTTTCCGTGGGGGAGCGAGTTGGGGGCGGGGGCGGCGGGCGCCCCGGGGTGTCGCCGCGGGCCGGCCTGGGCGCAGCTCGGGGCGCGGCGGGGGCGGCGGCGGCGGCGGCGGCGAGCGCGGCCCCGGGGACGCGGCGGGCGGGCCGGAGGCGGCGGCGGCGGCGGGTGCGAGCCGGGTCGGGGCGCTGACCGCCCCCGCGGGAGGAGGGGCGCCGGGAGGGGGCGGCGCCGCTGGGACCCCGGGGCCACCTGCTGGCGGAGCGCGGCCGCGGCCATCCCCGGGGCCCGGCCGCCGCCACCCACCCACCTGGCCGCGCGCGCCCCGAGGAGGAGCCGGAGGCCGCGGCACCCTCGGCCCAGCCCCGCCGGCTCCCCGGGGTCCTTGAGCCAACCTGGGGGGTGTTGGGGGGGGGGGGCGGGGGGCGAGGAGTCGTGGCGCTGCAGCTCGCCGGCCTGTGGCTGCCGCTCCCTGGGGTCGAGCATGTTATAAATAGTCTTGGGTGTCGGGGACCCTCCTGGCCAGCCCCTCCTTGCCTTCAGATCCAGGATGTCCAAGGGCGAGACTCACTGGTTTTAGGCAAGTTTTAGGAAAAACCAGTACCTGAAACTTACCCATCTGCGCTCTGCAGGGAAACTAAGAGATTTTAGAATTTATTGGTGAGAAGAGTATAGACAGAGTCAATTCTTTACCCCAATACAAGGAGGGATGTAGGAAGATCCAGAGTTAAATTTAAGTAGAGAACTTGGAGCGGGTGGAAGGGTGAAGTGCAAAGTGTGTGGGTACTTGATCGCCCTACTGGCCCTTAGGGAAGGAACGGGCCAGGCAGGTGCATGGGACTCTGCCACTTGATGTAATAGTGCCACAAGCATTGACATAAACAGAATGCGTTGGCAGTTTTATCTAATATTCCTTTCTGGGGAGCTAATATCTTTAAGGTGGGAGTGGGAAAGAATTTTACACCAGCTGGGAATGGCAGTACAGGATATAACCAGCCAAAGTGATCATTAAAAGCACCTGGCCAAACTGATCATGTCTAGACCCAAATACAGAGAGTAAAGAAATGGACAACAAACACATCCACCACGGCGGCAAATTCAGGTGGCCCCAAAGAGTAAAGAGGAATAAGGGAAAGGGGCATGTTGATAGATGTGGTCGGTACCACTGTGAGTCTCACTGAAATGAGACAGCCACTCAGGGTCCATGTCGGTGAACAGGGATATTCAGAGTAGGACAGCTGGGAGCAAGGGGGAAGTTGAAGGCAAGTAGCAACAATACACAAGCTGGGAAACAAAACTAAGGAACAGGCGGCCAACCAAGTAGCAGAAGCAGGGCCTGGTGTGCATGCTGAGGTCTTAGGTGCTTTGCTGCTGGGTGCCAGAGACCTGTTCATCCAGTTCCTTAAAGCAAACCCTTACACAGGAGGTTCTTAGCCTTTCTGGTCACTGTCTCCTTTGAGATTATGTTCAAAGCTCATGTCCTTTTCCCTGGAAAATATGTACTAGTATAGGACAAACAAAATTTTGTATAGATTTCTTGGAGTTTGTAGACCCCGTGGAGCTTCAGATGGGGATAGAAGGGATTACTCTATTTGGTTCTCTTACCTTTTTTTGGCTTTCATTCTTTAAAATAAGGCAGTTAAAAAACTCGAAGAGGTTTTGAATGTTTTTAAAGAAACAAAGCATAGAATTTTGTTCTCCGGGTTCTTTTGTTCTGGGACTCCTTACTCTTTCTTTCTCTTTCTTCCTTCCTTCCTTCCTTCCTTCCTTCCTTCCTTCCTTCCTTCCTTCCTTCCTTCCTTCCTTTCTTTCTTTCTTTCTTTCTTTCTTTCTTTCTTCCCTCCCTCCCTCCCTCCCTCCCTCCCTTCCTTCCTTCCTTTCTTCCTATACTGATTGAGGAACATTTAGGATCGTTCATGCCTTAGAGCAGTGATGGCGAACCTATGACACGTGTGTCAGAGGTGACACACGAACTCATTTTTTTGGTTGATTTTTCTTTGTTAAATGGCATTTAAATATATAAAATAAATATCAAAAATATAAGTCTTTGTTTTACTATGGTTGCAAATATCAAAAAATTTCTGTATGTGACACGGCACCAGAGTTAAGTTAGGGTTTTTCAAAATGCTGACACGCCGAGCTCAAAAGGTTCGCCATCACTGCCTTAGAGCATAAATGAGGTTTTATTACGCTTAAACTAGGATGAAATGATTGAAGGTGCCATACCAAGAAGCAAATCCCTAGGGGAGATATTAACTTAGCATTTTCAGTTCAAATGAGAATATGAATTTCATTTACTGAAGAAAATATTTGTGATATAGTTAAGAAAATATTTCAAATTAGTAATGTTTTAAAGTAATAATCATTTTCCTTGAATCTTTTCCCTGGCTCTCCAAAGATGGTGTATGAGCCAGTTGATCTCCAGAGGCCATAGGTCAGGTTTGTACTGTTGACATAGAGAATATCAACAGATATTTATTTATTCTCCACATTTTGCAAATCACATTACCTGACTATAGCAAAAATGTTTGTATTCATAATAAGCATTAAGTAAATGTTAATTATAATATTTAATAAAAAGAGATTGTTTCAAGTGGTAGGGATCTGTATTAGTTGCTTGAGCTGTCATAACAAAACACAAAGACTGTGGCTTAAACAATAGAAATTTACTTTCTCATAGTTCTGAAAGTGAGAAGGTCCAGATCAAGCTCCAGCAGTTCCAGTTTCTGGTGAGGACGCCCTTCCTGGCTTTTAAATGGCCACTTCTCATAGTGTCTTCACATGGCAGAGAGAGTTCTGATCTCTCTCTTTTTATAAAGACACTAATCCCATGATCAGTGTCCCATCCTCATGACTTTATCTAAACCTAATTCCCTCCAAATGGTCCCATTTCTAAATACTATCATATTGGGAATTAGGGCTTCAAAGTGAATTTTGGTGGACAAAATTCAGTCCATATCAGTATTGTTTTTATAATTGAATATAGTTTTTGTGTTGGGAAGTCTTGTAAAAGATGTACTAAGGTCATTTCTCTGCTTCTATAGTTCAAAGCCCTCAAACGTTTTAGAACTGAAGGTTTGCATGTTGTTAAATATTCATGTCAATATATATGTAAAATATTCTGTGACTTCATGTAAGCCAAACCTTGTATCATATGACCATTCTAAAACTCAGCTGATTGAAGATAAAGTTTCAATGCAGGTTTTAATCTTGGACAACGACAGGTAATTTGGCTAGACAACATTAAGTAATGTTAACCCTCATTCTTTAAACTCTTTCTGAAAACTGTCTTGAAAGAAATAGCATTATGAAAATTTCCACCTTTATTTAGAGATCTGCTGTCCAATAGAAATATAATCCAAGCCATATATGGAATTCAAAGTTTTCTATTAGCCTCATTAAAAAAAAGAGTAATTATAATCAGGTTAAATTCATTTTAATAATATATCTTACTTAATCAGTATATTTAAAATATTATTTTGAAATGTCATCAATATAAAATATTAATGAGATATTTTACATTCTTTTTCTGTTATGAAGGTTTGAAAATGGTGTGTATTTTATACTTAGAGAATACATCAATTCAGATTAGTCATATTTTTTTTTTAACCCTTACCCAAGGATATTTTTTCCATTGATTTCAGAGAGAGTGGGACATAGAGAGGGAGGGAAGGAGGGAGGGAGGGAAAGAGGGAGAGGGAGAGAGAGAGAGAGAGAGAGAGAGAGAGAGAGAGAGAGAGAGACATCTATTAGTTGCCTCCCTTGTGCACCCTGACTGGGGCAGGGGTGCATGGGCACCCCATGTATGTGCCCTGACCAGGAATTGAACCTGAGATCTTCTGGTACACAAGATGATGCTCTAACCCACTGAGCCACACCGGCTGGGCCAGATTAGCCATATTTCAAGTGCCAAATAGCCACACATGACTAATGCTACCATATTAGACAGCTAAGATTTAGAAGAATTCTATGATTTGATCCATAGATATTTGAACCGGATTATTGTTTAATTGTTTTGTCAATAACTCTTGAAATGGAAGAGATAAGCTGTATGGTATTATTGGACATGAGGCTGTTTATAAATCTTTGGAGTCTGTGGAGATGAGAATCCTGTTACTGAGTAGATTCTAGTATCCTTCTGGGAGATTTAATAATTATAAATATTAACATTTCAATTTTATGACAGTAGTCCATCATAAGGGTCATGGAAAGATTAGATATCCCTACTTTAGTCCCAATTTATTAATTTGTTTTTGACCTAACTCAAGTTTCCACTTTCACTTGCTTTATGGGTTTTAGTGGTTGTAATTTTTTAAAAAGGGAGCAGCATTTATGAGATTACATAAGTAAAAATGAGATCTTGGAATGCTTCAAAATAATATTACCTTATATTTATGTGGGGCTATTCTTAAAGGAACATGAGAATATTTAAACATTACTGAATACATTTAATATGAGGTTGGTAGATACTAATATTCCAATTTTGCAAATAAGAAAATCAGTTTTCATAAGATGATTTTTAAACAAAACTTGAACGGCAAACTGGTTTTCTCACTATCTTAAATGTGATGCATTAATCTTAATACATTTCTGTTCTTTCTTTAACATAAATTTTTAATGTTCTTTTTTATTAAGATCTAACATATATTGTAAAGAACATAAATCTTAAGTGTACAGCACAATTTCTTTTGCTTATGTGCACATCCATGTACCCCCTTTACTCCCTAAGAAAGGGAACATTTCTAGGCCACCAGCAGCTCCCCTGTGGTTCCTCCCAGTAGATAATCCCAAGGAAACCACAGTTCTAATGCCTACCACCATAGTTTGATTTTGCCTGTTCTTGAACTTCATATAAATGGAATTATACAGTGTGTACTATTTTGTGTCAGCTTTCTTTTGTTCAACGTTATGTCTGTGAGAGTCATTCGTGTTGTTGGGTACAGTAGTAGTTCATTCTTTTTCATTGCTATACTTTTATTATAGAAATATACCACAAGCTTTCATCCATTTTGTTGATGGATATCTTTGTGCATTTTAGTTCATTTCTTTTGGTGGACATAAACATACTTAATCTTGTGTATATATTCATGAGTGGAATTTCTGAATTATAGCATATACATATGCTTAGCTTTAGTAGATACTGTCAAATAGTTTTCTTAAGTACTTACGGCAATGTACACTCCCACCAGCAGTGTATGAAAGTTCTAGCTATTCCATATTTTCACCTACACAGGGGTGTAGTGGTAGATCACTGTCTCATCTGGGATTTTAATGTGATGCCCCGATTCAAAAGTGATGGTGAGCACATTTAAATATGCTTATTGATTATTGGGCATCCTCATTGTAATGGGCCTGTTCAAGTCTTTTGCCCATTTAAAAATTTTTACATTGTTGGTCTTTTTTTTTTTTTTTATTAATTTGAAGGAGTTCTCTCTATATTCTGGGTTCTGGATATTAGTCCTTTGTAGGATATTTGTATTGCAGATATCTTCTTCCAATATGTAACTTGTATTTTCATTCTCAATGTTCTTAAACTTCTGAATTTTTATGAAGCTGGGCTTATAGATAATTTTTTGTTCAATAAATTATTTTCTATCTGCATATTTCTTTTTATTTTATTTTTGTTAGCTCTCACCCAAGGATATTTTTTCCATTGATTTTTAGAGAGAGTGGAAGGGATGGAGGGAGGAAGAGGGAGAAAGATAGACGGAAGAGAAGAGCGAGAAGAGAGAGAGAGAGAGAGAGAGAGAGAGAGAGAGAGAGAGAGAGAGGAGAGAGAGAGAGAGGCATCGATGTGAGAGAGACACATCAATTGGTTGCCTCCTGCACGCACCTCAACCAGGGCTGGGGATTGAATCTGAAACCCAGGTATGTACCCTTGACTGGGACTGAACCCGATACTTCAGTGTGTGGGCTGACACTCTAACCACTTAGCCACACCGGCCAGGGCTATCTGCATATTTTAATTTTTTTTTTTAATTTTTAGAGAGAGAAGGGAGGAATGGAGGGAGAGAGAAACAAACTATTGATCTTTGGTTCCACTTATTTATGCATTCCTTGGTTGATTCTTGTATGTGCCCTGACTGGGGATGAACCCGAAAACTTGATGTATCCGGATGACACTTGAACTAACTGAGCTACCTGACCAGGGCCTGCATACTTTTTTTTTTTTTATTAAATCTTTATTGTTCAGATTATTACAGTTATTCCTCTTTTTTCCCCCCATAGCTCCCCTCCACCCGGTTCCCACCCCACCCTCTGCCCTCATCCCGCCACTGTCCTCATCCAAAGGTGTACGATTTTTGTCCAGTCTCTTCCCGCACCCCCCATACCTCTTTCCCCCTGAAAATAGTCAGTCCATTCCCTTTCTATGCCCCTGGTTCTATTATATTCACCAGTTTATTCTGTTCATCAGATTATTTATTCACTTGATTTTTAGATTCACTTGTTGATAGATGTGTATTTGTTGTTTATAATTTTTATCTTTACCTTTTTCTTTTCTTCCTCTTCTAAAAGGATACCTTTCAGCATTTCATATAATACTGGTTTGGTGGTGATGAACTCCTTTAGCTTTTTCTTATCTGTGAAGCTCTTTATCTGACCTTCAATTCTGAATGATAGCTTTGCTGGATAAAGTAATCTTGGTTGTAGGTTCTTGGTATTCATCACTTTGAATATTTCTTGCCACTCCCTTCTGGCCTGCATAGTTTCTGTTGAGAAATCAGCTGACAGTTGTATGGGTACTCCCTTGTAGGTAACTAACTGTTTTTCTCTTTCTGCTTTTCAGATTCTCTCTTTGTCTTTTGCTCTTGGCATTTTAATTATGTGTCTTGGTGTGGTCCTCTTTGGATTCCTTTTGTTTGGGGTTCTCTGCGCTTCCTGGACTTGTAAGTCTATTTCTTTCACCAGGTAGGGGAAGTTTTCTGTCATTATTTCTTCAAATAGGTTTTCAATATCTTGCTCTCTCTCTTCTTCTGGCACCCCAATAATTCGGATGTTCAGAGCAGTCGGGAGCTTGAGACTCCCTCCCGATTGAAAAAGACAACCATGTCCTCAGTTGCCAGCCCCTTTCTGTGTGCGCTCGAGCCTCTGTACCTCTGCACCTCTGCTCTTTACTTCCGCACCTCCTCTGAGTCTCAGTGTGCTTTTCTCTTTCCTTCTAGTTGTAGAATTTCCACTCAGCCAGCCTTCCTGTGGTTCTGAATGATGTCAGTTTTGTCTTTTAGTTGTATTTTTGAAGTAGTTATGCGAGGCAGCAATTTCCGGTGTTTACCTATGCCACCATCTTCTGCATACTTTTTTTTTTTAACTTGAATTTGTCAGTGTAATAGTATCCTAAGGCTTCCATAACAAATTACCACAAACTTGGTGGTTCAAAACAATATAAATTTATTCTCTCACAGTTCTAGAAGTCAGAGGCCACTGTCACTGGGCTAAAGTCAAGGTGGTAGCAGAACTGTGCTATCTCCAGAGGCTCTAGAGAAGAATTTGTTCCTTGCCTCTTTCTGTGTGCCTTGCTTCATTTAGCTTCTGGAGGCTGCAATCATTCCTTGGCTTGTGGCCACATCACTCCAGTCTCTGCCTCTTTCTTCACAATACCCCTCCTCTATGCGTGTGAAGTCTCCCTCTGCCTCTCTTATAAGAACTCTTACAATGTCATTTAGGGCCCACTTGATTATCCAGAATAATCTCCCCATCTCAAGATCCTTAATTTAATCACATCTACAATGACCCTTTTCCATATAAGGTCATATCACAGGCTCTAAGGATTAGGATGTGGGTGTTTTGGAGATCCATGTTTAAGTCTCCTAGTCATATTGCCTCCAAAGTGACTAAATCTCAAGGCAAGATAGTTATATTATAGACAAATCCTGGCTGGGAGTTTAGAAAGAGTGAAACTACTCAGTCAAAATTTTAATATCTGTGGGTGTCAGCTTCTTTATCTGTAAAAATAATAGCATGCCTTATCAATTCTACAAAGCTCTTTTGGTGAAATCCTGCATGTAAAAGTGATTTGAAATACTAAAATTTAGTAGTATTACTCCATGCCATACTTGAGAAGATGAAATTGAGTATCTTACCTAACTATCAAAATTCACATTTTTGCCAATAAATGAAATTCCTAGGTAGGTGAGTACTTCCTGTGCCATTAGAGGCATCCAGGGCATAGGGGAAGTTAGCCTGGATTTTATCCCAAATATTTAAGACAGTGTAGCATCGTAGTTTGGAGTGTGTCCTCTAGTATCAGACTTCCCAGGTTTGAAGTCCAGCATGATTGCTTCCTACTGGCACAATCTTGGGCAATTCAGGGACAGCTATAAGTGTTACCCTCCCAGAACTATATCCAGGGACGATTAATATAAAGAATTGTTAACTAGTAGAAAGGGGTAAAAGTGCTAAAAGGGGTAAAGGTGTCTAAGGGGTACAGAGGCATAGTATAGCGCCTCTACCTCTTGGCTGAGGGAGAAGGGACAATAAAGGAGCTAAGGACGAGGGGAGGGTCCACCCCCTATCCCATGGCTGGGATTCAGTCCTTTTCAGAGGAGCTGTGGCTACTAGAAGGACATGTAGCCTGCTGGTAGCAAAAGACTTTCAAGAAATGGGGCCAGAGTTGGTCTGCAGAAGCAGTAATCAGTGTGGCCAAAGGTGTAGCTGGGACTCCCCCAAGCTGGCCTCTGGGCTCCCGCGTTGTATAAAGACCTTGGAGGGTCAGAACCTGTAACGGAGGGTCTTCCTGGGGATGCAGCCTTGCAGTGTCCCTCTGGTGCTCTCTGACATAGCCTAACATCCCGCCTGCTCCCGAATACAAAGGGCAAAGAGGGGTGGGTTTGGAGCTGAGAGACAATACATTGCTAACAGTTATTTATTCACTATGCCTTGTGTTTTTTATCTGAAAACGAGGGATCATAATGTACCTCTCACATGGAATGATTATAAAAAGTAAGTGAGTGAATGAATGCATGTAAGTGCCTAGGTGGGTGGCTAGCACAGTCGACTTTTCCAATTGTCTCTTACTTGTTGCCCCACACCAGGCCCATGTCACAAGCTGGTATCGATAAGAAATCGGGTCATTGCCTCTGCCCTGATAGAGCTTCATCTTTAGCACTTTTAATTAGATGGTCAGATTTGAGATGCTCCATGGGTTATATTTTAAGGGTTAATACTATCTCAAAACCTACCTTTAGTAATGCAAAGACTTCTAATAATATAACAATTTGGAGGGGGGAGGTCTAGCTCTTTTTAGCAGAGAAGTGTTTATGTTATCTTTCTGTTTGAGTCTTTAAATAGAGAAGTCAGTGCCAAGTAAGTTAATTCTTTCAGTGTGTATTAATTGCCTGCTATGAGTCAGTGTTCTAGGCCCCTGAGATACTGAAGTGGACAAGACAAAACATTTCTGTCCTCGTGGAACTTGGATTCTAGGCAGGGAGCTGGAGGAGATAGACAATCAGCAAAATGAATATGAAAATATGGTATAAATGATCCATTTATGGAGAAAAATAAAACTGAGAATGAGGATAAACTTGATCCTTTTTCTTGTCTCACTACTTTAAAAAAAGGATTGTGTGTGTGTGTGTGTGTGTGTGTATTTTGGTTCCAGTTCCGTGTGTATTCCTGTGGAAATCAGAAACCCAGGATCCCAGGAGAGCCTGTGATGGGAATGTTTCCCTTTCCACATAGAGATTTTGGTTAAATTTGAGTTAGGTTCTCCTGTTTTAAATCTCCCCTTTACAGTATAAACATGTTCGCTTCCTCAGTCAGTTCAGGTTTATTGTTCCACGCTGCACGTATTGCTTGAGGGGGGATAAAGTTCTTTCCCAGTGAGCAGTAGCCTAATACTCTTTTAAGTGCCAGATGGTTGTGATTATGTCTGAGGAGTTGTTAAAGCCAGTCTTCTTCACCTGTTTGTCTAGGTAACTGTCAGCATCTTAAGTCTGAGGCAGGCCTCCGTGTTAAATTCTCTTTTAAATGTGTTTCCTCTTTTAAATATTCATGGCACTGGCTGATCTCCAACCTATGAAATAAAAGTAGAAGTTTTCAACTAATCTCTTCCATTTAATTCCCCCATTCCACAAACTTTAGAAACAGGCCTGAAAATCACAGGAACCACAATTTTAAAAAGTGTTAGTTTGATATGACTGAAATTAATCCTTTAATTTATTCACCACAAAATGTCTTTGTACATCTCTGCTTTCTGTAATTTATACCGTATCCTGTCTACTCAAGTTAATGTGTGAAGCATGGTTAAATTATGCCTAAGAAGGAATATGAACACTATCTACAATATAGTGACAGGAAAAGAGATTAACCAGAAGTAATGGGACAAAATTTAAATAAGGCAAGTTGAAACAGAAGTTTCAGAAAAACTGTCAGGTATCTAAGATGTGTCTAGCTGGAAGAAGCTCTTCAGAAAAGACTATAAAACATTTAGAGGAAGTTTACTGGAAAAGGATTAGACAAAGTTATGGAAAATATTTCTATAGGGAACACATTCTAGTACATTTGGACTAAAATGTGGACTACATAATCTAAGTTTGTGTGGGTCTCATAGCTTCTGTTGTCAATCTTAGGTTTATCATGTCAAAGAAGGTTTGGGATAAAGATCAGATGATCTATAGAAAAGAGACAGATTTTTGTCAAAATGATTTCATTGGTGCTCTGGCCAAGTGGCTCGGTTGGAGCGTCTTCCCGTATACCAAAGGTTGCAGTGTGATTCCTAGGTTTTGGGGTAGATCCCTGGTTGAGGTGGGAAGCAACCAATCAATGTTTCTCACATAAATGTTTCTCTTTCTTCTTACTTCTGTCTCTAAAATCATTAAAAACATATTCTCGGGTGAGTATTTTTATAAAAAGTGATTTCATTTGTTCTTTTTGCTGTGTAACATGCTGACAGGACTTTCATTCATTTTATCATGGCTAATTTAATGCTGGTGAAAGGGGCCAAATCAATAACTTGAAGACTGCAGTCTGCTCTACACTGTCCTGACGTGTACTTCAGTCTCATTCTAAAGGATTCTGGGCGGGAACTGTAAAGGCAGGGTAGTCTCTATGTCATTCAGTTTTCTTTGATTTTTGAGTTTAATAGTGCAATATTAATTAGTGTTCTTAAATATTAGTATTTAATTTGAAAATTGAATTCATTAATTAACTGAAACTCCCACCTATGTGCAGAGGACTTGCTTCTGGGTTTAGGCCCTGTGGGAAATATAGATCTCTGAGATACTGCTCCTGCCTTCAGGGACTGTATAGTTTAGTTAGTTGCTAAAATGAGAAAGAGCTGTTGTCTTCATATGGGTCATCGCTTCTAAATAGTAAATGTAAAGTGAGAAATGGAATTCAGATGGGTATGTGGGTGTTGGGGAGAGGGTGTGTGCAGGAGGAGATTGCCAGGTTGGGTGAGTATAAGTTTATTTCCATCTATGATGTTCAGTGGATTTGATTTTAGTCTTGAATGAAGTTTCCAGAAAACAGAACCAATAGGAGAGATGTAAATATAGATATGGACATAGGAAAAGACATAGATATAGATAAAGAGATTCATTTGAGGAATTTTCTCACAGAGGCTGAGAAGTCCCACAACCTATATCTGCAAGCTGGAGTCCCAGGAGAGCTGCTAGTATAATCCAATCTGAGTCAAAAGGCCTGAGGACCAAGGAAGAGGATGGTGTTGGTCCTAGTCCAAGGGCAGAAGACTGATGTTCCAGCTCAAGCAGGCAGGTAAGAAGCAAAGGCAGTGAATTTCTCCTTCCCCTGCCCTTTTGTTCTATTCTGGCCCACAGCGGGTTGGATGATGC
This sequence comes from Myotis nattereri, assembly GCF_964212035.1. NCBI lineage: Eukaryota > Metazoa > Chordata > Mammalia > Chiroptera > Vespertilionidae > Myotis > Myotis nattereri. The sequence goes on along the minus strand of NC_138075.1, from coordinate 93,417,806 downwards.
CAACCGACATTGGGGAGGGCCATCTACCAAGTCTACTAATCCAACTGCTAATTTCATCTGGAAACAGCATCTGAAATAACATTTAATCTGGGTGTCCCATGGCCAGTCAAGTAGATATATAACATTTTTAAAAATATATATGTTTTTATTGATTTTAGAGAGAGATAGAAACATCAATGAGAGAGAAACATGGATTGGCTGCCTCCTACATGCCCCCTATTGGGGATCAAGCCCACAACCCGGGCATGTGCCCTGACCTGTAATCGAACCAGCCACCTCTTGGTGCTTGGGTCAGCACTCAACCACTGAGCCACACCAGCCGGGCTAGACACATAACATTTAACCATCACAACCATGATGTCACATTTTAGCAAAATAGCATTCCTTTCAAACATAGAATTCAAAGTGGGAAACAATGTTTGGACTTGTTCACAGGAGGTATAAGCAGGACAGTCTTACCTGTGGCTGCCTGGGGCTTCACTCCAAAGCCTGTCCCATCCCATTCCTCTGATGTACTCTAAGTGCCTCTCTCTGTTTCCCTGCTCTGTTCTCAGAGCTCTGCTTTCATTCAGGTGGAATCTCATCATTGACCCAGCCTCCTGCCCCCCTACACCCTCGGAATTCCCAAACCCCTGGGGCAACAGGGAATAGCTGTGAGCACAGCTATTTGCAGATGACATTATACTGTACATAGAAAACCCTAAAGACTCCATCAAAAAATTATTAGACTTAATAAATGAATTCGGCAATGTAGCAGGATACAAAATTAACGCCAAGAAATCAATGGCTTTTTTATACACCAATAGTGAACTTACAGAAAGAGAGATTTAAAAAACAATCCCATTTACCATCGCACCAAAAAAATTAAGATACCTAGGAATAAACTTAACTAAGGAGGTAAAAGACCTGTACTCAGAAAACTACAGGACACTGAAAAAAAAGATAGAGGAAGACATAAGCAGATGGAAGAACATACTGTGTTCATGGTTTGGTAGAATCAACATCATTAAAATGTCCATGCTACCCAAAGCAATTTATAAGTTCAATGCAATTCCAATTAAAATACCAATGGCATATTTCACAGACCCAGAACAAACTCTCCAAAAATTCATCTGGAATAAAAAAAGACCCCAAATATCCACAGCAATCCTGAGAAAGAAGAACAAAGTTGGAGGGATCACAATACCAATATCAAGCTGTATTACAAAGCCACTGTTCTCAAAACTGCCTGGTAAGGGCACAAGAACAGACATATAGACCAGTGGGATAGAATAGAGAATCCAGAAATCGACCCAAACCATTTATGTACTTTTAACAGTTTTTACTAATATAACTGTTTTATAGTTATATAACAAATAGAATGTAAATATATTCCACATTGTCTTTTAGAATAATGATTTAATCTTATGAAGTTACACGATACTGCAGTTGTTTCCATTTCTGAAGAATTTGGGTGGAATTCCTATTTTTCTTTTTTTCTTTTTTATGAGAATGATCAGGATTGAAGTTTTCCAGGTAGTGTAGTTCCATTTTATTGTGGGATCTTTGATCTATGTTTTTCTTCAATTTGGCAATGCAGACATCTTTCTGAGTTTTAAATATTCCTATAAACACTTTGCTTTAAAATTCCCAACTCTCCGGGAACTGAGAACATATTTGAGCCCATCTATACAGGGTGTGCTGACAAGTAAATTTCCATGTGGCTACAGAACCATAGACTCTTCAAGGACAAGCTGACTTGGTCTCTGTCTATAGTAAACCAATAGAACACTTTAGCTACTTAAGCATCTTAATGCTCCAGACTGCTTCTGTCTCATCCTGCTGATTTAGAGACCGCTTTTTTGGTGTTTTCGTGTTTTAGGTAAATGGTTCGTGGGTAACTCAGTACATACCTAAGAATTCCCATTTTCAAGCCTACGGTTGATAGTCCTCTCACTGATGGTCATAAATTAGGGTTGCCAGATCTAGGGGAAAAATCAAACAGAAACACCCAGTTAAAGATAGGAAAGTTAATGAAATTTTTATATAGCTCATCAACTGAAGATAATTATAAAAATAAGTCATTCTAAGTGAGTTTTGAGCAGTCATGAGTAGAATGAAACTATAGTCTTTCAAAATATAACTATTTACTTATTCATTCAACATTAATTCAATAGGCTGGCCTTGAAGGCTCACCCAATCTTGGACATTGGCTCTGAGAATATCATATGAAAAGACTTAGTTCTCAAAGTATTCAAAGAACTTCTAATTCTGTTGAATAATTGATACATGGATGCACAAGTAGAGTAAACATATCTTATCTAAAACCTTTGATGGGTTTTTGCATTTTTTGCAAAGTTAACATGATGAAATTTTAGGTTTTTATGTCAGCAGAACCCAATACCTTTTGCCTTAAGACAACAAAACAATAATTTTTCTAATAAATGTGCATTTTGGGTAGAGCTTGCTTGCACCAGCTTATCTTTGCTCCATTCAGAAGCAATTGGGGCTCCTGAATGCTGAGCACAGGCATCACCTGAGGGCATCACTTACCTGCACATCGGGCAGTTGATGCTGGCTGGTGATTGATGCTGGCTGGTGATTGATGCTGGCTGATGTTTGAGACCTCAGCGGGGATGTGGGCCAGGACACCTGCACGTGGCCTCACCAGGTGGCCAAGCTTCCTCAGAACATGGGGACTGGGTTCCCAGGGCAAGCATTTTGAGAAAGAAAGGAAAACAGTCTTACCACCTTTTATGACTTTGCCTTGCAAGTCATAAAAAGTCATAAAAAAAAAAGCTGGCTTTGTTCATCTGGGCAGTTATAAAATCACTCCCAGTTTCAAGGAGATAGAGACCTCACTTGATGAGTAGTGAAAGTTCTAGAATTTGTGGAATGAGAAATATTGCAGTAGCCATTTTTGGAATGGGCCACAGGTGCATATGCTACATTTACCTGCATAATACCACATATGGGTCTGAGGCTTCACTCTGTAATGAAATCCATTAATATTTTTGCGACAAAATAAATGAACATTCATACAAAGTAGAATAATTCAAATTACAAATCTAAGTGGTTCAATTCCGTTTTTGCCATCAAATGAGTTACCAAAAATATTTTAGTTTTCATAGACGTTTCTGGAATTCAAACTCCAGTAAGTAATTTTTGATATGTAATGTAATTTGTGCTGATGGAGGCTTTAGGTACCTGATATGTATCTGGAGAGATAGTAGAAGGACTAGGGGAGTAAGAAATCTTTACCGAAGAGGTAGCTGAAAAGGGATTAGTGAGAATGGACATTCTAAACCAAAGAAACAGTGTGTGCCAAGGAGTGTGGTATATGGAGAAAAGCAAGAGTTTCTGAATATCTGGAATCTACACTGATAAAAGAGAAACATGGTAATTGGCGTACCACCGCTACCCTTCCCATTGGCTAATCAGGGCAATATGCAAATTAACTGTCAGCCAAGATTGCGGCCGGCAGCCAAGCAGCTTGAAACTAACATGAGGCTTGCTTGCTTCAGTGACGGAGGACTCCAATGTTCCCCCCCAGCCGCTGCAGGCCTCTGAGCCTGCAGTTTCAAACATTGTAACAAATGTAGAAGCTAAACAAAACCCCAGAAACCAGCTTTCAGCCAGCTGGGATCTCAGAGCTGGAGTTGATACAGAGTTTTGAGAACCGAAACAAACCAGATACCTGCTTTCAGGAGCAGAGGCCTCAGAGCTGGAGCCAGAGCTAAAGCTGGCCCAGAATAAAAAAAAAGAAAAGAAAAAAAGGAGCAGTTGGGAGCTTCAGTCCCAGCCTGAAAACATCCCTCAGCCCCTCACCCAGACTGGCCAGGCACCCCAGTGGGGACCCCCACCCTGATCCAGGACACCCTTCAGCGCAAACCAGCCGGCCCCCACCCGTGCACCAGGCCTCTATTCTATATAGTAAAAGGGTAATATGCCTCCCAGCACCGGGATCAGCGGAGCTGAGAGGCCTCCCGGCACCGGGATCAGTGTGACGGGGGCAGCGCCCAAACCCCCTGATCACCCTGCGGCTCTGTGTGTGACAGGGGGTGGGGCCACAACCTCCCTATCCGCCCTGCTCTGTTCGTGACAGGGGAAGGCGCCCCAACCCCCTGATGGGCCCTGCTCTGTGGGTGATAGAGGGCGGCGCCACCCCCCTCCCCCCACGGGCCCTGCTCTGTGTGTGATGGGGTAGAGCCATAACCTCCCCATCGGCCCTTCCCTGAGTGTGACAGTGGCGGCGCCCCAACCCCCTGATCTGCCCTGCTCTGTGGGTGATGGAGGGCGGCGTCCCAACCCCCTGATCCGCCCTGCTCTGTGTGTGACAGGGGGTGGTGTGCAACTCCCCTATCGGGCCTACTCTGTGAGTGACAGGGGGGAGCTCCCCAACCCCCTGATAGGCCCTGCTCTGTGCGTGACAGGGGGCAGTGCCCCAACCCCCTGATAGGCCCTGCTCTGTGTGTGACAGGGGGGAGCTCCCCAACCCCCTGATCAACCCTGCTCTGTGCGTGACAGGGGGTGGCGCCCCAACCTCCCCATCAACTCTGCCTTGAGTGTGACAGGGGGCGGTGCCCCAACCCCCCAATCTGCCCTACCCTGATTGTGACTGAGGGTGGCATCGCAACCTCCCAATCCGCCCTGCTCTGTGCATGACAGGGGGCGGCGCCCCAACTCCCCAATCGGCCCTGCTCTGAGCCCAACCAGGGGCTGCACCTAGGGATTGGACCTGCCCTCTGCCACCCGGGAGCAGGACTAAGCCAGCAGGTCGTTATCTCCCAAGGGGTCCCAGACTGCGAGAGGGCACAGGCCGGGCTGAGGGACCCCCCTCTCCCCCAAGTGCACAAATTTTTGTGCACCGGGCCGCTAGTATATACATAAGAGAGTGTCAGGGGCCAGATCACGAAGAGCCTTGGGTACCATATTATGGAATTTGGATTGGGTCTTGTAGAGACCATTGAGTCCAAGTACGTATTTTAAGCAGAAGAGGATGCAATCATATTTGCCCTTTTGGAGTGATTATTTTGATGACAGATAGTAGATCAAGGGGAAGAAGATGGGCTTCACTTAGGAACTCTTCAGGAGACAGCTAGAATTGTGATTGCCTGAAATAAGAGTGAAGAAGAACTGTTGCATTTAGCTGCCATTTCTTTCTGTACTGTAGGTCAGAGTAAATCAAGAAAAGCATGCTGTGGGGATGGGACTGAGTTGTCAGATTGTCTCTTTTCTAATTTAATTTTTTATTTGAGTAGTGCATATATCTTGACAATGTAAAATAGCAAAAGGCGAATAAACACCACATTTCATTATCCCCACTCTTACTTCTTAAAGGCTCCTACTTTCACTCCTTTAAATGGCTTCTTCTGAGCTTAACCTCCATGATCTAAATAATATGCTGTACTTGAAAAAAACTATTGAAAATGACTTAAGTAATAGCACTTATTCTCACATAATAAGTCCAGATTGGACAGGCTTCAGACTGTGTTTGCCTCCATCTCAGTGGGCTCCTCTCATGATCACAAGATTCATGATTTGGTTCCAAGAGTCACATGGAAGGAAAATCCAGTGGAAGAAGAAGAGAGACTGTTCCTGTGAGTCTTTGTTTTATTTAGTTTATCAGCAAATAAATCTTCAGAGGCTCTCCAGCTGCTTCCCCTCCTGTGCCCTTGGCTAATTTGGGTCACATGCCCTGTGCTAGATTATCAGTGTTGAGTTGGCATCACCACTACCCCTTCTAAGGTCTCCTTTGCTTTGAAGAGGAAAAGCTAGGAGCTTTTGCCAGAATTCCCTTTGTCGTGTGGTTTCAGGCTAGAGTGTGTTGATGAGAGACACCCTTGAGCCAGTCTGCTGGAGAGATCATTATTCTCTTGTTAATTGGAGCCAGAATCATGAGTGGATGTGACACTCCTAGGAACTTCAAGGTGAGTTTTGATAACAGCTTGCTTCAGCACTTCCAGTTGAGAAGGTCAGTGGTGATTTTTCTGACCATTGCTCCCTTAGGCCTTTTCTCTGGATAAGCCACCAATTTCTTATTTAAAAATCCTGTATATCCTGACTCTAAAGAGTAGTTTCTGGTTCCCTGACTGATGACCCTTCCTAAACATATCACTGATGCAAGGGAAATGAGTTACAGCACTGACATAGATTAATCAGGATTTATTCCCAGAGGTATGTGGGAGGAGGATGGACATTTGAACAAAATCCTTGTTCTACCACTACCAACACCACCAACAGCAAAAATGGATGGAGACAGGAGCGTGATTTCAGAATGGAGCAAAATAGTAACACTGGGAAATCTGGCTTCTGGTAATGGTGGTAGAACTTAGTAGGACTAACCTTCCCATAGAAAATAATGGTAAAGTATATATAAAAATATTGCAGATCGACTCTTTGAACACATTGAACAGAGATGGAAAGCAGGCAGAAATCGGAGAGGAGTCTACACTTAAAAGATTGGAAATACACTATGGTAATTTTTTAGTTTGCAGTGTTTGCTCGGAGATGCTCACCAACCCACTAGGTGGCTCAGGATGAAGTTTCAGCTTCACTGGATGGTGGGATCAAGAATACAGAGGTCAGAACTAGAAGAGCAAGTGGGAAGCAAGTAGGGACCCTAGAAGGAAGGGAGCTATGGAGGTGGTGAGTCTCCAAATATGCATAGAAACGCTGCGCAGATTCTGGTCTAACCATTGAAGATGCATCATGTGGGAGACCACAAAGTGCCCAGTGGAAAAGTGGCAACTAGAAACTGAAAGAATTGAGCAGGGATTTCAGTTATAGCTCATGGAGAGACAAGCTCTAGGTGGAGATGGGGGAAAAATACAAAAAGATATATAGATATCATTTAAACACAACCCATTTACTTTATATTTTTAAATATATAGCCCCAGTTAATATGCCTGTTTAATAATTTTCCTGTTTAATGCAAAGAATGTTTAAAAAGGAAGAATGTTTTTGCATGACTCTAAGTGGATTACTGTAAAATAATATTTGTTTTAGCGTTGCTTAAAAATCTATTCCTCCTCAACAAAATATTAGCAAATCAAATCCAATAATGTATAAAAAATATATAACACAACCAAATAAGATTTATTGAAGCTATGCAAGGCTGGTTCAACATTTGAAATCAATGAATGTAATCCATCACCTCAGTAGGCTAAAGAAGAAAAGTCATATGATCCTATGAATAGATGCAGAAAAAATATTTTTAGAAAATGTAGCACTCATTTATGATAAAATCTCTCAACAAAGTAGGAATAGAGGGGAATTACCTTAACTTGATAAAGAATAGAGTAATTCCCTCCACTTATTTGTGGTTTCTTTCCACAATTATCCTTTTCTTGGTTTCAGTTACCTGTGTTCAACCATGGCATGACAGTATTAAATGGAAAATTCCAGAAATAAATAATTGGTAAGTTTTCAATTGGGTGCTATTCTGAGTGTGTGATGAAATCTTCACTCTCCCGCTCCATCCCACCCAGGGCATGAATCATCACTTTGTCCAGCATCTCCATCTCTACCAGTGGTTCTCAACTTTCCTAATGTCACGACCCTTTAATACAGTTCCTCATGTTGTGGTGACCCCCCAACCATAAAATTATTTTTGTTGCTACTTCATAACTGCAATTTTGCTACTGTTATGAATTGTAATGTAAATATTTGATATGCAGAATGTATTTTCATTGTTACAAATTGAACATAATTAAAGCATAGTGATTAATCACAAAAACAATATGTAATTATATGTGTTTTCCGATGGTCTTAGACGACCCCTGTGAAAGGGTTATTCGACCCCCAAAGGGGTCGCGACCCACAGGTTGAGAACCGCTGACCTATACTAACAATAGACTAGGGCCGTCACAACCGGACAGACGACTAGACCCTGCCTTGATCAGGGGCATGGCCGGCCTTCAAACTGCGGTGGCCCCTACCCCTAGGAGGCCTCCTGGCCAAGGACGCCCGAGTCTGTTCTGGACCTAGGGCCGGGTTCTCCCTGCAAGCGACTCGGAAGCCGCCAGTGTCTAACTGCCAGTCTCTGGGAGGTGGGAGTGCATCCACTGTCCACCAAAAGTAGGACCATCGAACCGCTCACAGTCTCAGTGCAGGCACAGGTCCGTGGCTGACTGGGTGTCCCTTCAGTCCACAGACCAAAACAAAACAGCAGGAACACCCTGCCCACCTTGGTGGGTACAGTTGCAGTCCATGTGGGCCTGGGCAGTGTAGAAAGCTGTCTCCTGGGTCCTGTGCTGGCACCACTGCCTCGCTCACCCTCAAGCCCCCCTGAGTCCTGACAGTGAAGTGTGTAGGGCATCCTGCAGGAGTTGTGCCGTTCTGGGTGCTGTTGACCAAAGACACCCTTTGGGATGAATTCAGAGCCACATCTCACTTCCCCGAGACTGGAAGAACCATGTAAAAGGAATTTGACAAAAGCTTTCCACATCTGTTTATTCTTTTGAATCCATAACATGACCTTAAAAAAAGCAATCGGGCCACCTAAGAGAGAAAGCACTTTCTGGCCAGAGCATGCAGGATTCTTTTGCCCAACAGGTTAAAGGAAGCAGAGAGCTGGCACAGTGGAAATGGCCCTGGTGCCCTATCAGGATACCACGGGAATGGGGTCGCAGAAATTCCACAAGCCTCTTGCCACCTTCTCCTTTGCAAACCACACCATCCAGATCTGCCAGGACTGGAGGCAACTGGGAGTCGCAGCCGTGGTTTGGGACGCGGTAAGCAAATCCTGGGGGGGCTCTGAAAGCATCTGCAATTGATTATAAGACTGGTCTTTATTTAAAAAGAAATAAAAGAACAGCTTTGTTGAGATATAATTCATATACTGTACATGTCACCTAAAGTGTACAATGAACTGGCTTTTTAAAAGTAAATTCAGAGTGGTTACAACCATTACCATGCTCAATTTTTAAATATCTTAACGACCCCATCCTCTCCAAAAAAAAAACTTCTAACCACTAGAATCACTTTCCTGATCATCTTCCCCAAAATAAGTTGCATTTTAAGGGTGGGAAAGGAAAGTTGAGGGAAGTTAAAATACTGCACAAAGGATATTGTAAAATAACAAAGCCCAAAGTGAAGATCATGTGTTTTCTTTTTTTTTTTTTATTGATTTCAGAGAGGAAGGGAAAGGGAGAGAGAGATAGAAACATCAATGATAAGAATCACTGATCAGCTGCCTCCTGCAGGCCCCCTACTGGGGATCGAGCCGCAACCCAGGCATGTGTCCCCGACCAGAATCGAACCTGGGACCCTTCAGTCCACAGGCCGATGCTCTCTCCATTAAGCCAAACCGGCCAGGGCCATGTGTTTTAAGTTCTGTGTGGTTGTAATGGTCCCCAAATCTATACTAATAAAAGGGTAATATGCTAATTAGATTAGAGTGGATGTCTTCTGGACGTCCTTCCAGACAGCCGCAGCCACTGCGAAAGGCTGAGGCTCAGGCCGGCAGTGGCAGCAGCAGCGGGGTAATGGGGGCGGTGCCTTCCCCTGATCCGCCAGGTCACCTCCTGCAGAGGGAGGCCAGACTGGGGTTGAGGCACAACAGGGGAGGCTATCAGGCCAGCAGGAGAGGGCAGTTGGGGACGATCAGGCCTGCAGGGGAGGGCAAGGTAGGGGCAATCAGGCTGGCAGGGGGGCAAGGTAGGAGTGATTGGGCTGGCATGGGGCAATGTAGGGGCAATCAGGCTGGTAGGCAGAAGGGTTAGGGGTGATCAGGCAGGCAGGCAGAGGGGTTAGGGGCAATCAGGCAGGTAGGGAGGTGAGTGGTTAGGAGCCAGTGGTCCCAGATTGTGAGAGGGATGTCTGACTGCCGGCAGTTGAACATCCCCTGAGGGGTCCCAGATTGGAGAGGGTGCAGGCTGGGCTGAGGGACACCCCCACCCCCCCATGCATGAATTTTGTGCACCGGGCCTCTAGTCTATAATAATAAAAGCATAATATGCTAATTAGACCAGACATCCTTCCAGATGACCTTCTGGATGAAGCCAGGGTGCGAGGGCCTCTAGTCCTATATATACTATCCAACTGTCAGTCACTTAGTAGCTGTCTCAGTTACTAGATTGTCTGTTGCAGTATTGCAGTGCTTGTTTTTAAGTGACCTTTATTTTACCTAATAATGGCCCCAATAACTTTTATTACAGTGTACTAAATTTATTACAGTGTACAGTGACCCGGTGCATGAAATTCATGCACATTAAAAGGAAATTAATTAGAGGAAATATTTTAGTATTGCTATTTTCCCTTTCTCTATAATAGAAGTGTCAGAGATTAAAGAAAATTAGTAAAATGTATATAAAAATCTTCCTCCTGTCAGAGTCTGGGGCATGCTACAGGACCCAGAGTCAAGTCCCTGTCCACCCACGTGTGCCTGGAAATCACGCAAGACTCAGAGGCCCCACCTCCATTGGGCTAGATCCAGACCTGGCCGGCCCCACCCTTGTCAAGCCCCGCCAGGTGTGGGGGGGGCGCGGCCTCAGGTCGCCTGGCCTGGGGCGGGGGTGCGGCCTGAGGTTCCCCGGCTGGCACTAGGGTGGGGGGTGTGCCCTGAGGTCCCCTGTCAAGCCCCACCAGGCAGGGGGTGCGTCCTGAGGTCCCCTGTCAAGCCCCGTTGGGCAGGGGGCATGGCTTCAGGTCCCCCAGCCTGGCGCTGAGGCGGGGGGGGGGGGGGGAGTGCAGCCTGAGGTCCCTTGTCAAGCCCTGCCGGGCTGGGGACATGACCTGAGGGCCCCCATCAATCTCTGCTGGACAGGGGACACAGCTTGAGGTCCCCCGGCCCAGCGCTGGGGCGGGGGGCATGGCTTGAGGTCCTCTGGCCTGGCACTGGGGTGGGGGGCACGGCCTGAGATCCCCTGTCAAGCCCCACCAGGCAGGGACACAGCCTCAGGTCCCCTGCCCCGGCCCAGCACCACGCAGCTTCAGGTCCCTGCTGATTGCTCGTTAAGGCTCATTACCGAATCCCTGCCTCCATTGTGGGCGCAGCCATCTTGTTAAAGCTTGATGGTCAATTTGCATATTCTCTCTTTATTAGATAGGATGTTATAATTCTACTTTATTATTAGTCTCTCTTTATTAGATAGGATGTTATAATTCTACTTTATTATTAGTTATTGTTCATCTTTTACTATACCTAATTTATAAATTAAACTTTATCTTAGATATGTATGTATTGGAAAGAACATAGTATATAGAGGGTTTGGTACTATACATGGATTCAGGTATCCACTGAGAGTCTTGAACATATCCTCCATGGGTAAGGGGGGAATCTACAAAAAATCTACAGCTAACGTCATACTTAATGGTGAGAAACTAGATTTTTTCCCATTTGATTGAGAATAAGGCAAAGATGTCCACTCTCACCATTCCTATCCAAGATCATCTAAAAGTCCTAGCTAATGCAATAAGAAAAAGGAAAAATGGGAATGTAGGTCAAGGAAGAAGAAATAAAACTGTCTTTGCTTGCAGATGACATGATCACCTATGTGGAAAATCCCAAGGAATTAACAACAAAAAAACGAACTGATAAATGATTATAGCAAGGTTGCACAATACAGGTTAATATACAAAAATCAGTTGCTTTCTTATATAACAATAACAAACAGTGAAATTTGAAATTAAAAACACAGTACCATTTACATTCACACACAAAAAAATGAAATACTTAGATATAAGTGTAAGAAAATATGTATAAGATTTATACAAGGAAAATGACAAACTCTGATGAAAGAGATCAAAGATCTAAATCGGGGGTGGGGAATGTCTAGTCTAGCCCTTGAGCCATATAGGGACCGAAAAATCATTTGGTCTGGCCCTGCCAATGCATTAGGGGTAAATTAATTAAATGTTTGACAAAATATAGGAGGGTAATTTTTAAAAAATATGTTTTTATTGATTTTTAGAGAGAGGGGGAAGGGAGAGGTACAGAGAGAGATAGAAGCATCCATGGGAAAGAAACCATCGATCGGCTGCCTCCTGCACACCCCCTACTGGGGATTGAGCCCACAACCTGGGCATGTGCCCTGGTTGGTAATTGAACTGCTAACCTCTTGGGTCATGGGTTGATGCTCAACCACTGAGCCACACTGGTCAGGCCTAATTTTTAAGTTGATAATTTTGTATGGCCTGGCCCGTGAATGATGTTATAAATATCCAAATGGCCCTTGGCAGAAAAAGGTTTCCCACCCCTGATATAAATAAATGAACAGAGATTCCATGCATATGGGTAAGAAGACTCAATATTGTTAAGATGTTAGTTTTTCTCAACTTGATCTATAGACTCACTGCAATCCCAATCCTATATGATAAAAGCACAGCAACCGAATGGCAGAAGTACCAGAACGACTGGTTGAACAGTCACTATGATGCGCACTGACCACCAGGGGCCAGACACTCATCATAGGAGCTGCCCCCTGATGGTCAGTATGCTACCACAGTGGGAGTGCCGCTTGGCTCATGGGATGAGTGGCTGCTCCCACTGCGAACCCCAGGCCGATGGGCAGGAACCTGGGCTGCGGTCGTTGCCTCCTCACCAAGGGCTCCTCCTCCTTGCTCCTTTCTGCCTCCTCCAGATGCCCATAGGCCACGCAGCACCGCCACTGGGCTCGCAGAGCTGACCCGGAGGCTGGGAGGCAGGTTCATGGCTGCCACGAGACTGAGGCCTACTCTGCCACCTCTCAGTGCTACTGTCCCTGAGCCCAGCCCCAACCGGGTCCCCTGGAGAGGCAAGTGCTCTGGCTCCACAGAAGATGCCGGACCAGGGAATAGCCGCTCAGAGGGCGGGTCTACAGCCAGTTGGCTGACCAGGATGAGCGGCGCTTCCACTTCAGGCCAATCCCCCTGGCTGGCCAGCCAACCTACAGCAGCCCCTCCCCCAGGCCAACTGGCCAACCTCCCATGGTCCCTCCCTCCGCTGGTCAACCTCCCAGGTCTCTCCCCCCAGGCAGTCGGGCCTCCTAATCGGCCCAGATTGCCAGCCAAGCCAAGGGACCCTACCCATGCACAAATTCATGCACTGGGCCTCTAGTCCAAGAATAAAAAGCCAAGAAATAGATCCACACAAATATAGTTAAACTAGAGGCCCAGTGCATGAAATTTGTGCATGGGGGGTGTCCCTCAGCCCAGCCTGCACCCTCTCTACAATCTGGGTCCCCTTGGGGGATGTTTGACTGCCAGATATCTCTCTCACACTCTGGGACTTCTGGCTCCTAACTGCTCACCTGCCTGCCTGCCTGATTGCCCCTAATCACTCCCTTGCCTACCTGATTGATGCCTAACTGCTCCCCTGCTGGCCTGATCGTCCCCAGCTGCCCTCCCTGCAGGCCCGGTAACCCCCAAGTGCCCTCTCCTGCAGGCCTGGTCATCCACAACTGCCTTCCCCTGCCAGCCCGGTCGCACCCAACTGCCCTCCCCTGCTGGCTTGTTCGCCCCCAACTGCCCTGCCCTGCTGGGCTGGTTGCTCCCAACTGCTCTCCCCTGCAGGCCTGATCACCCACAACTGCCCTTCCCTGCTGGCCATCTTGTGGTGGCCATCTTGTGATAATGTCACACATGATGCCACCTAGGCTTTTATTATATGAGATGATCTTTGATAAAGAAACAAAGGCAACGAGTCTTTTCAACAAATGGTGCTGGAACTGTACATCCACATGCAAAAATATGAATCTATATAACTTTCATACCTTTTACAAAAAGTAACTCAAAATAATCATGAGCTTAAATGTACAAAATGACAAAACTCCTAGAAGATTAGGAGAAAACCAAAGTGACTTTGGTGTTTCTGATGACTTTTCAGATAAAACACCAAAAAAATGATCTGTGAAAGAAAAATCTGATAAGTAGGACTTCATTAAAATTAAAAGACTTCTTTTCTTCAAAGGACACCATTCAAAGAATGAATAAAGCTACAAATTGGGAGAAAATCTTTGCAAAATACATATTTGATAAAGGACTGGTATGCAAAATATCTAAAGAACTCTTAAAACTCAACATTAAGAAAACAAACAACTCTTTTGTATTTTAATGGGCAAAAGATCTGAACAGACCCCTCACCAGAGAAGATATAAAAATGGCAAATAATTATGAAAAAAGGTGCTCAAGCCATGGCTGGTTTGGCTTAGTTGGTTGGACTGTTGTCCCATGCACCAAAAGTGGCAGGTTGGATTCCTGGTCAGGGCACATACCCAGATTATGAGTTTCATTCCCAGTTGGGGCACATGCCAGAGGCAGCTGATCAATGTTTCTCATACCAATCTCTCCCTCTCCCTCTCACTCTCCCTCTCCCTCTCCCTCTCCCTCTCCCTCTCCTTCTCCCTCTCCCTCTCCCCCTCCCCTCACCCTCCCCTCTCCCTCCCCCTGCCCTTCCCCCTCCCCCTCCCCATCCCCCTCTCCCTCCCCCTGCCTTTCCCCCTCCCCCTCCCCCTCTCCCTCCCCCTCTCCCTCTCCCTCTCCCTTTCTCTTAAAAATTAAAAAAAAAAAAAAGAAAAGGTGCTTGGTATCATGTATCTAAGGAATTGCAAATTAAAACAAGATAGCAGTGCACACCTATTAGAATGGCTAAAATTCAAAACACTGACAATACCAGATGCTAGTGAGGATGCGGAGCAACAGGTACTCTTTCATTGTTGGTGGGAATACCAAAGAATACAAGTACTTTGGAAGACAGTTTGACAGTTCTCCACCCCCAACCTCAAAGTAAAAACTCTTACCTTAAGATCCAGCTGCCGGAAGCCGGTCCATCCTTGCTGCTTGACACAGTTGCTGCAGGAAAGAAACATCTGCACAGCATATGTTTCAAGGGACCTGGCGTATATAGCATACTGTTCTTAATATGTTTGCTCCCCTTAGCGCTGTGTGTTTTAACCAAGGTCACCTCTCCGAGAAAGGTTGTTTCCCCAGGTAGGAATTTTTCCCTGAAGTCAGGGAGGGGATGAAACTCCTTAACTAAGTGCCAGGCAGGTAGTTAATCACTACAAACAATCATGCTTAAGCTACATAATCTTTACTCCCTGGAATGGAGATAAGAAACGCCCTAACCTTTATAATAGAAATTGACAGGATTAAAATCAACTGGGATAAATACGGATGTAACAAGACAATAAACAGCAGAACCTCTCTGGAGATCCAGACCAGAACTTGGCTGGAGATTCTGGCTAGGCTGCTGATCAACTGAACGCTGTCTCCATGTCATTCCTTCTTCGCCGACTCCGTCCACACCTTTGGGGACCCCTGGACCTGATGGGGCTGGACCCCAGCATCTGGCGCCCGAACAGGGACCCCTAGGTAAGCGCCCCGCACTCGGGACGGATAGGACTCCACCATAGGAAGAGGGTGGATAGTCTTCGCCAACTCCGTCCACACCTTTGGGAACTCCTGAAACAGGATTCCCCTAGGTAAGCCCCCCCATCCCCCCATTGAGAACCCCCACATTCGGGATGGATAGGACTCCACCAGGGTACTTCAGACCCCCCTATAGAGGATAAGTAGGGTAAGAAGGTGGATAGTACAGAACTTAGATTGAGAAGATGTGCCATACTGAGTCCAAAGAAAGAAGACTTTGTATTGATTCTTAGATTGAGAAGATGTGCCATACTGAGTCCAAAGAAAGAAGACTCTGTATTGATCTTTAGATTAAGAAGATGTGCCTTACTGAGTCCAAAGAAAGAAGACTCTGTATTGATTCTTAGATTAAGAAGATGTGCCATACTGAGTCTAAAGAAATAAGACTCTGTATTGATCTTTTAACACATATGCTTGCTAGCAGAGGAATTAAGGTTACTCCTAGTCAGACAGAACGTTTTATACAAGAAGTATGTCCATGCTTTTCTGAGGAAGGAAAGGTAAATGTAAAGGCATGGGAGGAGGTAGGCCCAAGGAGCCTTATCCTTAACCCCACTGCAGCCTTTCCACCCCGGGAAAGTGCAGGATTGGCAAGCTCTCCCTGGGGTGATAGATCAGGCCTCAGGTAATAGCGGAAAGCGCCAATCCTACTCTTAAAATGGATACAAGAGAGCATTTGGGGTTTTTCTTTTTAATGCCTGTTTTTAAAAAATAAAAAAGGGAGAATTTGCCGGGACCCGGTCCATGCTTGCTGTTTCAAGGGACCTGGCATATATGGCATACTGTTCTTAATATGTTTGCTCACCTTCTTGGCACTATGTGTTTTAACCAAGGTCTCTGAGAAAGGTTGTTTCCCCAGGTAGGGATTTTCCCCTGATGTTAGGGAGGTAATAAAACCTCTTAACTAAGTGCCAGGTGGGTAACTACGAACAATCATGCTTAAGCTACATAATCTTTACTCCCTGGAATGGAGATAAGAAACGCCCTAACCTTTGTAATAGAAATTGACAGGATTAAAATCAACTGGGATAAATACGGATGTAACAAGACAATAAACAGCAGAACCTCTCTGGAGATCCAGACCAGAACTTGGCTGGAGATCCTGGCTAGGCTGCTGATCAACTGAACGCTGTCTCCATGTCATTCCTTCTTCGCCGACTCCGTCTACGCCTTTGGGAACCCCTGGACCTGCTGGGGTTGGACCCTGGCATCCAGCGATTAAACTCCTTGATATTTAGCCAAATGAGTTAAAAATGTTCACAGAAACCTGCACATGAATGTTTATAGATTTACTCATAATTACCAAAATTTGGAAGCAACCACGATGTTCTTCAGTAGCTGAACAGATAAACAGGCTGGGGTACATTCATACAATGAACATTGAGCAATGAAAAGAAATGAGCTATGAAGCTATGATAAGACATGGGAGAAGCTAAACTGCATATTGCTAAGTGAAAGAAGCCAACTAGGAAAAAGCTATATACTGTATGATTCCACCTATGACATTCTGGGAAAGGCAAAACTATGGGGACAATAACAAGATCAGTAATTTCCAGATGTCAGGGGGAGGGAGGGTGGGATGAAGAGGTAGAGTACAAGGGATCCCTAGGGCAGTAAAACTATACGGTAGGGTACTGTAATGGTACACACATGTTATTCATTTGTCAAATTGGCACATAGAATGTACTAGTACAACACAAAGAGTGAACCTGAAGGTAACTTTGGACTTTACTTCATCATAATGTGTCAGTAGTGGCTGATCAATTATAACAGATGTACCATACTCACGCAAGATGTTAATAATAGGGGAAACTCAGTGCAGGGAATGAAGAGAGGTGTATGGGAATTCTGTATTTTGCTCATTTTACTATATACCTAAAACTGCTCTAGAAATATTCTATTAATTGAAAAAATAAATAAATAATTATTTAAGAAAAAACACAGCTATTAATACATGTTTTTTATCTTGAGAGAAGCTGCAGCGTTCTTGAGTGTCATGAATGGTAGAGAATAGCTCTCCCAAATGTAGACCCTTGTGGAGGTGGACTCCTTCAGGTTAACTAATATGCAGAGGGAAAAACTTCGGTTCCAGGTTTCATTTCTCTAACTGTGGCACTTTTTTTTTTGATGATGGTTTATTATATCTTTTCTTTTTCATTTAGTCGGAAGGGAAATGCCACCTCTCATTTGAGCGCATGTATGAAAAAATCCTGGTTGAGAAGCAGTGCTCTGAGCGTAAACTTGAAAGAAGGGGAAGGTCTGGGCGAGCAGAGATTGGGACTCAGGAAGCAGGAGCGGCCACGGCGCACCGGGGGGCGGTGTTGGGCTGGAGAGCGGAGAGCTGGCTTGGCTCAGTGAGTGAAGGTTTGTATTCAGGACCATGAGAAATAAGTCCTTAAGTCCTTAGATATAACAATGAGAAATTTGGGGTTGGTCGCAATCTGGGAAGAATTGGTAGGAAACACATTTGTCTTTATCATTCTCCCAGGCTCAGTAGTTCAATGACCTTGATTTGTTTCACTGTGATGCTTAACACATTTCATACTGCTCAGGAGTTTTCTCGTGTTTCGCACGCCAGCTGTTAAGGACGGCTCATGAGTGTTCTCGTTTTTCACGCCCATGGAAAAAGGAGCGAATCTAGATACTTATGTAAATTTTGTTTGGCCCCTCTTCATAGAGGAAAATGTTTTACGCAGTACCATACGTTAAAAAAGTACTAGGAACTTTAATTGTTTGTTTTTGTAAATAAAAATGTTATAATTACTGAAAAACAACACCTAAAGTGCATTATGATGATTTAAATAATGTGCAGTTTGCCCAAAAACGTGCGGTCCCTGGCGTATGTCTTAGAGATTTCTATGCGGTACGCAATGTGTTAATTTTATGTGGCACATAAAATTATCTATATATATAAAAGGCTAATATGCTAAATGTCTGACCATCCAACTGGTCACTTTGATATGCACTGACCACCAGGGGGCAGATGCTCAATGCAGGAGCTGCCATGACGCGCACTGGCATTGTGGACCTGACAGCCACAAAGCAACACTCGGCTTCCCCCAAGTGGGACACAGGCCCCGCCACCACCCTGGAGTGACAGCCCACCAAATCACAGCCAACACTGCTGAGACCCTATGGTGCAAAATGCGGCTCACAGCCGAGTCCAGCCCAGAAGCGGTGGCTGTGGGCGCTGGGTAATGACGTCATATAGCAACACCCGGCTTCCTCTCCCTAGCGACTAGCCTCCTTGGAGTTTATTCAGCCCAGGAATACAACTTGCTTTATAGCCAAGTGCAAACATTTCACACTTTAACCAAATATCTGTGAAGCATTTTCCTGTGCCTCATCTCATTTGATCCTCACAGAAGTCCTGGAAAATGGAGATTTAGAAAGTTTAGAAACTTGACCTGACTGAAAACAAGTAAGAAATGGTGGACCTTGAAAATGACTTTAGGTTTTCTCACTGAAGAATGTAGTCAAACACTGCTGCAGTTAAATATTTTATCCTTTGTTCTCCCTGTGTGATCTACAATAATAATCTGCTTCATGTTGATATTTACTGCTGTGTTGCTGACAATTATCTGAAAGAGAAGTTGGGGTGCTTCACTGGGCTGGAAAAAGTTGAGCTACATCAGAAAGCAGGTCTAATTAAGCAAGTTTATTCTATATATATAAAAGGCTAAGTTGACTCATGTATGTGCGATACATATAAAGCTCTCACTGGCGCCAATCGCACACATGTGTTTCAATCTGTCATTGTTGATCGTGAATTTGGTTGACACTTCTATTATAGAGAAAGGGTGAATAGTGATATTAAAATATTTCTTCTAATTAATGTCCTTTCAATGTGCATGAATTCATACACTGGGTCACTGTAACTTTATAAAATTTAACAGATATATAATAACAATAATAATACTATAATATGTAATAAGCATAAATATAAATAACATAATTATTGTAAAATGTAACTTGTATGGTACCCAGTTGTTTGGTCAAAAACTCATCTTGATGTTACTTTTTTAATGTTACTAACATTTAGTTATTTATTTTAAATTTATCTTTATTGTTGAAAGTATTACAGAAGTCCTCTTTTGTTTCCCATTCACCGCCTCCACCATGTCCCAGCCCCCGCAGGCCTTATCACACTATTATCTGTGTCAATAGGTTATACATATATGCATGTAAATACTTTGGTTAATCCCTCCCCACCCAACACCCACCCCCACCATCCCTCTGATATTTGTCAGTCTGTTCCATGCTTCTGTGTCTTCTGGATCTATTTTGTTTGTCACTTTATTTTGTCCATTAGAATCCACATCTGAGTGAGATCATGTGATACTTGTCTTTCTCTGACTGGCTTATTTTACTGAGCATAATACTCTCCAGAGCCCTCCATGCTGTCTCAAAGGGTAAGAGATCCTTATTTTTTATAGCTGCATAATATCCATGGTATAAATGTACCACAACTTTTTTATCCACACATATACTGATGGGCACTTAGGCTGTTTCCATATCTTAGCTATTGTAAATTGTGCTGCTATGAACATAGGGGTGCATATATTCTTTCTGATCGGTGTTTTAGGATATATTCCTGGAAATGGGATCACTGGGTCAAATGGCAGTTCCATTTTTAATTTTTGAGGAAACTCCACACTGTTTTTCATAGTGGCTGCACCAGTCTGAATTCCCACCAGCAGTATATTAGGGTTCCTTTTTCTCCACATCCTAACCAGCCCTTGACATTTGTTGATATGTTGATGATAGCCATTGTGACAGGTGTGAGGTGATACCTCATTGTTGTTTTAATTTGCATCTCTCTGATGATTAGTGACTTTGAGCATTTTTTCATGTCTCCTGGCCATGAGGTATATCCACCTTGGAGAGTTCCTATTTAGGTTCTTTGTCTATTTTTAAATTGAATTGTTTGTCTTCCTTTTGTTAAGTTGTATGAGTTCCTTAATATAGTTTGGAAATTAACTCCTTATCATATGTATCATGGGCAAATATGTTCTCCCATAGGGTGGGCACGCTTTTCGTTTTGTTAATGGTTTCGTTTGCTGTGCAGGAGCTTTTTATTTTTATGTAGTCCCATTTGTTTGTTTTCTCCTTAGTTTCCCTTGCTCTAGGACAGTGGTTCTCAACCTTCCTAATGCCGCGACCCTTTAATACAGTTCCTCATGTTGTGGTGACCCTCAATTTCATTGTTACAAATTGAACATAATTAAAGCATAGTGATTAATCACAAAACAATATGTAATTATATATGTGATTTCCGATGGAGGCAACCCCTGTGAAAGGGTCATTCAACCCCGAAAGGGGTCGTGACCCACAGGTTGAGAACCGCTGCTCTAGGAGATGTATTGGCAAACATATTGTTTTGGGAAATGACTGAGATTTTGCCGTCTATGGTTTCTTCTAAGATTTTTTATGTTTTCACCACTTACATTTAAGTCTTTTATACATTTTGAGTTTATTCATGTGTATGCTGTAAGTTGGTGGTCTAGTTTCTTTTTTTTTTTTCATGTACCTGTCCAATTTTCCCAACACCACTGAAGAGACTATCTCTACTCCATTGTATGCTCTTGCCTCTTTTGTCAAATATTAATTGAGCACAATGGCTTGGGTCAATTTCTGAATTCTTTGTTCTGTTCCATTGATCTATATGCCTGTTCTTGTGCCAGTACCAGGCTGTTTTGATTACAGTGGCTTAGCAGTATAAATTAATATCTGCTTTGTGATCCCTCCAACTTTGTTCTTCTTTCACAAGATAGCTACTGCTATTTAGGGTCTTTTGGTTTCATATAAAATTATGGAGTATTTGTTCTGGATCTTTGAAATGATTTTGGTATTTTAATAGAGATTGCATTCAATCTGTAGATTGCATTGGGTAGTATGGACATTTTTATGATGTTAATTCTACCAATCCATGAACAGAGTATATTCTTCCAATTATTTATATCTTCCTCTATCTCTTTTTTCATTGTCCTGTAGTTTTCTGAGTACAGGTCTTTTACCTCCTTATTTAAGTTTATTCCTAAGTATCTAAATTTTCTTGTTGCAATGATAAATGGGATTGTTCGTTTAGTTTTTCTTTCTGAGAATTCATTATTGGTGTATAAAAATGTCCATGATTTCTGGCTGTTAATTTTGTATCCTACTACATTGCTGAATTCATTTATTAAATCTACTAGTTTTTTGTAGAATCTTAAGGTTTTCTGTGTACAATATCATGTCATCTGCAAATAATGACAGTTTTACTTCCTCCTTTCTAATTTGGATGCCTTTTATTTCTTCTTGTTTGATCACTGTGGCTAGGAATTCTAATACTATCCTATCTAATAAAAGAGAAACATGGTAATTGGCGTACGACTGCTACCCTTCCCATTGGCTAATCAGCGAGATAGACAAATTAACTGCCAGCCAAGATGGCGGCCGGCAGCCAAGCAGCTTGAAGCTAACATGAGGCTTGCTTGCTTCAGTGACGGAGGACTCCAACGTTCCCGTCTGCCTGGCTGGCCACTGAGCCTGCAGTTTCAAACATTGTAACAAATATAGATGCTAAACAAAACTCCAGAAACCAGCTTTCAGCCGGCTGGGATCTCAGAGCTGGAGTTGATACAGAGTTTCGATTATAGAACTGAAACAAACCAGATACCTGCTTTCAGGAGCAGAGGCCTCAGAGCTGGAGCCTCAGAGCTAAAGTTGGCCCAGAATAAAAAAAAAAAAAAGAAAAAAGAAGCAGTTGGGAGCTTCAGTCCCAGCCTGAAAACAGCCCTCAGCCCCTCACCCAGACTGGCCAGGCACCCCAGTGGGGACCCCAACCCTGATCCAGGACACCCTTCAGGGCAAACCAGCCAGCCCCCATCCATGCACCAGGCCTCTATTCTATATAGTTAAAGGGTAATATGCCTCCCAGCACTGGGATCAGTGGAGCTGAGAGGCCTCCTGGCACCGGGATCAGTGTGACAGGAGGCAGCGCCCAAACCCCCCGATCCCCCTGCGGCTCTGTGTGTGACAGGGTGCGGCACCCCAACCCCCTCACCCCACAGGCCCTGCTCTCTGTGAGACGGGGTAGAGCCATAACCTCCCCATCGGCCCTGCCCTGAGTGTGAGAGTGGCGGCGCCCCAACCCCCTGATCGGCCCTGCTGTGTGCATGACAGGGGGGAGCTCCCCAAACCCCTGATGGGCCCTGCTCTGTGCGTGACAGGGGGGAGCTCCCCAACCCCCTGATGGGCCCTGCTCTGTGTGTGACAGGGGACAGAGCCCCAACCCCCTGATTGGCCCTGCTCTGTGCATGACAGGGGGTGGCACCACAACCTCCCCATCGACCCTGCCTTGAGTGTGACAGGGGGCAGTGCCCCAACCCCCCAATCGGCCCTACCCTGAGCGTGACTGAGAGTGGCATCGCAACCTCCCAATCCACCCTGCTCTGTGCATGACAGGGGGCGGCACCCCAACTCCCCAATCGGCCCTGCTCTGAGCCCGACCAGGGGCTGCACCTAGGGATTGGGCCTGCCCTCTGCCACCCGGGAGCAGACCTAAGCCAGCAGGTCGTTATCTCCCAAGGGGTCTCAGACTGCGAGAGGGCACAGGCTGGGCTGAGGGGACCCCCCCCCCCCAGTGCACAAATTTTTGTTCACCGGGCCTCTAATGTCAAATAAGAGTGGTGAAAGTGGACATCACTATCTTGCTCCTGTTCATAGGGGAAATGCTTTCAGTTTTTGCCCATTCAGTATGATGTTGGCTGTAGGTTTGTCATATAGCACCTTTATTATGTTGAGATATGATCCCTCTATTCCCACTTTGCCTAGAGTGTTTATGAAAATAGTGTTGGATTTTGTCGAAAGCTTTTTCTGCATCTATTGATATGATCATGTGATTTTTGTCTTTCAGTTTGTTTATGTGATGTATCACATTTATTGATTTGTGAATATTGTACCAGCCTTGCATCCCTGGAAAAAATCCCACTTGGTCATGATGTATGATTTTTTTAATATATTGCGGGAACTGATTTGCTAAAATTTTGTTGAGGATTTTAGCATCTATATTCATCAGGGATATTAACCTGTAGTGTCTTTGTAGTGTCTTTATTTGGTTTTGGGATTAGGAGAATGCTGGCCTTGTAAAAAAGAGCTTGCAAGTGTTCCTTCCTCTTGGACTTTTTTGGGAATAGTTTGAGGGAGATAGGTATTAGTTCTTTGAATGTTTGTTAAAACTCCTCTGTGGAGCCATCCAGATCAGGGCTTTTGTTAGCTGGGAGTTTTTTGATTACTGCTTCAATTTCATCAGTTGTTATTGGCCTATTCGGGTTTTCTGATTCTTCCTGATTTAGTTTGGAAGATTGTATTTTTCTGAGAATTTGTTCATTTCATCCAGGTTGTCCAGCTTGTTGGCAGATAGTCATTCATAGTATTTTTTTAAGATCCTTTGTATTTCTGTGGTGTCAGTTGTTACTTTGCTTCTTTTGTTCCTGATTTTGTTCTTTCTTTGTTTCTTTTATTTTTAAATTCTTTATTGTATAAAGTATTACATATGTCTCCTTTTTCTCCCATTGACCTCTCCCTGGCCACACCCACCCCCCAGCACATGCCCTTACTCCCCTACTGTCTGTATGCATTAGTTAGGCTTATATGCATGCATACAAGTCCTTTGGTTGATCTCTTACCTCCCTGCCCCCTGCCTTCCCTTTGAGGTTTGATGGTCTGTTCAATGCTTCTCGTCTCTGGATCTATTTTTGTTCATCAGTTTATGTTATTGATTATATTCTATATATGAGTTAGATCATGTGATATTTATCTTTCTCTGACCGGCTTATTTTGCTTAGCATAATGCTCTCCATGTCCTTCTATGCTGTTGCGAATGGTAAGATTTCTTTTTTTTTTTACAGCAGCGTAGTATTCCATTGTGTAGATGTACCACAGTTTTCTAATCCACTCATCTGCTGATGGACACTTGGGCTGTTTCCAAATCTTAGCTATTGTAAATTGTGCTGCTATGAACATAAAGATGCATATATCCTTTCTGATTGGTGTTTCTGATTTCTTGGGATATATTCCTAGAAGTGGGATTACTGGGTCAAATGGGAGTTCTATTTTTTAAAACATGTGTTTCTTCTTCTTCTCCTTCTTCTTCTTCTTCTTCTTCTTATTTTTACAATATACAAAATAAATATATTACCAGATTGTAGATACAAAATAATTAGCCATTTACATGCAATAAACATTAATATTTCAAAAAAATGATTTTAAATATAATAACATTACATGCAATAAACATTAATATTTCAAGAAAAAAAGAATTAAATATAATATTACCAAAACTGTACTAACATAGTATAATATTACAAAAGTTGTAGGAAATATTAAAAATCTGCAAATAACAGGATTACTTCTATTATATTCTAATTTTTTCCCCTCTGGCTCTATTTTGTTCATCAGTTTATCATGTTCATTATACTCCACAAATGAGTGAGATCATGTGATATTTATCTTTCTCCATCTGGCTTATTTCGCTTAGCATAATGCTCTCCAGGTGCTGTTACAAATGGTAAAAGTTCCTTCTTTTTTACAGCAGCATAGTATTCCATTGTGTAAATGTACCACCATTTTTTAATCCACTCATCTGCTGATGGTCACTTGGGCTGTTTCCAAATCTTAGCTATTGTAAATTGTGCTGCTATGAACATAGGGGTGCATATATCCTTTCTGATTTGTGTTTCTGATTTCTTGGGATAAATTCCTGGAAGTGGGATTACTGGATCAAATGGGAGTTCCATTTTTAATTTTTTGAGGAAACTCCATACTGTTTTCCACAGTCTGCATTCCCACCAGCAGTGCCCGAGGGTTCCTTTTTCTCTGCATCTTTGCCAGCACTTGTCATTTGTTGATTTGTTGATGATAGCCATTCTGACAGGTGTGAGATGGTTCTTCATTGTTGTTTTGATTTGCATCTCTTGGATGATTAGTGACTTTGAACTTCTTTAGCTTTTTCTTGTTTGTTAAGCTCTTTATATGACCCTCAATTCTAAATTAGAGCTTTGCTGGGTAGAGTAATCTGAGTTGTAGGTCCTTGGTATTCATTACTTTGAATATTTCTTGCCGCTCCCTTCTGGTCTGCATAGTTTCTGTTGAGAAATCAGCTGACAGTCATATGGGCTCTCCCTTGGAATTAAGTAACTGCTCTTCTCTTGCTGCTTTTAAGATTCTCTCTTTGTCATTAGCCCCTGGCATTTTAATTATGATATGTCTTGGTGTAGTCCTCTTTGGGTTCCTCTTGTTTTGGAATGCTCTGTGCTTCCTGGACTTGTAAGTCTATTTCTTTTACCAGATAGGGAAAGTTTTCTGTCGTTATTTCTTCAAATAAGTTTTCAATATCTTGTTTTCTCTTTTCTTCTGGCCCCTCCATATGAATGTTGGTATGCTTGAAGTTGTCCCAGAGGCTCCTTACACTGTCGTCATATTTTTGCATTATTTTTTCTTTTTGCTGTTCTAATTGGGTGTTTTTTGCTTGCTCATATTTCAAATCATTGATTTGATTCTCAGAATCCTCTACTATACTGTTGAATTCCTGTATATTATTCTTTATTTCATACACAGTTAGTGTATGCTTAATTTCTGACTTGTGTTTTTTTTCTTTTCTTTTTTTGCATTCTCACTAAGATCCTTGAAAGTCTCAGTAAGTCCCTTGGAGGTCTCAAGAAGAGTCTTGAGTAACTTTATAACTGTGGTTTTGAACTCTATATCTAGTAGTTTGCTTTCTCCCATTTCTTTCATTTGTGACATGTTTCTGTCTCTGCATTTTGTCTCCTTCCCTGTGTTTGTTTCTATGTATTGGGTAGAGCGTCTTTGTATCCTTGAGTTGGTGGAGTGGCCTTGTGTAGTAGGTGTCCTATAGGGGCCCAGTAGTGTAGCCTCCCCAGTCACCTGTGCTGGGCACTCTGGGTGCACCTTTTTGTGGGCTGTGTGCAGAGTCTTGTTGTAGTTGAGCTTTGATTGCTGTTTGGTGTCATTTGGAGGAATTGACCTCCAGGCCAATTGGCTGTGAGGACCAGTGCTGTGCAGGAGACACCCTTATGGAGTAGGACTTGCTTCAGTAGGGCTTTGGTGCTCACTGAGTCTGCCCCTTGAGTGTGTCACTTATGGAGCGTAGAGTTGTAATCTGGTATGATCTGACACTGACCACTGGGTGCACTGGCTCTTAGGTCCCCAGGGAGATGCAAAGTCAACCACTGCCTGGGGCTACTTGGCAGGAGCTACAAAGAGATCTTCATATTCTTCCTATTTGTATTGGGTTTGGAAGTGCCCAGATGAGGCCCAGTTGTGAAGCAAGGTAGGCTGGTACTAGTGCTGGGTCTTGGGTCTTTTATTGATAGGTTTGTGGCACCCTGACCCAGCTGCTGCTTGTTTGAGATATTTTAGCAAAGTCTGAGGCCTGAGCAAGGACATGCCGTTCATATGCAAAAGCCACTGCACACAGGTTGGGCAAGGCTGCAAATTGGATGGTGTGGGGTCTCAGCGAATCACCAGGGCAGAGCAAACAGAAATGGCTGCAGGTCAGCCCTGAGACCAGGAGATCCCAGCACAAGAACACCTCCATCTGGGAGAAAGCCACCCCAAGTTCTTGCCCTGATGGCAGACAATCCAGGTCCTCCCCATATGTGTTTGGGTCCCCCAGAGCTGCAGCCTAGCACTGGGCCCTGGAGCTCAGAGGAAGTGAGTCTGAATAAGTTCACATGCAGGCTCCTTAAGAGGAACACCTGGGTCTCCAGCATCCTCTGTGTCACTGAGCTCCAATCTCCGCTGGTTTTTACAGCTTATAGTTATGGGGACTTCTCTTCTCAGCTCTGGGAGCCTGGCTTGGGTATCTGGTGTGGAGCTCGGATCCCTTGCTCCTCACAGGGGGCCTCTGCAGAGATAATCTCCCTCCCAATTAAAAAAAAAAAAACACCACACATGGGGGTCAGACCAGCCTGTTCCACACCTCTGCCCCTCTTACTGGTATCAATTTGCTTTTTTCTTTGCTTCTGTAGTAGTAGGACTTCCATTCAGCCAGCTTTCAGGTTGTTCTGGATGATGGTTGTTATGTATTTTAGTTGTAATTTTGATGTGGTTGTGGGAGGTGGCGAGTACAGGCATTTACCTACACCACCATCTTGGTCACTTCCACTCTTCTTACCAGACTCTATGGGGTCTGCACTTTACATCCTTGGTTATAAGGTTTCTCTCCAAGTAGTCCAATGTTTCTAACATATAAATCAGTAACTCTGTATAAAGCAGATTACCCTTCATAATGTGCCTTAAGAGAAAATGACAGAGGTTCCCTAAAAAGGAAGGAATTCTACGTCCAGGCTGCCTTGGGAGTCAGGACTGCAATATGAACTCTTTCCTGGGTCCAATGTGCTGGCCTATGCTGCAGATTTTTTCAGCTCCCACAATTGCTTGTACTAATTCCAATTCCCTAAAATCTCAATCAATCTCTCTCTCTCTCTCTCTCTCTCTCTCTCTCTCTCTCTCTCTCCCTCCCTCCCTCCCTCTCTCATATATATATATATATATATATATATATATATATATATATATATATATATCATATATTTCTAGGTATATATTTCTAGATACATATGTATATATTCTGTTGGTTTTGTTTCTCTGGAGAACCCTCATTCTTTGGCTAATACAATGGCCAATAATTCACTACTTATTCTGAATCCTTCTTGCTCCCTCTTTCCCGTTAACCTAAATCAGCTTTCAGCTAATTCTCAATTTGTGGAGAAACAGGTAATTTACATTAAGGTATTGTTTTTTTGAAATTGATAGAGCATTATATATGTTTTTTACAGTATAGTGCCTTCATACCAAAAGAAATGAGTGCTAAAAAGCTGGTGGACTATACCATACAAGCATTTGATTATACATACATACGTACATATATATGTGTGTGTTTTAATTATTTTGTCTTTGTTGAAGGATCTTCCTGGTTGTCTGTCTCTATTACCTACAGATAGTGGGTACCTACATCATCAGGCTGTCTTCACAGTCTTTGAGTAAAAGATTTTCTCAGTCTGTGGGTAATAGATTAAGAGGCCTTGTCCATGAATTCCAGATGTACTGCTCTCAACCGGACATCTACGGTGTTGATTCCCTCAAAATCTGATTGCTTACAAACCTGCCTGCTGCATATGGGCACAGCCTTCCCTATTGTTCCCCACGAAGGCCTAGTTTATACAACTGGGCTTCTGCCTTGGTTCCATCTAGCAATGTGATATTTCTGGAGCCATGCCACAAACCTAGACCTATTCATCTGGGCTTTGATTCCCTGTCTAGTTTTTGCTGTGCCCCAGGGTGTCTGACACTGCTCACTCTACTCTATGTCTAGGTCATCCTGGATAAATTTCTCTTGGACTCTAATTTTTGGTTCTACTTGGCTGTGTTTGTTACCGTTACTCAGGGACCATCAATGCTGTGCCCTCGACTTACCACATGAGACCTTCTCAGTGGATCCAACTTGAAATGGCCCAAGTTTTTCTTGTCCAGTGGACACTGTAGCATGTATCTTGGGGCCCAATATTTTTCAGTTGGTGTATCCTAAATCTAGTCTCACTAGTTCCAGTTTATTTTCTGATATCCACTGCTTAGCCTTTGGGGGCCTGATCTGTTTTACATTTTGGTCTATATGGTTATAAGAATACTCAAATCATACTACTTGGAAGATAGGCTGATAAGTATATTTTAAGTATGAAAGTGACATGATGAAAGTAGAATTTTAGGATGAGTAATGTCTTAGTGTTATACAGGATAAAAGCAGGGGAAACTGGCCAGGATGTTAATCCATTAATTGAGGTGTGTGGTGCTTAAGATCTGGCCTAGAGAGGTAGTGAACATAAAAGTAATGAATCTAACATATTTTATGCAAATAAAATCTTATTTGCATGAATATGTTCAAATTTATAATAGTAAAAAGTTTTAACAACCTAAATATCCAACAGCAAGGGAATGATTTAAATAAATGTTGGTTATAGCCCACTTAATGAAAGATTATGTAACTAACTGAACAAACTTATGAAGACTTAATTAAAAGGGGAAAGTGCATGTATAATATTAAGAAAAAAAGCAGGATATAAAATAATATGCACACACTTATTATAAAGTCTATAGATATGCACATAAAATATATACATAAATTGTATCAAATGGTAACAGTGACTGTGTGATGGAGTTGGAATTGTGTGATTTTATGTTTTCCAAATATCTATAATATGATTATATTGGTTTTAAAGATTATGTAATTCTTACTTCCTATTTAGACTAATTCCTTCTCTTATTTAAATGATTATTTTGATAAATTAATTGGTATTCTAATGTATCCTAGATCCTGGAATAAGCCTTGAGTGAATATAAATGTAGCCATTTCCAGCAAGTCATTATTTAACCACCAATAGCAGGTTTCATCCTGATGAAAAAATAAAAATAAACAATAATAGCAATCAAAACATCTATTTCTAAGCACCCCAAGGAAGACCTACTTACTGAAAGTCTTCACATTGGGCTTAGTATATTGATTTCTAGCGTAACTGGGCTTCAGTGCCCTTCTAGGCCACCAGGTGCCCATAATTTATACAAGTCACTTTCCCTTCCCTTTTGGCCATGATGGGAATTAATATAGAAATCAAAAGCCCTAACCATTGTCCTTCAGCTGTGCTTCTTTGTACCTACCTTGACACAGTACTAACATACTCGATGAGATCATAGACTTTGAAATAAGGCATACCCAGGTTCAAATTCTGTGTCTCCCACTCATAGTTGTGTGACTGTGGGCAAGTTACTTAATCATGCCATGTTTCTGTTCGCTCAGGGGTGATGTTATTTACCTTGTGGAATTGGAGAGTGGTCCTGACAAGGCCAAGGAAGAGCTATTGATAGAGTTGTCATTCAGCCCCATCAAGTTACTGCTAAGGGCGAAGGGCTCTGGCCCCTGAGTAGGTCCTGTGCCCCACATTTGAGGGAGGTTAGGGCAGGGTTGTGCCCAATGTCTTGTGACTCAGTGGGCTCTGAAATATTGTCTACAGGAATGATCCTCCTGGGATAGTTTGAAAGTCACCATCATCCAGTGCCCAGATATTCTTATGCAGCTACAGAAGTTATTATTTATTTATTTAATGTTTTTATTGGCTTTAGAGAGAGAGCAAAGGAGAGAGATAGAGATATTTTATCGATGAAAGAGGAACATCAACATCAATCAGCTGCCTCCTGCATGCCCCCTGCTTGGGATCAAGCCTACAACCTGGGAATTGAACCTGTTACCTCTTGGTGCATGGGTCAGTGCTCAACCACTGAGTCACACTGGCTGAGCTACAGAATTTATTGAGAACAACAATATTCAGAGGAGGCTAAGAATGTGGCACTCTTTGTCCACCTTAATGAGAGCAAAGATGAACAGATAAGTGAATAGTCTAGAAATAACCCCTGAGTTTGTTTATAATACCTCTCTGAACTCAACCCCCCCGAATACTCCCTTTTGTGGCATTTATGGCTTTACCACCACGTCTTCCTGGTATCGTCCAGAACCTCTGTGAACCCAGCAGCTGGTCAAATTTATGTAGGAATTCTGGCTGTTCAGAAACACCTACAGCACAACCTCTAGTACCACAAGGGACATGGCAGTACCAGGCCATCATCATTAAGTACCAAATCACAAGGGGAATGATTCAGATGGGAGATCTCCTGGTTCTCCTTTTACCATTTTTCCCGTCGGTCTTTGCCAGAGAATCTAGGGCCCTCAGTAATTACAAAGTTTATAGCTCTGATTGCCGTCCATATTTAGTTCCCTCTGTACATGTTGTACCTCAAATATCAGCACCTGCCCTCTTTTACTCACTCTACAGACTCTCCCAGCAATCTTATATGAGGTCCCAAAGAAATAGGTAGTGAGGTTGATGTAGCACAACCTCCAAGACAAGTTCCAACTCCGATCCAATGGGAGGGGCACACACTGAAAGATCCTCAAAGCGTATTCGCATGTACCTCAAAGAGCAATCTCCTTCCATGAAGAAAACCCAGATGGACGACTCTGGATCTATCCTGTCTGATAGGAGGGATCTATTTGAGGACACTAACTTGATCCTATGTCTTTAAACTGGCCAATTCCCCCAGCCATCAGTCCAATGCTCAAAGTAAATGGATGGCTGCTCTGATACATTGTGTATAGCCTGGAGTACCAAATGTTTATTTCATGATTGCACTCTGCTACGTGAAATAGTTTGGCTCTCTTCGGCTCTTGATTCCCTGCCCCTGCCTCCTACTGTACTCTTCTCTTGGGGCATGGACTTCCGATTTCTCTTCACAACATCTTGCATTTACCCCTAGTATTATCTCTGCTTCCACCTCTCTGAGTTGACACTTCTGCCTGGTTCATACCAGCCCCCACAACACCTGACATTACCTACTAATGGCAGGTATTTCTCCCCCAGCCCTGTTAATAGGAACCACATATAAGAAACTTACATATCAGAAAAAAAAGAAACTAACATACCAGCCTATTATCTACTGTAATGACTACAGCTTCATAGAAACTTTCACTTCTTTGTCCCACAAAGTCCCAATCTGGTAACACTCTGGAGAAAGGTCTCTAGGGAGCAGTCAGAATGCATTTAAGTATGAACACTTAAGACTGACAGGGTGCAGTAAAAAAAGAGGTGTGGCGTGCCATTAAAACTAGGCAGCTATAAATGCGTATTTATCTCATTGTCTTGCTGATGGACTTTGATCTCTGAGCTGTGCTACCTCTGTTTCTTCTCTACTTGTCCCTCACTGTAACCTGTCTGTATATTGGCTGGATCCTTGAACTTGCTGGCTATATTCTTGGCTTACCGCTTCCACTTGGCATTTTAACAATGGCTCATATTCTCTTCCCCCGCCTATCCCCCATCCTGCTTACTCAATGGGGAATGATCAGGTCCTTCTCCCCCAACTGCCACCATTTGCTCTGTTTCAAGGTCTAGCTTTCTTTGAACACTTCACCAAAACTGACCAGAAACAATGCTCCGGAATGCCCCTCCCATTTAACAGCTGATTCCTTTGAACAGGGCTAATACCCCAATGGGGAAGTTAGAAGAAGGTGGTTAATTCATAGGGGAAAGAAATGAGGCAAAGAGATAGTAGGATGAACCATGGAGGGAGAGGAAGGATTGTCAAGCTGCTCCAGTAATATTTGGGGATTAAACACTTGAAAGAATGAGGATGATTGGTAAATGGAAATCTATGAGAACAAAAATAAAGTGTGTGGAGGTGAGAATTGAATATAGGAAAAGATTATTGGTGTAATAGAGGGGAGGTGCATGATGGGAATGAAGGCTAGAAAGATGGATGCAGAGCCATTCCAAGGTGAAATTATAAGGTGGGCAACTAAAAAATCAGTTAACGAAGTACTGGCATTAAAGGGCACTTTCATATTTCTTGCCTCTAAGAAAGGTATATTCTGAAAGATGGCTTAAATATGTACAAAAATAGCTACACAATAAGACAGTCTATTGGTCACAACAACATTATAAATAAAGTGTTATGGGGACTTAAAAAAAAAAAAAGGATGCCATGATAGTCAACACTTAGTGCTATACCTTGTATGGACTATGTATGTACTTGACAAAGTCCTTTTGGGAGAGATGACATTGAAAAGTGTATTGTAATACATGTGTGATATTCACACTGTAGAACTGGTGTTTAATTTTCTACTAGTGATTCCCAATTGGTGGATGCACATTAGAATCATCTGGGAAGCTTTTAGAATGACTAATGTCCAGACTCCACATTGAGAGATTCTGGTACAGTTGGTCTGGAATAACCTGGGCATTAGTATTTTCCTAAAGCTCTCAGATAATTCTAGAGAGCAGCCAAGTTTGAGAAACCTCTGGTGTGTATGTAAGTTTTCACTTTCGAATGGTTAAGGGGCTTAGAATTCAAGGGGAGAAATGCAAACTTGGGAAGTAGGATGTACAGCTTCTAGGTGTAACATTGGGGCACTAACACATCTTGGATAATTTCCTCTAATCAAGACCATAAAAAATGGCATATACTCCTAGCCAGTTTGGCTCAGTGGATTGAGCGTTGGCCACGGACTGAAGGGTCCGGGGTTCCATTCTGGCCAAGGGCACATACCCGTGTTGTGGGCTCCATCCCCACTGTGGGGTGTGCAGAGGGCAGCCAATTAGTGATTCTCTCTCATCATTAATGTTTCAATCTCTCCCTCTCCCTTCCTCTCTGAAATAAAAAAAGGCATAAAAATCTCTACCAGTTGAGTATTATCTTTGTGTTCAATCATCATTAGAGCAATGCAAATTAAAACCACAATGAGATATCACCTCACATCTGTAAGAATGACTATCATTAATAAATCAATAAACAAATGATGTGGAAGATGTGAAGAAAGGGACCCCCTCATGCACTGTTGGTGGAATTGCAAATTGGTGAGGCTACTATGGAAAACAGTATGGAGGGTCCTCAAAAAAGTTAAAAATAGAGCTACCACATGACCCAGTAGTTCTACTTCTGGGTATATATCTGAAGAAATCCAAAACACTAATTTGAAAAGATACACACACCACTATGTTTGTTGCAGCATTATTTACAGAAGCCAAGATATGGAAGCAGCCCAAGTGCCCATCTATAGATGAATGGATTAAAAATGGTGGTACATATATACAATGGAATGTTACTTGGCTATAAAAAGAATGAAATCTCACCATTTGTGACAACATGGATGGACCTAGTGGGTATTATGCTAAGTGAAATTAGACAAAGACAAATACCATATGATTTCACTTATACAGTGGGGCCTTGACTTACGAGTGTCCCGACTAACAAGTTTTTCAAGATACGAGCCATCTCTCGGCCGATTTTTTGCTTTGAGTTGCGAGCTAAAATTCGGGTTATGAGCCAGCTTCAGATACCCCACCGCTAGTTGGCGCAGTGAACGTCACAGTGAACGCCACAACATCAGCCCAGCATCACGTGTCTCACTTGTTCACTTTAAGATTTGACATACGAGTAATTTGAGTTACGAGCTAAGTCACAGAACGAATTAAACTCGTAAGTCAAGGCCCCACTGTATGTAAAATCTATGCCCTTGACCGGAATCGAATCTGGGACCCTTCAGTTTGCAGGCCAACATTGTATCCACTGTGCCAGACCGGTTAGGGCTGAAGTCTAAAGAACAAAATAAATGAACAAACAAAACAGAAACAGACTCATAGGTAGTACGGATGGAGGGTGGGGTTAGGGAGATGAGTGAGAAAGGTGGCGTGATTAAGAAGTATAAATTGTTAGTTACAAAATAGTTGTGAGATGTAAAGTACAGCATAGGGAATATAATCAATAATATTATAACTATATATGGTGCCAAGTGGGTACTAGACTTATCTGGGGGATCACTTCCCAAATTTTATAAATGTTTAACCACTATGTTGTACACCTGAAACTATTTGTTGGTATGCTAACATCTGGTATCTTCTATGATGAATCTATAGTATTGGTTTTAATATAAAGAGTAAAAACTCTGGCCCTGTTGTCAACTAATTGTTTAACTGGAAGGATGGTGGAGCAGAAATAAAATATATTGAGGATGGTAAGACTTAAAGAACAGTGATGAAATACAATAAACCATTCAGCTCCTAGCATCGTAGCTGCTAAATAAATGTTTTTTTGAAAGAATGAATGGATGGATGGATGAATTTAAAAATATTTATGGAAATGACCATAATGATACATAAATTACTAAATACTTACCATATGTCAGGCACTATTACTTTTAGTTCTTTTTACATGTTATCTTTTAAAAAAATATTTTTATTCATTTCAGGTAGGATGAGAGAGGAAGAGAGAGAAACATCAATGTTGAGAGAGAATCATTGATTGGCTGCCTCCTGCATTCCCCACACTGGGGATGGAGCCCACAACCCGGGCATGTGCCCTTGATCAGAATTGAACCCAGGACCCTTCAGTCCTCAGGCCAATGCTCTATCCTTTGATCCAAACCAGCTAGGGCCATGTTATCTCTTTTTAATCAACACACTCATCTTATTAGGTAGGTGTTATGATCCCCCATTTCACAGATGAAGAACTAAAATCCAGAAATATTAAGTAATTATAGTATTGTGGCCCTGCTCTCTAGTTCAACAGGAGCACGTGGCAAGTTCCTTAGTTATCTAATTTCATAGTGTAACTTGTCAACCATACTCCTTGAGCAAACCAGGCCTAAGCTAGTCTGTCCATTTATGGT
This sequence comes from Myotis nattereri, assembly GCF_964212035.1. Lineage (NCBI taxonomy): Eukaryota > Metazoa > Chordata > Mammalia > Chiroptera > Vespertilionidae > Myotis > Myotis nattereri. Next base: position 93,382,204 of record NC_138075.1, on the reverse strand, counting down.
ACCACCTGCTGGAGATGGGACTGCTTTGTTAATCTTTCCCTACTACTATCTTTTCCAGCATTTTTATGAATGACTCCTCATTCCAAAGTCTGTGGTACAAAGTCCAGAGTACTTCCTCAGCCTTAACTAAGGACAGGAATAGGTGTGGGCAAGGCTATTAGTTTATAATGTTAACTTGGACACTCTAGCCCAGGTATGGGTTCTGGTCCTCTTGGATTCTGCCTTGGCTCTCATCTCTGCTCCTTCATCCACAGCAAAATCTCATGGCTCCTGTGTCTAGTCATTCTGCAGTTTATTGCCTCTGTGGGAATTCAGAGTAAGAATTCTACCATTAATTCTAAGATGCAATGTTTTAAAAAATTTACTGCTAAGAAAAATAAATACACCCAATGATAATTGCATGGTGCCATCAACTGAAAGATGCATCCCTATTTCAGAGAAGTTTAAGTGAAAAGAAAGCATCTTAAAATGATGAAATATAGCATGTGAGTGTGTTTTGATAGATTTTTCTAACAGTTGGGGCTCTTCATAGCCAGCTTTTCTCATGATCATCGCTATTGCCCACTTGCAATGTCTTGTCCCTCCTTTCAGGTGCTATGAACTGTAGTAGCTGCTGTCACAAATGGTACCCTCCTCCAAAAGCGGGTGGAGTGTGTATTTTGGGTGTGGTGGTTAGCACAGGGAAGTGGGTGGTAGCGGGTGCTAAGGGTAGATGCGGTCAGAGGAGTATGGAACATACCATTTTTTTTTTTTTTACTACTCCATGATATAGAAATGTTTCCACCCCCCACCCCAAAAAGTTCGTTCCTGCTCCTTTGTAGTCATTTTCTAGCCCAAGCCCCAGCTTCTGGCAACAACTAATCTGCTCTCTGTTGCCCTAGTTTTAACTTAAAGAATCCGTATCAATGGAATTATGCAGTGTGTGGTATTTTGTGTCTAGAATAATTCACCTGCATACTGTTTTGAGACATTTTCATGCTGTTGCATGTCTTAGCTGTTGATTCCTTCTTATTGCAGAATAGCATTCCTTTGAATGTATCATACCACCGTTTGCTTATCCATTCATTAGCTCATATACATTTGCGTTATTTCCTTAACCCAGTGGGGCACCATTGAGTCTTTCACTACTAAATATGATTTTAACTATAGGGTCGTGTTGTTTTTTTTTGTTATTTAAATATATTTTATTGATTTTTTACAGAGAGGAAGGGAGAGGGATAGAAAGTTAGAAACATCGATGAGAGAGAAACATCGATCAGCTGCCTCCTGCACACCCACTACTGGGGATGTGCCTGCAACCAAGGTACATGTCTTTGACCGGAATCGAACCTGGGACCCTTCAGTCTGCAGGCCTACGCTCTATCCACTGAGCCAAACCGGTTAGGGTCGTTTTATTTTTTTGAAAATACTTTTTCTGAGTTTGTTGTCTTTTGCTGTGGGTGTTGGATTTTGTCAAATGCTTTTTAGTATGGTCCCATGCTTATCTTCTTTAGCCTATTAATATGGTGGATTATATTGATTGATTTGGAGGTATTGAACCACCCTTGCATACCACTTTATTATGACATGTAATTCTTTTTATACATTGTTGGTTGCAATTTGCTAGTACTTTGTAAGAAATGTTGTGTCTAGGTTCATGATAGATATTAGTGTGTAATTTTTCTTTGCAGCCTGACTGGTTTGGGGCAATGCTGGCCTCATAAAACAAGTTGGGAAGTATTCTCTCACCTTCCATTTTATGGAAGATACTGTCCAGAATTTGTTTCAATGCTTCTTTAAATATTTGGTAACTTCTCCAGTCAGTTTATCAGGGCCTGGAGATTTCGGTTTTTATTTCACCGAGTTTTATACCCTGTGTTTTCATTTCCACTCAGTTCAAAACACTTTCTAAATTCCCTTGTAATTTTTTCTTTGACTCTGTGAGTTATTTACAATTGTGTTTTTTAATTTCCAGCATTTGGGAATTTTTGTGATGATTTCTATTTCCATTTGTTTGTTATCAGAGAACATTCACTGTATGCTTCTAATACTTTTAGATTTATTCAGATTTGTTTGATGTCCCAGATCTGTTTTAGTGCATGTTCCAAATGGATTTTAAAAGAGCATGTATGCATTCTGAAGTTTAGGATGGAGTGATTCATAAATTTACATTAGGTCATATTAGTTGATTGTGTTCAAGCTTACTATTACTTTACTGATTTTCTGTCTATTTAATCCAACAATTACAGATGGTGATGTGTGGAAATCAGTACTTTAAAAATGTCACTCCTTTGTCTTCTGGATTGCATTATTTGTAATAGAAAGTCTGTAGTTACTTTTCTTGTTGGTCATTACATAATAACTTGGGGGGGGCAGTTTTTAATGTATTCCTTTATCATTGCTTCTCAGAAATTTGATTATGATGTGCCTTGGTGTAGTTTTCTGCTGGGTTCATGAGCTCCTTGGATCTGTGTGTTTTCTTGTTTCCATCAAATTTGGAAAAATTTTGGCCATTATTTCTTGAAATATCTGCCCCTCCCCTAAAGACCTTATCGATGCTCTAATTAAAGATATATTAGTTTTCTTGGTACTGCCTCACTGGTCACTGATGCTCTCTTCTTTTTTAAAAAAATGTTTTCTTTTTATTTCATCTTTAGATCATAAGGACTGTGATGTCTTCAAGGTCACTGACATTTTTTTCTATGTCTAATCTGCTCTGTTAATGTCATCAGTATATTTTAAATTTCAGATATTGTATTTTTTATCTCAAGAAATTCCACTTGGGCCCTGACTGGTTTGGCTCAGTGGATAGAGCGTTGGCCTGCAGACTGAGAGGTCCCAGGTTCAATTCCAGTCAAGGGCATGTACCTTGGTTGCAGGCACATCCCCAGTGGGGGTGTGTGCAGGAGGCAGCTGATCGATGTTTCTAACTCTCTACCCTCTCCCTTCCTCTCTGTAAAAAATCAATAAAATATATTTTTTTAAAAAATGAAGCATGTGGACCTCTACACGACTCAAGACTCATGTTTCATTCAGTCCACGTTCGTTTCTATCGGTAGTGATGGAAACTACAGGTGCGCTTCCGGAGGGCGCCGCCAGGGGGCGCTCATCTACGGCGGCTCCGTCAACAACTGGCGCCGGGGCGCTCTCTTCCCTCCTGTCGCTCACCTCAGCTTCCGCCGGAAGCGGCCTCTGCTGGGCTCGCAGTTTTTGGTGGATTTTCCGTGCCGGGCCTGGGGAAACTTGGCCAAGGAACTGGAGAGGGAAATTCGAGCTTAAACCCGGGCTACGATGTGGACCTTCTGAAGGCGGAGACCCTCCGGAAGCAGCAGGGGGAGGACCGGGACCTGTTGGTGGGGGCGCGGTGTGTGGGGGGCGGCGGAGCGGGACCCGAGTCAGGAGGTCGAGGGGGTTGCGGGCGGCGTGGGGTTTAGAGAGCCGCCCCCCCCCCCTTTTTCCTGGAGCGGCCCCTCGGTTCTCCCCAGACGCCTTACGCGGGAGGAGGCGGGAGGCGGGAGTCGCAGGGACACTCCAGGTGTTGGCAGCACCCCCGCTGCCCCTGTTCACGCGCAGGTTCCAGCCCCCTGCCGCTGTTCTGGGAGTTCTGCCCGTCCCTCTGGCCGTTCACTCGGGCTTTGTGCCCATCGGAAACGTAAAGGAAGGGCTTTTAAAAATCAATTAGTTTTTAAAAACCTCGATTCCTTCCTACTGATAAACCTGTTTTTTGTATTACGCTCCCCCCCCCCCCCCCCCACACACACACACGCAGCTGTTGGTCCGCTCTTAAAGGACGGCTGAAACCGCGGAGAAAGAGGAAAAAAGAATTACGTGATTCGGGAACTTTCTTAAGTTGATCTCCATTGCTTTATTCCGTAACAGTAACTTACAATCATTGAGGATTCCAAAGGGCTTTTGTGTTTAGCGATATTTTTACTGTATTAGAAGTTAAAACTGACCACCTTTAAAAGTATTTATGCATTCATTGGTTATTTGGAAGTATTGGTTCAACTGAGTTATGCAGATAGTGAAAATGTTGATGTGTTTCATTATGTTTAGTGAGGCAGGTGCCTGGCTTTTGCTCCGAAGTTCAGAAACCAGTGATACCCACAACCCCTTTACTTAACTCCAGGGCTTAGGTTTCACAATCACCCCCACGTTTACCTAAAGAAACAGAGCCTTTAAAGCAGCGGTTCTCAACCCGTGGGTCGCGACCCCTTTGGCGTCGAACGACCCTTTCACAGGGGTCGCCTAAGACCATCGGAAAACATATATAATTACATATTGTTTTTGTGATTAATCACTGCTTTAATTATGTTCAATTTGTAACAATGAAATGGGGGTCACCACAACATGAGGACCTGTATTAAAGGGTCGGGCATTAGGAAGGTTGAGAACCACTGCTTAAAGCATGTTTCCATTTCAAGATTGGGGAGGGGAGCAAATAATTTTGTTTTCAGTTCCTTGTTGTATTATGAAAAAAATCCTTGAAATCAACAGCAATACAACTTCCATTCCTCAAGAGTGCTCACTCTGGAATGGGATTTTATTCTGGGTTTGCCTAGAAACAGAAAAACTGCCTGCCTTCGTAATGCTAACACCTAGTCTCTAGTAAGCTTATCTGAGTCGTCTGCTGGATTGCAGACTCAGAGAGACAAATCTCATCTGAGCCTGAGCTAGCTAAGTCAGGCAGTCAAATCCAGTTCACCTGTGGTTTGCTGAATCAGTGATTTTTGCTCTATATCTGTCACCATGGAAGTATGTCTCTTAAAGTGTCAGTATGTTTGGTAGTAAAAAAAAAAAAAAGCCTTTGTTTCTAAAAGTTATGGAATGTGTTTGCCAATCTAGGGAATGCTAATTACTCACGTTTAGCTTTTCTCCCTACATGTCCTTCCAGAATTTGGCAGTGCTTAATGAGTAAGTCATGGTAATACATTTCTTTGCATAAATCCAGTAAGACCAGTTCCAAACTATGTGGTCTCACTGACCAAGACTTTGACTGGAATGACCTGTCTAAGAGAGACAAGCCTGGATTCTGGATGTCACCAGAATGCCTTACAGAACTGAGACTGACTCTCAAACTGATCGAAGCCAATCAAAAGCCACTGGCAGAAATGGCCTGACACCTTGCTTGGTCACATTGTTCATGGCAGTCTTTCCAGGGAAGGACTGAAGGTTGCTTTCCTGAAATACAACAATAAATGAACCTCAGAACGCCTTTGGGGACCTCAAGGATGTAATGACTTGATAGGTGTTCCGGACACAGCCTAACGGCAAATGGGCCTTGGCTTCTCTGCCGTGAGGGGCTGACTGCTGACTAAAAGTCAACCTAAAGATTCCTTATGAATAAGTAAGATTCTAGCTAAACAAATTTGATCAATTGCTACTCTTGTAGTGTTTATGCAAACAAGTCAAACTAAAACTGGACTTAATACAGTCTCCTTAAACATGAGGGAGAAAAGTTGTGTTTCAGTGAAAACTGCAATGCCCAGTTGTGGGTGTTGGACTCGGGTGCAGTTATCTGTCTTCAGAGTTTTGTGTTTAAGTCTGTGTCTGTGTGTGCCATACGGCATCTGATGATATCACCAGAGTTGTTCTAACTGCAGTCAGATTGTCGCTGCTTTCATTCCAGCAAAGCCTTGCATATGAAAATCCTCACAACTGGTTTATGATTTGCTGTGTACATTAACCTTTCTTGCTTCTGTTATCATAGAATATGTGCCTATGTCCATATTTACCTGATTGCTTGCTCACAAAATATAGACCTCACTTTAGAAACCATCTGCATCACCGTCCTCTGAAATGAGACTCAGCGATCTGGACTTACGGCTAAGTCAGTGAAAGATGAATGGTCTATTGGCTTCACTTGAAACTGCTTTCCCTTTTCTGTCCAAACAGGTCAGACAGAGAAGGCCCACAGTTTCTCATGGGGGAAACCTTCAAATATTTCCTTAGCTTAATTTAGATTAACTATGGAGGACAAAAAGACTTCAGACAGTTACAACACACCTAGCTCCAGGGAAGCCACTCCTCTAACCTAATCGGGGAAACTAATTAATCTTTCCCTTTATCCAATGGGTTTTGCCTCTCACTATACCTTTAGTTGTTATAAGTTTCCTCACTGTTCAATTGTGCTTTTTAACCTTGTCAAATTGGTCATTTCCAGACTACAACAAGGGCGCCAGCTTGTCCAAAGAGTCATCCTGGGCATCACCCATGTCACCTCCCAGGGGACACCAGACTCACCTGGACTTTGCAGAATTCCTCTTCTCTGCATTGCACTCCTTTCCTTTTTGCTTCCCCTTTCCTCTGGCAGACAGGGAGAGCCTCTGAACCTTGGGACAGGTAGGTTTATACTCCTTGGTGGCAGGAAGCAGTTACAAGAAGACAGACCCGTCTGTTTCTCCTTTATAAGATTACAGGAGGTGTTTTTCCCCCCTCGGGGGGAATGATACCATTGTAATAACCTGGTTATTAATTAACTGGAAAGGAACAAAGGGAAGGCCAAATATTATAGACCCAGTAAAGAAGCAATAAAAATAGTCTGAGAAAGACACCTGAAAGCCAGCCAGATTGGAAACACCTAGGCCTAGGTGCTCCCAGGTTTTCATCCACTCCTTCCCAGTTTTCCAGAGATGATCATGTCAGGACTTTTCCTTTAGATCAAAAGATGCACACATACCAACTAACCAAGATTCCTAAATCTAATCACAATCCCCAAGGCCAGAAGCACACTAGACAGGAAAAATGAAAGGGACAATTCTGATGCTGCTGTTACTTAAACTTGTATTGAACGCCCCTCTCATCCCATTTTAGGTCCCTAAGGGAATGAAGATGCATGTAAAGTCTGAGCCTGATGGTGTTCTTTCCAAATTGTGTCTTAAATTTCTGAAATTGTGACTTTTGAGACTTGGGAAGGTGAAGCTAGGACAAAGGAATACTGTGGCTCATTTTACATGCCTGCCTCCTTGTTTATTCATGAGCAGAGCTAGACTAAGAAACCTTTTCATGAAAATGGAAAGCTTGTCTGCAGTAGCATAATGCTTAATGTTGACCTTCTATCCTCTCCGGCCAGGAAGGTAAGGGACGGTTTAGGTAGGGTAAGAAAAGACCTTGGGAAACTTGGGATGAACAGGAGTTTCCTAAGTTCATAAGGTTATCTCTGACAGGCTGTTCACAGAGTCTGTGTGCTAGGTTAGTGCATCTATGTCACCAGCATTCGAGTCTGTCTGCTTCTGTCATCAGTTTCCTCTTTCAACTAATTCCCTTCTATAACCTGTAGAATTTGTAAGCCCAGTTTTCCTTGCTTATGCCTATGAAGAATTGGCCAAAATAACTGAGTTTTTGAATACTATCTTTCATCTGTCTCTAGTTGGAGGTGTGTGTGTGTGTGTGGTTTTTAATAGAGCAATAACAAATGCCTTAAAATTATTTAATGTCTTTATATCTACTTTTAGAGTAAATCCTTTATAAAAGAGCATGAATAGTTTCTCACATAGTCAAGCCACTAATTTTTAAAGTATTACATAAATTTGAAAATATTACCTAGAGGTACTTTACATTGAATAAATCTAGAGTATACTTAGTTCAAATATTTAGAAAGACCTTTATTTAACTATTATTCATAATTACTCTGCTGTGAATTTGAATATATAAATGTAAATTTGCTTAGTTAGTAAGTGGTTGATAGCTGTCCACTCTCTGCAAAAGTGTATCTGAATATCCAGGAGAATAATACCTGAAAAAGAAAATTTTTATTAGATACTGGTGAAAAGATTTAGCCCAGTAGGCACAAAAGATTCAAGAAAAGGTTGTTTTTATCTGAAATAATTCTATGAATCAAACCTCTGAATAATTATGCTCCAGTAATGCTTGTGCACAAGGTTAGAGCCTATCAAGAAAAGAGCATTGCCCTGGCCATGTGGCTCAGTTCGTTGGAGTGGCATCCCATACACCAAAAGGTTTCAGGCTCGATTCCCTGTCAGGGCACATACCTAGGTTGCAGACTTGATCCCCTGTGAGGTCCATATGGGAGCAACCGATTGATATTTCTCTCTCCCCCTTCTTTCCTCTGTTCCTTTTTCTAAACATATCCTCAGGTGAGGATTAAAAAGAAAGAACACCAACTCGACTGTGCTAAATAAAAACGACATTTAAGGGCTATCAGTGCAGTGGCAAAGAATGGATATTTTCAAAGTAAGTTACTTGGACCCAGTGATAGTATTTTATTAAAGCAACTTGTTTTATTATGTCAAGTGACTGATGTTGCTTTAATGATCATAACTAATAGATTTTTTTTCATAAGTTAGACAACATAATCTATCATTACTAATCAACTTCTGCATTCAGATTGTCTCAGGGATTATTCTCAATGCATGTTTTAATCAGGTCTGGTCACATAAAAAAATTTTGGGGAGTATAATTAATATTATAGAACTACTTCATAAGTGTTTTAGAACTATTCCATCCTACATACCTAGGAAGTTAATTGATTTCATTTGTTCTTGGGCATCTATAAATTTATAAATAGAACATTTTATAAAAGATTTAGTATAAAGGTATTTTTTTTAAAATATATTTTATTGATTTTTTACAGAGAGGAAGGGAGAGAGATAGAGAGTTAGAAATATTGATGAGAGAGAAACATCGATCAGCTGCCTCCTGCACATCTCCCACTGGGGATATGCCCGCAACCCAGGTACATGCCCTTGACCGGAATTGAACCTGGGACCTTTCAGTCCGCAGGCCGACGCTCTATCCACTGAGCCAAACCGGTTTTGGCAAGATTTAGTATAAAGGTATTAAATACATTTATTTATATATTATAGGATGATTCATATACCATGGAAAGAACTTACATGCATATAAAATATGTCAAATAAAATTTGGCAGACATTCTAGAATATAATAAATGAATAAAAAACTAAATTGTAATTTAAAACTTTCTAAAACACTTGAAATAAATACTCAGGTGTTTTCTCCAGATAAAACCTAAAGTTCGAGACTTGCTTTGTCTTTTGTTATCTTTATCCTTGGATGCTTGACTTAAAAATTCATAATTGAGAGTATATTAATTTCTTCCATAATTTGTCAAGTTATAGGACAAAACAGAGCTGTATTTTCTCAATAGTGTGTTCTTATAGGTAGCCATAGTTAAACAGATACATACAGACAAATGTAAAAAGCTACCTTAAAGAATGCTTTTTCTCTAAAGGCCTACTGTAGAAAAGTCCTTCAACAAGTGGATCTCTTCAAAGTATTCACAACTGCTTTCTCTGAGTTAGCCACAAATTTTAAAGTAGGCCTCACCTTCCTAGACCTTATAAATATGTCAGACACAAAGGTATTTAATTTTTTTAAAATTTTACTGATCTTTTTACAGAAAGGAAGGGAGAGGGATAGAGAGCTAGAAACATCGATGAAAGAGAAACATCAATAAGCTGCCTCCTGTACACCACCCACTGGGGATGTGCCTACAACCAAGGTACATGCCCTTGACTGGAATTGAACCTGGGACCCTTCAGTCCGCCGGCCGACCCTCTCTCCCAGGGGTCCTCAAACTTTTTAAATGGGGCCAGTTCACTGTCCCTCAGACCGTTGGAGGGCTGGACTATAGTTTAAAAAAAAACTATGAACAAATTCCTATGCACACTGCACATATCTTATTTTGAAGTGAAAAAACAAAATGGGAACAAATACAATATTTGTATTTGCATGTGTCCCACGGGCCGTAGTTTGAGGACCCCTGCTCTATCCACTGAGCCAAACCGGTCAGGGCAAGAAAGGTATTTTTTAATGTCAATAGCAAGAAGTAGATTACAAATAAAAACCCAAATTTTAAAAATTGTGCTACTATATGGTAGGTACTAACCATATATTCCTTATAAAAGAATTGAACCTCCAAAAACCAGGAAATTACTTTTTTTTTCTGCCCATCAACCACTGTTATTCCAATTTATCTCTCTGGCTTTTTAAAAAAAAATAGTTGTTCAAACTTAAAAAAAAAATAGATATCTTTATTGATTTCAGAGAGGAAGGGAGAGGGAGAGAGAGAAACATCAATGATGAGAGAATCACTGATTGGCTGCCTTCTGCACATCCCCAAGTGGAGTTTGAGCCCACCTCCTGGGCATGTGCCCTTGGCCAGAATCAAACCTGGGACCCTTCAGTCCACAGGCTGACGCTCTATCCACTGAGCAAAACCGGCTAGGGCTCTCTATGGCGTTAAGAATATAATTGAATTAACCTTACCATAGATCCATGTTGGATTTGGGTTATTATACAGTTCTCATATCAGAAATGTTTCAAGTGGAAGACATATGCATGCCTCTCTCCCCAAATTAGAAGATTCTAAAAGCATCTTCCCCTTCCTAGTTTAGGCAGAGGTTAAGAAGACAAAAGAGTTCCAAAAATATCTCTGGCTGTGGCGTGGACAAGGACTAGAACTTAAATCTTCTAACCTCTAGTCCTGGGTGCCTTCTCTCTCATCATACCAACTACCTTCATTAGAAATTTTTAAAGATTACTAAAATTGGAAGGCAATATGAAGTAGATATTTAGGCTAAAAAGAGCAGAGAGAATGTGATCATTGGTAATTTGTCTTATAAAGAATTAGTTCTAAAAGAGACATTAAGTGATTCTTAAAAATATGATTGTAAAAATAAAACCATTTAAAGGTTATATTGGTCTCTTCATAAACAATGTTTCAAAGATTTCAATAAAATGCCATTTTATAGATCCTAATGCTTTAAAATATCAGAAATTTGAACAAGTCAGCTAACCAAAATTCTTCATGATGATTAGCCAATCTAGATATATAAAAGCCTAATATGCAAATTGTCCCCACAGGAGTTTGACCGGGAGACTGATCACTCACTATGATGTGTGCTGACCACCAGGGGGCAGTGCGGAATGAAGGAAGGCCCCGGCCAGCAGCCGGCAGCCAGGGAAGGGAGGCCCCAGCTGGCAGCCGGAAGGCCCCGATTGGCCCTGAATGAGGGCCAGGCCTAGGGACCCTACCTGTGCACAAATTTCATGCACCAGGCCTCTAGTTTTAAAAATAAAATCCCAGATCATAGAATGTTAGAAGTGAAAAATTTACAATGGTATTTTGACAAAATACCAAATTAGGTTCTAACATGACAGAGTTTTTCTTTCCCTTCGTGCTCTGTAAAATAATCTTAGAAAAGTATAGAAAGACAAGAAAGTTCTTTACCATTGGTTAATTCTAATAGGCCATTCCATTAGGGGGCCCTTTAGTTTTCATTTTTTCTATAATTTTGTTTATGTTAGAAAATTGTATTGAAAGTTATTTTAAACTTACATAAAATAATATTCTTCCTAAAGGGATGTGCAAATGTGTAAAAATAAACTATTTTTTCCCTTGAAAAAAGATTTTTATATTTTCTCCATTTAGTAGTTTTACACATATTGTATATCCTATATAATAAAAGCCTAATATGCTAAGTGTCTGGTTGACTGGTTGGCTGTTCAACCAATCAAAGCATAATATGCTAATGGTTTGCTAAGGCTGCTCAACTGCTCACTATGATATGCACTGACCATCAGGGGGTAGACACTCCGACTGGTAGGTTTGCTGCTGGAGTCCAGTCGATAGGGACTGAATGAAATGGGCTGGACATGCCCTGGAGCCCTCCTGTGGTCTCTCCCTGCCTGGCCAACCTCCCATGTCCCTTCCCGGCCCCGATTGTGCACCGGTGGGGTCCCTCAGACTGGCCTGTGTCCTCTTGCAATCCGGGACCCCTTGGGGGATGTCGGAGAGCCAGTTTCAGCCCGATCCCATAGGCCAGGCCTTGGGACCCCACTGGTGCACGAATTCATGCACCGGGTCTCTAGTGTTATATAAACTTTTTTGGCATATCAGAAATTTTTGGTACATTATATGTAATAGCTATACATTTTATGATATTCCTTTGGTATATTTTATATGTACTAATATTTTCAAAGCTAACTTATTAGAACTCTTTTGGTCAAGGAGTTCTCATAAACCTCCAAAAGTGCATAAACTTATCTCTTGGGAAAGAATTTATCTGTAGAACATATGTGAACAGAAAACAGACTTTAATTTTAAAATTATTTTTGTGTTTTTAGAATCAATGTTACCATATATATTAAGAATCACCAATATTAAATAGGAAGAATCATTTATGTTACTAGAGGCCCGGTGCATCAATTCGTGCACAGGTGGAGGGCCGATCGGGGGTGGGTCTGGCTGGGGTGAGGGGCCGAGGGTGGTTGGCCAGCTTGCCCCGCCCTCTGGTTGAACTTCCAGTTGAACTTCTAGTCAAATTCCCAGTTGAGGGGACAATTTGCATATTAGCCTTTTTTATCTAGGATAACAAGTTTTAAAATTGGAATTTATATTCTCTAATATTAGAGAAAGTAAGAAATAAGTGTAGGATTAGAAAAATATGGCCTTTAATTCTGAATGTGTTGTGGGCATTTTTTCCACATAATTATTTTGGGGTTAGTGATATGGTTCTCTTTTAGGCTTACAAGGTCTGGGGCTTAGGTTTAATCATCTTCAAATCAACCTCATTAAAAAAATTAATTTTAAAAGTAGCTTCCTCCTATGTTACTATAAAGCACCTGCATATCATAGACAACATTATTTATTCAGGTTTTTTTTTTTAAATATGGATTGCAACTTTCTTTTTGACACTCAACATATCTCTTTTTCTATTTGTAATATTCCCATTAATAGAAGCGTGAGCTTAATAATATATGCAGGGAACTATGAAAATCAGAATCCATAGGCCCTTTTCTAAATCAGGTTCACATTAAAGTTTAATTTAATTTGAACTCTGTATTTGGGTATTCTTTAGTGAAGCATGTCTTAAATTAGTACATAAATGTCTTAAATGACATTCTAGTTTAATTTGGAAATGTGTGTCAATCAGAACATTACTTAATTTGTGGGGGAAAAGTGATCAAGAGCAGGGGTGAAGGTATACACTGGTCTCGTAGTATTTTGACAGAGTGGATATAAAATATAGGTTTGAAAACAAAAACCACATTCTAGTTTTGAACTTCTCAAAGTCAATTTCTTCCCACCTTACTATTTCCTCTGGGTAGCAGTTGTTAATGCTGTTGATGTATTCTTGTAGAAGAGACCCAGGTTCTGCTTTTATCTCTTGAACCTTTTTAAGTCCACCACTTGTTACAAACAGTCGGCGAGCTTTGCTGTCATGTGGCAGCACCTTGAAAAGTGAAGCACATTAAGATGTCAGATTTGCTTTTCCAAGTTGAAGTGTTACTGTTGAAAAGCAATAATATATACGAGAAAATGTAAGAGAGAATGTGTGTCTACCATACCTGTAATATAATGAGCCTAAATTTGCTGATGATTACAAGTAAAATTCAGTCTTTTTAGAAATCTATGAACTTCTTATGCTGTGCATATGGAATAAAGGCTGTGAATACGAGCAAAGGCAATGGAGATCCACTCGTGTAAATAAAACATAAAGTGTTGTTTCTCCTTTGCTGAGACCCATTTAACATTTTCCCACCGCCTACAAAATTAAAGGTACACTTAACAAGGTGCAGAAAGCCTTCTGTGACCCAGCGACTAAATACTTCTCCAACTTCCTTTCCCACCAATCTCTATCCCAAATTTTGTTTAATAACCTCAAGGGGTACATGACAGGCCATTTCTTGCCTTTGCTCATGCTGTTCCCTCACCTAGAATGCCCTTCCATCTTCCATGCACCTCCCCACACTTCTTGGCTAACTCTTGCTTATCGTTTAAGATTCAGCTCAGGTGTTACCTCCTTTAAGAAACTTCCTGTGAGACATCCCTACTCTCTTATCCCAGGATGTTAAGTACTTTTCTTCTCTCATGGCATTGTGTTAAGCCCCATGCACTTGCCACAAAATATTTTAATTATCAGTCTATATGTCTGCACACACAAATGTCATGAAGGCAGAAATTGTACATTTATTCATTTATTTCTCTAATGCCTGGTGCCTAATAGATGCTCAATTAATGTTCAACAAAGGAAGGAACATACTAAGGAGTAGGCAGGAAAAGGAAATTGAGATGTTAAAGAGGTAGAAGAATCAGGAAAGGTAAGGAATCAACCCAAGAGAAGATTTTAAGAAGCAACCAATAAGAACTAAAGAAAGTCACTGGATTTGAGAGCGGATGTTGGTGTGTTGAGAGGAAAGAGCCAGTGCAGGTGAAGGAATTGATCGTGCATGACAACAGCTGACCAGACAAGGAAGGTCCTGGAAAGGGGGCCCTCAATGTGGGGATTCTCGCTACTATTCCCTCTGACAGAAACACCGTTTCTATCCCCACCATTCGTACTCTTTCTTCAAAACCAGTTTTTTTTTTCACTTGCACTTCCTCCACTAAAGCCCCCCAGGAATACCCCAGACTACATTCACTTAGTCCTTCTTTTTAGAAGAGTGTATTATGAAGGTTCACATACTGAAGTACTTTCTAATTGTTTCTTCTGGTCTCCCCAGCTAGATTACAAAGTTCTTTGAAGACAAACATTGTCTTATTTTTTTTTTGTTTATCTCTCAAAGCTTTACAGGGTCAGTGTAGGCATTTAACAAATACTTAAAACTACAAAAGGATCAGGCTAATAGAATGTTAATACACATCACCTGGGCCAGGGTCCTCAAACTTTTTAAACGGGACCAGTTCACTGTCCCTCAGACCGTTGGAGGGCCGGACTATAGTTTAAAAAAAAAACTAGTCGGCTGCTAAGCAACAGGCAGTGGCAGCAAAAACACCCGGCGGGCCGGATAAATGTTTTCAGCGGGCCGCATGTGGCCCGCGGGCCGTATTTTAAGGACCCCTCACCTGGACAGTAAAAGATTACACTAGTATATATTTTTAAAAAGGGGAATGGCCCACAGATATATCAGTTTTAAATATTCTTTTGGTCTGGAGAGTTTTCATGCCGCCTCTGTCTGTCCCCAGCCACAGTAAGCTACTGTCTTTTTACCTTCTGCCTTTCCCATCTTTATCTAATGCTCTGGTGCCCTTAGATTAAGAAAACACAAAATTCTGCCTGAAGCAAATATTCCCGTAGGCATATTTATAGGAGTACATAATATGAGATATTGTCTTTATTTTATCTTGGCTGTCGAACCTTTTGCAAATTTCACTGATTTATTTTTACTTACTTTAGTGACTGACTTTTCTTAAATCAAGGCTCCTGAGCACAATTTAACCAGTTCTTGGTAGCTTAGGGCATTGGTTCTCAACCTTGGCTGCACATTAGAATCACCTGGGAATCTTTTTAAAATCCTGATTTCTGGGCCTCATCCTCCAGAAATTCTTTTTCTTTGTTACTAATGTTGTGGCCCCACCCCATAACAAAGAAACAGAGTTTCCAGAGGATGAGGCCCAGAAATCAGGATTTTAAAAAGATTCCCAGATGATTCTAATGTGCAGCCAAGGTTGAGAACCACTGGCTTAGGGTCACCATCCTGGCCATTAGTGGCTGTGGCAATGCGGTCATTCTCTCTCAGCCTTTGCTATCAGTCCTGCTGGCTGCTGCCCACTGCTAACAACTTGACCTTCCTACTTTACTACTTTTAATCTGTAATAATCTAAGAAATATAACAGCTGCATTTGTTAAAATTGTTCATAAAATAATTCAATTAACTTTAAATGACTGAGAGCGTCCCTGGTAATTGCATGACCTTTAGGAAGAATATTTCCGTGCCTCAGAGACCGTTCTTTTCTTTATAAGATCTTTGCAGTGTTCCCAGATGAGTGAGCCTAACAGACACCAGGGGAATTACTAAAAGCTACTTACCAATATAAATTATATTATGAGCGTTTTATGTGTTGACATACTATTTATTCCCAAGAACACTAAAAAAGATGGTTAAGAGACTGTGAGAAAGAAAGAAGTGTAGATTATGTATGTGTGAATTTTATTAATCTATGTTACCACCCCTGTCGATACAATCAGTGAAAGTAGGAGAACCCTGCCACCATCTTATAGAAAACATTGATCCACCAGAAAAAACAAGTTAATTCATCTTCATTTTCTTCCCCTACTTGCAGGCTAAGGGCACTTCTTACCTTACTGAACTGTCCAACCACATGCTTTAGAATATTGGGAGGAGCATCATAGAGAAATGGCTCCAGGGCTGGTAAATAGGTGCATTTTTGTAAGATACTCTTTATGGCCTTTTTACACTATTAAAACACAAAGCAAAATACATATCAAAGTAAGCAATCGATTAAAGCTTGACCAAATTTCATTTCTCATATTCTGGAATTTGAAAAAAATAAAATCAATTTCCTGGTCTAAGCTGCAGTTGTTTCATTTTAAAAAAATAGTTGTCAGAAAAGCTCCTACTATCTTTCATTGGTTTTATTATAGAACTAGAGGCCTGGTGCACGAATTCCAGCACAGGTGGGTCCCTCGGCCTGGCCGGTGATTGGGGCCGATTGGGTCGGTCTCGGTCTCACCCAATTTCAATCGGGCCAATCAGGGCCTGGAGGTTGGCCAGCCAGGGGGGAGGGACCAGGGGAGGTCGACTGCAGGAGGTTGGCTGTGGGAGCACAATGACCACCAGGGGGCAGCTCCTGTGTTGAGCATCTGCCCCCTGGTGATCAGTGTGCATCATAGTGACCGGTTGACTGGTCGTTCGGTCGACCGGTTGTAAGGGTTGCTTAGACTTTTATATATATATAGATAGATAGATACCCTGCCAGTTGTCTTTGTGCCAAATTTTAAAATGTATAGTGTGTTATTGAGCTCTTAAAATATCTTATGAGGAAACTGAATTAGATATCATAAAGCTAAGGACTAAAAATAAGTATTATATTTTATTAAGTATAAAAATTTGTATATGTGAAACTGAGATAACTAATGTCCTATTCCTTCTAATCAACAAATATGAGAAAATACTTAGTTTACTGTCGAGTGCCATTATCAGGCATTCTGTGTTCACCAAACGGCTTCATGGCTTATAGATGTGGAGTCAGAAATATCCTACTGTGTGCAATATTCAGTGAGCACTTGCAGATATGCTACTGCAGGTAACGGGTAGAAATTGCCCCACTCACAGAGGCACAACAGAATCTACTCAACTAGAGAGGAACACTCGACACTAGGGAGTGTCTCAGCCACAGTGAAAGAATAGGTACCTGCAGGCACCTTTCCCACCCTCCCCCAGCATCTGTATTTCATGGTGACACCACGTGGTGCTGCCCCCCTGCCAAAAGTGTAGCTGAAGAAGAGCTCTGATGGACTGTAGCACATCCCTGCAGCCAGCTCCAAGGCCATGGCTGGTTGTGATTCTGTTGCCTTGTATGAAAGCTGCCCCCTTCACTTTGGAAGGCTTCACAATTGGGTTTATCTACAGATATTTTCCACTGGAAATCCACATCTGCTTGTATGTTTGTGGTTTGTGCTTCAGTACCTCCTTCCTCTGATCAACCGATCACCTGTTCTCTCTCTGAGACCTTAGCTGACTTGGTCTTCTGGAATCTTGTTATTCAACAGTTAGCAATGCTCTTGAATGTCAAAGAGCATTATGATGTTCACATCATGAATTTTATAGTTGATACATGTAGTCTACAAAAACTTTAATCACATTTGTGCTCTCAAATAAAGAAACTCTTGAACTTATGGTTTCCCAGAGACCCAGGCTAAGCAGTCTTGTAATCTCTTATCTCTTGATATTTGTTCTCAAATATTGTTTTATAAGCTAGATTTAAAAACAACAACAAATTAAGTAATGCAGCACAATTTTTTTCCACATGTAGTATAACAAATTGGAATTAAACTCTCAATTCTTAACATACCTTTGTGAAGAACCATCTTAGGATCATGGTGATTTAGCAGGTCAGTATATTTACCTTAACTGGTGACAAGGGTACTAACAGTATAGCAGAGATCACATTTGCCACACCATGCAGACAGCCTCATTCTAATTCCAACAGGACCAGATTGGTGATACACTGTCGGGTTATTAATCAAGAACCCTGGAGGATTACAACTTCTAATGACACTAGAAATTCACCGAGCTTTACTATCCTTTGTCAAGAAATATACCAGATTTATGTTTATACATACTTCTAGATAGGAATGTATGTCATGATTAATAATCAGCTGCATTGTCCAGCATGAAAGGAATATTGGTATATTAAGATTTTGTTTATTTGTCAATTTCTGGATTTAAGATTTTTAACAGCTTTATTGGACAAAATGTGGTATATCTATACAATAGAATATCATTTTGCAATAAAAAGGAACAAATATCGATATATGCTATCCAGGAATGAGACTTGAAACTTATGCTAAGTTAAAGAAGCCAGGCACAAAAGGCCACATATATTGTATGATTCCATTTAAATTAAATGTCCAGAAGAGACAAATACACAAAGACAGGAAGTAAATTAATGGTTGCCTGAGACTAGGTAGGGAAGATATGGAATGATGGCTAATGGCGGAATAAAAATGTCCTAAAATTAGACTGAGGTGTTGCGTAATTCTGTGAATATACTAAAAGCCAATGAATTATACACTTTCAGTGGGTAAACTATATGTATATAAATTATATGTCAGTAAAGCTGCTAAAAATTAAAGGGAAGAACCATCATGATAAGAACATAAATCAAATAACTAAATTAGAAATAGTTTTATAACTAAGGTGATAGAATTAACTTATTCAAATGCCAAAACTTAACATTTCAATAGGATGCCTCTAAATCAAAACGAATGAAAATGCAATTGCCTGAATATTTAAAAAATACATATGGGTAGCTTATTAAAAAGATGTATTTTTTTTCAGTTTTTAATCAGGTATTTGAAGTAACATGTACAGGCAGATAGTAAGGCTATGTGAAAATATGCAAGAGATGCCAAGGGGTTGCTCATTAGTTCTCTTGGATCAGAACCAATTAGAGAATGCTTACAGAAGTTGACATGCCTTTGGGACAAAATAAACTTAAACATGGCCTTATATAATTTGAAAGCTGCCACAGAGTAACGAATGAGAAATACCATTGGACAGTTTCTGAAGCTCTTGGTTGCCTTTTCCCTACTGAGATAATGTCAAATCAAACAGACTTGATCTCTCACCCAACAACTTACAGAATCCAAGAGGCCTTGGGGAAGAAAAAGAAAAGGATGATCAAGTGTCTATATCACTGGTTCTCAACCTTCCTAATGCCGCGACCCTTTAATACAGTTCCTTATGTTGTGGTGACCCCCAACCATAAAATTATTTTCGTTGCTACTTCATAACTGTAATTTTGCTACTGTTATGAATCGTAATGTAAATATCTGATATGCAAGATGTATTTGCATTGTTACAAATTGGACATAATTAAAGCATAGTGATTAATCACAAAAACAATATGTAATTATATATGTGTTTTCCGATGGTCTTAGGCGACCCCTGTGAAAGGGTTGTTCGACCCCCCAAAGGGGGGTCGACCCACAGGTTGAGAACCGCTGCTCTACATTAAGATATTTGGATGGACTAAAACAAGCATGTCAAACTTGCAGCCCACAGGTCGCATGTGACCCACAACGAATATTTTTGCAGCCCAGCCAATATAACAGTATGTAGGAAATGTTTTAATAAAAATTTCATAACTTAATTTTTACAATATCCTGTTATACATAATTATTAATAACAAACTACAATGTTCACTAATGACTGATTACTATAATCGTGTTGCATTCATTTCCCTTATGCACCTTATGCGCAGGCGCACCATTTCTCTCCACTAATACTAGCAGAGAATATTTTAGCAGCCGATTGCCACGTCGTTAGTCTTGGACTGACTTGTTTGGTGTGCGCAACAGGAAATATTTCACTTTCAGAGAACAAGAAAAATAGGTTTATTTGCATTACTTATTAACTTGTCCAGTTATTCAGAGTCTGGTAAGTCAATGTTCAAGAAAAAATATTAATTTTTTTTAAAATGTTCATAAATATTATTTTATGTTAATGATTACTCACTTAGCCCTTTGTATGCAGCGTGTCTCTATCGAAATAAACCTACGTGTCTATGAAAATTGAAGCCTTTTTTTTTGCGGCCCACTTAACTTAAACCTTGTTTATTTTGCCCATGTTAGCCTTTGAGTGTGACATGCTTGACTTAAAGCCTTGGAAGATTGCTAATAGTACAGTGATTGATAGAATTTAATTTAATACCTAGTGTATTTTCTGAAAGTAAATATTGTATCAAATGTAGGCAGGAGGACCCTTAACTTCTGTTAGTATTAAACCTAAATATTTTACTAAAGCCACCTTTGTTAAAATAAAACACAATAAAAATTATATTTTACTCCAGTAATATTTATACATCATAGTATCATTATTATTTATTTAAAGCCAAGTTATATAAACTTGGTAGTATATAAAGAATGCAGGGTGGGCAAAAGTAGATTTACAGTTGTGAGTATGTGAAAGTTTATTCTTGTATTATTAATTATAATAATAAGCTACTATATTTATTTGTATTATAATTGTAAACCTACTTTTGTCCACTATTTGTTAATTTGTTGTTTTAATTAAAAATTAAATATAATTTAACAGTTCTTAGTTTTATTTTGAATTATTATCTTTTCTGTGCACTTCTTTAAATCCAGCTCAATTCTAAAAGTTGTTTTCAAAAACTAACTTTTTCCAAATGAGGTAGTATTTTCTTTCTTTGAAATTCTATAACTATTAACCCAACCTACTTTATAGTCATGTTTTGTGAATCATTTTAGTAGCTAGTAATATTTTTTCAGAAAGCTTGATTTTTTAAAATATATATTTTAAAATGTTTAATTTAGCGAATACTGTAAACATTTTTCTTTTAAGGAACAAATTTAAAACATATAATTAATAAAAACAGGCAGACTTGGAGTTAGGAGAAGTGGATCATGGCTTCAGGAACACCCCTTGCTCAGTTACATTTGAAACCTTAAATTCTTTTGGAATCAAATTTTAAAATAATACATATTTTTATATTGATTTATATTGATATTTTTATATTGATTTCAGAGAGGAAGGAAAAGGGAAAGAGAAACATCAATAATGAGAGAATCATTGATCAGCTGCCTCCTGCACGCCCCCTAATGGGGATTGAGCTGCAACTGAGGCATGTGCCCTGACGGAAATCAAACCATGACCTTCTGGTTCATAGATCGACCCTCAATCATTGAGCCAGACCAGCTGGCTGGACTCAACTTTTAATGTAAGATGGACTTACTCTGCAGCCAATTCTATCTCCAAGATTCTATTATTCTTCAATGCCTATTCTATAAGAAAAGAGCAAGAGGAATGTAGAAGACCACAACTTGACATTCACAACTTTGCACCTGCAGAGATCTTTCTTTAAAACATATCACTGATGTTTAGAGACAAGGGTTACCCATTTTCAGAGAAGACTCTCCTCACTTCTTCTGCTTGACTCACAAAAGCAATATTGTCCATAATGAAAATTAAGATATTTTAAATTACATATTGAGTCAAAATCTAGCAAATCTTCATGAAACAGTAAGAATTAAGCACTTGCTTTTACTTGAAGATCCTCAGAGCTTTCTGCCGACATGTACAAAGAAAGCAGCACTGGCAGAATGTTTGTGACTGCGACGGCCCGTGCATGCTCCGGAGTGTGTCTCCCGATCTGTGCCAAGGCCCAGGCAGTGGCAGCCTTAATGTGATCCTCCGGTTCTTCTGACAGGCAGGCTGACAACTGGGGCACGCCCTGCAGCATTGATCAAAAGAGCAAGTGTTATGAATCCAGAGCAGGATTAAATAGTCTCCCGTGACGCTCAAACATTAGAAGAAATCATTGGGCCTTGATCTTTCCCCCTAGATAGTTCAATAAATGAGCACAGCACAGGGGCTGTCATTTTTCAAGTCAATAAAATGACTAGAACAAATTTACCTTAATTATCTGTTCCAATCCAACTAAACTATCTCTGCTACATTTACTCACCAAATACAGAGGTATTTAACCAAACAATAGATGCCACAGATTAGTGTATAGGCAAAGTCAGATTCCACTGTGACAAATTTGAATGCTTAGATTTTAAAATCTTTTATTTTACTTTGCTAAAAAACTTATTTTAGAATCCTTTAAAATGGCCTTTTCACTAAGTATAGAGATCTGACAACAAAATAACTACTATAGATTTGAAATCCAATGAATAATATGAGCCAGAATTCTACTTAAGTAACTTTTAGATTAAATCTGCTTACTAAGACCTTTCCTGAACTAGTAAATAAATGTCCATTAAATTTGGTCAGCTTTTTTTTTTATATTTTATTGATTTTTTTACAGAGAGGAAGGGACAGGGATAGAGAGTTAGAAACATCGATGAGAGAGAAACATCGACCAGCTGCCTCCTGCACACTCCCCACTGGGGATGCGCCCGCAACCAAGGCACATGCCCTTGACCAGAATTGAACCTGGGACCCTTCAGTCCGCAGGCCGACGCTCCATCCACTGAGCCAAACCGGCCAGGGCAATTTGGTCAGCTTTTATTTTATTTTGAATATGTTTTTAAATTTATTTTAGAGAGGGAGGAAGGGAGAGGAGAGGAGAAGAGATAGGAGAGGAGATGGGAGGGGAGGGGAGAGGAGAGGAGAAGAGAGGGGGGAGAGAGAGAGAGAGAGAGAGAGAGAGAGAGAGAGAGAGAGAGAGAGAGAGAAACTTCCATGTGACAGAGGAATCATAGACTGGCTGCCTCCTGCATGCCGTGCTGGGGATTAAGCCCTCAGCCCAGGCATGTGCCCTGAGCAGGAATTGACTGGTGACCTTGTGGTGTACGGGATGATGCTCAACCAGGGCTTGGTCAACTTTTAAGTGATAGTTTTGCCCATTTTAACATGACTGAATGTCAAAGTAGAAATTATTACTCTTGTTACACAAATAGTGCGTGCTTGCATTTTGCATTTCAGGCTTCAGTTTTATCTAAATAATCAAAACAGAATTAACTAAAAGGCCTCAAATTCATCTGTTTCTATAGCTAAGGAAGAATCAAAATGCCAAATCAAATTACAATTCCAGATTCTGTATAGGAATAACTTTCTAACTAATTTGAGACTATACTGGCAATAATTATCACCTTAAATTTAGTACCACTAAAGTCAATGTCACAGTATCATGCTACCATAGCAAAATCCAGATGATCATGTACACTTTTCCCCTCTGTGCCTTTAAATTTGATTATTAAGACCAATTTCCTCAAGAGACCTGCCATATTTCTTCATTGGCTTCTCTTTTTCCAGCTAAAAATGCCTATCTGCCAGTACAATAGGTCAGACCTGTCTTCAGAATGAGGCAACCTTCTAGAACGCCCAGGCTCTGGGACATATCAAGACTGAAGCAGCAGGAGGAAAGGAGGTCAGCCTCCTCCGCCCCAGCCTCAGTTGTTATGGATGGCTAACGAGATAAGAAGCATGAATGTGCTTTGACAGTTATGAAGCATTATTTACATGTGAAGCGCTGCTATTAGTCCTTAGAGTCCTATGCAGGAAGAAGAACGACACATAGCTGTGCGGTTTCTCTCAATGGATACCTTCAACTAACTGAGCGACAGCGAGGTGGGAGAGGCCCGCAGCAGCCCTGGACCAAAGGGGCGGGGGAGTCAGGGCGCCTCCTGGTTGGTTTGGGGAGGAAATACAGGAAACAAAAGCAATTGCTGCTGCTTTCCTCATTCTGAGAATATTTAAGCTTTCTGTGATTCACAAAAGAACCAAGAATCAGAAATCCCAGCGATACCCCGCAGTGACCCTTCAGAAAGCAGCGCTCCTGTTCTCGTCACTGTCATAGTTTTTGGTAATAGAAGAACAAGAGGAAAAGCGTAGGGTAAAAAGTGAGTTAAGCAAAAAGTTATCAAGGAATAGGTTGAAAATAAAGATCTGAGGCTCCCTTTTATTCTGAGGATTTGCAAGGGATAAAAAAAATATCCACACTTCTGTTTAACATACAGCAGTAGGTTTTCTATGCTGATAAGAAACCCGCACCCTAGAGTGTTGCTGGAGACACTGTAAGCACACAGTCTCTGAAGCGTTTCTCAGGAGATCAATAATTATTAATTTAATCAATATTTCTGGACACTTATTATGTTCCAGGGCTACACTGTATGGTGTGTTAATACCAACTTGTAAATTGAAATGAGGCCAAATTCGTAGCGCAAAGACACAAAACATCACTATCTGATATGTGCTCTGAATTGCCTACATCTAAAAAGAGAAATTAGTTCATGAAAGCTGAAGGAAAATGGATAAAAAGGGATGTCCTAGCCATTGTCATCTGCCCAAATGGAAGATAAGGGGAGCATGACCACTGGGCATGTAATTTATAACAATAGCCTTTAGTCAAAGTATGCTTCACATGTTTGTAAATATATAGTCAATCCTTCAGGATACAAATACACTGAATATGTCAATAAAGGTAACACTAATACTCAAGGCATTGATATTTTGTAGATATTAAATACTGAATAAAACTTTAAACTGCCAAAAAGTAAACCTTACTTCAAGCACTGCTTTTGGAAACTTACTGATGAACCCTGAATAATTCTCCAGGTTTCTTTCTCTCTGGTCAGTTACATTTTATAATCGGTGGGAGAGTATTACTATGGTCTGTCTTAGAATATCTCACTGCAATAACTAGAAGAAAACCAAGCAAGAACAAACCTTGCTAATGATCACCGCCATCGCCAGGTTCTCAGAATGAGCCGCCACGTAACCAAGCATCATGATGCCAGGCAGCCGTATGTTTCCTTTGCAAGACCCAATGCAGTCAATCACGGCCGCGACTCCTCCCGCGTTCACTATCAGCTGCGAGAGCTGGGGGAAAGGAAGGTGACTGTAAAGCGTAAGATGATCTTTAAACATTACTATTGTCAAACATTTTTACTTAGGACCTGAAAACACCTGGTAAAATTTGAAATATGATTTAATGAAATTACTATACTTATTAAAAGCATACAAATAAAATAATCCATTTTTTTGGTCAATCCTCACCCAAGGATATTTTTCCATTGATTTTTTTTCTTTTAATCTTTATTGTTGAAAATATTACATAGGTCTTTTTCCCCCCATTAACCTCTTCCAGCCCACCTCTTACCTCCCCCCCCCTCCCCGCCCCCAAGCCCTCACCACCCGATTTTCTGTGTCTATGGGTTATGCATATATGCATACACGTTCATTGGCTGATCTCTTCCACTCACCCTCCCCTGACTTTCCTTTGAGGTTCAACAGTCTGTTCATGCTTCTATGACTCTGGGTCTATTTTTGATCATCAGTTTATTTGGTTCATTAGAGTCCACATATGAGTGAGATCATGTGATACTTATCTTTCTCTGTTTGGCTTATTTCGCTTAGCATAATACTCTCCAGGTCCATCCATGCTGTTGCAAATGGTGAGAATTCTTTCTTTTTTATTGCTGAGTAGTATTCCATTGTGTAAACGTACCATAGTGTTTTTATCCACTCATTTGCTGATGGGCACTTAGGCAGTTACCAAGTCTTAACTATTATAAATTGTGCTGCTATGAACATAGGGGTGCATATATTCTTTCTGATGAGTGTTTCAGGTTTCTTAGGATATATTCCTAGAAGTGAGATGACTGAGTCAAATGGGAGTTCCATTTCTAATTTCTTGAGGAAACTCCATACTGTCTTCCACAGTGGCGGCACCAGTCTGCATTCCCACCAGAAGTGCACGAGGGTTTCCTTTTCTCCACAACCTCTCCAACACTTGTCGTTGGTTGATTTGTTGATGATAGCCAGTCTGACAGGTGAGAGATGTTACCTCATTGTTGTTTTGATTTGCATCTCTCGGGATGATTAGTGACTTTGAGCATTTTTTCATGTGTTTCTTAGCTTTCTGTAAGTCCACTTATTTCATGTAGTCCCATTTATTTTCTCCTTAATTTCCATTATCCTAGGAGATGTATCGGTAAACATATTGCTATGAGAGATGTCTGAGATTTTGGTGCCTATAGTTTCTTTTAGGACTTTTATGGTTTCATGTCTTACATTTAAGTCTTTTATCCATTTTGAGTTTATTCTTGTGTATAGTGTAAGCTGGTGGTCTAGTTTCATTTTTTTTTTTTGCATGTGTCTGTCCAATTTTCCCAACACCATTTATTGAAGAGACTGTCTCTGCTTCAATGTATACTCTTATCTCCTTTGTTAAATATTAATTGAGCATAGTGGCTTGGGTCAATTTCTGGGTTCTCTGTTCTGTTCCATTGATCTATAATTAATCCAATTTTGAATGTACAAATATAGTCACTCTGTGGAGTTTATGCTGTGCTTCAATTTTCATGCACCGATGGCACAACTTTCATACCTATTCTAATGGATGTCAAAATTTCTCACCCAGACACTAATAAGTCTAGGGCTAGTTCCTAACTTGCTAACTACTGAAAGCCCCAATCGCAATTAGTGAGTATGAAGCAGATTACTCATTGAATGCTGATTGACAATTTCAGACTTGAAATATCTTAGCCTAATTATCCCCCTTTGCAAACAGTGGTTACTAGCTGATTATTACACTTCAATTATAAAAATTTTCAAGCAAGTGAAAATGTTAGGTGAAATAAAGAATGAGGACTTTCAATTTTAGTGAAAGGACAGGACAGCCACCCACAGCAAAGAATTATCTAGTGCAAACTGCACGTGCTCACAATGAGCAGCCCTGCCCTGACCAAACCACGTGGCGCAGCACCTGGGTTTTGTTTTGTTTTGTTTTTTTACCTCGGGTGTATGCTTTGCAATCTCTCGAATTAAAGTAGAAGCATTTTTCTTCACATACTCATCTTTGTCCTTCAGGCAGGTAAGTACAACTGGAAAAATCTCTGCTTCAACCACCATTTCAGCCAGATCCACAGAATGTTTTGCAATCTGACTGAGAGCTGAAAGGACCTGACGCTATTGAGCAAAAACCAAAATGAAACAAAGCATTACATAGAGTCCACTGCAGAGATCAGATATAATTTAAGCAGCTTAATACAAATTCCTTTATAAAAAGAAAAAACAACTACATATGTAACACAACATAAGATTTCTGAGTCTTGAGACATTCACATCCTAGTCTTAAATCTAAATATTCAATTTCTTGAATTCCCTAATTTCCACATTAAATGTCATAGTTTTCTGTGGTCTATTTAAATCTCTATCACAGATGATCAAGAATATGACCTCTGGATAAATACTATTTCTTAATTATGTAATACTTAAACTGTAATACAGTACAAAAAAAATCAGGCAGCCCTGACCGGTTTGGCTCAGTGGATAGAGTGCCGGCCTGCAGACTGAAAAGTCCCAGGTTCGATTCCGGTCAAGGGCATGCACCTTAGTTGCGGGCACATCCCCAGTGGGCGGTGTGCAGGAGGCAGCTGGTCGATGTTTCTCTCTCATCGATGTTTCACACTCTCTCCCTCTCTCTTCCTCCCTGTAAAAAAATCAATAAAATATGTTAAAAAAAATCAGGCAAAATGAACATCTTATGTTTGGCATGATGCCATCAATATTTCAAAGAACTTTCTATTTCTTAGTTTACATTAACAATTTTAAAATATTAAAGCTATAACTAACTATTAGCATATAAAAGTATAATTGGAGACTATTAACTGAAAATCAGATTTAGAAACCTATAAAAAAGATAAACATAAGTATATGACAATTTTCACAATAAACAAATACAGTGGTGAGCTAGAAAACCTTTAGGTGCCTTCCCACTCTGAGATTCAATGATTTTGTGATTCCTTATTTTAGTGATTAATGTTAATACTGATGCTACTTCTACTTTTTAGCACTGCACAGATTTTCCCCAGTCATGTCTTTATTATGTAATCCTTACAGCATATTTTTCACATGTGAAAAGACCAAACACATAACATAGTCATATCTGTTTTCAATGATAATTTACAAATTATTTTTGAAAATACATGAATCTGTACACATTTTCCATTTTCTTAGATTAACAGAAGCCTGTTTTTTAACTTATTTTTAACTACCTTCAATTTAGCATCCGGGTTCAGAATCATCTGAGCTAAGTGAGCAATAGCTCCTGCATCCACTACTGTCTGTGCCAGCTCTGGCGAATGCTTCGAAATATCACTGAGGTCCGAAGCAGCAATCCTTTTCAAAGCAATTTCTGGCTCCTGGATACAAAGCACTAACAGAGGAACTGCTCCCGCATCCACCACAGCTTGTGACAGTTCTGTGGGCCCAAGAAAAGGAAGTGAGTATGGGTGACTGACCCTTGTGCAAGCCATTCTTCTCCCTGACAGACACAGCAAAGAAAAAAAAGGGGAGGTAGTTCACTGTCTAGACATCTGTATTTGTTTCATAAACCATGTGGACCAATCTGGAGCTGAAAAGAATACAGGTCAATAGCTGGCCCTCCATTTACATGAACACATTTGAGGTAGATTAGGCTAAAATGGCTTGTTGTTTTTTTTGTTTGTTTGGTTTTTTTTGTTTGTTTGTTTTTAAGAGAGTAAGCAGATGCCAGCTGTTGAAGCTCTGAGAATTCTGCACTGCTAGTCGGCAAGCATCTTATGCATGGTTTACAATAACAGAGAAAAATAAAAGTACCAAAAATTTACCAACCACACTAATTAGGCAGTATTTTGTACTATTTACATGAGTAAAGATTAACATGAATCTTGTGCTAATAATGTCGATTTTTAAAATCTCCTCATCTTACAGTATTTTAAAAAGATTTTTTAAAGCCCTGGCCAGTGTGAGTATCTACCCATGCACTGGAAGGTCACCGGTTCAATTCCAGTCAGGGCACATGCCCAGGTTTCAGGTTGGGTCCTCAGTTGGATCATGTTTCTCTTTCTCCCTTTCCCTTCCGCTCTCTCTAAAAAAATCCCAAGATTAAAAAACAAACAAACTTTATACAAAATAAAAAGGTGCATTTTTATTGTACATATAAAAATACTTTCAAAACATAGTCTACAACTAAACAGCATACTCTAATATATATAAATGTTAATATTTAGATAAGGAATAAGTTTACCATAACCATTTTACCTCTCAGAAATAAACATTTTTTGAATATACACGTTGATTTATTTGTGTGTCCAAGAATAACAGCTATAAAAATAACACTTTTTTTTAATCCTCACTGGAGGATATGTTTCTATTGATTTTAGAGAGAGAAACATCGATCGGTTGCCTTCTGTAGGTGCCCTAACCGGGGATGGAATTCGAACCGTAGGTATGCTCTCTGACTAGGAATCGAACCCCAACCTTTTGGTGTAGGAGGTGACACTCCAACCAACTGAGCCACCCTATCTACAATTTTGCATTCTGCTTTAAAAACACTTAAGTGGAAAATGCATGTTTTATCATTCAAAGTTCACTGGCATTCACACTTCGCTCCAGCCGCGTTTTAGGTAAGCCCCTGCCTCAAGGAGCTCAGGCAGTGGAGGCGGCCAAATGGGAAAGGGCCACTGGTGCCCTGGTGGAACTCTCTACGAGGACACGCAAAGGAAAGAGGAACAGACAAGGGAGACAGAAACGAGACAGCGGATGGTTAGTAAGTTTACACGGTATTTTCATAGAAGTGGTCCCTGGCCAGCAGTTGCTGGTGTTACTCCTTTTGAGTAGTTCCTTGAAGCTGCACGTGGGCTTCCACTGTCCACTTTCATTCCTGAGGATGAAGCCAGTCCAACATTTTTAATAACTGAATATTATTCCACTGAGTAAATATGCCATAAATTTACTTAACAATTCCCCTCCTCTAGGACATTTGTGTTTGTTGTTGTTGTCGTTTTGGCCATTATAAAGTACAGTACAGTGAACCTCTTAGTGCCTTAAGATTATGTATTAGTTATTACTGCTACGTAACAGATGACCCAAACTCAGCAGCTTAAAATGACATCATTTATTATCTCATTTCCTGCGGGTCAGGATTCCAGGAGCAGCCTTGCTGGATGGCCTTAGCTTAGTTTCTCATTAAGTTGCCATCATACTATCAGTTGGGGTTGCAGTCATTTGAAGGCACAACTTGGGGAGGATCTGCTCCCAAGCTCACTACTGTAGTTGTTGGGAAGCTCAGTTTCTTGCTGGCCACATGGCTTTCCATAGGCTGCCTGAGTAACCTCATGTCATACTAGCTGACTTCCCCTAGAGCAGTGGTCGGCACACTCATTAGTCAACAGAGCCAAATATCAACAGTACAATAACTGAAATTTCTTTTGAGAGCCAAATTTTTTAAACTTAAACTATATAGGTAGGCACATTGTTATTAACTTAATTAGGGTACTCCTAAGTCTTAGGAAGAGCCATACTCAAGGGGCCAAAGAGCCGCATGTGGCTCGCGAGCTGCAGTTTGCTGACCACGGCCCTACAGCAAGTGATGAGGGAGAGAGAGATCCCATGACAGAAGACTTGATCTTCTATAGCTGGTCACTCATTCTCATAAGTGACATCCATCACTTGTGTTGTATTCTTGTGGACACACAGACCATCCTGGTACAATGTGGGAGGGGACTATACCAGGGTGTGAAATCCGGGACCTAGGATCTTTGAGGGGAATCTTGGAGGCTGGCTACTATGTGGCATACATACATACACATGTAGCTCTACATATATTCATATATAACTCCACATATATAACCACCATATTGTCCTTTAACAAATAACTATAAAGCATAGGCACAGTAATTCTTTTTTT
Source organism: Myotis nattereri (assembly GCF_964212035.1). Lineage (NCBI taxonomy): Eukaryota > Metazoa > Chordata > Mammalia > Chiroptera > Vespertilionidae > Myotis > Myotis nattereri. Next base: position 93,351,570 of record NC_138075.1, on the reverse strand, counting down.
TATTTATTTTTTTATTCTTTTTAATTTTTTTTTCTTTTAATTAAATCTTTATTGTTCAGATTATTACATTTGTTCCTCTTTTTTTCCCCCCATAACTCTCCTCCTCCCAGTTCCCGCCCCACCCTCCGCCCTCACTCCTCACCCACTGCCCTCATCCATAGGTGCACGATTTTTGTCCAGTCTCTTCCCGAATCTCCCACACCCCTTTCCCCCCCAAGAATAGTCAGTCCATCCCCTTTCTATGTCCCTGATTCTATTATAATCAACAGTTCATTCTGTTCATCAGATTATTTATTCACTTGATTCTTAGATTCACTTGTTGATAGATGCATATTTGTTGTTCATAATTTGTATCTTTACCTTTTTCTTCCTCTTCCTCTTCCTCTTCTTAAAGGATACCTTTCAGCATTTTATATAATCCTGGTTTGGTGGTGATGAACTCCTTTAGCTTTTCCTTATCTGTGAAGCACTTTATCTGACCTTCAATTCTGAATGATAGCTTTGCTGGATAAAGTAATCTTGGTTGTAGGTTCTTGGTATTCATCACTTTGAATATTTCTTGCCACTCCCTTCTGGCCTGCAAAGTTTCTGTTGAGAAATCAGCTGACAGTCGTATGGGTATTCCCTTGTAGGTAACTGAGTTTCTTTCTCTTGCTGTTTTTAAGATTCTCTCTTTATCTTTTGCTCTTGGCATTTTAATTATGATGTGTCTTGGTGTGGTCCTCTTTGGATTCCTTTTGTTTGGGGTTCTCCGCGCTTCTTGGACCTGTAAGTCCATTTCTTTCACCAGGTGGGGGAAGTTTTCTGTCATTATTTCTTCAAATAGGTTTTCAATATCTTGCTCTCTCTCATCTTCTGGCACCCCTATAATTCTGATGTTGGTACGCTTGAAGCTGTCCCAGAGGCTCCTTACGCTATCCTCGCATTTTTGGATTCTTTTTTCATTTTGCTTTTCCGGTTGGGTGTTTTTTGCTTTAGGCACAGTAATTCTAAGTCAGTACTCTCCAACAGGAAAGTGAGCTACATATATAATTGAAAAATTTCTAGTGTCCATATTTAAAAAGTAAAAAGGAAGGTGAAATTAATTTTAATAACATACATTATTTAACATAATATATGCAAAATATTGTAATTTTAACATGCAATTAATATTTAAAAATTTTAATGAGATTTCACATTCCTTTTTCACACCAGGTCTTGGAAATTCAGTGTGTATTGTGTACTTACAGCACATCTCAATTAATCTACATTTTCATTGGAATACTCTAATCTCTACTTAGATTTCAAAAAATTTACAGTTGAAAAAGTAGGTTCACATACCCAAGTTGTTCCAATCATGCTTAAAAGTTTTCCAATAATTGATAATCAATTTTAAATTTTTATAAAAATAAAATTAAGCCGAAACCGGTTTGGCTCAGTGGATAGAGCGTCGGCCTGTGGACTGAAAGGTCCGAGGTTCGATTCCGGTCAAGGGCATGTACCTTGGTTGTGGGCACATCCCCAGTAGGAGATGTGCAGGAGGCGGCTGATCGATGTTTCTAACTCTCTATCTCTCTCCCTTCCTCTCTGTAAAAAAATCAATAAAATATATTAAAAAAATAAATAAAAAAAATTAAATTAAAAATTTAGTTTCTCAGGTACACTAATCACAATTCAAGTAACATGTGACTAATGGCTACCATATTGTTAAATTGTGGTGGAGAATCAAAGGAGATATAGGGAAATATCCTATGACACAAATGTTTAAATAGCTAATGTTTATTCAAGGCCAGAGGTCCTATCCTCTTTTTAAAAAATTTTATTTTAGAGAGAGAGAGAGAAACATTGATTTGCTAGATAGGTAGATATTAATAAAGGAAAAGAGTAAAGGGAATCAGACATTAAGAAGCATAATAGCAGGCTGGTGTGGCTCAGTTGGTTGGGTACATTCCCGTGTACCAAAAGATTGCTGGTTCGGTTCCTGCACATGCCCAGGTTGCAGGCTGCATCCTGGGTAGGGGGCCTGCAGAAGGCAGAGGATCACTCTCACATCGACGTTTATCTTTCCACCTCTCTCTCCCTTCCCCTCTTTCTAAAAAATAAAATCAATAAAAATATATTTTTTATAAAAAGCCTGATAAACTGGGAAACTGCACTCAATATTGGACTTGCTTTACTAGGAAGCTACAGCTTCACACACTCCCCAGGGGGAGGGATAGAAGAATAAAGAGGACATTCCTCTGCTGTGCGATGCATAGTAGCAACCAAGATGACAACCATAGAGGCCTGTCAGTGTAGCCTGGGAGAAGGATGGATTGGATAAAGCCCCCCACCCCCGCCCCCCTCCACCCCCTGGAGATCTGGAAAATGGATTGGTTAGGGGGAGGAACCAGCAGAAGCCCATGGATGATAGGGAAATTGGTTAGTTTGAAAGGGCACCTAGTCCTTCCCAAGCACGAGATACTATAAATCAAGCTTGACAAAGAGGCTCTCTCTCTCTCAGTAATGTGTGCGTGCCCAGTTCATTTGCCCATTCTGTCTCCCAGCAGCCCTGTGGGTCTAGCAGCTGTAAGGCCAGCAGCCACATGGACTCCAAGTGTGGGCCTGGGCACAGCCAGCCAGATTGCAGCCAGGACAGACTAAACTACCCAGATGGGGACGGGCTGAACAGACTAAGTTTTAATATGGCACCAAAGTGTCTGGACCAGGGGTGGGCAAACTTTTTGACTCGAGGGCCACAATGGGTTCTTAAACTGGACCGGAGGGCCGGAACAAAAGCATGGATGGAGTGTTTGTGTGAACTAATATAAATTCAAAGTAAACATCATTACATAAAAGGGTACGGTCTTTTTTTTTTCAGTTTTATTCATTTCAAACGGGCCGGATCCGGCCCGCGGGCTGTAGTTTGCCCATGGCTGGTCTGGACACTGGCCCTGTTTCTGGGCCTAATGAAGACAAGTTGCACTTCTTTCACCACAGGATGGACAAAGAAGAGACATTGGAAACTGGGGCAGCCTTCTATTTCTACCCAAATAAATCTTACAACTAGAGCACATCTTCCTATATGTGGGTCTCTGGAATGCTGACCTTGCAGCTCCATGAAAGAAACTCAATTTCACCTGCAAAGGTTCCACTTATTTATACATTCGTTGGTTGATTCTTGTATGTGCCCTGATTGAGGGTGAACCCACTACCTTAGTGTATTGGGATGATGCTCTAACCAACTTGCGCTAGGGTGAGGGACTGCGACATGGAAGGGTTATGGAATGTGGGAGGGGGAGGGACTGCGGCCTGGAAAAGGTTACCGATTGTGTCAGGGTCAGGAACCGTGGCAGAGAAAAATTGCTAAATTGTCTTAGAAAAACAATGTGTTATGATTAAATCCAGCCAGGTGTGACTTTGTTTACCTCCCCTTCGTGCTTATGAACTTTCTGTGACCTTCTAAGGAACAGCTAATGAAATGCTTTGTATTTTTTAACACTGTTTTGCTATAAAGGATCATACTGCACCCTTAGTCTCTGCCCCATGCTACAAGGCTTCCCAGAGGGGGAAGGTACGGGCTGTGGTCAGCTGGCCAGCTTAATAAAGGCTCTTAAATTTAAATTCTGAGTCGGTGGTCTATCTCACTGAGCTAACCCATAACACAACTGAGTACCCATCCAGGGCCTTGAGCAAAATGCTTTGAAGCAACTAACTTATACAACATTTTTTTTTTTTTTATTGCAAGCTGGTTCATTCATCTAAGATCAGATAAGAGAAAAGTAAGCCCCCAAATTAACTGTGCAAATTAATCAGAAAACAGTAATTATACAGCAACTATGTTCCCATAGACCATTAGTTTTAAAAATTTTGGTAAGAGAACATGAACATGACTTATGTCAAAGTACAATTCTTATGCTAAATGTTATGCCCAGATTTCAAGATCCCCAATAGACCACACCAGGGAGCCAGCCGTGTCCTATGCAAAAGCAAAGACTCTTTATTCGAACTAGTTCAGCTCCCCAACCACACTCACTGACGCAATGGCAAGCCAAGTGGCAGAGAGAGAGAACTCTGTGTGGAGAGAGGTTTTATAGGGGGGTTGGAATAAGGGGAGGAGAAAGGACTGTGGGCCCTGCCGATTGGCCAGGCCCAAGTCGGTGTCTTGTTACACAGGATGTGGTCATATCTATGGCGACTTCCCTTGATTGTCATTGGTTAGTTTAAAGAAGTCCTGAGTGTGGCTAGCAGAGGCTTGGGCTTCTGGGAAGAAGCCTTGCCGAGCACATGGCCAAGGTAAGATGGAGGGCGTAGCCCTTACCCTGGAGCAGGATGGAGGGCGTAGTCCTCACCCTTTCACTAATGAAGTCCTAAGTTTTTTTTTCTCTTTTTTTTCCATTTTTAAAAAAATATATATTTTATTGATCTTTTACAGAGAGGAAGGGAGAGGGATAGTTAGAAACATCGATGAGAGAGAAACATAGATCAGCTGCCTCCTGTACACTCCCCACTGGGGATGTGCCTACAATCAAGGTACATGCCCTTGACCAGAATCAAACCTGGGACCCTTGAGTCTGCAGGCCCATGTTCTATCCACTGAGCCAAACCGGTCAGGGCAAGTCCTAAGTTTTTAATAGCTAAAGTCTCATGTAGATGTTTGTGAAATGCTTAATTGAAGTGTGGTAAGCAGTTAGACAGACATGAGCAGAGCAAGGATGATGAGCCAGGTACAGGTCACTAAGGTAGAAAGCCCCAGATGCTTAGTAATGGACAATTGTAGGGTGGGACCTTGTCCCAGGGTGACCTTTCCTCACCAGCATATCACTGGTCACATGGTTTGGACCTCCTGACCTGTCATATCGTTGGTCATTCAGTCTAGACCCCTTGACCTTTCCTCCCTAGAGATAACATCGAGGCCTCAGTTGTATTTTAGCTCCAGGCCCAGAAAAGCAGCAAAACCAGACAAGTAATGCTGACCTCAGGACCAGCTGCATTGATTAGTGACCCCCTGCCCTTGAGCTGACCAATCAGTAGAGACTAGATCAGTGGTTCCCAACGTGGGGTACATGCCCCACAGCAGGGCAATTTGATTTTTAAGGGGGGGGGGTGCAATTTGAGAATGAGTTATTCACAGTGATTTTTTTTTGCATTTTTAAAATATATTTTATTGATTTTTTACAGAGAGGAAGGGAGAGGGATAGAGAGTTAGAAACATTGATGAGAGAGAAACATCGATCAGCTGCCTCCTGCACACTCCCTACTGGGGATGTGCCCGCAACCAAGGTACATGCCCTTGACCGGAATTGAACCTGGGACTTCTGAGTCTGCAGGTCAATGCTCTATCCACTGAGCCAAACCGGTTAGGGCAATTTTTTGCATTTTTTATGGTCCTAGGGTCCTCATATACAGAATATAAATTTACATGTTGTGACATATCCATGCATTTCAGTTCTCTATTATTATGTCTTGAAACTTTGCTATTTTTTATATCACTTCATGTTATTATTATTTTTAAACAATTTCTTAGTGATTTCTTCCTCAGTACTTCAACTGTCCTTTCATTCTTTATTTTTCTCTTTCATGGATGCCATGTTCTTTGGAAGCTTGTTTAGACCAAGTTAATGGCCTTTTAGGCTTCCTCCACGTGAATAGGAGTTCACTTTTTGAATAATAAGAATTATATGTCACAGGGAGGGCATCAGGATTTTAGAGATGCTTAGGTGGGGCATGGCCAAAAAAGGTTGGGGACCACTGGCCTAGATTCTGAAAGAGCACACCTGGAAAGCTGATGAATATTCTATTGAGATCTTCCCCTGGAACTCTCCCTAAAATCTCCACCCTTAATATCCTTAGGACAGAGAACCCAGCAAGCTCTCCCAGGAGCACACCAGCGCTTTTCCCCTCCTCTTTCCCCTCCCACCCTAATCCAAGCACATCACATTTACCTTCCTCACTGCCAAGCTTAAAGGGCCCTTGTTTTCTTGGCCCATTTCTTCTACAAATTACTTCTTCCACCTCTGTGATTTTCTAAATCAGTGTTCCCTTATCATTGGAGTCTTGGCTCTGAATTCTTTCCTAGCCAGAACTCAAGTACCGAGGCTGCTGAGCCCAGGTCCAGTCTGACCCCACCAGTCCAAAACCTGGTGCCGGTCCTGCTGCTGCCGCTAAGAGAAGTGCTTTCAAGTTTCAGTAAGTACACTATGCCTAATGTACTTCTAGAAATTCAAATGTAAATAAATGCAAAATGTAAATAAAAGTGTGTTTTCCCTTAGTGTCTAAAAGAGGTTAGGAGGGTTTAAACACTAGAGGTTGAAAACTAAACCAAGTTTGAGAAACAATTTTGTTCAAGCTTAAAAAATATGTTATGATGTACTGTTCAAACCTGACTGATGAAGCCACTAGGATAGCAACATCCTTCTCTTTATTCGGCCAGCACACACATTTGATGGCATTTCTCTTACAGGTATTTGCACTGGACAGGAAACCAAGCCTCAGACTAAAAGAATAAGTGCCATCAGATAGAGGAAGTATTGTGTGGGGTAGAGGGCTAAGTGTCTCAAATATTTTTGGTGATTACAATCATGATGGTGATAGAGAAATTGTTTGCTAGCCTCATATATAGGTGTCAGTGACTTAGGGATCTGAGATTACAGAATTGAAACAATTCTATTGTTTCATATTCTGAATTCTTAAAAAAGAAGTAAAAAAAACCCCTCCCTTTGTAATACTTTAAGCAATTAAAAAAATAAATAAATAAATTAAAAAACAAAACAAAACCTTAAGGAGATTTTATTAAGCAAGAGTTCATAATTTTAAAAATCACAATAAATAAAAATGCAGGAGAATTTACAACATATATTTTACTAGCATACAAACTAACCCTAAAAATGACTAACAAATTAGGTAACAAGTGAGTGAAATTATAATTAAAATGTAATTTTGTTTAGTACATTTGGCTTCTATGTCCAAAGAACATAGAAGGGACTGTAGGTGAAAGGGGGCCACATACTAAACCGGACAAGCTCTGGGTAAGCCTGCATGGCAGCCTTACAAACTCAGAGACCTAAAGTAACCACACAGATGGTCTGAAATTAAAACTTTCTCACTAAAAGTAAGTCAGGGCTGCCCTAGCTGGTTTGGCTAATTGGATAGAGCATCAGCCTGTGGACTGAAGAGTCCCAGGTTTGATTCCAGTCAAGGGCACATGCCTGGGTTGCCCCGGTGGGGGGTGTGCAGGAGGCAGCCAACCAATGATTCTCTTTCATCATTGATGTTTCTTTTTTTTTTCATCATTGATGTTTCTATCTCTCCCCCTCTCCCTTCCTCTATGAAATCAATAAAAATACATATTTTTTTGAAAAGTAAGTCATGGCTGATAGTCATGTCCTAGGCTGGTACCTTCCCTGTCAAAGATTAATCTCTACCTTAATTGGGCTTGTTTGTTGTCTTTGTGCATCAAAATAACATACCTTTGGAATGTCAGGGTAATTTCATGTTTTTCTGGACCCCTCACTGCATCAAAGCAGACACCACAAAACCCCTCATTGTTATTAACTGTTAACTATCCTATACCGACAAATGCAAAAGAAGTATGTCTATTCGTTTTACTTTTTATACAATCCCAGATATTCCCACCCCTTTGCTTACTCCCACCTCCCCAATCTATCACCAATGGAATTCATTTAACCTCCTTATGTTTTCTCTTTTGATTGTATGTAAAAACAAGGTAGAAAACTACCATTCTCTGGATCATTGTCTCAATCCATTGAGATTTTGCTTCCCAGCAATTATTGTCAGTTTGGCTCAAATAAACTCATACAAATTCTCTGAAAGTTTAACCATTTGTTACATTGACAAGACTTTTATTCTCACTTTATCTTTTTACAACAACATCTAGTATTTGTGGAAATACTAGGGTCAAAATAGTATATATTACATAAACATCATTTGATTCTATGCTTATGTGTTTCTCAACCCCTCCAAGATATTAAAAGAATAAAATGGGCCCAGCCGATGTAGCTCAGTGGTTGAGCATCACCCCAGGAACCAAGGGGTCACAGTTCTATTCCCCAGAGGGCACATGCCCGCATTGCTGGCTCGATCCCCAGTAGGGGGCGTGCAGGAGGCAGCTGATGGATGATGTTTCTCTCTCATGGATGTTTCTATCCCTCCATTTCCCTCCCTTCCTCTCTCTCTAAAGATCAATAAAAACTTACTTTTTTAAAAAGAGAAACTTAAAAAAAAGAGAACAAAATGATACAGAAATAAACATTATATACAGGTATCAGTAAAGACAGTTGTCTGTGGGGCTTATTTATTTATTTATTTATTTATTTTAATCCTCACCCAAGAACATTTTTTCCATTGATTTTTAGAAAAAGTGGAAGGTGGCAAGGTGGTGGTGGTGGCGGGGGGGGTGGGGGGGGGTGGGCGTGGAGAGACAGAGAAACATTAATGTGAGAGAGACACATCAATTGGTTGCCTCCTGTACCCACCCTGTCTGGGGCTGGGGATCGAACCTGCAATCCAGGTATGTGTTCTTGACTGGGAATCACTGGTCAGGGCTTTTAAAATAATTTTTAATTACCAACCTCTTATTGCCTTTTTCCATCCATCCTTACTTATTCAGATATTTGTTAGTAACATGGATTTTTAAAAAGTTAATTACTGCCCTAGCCAGTTTTGTTCAGTGGGTAGAGCGTCCACCTATGGACTGAAGGGTCTCTGGTTCGATTCCAGTCATGGGCATGTATCTTGGTTGCAGGCTTGATCCCTGGCCCTGGGTGGGGCGTGTGTGGGAGGCAACCAATCGATATGTCTTCTCACATTGATGTTTCTCTCTCTTTGTCTCTCCCTCTTCCTTCTACTCTCTAAAAACCAATGGACAAATATCCTTGGGTGAGGATTCACAAAAACCCAGAATAAAAACTTAAGCCTGTTCCACACATTTTAGGATATTGGTATATATATATATATATATATATATATATATATATATATATATACACACACACACACACACACACATACACACACACACACACATATATATGTATATATATTGGCATTAGAAGAATATTTGCAAAAATTCTGAATTTTAAAATTGTTTTCTCCTCTAATCCTTTCATCATTCTATATAGGGGAGAAAAGAATCAGGCTGGCCAGCTCTGCCTGATTCTTTCCTTACATTGTTTCTTTAATGAATAGGATACACTCTACTAATGGTTCCATGGTGTCCACACCAGCCGTTTCCTGGAAGCACTGCTCATCGGTGGTCGCTGCAGTCTCCTCTCCTAACTGCTGCTGAGCTGAAATGGAACCTCCTCGCTTGACTTAGGTCCTAAGGACAAAGCTCAGGTCTATGGGAGAAAGAATAGTCACACATGTGGAAACCAGCCATCGGGGATTAAAACAGAGGTATCTGGCAAGACTTTCAAATAAAAGAAGGAGGTTAAAACGAAGAATGATGTGCTCTCATACACTTTCCTTTCTCACCATAAAAATGAAAAATATCTGAAAGGGTTTGTGTAACTGCCAAGCAGTTCCACCATAAATGCTGTCTGACCAGAATAAATCCTTTAACCTCTCTACTTCAGTTTCCTCATCTATAACATGACAATTACATTGATAACTGAAATGTTTTAGAATGCCTAATCTAATGTATTCCTGTTCACCAGGCTTGAGAACCGCCAAAATTTACAAGGGATTGAGTTTACAAGAAACAGCTAAAGCTCCCAAAACAAACACTTAAAACTTATTTTTGACCCCAAATGTGGAAGATCATTCATACCAGAAACACTACTATGGCTCCTCCTTCCTCACACTTCCAGCCAGGCTATTGCCCTCAGCTAGCCAAGTACACTACTTGCTGCCACACTCTTAACACAAGTCCACTGGAAGCACTCCTCCCTCCTCCACAGCGCTGCTGTGCTGCACACAATAACCAGACCGGCAGAGGCTGCCAGGTGGGCGCCAGGCAGGAGGCCAGGGGCCTTTCTGGCCCCTCCCAGTGGAAGCACTATGGCTCCCCAGACCCACGCTTTCTTCTGCCTCACCCCTCTCACTCCCAGCACAGCCAGGGTCGTCGCCTTACTACTTGTATCTCCAAAGCAAGACTAATCTTTAGAAATAGTGAGAGATTTGACATTGATTACAATAATTCTGCAGTGAGGAAAAGTGTGGCAAAAAGAGACAACCAATATGAGAAGAATTCCATCTCAGGAATTCTTAAACTGTCTAATCAAACATTTCACCACTAATACTAAGAAGAAAACACATAATGAATGTCCTCCCATTAATTTCAATATATTCCATTTTTAGGAAATTATCAAGAAAGAAATCAGGGAGGAGAACCAAGATGGCGGCATAAGGTATAAACTTGTACATGCTGCCCCCACAACAACATTAAAACTACAATTATAAGACAAAGCAGCTATCATCCATTACCACAGGAAAGCTGGCTGAGTGGAAGTTCTGCAACTAGAAGAAAAGAAAAAAGCGCATTGAGACTGGGTAGGAGGTGCAGAGGCACCAAGAACAGAGGTACCAAGGCGTGCGGGAGGCAGCTGCACCTGGGTGCGCAGTTTTTTTTTTTTTCCAATCAGAAGGGGATACAAGCTCTGGAATGCACTGAACTCATTTACAGTGAAACTCTGGAGTCCCAGACTCCTACGGGGAGAAACTGGACTGTCTTGTAGCGGGTCAGAAAGCGAGGGTGGCTTTCTTGCAGAGCTGCTCGCAGGGATCATTGTTGCTGTGGGGATGCGGGACTTGGGGATGCAGGGGACTCGGGACGCAGAGAAGTGGAGTTGCAGAGACACGCGGAATCGCGGAGAGGCTGACGACAGCCATTGCTGTTTGCTCCGCCCCAGTGATTCTCTGAGACCCCCCCCCCCTCAATTTACATCCCCACCCAAGCTGTGTGCAGCAGCACAAAGGAATCACTTGTGCTTTTGCAGCCTTACCTAACAAACTGCAGCTGGGTCAGAGAGCTCCAAAACTTCCAAACCCCAAACAAAGAGGAGAAATTTGCTGATTTCTCTGTAGCTCCTGCTGGGTGGACTCACACAGTGGTTGACTTGGAGATCCAGGAGCCAGGGTACCCCTGGTCAGATACCAGATTTCAACTCCTCACATCCATAAGGGACACACTCAAGAATCAGACTCAGTGCGCACCAAAGCCCCACTGAAGCAAGTCCTGCCCCATAAGGGTGTCTCCAGCACAGCAGTTCTTCTTATAGACACAGTGGGTCCTCGCAGTCAGCAAAAAATGCGAAGACAAAGAAACATGTCACAAATGAAAGAAATGGAGGAAAGCAAACTAATGGAGGACAGAGTTCAAAACCACAGTTATAAGGCTACTCAAGAATCTTCTATGAACCTCCGAGGAACTTAGTGAGACCTTCAAGGATCTTAATGAGAATGCCAAAAAAATGGAAAAGGACCAGTCAGAAATTAAACATACACTGACTGAAATTAAAAATAAAATACAGAGATCCAACAGCTGACTAGAGGATCCCAAGAATCAAGTCAAAGATTTGAAATATGAAGAAGCAAAAAACACCCAACCGGAAAAGCAAAACAAAAAAAGAATCCAAATATATGAAGATAGTGTAAAGAGCCTCTGGGACAGCTTCAGATGTACCAACATCCGAATTATCGGGGTGCCAGAAGAAGAGCGAGAGCAAGATACTGAAAGCCTATTAGAAGAAATCATGACAGAAAACTTCCCCTACCTGATGAAAGAAATAGACTTACAAGTCCAGGAAGTGAAGAGAACCCCAAATAAGAGGAATCCAAAGAGGACCACACCAAGACACATCATAATTAAAATGCCAATGGCTAAAGACAAAGAGAGAATCTTAAAAGCAGCAAGAGAAAAACAGTTAGTTACCTACAAGGGTGTACCCATACGACTGTCAGCTGATTTCTCAACAGAAACCATGCAGGCCAGAAGGGAATGGCAAGAAATATTCAAAGTGATGAATAGCAAGAACCTACAACCAAGATTACTCTACCCAACAAAGCTAACATGTAGAATTGAAGGTCAGATAAAGAGCTTCACAGACAAGAAAAAGCTAAAGGAGTTCATTACCACCAAACCAGGATTATATTAAATGCTGAAGGATATTCTTTAAGAAGAGGAAGAAGAAGAAAAAGGTAAAGATAAAAATTATGAACAACAAAGTGACAACAAATAAATATCTATCAACAAGTGAACCTAAAAATTAAGTCAGAATAAACTGGTGAATATAATAGAAGCAGGGGCATAGAAAGGGAGTGGACTGACAATTCTTGGGGGGCAGAAGGTGTGGGGGGTGCGGGAAGAGACTGGACAAAAATCTTACAGCTATGGATGAGGACAGTGGGGGGGTAAGGACAGAGGGTGGGGTGGGAACCAGGTGGAGGGGAGCTATGGGGGGAAAAAAAGAGGAACATCTGTAATAATCTGAACAATAAAGATTTATTAATTTAAAAAAAGAAAGAAATCAGGTTATTTGGAGGTAAATCCTTTGTTTTCACTGATATTCAGGATGTGAATGGTGACTCCTTTTATTGCTATCTAGATAACAATTTTCTTTCTTTTATTTCAGAAAAAATGATCTTAAATATAATAATGTAACATGCAATAAACATTACTATATCAAAAAAACAATTTTAAACATAATGTTATATGCAATAAACACCAATTATTCAAGAAAAGTGATCTTACATATAATAATATTACATGCAATAAACCTTAATATTTCAAGAAAAAAAGAATTTTAAGTATAATAATATTACAAAAACTATACTAACATAGTATGACATCCACAAAACTTGTAGGACATATTAAAAATCTGCAAATAACAGTATTACTTCTATTATATTTTAAAATTGTTTTCCCTCTGGACCTGTTTTTGTTCATTAGTTTATGTTGTTCATTAGTTTATGTTCGTTATATTCCACAAATGAGTGAAATGATGTGATATTTATGTTTCTCTAACTGGCTTGTTTCACTTAACATGATGCTCTCCAGGTCCATCCATGCTGTTGCAAATGGTAAGAGTTCCTTGTTTTTTACAGCTGCGTAGTATTCGAATGTGCAGATGTACCAGTTTTTTAATCCACTCATTTACTGATGGGCATTATGGCTATTTCCAAATCTTAAATATTGTAAATTGTGCTGCTATGAACATAGGGATGCATATATCCTTTCTGATTTCTTGGGATAAATTCCTAGAAGTGGGATCACTGGGTCAAATGGGAGTTCCATTTTTAGTTTATTGAGAAACTCCATACTGTTTTCCACAGTGGCTGCATCAGTCTGCAGTCCCACCAGCAGTGCAAGAGGATTCCTTTTTCTCTGCATCCTCTCCAGCACTTGTCATTTGTTGATTTGTTGATGATAGCCATTCTGACAGGTGTGAGATGGTACCTCATTGTCGTTTTGATTTGCATTTCTTGGATGATTAGTGACTGAACATGTTTTCATATATCTCTCAACCTTCTTTATGTCCTTTTTCAAAAAGTGTCTATTTAGATCCTTTTCCCATTTTTTGGTTGGATTGTTTATCTTCCTTTTGTTAAGTTGTATGAGTTCCCTGTAAATTTTGGAGATTAAACACTTATAGGAGATAACATTGGCAAATATGTTCTCCCATGCAGTGGGCTTTCTTGTTGTTTTGTTGATGGTTTCTTTTGCTGTGCAGAAGCTTTTTATTTTGATGTCCCATTTGTTTTATTTTCTCCTTAGTTCCCATTGCCCTAAGAGCTGTACTAGTGAAGATATTGCTATGACATATGTCTGCTATTTTGCTGCCTATGGATTCTTCTAAGATTTTTATGATTTCCCATCTTACGTTTAAGTCCTTTATCCATTTTGAGTTTATTTTTGTGTATGATGTACGTTGGTGATCTAGTTTGATTTTTCTGCATGTATCTGTCCAATTTTCCAGCACCATTTATTGAAAAGACCATCTTGACTTTATTGTATGCGCTTGCCTCCTTTGTCAAATATTAATTGAGCATAATGACTTGGGTCGATTTCTGGGTTCTCTGTTCTGTTCCATTGGTCTATATGTCTGTTCTTGTGCCAATACCAGGCAGTTTTGAGAACAGTGGCTTTGTAATATAGTGTTGACCCCAAATGTGATCCTCCAACTTTGCTCTTCTTTCTCAGAATTGCTGTCACTATTCGGGGTCTTTTGTTTTTCATTCCAGATGAATTTTTGGAGAGTTTGTTCTAGGTCTGTGAAATATTCTGTTGGTATCTTAATGGGGATTGCATTGAATCTATAGATTGCTTTAGGTAGTATTGACATTTTAATGATGTTGATTCTACCAATTCATGAACATGGTGTGCTCTACCATTTATTTATGTCTTCCTCTATCTCTTTTTTCAATGTCGTGCAGTTTTCCAAGTGTAGGTCTTTTACCTCCTTAGTTAACTTTATTCCTAGGTATCTTAATTTTTTTGGTGCAATGGTAAGTGGGATTGTTTTTTTCATTTCTCATTCTGTGAGTTCATTATTGGTGTATAGAAATGCCATAGATTTCTTGGCGTTAATTTTGTATCCTGCTACATTGCTGAATTCATTTATTAGGTCTAATAATTTTTTGGTGGAGTCTTTAGGGTTTCCTATGTACAATATCATGTCATCTGTGAATACTGACAATTTTACTTCTTCTTTTCCAATTTGGATGCCTTTTATTTCTTGTCTGATCGCCATGGCTAGCACTTCCAGTACTATGTTTAACAGGAGTGGTGAAAGTAAGCATCCTTGTTTTGTTCCTGTTCTTAGGGGAAATGGTTTTAGTTTTTGCTCATTGAGTATGATGTTGGCTATAGGTTTGTCATATATGGCCTTGATCATGTTGAGATATGCTCCCTCTATTCCAACTTTGCTGAGAGTTTTAGTAATCAGAAACAAGTGTTGGATTTTGTCAAATGCTTTTTCTGCATCTATTGATATGATCATACAATTTTTGCCTCTCAATTTGTTTATGTGATGAATCATGTTTATTGATTTGTGAACATTGTACCAGCCTTGCATCCCTGGAACAAATCCCACTTGATCATGGTGTATGATCTTTTTAATATATTGCTGGATGCTATTTGCTAATATTTTGTTGAAGATTTTAGCATCTATGTTCATCAGGGATATTGGCCTATAATTCTCTTTCTTTGTAGTTTCTTTATCTGGTTTTGGACTTAGGATAATGGTGGCCTCATAAAAAGAGTTTGGAAGCATTCCTTCCTCTTGAATTTTCTGAAATAATTTGAGGAGTATACGTGTTAGTTCTTTGAATGTTTGGTAAAAATCCCCTGTGAAGCTGTCCTGACCTGGGCTTTTGTTTGGTGGGAGTTCTTTGACCTATTCAGGTTTTTTTTATTCATCCTGATTCAGTTTTGGGAGATTTTCTAGTTTTCCTAGAAATTTGTCTATTTCATCCACATTGTCCAGCTTGTTGGCATATCGTTGTTCATAGTATTTTTTTTTTTTACAATCCTTTGTATTTCTGTGGTGTCCATGGTTACTTCTCCACTTTTGTTTCTGATTTTATTTATTTGTGTCCTCTCTTTGTTTCATGATGAATCTGGCTAATGGCTTATCAATTTTCATTATCCTTTCAAAGAACCAGCTCTTGGTTTTATTGATTTTTTGTATTTTTTTTTGTAGTTTCTATGTTATTTCTGCTCTAATCTTTATTATTTCCTTCCTTCTACTTACTCTGGGATTTTCTTGTTGTTCTTTTTCTAGTTCTTTAAGTTGTAGGGTTAAATAGTTTATTGTTTATTTCTCCTGTTTTTTGAGGTATGCCTGTAGTGCTATGAACTTCCCTCTCAGGACTGCTTTTGCTGTGTCCCAGAGATTTTGAGTTGTTGTGTGTTCATTTTCATTTGTTTCCAGGAAGTTTTTGATTTCTTTCTTGATTTTGTTGGTAACCCATTCATTGTCTAATAGCATGTTAGTACTATTTAGCCTCCATGTGTTTGAATGTTTTTGGGTGTTTTTACTGTAGTTGATTTCTAATTTCATTCCACTGTGATCTGAGAAGATGCTTGATATGATTTCATTCTTCTTGAACTTGTAGATACTTGTTTTGTGTCCTAACATGTGGTCTATCTTTGTGAATGAACCATGTGCACTTGAGAAGAATGTATATTCTGCTGCGTTGGGGTAAAATGTTCTATAAATGTCTATTAAATCCATATGATTCAGTGTGTCCTCTAGAGTCTCTGTTTCCTTGTTAAGTTTTTGTCTGGAAGATCTATCCAGTGAAGTCAGAGGGATGCTAAAGTCCTCTACTATGACTGTATTGTTGTCAATCTCTCCATTAAAGTCCTATAGAAGTTTTTTTTATATATTTAGGTGCACCTATATTGGCTGCATATGTGTTTACGAGGGTCATATCCTCTTGTTGGATCGATCCCTTTAGTAGTATGTAGTGACCTTTTGTGTCTCTTGTGATGGCTTTCATTTTAAAATGTATTTTGTCAGATATGAGTATTTTTGTTTTCCATTTGCATGGAAATTTTTTTCCATCCCTTCACTTTCATCCTGTGTGTGTCTTTTGTTTTGAGGTGAGTCTCTTGTAGATAGCATATAGTTGGGTCATGTTTTTGTATCCATTCAGCTACCCTATGCCTTTTGATTGGAGCATTTAATCCATTTACATTTAGGATTATTACTGAGAGGTACTTATTTATAGCCATTTTAATCCTATATGGCTAGGCTTCTCTCTCTGTTTCTTCTCAGCAGTCCTTTACAGCAATCCCTTTAGCATTTCTTGTAATGCTGGCTTGGTGGTGATGAATTCATTTAGTTTTTTTTTGTTTGTTTGTTTGTTTGTTTGTTTTTGTCTGGGAAGCTCTTTATTTGACTGTCTATTTTGAATGATAGCCTTGCTGGCAATAGTACCCTTGTTTTCAGATCCTTGGTTTCCATTATCTTGAATACGTCATGCCATTCTCTTCTGGTGTGTAGAATTTCTGATGAGAAATCAGGTGTCAGCCTTATGGGAACTCCTTTGTAGATAACAGTTTTCTTTTCTCTTGCTGCCTGTAAGATTCTCTCTTTGTTTTTAATTTTTGGCATTTTAATTATGATGTGTCTGGGTGGGGGTCTCTTTGGGTTCTTCTTGCTTGGGGTTCTCTGTACCTCCTGAACTTGTGTGACTTTTTCCTTTACCAGGTTAGGGACGTTTTCTACCCTTATTTCTTCAAACACCTTCTCTATGCCTTTCTCCCATTCTGCCTCTTCTGGCACACCTGGTATTCTAATATAGTTACATTTCACATTGTCCCATAGTTCCCTTAAGCTTTCCTCCTGTTTTTTAATTGTTTTTTCTTTTTGGTTCTCTGATTGAGTGATATTTTCAACTCTGTCTTCCAATTCACTGATTTGATCTTCAGCTTCCCCTAATCTGCTGTGTATTTCTTCTAATGTGTTCTTTATTTGTGTTATGTCATTCTTTATCTCTGACTGTTCTTTTTTCATAGTTACTATATCTTTTTTTCATATTGTTGAGCATTTTTACCATCAGTACTCTGAACTGTGTTTCAGATAAATTTCTTATCTCCACTTCATTTATCTCTTCTTCTGGAGAACTCTCTAGTTCTTTCATTTTGGGGTTGTTTCTTTGTTTCCTCATTTTGGTTGTCTATTTGTGTTTGTGACTATGTATTAGGTAGATCTTCTTCACCTCTCAATCTCTAGTGCAGGACAGTGTTAAAGGCTGTTTCTGACTTATTGCATCAGACAAAAACTCAAAGCCCCCAGAGACCACCTCTGCCTACAGACTACAGTGGGGCCTTGACTTACGAGTGTCCTGACTAACAAGTTTTTCGAGATATGAGCCGTCTCTCGGCTGATTTTTTGCTTTGAGTTGCAAGCTAAAATTCGGGTTATGAGCCAGCTTCAGATACCCCACTGCTAGTTGGCGCAGCAAACATCACAGTGAACGCCACAACATCAGCCCAGCATCACGTGTCTTACTTGTTCACTTTAATGATTTGACATGTGAGTAATTTGAGTTATGAACTCCATCATGGAATGAATTAAACTCGTAAGTTAAGGCCCCACTATAATAGGATTCTGACTTGAACTGCCCCTAGGCAATCATCCTCAGGTGTATGGAGAGTTTTTTCAAAAGGGTGGGCACAGTTGCTTCTGCCTGGAGGCTAATTGTTACTTTTATCCTCAGAGAAAGATGTTTTCTCATAGGGTGTGTTGATTGTCTTTTCCCCAGGCAAGGGGAAAGATGTCCTCTGCTGTGTGAGGGAATGACTCAGCCCAGGAAACTTGGGGTGTCTGCCTTCTGAGGTCTATTCCCTGAGTCCCCAGTCCTGGGTTCTGCTCTCATAGCTCCAGTCCACTTTACCCTCTCTCTGTCAGAGCACAAGGTGGGTGGCTCCACAAGGAGTTTTTGTGCGTTGGCCCTCAAGAGGGTGCCTGAACTTTCAACTGCCACTTCCTGGCAGACAGCACCCCACTGCTTTTCACTGCTAGATGTTATGTGGGTATCCTCCTCAGATTTGGTGCTGTCTGCTGAGGAGCCCAGTTTGGGGATTAGATCCCAGAGTTCTCAGTGGCACCCTCTCACAGCTGAGATATCTCTTCCAGGACTTCAGTTGCTGTCTGTGAGTGCCTGGCCAGCCATTTCTTGCCTCCGCCCCTCCTACCAGTCTCTATGTGGTCTCTGCCTTCAGTCCTTGGGTATCCGGGTTCTCTCCTGTGAGTTTTCCATTGATTATTCAGGAAGCCTTTCCATGTTTCAGTTGTAATTCCAGCTTGTTCCTGGGAGCATGTCCATGCAGCATCCTCCTACTCTGCCACCATTTTAAATCTTGATAACAATTCCCTTTCCTTAGTCCATGCAGCCATCTCCTCTGGGAGCTTCTGGGTCCCAGGCCTCTGAGCACCATTACAGGGGGATTCCATGTGGGAGCCGGTGATAGCAAAAACAATTGGAATGGAATCCCTAAACAGACCCTATATTATAAGTTATTTCTTTATTATCATTTAGCCTCAAACTCAACAAAAGGGAGGTCTGGAAAGGTTACCTATGGGCACCTGCCTGAGAATGTTTCTACAAGCTGTCCCTCCAAACTCTTTGGCACCACCCTTTGAAATACTCGTGTTACAATCTGTTTGCCGTTAAGTCCTCTGGCTTAAAAAAATTACTAAATATATTTGTGTAGTTTCCCCATGATAACCAGCTTCTGATTTAAAATACTCCCTTAGTTTCCCCAATCAACATGTGTTAAGCAATAGTCCTAAGGTGAACCTGTTTGGGAAACCAAAATCCACATATGAAGGAAATAATTTTAATATACTAATTCTGAACCATTCTAAGCAAGATAATAGTTTTCTTTCTCAATTTACTTTTATATCACTTTATTTCTTTTTGTCTCCAATAGTGTCACCACTTTAAGAACCACATTAAACATAGCCATGGGAGAACTTCCTACTGCTTCTGTTTTGAGTTTCTTCTTCAATACTCTTTCACGAAGTACTCAGGGAAGCTGTATGGCACAGTGGTTAAGATGGGCTTGGAGTCAGACAGATTTAAACTCAAATTCCAGTTGCGCCTTTAACATAATTTCAGGCATCCTCTCTAAGCTCCACTTTCTTCCTCTAACAAGGTGAGTAATACCTACCCTAAAGGTAGCACAGTAAAAATGAGATAATGTATTTGATGTATACTATACAGAGCCAGGCACATGGTAATTACTCAGTAAATGGTAGCTATTATTTGATACATGTATACATATTAAAATCTGGAAAATGAAGAAAAATATCCTTAATTCTATCATTTTAGTAATGCAAACATGTATCTCTTTGTAATTATGTCCACATAAAAACTTATTTTTATACTAGAGGCCTAGGGCACAAAATTCATGCACGGGTAGGGTTCCTAGCAGCTGCTGGCTGCCGGTTGCTGGCTGGGGCCTTCCTTTGTTCTGCGCCTCCCCCTGGTGGTCAGTGCACGTCATAGTGAGTGATCGAACTCCTGAGGGGACACTTTGCATATTAGGCTTTTATATATAGAGAAATTATTATAACTGTAATATACAATTTTGTCTTTTTTTTAAACATTATAATCACCTTTTCATGTTACCATGTAGGATTCACAATTGCCTTTTTAATTTGTTGAATGAGAGTCCATTATGTAAACTACCATAATTTAACCTCTAAATTCCTGCCAAATAATTTAGGTTTTTTGATATTATGAATAATGCTCCAATAACATTTGCACGAATATAGTTTTTCATTCTGTGAAATTCTTTCCTTAGGATGAATTCCCAAAGCAGGCTTTTTTGAGTAACCATAAACTCTTTTGTGACTTAGATTAGTTTCACCAAACAACTTTCCACATGTTGACACAATCTGTAGGGCATACACATTATCAAGTCCTCTCTAACCTTCAATATTAATACTAATATCTTTCATTTATGAAGCATTGACCATGTATTTTCATCCTCACAACAAATCTTGAAAAACTCTGAAGTAGTTACTCTCTTTTAGCACATGAGGAAATAAAGGTTCAGAAAGTTAAAAGCCATATCCAATGTCACATAGCAACTAAGTGAGAGACCTTGGACTCAAACTCAGGTCCTGTCTAATGCCACAGTGCCCTTAATCACTTGCCTATAGTTCTGCTTTCCTCTTTCCCCGCCAAGTAATAACAGGTGGGAAAAGACATTTGCACCAATGTTTTAATATGCAGTTCTTGATAACTAGCAAAGTGATCATTTTTACATGTTACTTAAACTGCATATTCTTGTGTTATTTGTTTATGTTATTTAGCAACTTCTATAAAGTGGTGGGAACAATTTGGTCCCTGTATATTTTTTACTGTTTAGGTGTGTCAGCACAGCCTTCACACGAGAAGTCTAGGCACTGAGCTGTCAGTTTATAAGAGAAGGCGATCCTTCTCTTTCTCCTCCTTCCTGCCCAGTGTGGGCTGAATACAATCATGTTCTAGAAAGTTAAGTCCATATCTTTTCAACATTACTCACTCATATGATATGGCCCTCACTGATTTGGAATACCCTGGGTTAGGAGGAAGAGTGAAGACTCAACGTACCCTGAGGGGTGACAACCTAAAATAATTCTTAACTGAACCAATTTATCAAGGTCTTTGAGATTGAATATCTCATTTGTCCCATTTCCCACCCCATCCCCTTTCTGTTTCTGCCTACAAATTTCTCTTCTGCTAACTAAGATAAGACTGGAATGTATTGATTTTTTGTGTGTGAATTTGTAATCCCAATAACTTGGGCATCATTCAAAGCTTATCTCCCATAATGTATAGAAGTATCATTAAAACCTCACTTGTGCTTTACTAAGCAAAACCAGACTTACCTAGTAAATATATACTTAAATAGCCCCACTTTAAAATATGCCCCATTACCTGCATTATGTCTTGCAATATATCCAAGAGCCCAGGCTGCAGATTCTTTGACTCCAGGGTCAAAATCTTCCAAGCATATCACCAGTGTATCCAGTGCTCCACAATCAACGATGGCCTGAGCTAGCTGAGGAGAGTGCTTAGCAACTGCTCGCAACACAAAGGCAGCTGCTTTCTTGTAGAAACGCTACAAGGATGAAATAGATAAAGCGCAAAGTGAATTGAGCACTTACATAATGAAAGTTTAAAAAGACCAAAACCAACGTAATAATAACATTAATATAATAAAGATCAAAAGCTCTTAAATACTGAAGAAAAACATCCTGCAGAATCATTTTAATTTTTTGATGTTCCCTGTTGCTTTCGTTCAGTATCTAAACAAAAACAATGTAAGTCATATTACATTTAAAATGTTTTATTCTAAAACATAATTTTATAAAATATTTTCTTTCCTGCAAATTTTATTTCCTACAAATTCATAAAATACTGAGATTTTAATGTATCTGCATTACACTGAAGGTATTTGTTTGACGTATGAGAACTCTTGGGTTGTTAGCATGTAAAAGTAAACTGTCAACTGGCAAATTCATTTCCTTTGCTTGCCCTGAGTCTCTAAGGCTGGTAGGCCTTTCATAACCTCAAATCATGTTTCTGGTATCCTAAATTTAAAGGCAAAACATTCATGATACATTTTAACACTTTTTCTGGCAGCCCTGGCCAGTATGGCTTAGTTGGTTGGGTGTTTGTTGTCAGGTGCACCGAAAGGTTGCTGTTTGATTCCCAGTCGGTTGTGAGCTTGGTCCCCAGTAAGGGGTGTACACGAGGCAGCCAATCAATGTTTCACTGTCACATTGATGTTTCTCTCACGCTCTCCGTTCCCCCTCTCTAAAATATTTCCTGGAAAATAATCTAGTCAAACCATGGGATATGTTATTTATCCCTTTTTTAGAAATGCTTTTTAAAAAAGATAAATACAAATGACAATATTATGTGAATGCTTCATATTTACAATATTTTCTACATATAAACTTTATAAGGTTAAGAAATAAAAGTGAAACTTGATTTTCTTTATATAGCTAAGAAAATTAAATGCTTAGGAAGTATTTAGCTGTAACACTCACTGTGGTTTTATGGTTCACATAATGACGCAGCAATGGTCTCCTAGCTCTTCCTTTGAACAAAACCAAGTTAACCCCATATTTTAGATTCTGTTTCTGTTTCTTTACAGTGACTACTAAAAAGTGACTGGGTGTCATAGCACCTGTTTTGAAAGCATTCCAGTTACTTAGTCTAAAATATTAAGATGCAAAAAATTTATAAGAGAGAAAATATACCAAGTATATTTTTAATATTATAGCTCAAAGCCTGGTATATATTGATGATATAAGCCATTTGCTAGCCCTGGCCAGTGTGCTAAGTGGTTAGAGCTCTGGAGCAGGGGAGAGTAGCAGGCTCAGCTCTGGTCAGGGGCACGTACCTGGGTTGTAGGTTCAATCTCCGGTCCTGATCTGAGTACGTGTGGGAGCAACCAATTGATGTCTCTTTCTCACATTGATGTCTCTCCCTCCTTCCTCTCTCTCTCTCCACTCCTCCCTCCCTTCCACTGAGAATCAATGGAAAAAATATTCTCGGGTGAGGATTAACAAAACAAAACAAAAAAAGAAATATGCTACTTAGTAATGATGCTTTAATTTCATGTTTTTCTTAAGTTTCTTAAATGTAACATAAGTATTTGTTGTAAAGTCTAATTTTATGTCAGTAACCAAATAGTTACTAATTTATTTTAAAAATTAGACTAGAGTTTTAAAGTAGCTTTCTACAGATTGTTTTATAATTGTGTAAAAATAATGGTGATACATTACCTTAAGCTATTTTAACTTTTTATGTTGTGGAATTTTCAAATTCATAGACAGTTCCTTGGGTTTTAATAGTCACTACTAACTACGGAGCCTTAAAAGGCCTGACGTGCTTCATACTTGGTAAAAAAGCTTTATCAAACCTTCCATTAAATACATTCTTCTTCTTTTTGGATGCTTATCTCCCATCGCTTTAAAGCAATTTCCGACAGTTGCCATTAACAAATTTCACCTGTATATAAAGATTTCTATAAACAACTTTTCGTTTGCCTAAGGCTTTATATACCTAAGACTGAACCTATAATTTTAACACTCCCACACACAGAAATACTGTTTGATGTACGATTCCATTAAGTTTTAAAAACTATTTCTCTTTATATTAACAATAATGGAAAAAAAACCTCAAGTAGAATGCTCTAACGATATTATGTTCAGTTCAAATAATTGAAGGTAATGTGCATTAACATCTTATTAATTCTAATGCCTACAAGCTTGCAAATGTACCCAAAATATCAAAATTTTAAAGTAAAAAACCTAACTTATTTTTTTTAAATTCTTACATTCTGTTCTGCCAATGAATAAACAAGCTGTGGGAGAATGTCGCCCTTGACAACTGCTTCCGCTAGGTCGTCATTATAATTAGCCAGTCTCCCGAGAGCCAGCGCAGCAGTCTGCTGAATTGTTGGGACCACGTCCAGAAGAAGAGGCCTCAGCAAAGACATTACACCTGCGTGAAATGATGAAAGAACACAAATCAGCAAAACTTAAATTAAAAAGCAAACATACAATTTGCAATTTCGTCTTTGCAAATATGAAAACTAAAAGGGGAAAATCAGCAAAAACAATTAGCCACTAAAAACTAATGGGATATTTAAAAGCATATAATTGGCCAAGACACAGAATATAACCTTTAATTATCAAAGAAGCAGCATAGTGTGGAAATAAGAATGACTGTGGGCTAGAGAGGATTTTAAATACCCGATTGGTAAATACCAGCTGTGACCTGACCTGACAGGCTGTCATGAGGAAGGAAAAGAAAGGTTGTGAAGCACATAGTACAGGCTGATTCGCCACCCGCCTTACACCCCTTCCCCTCATCTTTACAAATCCTATCTTTCAGGGCTCAGTTCAGATTATTTCCTCTCAATGAAGTCTTTCATTTGTGTGGTGTCTTTCCCCAACCCCCCACTCAGGTTCCAAATGAACTTAGAGTTTATTACAGAAATTTTATCAGGGTCTACCTCAGGGCCAGGGGAGCAGGAGGGCCATTAGGCTAGGACCTCACATTCATGAATCATATTTCTGACATTATCTCCAAAAAATAAAATCCTTAATATAAGAAAGTATATCGTATTATCAGGCCTCACAATATTCATTTTAGGATTGAATACAGAGAAGGCGTATCATCCTCACAACAATAATAAAAGTAGCTTATAGTTATGGAGCACTTGTATGCATGCATTGTTCTAAAGAGTTGTTTTCCATATTAATTCACTGACCTCTCATAACAAACCTAGGATGTAGGCCTTATTACTATGTCTACTTTACAGATGAGGACATCTAGCCTGAGAAAGGTTTAAAAAACTGTCACACAACTAATAAGTGGTGGAACAAGGTTAGAAATTCTGACATTTCTTTGTTTATAATTGCTAAACAAATAATATGTGTTAAAATTGACGAGGTAGGGGAAGGGAGACAAATAATAATTGCATTTTGGTCATTTCATTGGATATACAACTCTTTATATTAACTTTGCCTTACTAGAAAATATGTAAAATAGTCAACGGCTATTTGTGCTTTATGATGGTGTGTTAGCCTACAGTTATGAGAAAGGCAAAGATGGTGCTCAAACTGGAACAAAGCACCCCTTGACTTTCTAAACTTTATGTAATTTACAGCAGGTTATTCAACTGATGTTATTGCATCTTTTCCATAAAAACATATTCCAGTGATCTATAAAAGCATATGTTACCAGTATTCTTTAAAAATATTTTTATTGATTTCAGAGAGGAAGGCAGAGGGAGAGAGACAGAAATATCAATGATAAGAGAGGATCATAGATTAGTTGCCTCCTGCACGCCCCACTGGGGATTGAGCCTGCAACCCGGAATAGGACCATGACCTCCTGGTTCATAGGTCGATGCTCAAACACTGAGATACACCTGCTGGGGCACCAACATTCTTTTTTAATGTTACATCCAGAAACATTTGAAATAGAATTAAAGGAAAACATTTTACTGGTACAATAACATTTAGGATTAGATTAAAGTAAGATAAATAGTATTACCAAATAACATAAAGAGAGAGTAATGATGCTTATTTCAGAGACATTTGATGATGTGACCTGTGGCTTTTCATAGTCTCCCACTTCATTTAGTGATCATTTAATGCCTAAGTTGCTTGGTTAGACCATCTTATCCAAGGTCACAGTTGCAAGTTTAAAACCTGCACAGGCTGGTTAACTTTGCAGGCACAAAGCACTCCTGCTCATGCCTACGTCATAGCTCCTGTTAAACAATTCAACATGCCTATGCTCACAAGTGTTGCTTATATTATTATCTATACTTTTTTCTTAGAGATAATTTCTGAAATATCTCTCAACAAAAATCTTAAAGCACAGAATAAGGTATTAGAATTATTACCAAGTGTTAATATGGGTTCTTCCTAGAAAGTTGGGTTTAAAACAATTTGTCAATCTCTTCTTTGTATTTTGCTCTATTCCTTCATTTTTTCCTTAATTGTGGTAAAATACACATAACATAAAAATCACCACTTAAGCCAATTTTAGTGTACAATTCAGTGGTACTCAGTACATTTCCAATGACGTGTAATCATCACCACCATCTAGAAGCTGGTAAACTGTTTTCTACAGAAGCTGCACCGTTTTACATTCCCACCAGCAAAGTGCAAAGGTTCGGATTTCTCCACATCCTCACCACCACTTATGTTCCCTGTTGTTTTAACTTAATAGGCATCCAGTAGGTGTGAAGTGGTATGTCGCTGTGGTTTTGACTTACATTTCCCTAGCACTAATGATGGTGAATGTCTTTTCAGGTGCTTGTTTACATCACCTTTGTTGAAATGTCTCTTAAGTCGTTTGCCCACTTTGTTGAATATAACTTGACATTGTTGATAATAAATATGTACCATTTAAAAAACAAAAGCTAAATTTGTTAACATATATTTAAAGTTTCATACTAAATAGATTAATAAGGCAGAAAATACAAAGTATAAGTATTCTTAGACTTTGTTATAATTATAGGTTTGTCCTAAAAATACAGATACTGATGCAAGAGACAGGGGTAGAGGTGGAGGTGGGAGGGGAGGAAGTATGAGGGAAGGGGAGGAGAGGAGAGAGGAAAAGAAGTAAATATGACATACAAATAAATTTTTCCTTACCTGCTTGTCCATTAGGAATCCATAGTAATTGATCCTTGGTGAGCGAATGCATGAAAATTTAGAGTCCATCAATTACAGCAGTCTGAATAGTTGCTATAATATCTGATATACAAGGTCTCTAGGGAGCAGCTAATGACCTCATTGGGAGTCTACACTGAAGGAACCAGCATGATCTATCTAATACTAATATTAAAAATAATTCATATATTATACTCTAATATTTATAATAAAACAATTTAGTATACTCTATATTAAACTGATAAAACAGTGTGAAACTATTTTTGAAATTTAACTTATAGGATACATCTTTACAATCCTCCCCCTCCCCCAACTTTATAGCTTTGAGCTCCTTTTCTATTTTTCTTGTTCTAGTGTCATGCTGGAGACATTGCTGCTAATACCTACATTGCAATCCAGTTATGCCCCAAACAGAAACAACCTTGCTGATCCTGCCCACAATCATTCACTCAAAAAACAGATCAGGGTTTACCAAGTGGCAAGGAATAGAACTACACACGAGGTAAGGCAGCTTCTACTCTCAAGAGGCTAATAATCAAGTTGAGATTATAAAATAGCATCAAAATAATCACAGCTCTTTCCTTTAATTCCCTTCAGTGCAACACAGGCCTAATCACTTTGATTGTGCATGCCTACTACATATATAAATTAGGAAGGAAATGTCAAACATTTCCAAAGACAAAAAAATTACCCATTCATTCTCATATTACATGTAATTTATATACATATTACCTCAATCTTCTGTTTATAAAGATATTTAACATCTCTACTTTGTTTATTTAAAAACAAGTGTCTATAAACGGCCTTCAGGCCATTTAAGTTATAGTAAAGATTTCTAGTTGCTTCTTATCTTTTTGTTTTTCAGTTTTATTTATTTTTATTGTGGTAAAATATACATAACAAAATTTATTATTTTAACCATTTTTAGACGTACAATTCAGTGGCATTAAGTAGAGT
The DNA here is from genome assembly GCF_964212035.1 of Myotis nattereri. Classification (NCBI taxonomy): domain Eukaryota; kingdom Metazoa; phylum Chordata; class Mammalia; order Chiroptera; family Vespertilionidae; genus Myotis; species Myotis nattereri. The sequence continues at coordinate 93,323,983 of NC_138075.1, read as the reverse complement.
CACTATGTTGCGTAACCATCACCCACTATCATTTCCAGAATTTTCTCATCAATGCTAACAGATACTCTATACAAATTAAACACCAACTCCCCATTTCTCCATACCCCCAGTCCCTGGTAATCTCTATTCTATTTTCCATCTCTTTGAATTTTTCTACTGTAGATATCTCATATAAATGGAATCATACACTATTTGTCCTTTTGTTTCCTGGCTTATATCATACTTAGCATGCTTTCAAGGTTCATCTATTGTAGCATGTATCAGAATCTCATTACCTTTGTAAGATGAATAATATTCTATTTTATGTATAAACAACATATTGTTTGTCCACTCATCTGTTGATGGACGTTTAAGATGTTTCCACCTTTAGGTTATTGTAAATAATGCTTCTATGAGCATTGGTGTACACGTATCCATCTGAGTCCCAGGTTTCAATTCCTTTAGTGTACCCGTACACCTTAAAGTGGAATTTTGGGCCCTGGCAGTGTGGCTCAGTTGGTTGGGCATCATCTCCTACATTGAAAGGTTGTCCGTTTGATTCCTTTTTTTTTTCAATTAAATCTTTATTGTTCAGATTATTACATTAGTTACTCTTTTTTCCCACCATAACTCCCCTCCACCCAGTTCCCACCCCACCCTCCGCCCTCACTCCCCACCCACTGTCCTCATCCATAGGTGCATGATTATTGTCCAATCTCTTCCCGCATCTCCCACACCCCTTTCCCCCACCCAAGAATAGTCAGTCCATTCCCTTTCTATGTCCCTGATTCTATTACAATCACCAGTTCATACTGTTCATCAGATTATTTATTCACTTGATTTTTAGATTCACTTGTTGATAGATGTGTATTTGTTGTTCATAATTTGTATCTTTACCTTTTTCTTCTTCTTCCTCTTCTTAAAGGATACCTTTCAGCATTTCATATAATCCTGGTTTGGTGGTGATGAACTCCTTTAGCTTTTTGTTATCTGTGAAGCTCTTTATCTGGCCTTCACTTCTGAATGATAGCTTTGCTGGATAAAGTAGTCTTGGTTGTAGGTTCTTGGCATTCATCACTTTGAATATTTCTTGCCACTCCCTTCTGGCCTGCAAAGTTTCTGTTGAGAAATTAGCTGACAGTCGTATGGGTACTCCCTTGTAGGTAACTGAGTTTCTTTCTCTTGCTGGGAGAAATCAGCTGACAGTCGTATGGGTACTCCCTTGTAGGTAACTGAGTTTCTTTCTCTTGCTGCTTTTAGGATTCTCTCTTTGCATTTTGCTCTTGGCATTTTAATTATGATGTTTCTTGGTGTGGTCCTCTTTGGATTCCTTTTGTTTGGGATTATCTGCGCTTCCTGGACTTGTAAGTCTATTTCTTTCACCAGGTAGGGGAAGTTTTCTGTCATTATTTCTTCAAATAGGTTTTCAATATCTTGCTCTCTCTCATCTTCTGGCACCCCTATAATTCGGATGTTGGTATGCTTGAAGCTGTCCCAGATGCTCCTTACACTATCTTCGTATTTTTGGATTCTTTTTTCATTTTGCTTTTCTGGTTGGGTGTTTTTTGCTTCTTCGTATTTCAAATCTTTGACTTGATTCTTGCGACCCTCTGGTCTGCTGTTGGGAGTCTGTATAATATTCTTTATTTCAGTCAGTGTATGCTTAATTTCTAGTTGGTTCTTTATCACAACATTGAGGGTCTCATTAGATTTCTTGAGGATCTCACTACATTTATCGGCGGTCTCACCAGTCTTCTTGAAGATCTCACTACATTTATCGGTGGTCTCACCAGTCTTTTCGAGGGCCTTATTAAATTTATCGGCGGCTTCTAGATAGTTCTTTAAAGACCTTAAAAGTGTGGTTTTGAACTCTATATCCAACAGTTTGCTTTCCTCCAATTCTGTTGTTTGTATTCTGTTTCTTTGTCTCAGCATTTTTTATGCTTCGCTGTGTTGATAGAGTGCCTTTCTGTGCTAAGTGTCCCAGTTACCTGAGGTAGACACTCTTGGTGCACCCCCTTGTGGGCTTTGTGCACAGTCTTGTTGTAGTTAAGCCTTGATTGTTGTAGTTATCACTGTGAGGAATTGACCTCCAGGCCAATTGGCTGTGAGAATCAGCTGTGTCTGCAGTGGGAGAACTTCTGTGCTGGAGACACCCCTCTGGGGCTAGACTTGCTTTGATGGGGCTTTGGTGCTCACTGAGTCTGCCCCCTGAGTATGTCTTTTATGGTTCCACGGAGCTGAAAACTGGATGGTCCCACTCTGACCTCTGGGCTTCCTGGCTCCTGGATCTCTAGGGAGGTGCTAATCTAGTCTTTGTCTGAGGCTATCCAGCAGGCGGGTCCCACGGGATCAACAGGGCGGGATTAGCAATTATGGCTGCTCTCAGTCTTGCCCTCAGAGGCTCTGCTTCTCAGTGTCCCAGTAATCGCTGCAAGCCCCATGGAGAGAAGGCTGCCCTAGGGTTTGAGTGATGCCAGACAGTCCTGCTTCTCCCATATGAGTCTGGGTCCCTAGAGACTCGCCCGGAACTGGAGCTCAGAGCCTGAGACTCCCTCCTGATTGAAAACGACAACCGCGCCCTCAGCCGCCAGCCTGCTCCGCATGCACTCCGCACCTTAGTATTTTACTTCTGTACTGCGCCGCCTCTGAGTCTTGGTATGTTTTTCTCTTTCCTCCTAGTTGTAGAACTTCCACTCAGCCAGGCTTTCTGTGGTTCTGGATGATGTCCGTTCCGTCTTTTAGTTGTATTTTTGAAGTGGTTGTTCGAGGCAGCAAACTCCGGTGTTTACCTATGCCACCGTCTTGGTTTCTCCTCGTTTGATTCTTGATCAGGGCACATGCCTGGCTTGTGGGCTCCATCCCTTGTCAGGGCATGTACAGAAGGCAACAGATCAATGTTTCTCTCACATCAATGTTTCTCTCTCTCTCTTTCTCTCTCTCTCCCTCTTTTTCTCTCCCTTCCTTTCTCTAAGCATGCCCTTGGGTGAGGATTAAAAAAAAAAAAGCTGTGGTACATAATACACAATGGAATACTACTCAGCCATAAAAAAGAATGACATCTGACCTTTTGTGACAGCATTAATAGACCTAGAAGGTATTGTGCTAAGTGAAATAAATCAGCTAGAGAAAGACAAATACCATATGATTTCTCTTATATATGGAATCTAAAGAACAAAATAAACAAACAAAATAGAAATAGAGAAGAGAGTGTCAGTTGACAGAAGAAAGGGAGGTTGGGGTGGATGGGTGAAAAAGGTGAAGGAATTAAGAAATACAAATTGGTAGTTATAGAATAGTCACAGAGATGTAAATTAGGGAAGATAGTCAATAATATTGTAATAACTATTTACAGAGTTGGGTAGGTACTTGAAATATCGGGGGAACCAATCTGTAAAGTACATGATTTTCTAATCACTATGCTGTACATCTGAAACTAATCTATAAAAATAAAAGCATAATATGCTAATTAGATTGGACAGCCGAACGACCTTCTGGATGTCCTTCTGAATGATCTTCTAGACAATCTTCTGGACGAAGCTGGGGCTGCAAGGGCCAAGACAAGCCGCTGCGGCTGGGAGGACTTAGCCCCTTGCACGAATTTCGTGCATCAGGCCTCTAGTATAGAATAATGTTGAATGTAAATTGTAATTAAAATAAAAGAAATACCTATTCAGAATAGACAAGGTATTGAAACACAATTGTCTTTAACCTCAAAGAACTTGTAAAGGGGCTTTGAGAGATAAACAAATGCAACACATTATGATATATGCAACGAAATAAGTAGAGTGTGCTCTGCAAACATGGTAGAGCATCTAGCCCAGGCTTTGAAGAACACAGGAAAGGCAATCGAGGAGCAGTGCCATCTAAGTTGAGATCTGAAGGCTTTTTGGGGCAGATTGCCTACTAAAGAATTGGAAGAATTAGTGAGGTAAATGGATTGGAGAGTATTCCAACCAGAAGGAACTATATAAATGAAGCTCAAAACCAAAAACAGTTTGATATACTGACAAAACTGAGAGTGCAGTATGACCACATTACAAGAGAGGAGAGAGAATGTTGGAGAAAGAAGGCTAATTAACAGAAACCAAAATCCTGAAGGGTCCAATAAACTATTTTAAGTATTTTGAATTGTATCTGAACATTAGTGTGTCAGTGCAGTGATAGGATCAAACTTGTACTTTGTCAAGAAGGATTGCTCTGATTAGACTGGGAAGAAAGGGGGAAAATAGACAAGATTGGGGGCAGGAGACCACTGAGGAAGCTGTAGGGACCTATACCGAATGTGCAGATAGCCTGGAGAACAGCAATGGCAAAGGGGAAAGAGAAAAGTGAATGGCTTAAGGAGGTATTTAGGATAGAAACTGATTAGTGTGAAGAAGATGGAGGAATTGGTGATACTGCCAGGTTTCTGGCTTGGACAGGATGCAGGATTGTGGTAGACTGTTGAAGACGCCATGAGAAATTCAGACCAGTCTGAAATGTCAAGTGGGAGGGTGATGGGGTAAGAGATAAAGCTGGAGAGCTTGGTTGGGCCAGATCAAATTTGGCTATAGGTCAAATTAAGATTTTGTTACATTAGCCTTTTTAAAAAATATGTTTTTATTGATTTTTAGAGAGAGAGGAAGGGAGAAGTATAGAAAGATAAAACTTTGACTGCCTCCTGCATGCCCCATACTGGGGATTGAGCCAGCAGCATGGGCATGTGCCCTGACTGGGAATCAAACTGGTGACCTCTTGGTTCCTGGGTCAATGCTCAACCATAGAGCCACACCAGCTGGGCTTGTGATGTTACTCTAAGTGAAATGGGAAGCCATGGAGAGCTTTATTGTTTACACTACTTACTTTCAGTGAAATAAATAAAAATGAAGACTGAATAATTCCCAGGTCCACCATGAATGGCTGTGTACTGCACAAATCCAGACGATGCCACTCACATTGATCATGATATAAATGGTATACCCAAAGTCATGCAAAGCACAGCAGCCATCCTGATGTAGCATCTTATGTGGTTCTCTAGTTTTATGTGAGTAAATGTCTCATACCCATAGTAAAATAATAAGCATCTCTAGAGCCAAGCTTGTTTTATACTTTTCTGTTTCTCAAACTACCTAGCATAGTTCTGAATATACAACTAGCTCCTATTGAAAAACTTGTAGTCTTGGCTCTAAAAACCACCACTCACTTTGATTTTACTACTGTAAGCACTACCTGTTCTATCACAGAGTAACTCCAACTACACTTGTCAACTTTAACAGATTTAAAATCTTTATTTCTATAACGAGATATTGCATTTATATGATTATAATTTTACTGAAGCAAGTGTCATGACACTAATGAATTTTACAATGCATTTTCCTTCACTGGTCATTTTTTACTTGAAAAGACTTAAGTGTCCTCCCTTGTATTTTTTAGAGTAAGAATTTTTAGGACCTGGTTTGGTTTCTCCCAGCCTCTATGATTATATACCTCTGGCCACTATTCCTGTATTTGATTAAAAATCATAAATTTTGGTATCACATGTCTGTTTTGTTTTCTGTGAAATACTTTTACACTGTCATAGCTATCAAGTCAATTATGATTTTAGATGTTATATCCCTTATAACAGAAAGTCTTATAATTTATTTAAAGGGTCAGAATGAATCACAGAACACATGTATAGTTTGTAAAATTATGACAAAAATAATCTATTTTCTCCTTTTACAATTATTCTCCTTGTAGTTGATACTATAGTTAGCATCTTCTCAATTTTGTTTGGTGATTCACTGTAACTCAGTTGTTTGTGAGAGAAGGGCTACCACACCTGATACATCATTTTCGAGTGGCGAGAGGTGACAGGAAGATGAAACTGAGACCACTGACTCTCTGAACAAGCTAGCAACTCTCCTAAGAGGCAAGGAAGCACAGCATGCATTCACTTACTTATTTAACATATACTTATGTAGCATTTACCCTTTAGTAATGAAACTGGCCTATAGCCAGGTTTAGAATGCATACCAAAGAGTATAATCTGCTGAAGTGATATTATTCTACCATTGACATCACTGTGGCTGTCTTCCACGCTTACTGTATTAAACTGATGCAACTGTCTGACTCTAGACTAGGTCACAGCCATCACCATCTGTATATGTGGAATTTGAACTGAGTGGGCATGTAGAGTATACAAGTATGGCAGGTTCAATTTACATGTACTTTAGATTAAATGATTGGAACTTGCATGTTTATACTTACATAAAGAAATCTAAAAATGAACTTTGACTTTATTTTCAAATGAGCATGTAAGTTCTACACATCTAAACCTTTAATGAGCATGTAAGTTCTATACATCTAAGCTAACATCACTTTCCTGGGCTCCAGAGCCCTATATACCCAAATTGCTCACCATGGTCACTGGCACATAGATATCCCAGACTCACCACAACCTCAATGCTGTTATAGTGAAATCACCATTTCCTCCGCCTTCTGTATCCTCTTTCTCCTCAACGAATGGCGCTAACCTAAGCAGCCAGAAGCCTTGGAGTCATCTTCAACTCCTCTCTCTTCTTACCTGCCCCTGCTCCCTTCTGCTAAGTCACAAGTCCTGCATATCTCTTATCCAGCCAGACTGGTACAGCAAAAATGGATACCTGGTCTCCCTGATCCCGTTTCAATCCCCTCCATCTGTTCTCCACACGACTGTGAAAATCATCTTTCTAAAACACAAAATAGATCCCAATGTTCCTCTAATTAAAACTCTTCAATGGCTTCCTATCAATTTCAGGATTAAATCCAAACTTCAGATGAGGTCCTTCATAATTAGGCCTGCTTTCCTCTCTAGCCACTGACTTTTCTCTCCCTTGCCCTATTACCCCAAGATGCTCCAGTCATACCTGAGCATTTGCCTTTTCCATCAAGTACACACTACGTTTTCTCTTGCCTCTACCTTACACATAATTTCCCTCTACCTGAATGCAGTTTCCCCTCCCCTTCTTTGTCTAGTTAACTCCTGGGAATCCCTCCTAGAAGTTTCCTATAGAGAGCCCCTTCACTCCCAATGCTTGGTTAGAGTGCCCTCCATAAGTGCTTTGTCTGTCTGTCGCTAGACACTTATGAGATGGTTGTTTTATTTCTCTTTATGTATCTCTCCACTAACAAATAAGATCCTTAATGGCTTTCTGTTTCTACATGATCAGCACCCAAGCATTCATCTAGCACCTAGATGCTCAATAAATGTTTATTGAATGATGAATGACCAAACTGTGAAAATTAATATGTAGAGAATAAATAGCGTATGTTCTAAAAGGTCTGTCTGCTCCAAGAGGTTTCATGAGTAACAATTGAAGAGGACAATTTTGGAAGGCAGTCAGTTCAAAAATGTGTCTTCAGATGAAATAATTTTTATTGTATTCATACTGCGCCTATTCTAAATTCTTTTTAGATAGTTTACTCTAAAATACATGTATACAAAGATAATTATTAAGAGCCATGTGGTGCAGACAGGGACCAATTCTATTAGAAACATAGGTTAGAGGTAATTACTGCAATTGAGTTCTGAACATAGCACTGAGTTTAATGCTAGCAAAAGTAAAAGGGAACTACTTTGTGAAATAAAAGAAAGTAGGAACAATTTTTCCCCCAGAAATTTCATACCAATACGACAAAGTTTCAGGTTCAATCTCGGGTCATGACACATACAAGAATCAACCATGAATAGTGGAACAGCAAAATCAATGTTTCTTTCACTCTCTCTCTCTCAAATCAATTAAAGATTTTAAAAAGAAAAAGACTTGTTGAATAAAAAGTATGTATCTTTTAAAAATATATATTGTTATTGATTTCAGAGAGGAAGGGAGAGGGAGAGAGAGAGAGAAAAACATCAGTGATGAGAGAGAATCACTGATAGGCTACCTCCTGCGCGTCCCACACTGGGGATCGAGCCTGTAACCCAGGTATGTGATCTACCCAGGAATCAAACCGTGACACCCTGGTTCATAGGTCATTGCTCAACCACTGAGCCATCAATCAACCAATAAATATAAAGTGCCTCCTCCTTCACTGTGTTCCACTTCATTTGTCCTCAGAAAGCCCTGGAGAGAAGGCAGTCAGGGTTCACACATGCATAAAGAGACTTCATAAACAAACATTAAAATTTTGAATGTTTTCATATATGCTCCTTTAATTTAGAAGGAATAAAATCTCAATGAGAAAAAAACTCTAGGTTATAGACACATTGTACATAGTTCGTCCTAGAAACAAGTTTGAAATAAAATTATTTTTGTCCAAATACTGTGAAGAATGTATCTTGCAAAACTTTATTTGCTTTGGTAATTACTTTTGACATATTTAATAAGGCAAATTCTCTCATGAGCACATCCAAAACACAATGAAAAAGAGCAGAGATTTAAAATAAAACTCAACCAATGAATGCATAAATAAGTGGAACAACAAATCAATGTTTCTCTCTCTCCCTCTTTTTCTAAATTTAAAATATAACTAAAAATTAAATGTCATATCTAAGTCACTTATACTTTGGTGATCATTTAGCCTGTTTGGATTGATTACATCCCCTAATATATTCTACATTGTACATTTTTGGGAAGAGAAAGCCTGCCACTATTATACTAAACCATGATATTGTGTATTTTCACCTTAAAATTCCTTTCACAGTGAATGAATTAAAAAATTCTTCACAAGGGAACTACTGACTTATCATGATATGCATATGGAAATGGTTTTCACATAATTTTGAATACATGATACGTATTTATTTAAATAGATTATTATAAAAGTGAGAAAACAAAACCCTCCGAAGTACGCAAAAATTATGTCCAAGTCAGGAATAAAATGCAGTCATGTCTTAGGCTACCAATATGAATTCACATGACTGAAAAAAAAACTTGATCAGAATATATAATTGATGCACACATATACTGGCTCATTAAAGAGCATTTTTATTTTATTATTATTTTTAAAAAATATATTTTTATTTATTTCAGAGAGGAAGGGAGAGGGAGAGAGATAGAAACACTAATAATGAGAGAGAATCATTGATTGGCTGCCTCCTGTCTGCTCCCTACTGGGGATTGAGCCTGCAACCTAGGCATGTATGCTGACTGGGAATTAAACTGTGAACTCCTGGTTCATAGGTTGATGCTCAACCACTGAGCCACCGTGGCTGGGCTCAGAAGCATTTTTAAATCCAGGTGATTTTTTAAAAAATAATAAACTGTTTGGCCCTGGCTGATGTTGCTCAGTAAATAGAGTGTTGGCCCACCCACCAAAGGGTTGCAGGTTGGATCCCCCATCCCGGTCTGGGTGCCTGTGGAATGTGTCTCTTTCACATCAATGTTTCTCTCTCTCTCTTTGTCTATCTTTCTTCCTTCCACTGTCTCTAAAAATCAATGGAAAAATATCCTTGGATGAGGACTAACAAAGCAAACAATAAAAGAATAAACAATTTGAATGTTTAACTTAATTGACTATTAAGAAAAATTTTCTTAACAAAGCTTACAGGTTATTTTTTAAATTAAAAGAATACATATACCGGAATAATCATTTTGTGTCTCAATTAAAAATAACTAAAAAAGAGCTTACATTGAATCTAGATAACATGAAATATGTTAAAATAAATTTCTCAGGAAAAGAAAAATCTTAGGATTCCATCAAGATATTATTAAAGTGCAGATAACTTTAAGACATTATGTTCCTTTTGTATTCCATTCCTTCATAAGTGAAAATAGGTGGCTGTTTAAAATATCAAATAGCCCTGGCTGGGTAGCTCAGTTGGTTAGTGTTGTTTCCATAGGCAAGGTTGCAGGTTCCATCCTTGGTCAGGGCACATACAGGAATCAACCAATGAATGCATAAATAAGTGGAACAACAAATCAATGTTTCTCTCTCTCCCTCTTTTTCTAAATTTAAAATATAACTAAAAATTAAGTGTCATATCTAAGTCACTTATACTTTGGTGATCATTTAGCCTGTTTGGATTGATTACATCCCCTAATATATTCTACATTGTACATTTTTGGGAAGAGAAAGCCTGCCACTATTATACTAAACCATGATATTGTGTATTTTAACTATTACATATACTTCCATATTTTTGTGTCAAATTTTAATGTAATGTCAATCATCTTCCCTGTTTTAAAAACATTTTAGTTTAGCGGTATATTGTCCAAAAATTAAATATTTGTAAATAGTAAGTGTCCATTTACAAAGGGCATTGAGTAGGACTGAGAAAGGAAAAAAACACCTAAAATATAAGTGCATTTTAAAAATGTATTATGCTCTAATAAACTTTACTTAGTCAGTATATATGAAACATTGTATGTCTAGCATTGTTCTGAGTACTTTGAGGAGTATACATGCATGCATAAAAGCGCACACACACACATGCAGAAGAAAGTAAATTAATCCACATGAAACAACTGTAGAACAAAAGATTATCAATGTTGAAATAATGAAATTTAAAAAGTGGAAAAAAGTTTAGTGCAAGTTGCCCAGGGGTTAGGGACAAGAGGGAGGTGGGTGTGGTTATAAAAGGGCAGCACAGGGAGGCATCCTTGGGTGATGAAAGAGGTTTGTATCTTGACTATTGTGATGGATACACATAGGATAAAACTGCATAGCACACACACAAACTCACTCAAATCAGTCCAAGTCAAACTGGGAGAACCTGAATTAAATCAATGAATTACCCATGTCAACTCCTGGTTGTGATATCATCCCACAGTTTTCAGGTATACAGGATCTTGTACTATTTCTTACAACTACATGTGAATCTACAATTATCTACACTAATAAAAGACAAAGATGCTAATTGACCATACTTTAGCTATGCCCAAGCCATGCCCACCAGCCAATCAGAGTGACTATATGCAAATTAACCCAACCAAGATAGTGGCTGGCGGCCACAGAGCTGGAGCAAGCAGGAGGCTTGGTTGCCCCAGCGATGGAGGAAGCCAAGCTTCCCGCCTGCTCTGGCCGGCTGTGGCCTCCGCCAAAGGCAATAAAGTTTCATTTATAGAAGCTAAATAAATCCCAGATACCAGCTTCCAGCCAGCCTCCACACACTCATGGGGTGACGGTCCCTGCTGGGGGCTTGGCCAGCCTGCAAACAGCCATCAGCCACTCACCCGGGCTGGCCCGGCACCCCAGCGGGGACCCCTACCCTGAAGGGGTTGTGGCCAGTCTGAAAACGGCCCTCAGCCCCTCACCCAAGCTGGCCACACCCTCATGGGGTAAGGGTCCCTGCTGGGGGGCTTGGACAGTCTGCAAGCAGCCATCAGCCTCTCACCCAGGCTGGCCAGGCACCCCAGCGGGGACCCCCACCCTGAAGGGGTTGTAGCCAGTCTGAAAACGGCCCTCAGCCCCTCACCCAGGCTGGCCAGGCACCCCAGTGGGACCCCTACCCTGTTCCGGGACACCCTTCAGGGCAAACCAGCTGGCCCCCACCCATGCACCAGGCCTGTATCTTATATAAAATAAAAGGGTAATATAATAAAAGGGTTATTTGCAAATTGACCCTAACAGCAGAGCAACTGGAAATCACTGGTCACTATGACACACACTGACCACCAGGGGGCAGATGCTCAATGCAGGAGCTTCCCCCTGGTGGTCAGTGTGCTCCCACAGGGGGAGCTCTGCTCAGTCACAAGCCAGGCTGATGGCTGCCAGTACAGCGGTGGTGGTGGGAGCCTCTCCTGCCTCCTCAGCAGCACTAAGGATGTCCAACTGCAGCTTAGGCCTGCTCCCCGCTGGCAAGTGGACATCTCCTGAGGACTCCCAAGCTGCCAGAGGGATGTCTGACTGCCAGCTTAGGCCCAATCCCCCGGGGAGCAGGCCTAAGCCAGCAGGTGGTCATCCCCTGAGGGGTCCCAGACTGCGAGAGGGCACAGGCAGGCTGAGGGACCCTCCAGAGTGCACAAATTTTTGTGCACCAGCCCTCTAGTCTATACTAATAAAAGGGTAATGTGCTAATTAGACCAGGAGACTTTCTGGGAGACCGTCTGGACGTCCTTCAGGACAAAGCCATGGTGGCGGGGCCAAGGCAGAGGCAGTTTGGGAGATCAAGCCAGGAGGGGGGGGGCAGTTGGGGGTGATCAGGCTGGTTGGGGGGACCAGGTGGGGGTGAGCTGGCCGGTGCGGGGTGAAGTTGGGGGCAATAAGCCTGGCGGGGGGGTGCAGTTGGGGGTGATCAGGCTGGCAGGGGTGCAGTTGGGGGTGAGCAGGCCAGAAGGGGGGAGCAGTTAGGGACTAGGGACGATCAGGCAGGCAAGCAGGTGAGTCCCAGATTGTGAGAGGGATCCTAGATTGGAGAGGGTGCAGGACAGGCTGAGGGGCACCCCTCCCCCCTGCAATGCACGAATTTCATGTACTGGGGCACTAGTCCCTAAATAAAAAGTTTTAAAGACTGTTATAAAATGCACTTTCTCCATTTTTAATACACCTCCTGACCCTAAATAAAAACATAGAGGGAATAAACACCAAAATCCCTCCCAAGGACACTACAGGGTACCATCTAGGTGCTGTAGTAATTCTCCTAAAAAATAACCCAGAGTAAATATTATGTCTAAACATTCTTATCCTTAATTTCAATGTTCTTAATTTTCTTTTAATTCCATGTTAATTTAAGTGAGTTTTAAAGATCATATCCTATAAATTGAAGGCTTCTCATGACACAGTAGTGATAAGATGCTATCTTACTTTGAGTTCAGATGGTGGTGGCATCATGCTTAATGAGAGAAGGGAAGGGAAGGGAGAGGAAAGCCACCATTATCTCCTTGTTACTAGATAAGAAGCAAATCACACACACACACTCTTCCCCTCGATAGTCTGCATGAGTTGGGCTGAGGGGTGGAATGAGAATATTATAAGGGTTTCTCAAAACTAGATCTTTACTGACTTTGAATCTCCTGGAAAATACTCAAGCATATCAAGCTCTCTCACTAATGCAAAATGAGAACTAATGGAATTCCTTTGATGTGGCATTCACACCCTGATAGTAAAACGGGCCTGACTAGGGCAGATGCCCATTCACATAAAATGACTTCCAGGCAGGTAGTTCCTTTGGCTTTGACTTTCCAGCTGACACTTGCCTGGTGGCAGTACAGATGGAACTAGGACCCCTCTCACACCAAACTGTAAGATTCCCCAGCTCAGCCTCACCCCCAAAGGCCCCCAAAGAGACTGAATGCTTCTACCACCTTCGCAGTGAACTGGAGGAATTTCTGCAGCCCCCATCCTTTTGCCCAAAACTCAGCGCAGGGGGTAGGGGTGGGATAGGAGGCAGGGGGAAGGAGAGGGTGGGGGCGGGGAACACGGCTAGGAGAGCGCAGTGACACAGGCAGTGACTGGCCTGGGATACGCGTGATGGGCGAAGCAGGGCTGAGGACCAGGGCAGACTAATGACTGAAGGCCCAGGGCACCAGGTGACACAGCCCCAGGGGTGCGGGCAAAGCGGGTTCAGGTGAGGGCTCACCCGCGTTCTGCAGGGTCTCGATGTTCTGGGGTCTGGTCGCCAGCTCTGCCACCATCTGCACGAACTGGGTCCGGGCTTTCTGGTACTGCTCGAACACTGCGGGGAGAGACATGGTGGAGCGAGCTGCTCAGTCATGCCCTGGCTCCCGCCAACTGCTGTGGAGACAGCCGCCCCAGCCCCTACCTTGCAGCACCTGCCTCTGACTCATGGTGCCTGAAGCTCTCCGCTGGCCACAGCTCGGGGCGACCTGGCTCCTCTGCCCGGGGCCTGCGAGTCCCAGGAGCGGACAGCGGACGGGGGACTGGGATAGCGCCTCTTCGGCCTGGGGATGGAGGCCAGTCCTCTCTGTGTACCCCGGTCTCCCGAGCAACCGATCAGAACAGCTTCAACTGTCAGGCCCTGGATTGACGTCACGGGGGCGGGGCCCCGCGCCCCCAAGAATGGCCAGTCCCGGGAGAGCTTCACCTGCAGGGGCTCCCAGACGCACCAAATGCGCGCACCCGCTGCAGGAGTCTGCACCATGGAGTGTCACTATGCTGCTGGTAGGGCGTCCGGGCCTGGAGTGTGCCCTCCCCCTGCGGCTGTTCTCCTTGCCCGCCCTGGAGGCCAGGAGCGGCGCTGCACCCCAGCCTTCTCTCTGCGCAGCAGCGGGTGGGAGGCGTGCCCGCGTCTCTCAGTCGCATCAGGTGCAGCTCCCGCAGGTGGATGTGGCCCTGGCACTTCGCCAGCGAAGCCACCCAGGGCCAGCGCGGGCGACACAGGGGCGGGTGCACTGGTGCCGCCCACCCCGCTTGCTGCTGCCGCGCTCCGCTGCCCCGCGCCCCGCCTCTGCGAAGCCCCCCGCCGGCGCTTGCTGTCGGAAAGGCCGAGTGGAGTGGTGTCTGGAGCTGGCCTTCGACCGCCCGCTCCATGTGCAGCTGCGTGTGCCCATCTGCGTCCTCTCCACAGGCTCAGGCCAGTGGTGCCGAAGCTGAGCGCCGCCTGGCCCCGCACCGCGTCCGGGCGCGCTGGTGCCTGCGCCTGCCCAGGGCTCCCCAGCGAAGGCGCGGGGCGGCCAGGGGGCGAGCGTCAGTACGAGAGCCCACGGCAGCGCAGGGCGGGGCGCTTGGAGCGCGTGGACAAGCTCCGGCCGAGGTGCCTGCGCCATCTGCGGGGGTCGCGGGGCAGGCGGGTGGAGCGTGGACGTGCTGGGGGCTTAAGTGCTAGCGCCAAAGGCTAGGGGCGGAGGCCCGGGGAGCGCCCGGCGGACGGGAGCGCGCTCCTGCAGTCCCCAGCGGGATAACTGGGGGGATGGCAGCCGCAGGAGGGGCGTGGACAAGCTCCCCGAGGAGGTGCAGGCGCCAACAGTGCGAGGAGGGCTCGGAATGGGCGGGGTTCCATTGACAGGCTGGGGCCACAGGTGCTAGTCTTGGCGCCAAGACTAGGGTGATTGGGGTGGCCAGGGAGCGCACAGCATGCAGTGGGCGCGCGGGTTTCCTCCAGAGGGCGCCAAAGGGGGGACTAGGGTGGTGGTGGTGGTGGTGGTGGGGGGGGCTGTGGGAAGGGAGCCAGCAGAATGGCACTGGCTGAGCTGGAGTTGGGTCCCCAGGCTGACTAGGGCGGTTGATTTCCCTTTGGGGAGAAGACAGTCACTCTGTGTGCTTGATTGGTTGAGAACCTCTGACACACCAAAAATTCATTGGAATTGATTAGAATTTAAATGACTGGGGTTAGAAATGAGGCTTTAAACATGCACTAGAGGCCAGGTGCACAAATTTGTGCACTAGTGGGGTCCCTCAGCGTGGCCTGCGGGATTGGCTGAAACCAGCTCTCTGACATTCCACAGGGGTCCCGGATTGCGATGAAGGCACAGGCCAGTCTGAGGGACCCCACCTGTGCATGATGGGGACAAGGGAGGGAGGAGGGAGGTTGGTCAGCTGGGGAGGGACCTGCCCATCTTGCTCAGTTCCGATCTGCCATACCCAAGCAGCAAGCTAACCTACCAATTGGAGTGTCTGCCCCCTAGTGGTCAGTGCACATAATAGCCAGGGGTTGAGCAGCCTTAGCATATCATTAGCATATTATGCTTTGATTGGTTGAATGTGGACTGGACACTTAGCATATTAGGCTTTATTATATAGTATTTTATTTTGGGTGCTCTATACAGTTCATAAGAATAGGCTTCATCTTCAAGGCATGTCCATGTCTTCCAAGACCCTCCAGGAGCTTAAGCAGGGAGATAGTGGACGTCCCTCTCATATGAGCAGCCATTAGTACAGCATCCCTCTCATATGAATAGTCATTAATACAACACATCTGGAAACTACAGCTGGTTTTTCCTTGTTACTGAAATTGACTTCTATAGCTTTCTATTGTCCTCTTCCCCTGGAGGTTTCCTTTTTATTTTCTTCTGTTGTTCATGAAGGCTAGCCAAGGTTTTGTGCAACTCAAAGTCTCAGATTCTAAAGTTGGGGACATCCTAGGACATTGTGCTCAAAAAATGGGAGGGATAAGCAGACACATTTTCTTGTTGGCATTAAAATTCCCTGACAGGACACATGATGCAGTGTTCAGATAATGTTTTATTGAGTTGTACGCTTGAAATGTGTATGGTTAGGCAAAGCAATGTCACCCCAGTAAATTAAAAAACTCTCTGGAAGGACACCAAGGGAAATAGAAACACAGCCTGACTGTGAAATCAAAGCTTCATTTAAAAAACAAATAAGCTCAGTTGGCTGGGATTATTACTCCCTTATTCAAAGCAGCTTTGGGCCCTGCTGGTGTGGTTCAGTGGTTGAGTGTGAACTTGAGTTGCACATGGTTGAGTGTTGAATTCACCAGCAGGACACATGTCCAGGTTGTGGGCTCCATCCCCAGTAGGGGGCATGCAGGAGGCAGCCAATCAATAATTCTCTCTCATTATTGATGTTTCTATCTCTCTCTGTCCTTCTCCCTTCCTCTCTGAAATCAATATAAACATATATAAATATATATATAAATATGCATATATATTTATATTTTAAAGCAATTTGGGACTATACTAAACAAACACAAAATTGGAGGAGGGTTATTAACTGTGAACGTGTCTGTGCTGTGCAGGAAATTTTCCACTTGGTCACTTCATAAAGAAAAACATAGAGAAAGATGAAAGGATATATATATATATTTCTCAGTGTTGATATAATGCGTAAGAATTAATGGAGGAACTTATTAAAATTGCAAATTCCTGCATTCCTTCAAGCCTAGAGATTCTGCTTCAGCAGTTCCTGTATGAAATATTCCAGGTGCTTCTAACATGGGTGGTCCCAGGAGGAAATTCTGACAATCACCAATGATTGTGTCTGAGCTACCCAAGTGAAGACAAGATGTAGTCCGGGGACTTCAGTCCTCTCTTGCCAACTAATTAACAAAAAGGACCCTCACACACATTTCTTGTTATTGCCTGCAGTGCCTCCCCTCTATTAAAAGCAGCTTTGGGCCGGCTGGTGTGGCTCAGTGGTTGAGTGTGAACTAGGAGGTCACTGTGTTACCAGGGGCCTGCATAGTCGCAGGCTCTAAGAAAAACGAAAGTAACTATTGTCGTTAGTGCTGTGTAGCGTTATATAGGGTTAGCTCTAAACTATAACTGAACCGTTAGATTATTCTTTTTGAAATTAATCAGCTTTCTGTTCTCTCTGCCCATTTAAAATCATTTGGAGAATAAAAAGTTTACACATTCCCTCTAATACCAGAATGTATGAGGTTTGGAAAGTTCAGGAAGACAACTGAATTTATTCACTAGTCTTTTGAATATTGGGGCCTCCTCTTTCACTGGTTCATTCACATTCTTCCCCTGCCCCCCGCCCCCCAGCCCCCGTCCCCTAGCCCTCCACCTTAGTCAGACCTCAACCCACCAGGGCAATCCTACCATCCCCCAGGGCAGCCAGGTGAGACTCTCAGCCACTCCAGGCACCCACATGGCTTAGGCCACTGTGGAGTTTGCCTGTCTTGTCCTGTAAATAAACCTAGGTCACCCAAGGGAAAGCAGAGAAGCTCACCCTTCTGCCTGCATCTCCTGTCCTCTCCATCTGGTGTCTCTTTCCCTCTGCTCCTCCTCCCTGTAAGTCAGGAAGACAGTCTTCACCAGGACGACCATGCCGCACCTTCATCTTGGTCCTCCAGGCTCCAGAACTGAGAAATAAATGTCTGTCTGAAAGCACCAGTCCATGGTATTTTGTTATGGCAGCTGGAATAAAAAGTGAGGGAGCAGTCTTTTCAGCGCACTATGAGGTCAGCTGACTCTCATTTAAAGAAAAAACACACAGGAAACAACTATATTTACGAACTACTTGCTCTCCACTGCCTAAGATGAACGAACTAACTAATGTTAGTATGTAACCTGCTAAGTAAGTTACTTTTTTTTCGGGACCGAAAAGCAAAGGCGATTTTCCAGTCACAGCAACCTAGCTGCAAGTTAGGCAGCCGAGATTTCTAGCTTCACCTAAGCTGCCGTCGCCCTCTGCTGGAGAAGTTTACGACTGCTGCTTTAAGTGTTGAGAACAAGAAATAATTGACCCTGGTCATTTTAACTTAACAAATGTTTGGGCCACTAACTTTTCTTTGAACTTGCGATTGCCTAAAAAGCCTGAGTTTATATTGATTGATAGAACCAATTTATTTCTCATATAGTACCCTAAAATTTTAGACATTATTTGATAATGTAAATATTCCTCATCCTTCTCTATAAGCACAGAATTAATTTATGAAGCAGTATCAAAGCTTAATGATAGAAACAACAGCAGCAGATCCTAGAGTGCTCTTTTGAAAATTTTGATTACTTAAAAATCATAGAAAATTTGGGAAAAAAATATAGAAATGTGGAAGTAGAAAGAAAAATTATGTGCAGTCCCATTTCAGGAAAAAAAAACTTTTTACATTTTGGAATGTTTTCTTCCCAGTGCTTTTTCTAGGAACATAAAGGGTTTTTTAAAAAAATTTTTATTGTTTGTGTTGCCAAGTTGTTACATGCCATAGGTAGAAATTTGTGTCCTGTATTTTTTCTCTCTCCAAACATAGTAATCATCTTCCTATGTCCTTATGAATGAACACCTTTTGTCACTGTGAGGAACATGTGGGTGTGTCACCCAGACCCCCTTTTCTGGGGGGGACTCGGTGCCCCAGCTGCTGCCGCCCCTCAGGGATCGCCTCAGCGGCAGGGAGCCCCTTGGACCAGGCTATGGCCCTCCCAGCACAGCCCACATCCAGGGCCTGGCGGGGCAGGTAGCTGGCCCAGCCACTTCGTCGCCCAATAGGAAGAACTCTGTGGGCCCTGTCGGCTCTGGAGCTCCGCAGCGGGTCATCAGAGGCTGGCCTTCTGCCTCTGGCCAGTCCTGCTTCCCCTCTTATCTTCCATGGCGTTCATTGGAGGCTGTTTCCTGAATACATCCCGAGTTCACAAAATTCCCTCTCACCATCTGCCTCCTATAGAGCACAGCCTGTGTGCCTGTGACTTCTAATTTTTTGAATATAGTATATGTACACGCGTTTAAAAAAGAAATTTGAACCGTACAAAAGGGTTTTCAGTGCAAAAGTAAGTCTCCCTCTAACCTTGACCCCATCGCCCATTGTTCTCCCCAGAGGCAAACACTGTTATCCATTCTGAGGGTATCTTAACAGGACCGGGTTGTACACATACAAACATGGATGCTGTGGTGGTTAATTTTATGTGTCCACTTGCCTGGATCACAGGATGCTCGCATAGCTAGTTAAACATTATTTCCTGAGTGTGTTTCCAGAAGAGATTAGCATTGAATCAGTGAAATGGTAAAGTGGGTGGCCCGCTCCAATGTGAGTGGACCTCACCCAATCTGTTAAGGGCCCGTCTAGAACAAAACGCTGGAGGGAGGAAGGATCCGCTCATTCTCTGCCTGACTGTATGAACTGGAACCTTGATCTTCTGCCCTCAGTGCTCCTGGTTCCCAGGCCTCCACTCCTGGACTGGAGTCAACACCATCAGGTCTCCAGCTCTCAGCCTGGGAACTGCACCACTGGCTCTCCTGGGTGTCCAGCCTGCAAGTGACTCAGTCTCCATAACTGCGTGAGCGATTCCTTATAACAAAGCTCTTTCTATATCCATCCATCCATCCATCCATGCATCCATCCACCCAACTACCCTATTAGTTCTGGTTTTCTGGAGAATCCTAATGTACTTAAAATTTATTTTGAAATAATTCTATATTTACAGAAGAGTTGCAAAAGTAATACAGAGCTCCCTTATCTTCTCCACGCAGCTTCCTTTGTTAACATCGTGCACCATCATGTTCACCACAACTAAGGAATGAACAGTGGTACAATACTGGGAATCAAACTACAAATGTAATTCAGATCTCGCCAGTTTTCCATTGCTGTCGTCTTTCTGACAGTGTGGGGCCCACTTTGCACAGAGCATATCACTTTTAGTGGCTTCATAATACTCTTTCCAGGAAATGTTCTAGAATTACCACAGTTTGTTGGACTCAAAGTAATTCTGCTTTTTAAAAATGCTAATACAAATAATATACTGGTTCACAGTTTTGTTGTTTTTATAACATTTGTTCTCAATTTCTGGTTCTTTTTTGAGGGCATGAGGCATGGCCATTTTTAAGGGTATTGATTCATGTACCACATTTGCCTCCTACAGAGCTGTCTGTTCACCCCAGGAACACATCCCTGCACTTTCCTACCTCTTGTCAGCAGTGACGACCTTTGATGCAACCTAAATAGGTACGTGCTGTCCAGTTCCCTTCTTCTAGCTTCTTAGGACAATTTTCCACAAGTTCAGTCACATCCGATGCAAGTCTGTTGCGTTCCAACCTATCTATGAGACACATCCCTCATGAGGCCTCCATTCTTCTGTCTGGACTGGATACTCTCCTGCCTCCTGCCCAGCTGTCACCCTGGGACTGCCTTCTGCTGTCATTTTTAGGGCTCCCTCTGCCCCTCTCTTGAGCTGGTATCTTGGCCCAAGTTCCTCCAGAAAGCAGAACCTGAGCCCCAGGCTTGCGTGCAAGTAGTTTATTTCTGAAAGTGATCCCAGGGAGCAGGAGTAGGAATAGGAAACATGAGGGAAACACATGTGTGTTGCTGGGAGATAAGAGAAAGTGTATGTATTGGCCTCTGCCCAGGCTCCTGGCGCAGGGCTCCCGAGACCCTTGTCATGTCCTCAGTGATGAGCGCATCAGGAGAATCTGTTCTAATATTTCTGGGTGAAAATACCAAGGGGTTTAAATTCTAATAAGGTCACTCTGGGATTCACTTCAAAATAGTCTGGGGTAGGAAGGGGGCAGATAACACAAGATTAGCCAGTATGATTGGTAAGTCATTCATTGCCAATTATTAAAGCTGAGTAATGTGAACATGGTAGTTTATCACACACTCTCCATGTTTGAAATTGTTCACAATAAAAACCCTTTAAAAGGTGCTCCTCCAGGCTAGAGTCCTGTATCTGGCGGTAGGAAGGATGAGGGCACGTGCAGGCCGGCATTGATGCTAATGAATGACAGGGGCTCCAGATGTGTCCAGGGACATGACTGTGCTAGGGCAGTGCATTTGACGGGCAAAGAAAACAGTCCATTAAGAAAAATGGACGCCTTCTTCCAACACCTGCTGGTTCCAGACTTTCCAAGGCACACGTGTCATTCATGATGCGAACGTGTTGTGTTTAAGAAATGTCCTAGTGATGATTTCACCCAGTTCTCCACAATTTATTTAAAAAAGAAACAGAGAGAATCAAGCCTGAACTGTGTCCTAAAGGAGTGGAGAGGCACAAGGCCAGAAGATGAGCCATCCATTAAAGGCTGTCCATTGTCTAAATTCCCTTGCATGCCCGAGCCGCTGCCAGTGCAGGAGGCGTATTTAAGTAGGATTATCTGAGCTGTTTGCTGCTGCAAAGATGGATGGTTTCTGAGTGGAACCTCTTC
The DNA here is from genome assembly GCF_964212035.1 of Myotis nattereri. NCBI lineage: Eukaryota > Metazoa > Chordata > Mammalia > Chiroptera > Vespertilionidae > Myotis > Myotis nattereri. The sequence goes on along the minus strand of NC_138075.1, from coordinate 93,302,626 downwards.
TCCTCACAGTGACCAGGCATGGTATTGAGTAAAATAATGGTCACGAGAACATCACCAAACCTGTAATAAGAAGCTGTTGACAGAAAAATTGCTCTAATATTCATCAAAAAGCCAATAAATGTCAGAGAAGGAACTAGAGCTGCAGCAGCTCATAAATTCCTTCTCAAGGGGCCTCTGGAGGGGCGTCTTAGGACACCGCACCTGCTCTTTTTCCTGAATGTTGCTAAATGCACATCCAGGAAGCTTAGAACACGTAGGCGTGGCTTACTGTTGGGAGCCATTAAAGATATTGGCTTAAACAAAGCCATCTTAAGAATTATAAGTTTCTGGTTCCTCCAGAAACTCCTAATTACCAGAAACCACCTGTGTCTTGCAAATTGGCCAGCAGTTACAGATAAACTACCCTCACACAGCCGCTAAATCACACATCTCCACTGATAAACACACAGCCATCCCGGAGCCTGCTAAACCACACATCTCCGCTGATAAGCACAGCCATCAGAAGCCTAATAAATCTCTAGCAAAAGGTTACTGCCCATAGACCCCTTTACCCACCCCCCTTCCCTAAAACAGTATATATTCTGCCGCTGTGAGAATAAAGTTGAGGCTTGATCAGAACTTGTCTTGCCTCCATTCTTTCGTGTCCCTTGTTTGTCTCATTCTCCTAGGGTGTCTCTTCGTTCCCCCGTTGTTGTCCCGGGTCGGGACAGCTTACCCTGAGGGTTTTGAAGGGATTTCAATAGGGAGGGTGCTCCAGCTTTTGGTCAGAGGATCCTGTCTTTGGTACCAACACTGGGTAGGTCTATCTTTTGTACCTTGTCTGTGTGATGTCACAGTTTGTAGTTAACTGAGAGCCAAGACCCTGTCCGGCTGGAAAAGCCAAAGCTCTACGTAGGTGATCCCATTTGCTCACCAAAGAGTCAAAGTTGACCGCTCCCCTTGAGTCCCGTGTTACTTACTGTCCATGGTGTCCACTTAGAAACCGAGCCTATTGCTTCATGGTAGCAGGTCTTCTGTTGGTAAATCTTGTTTTCACTTTTTATTAGGGAGGAGATGCTCACTGAGTGGCTCATGTGAACCCGCTCTTGACTGAGTGTGGGTTCTTGCCGGGGCAGACCCCGAATCAAGGGCTGTGTGAAGCTTGTCTATCTGGAAAGTGATCCCGGGAAGCACAGGTGAGGGCATGGGCCGAGGTCAGGCGGGGAAGGAGAAAAGCCGATGAGGTTTCACTAAAAAGCAGGTCAGTGCGGTGTGCAATGGGGCTCCACCGTGCTGGGCCTTCTGAGGAAACACATCTGAGAATTGTTCCTTCAGACACTGGGGGTGGAGCATTTATCCATGGACTCACACCTGCTGTTGCTTGAGGGGTGTCTCTGGAGACCCTAACGTCTTCTGTTTTTAAGCTGCCCTGCTGAAGGCTGAGCAAGCTCCTGGATGCCAAAAATCACCTTCAGAGAGAAAGGGAGCGACTTAGGCTGCTCAAGCTGCTATAACAAAATACCAGAGACTGGGAGGCTGAAACAGACATTTACTTTCTCACAGTTTTGGGGGCTGAAAATATAAAGGTGTGGCAGGGTTGGTTTCTCCTGAGGTCTCTTTCCTTGGCTTGTAGACAGCCACCTTCTGCATATGTCCCCACATGGCCTTTCATCTGTGCAATACATTCCTGGTGTCCCTCCCTCTTCTTCTAAGGACACTGGTCTGGTTGGATTTACAGTTCCATCCTCATTTACCCTCATTACCTCTTTAGAGGCCCTTTCTCCAAATACAGTCACAGTAGGGGGAGCTAGGTCTCCAACATATGAGTTTTGAGGGAACACAATTCAGTCCATAACATGGGGAAGCTCTTACCTGTGGGAACCGCTCACCACAACTGCAGGAGAAAGGGAGGTGGGTCATAGCAACATTGCTCCGCATGTGTAGGTCAGTTTCATCCTCCCAACCACGTAGGAGGTAGGTGTGATCATTATCCCTATTATAGCCACGAAGAAACGGCAACTAGCCCCACGTCACAGAGCTAGTCATAAAGGTGGGCTCAGAGGCAGCCCACCGTCCGACTCTTGTCCCATGATAGCTATTTTGTATTTGAATTTTAATGTGGTTCATGCCTTATCTCAGTGATGGCGAACCTTTTGAGCTCGGCCTGTCAGCATTTTCAAAAACCCTAACTTAACTCTGGTGCCGTGTCACATATAGAAATTTTTTGATATTTGCAACCATAGTAAAACAAAGACTTATGTTTTTGATATTTATTTTATATATTTAAATGCCATTTAACAAAGAAAAATCAACCAAAAAAATTAGTTCGCATGTCACCTCTGACACGCGTGTCATAGGTTCGCCATCACTGATTATCTCGTCTCCTGGACTAAGTTCCTGGAGGGTCAGAATTGTCTTATACAAAAACCCATTCCATAGGGCCTAGCACAGTAACAAATCAGACAATTTCAGTTTAAAGTTCAAATAAGTGTTTTAACCACTTCAATAGATGCGATGAAGAGTAAATCTATTAGATATCTTCACCCCACGCCAACCAACCATACATCGCACGTCTCTCTACATGAAGAATGTTTATCACCAGAAGTGTAATCATTTGGACACCAAAACATGCGCCCGCTATGCTTTGAAGAAAGCAAACGGGCTTTACAGAACCCCTGGGTCTGATCTCATCCAAGTGAGCAGGGTCACTTCCCAATATGGAACTATATTTACAAAGAGATGGTTACCAGTTCGGTGGACCTACAGAGAAAATGCTGATTTAATTCATGCTCTGCTCAGCCATGTAACTTCTCAAAATGGATTTAGAAAATGTGGTCTGAGAATAAAAACAAACAAACACCTGTCTGTATTACGTGGCCTGCCTGGGGGGATGTACCCTGGCCGCAATGAACGGGACCTAACAAGTCTGCCCGGTGCTGGGCAGTTTCTAGGCTCTGAGAATGTAAGAGAGGAATAAGGGTCGATGTGGCCCTGCAGGGATGCACACTTTTGCTGGGGGGCAGGGAGGATGATACGTGGGACTGTGAATTAAACACAGTAATGTAATGTGCTCCATGCGGAACAGATGTATGTGCAAAGTGGTGCGACGTAGCAGTCACCTACAAGCAGGTAAGAGGGTGACGGGATGGCCTGGTTCAGGAATCACAAGCCCATGCCCAGAGCTAGACTGCTCCCTGCACAGGCTACAGGCCAATAGGTCTTTAAATTCTCAGACCGCATTTCCTAATTAGTTTTAGAGAGTTAAAAGCCTGAGCAGAACACAGCTCCTCATTAGCTGTGTGAAGACATTTAATATCTTGTGTTTTTGTTTCTCATCTGTATAAAGGGGTTCATAAAGCATACCTCATAGAGCTTTTGTGAGGATTAAAGTATTACTCACTGCAAAATGCTAACACAGTGCTTGGCACAGAGCAATCACACACAAACCTGAGCGTCGGGAGCTCCAAGTCACACTCCGCTTCGACAAATATCTTTTCCTAATTTTTAGAAATTTTTTAAACTGGGATTGCCTTCTCCATACCGAATTTGGTAAGATCAATATTGAAAACATACAACATAAAATGGGGATATTTCTTAAATATGTAAAAAAACACTTGCAAATTGTTTTGTAGGTTTGTGCTTAAACATTCCTGGGCAGGACAGGGAGGTTTGAAGGAAATATCAATATCAAATCAATGAGGACATCTGAAGGCTGCGTGCTGGGAGCATAAACCTCAGGCACCACTCCCCCTCCCCCATTTCCCTGTGGGACAGCCGCTCCCTAACAGGGACCCGGTGGGCTGGTGTTCCATTCGAGGGACACTGCAGGCACAGCTTTTCAGGGGACTCTGGTTGGGACCTGAAAAAGTTTTGAGCTCCAAAATACTAAAGAAAAACCCTGTGAGACTGATTGAAATTTAACATTTTACTAATTGTCATGTGTCAACTTCAATAATGTTGAATTTAACTCTTACCTATTTCATGATTTCCCAGAAATAATCATCATTAATTACTCAAATATTTTAAAAAATCTTTAAAAGCTAATAATTCTATTTCCTTTTGTAACTACAAGAATTATATTGACTGTGGGATATGGTGTGTTTTTGGTGTTTAATGTGACAAAGGGTGGGGCTTCCAAAGGCTTGAGCGCCGAGGGCTGAGGAAGGCCCTGACACCTGAGCAAGGGGAGGAGAAAGGGCTCCTGCAGGTGTCAAGTCTCCTCAGGCCACACAACTGCCCACAATTCATCACAAAGGCCCGGGGCTCCAATGTAGACACTGCCAGAGAGATACGTCCCAGCCGCCCCGGTGCAGGAGTTCACGCATTTTAGTGTGCGGCAGGCTCACTTGGAAATCTCTTTTAAAAATGCATATTTTGGGGTCCCCCAAACCAGAATTTATGATTCAGCAGCACTTGGACAGTCCAGACCTTCCACCGGCCACGCTTTGGAAAAGCTCTAGCGCAGCGGGTGCTCAGAGGAAGGAGCGAGGAGGGGACTGGCTGGGTGATGCACCCGGACAAGGGAAGTAACTGCCCATTTTGGTAGAGAGCTGCCTGGTGAGGGCCTTCCCAGCCACGACATCAGAAGGTTCAGGTGTGGCCTGAAGACCTCTGAGTGTCTGTCATGGATTTCTCGTTCTCAAATGAAATCAGGTGTTTTCAATGTAAAAATAACACGCTCATCTTCTCATTCATAAAAGAGCCCTTTCTTCTAACAAAAGCTTCCTGATTCAAGCTTCACAGCAGGTTTCCAAGCCCAGTATTGCAGAACCCAGGATGTCAGGACCAAGAGGAAAGGTGTCCAGTGGTGCCATTTTTGTGACCGGGAAACTGAGCGCTGGAAAGGGTTACATCACCTGCACACAGTGACACAGCTAGTTGACGGCAAACCTGGGACTCCGCGCTCTTTGTGTTCCACTTGGCGCTTTTCCGAATCATCCGTGGTAAGCAAAACTGTTGCCTTGCCATTTCGGACTGGCTTCCCTTGAGCACTGCAGTCTTTCTCTCCAGGTCGTCGGGAGGAATGCGGTGTGGTAGTCACATTGTGGTGGTCACGCTGGGAGGAATGCGGTGTGGCAGTCACATTGTGGAGGTCACGCTGGGAGGAATCCGGAGTGGTAGTCACATTGTGGAGGTCACGCTGGGAGGAATGCGGTGTGGTAGTCACATTGTGGTGGTCACGCTGGGAGGAATGCGGTGTGGTAGTCACATTGTGGTGGTCACGCTGGGAGGAATGCGGTGTGGTAGTCACATTGTGGAGGTCACACTGGGAGGAATGCGGTGTGGTAGTCACATTGTGGTGGTCACGCTGGGAGGAATGCGGTGTGGTAGTCACATTGTGGAGGTCACACTGGGAGGAATGCGGTGTGGTAGTCACATTGTGGAGGTCACACTGGGAGGAATGCGGTGTGGTAGTCACATTGTGGTAGTCACACTGGGAGGAATGCGGTGTGGTAGTCACATTGTGGTAGTCACACTGGGAGGAATCCGGTGTGGTAGTCACATTGTGGTGGTCACGCTGGGAGGAATGCGGTGTGGTAGTCACATTGTGGTGGTCACGCTGGGAGGAATGCGGTGTGGTAGTCACATTGTGGAGGTCACACTGGGAGGAATGCGGTGTGGTAGTCACATTGTGGTAGTCACACTGGGAGGAATGCGGTGTGGTAGTCACATTGTGGTGGTCACGCTGGGAGGAATCCGGTGTGGTAGTCACATTGTGGTGGTCACGCTGGGAGGAATCCAGTGTGGTAGTCACATCATGGTAGTCACGCTGGGAGGAATCCGGTGTGGTAGTCACATTGTGGTGGTCACACTGGGAGGAATCCAGTGTGGCAGTCACATTGTGGTAGTCACGCTGGGAGGAATCCGGTGTGGCAGTCACATCGTGGTAGTCACGCTGGGAGGAATGCGGTGTGGTAGTCACATTGTGGTAGTCACACTGGGAGGAATGCGGTGTGGTAGTCACATTGTGGTAGTCACACACTGGGAGGAATGTGGTGTGGTACCACATTGTGGTAGTCACACACTGGGAGGAATCCAGTGTGGCAGTCACATTGTGGTAGTCACGCTGGGAGGAATGCGGTGTGGTAGTCACATTGTGGTAGTCACACTGGGAGGAATGCGGTGTGGTAGTCACATTGTGGTAGTCACACACTGGGAGGAGTCCGGTGTGGCAGTCACATTGTGGTAGTCACACACTGGGAGGAATGCGGTGTGGTAGTCACATTGTGGTAGTCACACACTGGGAGGAGTCCGGTGTGGCAGTCACATTGTGGTAGTCACGCTGGGAGGAATGCGGTGTGGTAGTCACATTGTGGTAGTCACACTGGGAGGAATGCGGTGTGGTAGTCACATTGTGGTAGTCACACACTGGGAGGAATCCGGTGTGGTAGTCACATTGTGGTAGTCACACTGGGAGGAATGCGGTATGGTAGTCACATTGTGGTAGTCACACACTGGGAGGAATCCGGTGTGGCAGTCACATTGTGGTAGTCACGCTGGGAGGAATGCGGTGTGGTAGTCACATTGTGGTAGTCACACTGGGAGGAATGCGGTGTGGTAGTCACATTGTGGTAGTCACACACTGGGAGGAATCCGGTGTGGTAGTCACATTGTGGTAGTCACACACTGGGAGGAGTCTGGTGTGGTAATCACATTGTGGTAGTCACACTGGGAGGAATGCGGTGTGGTAGTCAGGAGCATGGGCTTCAGAACCATACAGGGCCAAGCCCACATGCTGGCTCCACCACGGCAAATGCCTTCACTTCTCTGAACTCCCGGATAGCAGGGGGACAGGAAGAGCTACTGCACTGGACTGCCTGCAGGAGCTCCAGCTCGTAGATCACCAAGTTCTCTCCTGTAAAGTTAATCAGTCATTTGCTCCATATGTTTATATTCTCCAGGGCTCAGGCCAGCCTTCAGAATGGTGTCTTCCCCAGGTGAGCAGGAGGGAACACCTGTTTTCACTGACCTAGTTTCTGCACTGCTGGGGTGATGTCTGCTGGGCTGAGCTCAGCAAAGCTCCCTGAGAAATAAAATGGCCCAGGGAAAGACGAATATACTAGACTTTCCAGAGGCAATCATCACACGTGGTTAGCAGAAAATTTTCATTCAATGTCCCATGAAAGGAAGCAGATACATATTAACCCAAAATTTATATTAGCCTTAGGGTGAATTATATGACATCAGAGGGTGGGTAGCAGACTTTTGTTCTGGATTATTTTATGCACAGAGACTATTAGGATTTATATTAGTCCCCGAGGGACATCAGCTCACAGGCTGGGAAGGCAGCCCAGAGGCCCAGGATTTCAGGATCTGAGGGAATCGTGTCGCTCACACAGACACTGGAGAGTGAACTTTTTATTTTACTTGCCAAATATGTGAGAGGCTTTGTTACTTTCTCCAAAGCCCAGAGAGTTTATAACAGCTTCTCTACACTGTGGGATCTGGCACTGCCAAACAGTGACTGCCACAGCCCGCCCCTGGAGAGAGGGTGCAGTAGGGACCCTACTGAGCACTGTTCTGAGCAGCCCCTGGCAGCTCCATCCTTCACCACCTAGTTTAGAACTGCAGCAGCTCTTTATTAGCTTTGCAGAAAAACTCCATAGTGGTCTGCCAATAATTCAAATCCGATGTCCCCTGCACACTGGCAGAGTTCTGTAGCAAGGAGCACCTGGCCTGTTACTTTGGCTGGAGAGCTGCCATGGAGCAGGAAAGTCACTTCTTTGGACTGGCCTCCCCATGAGGCAGTGTGTCCAGGAGAAAGCATCCATGGCTTTACCAAACAGATGGAGTTTGGACCCTCACTGTCCTCAGTGTCAGCTGTTTGACTTGGGGCCATGTGGGCCTCAGCTACTCAAGTGTGAGCTGGAGATCTCTGTAAGCGCTGCTCCCCGGGTGTGGTGAGGACTGAAGGAGAATGTAGCACATGTCAGATGGCCCGCACATGATAGGTCTAATGATCTTTCCGCTTAGGAGGGGCACTCTTAAAACAGGCTCCTTTCCAAGAAAACACTCTTTTTTAGCTTTCTAAACCGGAAAAACAGCCTCCCTCCCCTCTACCCCCCAAACATGCCAATCTCAACAGAAACCTGTGAACACACGAGGGGACATCATACCAAGAAATGCTGGCCCCGAGTGAGAACCACTGGTTAGAGCCACATGCTTCTGTCTCTGGCTGTGGACTACACACTTTTAGGGCCACATTCTACTCTTAGGTAAAATAAGTTGGGCAATCTTGAGGACAGGAGATTTAGAACATTTCTTGAGCCATACTGAACCAGAAGCCAGGAAATAAGATGTTTAATTCCTAAGCCAAGCCCTTGCTCAGCCTGGGACTCAACTGCCTGATGCTCCTGTGGATTCTCACCAGAAGCTGCGCAGAGTTTGGAAGCGTGTCCGGAGCAGGGGCGTTTTAGTGGGTGGGACCTGTGTTCTGCATCCTCCCTCCTCTCCTCATGTTTTTATCCTCAGGTGTAGCCCAGGGTCCTGGTTTCACAGTAGCTCCCATGGCCAGGACATTCACTGCAGAAACATCAGGCACCTATTCTATGTCTGCAGTATGGGCATACAACGAAAGAATTAGTTGATTTTTTTCCCTCAGACAGCTTACAGTCTGGTTAGAAGATAAAATTACCAGTCTGTCTAAATACTTCATCTTTTAAAGTCGTATAAGATTATTCCAAAGCCATAGGCATGATTACTTCTCAATAGAACCAAGAGCATGTTCAGTGTGGAGACTGTCTCATGGAGATTGGAAACAGTTCATGCGTCTGGAACAACCAGATCTACCTCCACCGTAGGGGACATTTCTGCCAGCAGAGCAGTTTGGCACCTTCTTTCATGCCTCATTTTATCATCACCTCCTCCCACGTCAGGTGATCCCACACTTCAGGTCCTGGAAGAAGTGTATCAAATTCCAGGCTCACTACCGCAGCTGACCCAGCATAGGTGCTCACTTCCCCTAAATTAGTGTTCCCTTTGACTTTCCATTTCATCCTTTCCCCACGGAACCATGGCTTTGAATATGGCCCCTGAAGGGGATCTGACTAATGGTACAGAAGCAGTCTGCCTGCTGTGCCGGTCATGAGGCAGCAGTGGTGGCTGGGATCAAATGGGAGGCGGGGGCTGGGGGCATCCTGAACGCGGCTCACTGAGCCCACGCACCCTCCATACTCCTATATGGCCGGCTCAGTTGAAGGCCTTGATTCCCTCCTGCCCATCTTGCAGGGCCACGTTGTTCACCATGGTCTGGGGGGCGAGGTGGTTGGCTGTTCTAAGGTCTGGCGCACTTGCTTGTAGAAGGTGGCCTTGGCCAAAGACCCCACAGGATGGCTCAAGGAGCCGATCTTTCTCCTCCTTGAGTCTCATGGTCTCTTCCTCCAGCTGTTCTTCCGGGACTACTCTGCTGAGCAGCCCATGGAGCAAGGCCTCCCGAGCGGAAATGGGCTCCTCAGTGAAAAGCATTTCTGGGGGAGGGAACGTGGGCGGGTATGAAGGCGCTCTCCTGACCCCTGCCACCGACTCCCACCGCTCCACTTCACTCTGCTGAGGTGGTCGGTGTCTTGACTTCCTGACAACCTGGGCCCAGTTCTCAGGAACAGATCGATCTTTCCAGGAGTAAGGACAGGGAGGAACCCTGCTATCAGCCTCTCCCTCTGTCCAGAAGACCAAGGTCTTAATGGGATTAAAGCTGCTCAGGAAAAGAAATTTTGACTGGAGTAGGGTCAGGGCCAGAGCCCAGGACAGAATTCCTGGCCTACCTTCGACTTCCTAATCACCCCCCCAGTTTATGCCTCTTTCTGGGCCTCAGTTTCCTCACCTGCCTAGTGGGGTAATACTGTCTAGCACCATGTTGATTTATGGGGACTTTGCCCAGGCAGATTAGGTAATGGAGTGGCATTCCCTAAGGAAAAGAAAACCTGTTTATTTTATAGCATGCCAGCAACAACCTTTACTTACTGTTTCAGTTTCTATTTAGTGGGCCCCTGAAACTTCAGGTGAGAGAGAAGAAAATACCTCCTTTTCCCTAGTCAACTCTTGTTTATTTTAGGGGGCACTTCTTGGGTCTCCCTAAAAAATTGGTGTTTTAATACTTCCTCCTCCTGGGCTATTTGCATTAAAAAAAACCCAGAAAGGTCTGGAGGCCAAGGCTCACCCCCTAGGAAGTGGAGCTGTGTCTGGATGTCCCTTATTAACCACAAGACCTTAAGGCAGGGGTTGGGGAACGTGTGGCCCATGGGCCATATACCGGTAAGGCCTGTGAAATCATTTGGTCTGGCCCTGCCAAGGCATTAGGGGTGAGTTAATTAAATGTTTGACCAAATATAGCAGCTAATTTTTAAGCTGATAAATTTGTATGGCCCATGAATGATATTTATAAATATCCAAATGGCTGTTTGTAGAAGAAAAGGTTCCGCACCCCTGCCTTTAGGAACAATTTAACCCATTTAAATCTGTTTCCTTATCTGAAAGACAGGAATGAGACCACCATCCTCCTACAGAATTGTCAGGATTAGAGAAATTCTGTGTACAGTTTATACTACAGTGCGGGGTACTCAGTAGGCACCCAATAAGTGCAGTGGCTGTTATTCACTTGCTTATTCCAGCTATAAACATGTATGAATCTCTAATTCTGTGATCATGGCCCCTGAAAGCAGAACTGTCTTCCAATCCCCTCCAGTCACTGATGACAAGAACCAGCTGGTGGCAGAGGAGGGGCTGGGATGCTGGAGGACTCAGAGAGGAATGAAGATGACAGGGTCACGGGGCTTATTTAATTGGCTGGGCAACCTGAGTAGTGAATTAGGATGCTGAGCATGTTCTCAAAGGCACTAAGGCACCTCTGATGGCCACACGAATTACTGTTAGAGTGCAGGTTTTGATGTAGTCAATCTGGGCGGGCCCGAGACCTGCATTTCTCCAGGCTCCGATGGACTGCACACCAGCTGAGTGGCAATGCCTTAACACTCCTTCCAGCATGGAAGTTCTACTCTGTTCTAATTAGACAACCGAGAAATCAGATTCTACACATACACAAGTAACCATGGGTAAACAGTGGCAGCAAGTATTCCTACCGCAGAGAAATGACTGGTTAAGGATGAGGGTGTTCGAATCTTCATGTGCTCTATGGCGGGCGGAGGGGGTGCCACTCAATGAGGCACTGGCTCCACATTTCTGATAGGCGAAGGGAGCAGCTGCACCAGGCAGGTTGTTTATATGGTGCAATGAAGACACATTATTTAACTCATGCCAGAGGAGAGAAACACTTTTCAAATGTGGAAAATTATTAATGCCCAGGCTCAGTCTGGCTTGAACACCAGGGCCTCATGCCATCACTTCTGCTCCCAGTAGACCTTTGTCCCTGGCACAGCTGAGCAGTTTCCCATGGAGACCACCAGAGAGTACTGGTGACCCACATGTGTGGCCTTAGCCTGCATGAAAAAGGCCAAGCTTTCCAGTTAGGCCAGTTTGCAAAAGCACCTGCTTGCTTTCCTGTGGATGTGCATGGGGACACGTGCCCAACATGCACACACAGTCAATGGGCCTGTGTATGAATGTGTTCCTGTGGGTGCAATCAAGTAATGACAACAGGTAAGTGTGTTTCATTCAGGTTTAGATTTTTGTGAATCTCCAGTTTTCCTCCTAAAGGGGGTCACCCAGGTAAGATCTGCAGTCCAGAAACCTGGCAAAGGCCTTGAGTGCCAAAAGGCTCTTTACTACATTAAATTCCCATGATCAGTACTACAATTTCAGCTCATTAATACTGACCTGAAATCATATCTCTGTCTCATGCCTACAAGTAGCTCCAAGTAGCCCCATGTGCAGGGACAAGTGTTACAACTGGAAAAAACTCTCAAGACTTCAAAACAAGAACACTACCCCTTACTAGTGATTCAGAGGCCTCCTGGGATCAGGACAGGAGGAACACAGCAGGGATCTGAGTGGGACACTGGAGATCCACTCCCGACTTCTGAGTGGGCCTGGCACTGCCAGAACTTTCTGTGGGAGGAAACAGTTACTTTGATTTTACAATGTCCTGCCCCTTAATTTCTCATGCTGGACAATTATGCAACATGGTTCTGAGTATTGGGTTTCTTGGGAACTGAAGTTCTGTTTTTGCCACATTTTCTTTTGTTCTTCTCAAAAATGAATTTAAAATTTGACAAATATGACATAATGTTTAAGTTTTTAGGACTCAATTATAAGCCTTGATTTTAAAAGTTTGTTTATGTTAAGAGAGAATAGGTTCTTAACATGGAACCTTCCAGAATGTCAGGTGTTGATGATGAACAGCTGCAGTTATGCTTCATGCAGAATGTACTGATTCAAGTGAATTCTGGAACCAATCCTCCAGTGCATGTGAGAGTTACAACCAGAGAGGAGGCTGCAGGGGGTCAGATTACCATTCTCAGCACTGCTCTCTCCAAGGCCACCCCTGGGGTGGAGCAGAAGAGCCCAATGTTCACACCTGGAGTGGCAAATGAGGATTTCTCACTGGCCATGCCAATGTCACAGCTGGCAACCAGCTGACAGCCAGCAGCGGTGGCCAAGCAGTTCACCATGGCAATCCCGGGGATGGGGTGATTCTGGTCAGCATCATGACCTGACGGAGCAAACATACTAGTACAGTTCACATCCACCCGAGAGCGAGGTGCAATATGAATGTTTATTTCATATATTTACCTGCTTTCAGAGCACTTTTCATCCCCGTTAGTGTCTCAGAGTCTATGGAAAAGGGACAGCAGGCACAAAGAGAACTTGCATTGAATATTGACTGTGGACCAGACTGTGCCATTTGATTCCTGAGAAGCCCAGGAGGAAGGAACACTACACTACAATCGGGACACAAGGCCCAGGGAGATGGAACCGGCCTAAGGCCACAAGTGGTGGCTGTGGGGTCTGAACGCACATCTGTCTGACTCCTAGCCCCTGGCCTCGAGCCTGCAGTCCCCTCCTCTCCAACTGCTTTCCCAGTGGCTCCACAGAAGAACAAAGCTGATTCTGTTTGCAGAAGAAGAGTTCTGTTCTCTGTGCCTGTGTGGTGTTCTAGTGATAAAGGTCTGAAACTGGTATTTGGAACTTCTTTGAAAAATTAAGATAGAAAGAGTCTGGAAAGTAATTTTTCTAGTAATTCTCAAATTACCACCAGGAATACTCTCTCAATTATATTAAAACGAGAGGCTTGGTGCATGAAATTCATGCACAGGTAGGGTCCATAGGCCTGGCCCATGATCAGGGCCAATCAGGGCCTTCTGGCTGCCAGCCGGGGCCTTCCTTCATTCTGTGCTGACCCCTGGTGGTCAGTGCATGTCATAGCAAGTGATCGAACTCCTCGTCTCCCAGTTGAACTCCCAAGGGGACACTTTGCATATTAGCCTTTTATATACAGTGGGGCCTTGACTTACGAGTGTCCTGACTAACGAGATTTTTGAGATATGAGCCGTCTCTCAGCCGATTTTTTGCTTTGAGTTGTGAGCTAAAATTCAGGTTACGAGCCAGCTTCAGATACCCCACTGCTAGTTGGCGCAGCAAACGTCACAGTGAATGCCACAACATCAGCCAGCATCACATGTCTCACTCGTTCACTTTTTGACTTGATATACGAGTGATTTGAGTTATGAGCTCCGTCCCGGAACAAATTAAACTCGTAAGTCAAGGCCCCACTGTATATAGATGGTGGGGAACAACCTGCTGTCATCTCAATAAACTAAATTCCTTAAACAGCATGAGTAATTGTTAACATAAAATATAGAACATTTTAATAAAAATTAATATTTTTTCTTGAACATTAACTTACCAGACACTGAATAACTACACAAATTAATAAGTATAATGCAAATAAATCTATTTTTCTTGTTCTCCAAAAGTGAAATATTTCCTGTTGCACACACCAAACAAGTCAGTACATGACTAATGACAGTCAGCATCTAAAATATTTGCTGCTAGTATTAGTGGAGAGAAATGGTGCGCCTGTGCTTAAGGCATGTAAGGAAAATGAATGCAACATGATTATAGTAATCAGTCATTAGTGAACATTGTAGTTCATCATTAATAATTATGTATAACAGGATATTGTAAAAATTAAGTTATGAAATTTTTATTAAAATGTTTCTTACATACCATTGTATTGGCTGGGCTGCAAAAATATTCATTGTGGCTGCATGCGGCCCATAGGCCTTGAGTTTGACATGCTTGCTCTACACATATTGCATTATGGTAATTTCTAATGGTTGCTCTTTGAACCTTGGCAGGGAAGGAGGGGAGGCAGAGAGGAGTTTCATCCAAAAGCCTTACTATGTATGGGCTTTTCTACCATGATGGCAACTCAAAGAAAGAAGACCTTCATTGATTTTGCCCAAGGAACTTACCTTTGTCTTTATAAGCATTTGATATTTGTCAGCTTTATTATAACACTAGAGGCCCGGTGCACGAATTCATGCATTGGTGGGGTCCAGCCAGCCTGCCTCGATGGGGGCCATTGGGGGCGGGCTGGTTGGGGTAAGGGGCTGTGGGCAGGGCTGGCCTGGGTGAGGGGCTGCGGGCAGTTTGCCGGCTGGCCCTGCCCCCGATTGGGGTGGGTACGCCCTCTCAGGGGTGGGGCCAGCCGGGGCAAGGGGCCACAGGCATTCCAGTCATTCTGCCATTCAACCAATTTGCATGTTACCCTTTTATTATATAGGATAACTAATTATATATTTAAGGCTATGCTGTCATATTCTATAGTAGTGGCTCTTGACTTTTTTGGGGGTCACCTTTGAAAAATCTAAGTGCTAGTGACCCTCTTTATAAATGCACTTTTGTGTTCCTGTACCCTAAGCAACTCATGGGTTATGGGGTTCATGTACTATAGGTGAGAATGGGGATGGTCAGTGACAGCTTATTCACAGTGAGCTACAGCAACAAGGAGAAGAACGCACAAGAACTTCAGAAATCTTACTGCAAAAAAAGACAAAATTTTGTTAACCTCTGTGTGTCACCTAATGAACTTCAGTTATTTATGTAAAGTCAACTGGCTGTGATTAGACTTGTTTGTCTCCTGTCTGCCACCTAAGAAAGGATAGGATTTCATACTATCTGGTGGGAAAATAGTTAGGTAACCCAATATATATCAACAACATTAATACTACTCATACCTTTGATCTAGGAATTGTACTAACAAGAAACCATCTGAAAGGGTAAAAAGCTGTCTGGTCAAAGATGTTAACTAAATCATCACTCTATAATAATAAAATCTACAACTAATAAGTGTATAAAAATAAGGAAATGGCTATGTTAAATAGACTATATTCATTTTATCTCATTAAAATGAAATTTTCCAAGAGAAACATCAGCATGGTAATTTGGACCTTATGTAGTAGAGCCAGCTGCTGGGGTTTGATGACGAGTATAGATTCACTGACTGCCTAACACTCAATCTTCACATCTGTAAAATGGGCATAATAATAATACCAAATTTACAGAACATGAGACTTACATAAATTAATATATCTAAAGTACTCAAAATATTACCTGTAACACCATAAGCATTCAATGTTATCTGATAAAATTACAATGTAATCATATCTATGTATGATTATTCAGACAAATATATATGTAGAAAAATGATTAAAAAGAAATGTAGTGAATATTTTTATTAATTAGATAGTTCACTCTGGGTGGTATGATCATGGTATGGTATCAGTAATTTATTTTTCCTTTTTTTTCTAGATTACCAAAATTTTCTGTAATAAGCATTTATAACTTATAATTAGAAAACAATTAAAATAAAGTTAGAGAGCAATTGCGAGAATAAAGCAGCCAGATAATTGGGACTTTAATAGCCAAGAATTGATTATTCCTCCTATTTTACCCCCTGAATGAAGCACTTTTGAGGGTCCAGCCTAATCCAAAATGTGACATACATTTGCCTCTGCCCTACCCTCATTGAACAGCATTGCTGAGGGTCCACATCATATGCAAAGGCCAGAGGGCCTATCCCACTGTCATTTCTGGGTGGGGGTGTGAGGAGAAAGAGAAGAATTCCCTGGACTGGGGTTTCCACTGTCAAACTTCACAGGATATTGAAGAAGACAGTCAAGAATAGGTGTCCCGGGAAAGCTCTGCATCAGCTCACAGAGGTTACTATCCCTCTTCCATAACCAAGCACTTCTTCTTATTCTCAATTTGCCCTATTTCTGATTTCTTAAATAATTAACTATCATGCCGTACTCGTCGTCTAAACAAGTTTGTGATAGATTTTAGAGACGGAGCTAATTCAGATATCTCTATCTTCCTTTCCAAAATCAAATTTCCTCGTGCATGAACCCAACGTGAAATATCTAGCTCGTTCTGTTCCAATCTGCCTGTTGATTACACTTGAAAATTGAAATCTTGCATAAGTTTATGGCACTCATATATATTTAGACAATTTGATTTTCTTAGGGGAAAAAATGTTAAAGAAATCAATGCATTTTCACTGGGCCAGTGTTTAGGCACTGGGCCCTTTTCAGTGAGCTGGAGGCAGCTGTGAAATCAGTCTTGATCCTCTGAAGAAGCCTGGCTCCTGGTGGCCCTTCGGTAACTTGTTTAGATCCCAGTTCAGGCAGATCCCCCCACAGAGTGATAAAAGCAGGTCCTTTTGGGTAGATGGAAGGGCTCTACTGGTTCTCTTTGATGATTTTCTGTTTTGGTCAAACTTACTGGGTATCGATAGGAAAATAACTTTTAAAGCACCAAGCCTTGGCAAACACAGGAGCAGAGTGTTACAATCATTACTGTGAAACAGAAGACCTAAGTCCTGGCTCTGGCTTGTTCTCCTCTCTCATCAAGCCAATCACTTTCCCCCTTTGTCCCTCCAAGAAGTGAGAAAACTATAATTTGATCTTCAGAGGGTTTCTGGAAAGGCAACAAAAGCAAAGGATGGTAAAGAAGGAATCCTATTCACTGTCTGTTTCCCAACCCCCCATTGCTCACCTCTGTCTTTTCTACATAGCAGGTATTATTATCTATTTGTTGAATCACAAATGATCAAATTAATAAATGAAGAAGTGTATAAATAGTGAAAACTTAGGCTAAGTTACCTTAGGATGAAGTTATGAAACTGTTTCATGTGTCTTGTTTCTCAATTAGATTTCCATTTTTAGTTTGGCAAGAAACTCTTTTTTCCTTCTATTTCCCTCAATATCTTGGAAGTATCATACATACATACAGCAGGTACTCAATAAATACTCCTGAAATGAACATGTGTTATGTAAATTGGTCGATCAGTGATTCTCTCATCATTGATGTTTCTATCTCCTTCTCCTCCCTTCCTCTCTGAAATCAATAAAAAACAAAACAAAAAACACATAATATGTTATGTAAATTGGATTCTATATTTAATTTTTTTATAATTCAGGGGTCGATTTGATACATGTATAAATCATCTCAAACTTTTTGTTCTTCCTCTGTATGTGTTGGCAATTTCCCTTCTTAATATGGTTAAAAAGACAGAAGTGAAAATGAAGAGGTTAATTTTCCTACTTGGAGGTGGTGATTATAAAAGTTGGTTGAAAGAAAGGTTTGAAAATAATTTTAAAAATCGTTATTGTTATTCCATTTATGAATGCTCTCTCCTATTAACAGAATTGTTTTACCTAAAAAAATTTTAAATTATAATCTTAGGTTCTTTCTCTCTAAAGATGTCCATTTCCACCCTTTACCTCTTAAGACTTGTATAACAAGACATACCCATGATGCTGGAGATGGCAGCTATCAATCTGATCCCTAGAAGGGTTTATCATATACTTCACTTTCTTTGGCATATCGCAATATCAATAGCAAACTATGGTCGCTTCCTAAAAGTCTAAACCAAATTGTTGCTTGGATGAAGGATTCACCAATGACTACAGAGGTTTCAGTAGTTCTGCAGTGGTTAGGGCTCATAGATAAAACCGTACCTGTAACTAGAAGCCCAATTCACATTTAATGTGCATAATTATCATTTTCAGGTTTGCAATGCCAACCACCCTCCCGGCTTACTTCAGAACAGGTTTGAAATACTTCAGCATGATATTCTAGAGACCTTGCTCATCCATCAGTTCCTTTAAATCATGCCCGGAAGAAAATGCAGGCCCCCTCAGCCACAGATGTTTCCAGTTGAGAAAATAAAATAAACAGGTGTAAACAGCAGACCTGGGAAGGTTACTTATTTGTCAACTGAATAACTTTAATGAACAATTGTATCAATGATGTGGACACAGAAAGTTAATGGCCCAATTTGGTAAAAATAATTCCAGTTAACTTGGAAAGTTACAGCCAGTATTTTGTGAAGACCATTCAGGTAAGGCATCTGCACTCTAAGAGGTCCGTGTGTAAACCAACGAACACGTGCAGTCACACGAAGGAGAGGAACCAAAGCAAACGGACTTCTTTCAGAGGTGTCGCTCCAGTCTCACAGGTTTTTTTTTTTTTTTTTTTTAATATATTTTATTGATTTTTTACAGAGAGGAAGGGAGAGAGATAGAGAGTTAGAAACATCGATGGGAGAGAAACATCGATCAGCCGCCTCCTGCACATCTCCCACTGGGGATGTGCCTGCAGCCCAGGTACATGCCCTTGACCGGAATCGAACCTGGGACCCCTCAGTCCGCAGGCCGACGCTCTATCCACTGAGCCAAACCGGTCTCGGCCACAGGTTTTGTTATTTTTAGACTTGGTTTGGCCTGACAGGATTGACTCATATGGGTCCATCAAAATCCATGTGGTCTCTGCTGAGTGTGATGAAGAAAATAAGACTTTTTGGGGGCGGCGGGGGGGAGGGGAGGAGAGAGGAGGGCTAGCAGCCTGACTCTGTACCTAGTTAATCAGTATCCCTAATGCACATTCTTGTTAACCTATAATCAAGTCACTGCCCCTTCCTTAATTATCTGGTCTTGCAAGACCTAGTTACCCAAATACTCACATTTTACAGAGGCCATAACCCATGAACAGTACACAACCCCCAGAGGGGGTTATCAGTGCTGGCTCCAGGCCAGGCCTTTAGGTGTGGTCTCACCTCCTCCATCCCAACACACTGGACTTTTTGCAAAGCCCAAGAAAGGTCTGGAAGTCTGATCTATATTTGGGGACAAAGAAACCAAAGGGTATAAAGAGAAAGCTTCCTCCATATTGGTTGGCTCAGGATTTGGAAACAGGCTTCCCTGAGTCATGGTATTAGTACATCTGGAAATAAATGGCTTTTTCCTGTATCTCCAAGTACTCCTGTGTATTTTTCGGTTGCCTGGTAAATTCTGTAAGAAGTGGTGCCAATGCTTTGATGGGTTCAGAAAAAGAAAAATTATTTTGACATTCCAATGCTATGTTATTGTAGCTACAAAAAGACAATAGACTCAGTTAAGGTAAAGATTGATCTTTGTCAGGGAAATACTGTCCTAGGACATGACTACCCACCATAAACTGCTTTTTAATTAAAAAGTTTTAATTTCAGACCATCCTTTGTGGTTACTTTAGGTTTCTGAGTTTGCAAGGCCGCCACAGAGGCCTTCCCTGAGCTAGTCAGGTTAGCACGTGGCCCCCTTTTTTCCACAACAGGAAGAAAATACCTTAGTGGGCTTGCTTTGAGGCCTGAAACCAGGGATGCTTCCTCAAGATGAGGGAAGAAAGAGGTTCTGGTGGAGGGTGGTTCTTAGGGAATTCCCAGAAATATCCTAGGGCATTTCTGGCCACCTTCAGTACTATCCCCTCACCACTACCCTCCCCAGCCACGCCCTCCTGCCTGACGCCAGTTGGAACCCTCTAGAATCTAGATTGTGCCTCTGTACCTGGACAATCAATGGATCCATGCTGCCTGTCACTACTTGAGCCAATTAAGCAGAGACAGGGTTGAATCATATATGAGAGTTTATTCCAATAATGCTGGCAATATGGGAGAGCAGCAGGCCATCCACAAAAATCTTCTTTGTACCTCTTCATAAGCCAGCTGCTTATATTGGGTAGAAGGACAAAGATTACATGGGGAAGCAGCCAAAGGGTATACCAAAAGGGCAGTTAACAGGTAAGCAGAGGTCTGGGGGTCTTCAAGGGCTGGCGGCTCTGGTTTCTGCAACAGGTTGTTAATCTTTCCATGATAATAGGCAGCTCCCTGATGAGGAGGATGGGCTACATTTCCAAGTGAGCTCCCAGGTCCTGCCAGCCAGGTTAGAATGTGCCTTCTTCAATCAGAACAAAACAACCATGGTTAACAGAGCATGATTAATATTTCTTACAATTCTAGCTGCTTCCACAACATTCTATTTCTGCCCCTATCACTCCCACATCAACCCCCCAGATGCCTGCTGTATGCTCTCCACCACCCCATGCCTTTGGTGCCAGCACTTGGGACCCCAGAGCATCCTGGTCCCCTTCCACCCCTCCTCCTCTTCCTCCTCCTCCCCTCTCCCTGGAACCCTGCCACTGGGCCCTACTTCGGTTGACACAGAAACCTGGGCCTGAGCATGTCCTCTTGGCCCCCAGCTGCTGTGCACTGCCCCTCTCGTGGTGGTGTTAGGGGCAGAAATAGAATATAGGGGACTAGCTAGAATTATAAGAAATATTAATCATGCTCTGTGAATTGTGATGGTTCTGTTCTTGAAACAGGAATTTTCAGGAGTGAAAAAGACAGATTTAGGAAATTTTAGAAATTTTGGAAATTAAGAGGATCATGGAAGAAGTACGGGCTGCAGAGCAGCAGAAGGTATATTTCCATAGAATAGGGAAGCGGAAAAGCTGCAACAGGTACATTTCCATAGAATGGGGAGCTGGAAACAGCAAAAGGTCTATATTTACCAAATAAAGTGAAGGAAGCCCTTCATCCAAAAAGAGAAAAAGAAACTCCAAAGGGAATAGGAAAACAATAAGGAAGGGGGGAGGAAAACCTCACATGTCCCATGTGAGGTTGACCTTTGAGCCCAGGAGTTACTATAGTAACTAGCCTAAGGGAATAGTGACCAATCAGAGAGGTTATCAAGGCACCAAGATCTACAGCCTTTATAAACCACTAGAGGCCTGGTGCAAAAAATTCATGCACGGGGGTGGGGTGGAGTGGGGGGCTGGTCCCCTCAGCCCAGCCTGTACTCCAGCTCACAATCCTGGACCACAGGCTCCTAATTGCTCACCTGCCTGCCTTCCTGGTTGCACTGAACTGCCCCCCCCCTGCTGGCCTGGTCACCTCCAACTGCCTCCCTCTGTTGGCCTGGTCACCCCTAATGGCCCCCCTCTGCTGTCCTGGTTGCCCTCAACTGCCCCCCCCACTGGCTTAGTTGCCCCTCACTGCCCCCCCTGCCAGCCTGGTTGCCCCTAACTGCCCCTCCCACCAGCCTGGTTGCCTCTTACTGCCCCCTCTGCTGGCCTGGTTGCACCCAACTGCTCCCCTCTGCTGGCCTGGTCACCCCCAACTGCCCCCCTCTGTTGGCCTGGTTACCCCCAACTTCCCTTCTCCTGCAGGCCTGATCACCCCTCACCACGCCCTCCCCCCCTTCATCCCCCCCCCCCCCCCCCCCACTGGCCTGGTTGCTCCACGCAGCCTGCTTGTTCAGTCGTTTGGTTGTCCCTCACTAACTCTCCTGCTGGCCTGGTCGTAGGCAGCCATTTTGTGAGGGTGTGAGAGTTAATTTGCATATTCCCTCTTTATTATATAGGATGGAAACAGATTCAGTGGGACTCTTCCCCCTCCCCACATGGGAGTCCGTGCTGTGAGATTCTTTCCCCCTCCCCACGTGGGAATCTGTACTTGCTATACCACCTATGTCCGTGGATTCATTATTCGATTCCCACAGACAAATAATCCGGGGAACAATCCTACCCAGGGGACCACACATGTTCCAGTCCAAAAATTCTGCTTCATTCTGACTAGAGAAAACACATTCTCACCTGACCGAGAGTTGTATAGGAGCTAACATTGAAATGCTATCCATCCTCCTTTCCTGAGAACTGCCTGTCATTATGGAACGATTTACAACCTTGTGGCTGAAACAATCTAGTTCTTGTTAGGTTTGATCAAGCAATTGAATAGATACCCCTCCCCCGGGAGCTGGCATTTCAGGCCATTTCACTATGGACATTCCCTTTGCTGAGACTACATTTCACTTGCTGCGACCACATTCCATTATCTCCCCTCAGGGTATGCATAAAGAAGTCTCTGCCCAGAAAAATCCCGCCAAAAGTCCTTTAAAAGCCGCTGACTCTGGTCACTGGGTGCTGGAGCCATCCAGGCTCAGCCACCTGGTGCGCAGATGATCGAATAAATTCATAATCCCCCACCATTCTGGCCTCGTGCATTCCTCCTTTAGCGACCTAACAGTCCTGGAGGCACCTACCCTTTGCAACCCCTAGCCTTAACCATTATACCTTGCCTACTTTCTCATGCCTGTAATTCTTACTCTCCACCTAATCTTTGCCCTTCTACCCAATATAAGCAGCTGGCTTATAGGGAGAGGTAGAGCAGGTTTTTGTGGATAACCTGCTGCTCTCCCATACTGCTGGCATTATTGGAATAAACACCGGTATATGAGTCAACCCTGTCTCTGCTTAATTGCCTCAAGTGGTGACAGGCAGCCTGGACCCCTTGGTTCTCAGGTTATAGTGGGGCCTACTGAAGTGCATCTGCCAGCCCCCTTCCCCTTTTGCTCCCCCTGTCTCCCCATCCACTTGCCCTGCACGCCCTATGGCACCTCAGCCAGAGAATGTCCCCCACACCCCCCTTTTCCCTCCCATTCTCCTGCTCCCCTGATCCCGTCCTGTGCAGTCATAGGCCAGGCTTGTGGGGCTCTGGGCAGGGGAGCTGCTCAGGTGGGCGGCCTGCAGGCTCAGAACACTGATGTGGGGTGAAAGTTGCTGAGTTTCAGAAGCACTGACCTGAGCTTCGTGCAGATAACTGAAGGCAAGTGCACTCAGCCCCACAGGGAGGCTGAAGCAGAAGGCCAGCTCCTGACAGGCCTCAACTAGGCCTCCAGCACTGGGCGTGGGGTGGGGAACTTCGCAGCACCCAGGGTGGGGGCGGGAGCTGAGCCTGAGGTGCAAGCAGCGGGGTGGTGGTGGGGCTGCCGAGGCGCCTGAGTGGGGCTACGAGGCTGGCTCAGGGCGTCTTCGGGGCCACCCTGAAGGGCGTGCTTGGGCCACGTGGACTGGCAGGAGCTGACGAGGATGCTGCTAATGGAGGCCAGCTTGTCCCTGCCTCCGCAGGGTACAGCGTGGCCTGAGGTGCCAGAAGTTGGGCCAGGAGAACTGGGCCCTGAGGCAGGCGCCCCCCAGGCACGGACCAATTTGGCCTTGCGTGGTTGCCTGGAGGACCTGCTTCAGCATATTCCATTGTGTATATATGTACCACGTTTTCTTTACCTACTGGTCCACACTTAGGTTGTTTGCATGTCTTGGCTATTGCAAACAAGGCTGCAGTAAATGTGGGGGTACAGATACATTTTCCAGATAGTGCTTTCATTTCAGGTTTTTTCATTTTTTTTAATGCTATTCTATTTTTTATTTTTTGAGGAACCTTCGTATCATTTTCCATAGTGACTATACCAATTTACATTCCCATCAACAGTGCATGAATGTTCCTTTTCTCCACATCCTCTCTCCGTCACTTATTTCTTGTCTTTTTGAAAAAATGTGAGGTGATAAACTCACTTTGGTTTTGATTTGCAAGTGCCTGATGATTAGTGATGCTAAGCACTGATCTATGGCCACCTGTATGTTTTCCTTGGAAAAGTGTCTGTTCAGATCTTCTGCCCATGTTTTAGTTGGATTATTTTTCCCACTGAGCTGTATGAGTTCTTTATATATTTTCGCCCATTATCAGATATAAGGTTTGCACATATTTTCTCACATTAGATAGATTGCCTTTTTGTTTTGATGATTGTGTTCTTTGCTGTACAGAAGCATTTTAGTTTGAAATAATTCCACTTGTTTATGTTTGCTTTTCTTGACTTTTCTTTTGATGTCATTGTTTCTTGAATATAGTTACGAGTGGACAATAGATGTTATGTTTGATTAAAAGCAGTTTCTTTTGTCCCCTTGTTCCCGTTTAAGAAGTAGGAAATTTTGCCTTTTTAAGACTGGGCATAATTAAATGTAGTAAAACGTAGAAGTGGGAATACAGATAGAATTAGCTCAATGCTTTGTAAATAACCTGATAAAGTATTATCATTATTGTTTTTGATATCCCAGAGAAAAAGCTGATAAGCAAGACTCTTTTTTTCTCTGTACAAACGGGTATGCTTGGCAACATGATATAAGACAAACTAGTGGGCCTCACTTCACTGTTTAGACTTCTACCTCACCATGTATAGAATGAGGGTTTAGTTAAAGTTCTTTCCTGTCCAAAATTCAAACAAATTTTAATTCAATTAGTTTTTATTTTTGAAGTACTTTTAGAAAACAATACTTTGGTAAGCAGTAAAAAATACGCAATGTATGGCAAATAACACGTGTTAAGAAGATACTCGATTTTGTCCCTATTGAGTGCAGTGCAAGTTAAAGCCACTTGGTATCAGTTTTTGTCCATTAACTTGGTAAACATTTAAAAGCTCCTCAATTTTGACAGAGGAAAGTGGAAAACTATATTTTATATACTATCAAAAGGAATATAAATTGATACAGCCTTTGTGCCGGTGGTAGAATTTATCGAAATTTAAGATATGCATTATTTTTGACTCAGTAATTCTGTTTAGAAATCTATTCTACAGATATCTCTCGCATGTACAAAGAATTATAGGTACAAGAATACTCATTGAAGCAATGTTTGTAGTAACAAAAACTGGAGATGACTTAAGTGCTAACTGGTATTTGTAACTCTGTTGTATAGGGTGGTCATACGTTCCAGTTAGCTTGGGATGGGTCTCATTTACCTGTGCTACCAGAATAATTATCAAGAGCACTCTCCTTCACTCTCAGTAGGGTTCTGGTTTGTATACTAATTTACATGTTTATTATATGTGCACACTAATTGCAAGGATTACTGTGCATATGTTAAAAAGAATGAACTATATGCATTGACTTGCAACTATATTGGAGACTGTTAAATGAGAGAAAAGGGGTACAGAACAATGTATGCGTTCTTTCTTATTTATCTTTACTGTTGAAAGTATTACAGATGGCCCCCTTTTTTGCCCCCCATGGACTCCCTACTGCCTACTCCCCTCCTCTCCCCAGACTTTCACCCTCTATTGCCTGTGTCCATGGGTTATTCATATATGCATATAAGTTCTTTGGTTAATCTCTCCCCCCTCACCCCCCCCCCCCACATACACACTTCATTCCCTCTGAGGATCCTCAGTCTGTTCCATGCTTCCATGTCTCTGGATCTATTTATTTTGTTCATTAGATTCCACATATAAATGAGATCATGTGATACTTGTCTTTTCTGACTGACTTATTTCACTTAGCATAGTACTCTCCAGGTCCCTCCATGATATAAACCCCCCTAATCTATGTGTGTGTGAATGAAAGACAATAAGAGACACAGAGAGGATCTAGTAGAAGGATTTACACTATTTTGCTAATATGATAATCTCTTGAAAGAAGTGGCAACCCCATGGATGGGCGCATATTTATTTATTTTAATTTTTTTATTGACTTTAGAGAGAGAGAGAGAGGAAGGGAGGGAGATAGATATTTATATATCTATATATCTATATATCTATGTATCTATATATCTATATATATCTATATGTCTATATGTCTATATATCTATATACTAGATTTGTTATTCCACTCATCCATTTATTCAGTGGTTGATTCTTGTATGCTCCCTGACTGGGAATCGAACCTGAAACCTGGGTGTATTGAGATAACACTCCAACTGAGCTACCTGGCCAGGACTTTATTTATTTATTTATTTATTTATTTATTTATTTATTTTTATATTTTATTGATTTTTTACAGAGAGGAAGGGAGAGAGATAGAGAGTTAGAAACATCGATGAGAGAGGAACATCGATCAGCTGCCTCCTGCACATCTCCTACTGGGGATGTGTCCGCAACCCAGGTACATGCCCTTGACCGGAATCGAACCCGGGACCCTTCAGTCCGCAGGCCGACGCTCTATCCATTGAGCCAAACCGGTTTCGGCTATTTATTTATTTTTAATAAAAGCAGTGACAAATGGAGAGAACTGTTGATTGTTATCAGGTGCTACAATTTTTTACTAGAAAAGATTAATAAATTATGTGACTATTTTTAATATAAAATTACTTTATTGTTCTATGTCCTGTATAAATTTTAAAAGTTGTCATTCCACCATTACAAATCAGCAAGGTTATCATATTACCTCCTGCTTCTTGTACATGTATATGCCATTATTATTAAATAGTTATAATCAGATCACACATGTAATTTCATATATTTTTTAAAAATCATACTCTAGAGCAGGGGTGGGCCAACTTTTTGACTCAAGGGCCACAATGGGTTCTTAAACTGGACCAGAGGGCCGGAACAAAAGCATGGATGGAGTGTTTGTGTGAACTAATATAAATTCAAAGTAAACATCATTACATAAAAGGGTACAGCTTTTTTTTTTTTTTAGTTTTATTCATTTCAAATGGGCCGGATCTGGCCCGTGGGTCATAGTTTGCCCACGGCTGCTCTAGAGTCAACCTTGAAGAAACCAAAATGGCGGCATAGGTAAACACCGGAGATTGCTGCCTCGCACAACCACCTCAAAAATACAACTAAAAGACAGAATGGACATCATCCAGAACCACAGGAAGGCTGGCTGAGTGGAAATTCTACAACTAGAAGGAAAGAGTAAAGCATACTGAGACTCAGAGGAGGTGCGGTGAGGAAGTAAAAGTACAGAGGTACGGAGGCGCATGTGGAGAGGGCTGGCGGCTGAGGACACGGTTGTCTTTTTTGATCGGGAGGGAGTCTCAAGCTCTGAGCTCCAGTTCCTGGCGAGTCTCTGGGGACCCAGACTCATACGGGAGAAACTGGACTGTCTGGCATTGGTCAGAACTCGAGGGCGGCTTTCTCTCAGAGGTACTTGCAGTGATTACCAGGACACTGAGAAGCGGGGCCTCTGAGGGCAGCCATAGTTGCTTGCTCCACCCTGTTGATCCTCTGGGACCCCGCCCTGCCCAGGCCATGCACGGAGGCTTTTGCATATGAAAGGCCTGGCCATTTGCAATCTGAAAATTACTTAACAAACTGCAGCTGGCCCAAGGCCCCATGGCAACTCACATTGCTTCACAGCTGGCTCCTGCTGGGTAGCCTCAGGCATAGGCTAGATTGCACCTCCTTAGGGATCCAGGAACCAGTGTGCCCGGTGGTCAGAGTGGGACCATCCAGATTGCAGCTCCTTGGATTCATAAAGGACATACTCAGGGGGCAGACTCAGTGAGCACCAAAGCCCCACTGAAGCACCAAAGGGGTGTCTCCAGCACAGAAGTTCTCCCACTGCAGACACAGATGATTCTCACAGCCAATTGGCCTGGAGGTTAATTTCTCCCAGTGATACCTACAACAATCAACGCTTAACTACAACAAGACTGTGCACAAAGACCACAAGGGGGTTTACCAAGAGTGTCTACCTCAGGTAATTGGGGAGGCTGAACCACTGGGCCCTATAGGACACCTAGCACAGAAAGCCACTCTATCAACACAGGGAAGCATAAAAAATGTGGAGACAAAGAAACAGGGCACAAATGACCGAAATGGAGGAAAGCAAACTACTGGATATAGAGTTCAAAACCACACTTTTAAGGTTTTTCAAGAAATTTCTAGAAACCGCTGATAAATTTAGTAAGACATTCAAAAAGTCTGGTGAGACCGCCAATAAATGTAGTGAGACTCTCAAGAAATCTAATGAGACCCTCGAGGTTATGAAAAAGGACCAACTAGAAATTAAGCATACACTGACTGAAATAAAGAATATTATACAGAGTTCCAACAGCACACTAGAGGATCGCAAGAATCAAGTCAAAGATTTGAAATATGAAGAAGCAAAAAACACCCAACCGGAAAAGCAAAAAGAAAAAAGAATCCAAAAATACGAAGATAGTGTAAGGAGCCTCTGGGACAGCTTCAAGTGTACCAACATCCGAATTATAGGGGTGCCAGAAGAAGAGAGAGAGCAAGATCTTGAAAACCTATTTGAAGAAATAATGACAGAAAACTTCCCCTACCTGGTGAAAGAAATAGACTTACAAGTCCAGGAAGCACAGAGAACCCCAAACCAAAGGAATCCAAAGAGGACCACACCAAGACACATCATAATTAAAATGCCAAGAGCAAAAGACAAAGAGAGAATCTTAAAAACAGCAAAAGAAAGAAACTCAGTTACCTACAAGGGAGTACCCATATGATTGTCAGCTGATTTCTCAACAGAAACTTTGCAGGCCAGAAGGGAGTGGCAAGAAATATTCAAAATGATGAATGCCAAAAACCTACAACCAAGATTACTTTATCCAGCAAAACTATCATTCAGAATTGAAGGTCAGATAAAGAGCTTCACAAATAAGGAAAAGCTAATGGAGTTCACCACCACCAAACCAGTATTATATGAAATGCTGAAAGGTATCCTTTAAGAAGAGGAAGAAGAAGAAAAAGGTAAAGATACAAATTATGAACAACAAATACACATCTATCAACAAGTGAATCTAAAAATCAAGTGAATAAATAATCTGATGAACAGAATAAACTGGTGATTATAATAGAATCAGGGGCATAGAAAGGGATTGGACTGACTATTCTTGGGGGAGGGGAAAGGGGTCTGGGGAATGTGGGAAGAGACTGGACAAAAAACAAAATCATACTCTATAGGAGTGATTTTCAACATGTGTGCTACAAGAATTTTTAAAACATGCAATACCTGACTATTTAGTCAGGGGCACTGATCTCTTTTTTCTTAGATTGTCAAAATAAAAAATGACAACAGGCAACATGATAGATGTCTGGTGTGAATGAATAAAAATTATACTTAGCACTGTGTTTGGTGCCTTCAAAGATTCTGCTTTTGTGCATAGTGAGCTATATTCTTTCATATGGAATCTACAAGAAAAGTTATTTAAATAAACACTTAATATGATTTGTGATAACTCAATAAAAGTGTATAAAGTTAGAACCATCTGCTCAAATAGAGAAACTATATGGATAATTGCAAAATATAGAAGTGTGTTATCAAGAGAACAAAAAATCAGTGAATGAAATGTAAATTTGTCTGCAACTAATTAATGCAGGTTTGAGTTAAAAAGCTTTCAAATTTAGTTTATTTCCATCATTAACTGTGCCGTTGAACAGAAGAATTCTAGAACATGGTCTACAGATCATGTAAGACTATGACATGATTTTTCTGAAACATGTTTATTTTGCAATGAGAGCTTGTGCATGTACAACATTCTTTATAGAACACTAGTGGCCGGGTGCACAGATTCATGCACATTGAAAGGAAATTAATTAGAAGAAATATTTTAATATCGCTATACTCTGTTTCTCTATAATAGAAGTGTCAACCAAATTGATGATCAACAATGATAGATTAAAACACACGTGTGCAATTAGTGCCAGCAAGAGATTTATATGTATCATGCATGCGTAAGTCAACTTAGCCATATATATATATAAACTTGCTTAATTAGACCTGCTTTCTGATTTAGCTAAACTTTTTCCAGCCCAGTGAAGCACCTCAAGTTCTCTTTCAGGTAATTGTCCGCAACACAGCAGTAAATATCAACACAAAGCAGATTATTATTGTAGATCACGCAGGGAGAACAAACAGTAAAATATTTAACTGCAGCAGCGTTTGACTATATTCTGTGCAGTGAGCCATGACTGGTTTCGCTCAGTGGATAGAGCGTAGGCCCGCAGACTGAAGGGTCCCGGGTTCAATTCCAGTCAAGAGCATGTACGTACCTTGGTTGCAGGCACATCCCCAGTAGGGGGTGTGTAGGAGGCAGCTGATCGATGTTTCTCTCTCATTGATATTTTTAACTCTCTATCCCTCTCCCTTCCTCCCTGTAAAAAATCAATAAAATATATGGAAAAAATTTATATATATTCTGCACAGTGAGAAAACCTGCAGTCATTTTCAAGGTCCACCATTTTTACTTCTTTTCAGTCGGGTCAAGTTTCTAAGCTTTCTAAATCTTTGTTTTCTAGCTAATTAAAAGAAAACAGGATTCCACTGAGTCGCCTATGTACCTACTCCAGGACTTCTGCAAGGATCAAATGAGATGAGGCATGGCAAAATGCTTCACAGACATGTGGTTAAAGTATGAAATTTTTGCACCTGACTATAAAGCAAGTCGTGTTTCTAGGCCAGGGGTGGGCAAACTTTTTGACTCAGGGCCACAATGGGTTCTTAAACTGGACCGGAGGGCCGGAACAAAAGCATGGATGGAGTGTTTGTGTGAACTAATATAAATTCAAAGTAAACATCATTACATAAAAGGGTACGGTCTTTTTTTTTTTAGTTTTATTCATTTCGAACGGGCCGGATCTGGCCTGCGGGCCGTAGTTTGCCCACGGCTGTCCTAGGCTGAAGAAACTGCAAGGAGGCTAGTCGCTAGGGAGAGGAAGCTGGGCTATGCTATGTGATGTCATTACCTGGTGCCCACAGTGACTGATTCCGGGCTGGGCTGGGCCACGGGCTGCATTTTGCATAATGTGGTCTTGGCTGCAATTTGGTGAGCTGTCACTTCAGGGTGGTGGTGGAGCCTGTGCCTCACTTGCGGGAAGCCAAGTGTTGCTTTGTTGGCACCAGGTCTGTGGTGCCATTTCTCTGTGTGTGTCATGGCAGCTCCTGTGTTGAGTGTCTGCCCGCTCGTGGTCAGTGCACGTCATAGCGACTAGTCGGATGGGTGGAGGGACACTTAGCATATTAGCCTTTTATATATGTACTAGAGGCCTGATGCACAAAATTCTGCAAGAGTAGGCCTTCCTTCCCCTGGCTGCTGGCACTGGATTCCTTCTGGCACCTGGGACCCATGCTTCCCTCTAGCCACCAGCAGATACCCAGTACCAGGCTACCCTTGCAGTCCTGGCTTCGTCCAGCAGGTCATCCGGAAGGACGTTGGTCTAATTAACATATTACGCTTTTATTATAGATATAGATAGCTTTGATATTATAAGATTCATTAAGAATTCTTAGTCTTGTGTTCTTCTCCTTTGCATATAATTTATATTGTTAGATTGTCCTGTGGGATTTCATAAATATTACTTCTGTTAGTAAAGCTGCTGACAGCAAAAGCTTTTAATAAATTATTCATTGCTATTTGTTTCTATGTTCAAGAATTAATGCATCTTTACACAGAATTTTTTTCTAGCTGGACCTGATAACAATTTATAATCATGTGGTGGTATACTTGACTGAAATTGTAATTCTTGTTTTCCATGTGAGAAAAGTACTCCCTTCCTAATTAATTAATTAATCAATTAATTAATTTTTAAATATTTATTGTTGAAAGTGTTATATAGATCCTCTCCCCTGCCCCCCATTAACATCCTCCAGACTGTTCCTGTCCTCTCCCTCCCCTCCCAGCCATCCTCTGTGTCAATGGGTTATGCATATATGCATAAAGTTCATTGGTTGATCTCTTCCCACCTACCCTCACCTGCCTTCCTCTGAGGTTCAATAGTCTGATCATGCTTCTATGACTCTGGGTCTATTTTTGATCATCAGTTTACTTGGTTTATTAGATTCTACATAGGAGTGAGATCATGTGATACTTATTTTTTTCTGACTGGCTTATTTCGCTCAGCATAATATTCTCCAGGTCCATCCATGCTGTTGCAAATGGTAAGAGTTCTTTCTTTTTTACTGCCGCATAGTATTCCATTGTGTTAATGGACCACAGTTTTTTTTATTCACTCATCTGCTGATGGGCACATAAGCTGTTTCCAAGTCTTAGCTATTGCAAATTGAGCTGCTATGAACATAGGGGTGCATATATTCTTTATGATGAGTGTTTCAGGTTTCTTAGAATATATTCTTAGAAGTAGGATGACTGGGTCAAATGGGAGTTCCATTTTTAATTTCTTGAGGAAACGCCATATTATTTTCCACAATGGCTGCTCTAGTCTGCATTCCCACCAGCAATGTACTGGGGTTCCCTTTTCACCACAACCCCGCCAACACTTGTCATTGGTTGATTTGTTGGTGATAGCCATTCTGAGAGGTGTGAGTTGATATCTCACTGTCATTTTGATTGGCACCTCTCTGATGATTAGTGACCTTGAGCGATTTTTATATGTCTCTTGGCTTTCTGTAGGTATACTTTAGAGAAGGGTCTATTTAGGTTCTCTGCCCATTTTTAAATTGGATTGTTTCTCTTCCTTTTGTCAAGTTGTATGAGTTCCCTATATATTTTGGAGATTAATTTCTTATCACAATATGGTCTCTCATGTAGTGGGGGTGGGCTGCTCAGGGCTGCCGCTACTCCGACATGGGTGGGCTGCTCATGGGACTGCTGCTCCTCGGATGGTGGCAGGCCACGTGAGGCTGCCGCTCTTCAGACTTGGGCAGGCTACTCGCGGGGCTGCTGCTCCTCAGACGGGTGTGGGCTGCATGCGGCTGCTGCTGCTTGGATGGGGGAAGGCTGCTGGTGTGGCTGCTGCTTCTCAGGTGGGGGTGGGCTGCACAGGGCTGCCGCTCCTCAGACGTGGGTGGGCTGCTCGTGGGGCTGCTGGTCCTCAGACGAGGGAAGGCCACGTGAGGCTGCTGCTACTTGGACGGGGGCAGGATGCTCACATGGCTGCTGCGCATATGGTCATGGTGCCCTGAGCTAAAGCATTGGGCCAGTCAGAGGGGAGCATGCTTCGGAACTCACGGATCCTGCGCCCGGAGTGGCTGGGGTCTCGGTGATGGTGGGATTACAGCGGAGGCAGCAGGTCCCTGGCGGGGGTGGCTGTAGAGTTCCGGGTGTTATCTGAGGCGCCCTGGGTGGAAGTGAGGCTGGGCTCCCAGTCACAGCAGCTCTCCCCTTCAAAAGGCATGGCCTCTGTGGAAGAACCGGATGTTCCGGGACCATTTCCAATGGTAGCAGAGGCTTTCTGTTTAGGTGAGCCCAGTCAGCCTGCCCCCGAAGTCCTGTGGGGTCTAACTGTGCGTCACTCACACACACCCCACACGTCCACACACTCCTCTTCTACTCCCTCACTCTCTTATGCTCTCTCTGTCACTGCTGCCTTCTTCCTGCCCCTGTAGTTGGGTCTGGAGTGTTATTGACCTGTTCGTGGATCGGGTCTCTTCTCTGGGTGTCTGGTTATGTGGCTCGCTCTCTACCACATTGGCCAAACAAGATAAGATTCACCTCGACAAGACACGAAACAAAGGGAACAAAACACGAATGTACTCACAACACCGATAACGCCAATATAAGTGACCACCAGAGAAAAGAGAATTAGGGGAGAGGAAAGAGAGCACAAATGATATCAAAGAGAGAAAAAATGGTATGAGGGAAAAGAAAAAGAAGAAAAAAGAAGAAAAGGGAAAAAATATATATGAGGAGAAAACACTAGGGAATAAACACATAAACCAAAACATACAAACACCAAATACCCAGTAAAGAGGGTGGGGTCAGAATCTTATATACAGAAAGTAAGTTTAAGGAATTGGTGAATATGGGGAGGACTTCAGTTCAGTATAGAGGAAGTAGAAAGAGGATGAGTTGATAAGAAGAAAGAGAAAAAGAAGAAATAATAATAATAATAGCAATAATAATAAGTTTAAAAGAAATTAAGAAATAGAATAAAGAAATAAAAAATTAGAATGATGAAAAAATAATTTGAAAAGAAAAAGAAAATAAAAGAAACAAATGAAAAAGGAAAATAAAGAGAAAAGAAAAAAGAGATAACAAAATAATAATAAAATAAAATAAAAATGAAAATGAAAATGAAAAAGTGAAGTGTCGCTCCTTTCCGCCAACTAAGATCCCACTCTTCTGTATTGTTTTCCACTTCTCAGTTTCCTGTTGCTGGTACTGAAGGCCTCTCTTTAGGCAGATTTTTTTGTATCCTTTGTACCACTCCAGGTGTAG
Organism: Myotis nattereri; assembly: GCF_964212035.1. Classification (NCBI taxonomy): domain Eukaryota; kingdom Metazoa; phylum Chordata; class Mammalia; order Chiroptera; family Vespertilionidae; genus Myotis; species Myotis nattereri. The sequence continues at coordinate 93,268,683 of NC_138075.1, read as the reverse complement.
TCTGGGTGTGGGTGTATTGGTTGCCTGAAGACTGCAGGGAGGGGCTATCTCTTCAGGAGAAAATGACTGCGTAAGTCCGACAAGTAAGGTATGGCTCAGTGCCAGACTCATGGCCACCTCTCTTCGACACTCTCCTCTCCCCAGACTGCACAAGTCTGTACCTCCACTTGCATCTCAGCCATGGGTGAGTGTCTGTGTTTGAAAGGTCCTATGAACTAGGTTCAACGAACAAAAACAAAGACCAAAAAGAAGGGAAAGAGCTGCATCGCTGCGAGCCCCTTGACCCCGGCATGGTGTGGCCTGGGCAGTCATGCAGGCTGCCCACTCTGGGCTCAGTCTCTCTTGGCTGTGGACCCAGGTCTAGAATCCCCTGCCACCAGCAGTCCTGTGAACCTCCTTTCCACCGTCAGGTGCTACGCCTGTTCCTAGGGACGCAGCATGGGTGCCATGTGGTTTCCCTCTGACCCGCTGGGCTCAGAGGTCTTGCAGTTCTCTCCAATCCAGATTCCTAATTTAACCGTTCTCCAGGCATCCTCTGCCCTTCCTGGCTGCGAATTCTCACCAGCTGTGTCTACTTTGCCAACTCGGGGTGGATTATTTGATTTAGTTGCTCATTCTATCTGCTCTGGGATAAGGCTCATGACATGTCCGTCTTTTCTGCTGCCATTTTGTCTCCTGTCATTCCAGTTTTCTAGAAAATGTCATGTAATAGGAAAGCGTTACGGTACTCTAAAAGGCTTTGTGGTTTTTACAATTATATGAAGATTAATTAAGTCTTTCAGAAGTCTAGGCTAGGACCCCTTAACTTACATTCTTAAAATACATTTTACTTCTCCCTTGTAATTTGTATTTGAGTTATAATAATTAATTATCCTATATAATAAAAGGCTAATATGCAAATCAACCAAAAGGCAGAACGATCGGTCTCTATGATGCACATTGACCACCAGGGGGAAGACGCTCAATGTGCGCTTCCACAATGAGTGGTCAGTGCGCTCCCACAGGGGGAGCACCGCTCAGCCAGAAGCCAGGCTCACAGCTGGTAAGTGCAGTGGCTGTGGCGGGAGCCTCTCCAGCCTCCGCAGCAGCACTAAGGATATCTGAATGCCGGTTTAGGCTTGTTCCCCACAGAGGGTGGCCCTAAGCTGTCAGTTGGACATCCCCCCAGGGTTCCCAGACTGTGAGAAGTTGCAGGCCAGGCTGAGGGACCCTCCTCCCAAGTGCACAAATTTCGTGCACTGGACTTCAAGTAAATTATAAGTTTGTTTCACTTGCCCCTTAATGGCAAGTTTCATGTTTTGTTATTTGCTGTATTCCTATGCCTAGCACAGTATTATCAGTCCTTTTGTTACCTCCATTATCCTATATAAAAAAAGGTTATAAGCAAATTGACTGAACAGTGGAGTGACTGGAATGCCTGCAGCATCTCCCCCTGGGCGGCCCTGCCCCCTAGCAGGAACCCCCACCCTGATTGGAGGCATGGCTATTTGGCAAACTGCCTGCAGCCTCTCACCCTGGCTGGCCCCAGTCCTGAGCGGGCACCCAGACCCTGATTGGGGTGGGGCTGGCTGGCAAACTGTCCATGGCCCCTTGCCCTGGCTGGCCCCACCCACGGCCCCTTGCCCCAGCTGGCCCACCCCCAATGGCCCCATCGGGTGGCCTGCTGGACCCCACCAGTGCACGAATTTGTGTCCAGGGCCTCTAGTACAGATAATAAAACTGGGACTTAGATTACTTGTGGCCAAGAAAACATAGTAAATGGAGGTGTTGGGATTTGAATCCAGATGTTCTGACTCTAGAGTCAGTCTTGTGTTAAAATGTCTGTTTACTCAAGAATACTGAAATTAGTATTAATAATAACTTTAATAATTGAGATAAATGGAATAATCTATAATTTCCTTATTTTCTGAAGATTACTTCCATTGAAAAAAAATGTCTAAGATTTTTGGATAAACAACAAATTAAAATAATAATTGTAGAGGAGAAAAAGATTTTGTATGGTACTAAATTTCAAAGATGTGACTGACCATGTTCTTCTAATATGAAATCATAATTTATGACTGGTTCTCTCAATGATGTCTTACCACATACAGTGCTATTTTCCATTATTACTGTGACTTTTTTTAATGATGAAAAGGCATAGTTGATAGATGAGTAAAATATTGGGTAGTTTGTGTCATAGAATAGTCTATAGTTTTAAAAAGTTTGAGAGTCATTGTTTAAAGTATCAATATATAGGTTTTCACAGGTTTTAATTTTTCATTTTTTGAAACTTCAAACCTCTGATGATGTTTCAGACCAAGTGCTTAGTAAATTTCATACTAACCTGGTCATAATTGTTGCACACATAATTTTAATACAGTGAGTTTTAGACTCAACAATTTATTTGTTATTATTAATGTTTTAATGTATGATTTGAAGAGAAGATACATTTACTGTTTATTTGTAACATATAGTGGCCTACATATTTCAAAATTTCATTTTTTAAAAAGTTACATTTTAATAAAATTAATTTCACCACAGCATATTAAATAAAATTGATTTTAGATGGCATAATGTATTTATTCAACTTAATATTGATTAAATCTATTTTTGATGAATAATGTTATTTCTTCTTTGCTTTTGCTTTTAAGGCATGTTTTCTGCTTTCAAAGATCAACCCTTTACAGACTCACAATAATATGTATGCCTGGGGACAGGTAAGTATAAATAGCAGATCTTGGAAGTTATTTCTTTATGTATATTCCCTATGTATTTGATAATGATTTCTGCTGGAAAAGTAATGAGAAAATCAGAGTAGAAAGTAGAATTAGTATTTGGTGATATCATAGAAAATAAAAAATTAATCATATTGCCCTGGCCCATGTGGCTCAGTTGATTGGGTGTTGCTCTATGCACTGAAAGGTTTCAATTCAATTCCTGGTCAGGGCACATGCCAGGGTTGTGGGCTTGGTGCTTAGTGGGTGGTGTGCAAGGGATAGCTAGTTGATGTCATGCTCTCATGCATTGATGTTTCTCTCTCCCTTGCCCTTTCTCTCTCTCTAAAAATCAATAAAAATATATTTTAAAAAGGGATCATATCAAATAGATAGAACTCTTTCATATTCCAAATTTAGCACCACATCCTTGAGAAAAAAAGCAATAAAGTGTACTATGCAAGATAGAAATGATGATTTTAACTTAATGCTAGGCCATGACTCACAAAAGACCAGGAGAGGCAAGGAATTAATGTTGAACAGGAGAGGCTGGAGGCCTGGAAATTATTATTAATATATTTTAATTTGGTAAAAGTTTTAGCTCCTGGTACAGTTTATCAACATTTATCAAGTGTCCAATAGGCAGGTCTCCATATTTGTACTTGAGGGTACACGACAATAATTGCTGCCTTTGAAGAACTTATAATCTATTATTAGAGATAAGATACATACCTAAAGAATTAAAATAAATGGGACATTTGCTTTTAGAAAGATGTAAATTATTACAAAGGTTAGATGAGGCAGATGGAAGGAGGTCGCATGGGGGCAGCGGGAGAAGAGTGTGTAATCAGAAAAAGGAACTTTTCTTTTTAGAATGGTCATTATTTCAATTTGTGGAAATTACCTGAGGAAGGAATTCTAGGTAAAGGATAGTATGGGCTAAGGTACAGAGTACATGTAGGGACTAATAGCAGAACATAAAACTAGAAATACATTACACAGCCAAATTGTGGAGGATCTTGAATGCCAGGCTGAGGACTGAATAGCTGTCTTTATTTGGTAAGCAATGGAATGTTATGGAGGTTTTTGGACATAGGAGTGAATTTGAGTCTTAAATAATATAGTTGGTTGGTATGATTGATTGGGAGCAGTCTGTAAATTGTATCTATTGAAGTAATCCAAGTGAGAGGGAATGAAGGCAAGATGATGAAAAGGAATAGATTTGGGAGATAGTTTCAAAGTAGATACATTGGGACTTGATTAGAAGTTGAGGAAAGTAAACATTATTCCAAGGCAAGATAGCTATACACAAAATCTGAATTCTGATTAGATCCTGGATTAGAGGGAGAGATAACTATAAAGAACATAATTGGGATGATTTGTGAAATTTGAATATGAAGTATATGTCACATACTAGTACAATGTTATCAAATTTCTTGAGTGTGTTAATGTGGTTGTGGTTATGTAGGAGATTGTCCTTGATCTTAGGAGATACATCTTAAGGGCTTGGGGATAAAATGTCATGATGTCTTTAACTTGCAGAAATGATTCAAGAAGAAGAGAGTTTATTGATAAGGGTGGGCAGGTACAGAGTGAGGGTGAGTGTGTGTGTGTGAGGGAGAGTGTGCGTGGGTGTGAGTGTGGGAGGGCATCCGCTTGTGGGAGTGGGAGCTGGGGGGACTGTTTGGACACTCCAAGCAGAGGAACTGCCACTGTTGCATGCTGCTTGGCCAGGTGCTTCTCTCCACTTGACTGGAAAGTGTGCCATTTTGAGGGAGCTATAGGCTCCTCCGCAGGAGGAGGCTGTGGGGAATGGCTCTGCCCCAGCGCCCCTAAGCCAAGGACTGATGCTCACAGCCCAAATGCTGACACCTGAAAACAGGGAATCCAGCCCAACTCCTCCCCAGCAGTGGAGTCCAGCCTGCCCCAACACCTCAGTGAGCAGAGCAACAGGCCAGCCGCACTTCCTCAACAGGGGAGAGACAGGCCACCCCGCTTTATCATCAGCAGAGCACTCAGCCTGCCTTGACCCCTCTATGAGCAGAGCCACTGGCAAGCCCTGCCTCCGCCACAGCAAGGGACAGGCTGACCTGCCTCATCAGCAGCAGGGCACTCACCCTGCCCCAGCACCTCAGTGAGCTGAGCAGTGACCAGCCACCAGGCCTCCTCCACAGCGGACCTACAGACCACCCTGACTCATCAGGAGCAAAGTGCTCAGCCTGGCCCAACACCTTTGTGAGCAGAGCAATCAGCCCACCCCACCATAGAAGCAAACGGGGCAGAGCCCGGCCTGGACCCCCACAACAGCAGAGTGCTTGGCCGCCCCACCACCCTGGCACAGGCCCACCTGGACACAGGGACATGCCACCTGGACCCAGCACACCAACCTGGTGCCCCTAGATGGCTGGCCCCACCACCTTGACATGGTGCACCCAGCCTTGGCACAGTGACCCAATGCTCCCAGAAGCATGGACCTGCCATTGTGATACTTCGTGTCTGACCTAGCACCCCTGGTCAAACAGCCTCATCAGCTGACAACATCCAGTAGATGTGACCTGGCGTCCCCTGGCACATGGACCTGCCAAAGAGAACAGACACACCCAACCTGGTGCCACCAAAAGATCGGATGCAAAAAAAAAAAATGATCGGATGCACAGCTGTGACCCAGTGCAACCAGTCATGTCATATCTGAATGCACAGACCCACCCCTGCCAACGTGCCTGCCACACTGGGCTCCCCAGACTTCCAAACTACTAAAATGGGAAGTCAAAGTAACAACCCCTAAATGAAAGAAAAGGAGTAATCGTCATAAAAGGAAGTAAATGAAATGGAGGCAAGTAATTTGTCAGATAAAGAATTTAAAATTATTGATTACACAATTGGAAGAAATAATGACAGAAAACTTCCCTTACCTGGTAAAGAAAAAAGTTGCACAAGTCCAAGAAACACAGAGTCCCAATCAAGATGAACTGAAAAAGACCCACACCAAGACACAGCATAATTATGAGGCCAGCACTATACTAATTCTGAAACCAGATAAAGACACCACAAAGAAAAAGAATTACAGGCCAATATCCCTGATGAGCATAGATGCTAAAGTCCTTAACAAATATTAGCAGATTGGTCCAGCAACATATTAAAAAGATCATATACCATGACCAAGTGGGATTTATTCCAGGGATGCAAGGCTGGTACAATATTCTCAAATCAATAAATATGATACATCACATAAACAGATTGAAAGACAAAAATCACATGATCATATCAATAGATGCAGAAAAAGCATTTGACAAAATCCAACATCCTTTTTTGATAAGACTCTCAGCAAAGGGAGACTAGAGAGATCATACATCATCATAGTAAAGGCCATATATGACAAACCTATAGCCAATATCATACTCAAAGGGCAAAAACTAAAACCTTTTCCCCTAAAAATAGGAATAAGACAGGGTTGTCCACTTTTATCACTTTTATTCAACATAGTACTGGAGGTCCTAGCCATAGTGATTAGACAAGAAGAAAAAATAAAAGGATCTAAATTGGAAAGGAGGTTGTAAAACTGTTATTATTCACAGATGACATGATATTGTACATAGAAAACCCTAAAGCTCCACCAAGAAACCACTTGATTTAATAAATGAATCCAGCAGTGTAGCAGGATACAAAATTAACACCCAGAATTCGTTGGCGTTTTTATACACCAATAAGGAACCCTCAGAAAGAGAAACTTAAAAAAAAAAATCCCATTTACCATTGCAATAAAAAATTAAGATACTTAGGAATAAATTTAGCCAAGGAGGTAGCTGTACTTGGAAAACTATAGAATGTTGAAAACAGAGGTAGAAGAAGATATAAATAAGCGGAAGAATATACTGTGTTCATGGATTGGTAGAATAACAGCATTAAAAATGTCCATATTTCCCAAAGCAATCTATATACTCAAAGCAGTTCCTATTAAAATACCAAAAACATATTTCACAGACCTAGAACAAACTCTAAAAATTTATATGGAACAAAAAAAGACCCCACAAAGCTGCAGGAATCCCGAGAAAGAAGGATAAAGTGGAGGGATCACAAGACCAGATATAAAGCTATATTACAAAGCCACTGTAATCAAAACAGCCTTAGTATACTGGCACAAGAACAGGCATGTAGATCAGAGGAATAGAATAGACAACTAAGACATTGACCCAAGCCAATATGCTCAATTAATCTTTGATAAAGGAGGCAAGAGCATACAGTGGAGTAAAACCAGTCTCTTCAATTAATTATGTTGGGAAATTGGACAGTTACACCTAAAAAAATGAAACTAGACCACCAACTTATGCCATACACAAGAATAAAATGGATAAAAGACTTAAATGTAAGTCATGAAACCATAAAAATCCTTGAAGAAAACATAGGCAGCAAATTATTAGACATCTCACATAGCAAAATTTTCACTGATACAATGCCTCAGACAAGAGAAACAAAGGAAAAAATAAACAAATGGGACTATATAACGAAGGAGGTCATTTGTGGCCTTTGGTAAGCAGTTTTAATATAGTGGTTGAATAGAAGATCGGTTGTAAGGAATTAATGGGTGGTAAAAAAAAAATGAAGGTTGTAAGTATAAATGATTCTTTTCCAAAAATACCTCGAGTTTACATTGTCGTATAAAAGGATGATTATTAGGATTAGGGCACAGAACTTATTTGTGGAGCAAGTGTAAGGAGCTAATATGGGGGACACACAAAAGAACAGCTTAAAGATGTTTAAGATCCTTAAAAGGAGACAGTGTGATCACCAGCACTACATATATGGGAGTTAAGTGTTGGTAAGGAGGCGGGACATTTATTTCTGCATAAGCCAAGGGCGAGAAGAAGGCTGAACATCAATTTTGAGGTGGAGAGAAAGTTCACCTTGGATAATTGCTTGTTTCTTTCAGTAACAGAAAATTACTTGCTAAGAGTGAGAAATGCTGGAGTTAAAGATAGAAAATAAAAAAGATTAAAAGCAGCTATAAGAAATATTAAGAAATCAACAGAGGATGAATAAGAGGCTTTTACAGCAGTGGTGAGGGCCCCTTTTACTTCCTAACAATACTAGAGCATGCATCCATATGCTTGCTAATCATGCTTTGAAGTTCAGGCATTGCATCAAAGATGAAAGACTTTAGGGGTAATTTGGAACTGGGGAGAAGAAAGATGGATACATGAAAGGGAGTAGAATAATTTAGAGCAAAAGTAAACAACTGACGGGGATGCTGGCTGGGTAGAAGACAGAGGAAGCAATGATTGGGATTAAGGCCTCTTCCCTTTGGAGATAGAAACATCTGAAGCTTTTGCCTTGGTTTCTCTGCATAGGAGTGGGAGCTGGCATCCACTCCTGTGGCTTCAGCTTTTATCCAAAGCTGACTTGCAAATTTCCACTTTTGTTTTGGCCTCTCACTGAGCTATAGACCTGAATTTCTGTAACTGCGTGCTGCACATCACCTGAGTTTCTTGTGTACGTTTCGTAAGCAGCATGTCCCAACTTGAGCACATTGCTTTTACACTGCCTTCCCATATATAGAGGCCTCCACCATTCTCTCAATTTCCCAGCTTTGGAACTTTAGTCACTTACATTACATGCCTTCTGCCCCTAATTATTCACAAATGGTTTGTTCTGTTACCTTTATCCATTTCTTCCTCCCCCTGTCACTAACAAAGCCCTTGTGACTATTCACATGGATAGTTGGAATTACCTGCTCACTGGTCTCAGCACTTCAGCCTTTCCCTCCATTTTGGCACTGGCTGGCATGGTCTTCCTAAAGTAGTCAGAGCACTGTCTAGCAATCTTTAATAACCCCTAATGAATTAGAGATACTTTTTATATTGCTACTAGAGGCCTGGTGCACAAAAATTTGTGCACTCAAGTTGGGGGGTGGGTGTTCTTCAGCCCAGCCTGTGCCCTCTCGCAGTCTGCGACCCCTTGGGGGATGTCCACCTGCTGGCTTAGGCCCGCTCCCCAGGAGATTGGGCCCAAGCTGGCAGCCAGACATCCCTCTGGCAGCCCGGGAGTCCTTGGAGGATGTCCACTTGCCAGCAGGGAGCAGGGCTATGTGCAGTAGGACATCCTTAGTGCTGCTGAGGAGGCGGGAGAGGCTCCCGCTACCACCACTGTGCTGGCAGCCATCAGCCTGGCTTGTGGCTGAGCAGAGCTCCCCCTGTGGGAGCGCACTGAGCACCAGGGGGAAGCTCCTGCATTGAGCATCTGCCCCCTGGTGGTCAGTGTATGTCATAGTGACCATTCACTCCCAGTCGTTCTGCTGTTAGGGTAAATTTGCATATTACCCTTTTATTATATAGGATAAAGGCCTGATGCACGGTGGGGGCCAGCTGGTTTGCCCTGAAGGGTGTCCCGGATCAAGGTGCCGGTCCCACTGGGGTGCCTGGCCAGTCTGGGTGAGGGGCTGAGGGCCGTTTTAAGGCTGGCCACACTCCCTTCAGGGTAGGGGTCCCCACTGGGGTGCCTGGCCAGCCTGGGTTAGGGGCTGAGGGCTATTTTCAGGCTGGCCATACCTCCTTCAGTGTGGAGGTCCCTGCTGGGGTGCCTGGCCAGCCTGGGTGAGGGGCTGAGGGCTGTTTTCAGGCTGCCCACAGCCCCTTCAGGGTGGGAGAGTCCCGCTGGGGTGCCTGGCCAGCCTGGGTGAGTGTTGAGGGCGATTTTCAGGCTGGCCACGCCCCCTTCAGGGTGGGGGTCCCCACTGGGGTGCCTGGCCAGCCTGGAGAGGGGCTGATGGCTGTGTGCAGGCTGACCAAGCCCCCCAGCAGGGACCCTCATCCCATGGGGGTGTGGTCAGCCTGGGTGAGGGGCTGAGGACTGTTTGCAGGCTGGCCACAGTCCCTTCAGGGTGGGAGAGTCCCGCTGGGGTGCCTGGCCAGCCTGGGTGAAGTGCTGATGGCCGTTTTCAGGCTGGCCATGCCCCCTGGCAACCCAAGCTCTCAGCCTCTCTTTTATTTCTTCTTCTTCTTTTTTTTCCCCCTGGGATTTATTTATCTTCTATAATTGAAGCTTTGTAGCCTTGAGCGGAGCCCAGGACCAGCCTGGGCAGGCAGGAAGCTTGGCTTCCTCCATCGCCAGGGGCAACCCAAGCCTCCTGCTCACTCCAGCTCTGTGGCCACCACCATCTTAGTTGGGTTAATTTGCATACTAGCTCCTGATTGGCTTGTGGGCATGGCTTGAGTGTAGTGAAGGGATGGTTAATTTGCATGTTTCTCTTTTATTATGTAGGATTGAGGATGCTTTATGGTCTGTTCTAAATACCTTTTTCTACCTTTACTTCTTGTTCCACTTTGAATACACTGAGCATGTTCCCATCTCTGTGACCTTTTCTCTGTCATCACTTGGACAGTTTATGGCCATCCCTCAAGGCTCAGTTCAGAGTTCACTGACTCTGTGAAACATTCCCTGATTGCATGACTGGATTTGTATAACATTCCTGCTCCTTTATTCCCCCCCCCCACCCCCATTTCTGATGGCACTATTTTTTTCTGTTAGATTATAAATTATTGAATTATTGAGGGCAAGAATTGTGGCATTTTCATTTTAGACTTTCCACAGTACCCTAAAATAGCATATATTGAATATAATGTGATATGGACAAGAGGACAGAGATTAGAGTACGGGAGGTCTTAGGAGGTGATTGAGCACTAAGCATATGGACGCATGCTCTAGAAATTGTTAGTAAATAAAAGAAGCCCTCACCACTGCTGTGAAAGCTTCTGACTCATTCTGTTAATTTCTTATATTTCTTATAGCTGCTTTTAATCTTTTTTATTTTCTATCTTGAACTCCAGCATTTCTCACTCTTAGCAAGTAATCTTCTATTACTGAAAAGAAACAACGAAGATTAGAGTACGGGAGGTCTCGTGGAGGTGGTTAGGAGTTAAAGAGGTTTGTGATATAGATAAATAATTTGAATCCAAGGTCTAAAAGCTCCGAAAAGTAAGGAGATTTTTATAGCAGGAAAAGGAACTTAATCTTGGAAGATATGGAAGGAGTATGTAGCACGTGTGAGAGAAAATATTTATGCTCACATAACGCATATACATTTTATATCCTCAGTATTATCCCTGACCGTGTTCCACTACCCAGGGGGACAAGCGCCAAATATAATGCCAGGATGTGGACGCTTGGAGTACAGAATGTAACACGAATCAGCCTTTCCATTATACTTAACTCTAGTCAACCCAAGATTGATTTTAGTTCTGGATCCCACAATTTAAGAGAAAGTTAGACTTTAAGAAAATAGAATAAAATTCATGGAAATGGTGATTAAGCACTATGGAGAAGTTGAGGTTTAAAGATGCTTTAAATAGTGTTTGTCAGGGGTCACATATTAAATACCCTTGGGGGCCATTTGATTAACAATGAGTGAAGCTGGCTGAGTATAGAAAACCCGACATTCTCAATGTTAGGGAGCAACACCTGGGGCTGGAGGCTATGCTGGACTAGGGTGTGTGGGGAGACTCTTCAGAATCTTTTTCTAAAAGGGACAGCTGTCCTTTCCTCCAGCTGATGGCTGCTCTTTACATAATTTTAACAAAATTTTGTGAGCCCACATTATGCAGACCAAATAAAACATGTCTCTTTGATACTGAATTTCTGCTTTAAAAACTGGTTTAGCTCACGGAAACAATGACTTGTTCCCTGTTTTTCTGGGTTTAAATTACAACATGGAGATATAGGTGGTAGATAAGTAAAGAACTTGTTTAGTTGGGGAGGCATCATTTTGGGCTGGTGGTTGGAAATGCAGACTTTGCAAATTACTTAACTTCTTTTTACCTTCATTTCCTTGTGTGCTACAGAGTTTAACATGCAAGTAATACTCAGAAATATAAGCTATTAGTCTTCCTTATCAATGGTGAAAAAAGTCTCTACTTGAAGACATTTCAAATGGGAAAAAACACACACCTTTTTTAAATTTGAAGTGTAATGATTGCTGTCTACAAGTAGGGGCATTTGAGGCATAGACAAGAGCCTTAAGGTCTTTCTTGACTTATGACTTTTGTAAAGTTTGTAACATTTGTAAAATGTTAATATTTCCACAGATAATAATCATCATAATAACTAATAAGCTGAATTTCTATTATGTTTTGGTCACTGTGCTGAGCTTTTTATTCACTACTATTTAATTATTAAAACACCCCCATGAGGTGGATAATATTAACCCTATTTTTCAGAAAAGAAAATTGAAGCTTTGGAAGGTTAAGTAACTTACCTAAGATCACATTGTTAAATCGTGGCAGGGTCCAGTGATGAACCTAGGCCAGTCTGATTGCAGAATCTGAATGTTTAATCAGTAAGCTAAACTGATGACTGCAATTTATGGAATTAATTTAGTAGCGAAGCATTTTACTAAAAATTATGGAATCTAATACCTTAGTTTTCTTTTTGTTGGAAATCAAGTATCCAGTGATAAGTATTATCCATGGGTGGCCTGAAGAGGGCACCAGTGCAACACTGCAGCTGTGATAGGATGCTGAAGCCTCTTGCAGTGCTTCTCACACTAAATCACATAAAGCTAGGATCTTCCTGCCTAATCTTGGTTGTATTTTAAAGAGAAAAAGGATGCATTTGAAAGATTGAGATTGGCCAACTGCAAATTTTTTATAAGATTGAGTTGAGCATTAGCATTTATAATTTCAAATGAGATCTTCTATAATATAAATTAGAAGAAAAAAATATATATATACATGATCCTGACTAGGTAAAATAGACCTGGATTTGGGTGAATTGAGGTGGAAAATGTGTATAAAATGAAAATAAATTAGGTATAAGAAGAAAAAATCCAAGAGTTACCAGGTTATTATTAGTTTGTCACATCCTTGGGACTTTTGCTTCTCTGTTAACTATGAATGGAGACTAAGAAGAAATATCTCAGTATTAGAAAATAATAGATTTTTCAAAAGAGGTAATAATAGTAGCTAAAACATGTTGTATGGCTACTCTGTGTGCCAAGTATTGTTCTGTTTCTTTATACAATTTAATCCATTCAGTCATTACAACAGCTACGTGAAATAGGTCCTGTTATTATCCCTATTTTACAGATGAGGAAACTAAGGCAGAGAGTTAGGTAACTTCCTCAAAGTCACACAGTCAGTAAGTGGCAGAGCCAGGATTTGTGCCCAGGCAGTCTGGCTCTGAACTTTAAGCTCTTAATGCCGCCCTTTATTATCAAGGCTTTCTGGGCCTTACGAATTAATGTATGAAGACATGTAATATAATTGAATTTCCTTTATTCAGGAGAGGTATGGCATGTCTGATGGCAGGACCAGAACCACAGGAGCTATAAATTCTCATTTTCTCACATTTGCCACTAACTTGCTGATCTCTGAAAATTACTTAATTTCCTTTTTAGACTTTATATATTTCTGATAAATAATAACTTGAGTATCAGGTGAAAATTCTAAAAATTCAGATATAAAATCTTTTTGTTGCTGTAATGAAAGTTCATTATTAATGGGTTGGATTACCAGGGTCATTCTGTCAACATCATTTTCATTAAAATAGAAGGTAGGAATTTTCCCTAACTCTTGTGAATTACTTAGAACCTGTAGAAATGAATTAAAATGACTTGAACACTAATAAGCATAGTTTATTTAAAAAGTGATGTTTGCTTCCTTCCAGCTGGCATTTCTGTTAAAATATGTACAATGGAATTTTATTTTCATAAAAAGGCAGCAATAAGGAGACTTATTCTTTAGAAGTGATAAAAGCACTGACTCATTCAAGAAAATTAACACTACTTTGAAGATTAACTCAGACATGGAGCTATTTTTAACACCAGATATGATGGGACCACTTGGAATTAATTCAGACCCCACAAGTTAAAGGACATGGCCCATAACCACACTGCCTGTACTTTAGATGCCAGCTGTGAGTAGGATCCCAGGTTACCCACACTTTCACCCAACTAGCTACAAATCCATGTATGTGTTTAAGGGGTTTTCATGACTCCCCTCAGGTTCAATAGTTCTATAGAACAACTCTTAGAATCTAGGGAAGCACTGTATATATGACTAGTCTTATATCATAAAAGCGTAATATGCAAATCGACCAAACAGTGGAGTGACTGGTGGGCAGGGGGTGGGGCCAGCGAGCAGGTGGTGCCAGGCCAGTCAAGGCGCATGCCAGTGGACAGAGGGAGGGGACAGTGGCGGAGGGGTGATGCGGCGGAGGGGGGGGGGGGGTGAGCTGCTGCTCACCAGCCAGAGCCATCCCCTGATCAGCCTGCCTGGTCACCACCCGCAGAGGGAGGCCAGACTGCGAGAGAGCAGCAGGCCAGGCTGAGGGACCGCACACCCTCCCCCAAGTGCATGAATTTTCATGCCCTGGGCCTCTAGTTTTATTATAAAGGTTACAAACTAGGACTGGCTAAATGAAGAGACAGAGTGAGGCCTGGAAGGGTCCTAGGTACAGAGCGCTGGATTCTATGGATTCTCCATAGAATCCGTGGGACTTCCTCCCAGTACATTGTTGGGTTTGTCAAACAGGAAACTCCGATGAGCTTTGGTATCCAGAGGTTCTTGGGGTGCCTTCTTTCCATTGGTGTGATTGATTGAATCACTGGTGCCTGATTGAACTCAATCTCCAACTCCTCCCCTCCCCCTACCTTCCCCTCCCTCTTTCTCCCTGGAGGTCCGCTTGTCTTAAAGTCCCAATACGCCAGGCATGTGGTTGATCTTCCTGGTGACTGGCCTCCATCCTGAGTCATCTCAACTCATAGCATAAACTCAGGTGTGATCTGAGGGGCTCAGGAAGAACAAAGACACTACTGTTAGGAAATTCCAAGGGTACAGAATCCCCTCTCAGGAACCCAGGGACAAAGGCCAGTAACATTCTTTATTATATAGCAGGAAAAGAGACATTATTCTGCTTAAAATGATTTCTTTGTTTGTTTTAAACATTTGCTTATACATCACTTATAGATTTGAAGGTGTCACACTGTTTAAATCATAGCAAATATCTTTTTTCCTAGGAGTCTGGAGCCCCTATTCTCACAGATGATGTTAGTTTACAAGTGTTCATGGATCATTTAAATTTGCTGTGTCAAGTGCTGCTTGAAGGGGTAAACATGTTCATGACATTTAAGAAGATGAAATAATATTTTAACTTTGTTTTTTTTTTCTTTTTCAATTAATCTGTGGAAATCAACAGAGAGACCTCTCTAGACTCTTTTTGTATTAGTAAGGCTTGAGACAACATATATTAAAATGTTCACATTTGTAGATTAAACTGGAATATAAGAACAATACCAACAAACTTACTTTGCTTGCCACCATATTATAACTGGTTTTGAAAATTTGAGGTCTTTATAACCTAATTATGCCAAAGAGTAAAAATAGAGTTTGTCTTGTACTGAAAAGATATAACTCATTTATATATTGAAAATAAATCTAAGTGGCACTGAATGTCTATACCGACTTTTGAAAATGTGTTTTTTAATTTTAGCTAGAAGGTAAACAAAACCAACAACAATAATAAATGTGAATATTTTTGCCTGTTCACTGAATAGTTTTAATCACTTATGTAAATACTTTTCAGTGCTTAGATATTATTTGACTTTACATATGGTAATTTTCATGAAGATAATTTAATGTTTTTGGTCATTTGGAAAAAATATTTTAGAGATTAATTTTTTTTTTTTGGTAACAATCCCCATACTGACAATAAATGAGAAATCCCCACATATACACAACTTATGTGATTAAACATGATTTTTTTAAAAAAGGGAGAGAGGAAATAAACCATTTTGTGAGAGTGCATTTTAGAAAGCCTTTGCTGCAAAAATGACTGTTGTAGTTAGGAAACCAAATTTGGTTTTCACTGCATGACTTTGTTTTTTCCTCTTGTTTTTCTAAGGTAAAGCTGACACTAAATCCTTCAGTATTTTAACACTATTTTGGGAGTTTACACATTACCTTTTGTTTCTGCTTTCATTTTGTGAAATTTATTAAGTTATGGTTCTTATTGAAACAGTATTATATGATATTTTGCTGAATTATCGTGTGATGTTCAGTTCTATTTTGATTTTTTCATTAGTATCATTCATCTTTACCTTTTAAAGTTTACTTGTAGCAAATATTTACATTGCTAAAACAAGATATATTTAACATTTGATTGATTTTAGAAAGAGAGAGGGAGAGAGAAACATGAACTTGTTGTTCCACTTATTTATGCATTTATTGGTTGATTCTTGTACGTTCCTGACAGGATCAAACCCACACCCTTGGCATATCAGGAAGATACTCTAACCAACTGAGCTACTTAGCCAGGGCAGGTGTAAAAACCACTGATAGACAAGGCCTACAGACTTATTTCTTCTGAGACACACCCTCAGTGTGGTCGCGGTGGCTGGCTGTCTTGGTGTGCTTGCCTCGAACACAGTGTCCTCAGAAGTGGCCCAGCCCTCCGTGGGCCCAAATTTTCTTCAGTTGCTTCAGGTATTCACAGAGCTGGTTGTCCAGACCATTGGCCAGGACCTGGCTGTATTTTCTTTCTTCCTCCCCCCACCCCCCAATTCTCACCCAAGGATACATACTCTTATTGATTGATTGGTTGAGAGAGAGAGAGAGAGAGAGAGAGAGAGAGAGAGAGAGAGAGAGAAACATTGATGTGAGAGAAACATAAATCAGCTGCCTCTTGCATGCTCCCCAACAGGGGACTGAACCCACAACCTGTATATGTGCCCTGACCTGAACACCTTTAAGTGTTCAGGACAATGCTCCAATCAAATGAGCCACACTGGCTGAGGCTTGGCTGTAGTTTCCATCCTTCATGTCCTGTCTGTTCAAGAACCAGTGTGGGATCTTGTACTGGTGTGGATTCTCCATAATGACGATCACACATTCCTCCTCATCCTCACTGAGCTCTCCTGCCCTCTTGGTGAGGGCGATGTCTGCTTTCCTCACCACTGCACGGGCATATCTTAGCCGCATGCCTTAATTACAGTGAGGGCAGATGCTCTTTCTCCCGTCTCATCCATATTGGTGTTGAGTATTTGCAAAATGTACTGAACTTCTCAGGGATCACTGCAGACATGTCTGTCCCAGTGGCGGCATGTAGGCCTCCAGTGGAAGAGAGCAGTATCATTAGTTTTTAAAATCAGTAATTTTCAATGAAAACAACTTGATCAAAACCCTGTCACAGAATTTTGAGATCCATGAAATCAAAGTTTAGTGAGAAAAAAATTGAATTCCAGCTCTCCCCTACAAGAACAGTACAAAAGACACATTTGAAAGGTAGCATTGGAGATGAGTCTCTAGTTCTATGTACACATTAATCTTAGGGGTGGTCTTTAGGATACATACCGTGACAAAAGCAAATGCATTCTTTAATGTTACAAATTAAATGTTGTGGCTTTATTGCACTTGGTTTTATTTTTAATGAACACGATTTATTTTTTCAGTCTTTTTGGAAATAACACCGACAGATTAGGATTATTTGCTTTCTAATGCCCATGTTTACATTTTTATTTTCATTTTCCATGTCTCCAATATATATACATGCATACTTTGTGTACTCTTACCTGCTTGATTTGTATTCATCTTGAGCATTTTATCAAGTAATTCTACAGATGTTTCTGTTTCTCTTGTTTGCTTTTTAATAGTTTACTTTATGAAATTAAAACATTCCCCTTTATTATGTTTAGTCTTCCTCCTTTGTTTGATCTATTGAAACAAAAGCTGGTCTAGGTTTAATGCATTATTATATGGTGAATATGATAATAGCATGCGATACCAGGTATGGAATAATGAAATTACATTACTAAATCAGATCTTTTTTACTCATTTATGTATTACTAGAGGCCCGGTGCACAAAAATTTGTGCACTCGGGCGGGAGGGGGGTCCCTCAGCCCGGCCTGTGCCCTCTCGCAGTCTGGGACCCCTTGGGAGATAACGACCTGCTGGCTTAGGCCCGCTCCCGGGTGGCAAAGGGCAGGCCCAATCCCTAGGTGCAGCCCCTGGTCAGGCTCAGAGCAGGGCCGATTGGGGAGTTGGGGCGCCACCCCCTGTCACGCACAGAGCAGGGTCGATCGTGGGGGGGGGGTTGGAGAGCTCCCCCCTGTCACGCACAGAGCAGGGCTAATCAGGGGGTTGAGGAGCTCCCCCCTGTCACTCACAGAGTAGGGCCGATAGGGGAGTTGGGGCACCGCCCCCTGGCACACACAGAGCAGGGCGGATCAGGGGGTTGGGGCGCCGCCACTGCCACACTCAGGGCAGGGCCGATGGGGAGGTTATGGCTCTACCCCATCACACACAGAGCAGGGCCCGTGGGGGGCGGGGGGGGGGATTGGGGTGCCGCACCTTGTCACACACAGAGCAGGGCCGATCAGGGGGGTTTGGTCGCTGCCCCCTGTCACACTGATCCTGGTGCCAGGAGGCCTCGCTGCACCGCTGATCCCAGTGCTGGGAGGCATATTACCCTTTTACTATATAGGATAGAAGCCTGGTGCATGGGTGGGGGCCGGCTGGTTTGCCCTGAAGGGTGTCCTGGATCAGGGTGGGGGTCCCCACTGGGATGCCTGGCCAGCCTGGGTGAGGGGCTGAGGGCCGTTTTCAGGCTGACGGGTGACTGAAGCTCCCAAGCTGTCCTTTTTTCCTTTTTTTTTTCATTCTGGGTCAGCTTTAGCTCTGAGGCTCAGCTCCAGCTATGAGACTTCCACTGCTGAAAGTAGGTTTCTGGCCTTTATTTACCCTTCTGTATTTGAAACAATGTTGCGGTCCTGCTGGCTGAAGCCTGGGATTTTGTTTAGCTTCTATTTTTGTAACATAGTTGCTTAGAGTGCAGCTGAGAGGCCGGCAAGGCAGGCAGGGAAGCTTTGGCTTCCTCTGTCACTGAAGCAAGCAAGCCTCATGTTAGTTTCCAGCTGCCTGGCTGCTGGCTGCCATCTTGGCTGTCAGTTAATTTGCATATCTTGCTGATTAGCCAATGGGAAGGGTAGCGGTCGTACGCCAATTACCATGTTTCTGTTTTATTAGATAGGATACTGACATAAAGCCCAATTATTTGGGTTGAGGATGGGATACTGGGAAATTGGGATATTCCCCACTAAGAAAAAAGAAAAAAATAGTAAATGGTAATACTTCTAAAGCACTTGGAAGATGGATAGAAACATTAACTTTAGGCTTTGTTAGATAAAAAATAAAGCTATGTATTTTTAAAAGTTAAGGCTAAAGACCAGACTAGGATATAACTTTCAAACCAGAATATGTAACTTCCAATCAATAGAGAAAAAGAAGCAATAAAAGTAATTTGATTAATCAAAGGGAAGACAAAAAGATTAAAAAGGCAACAAAGGGAAAGTATGGTAAATAAGAAACAAAAAGATAAAAATAATGGATTAATATATTTTTTGTATTTTATGAACATGGAAAAAATAGTTATTGGCCTTTTACTGTAATAAACAACATTCAATGTACTAATTTTCAACATTTTGTAAATTTGTCTTAAGGCTTAATAAAATTTGATCTTTTCACATATCCATGTTCTACACCAAATAGCCAGATTTCAATTTTTGTCCATAGTTCATTGAAGAACATTCTTATTAATTTTAGATTTTTCTTTAGTAAAATTTTAAAAGTGATTTTTCAATTTTCAGTTACAGTTGATATACAATATTAGTTGTAGTTTCAGATGTACAACATAGTGATTAGGCATTTATATAACTTACAGAGTGAACGACCCCAATAAGTCCAGTAACCAACTGATACCATACAGAGTTATTACAATATTATTGACTACATTCCCTATGCTGTATTTTACAACTCTGTGACTGTTTTCATAACTGTCAATTTTCCCATCTTAATTCCTTTCCCTTTTTTACCCATCCCTGAAACCCCTTCCCATCTGGCAACCACGAGTTTGTTCTCTGTATCTAGGAGTTTGTTTCTGTTCTGTCTGTTCATTTATTTTGTTCTTTGGATTCTATATATAAATGAAATAATTTGTATTTCTCTGACTTATTTCACTTAGTATATCCTCTATGTACCTCCATATTGTTGCAAATGACAAGATTTTACTCGTTTTTATTGATTAATATTCCATTTTATATATGTACCACATCTTTATCCACTTGTCTATCAATGAGACACTTCCATGTCTTAGCCATCTACACTAATAAAAGACAAACATGCAAATTGACCATACCTTTGCTATGCCTTAGGCCACAACCACCAGCCAATCAGAGTGACTATATGAAACTTAACCCAACCAAGATGGCGGCCAGCAGCCATGGAGCTGGAGCAAGCAGGAGGTTTGGTTGCCCCAATGATGGAGGAAGCCAAGCTTCCCGCTTGCCACGTCAGACTCTGAGCTCCACTCAAAGCAATAAAGTTTCAATTATGGAAGGTAAACAAACCCCAGATACATACTTTCAGCTGGCCGTGGTCACGGAGCTGGAGCAAGCAGGAGGCTTCCCTCCCGCCCACCCTGGCTGGCTCTGAGCTCCTCTCAAGGCTACAAAGTTTCAATTATAGAAGGTAAATAAATCCCAGAATAAAAAAAGAAAAGAAAAAAAGGAGAGGCTGGGCGCGTCTGTCAATGTGGGGTTTTGCCAGCCTGAAAACGGCCTTCAGCCCCTCATCGGGACTGGCCAGGCAACCCAGTGGGGACCCCCCCACCCTAAAGGGGGTGTGGCCAGCCTGAAACAGCCATCAGTCCCTCAACCAGGCTGGCCAGGCACTCCAGTGGGGACCCCCACCCTGAAGGGGTGTGACCAGCCTGCAACCACCCATCAACTCCTCACCCAGGTGGGCCAGGCACCCCAGTGGGACCTGCACTCTGATCTGGGACACCCTTCAGGGCAAACCAGCCGGCCCCCACCCATGCACCAGGACTCTATCCTATATAATAAAAGGGTAATATGCAAACTGACCCTAACAGCAGAACGACTGGGAGTGACTGTTCACTATGACATACACTGACCACCAGGGGGCAGATGCTCAGTGCAGGAGCTTCCCCCTGGTGTTCAGTGATCTTCCACAGGGGGAGCTCTGCTCAGCCACAAGCCAGGCTGACTGCTGCCAGTACAGCAGTGGTGGTGGGAGCCTCTCCTGCCTCCTCAGCAGCGTTAAGGATGTCCGACTGCAGCTTAGGCCTACTTGCTGCTGGCAAGTGGACATCCCCCAAGGGCTGCTGGGCTGCCAGAGGGATGTCTGACTGCCAGCTTGGGCCCTATATCCCAGGGAGTGGGCTTAAGCCAGCAGATGGTCATCCTCCGAGGGGTCCCAGACTGCAAGAGGGACCCCCGCGAGTACACAAATTTTTGTGCACCGGGCCTCTAATCTATATATATAAAGGCCTAAGCAACTGAACGACCCAACGACCGGTTGACTGGTTGCTATGATGTGCACTGACCCTCAGGGGCAGATGCTCAACACAGGAGCTGCCCCCTGGTGGTCAGTGTGTTCCCACAGTGGGAGCGCCACTCAGCTGACTGACGGGCACCAGATGCTGGGCTCACGGCTGGTGAGCACAGCTACGGCAGTGAGAACCTCTCCTGTCTCCGTGGCAGCACTACTGAGCTGTGGCAGTGGCAGGCACAGTGGGGCGGGATGAGCAGGAGCAGCGCAGCACCTGGCCCAGGCTCGGGCTCCTTTCCAGCTGCCTGCTGCTTAGTGCACTATTATATCCCTTGGGGGTTGTTGGATTGTTGGTTTCAGGGACATCCCCTGAGAGGTCCTGGATTGTGAGAGGGTGCAGGCCAGGCTGAGGGACCCCACTGGTGCACTAATCTGTGCACTGGGACTCTAGTTGTAAATAATGCTGCAATTGATGTAGGGATGCATATGTCTTTTCAAATTCATGTTTTGTGTTTCTTTGCATAAATACCCAGAAGTGGAATTGCTGGGTCCTTCTTTGTCTCTTGTTATAACCTTTTTTCGTTTGCTTTTTAAAATCTTTACCTGCAGATACATTTATTGATTTTAGAGAGAGGAAAGGAGAGAGAGAGATGAGAGAGGGAAAGAGAGAGAGAGAGTGAGAGAGAGAGAGAGAGAGAGAGAGAGAGAGAGAGAGATTGTTGGTTGCCTCTCAAATGCTCCCCAACCAGGGATGAATCAGCAACCTAGGTATGTGCCCTGACTGAGAATTGAACCCGAGACCTTTAGGTGTAGGGGACAAGGACGCTCCAACTAAGTGAGCTACCAGCCTTTGTTTTGAGGTCTATTTTGTCTGCTATAAGTATTGCTACCTCAGTTTTTTTTTCATTGCTATTTGATGAAATATATTTTCCCATCCCTTTACTTTCGGTCTGTGTGTGTTTTTCTATCTGAAGGGGGTCTCTTTTATGCAGCATATCTATAATAATAATTAAACTGGACAGCTGAACGACCTTCTGGACATCATTCTGGATGTCCTTCTGGATGAAGCTGCTGCGGCGGGGGCTGAGGCAGAGGTGGTTAGGGGTGATCAGGCAGGCAGGCGAGCAGTTAGGGGCAATCAGGCAGGTAGGCAGAGTGATTAGGGGTGATCAGGCAGGCAGGCAGTCAGGAGAGAGGTTAGGAGCCAGTGGTCCCAGATTGAGAAAGGGATGTCCAACTGCCGGGATTCCCGTGGGATCAGGCCTAAACTGCAAGGATTCCTGCCGGATCGGACCTAAACCAGCAGTGAGATATCCCCCGAGGGGTCCTGCATTGTTAGAGGGTGCAGGCCTGGCTGAGGAATTCCCCCTACCCCCGTACATATAGATATCTTGTTTTCTTATCCATTCAATCACCCTTTATATTTTGATTGGAGCATGTAATCTATTTACATTTAAAGTAATTATGGTTAGGTATGTAGTTATTGCTATTATTCATTATTTCTCCTCCTCCTCCTCCTCCTCCTCCTCCTCCTCCTCCTCCTCCTCCTCCTCCCCCTCCTCCTTCTCCTTCTCCTTCTCCTTCTCCTTCTCCTTCTCCTTCTCCTTCTCCTTCTCCTTCTCCTTCTCCTTCTCCTTCTCCTTCTCCTTCTCCTTCTCCTTCTCCTTCTCCTTCTCCTTCTCCTTCTCCTTCTTCTTCTTCTTCTTCTTCTTCTTCTTCTTCTTCTTCTTCTTCTTCTTCTTATTTCTCTCTCTAACCAATAAACATATCCTTGGGTAAGGCTACCAAAAAGAGATTACATGACTCAATACTAGTATTGGTGAACATTGACATTGTTTGATCCAATGATTTAGAACAAGTGTCCAATTACAGTGAAAACAATCAAGTATTTGAACATTGCTATTTTAATTTCTTCTGGCCATCTGAGATCAACATCTTTTGCTGCTTTTCTGAGTTTCTTTGAAATTTTAATCTTTCTTCAATGTAAACATTTATTTACTTACACTTTGTTATTGCATAGTTAATAAAACTGTCTACAATTTTTGTGTGCCAATCTTCAAGGCAAAAATTCAAATCTTAGTGTTACACTGTACCTTGTTCAAGCCTGATTTAGACTGCAACTATTCAATTTCTCTTGTCCAGTCCAATTAAGAAGCATCATTGTATAGTTGTTTAATTACCAACCAATTTAAAATTTTTCTTCAATGAATTTCAGGGAAGACTTGATGTTACAATCATACATATCCCACAAATGAATAGAGAAATAGTTAAAAGTTGAAATTATAGAATTATGGAGTTAAAGGGTCCATTGAGGTCATTAAGCCCTATCTTCTTATCAAATTCAAGAAGTTCCTCATAATATCCCTGATGGTTGGGCATCTGACCTCTGTAGAACACTTTCAGTGACGAGTAAAAGAAGACAATCATAAATTGCTGAATGCTATGAGTGACACTTTTAAAGATGATGTTAGCACATGGAGAAGGATGAATATGTAACATACAAAACCAAGCCTTGACCAGAGTTTGATGGAGAACATTTGAATCTGTTTTACACAACACATTCTGAGGGGCTATAACTATTGACCTACAGAGCCATCTGACATTTGATACTGTAATTAAAGGATAGCAGGCCAGCCTGTAATGCAGGAGGTATTTGCCAATTTAGACATATGCTTCAAGGTAGGATATTGTTCATCCAGTTTCCAACAGAGAGCCATTGATTTCCCAGCTGCAGTAACTGGAGTATGTCAGCAGAGGAAGTGCGTGGCAGAGCCTGGTGGGACATGCGGTCTGCTCTGGTGGGGAGATGCTGTTTTCTGATCTGTGCCAAGATTTTGTTCAACTGCCTTGACAGGTTTGAGCAGCACAGAATGATCCTACATATATATTTAACCTGTTCTGAGGATTGCACTGTTTGTTTTAGCAAAATAGGGAAATCCGTAAAGTCAGCAATTTTTGAAGGTGTTAGGAATTTTTCAAATAACACATCTGGAGATTACTTTTGAGTTATAGTAAAGATGTCATTTTGGAGTGATAAGTATACTGATTAAAGAACCTCCAATAAAAAGGGTCAAATAATGTAATAATTAATAAATAATAATACAAAAACAAACTGTTTCACGTACTCTGTTCACAACTGTGAACCTACGGCAAAAGTAGGTTCACAGTTGTGAACAGAGTACGTGAAACAGTTTGTTTTTGTATTATTATTTATTAATTATTACATTATTTATTTGTATCACAACTGCAAACCTACTTTTTCTCACCCCTGTATAGTGGTTTTCAGCAGATAGTTTTTGTCTTCAAGGCAACTGAAAAATAACCTAATATTGAAAAAAGAAAAAAAAATCCTAATGTGCAGAGGTTTAAAAATTAACCATAAAATTCTTGTGAGATGCTCACATTTCAAGTATTTTGCATGTTTGAAAACATTTGTGAAGAAATAAAATTCAAAGGAGATGAAAGAATCAGGGAGCAGTGCTTCTTAACCTCGCTCATGCATACGAATCACCTGGCTATAATGATAAAATGCAGATTTTGAAGGTTTGAAACTGAGTCTGAGATTTTGCATTTCTAACAAGTTCCTGGTGATACCAGGGCTCTTTTATGGACCACAATTTACAGAGCAAATTTAATTAAAAGCAAGATTTTCACCATGTTTGGGGACTTCTCTAAGGAGAAGTTCCAGCAGCCAGTTGGAAATGTGCATTCCAGAACCAGAAGACTTTTGGGAACCATAAGCATAGGATTCATAGTGGGAGTTAATTACAATACCTAAGATCTGGAAACAGCCCAAGTGCCCATGAGTAGATGACTGAATAAGAAAGCTGTGGTACATTTACACCATGGAAGACTATGCAGCCGTAATAAAGAACAAGCTCTTACCCTTTGGGACAGCATGGATGGCCATGGAGAGTATTATGCTAAGCGGAATAAGTCAGATAGAGAAAGACAAGTACCACAGGATTTCATTTTTGTGTGGAATCTAATGTACAAAATAAACTGACAAATAAAATAGGTCCAGAGGTATGGATGCATGGAATAGAATGACAGATCTCAGAAGGGAGGTGGGTGGAGGGGACCGGAAGGGATTAGCTTATATGCATATATGCCTATAAGAACCTATATGCATATATTCATAACCCATGGACACAGAAAATAGTGTGGGGAAGGTCTGGGTGGGGCAGGAGCTGAGTGGAAAAGGGTGTGTGTAGATGGGGGATATCTGTAATACTGTCAAAAATAACCAAACCAAACCAAAGAAAAAATGGCTATCCAGTTACTCAAATATTAATGGCAGTATAATATGTAACTAAAGAGGATGATTTTATTGAATCCTCAGTTTTGATAATACCCAGCATCTGTATTTTAATAGGGGTGTTGAGAAAATAAGATCCTGAATAATAAACTGTGCAATGGCTTAGTTAACAATTGTCTGTAATTATTTGAAGGAAGATGTACTCCCTTTTTGGGGCCACAAAATGGATTGCCAAGGTATGTTTTAAAATGTTATTAATTGGGTATATTTATTAATTGCTTAATCATTATGGGCTAATACATATGGATCTTCCTGGGATTAGAGAACTAAATGTGACAATTTGAGCAGTCTTTAGATCAGTGATGGTGAACCTTTTGAGCTCGGCATGTCAGCATTTTGAAAAACTCTAACTTAACTCTGGTGCCGTGTCACATATAGAAATTTTTTGATATTTGTAACCATAGTAAAACAAAGACATATTTTTTATATTTATTTTATATATTTAAATGCCATTTAATAAAGAAAAATCAACCAAAACAATGAGTTCGCATGTTGCCATCACTGCTTTAGATCAACTAGTGTGTGTGTGTGTGTGTATGTGTGTGTGTGTGTGTGTGTGTGTGTTGAGTCTTCTCATCTTCTTATATGTTTACAGTGGACCTTTCAATTATGTTTACTTACTGAGTGGCATAGACACTTCTGACATGGCTGGCTGTAAATGACTCTAATGATTAGTTTCCATGTGGAGTTTAAAGTCCAGCATGGCTTCAGGGAGCTAATGTTTTTTTTATTGCAGGTTCCCTGGCAAGAGCATTCAGGGTGCCTGCTGTGCTTACTCAGCCTGCACAGGTGATAGCTCTATCTGCTTCTCCATCTGCACCTTTTGGCTTTAAGTTGGTATCATTAGTTGTCTGCAATATTTAAGAATCTGACTGTATCTAATGAAGGAAAAATAAACTGGCTTGAAAAAATCACTGTTGTATAAGACCCTCCACAAAATAATAGTTCTATGGAATAATGTGGGAGTTTCTTATGATTGAATACATTATGAAGCTATGATTATCAAATGGGCTTATATTTAAACACTAGAGGCTCGGTGCATGAAATTCATGCACTTGGGGGGGGGGGCGAATGTCCCTCAGTCCAGCCTGTGCCCTCTCGCAGTCTAGGAGCCCTCAGGGGATGTCCAACTGACAGGGGATGTCCTAAGCCGTCAGTCAGACATCCTTAGCACTGTTGCGAAGGTGGGAGAGGCTCCCGCCACTGCCGCTGCATGCGCCAGCCATGACCCGGCTTCTGGCTGTGTGGCGCTCCCTCTGTGGGAGTGCACTGACTACCAGGGGGCAGCTCCTGCATTGCGCACGCCATAGTGGTCAGTGCGTGTCATAGCAACCGGTCATTCCGCCATTCAGTTGATTTGCATATTACCCTTTTATTATATAGGATGTCCAGAGCTTACTTTTATTTATTAAAAAAAAGTGTGATTAAAAAATGTGTTTAATAATGATGTAACTATGCTATCTATTTCTATGCATCTCTTCTTGTCTGTCATAGATAAAACTCACTTGTAAATAAAATCTAAAGTTACTTCTGCAGAGTAAGACAAATCAGTCCTTAACATACTATACTAGACATGTCAATCATAATGCCTGCTACATTGGGCATGTTCCCCTGCTCATAGCCTCTGCTGAGTTAAGCAGCCAGCCCCAGCCTCCTCCTTAAGCAAATGGATGGGATTAAATTTCCTAAAGGCCCCTAATAGGCTGGCTGCCTATGAAATGATTTAGTATGAAAAAGTTTCTCTAGTAAATATAAAGTAATTAACTAGACTAATTATACTCTTTTTCTCTAAAAGTTGAATATAGAAAAATTCAGAGAGCAGCAGCTATTCTGTAAGAGGAAAAGTAGAGAAGAAACAAGGATTGGAAGAGACACGTTGATGGTGGAAGATGAGGGGGAAGGTTCCCAAACTCCAGTTGGGGGAAGATTCCTTGATCTCCTTGGAAATGGTGACATGATGCAGCTGCTTTCTGCAGAGTGTTGCATGGTTATGTCCTCTGTCTGCTGGGTCTGCTCTGCAGGGTGGGATTCTTTACAGGTTATAGCTATGGGAAGGGGTTTTGGTAATGAAGGTTCCTTCCTGCTTAGAATCTGGGTTAACAATGGGTGCTCCTTTGCACAACTCTATGACACCTTCTGTAATCTCAGTACGTGTTTCTTGGCAGTTGCAGCTGAAAAATAACTCAGAGATAGTATCATTCAATACTTTTTATGCAATAGCATGTAGGTTACATATGTGCTGATAGACTAGAGATGAAAAAGATTTATAGAACAGTGCCTTGTGCTAAAAATATCAGTTGCTGATGATTCTAGAAATTTAGAAAAATAACTAACCTACCAGTCAGATATTTGCAGGGAGGAAGTCAAGGATATTTAATTATGTATCTTACTTAAAAAAATTATAATTTGAATCCAAATAATTAATAAAAAGATTTTCTATGTGTTAGATGACTCATACATTAGAGTATATTTGTCTTTTATTTCTGAGTTCTGTGATTTAACAAAATTAATATTACAATTTTATTTCTAGCTATATTTTTTCTATTAAATGTTAGAAGGACCATAAAACAAAACTTATCAAGATACATTTGTTCTGTTCTCTTTGTTTTTGTTGATATACATGTCATTACATTTTTCTGTATTATTTTCACTATTTACTTGTAGAATTGCTGAACTAGCTCTTGAATTGAGTGAAAATTTTAATTTATTATTATTTTTATGTTATTGAGCCATCAGTGAACAAAGTAGATATTTACTAGAGTAAGAAAATAAAGAATTAATAATAAAAATAACAAGAAAGGCATTTCACAGAAACATGTTAGAAAATGATAAGTATTAAAGAAAAGAAAAGAAAATGCTGAGTATAAATTTCAATCAAGAGGTGAATATAGTGCCCTTGCTTGTTTGGCTCAGTGGATAGAGCATTGGCCTGAGGACCAAAGAGTCCTAGGTTCAATTCTGGTCAAGGGCACATGCCTGGGTTGTGGGCTTGATCCCCAGTAGGGGCGTGCAGGAGGTAGCCAATCAATTATTTTCTCTCATCATTGATGTTTCTATCTCTCCCTCTCCCTTTCTTTCTGAAATCAATAAAAACGTATTTTAAAAAAATTTAAAAAAGGGGTGACTATAGTTTGAAGTCAATAACACCTTTTCACCACAGCGGGGCAGTAGCTACCACATAACTGGAAACTAAAGTGCTGTTTCACTATCCCCTCCACTTATGAACTTTTCTAAATCTTTGTGATTTTAAAAAAAATCAACACCGATGCCTTAGTGTTTGATTTTTGAAAGGTAATCCCTACTCCTGTTTGAAATAATTGAACCCCAAAAGTAAAGACTAGTTTGTTGATAGGATATAAAATTGCAAGTATGACTTTAACTCCACCTTGTGCATGAAAAGCTTTCAAAATATGAGTTCTTGGAAGTAAATTATAGTACATTAAATTTTTTATTTGCTGTAAATATTTTCTTTTAAAAGCAGTGATTGTGGACTCTATAGCACAATAAGAGAGGCTGGGATGGGATTTGGAAGTCACACATCATCCTAGATGCTCCAGATGAGGCACATTTTCTAGCCTCTCTGGGCCTCTTCCTCAGCTGTAAGAGGGGAACAATCATAGTATCTACTTCTAAGGGTTGGGTGAAGATTAAATGATTGAGTGCCTGTACTATGTTAGAACACTGCCTGGCACTTACTGAATGCCCTCCAAGTGCTGGCTGTCATCAATGTCATGGGAGGACTTATTTCTCTCCGACTCTTCATTGTCTATTAGGTACCCCACATTATCACCTGCCTTTTATGGATGAAGAAACTAAGGCTTAAAGACTTTATAAGTGCTTGCACAGATGGTAAGTAGTAGAGTCCACAGATTATACTGTACAGATCATACACAGATGCATAATGAAGTACAAATGAATATGCTTGATAGTAATTGTAACATGAATTGAGTACTCACCCTGTGCCAGGCACTGTTCTACATGCTAAGGATAACCTCTAAGATAGGCACAATTATTACTCCCATTTGCCAATGAGGACACCAATGAACAGAGTGGTTAAATAACTTACTCAAGATCACACACCTACTAACTGGTAGACTTGAGATATGTTAACCGGTGATTGTTGGCATTGAATTGGTAGCTTTTTTCTCAGAGTCCACAGATGTAAGTCCAAGTAGCTCGCTCCAGAATTCATGTTCTTTTTCTGCTCTTTTCCCTGAGGGTGATCAAAATTCCTATGGAGCTTGTAAGAAGTCCTGAGATCAGGGAAGGGTTGGATGAGGTCATCCGGAAGAGTGACCTCCGGCTGGACCCAGATAATTGGAGGATCCTCACCCCCTCCCTTGTTCATGGGATGTACTGTTCTTCCCACTGTTCCCACCATCGGGACTGAATACATGACCTAACCAGATTAAGGCCTCTACATAAACTGTTGACATTCTGGCGGGCAGGTGGGGAGATCTACTTGTCTTATTGCCACAGAAGGCAAGCCTAGTAAGCCAGTTCTCTTGCTTACTAAACTTGCCACCTACCAATCTGGAGAGGTTTGTCTCTTTCTTCCGTCTCTGCTTGCCCTCCATGTACAGGACCAGTTTATGGACCAACAAAGAGCATTTTGTTACTCCTGTTTCAAGACTAGAAGGCTATTCCATTTAGACCTTGGCCGCCAGCCTTTCCCTCACTGTCGCTCCTGAGACGCGTGGGCTGCTTCTCTTGGTGGTGCTCCAGGAGAGCCCGGCCACGACGCCCTGCTGGCCAGGCTCCCAAAGCCCTTGCTCATCCTGGTTCTGCTGATCTTCCATACTCAGCCGGTCCACACTCCCGCCGCGGGCTGAGGGGCTGTCCATCACGGCCTTGCTCAGTTTGCTGATTTGAAAATACCTTCTTCACCCTTTATTGAGGGCTTTGAAACTTCTGTGGTTCTTTTCAGATCCCTGATCACACCCAGGTACACCTAAGTAGGGGTGAGGTGCTGTTCACTTAGGCCATCGCCACACCGCTAACTACTTTACTATCATTGCCTGTTAGTATAGAGCTCCAGGCAAGAAGAAAGACTCAGTTCCTTTTGTTTGAGGGTCTACACTTACCTGGAGGCTGTGCCAGTTGTCTTCTCCCTAAAACATTTTGATTTGGGGTTGAGGCACAAGGCCTTACACTCATGTCCAAAATTTTCATCTTTTACTATCACCAACCTCCTACTTTCCTCACCTTTATTGAGGGTCCTGATTTCTTGATTTTTAATGGAAATAGAGTCTATTTCCCTCACTATCACTGTCCCAGGCCCTGTACTGCTAGTGTATTAGGTACCTGTTACAAAGAGAATGTTGGTACCTGCAGAACATTTAACAAGTAATTCACTTGTAAGATTCTAGGGCCGTGGCCGGCAAACTGCGGCTCGCGAGCCACATGCGGCTCTTTGGCCCCTTGAGTGTGGCTCTTCCTAAGCCTTAGGAGTACCCTAATTAAGTTAACAACAATGTACCTACCGATATAGTTTAAGTTTAAAAAATTTGGCTCTCAAAAGAAATTTCAATCGTTGTACTGTTGATATTTGGCTCTGTTGACTAATGAGTTTGCCGACCACTGTCTAGGGCAGTGGTGGTGAACCTTTTGAGCTTGGCGTGTCAGCATTTTGAAAAACCCTAACTTAACTCTGGTGCCGTGTCACATATAGAAATTTTTTGATATTTGCAACCATAGTAAAACAAAGACTTATATTTTTGATATTTATTTTATATATTTAAATGCCATTTAACAAAGAAAAATCAACCAAAAAAATGAGTTTGCGTGTCACCTCTGACACATGTGTCATAGGTTCACCATCACTGGTCTAGGGGGTTATTTCAATTGGCTAATTTCTGCTTCTCCCAATAAATACACTCAGAAAATATAGTGCATGAAACTGGTGAGATAAATATGGATCAGATCTTGAAGGGACATGTAGGCTGGGTGAAGAAGCTTAGATTTTATCTTAAAGGCAGTGAGGATCCTGTGGCAGATTTAAGCAGGACAAAATATGGTCAGAATGGGAAGGTGAGGCTGGAGGCAGTAAGTAAGCAGGGCAGAGGGAAGTCCCTGTGGTCATCGACTTAAGAGGCTGATGCTTGCAGGCGGGGAATAGAAGTCCTAGGACCTGGAGATTGGTTGTGGGAGGGAGAGGAGACAGGCAGCCTCTTTAAATAGAAATTCCATACTTTCTCTTTAATTTTTAACAACTTCTTTCACATAAAAGTTGTTTATGTTTAAGGTGTGAAACTTGATGTTTTGATCTGTGTATGCCAGCTAAATAACTTATTCATCACCTGTACACAGTTACCATTTTGTGTCTGTATGTGTATATGGTGAGAAGATTTAAATTGAGATCTATTCTCTTAGCTAATTTCAAGTACAGTAGTGCTGCAAATGTGTTTACATATTTATATACTATATGTATAATATAATACATGTTTTATATAAATTTTACTTATGCAATGGGATAGTCATCCTTAAAAAAGGAAATCCTGCCACTTGTGCTAAATGTAATAAATCAGACACAGAAGACACACACTGCATACCTATTCTTTAAAAAAGTATTTTTATTGATTTCAGAGAGGGAGAGAGAGATAGAAACATCAATGATGAGAGAGTCATTGATTGGCTGCCTCCCTCATGCCCCACACTGGGGACCAAACCCCCAACCTGGGCATGTGCCCTGACTTGAACCTAAATGTGGCCTCCTGGCTCATAGGTCAAGGCGAAAACAATGAGCTACGCTGGTGGGCCTAAATACCTATCCTTTTTTTTTTCTTTCTTTTTTCCTGCCACAGGTTTATTTGTATAAATAGCACAGGAGGACACCAGTGCCATGCAGACAGCAGCCCGGGGTCCCACCAGTCCTTCTGTCTTCACATCGGCAGACAGAGGCCTCTACTGTGGAGCCTTCGTGGGGACCTGGGCCCCTTTGGGAGCCTGAGCTGCAGCCGCCCCCGCAGCCTGGGGCTTGGTTTCCGCCTTGGCCTTGGCCTTTGACCAGCAGAGCCTGAGCCCCTTGCAATGCGGGCACGAGCACATTTCCCAAGCTTGGGGTGAGCGATGTAGGCAAGTTGATTGAGTTTGCGGCTGCTGCCCTTTGGGATATTGGGCCTGGGCTCCTTGGGCTTGACCAGGGAGGGCCTCGATGGCCTCAGTGCGTGTGCTCATGGCCTTGGCGTTGTTGGCTTGCATTTTCTTCAGGCCCTTCTTATTGTGCTTCTTGGCAAAGCGCATGTTCCTTAGGAACTTGGGGTCTACCCCCTTAAGAGATTTGTATCTTTGTGACCAGGGTTTCTTGATGTCGTTTCTGTGCCATTTTTGGGTCTGGTTGTGCGTGGTGTGGTTCTTGGATTTGGTCATCTCTGCACAGAAGCCCGCGGCTCCCGAAGCGCCAGGGACCGGAAGAGAAAGAGGAGGAGCATACCTATTCTTAAAGATACCTTCCCTTCCCTTCCCTGTGAAACCTTCCCTGACTTTCCATGACTTGCTCTCATAGCTACCTGTACACAGTTATGATATTTTTTTTATTGTGTTTTTCTTTCATACTAGAATGTGCTGTCTGTACTGAGGGCACTTATTTTTGCCCAAAGTTTTTGTATTCCCAAGGCTGATTATATATATATATATATATATATATATATATATATATATATATAAAGGCTGGCAAATCTTTGTCGAACAAATGAACAGATGAATAGATGTTTCAGAGTAGTGGGTGCCACTCTATAAGAGGTTATGGCCAAGCCGTGGCACTGATGTTCCCTGAGTGGAGATCAGTGGGAAACACCTGGATCCTGTGGTGCAGACAGGGTACTGCCCAGAGCTGGCACAGCAAGGTCATGGTGTAGAATCCAAACCTTAGGCAGAGGCAACTTGGCTTCTCAAGTTGCAAAAGCTGTTTTTGGATTTTTAATGAGTCTGGGAGCATCAAAAAAGAGGGAGCCCTGGCTAAGTAGCTCAGTTGGTTAGAGCATCATCTCAATCCACCAAGGCTGAGGTTTTAATCCCTGGGCAGGGCACATAAAAAATCAAAAGTCAATCATGAATGCATGAATAGGTGAAACGACAAATCAGTGTCTCTCTCCTCTCCTCTTCTCTCTCTCTCTCTCTCTCTCTCTCTCTCTCTCTCTCTCTCTCTCTCTCTCCTCTTTCAAATCAATCAATCAATAAAAAAAAGCAGGGAGCTCTCCATTCTATTCATTTTTTGTTATCAGTTGACTTGGAGAAAAGAATTTCCTGAGGCCCCGCAGAAGGATGGGGCTTCTTGGAAAGCTTTATCGATGATGTAAAATTATGGGGGTTTCCCTCTAAGGCCCCATCTCCAGCCATCCTGCCATGGAAGAAGAAGCCCAATCTTGTCTTCAGCAGGGCCAGGATTAAGGCCACGGCCCATAGTTTCTCTTCCATACTAAAGCCCAGTACAGTCCAGCATCTGGCTGGCTTAGCCTGTGTTCCCAGCAACAGTCCATTGCGTGTGGGATCTTCAGGGACATGGGCCATGCAGCTGCTTAAGGCTACATGGCTACAGAGGCTTTTGCCAAGTGAGGGTCATGGAGCAAGAGAGCAAGAGGGAACAAGGAAGCAAGAGAGAGGAAACTGTCTGGAGATTTTGTCCTTCCAAGATTTCAAGTGCTTGCAGTGGCTCCACCATCCAGCCAATGATCTTTTTACCAGGCTAGACTGACAGCCAAGCACCTTCTCTACATCACCTCAACTTCACTGTGCATGGACCCAACTCCCCTCCCCCTCTTAGTTTGATCCCTTCCCCCAGTGACCTTCAGAGAATGGACTGGTGGTTTTCTGGGAGTGTGAAGCTGTAACTTCCTGGTGAAGCTGCCCAGATGACTATGTTTATAATGTCTGGTGTCTCCTTTGCTCTCTTCCCTACATTAATATTAGTAAAATAGCTAGCTACCACAATAACATTCTGACCTGGTGGACTAAAATTTCTGTGTGCCACCATGAGAAGCAAGGGGAAGTATGGTTAGCACCTATTCACCTGCATTTTATTATTATTTGTTGTTGTTGTTAATCCTCACCTGATGATATTTTTCCATTGATTTTTAGGGCGAGTGGAAGAGAGAGGAAAAGACAGAGAGAAACATCGATATGAGGGAAACACATGGATTGGTTGCCTCCTGCATGAGCCCTGACCAGGGCCTGACCCGGGGAGGAGCCTGCAACCAAGGTGCTTGCCCTTGACCAGAATCAAACTCAGGACTCTTTGGTCCCCAGGCTGACACTCTATTCACTGAGCCAAACTGGCTAGGGCATATTCACCTGCATTTTATATAGATACTAGAGGCCCTGCACTGGTGGGGTCCCTCAGCATGGCCTGTGGGCATCTCGCTGAAACCGGCAGTCCAACATCCCCTGAGGGATGTAGTAGTGCGCAAAATGGCAGGCGGCTGGGGAGGAGCCCAACCCCGGGCTGGGCCTGGGCTACCCCTGCTCATTCCTGCCCTGCTGCTCCTGCTGCTGCAGCTGCTCCATAGGAAGGTTCGCTGCTGCTCCGCCTTGTCCTAGGGCAATACCGGTGCGCCCATGATGACAGAGAAGCGGCCCTGGGCTCATACCCAGTCAGTCTGGATGTCTGGATGCCGGTCCCGATCCTGGCCCCAGTCTGGATCGGGGAGGGGTGTGGAGGGGGAGTGTCCGAGGGAGAGGCCTGCACCTCCACAGCTTCGCTTGCCAATTGTGAGCCGGGTGTCTGGTGCCTGATGGACAGCTGAGCGGAGCTCCCTCTGTGGGAGCGCACTGACCACCAGGGGACAGCTCCTGCATTGAGCGTTTGCCCCCTGGTGGTCAGTGCACATCATAGCAACCAGTCAAACGGTTGAACGGTCACTTAGGCTTTTATATATTAGATGTCTCACACTGACTATTTGTTGGACTGGACTGGACTTTAATATGGGACAGAAATTCTGGGCAGTGGCCTTAATTCTAGCTCTGCTAACAACAAGATTGGGCTTCTTCTATGGCAACATGGGATAAAAGAGATGGGACCTTGGAGGGAAATCCTCTTAATTTTATATCATCAATAAAACTTCCCATGAAACCCCATCCTCTGGTGGAGGCTTCAGGAAATTCCTTTCCTCACGGCACTCCAAGAACCCCCCTTCCACTGTTAGCAGTAGTGTTTGGCTTGTGGGATGCATAATTTGATAAGCATGTCCATTTAATTGATCTTATTATGTATTTCTTGAAATATTGTCCTTGTTTATTTTTTTTTGTTTACATGATTTGTCAAAGATGGCTGGAGGCTGTGGCAAAGCCCCTTCTGAGTTGCTGAAAATGTATCCTTGTATTTTTAAGAACATATTTGCGGTATGTATTTCAATACAATTCTGGTGAGCAGTATTGATAGCAGTATTTTCACTGGTGCTTCTTGTTTGCCTTTGTCTTTCATACATTTTTATTTCCTTTTGCTTTTATCCTATTTTATCCCGTGTATGTCATATCATTTTGGATGGGGCTTTTAAACAGAGTAGAGTTGGACTCAATCTGCAACGCTTTGACTTTTAATACATTTGTTTTTACTTGTTATCTTGTTTCATGTTTTGTTTCCTGATTTCTATGTATTTCCATTGTTTTCAAATATGGGTCACATTTTCTCTGCTCTTGCTTTCCTTTGGAGATAGTTACACATATTTAAATCCTGCTAGTGATACTGAGATTTCAAAGGTTTTCAAGCGCATCCTATAACTTACATTTCTCTAATTACTAAGTGGCAAACCTGTATGTTTGATGATCCTGGCAGAGCAGTTTAATCTACTTTCCACCTCCTCAGGGTTTATTGCTCCTCACCCACCCAGGTTTTGCTAACGGAACCTGGATTTTAAAAATTATCTTATTGTAAAACTTAAAAAATATTTATATGAAGAATGTTTTAACTATTTCTATAATATTTGAATCTATCTTTGTTTCAGTCAGTTTTGGACCTGTGGGCCAACCCCTTAGTTATTACTCCCTAATTTCTATCTCCTAGGCTTCTCATTTAGGTCAATTAATATTTGTCTTCAAATATATGCCTAAATATTTATACATATCTGTTTATTTTATTGCTTTTACAAGTGTGAGACAACTTTGCTGTGTACGGAATTCTTGGATCAAAATTATTTTTAATAATTTAAAATATTAAAATTGTTCAAAGATTTTTGCACTCTCCTTTGGCCTTGAATATTGCAGTACATTATTTTTTAATCCAGAACAGGAAAAAGAGGGGTTAGTGTGCTGCAGTGGTCCAGAGGGTCTCATAGACAAGGTTGACTACTTTTACCTGCCACTTTCCTGCTCACCACGGACTGTGATAGACCAGTGGAAAGCTGGCTTTGGTTTTCCATTACTGTAAGGGATGAAACTAATGATGGTATTTAACCTCCAAGGCTTATTGCAAGGATTCAGTGAGTTAATGTATATAAAGTCCTTAGCCAATTATCTGTTATGTAACTCAATTATGATTTACTTGATTTCCCTTTCTGTTTCATTTTGGACGTTTTTCTGGGGATATCTAAATTTAGTTGTCTAAATTTCAATCTCTCCCTTTTTTTGCCCCCGCCATGGTTTTTATATTAACTCTGTATATCTTATGAGTATACAAGTTTCTCTTCATTTTTTTATTTTATCAAACCTGTCTTTTTCCTCAACTTAGATCTTAATTCTGCTAATATATTTCTAAAACTTTTTTAAGCTTGTGAAATATAATCACATACAGAAAAGTGTGTAAATCCTAGGTGCACAGCTTGAGAAATAAGATACTAAACTGTGTGTAAGAACAGGGCACTGCAGCATCCCAGGGCTCCCTGCAGCCTCATTCAAGCACACGCCCTTTGCTCTGCTCAAAGGTAATATTCTTCTGACTTTGATGATAATCACTGTCTTTCTTTTCTAAAAGTTTGACTACCTAAGTATGCATCCCTAAATAGCATGGTTTAGCTTTTAAGCTTTATACAGGGTGAGGAAAAAGTAGATTTACAGTTGGTCATATGGAAAACAATACAATAATTAATCTATCTGTATAAAAGGCTAATGTGCTAAGTGTCCAACTGTCTGATTGGTCACTATGATGCACACTGACCACCAGGGGGCAGACACTTAATGCAGGAGCTGCCATAACATGCACTGGCCATTTACAGAGAAACGGCACCATGGATCTGGTGCCCATAAAGCAATACTCAGCTTCCCACAAGTGGGACACAGGCCTTACCACCACCCCAGAGTGACAGCCCACCAAATCGCAGCCAACACTGCTGTGACCCCATGGCGCAAAATGTGGCCCACAGCCCAGCCCAGTCTGAAAATGGTCGCCAGGTAATGATATGACATAGCAACACTCTGCTTTCTCTCCCTAGAGACTAGTCTCCTTGGAGTTTCTTCAGCCTAGGAACACTACTTGCTGTATAGCCAGGTACAAACATTTTACACTTTGACCAAATGTTTGTGAAGTGTATTCCTGTGCCTCATCTCATTTGATCCTCACAGAAGTCCTGGAGTAGGTAGATAGGAGACTCTTTAGAATCCTATTTTCTTTTCATTTGCCAGAAAAGAAAGATTTAGAAAGCTTAGAAACTTGACCTTACTGAAAAGAAGTAAGATATGGTGGACCTTGAAAATGACTTCAGGTTTTCTCACTGTGCAGACCAGGGGTCCTCAAACTATGGCCTGCGGGCCACATGCAAATACAAATATTGTATTTGTTCCCGTTTTGTTTTTTTACTTCAAAATAAGATATGTGCAGTGTGCATAGGAATTTGTTCATAGTTTTTTTTAAAACTATAGTCCAGCCCTCCAACGGTCTGAGGGACAGTGAACTGGCCCCCTGTTTAAAAAGTTTGAGTACCCCTGGTGCAGACTATAGTCAAACACTGCTGCAGTTCAATATTTTACCCTTTGTTCTCTCTGCGTGATCTACAATAATAATCTGCTTCATGTTGATATTTACTGCTGTGTTGCTGACAATTACCTGAAAGAGAAGTTGGGGTTCTTCACTGGGCTGGAAAAAGTTTAGCTACATCAGAAAGCAGGTCTAATTAAGGAATTTTAATATATATATATATATATATATGCTAAGTTGGCTTGCACATGAACGCTACATATAAAGCTCTTGCTGGCACCAGTCGCATGTGTGTGTTTCCATCTGTCATTGTCGATCATGAATTTGGTTGACACTTCTATTACAGAGAAAGGGTGAATAGTGATATTAAAATATTTCTTCTAATTAATTTTCTTTCAATGTGTACGAATTCATGCACTAGGCAACCAGTAAATAATAATACAAGAATAAACTTTGTTTTGTGTATTCACAACTGCAAACCTATTTTTGCCACACCCTGTATACATGAAATCAACCAATATGAAGTTTTTTCTGGCTTCATCCATGAGCCATTGTATTTGTAGCATTCATCTGCATTGTGGTGAGTAGCTGTAATTGCTCATTTTCAATTTTGTATACTATTCCATCGTTTGTATATCCCACCATATTATCACGTCTGTAGTTGGACAGTTTGGCTACTATAAACAATACTGTTATAAACATTCTTAACATTAAAAAATTGCATGTATTTAATTTTTTAAGATATAATATATGATGACTTGATATGCATAGTGAAATGATTACTGCAATCAAGCTATATCTTATAACATATCTCCTAGCAGTTGTCAGGTTTTGAGTTATTCTTTATTATAGCACCTGAAATCTACTCTTAGCAAATTTATAGTATTCAATGCAATATAATTAACTTGAAATTTGTTTCCTGCTATCCCTATGACATTTGTACGGGTAAATACTATGCTTATGAGAGGGTTTGTTGGGTCATAGAGCATATATATAATTAACCAATTAGGTATTGTCAAACCATTCACCCAAACAGTGCTGCGTGCGATAGTGTTTTTAATTTCCTTAAAATCATTCATCATTTTGCCATCTCTTTTTAGCCTGCTCTCTCCTTGTTCTTTTTCTCTTTGTTAGAGCCTGTGTCTTTTTATACTGTACTTACAAGGCTAATCAGAGTTTGGAAATTTTCTTCTGGAATATAAAAAGAGTTTATTTTAAATATAAAAAGAGCTCCTTTTCCCCCAGGTCTCTCAAAAATTGTTCTATTTTTATTTAAACTGCATTTTCCCCCATAGACGTGTGTTAGTTTCCCTTCTTTCTTTTCTGTGCACAGAAATGAATCCAGACTGTATTTGTCATCAGACAGGGTGAGTAGGCTTTTTCTTATTCCACCCTCACTGTATCTTCCACAGAGATGTATCGTTACGGTCCAAGGATGTATTAAAGTGGTCTCTTTTTCAGAGATGTGAAGGGCAGGTTAATGTACTAAGCCTTCAATCCAATTTTCCATTTCTAAGTAGACATTTATTCAACTGGCATGTCATCTATCTCTAATGTTTGATTCTGTGATATGCAAACCACCATAATTTGCAAAACACTATACTCCCCCGTATTCAGGGTTTCTGTGGCTGACTCCACCAGCTGTCACAGTCACTCTGCATCTCCTCCCATCTCTATGCACATACTTATCTCCCCTCTACTTGCTGCTTTTGCCTTCTCTGCCTGGGTGCAGAGCTTTGGAGGAGTGGGGGAGGGAGGGGAACCTTGTG
Organism: Myotis nattereri; assembly: GCF_964212035.1. NCBI lineage: Eukaryota > Metazoa > Chordata > Mammalia > Chiroptera > Vespertilionidae > Myotis > Myotis nattereri. The sequence goes on along the minus strand of NC_138075.1, from coordinate 93,228,729 downwards.
TGATATTGTGTTTGACACACAGAGAAGCACCAAAGGGAGCACAAAATGTAACTGCCTTAGTCTCCATTTGCACATTCCTTTGGACTCTGAGTCAGGGGACTGAGGTGGGGAAATAAACAAAATTATTTTTAAAGAGTAGTTTATTGATTTTTAGAGAGAGAAGAAGGGCTATGGAGAGAGAGAGACATCGATGTGAGGGAGTAACATCGATTGGCTGCCTTATGCATGATCCCACCAGGGATCCAGCTGGCAACCCAGGCATGTGCCCTTGATGGAGAATCAAAGTGGCAATCTCTTCATGCATGGGACCATGCTAACCACTTAGCCACAGCCAGGGGTCAAAACATCTTCTTAAAATTTCAAATGAAGCTTTGAACCCTGGGTGGGGTGTGGGGGGTTGGGTGGGGGCAGGTAGAGGTTGGGATGGAGCCTGAAGGCACCCTCTGTTGATCTGAGTGCTGGTTATACAGATGAGTTTGGTTTGTGAATGTTCAATGAGCTTTTCTGTATCTATATTAGACTTTAATAAAAAAGTTTTTTAAAAATGTTAAGACAACTATGTTTGATTGTGTGTTTCTCCCCAAGTGGCTTCTTTTTCAGGATGCAAATCAGAGTATGTGGTGTGATGCACAACAAATAGGCTTTTCTCAGTACATTTTCAAATGCCTTGGGCTTTGATTCCACTCAGATCCTGGTGTGTGTGGTGGGTTTTGTCTTATAGTTTCATGGATACTTTAGTGCAAACATAGGAGCAGCTTTGTGAAGGATGCTAATCAGATTCCACTCTCTGGAAGTCATAACACATTACATGTAATGAGCAAAGTGGAGAAACATGAAGGCAAGTCACTGAACTGTATCAGATGGAAATAGTTTATTAAAGGTGCATTCATACATGTTCAAACAACTTAAATCTACCTTGTCATTTTATGGGGTAATGATACCAGTTTTAGGATAGCTACTGAGATTTTGAAAACCCACTTTTAAAGTTATGAAACTAGTTTTATATAAGTCAGCATTAAAGAAGATGGTTGAGGACATGTAGTGAATTAAAGATGACAAAATAGACAATCCACATAATTAAAAATGTATCATCTTTTAAATACCATTAGTGTGACATGCTCTGAGAAGTAAAAACTAACAGATTTTCTGAATTAGTTATATTTTTAAATGGACCAAACCTGTGTGTGCCTCAGAATCATTTGGGAAGCTTGTGAATAATGTATATTATTCAGTGTCACACCCGAATTTTCTGAGCCAGCATACCCACGAATGTGCCAGGATATTGGCCTGTATTAATGCATTGAACTGGGTCACACCGCGTCTCCTCTTGCTTTTCTAAGCTTCTGGGATACTGCCCTTACAGACAGTAATCCGGCCCAGAGGGACTATTGAGTCTAGTCTCAGGTCTGGTCTCCTGATCTCAAGGGCCTCTTGCACCCAGACTGTCCTGAGGTGATAAGCAACTGTCTTTCCAGAAGTTGCTAGAATTTTATAACTATTCCAGGAATTGGGATGCATTTTAGGAAAGAGGGGGCAGTGTCAGCTTCGTGGTATCATGCATAGGAGCTGGAACGTGAGTATATGGGTCATGAAAGAAGCTCAAAACCCCATGGAAAGCCAATAGTGAAGCTGGACTGATGGTTGTACCCGACCACTATCGGCAAGTATCACTGAGAGTGTGTGATGGAGTGGAAATGGCACTCCAGTGCAAGCACAGATATTTGTATTTAGATCCAAGTTTTTATATTTTATAACTGTTTCATCTTGACCAAGTTAATTTACTTACTAGAGTTTCAGTTTTCTCATCAGTAAAAGAGCAGGTAGGGTGGTTGTTAAGAAAAGAAATATGAATGTAAAAAATGCCTTAGGATAGTGCATGGGATACAGAATGCTCTCAATAAATATTATTTTCTCTTTTCTCATGTATTTTCCTTTTTTTCAATCCACTCTTAATGAATTTTTAATGTTACATTTGTTGCTATGGTAGTTTTGTAACAAAAGCAATAAAAGCATCAAGAATCGCCCTAACCGGTTTGGCTCAGTGTATAGAGCGTCGGCCTGTGGATTGAAGGGTCCCAGGTTCGATTCTGGTCAGGGGCATGTATCTTGGTTGCGGGCACATCCCCAGTGGGGGGCGTGCAGGAGGCAGCTGATTGATGTTTCTCTTTCATCAATGTTTCTGACTCGCTATCCCTCTCCCTTACTCTCTGTAAAAAATCAATAAAATATATTAAAAAAACACATCAAGAATTGCATTCATTCATTTATTCAATCAATGAATAATTTCTAAATACCTGTTTCGGTTATTTATTATTGCATAATAAACTCCCATATGGCTTAAAACAATAAAACTTAATTTTCTTACATTTCTGCAACATGGGCTTGGCTGGAGAGTTCTGCTCATCTTACTGGTGATCATTCATGTGGCTCATTTAATTGCACATTAGCTGGGGCTGGGCTCAGTTGGGACACTGAGATGACAGGGCTTCTCTGTCTATTGCAGAGTAGCCCAACTTCTTATATAGTAGCTCAAAACTCCCAAAGGCTCAAAAACAGAAGTTCTGAGTCTTTTCAAGGCTTAGGCTAGGAACTGGCAGTGTCATTTCCACTGCATCCTGTGATTACAGGTAGTTACACAATGTGCCCTAATTCAGCACATAGTGTGTGTGAATAGTGAGAGTTGTGGTTCATTGGGGGCCACTGTTGTAATAGACTGTCACTCTGGTAGATATTGACAAAGGGGCACGGACACAGGGAAATTAAACTGATGACCAAAGATTACATTCTATTTGGATGTGGTGAATACACAGGCACTGTTAAATAACAGCAGGCCTTAGACAAGTGCCGAATCCATGCCAAGAGAAGAGTTCTGTCTGAGGATGGAGTGCTGAGGCAAGGCCATGAGGAATAGTGAATGAGGCAGGTTCTTGGGAGATGGCTAGGAATTTCTTGAGGAGGAGGGATTTGTGCTTTGTGTTTCAACAGTCATTGAGTTCTGTAATAGCTCATACTCTACACCAGGGATATTTGGTGTCCTTTTGAATAATTGTTTTGTTTTGGAATTTTTCTAGGTCACCGCCATTCATCAGATGCCTCTGGTTTCTTAGCACAGGAGGTAAAGAAATGTGGGCATGTGTGTGGCAAGAGCAAAGCAGGAGTAGGAATAAGATCCTCTGTTACTTCAGGAATGGTCCACCTTGCAGTAAAATGAGTTTCATAATAATATACCTTTCCCAGATAACACACCAAGTTGTGAGAGAATTAAATGACATGATGACACAAAGTGACACCATTACCCTTAAAACGATTAAAAATTTTAGGACACCATGTAAATGTTATTTGGCTACTTCAATTCCTTTGTGGGATAAGTAAAATATTTATTGCTATTATTATCCAATGTCTGGAACATAGTAAACACTCAAACATTGACTGAAATAACATGAATTTTTAAAAAAGGATTAACTAGATATTTGGGAAGAATAAATGGTAACAAAACTGTTAGGTAAATTAACCTATGTTCACTGGCAACCTGGTGCTCAGTATCCTGGAAATATGGCTTTCAAATCTGCAGACGTTTCCCTGGTACTGAGTCTCTATGGCCACAATTCTAGAAAACCCCATTGATCATGTTTAAATGGTTTTTGTAAGCCCTCAGACTGACAACAGATTGGAAAGACTTCATTTATTCAATCAATAAGCACCGTCACATAGAAACCACAACTGCTTATCACCTTTCAAAACATTAAACTTCAAGCAAAAGCGTTAAACTTGCCAAATTTGCTTTTTGCTTTTATCTTATTCCACTAAAGTCATAAGAAGTCCTTCTAAAAAACAATTGCAATACTGTAGCACAAGGGTTGGCAAACTATGGCCCACAAGCAGATTCTATCTCCCCTACTCGTATTTGTATGGCCTGCAAGCGAATAATGTATTTCTTGGTTTTAAATTGTTGAAAGAAAATAGAGAGAAGGCAATATTTTACGGCACGTGAAAATTATGTAAAACTCAAATTTTGGTGCCCATAAATAGTTTTATTGGAACCCAGTCAAGCACATTCATTTTTGCATTGCCTACAGCTGCTTTCGCGCTATAACAGCAGCACTGAATAGTTGCAATAGAGATCTTATGGCCCACACAGCCTCAGGTGTGCACTATCTGGCTCATTACAGAAGAAGTGTATTCATTCTGGCTCCAGACTCTTGAAAAGGCAGCAGAGCATCTGGAATTCCCCCCACAGTATAAGGAGTGACTTACGTTTGGGATGTTCAGAGAGGGAATCAGGAGCAGGTGGGGGCTCTCACCCTTCAACACCGTCTATTGGCCACAATGATGGGGATTTCCTCTAATGTTGGTGAAGGTCCAGTTCTGCAGAGAATATGAGGTTTATAATGGGCTTTTCGTTTTTTTAGCAAGAGGAATTTTCTTATTTAATGAATATATATATATATATATAGAATATTTACTAATGGTGTATTCCATACTAGGCCAGATGCTGAAGAATCGTGAAAGTCTCTGATCTTCAGCAACTTACTGCCTAGCCAGGCAAAGCAAGATGTAAACACATAAATATGGGGCAGTAATGGTGTTAAGTTAGGGCACTTTTTTTAGGGGGGGGTCGGGGGAGGGTCTGTGCAGTATTGTTCCTTTTGGAGTCAGAATCCCTCTTTTCTTTTTGGAATCCTCCCATCTCTCTTCTCAGCGCATGGGTTTTAGGTGGCGCTGATCTTGACCCCTGTTTCAGAGATGAGCATGTTACACAGGACTAGGCAGGACTTCTGCTAGAAGTTTGGGAAAGCCGGTCTTCTTTTCCTGGGGCCTCCAACTGCTAGGATTATAAAAGCCACCTTGTGGGGAGAGCTTGCCTAAGAAAGAAACTGCACAGGAGGAAGCAGAGACAGAGTGATGGAGAAGGAAGCAGAGATTCAGATGATTCTGATTGAACCTCTGGGCACAGATGGACCTTAATTCTCTTTCCTTCCTGTTTAGGGAAACAATGCAGTCTGTTTATTAGATTTCTTGTCAATGAAAGAGAAGACAATATGGGCTTGAATGCCAGGGTGAGTGACATAAACAGAAAAGTTGCAGAAAATTAGAGAGGCTCAAGGTTAGAGTGAGCTGATGCAACCGTGGAATTTGATGTTGAAGAGGTAGACTCAGCTTGGCATAAGCTAAGTGCATAGACGGGGAGTAGAGGGAGATGGAAGGGCAAAGGGAAATGTGTGAGAAGAAAATCTCTTCCATTATTGAAATGTAAACAATAAAATGTAAGAAAGAGAAGAGTATATTAAAGGAATCTCAAAGTCAAGTTTTGCAAAAGTGGAGTTAACTAGACTTCCTCTTATCTCAGATCTTCATGCCTTCAAACAGTGTTTTTTCTTAGTAAAGAAAAACTAAATTTCTCTTAGAATACTGTTTGGAAAGAAAAATAAAATGAAAAGGAAGGAAGACAGTTGTTATTAACTAATTCTTCCAAACAGTGGGTGATAACAAAAAGGGGAAAATACTTTACATTCATCTGGGCTAAATAAGGCACCTCTTCTGATTCCAGTCCAGCCAGTTTCACAGACACAATAATGTCAGATCTGGCTCTTAGCACTCAAAAAGGGAATTTGACTTTTAAGTTTTGAAGGAAATGAGAAATAAAGGGATTATATAACTAAAAATCTGGTTCTGTCTCTTAAAAGCCGTTCAGTTTAGGTCAGGAGGCGAGTCTTCTTTTCCCTCCAACTGTTTTGCCTTGGCTCCGGGTACCCTGTGCTTGTTTCCCCTGTGAATAGCTCATTAGTGTTGGGCAGATGTTCCCATTGGGTGCACCGTGTTAATGGGGAAACAATAGAGGCAACGTTATGATCCAAGAGGAGTTATTATTGGATCCAAAATAGAACAATGAAAGAGAACATGTGTCTTCTACACACCCATTAGCAGCAATCCCTCCGCTGTGCTTTATTTTTTTTATTTGACCTTCTTGGTAAACCTGCCATTAAGAAGCATAGGGTGAAAATATTTAGTCCCATTCAGCTGCTAAGGTGGTGATACTGTCCCCTTCTATTCAGATCATCCTACCTTAAACCTTTAAATGGAGACCAAGTAGAAATAAAAAAGAAAAAGAAATCATGCAGATGGGTATTTGAATATAATTAATCAAGAATAAACAACTAAGCCAATCACTTAAGTACAATTCTGGGGAAATATGGTAAAAATATAGTCATTGAGAAGTACAAAAGAGTAAAACTTTTGTTTTGAACTAGGTAATATATTCACATTTCATAGGCATTTGGTGATTGTGACACCAGGGATCTGAGCACATGTGGTTTGGATCCACACACTGGGCAGCAGAAGGCAATGGTGAACCACTACTGCATTTTCTTTTTCTCTCAATCTCTCTCTCTCTCTCTCTCTCTCTCTCTCTCTCTCTCTCTCTCTCTCTCTCTCATTGAAAATTGTATGTGAGACACTCCAAAAAGAAATCTGAGCTATTGCTGAAAGATGACACTCCCAGGTCAGAAAGTACTGCTACAGTTGCTGGGAAGAGCAGAGAGTGGGTATGATAGCAATGCTGCTGATGGCACAACTAGACCAACGCGGGAAGGATGTCTGGCAGCTGATGTGCACGAAGGCAAAAGGAAAGTACAATGCTGCAAACACATACAACTGGAACTGGGAAGGTAAGAAACATGACCAAGGTAACTGGAAATTGTACACCAAGAAAAGATGTTCAACCTCATTAATCATCAAAGAGATGCAAATTAAAAGCACAATGAGATGTCACCTCACACATGTCAGAATGGGTACAGGAATAAATCAACCAATAACAAGTGCCGGCAAGAATGTGTTAAAAAAAAAAAGAACCCTTGTGACCTGTTGGTAAGAATGCAGACTGGTGCAGTCACTGTGGAAAGCAATATGGAATTACCTCAAAAAATTAAAAATGGAGCTGCCTTTTTATCCCAGTGATATCTAAAGAAACCTAAAATAAAATTTGAGAGAATATATACACCTTTATGTTCACTGCAGCATTATTTACAATAGTTAAGATCTGGAACAGACCAGATCAGTAGATGAGTGGATAAAAAAGCAGTGCTACTTCTATATAATGGAATACTACTCAGCTGTAAAAAAGAAAGAAATCTTACTTTTGTGACAGCATGAATGTGCCTGGAAAATATGCGAAGTGAAATAAGCCAGTCAGAAAAAGACAAGTACCACATGATCTCACTTATATGTGGAATCTGATGAACAAAATAAGCTGACAAATAAAATAGAAACAGAAGAATAGATACATAGAACAGATTGACAGCTGTCAAGGGGAAGGGCATTGGGGGGCTGGTGAAAAAAAGGTGAAGGAATTATGCAAAAATAATAGCCATAGGGAAAGGGGATGGAGGGAGGTGGAAAGGGGAAAGGGGGATAAATGAGGCTGGAAAGAGACTTTACTTTGTGTGATGGGCACACGATGATGTTTTGTTGAGGTGTGCACTTGAAACCTGTATGGTTTTGTTAACCCATGTCACCCCAACAAATTCAATAAAAGTAAGAAATGGAATATGTAAACATTGTAGTGCTTGGTGTCAGCAAACTAAAATGACTGGAATGGTACATCTGCAGTGTTCTCCTCTGGAAATGACAAGCTCAGAAGACATGGAGTGGCTTTAATACTGAGGCAAGATGTAGCACAGGCAGAAGCTACAATGTAAGGTTGGACCAAATGATTGCAGACTTCTAGATAAACCTCTAACATAACCATGATTCAAGTCTATGCTCCAACTACAGAGGAAAAAGACAAAATTGAATTTTTTTATACAAGTATCTATGAAGAAATTGATTACATATCAAAACAGGACATTATAGGTGATTGGAATGCAAAATTAGGAAATAAAGCAGAATCAAATGTTGGAAAATTTGGACTAGAAGTCAGAAATGAAGCAGGAGATTGGCTTGTGAGTTTTAATGAAGTTAACAATTTGCCTATTGCAAACACATGCCCCAAACAAACAAACAGTTGACTGTATACCTGAACATCACCAGATGGCCAATACAGAAATCAAGTAAACTATTTAATTGACATCAGGAGATGGAAAAACTGTATTCTCTCTGACAAAACAAGGCCAGGGGCAAATTGGTATTGACTACAAACTATTAATATCAAACATTAGAGTAAAGCTGGAAAAGAGCGCTGAAAGAATCACAGTGCCAACACATGAAGTAAGTAACATTTCCCATGGGTTTAAGTCCATCTGCTAAACTGTTAAATTTAATTGACCGAGAACCAGAAGAACTGTGGGCTGAAACTAGGAATAACAGCACTATTAGGGAAGAATGTGGAAAGACAATCCAGAAGTAGGAATTGAAAAAAGAAAAGAAAAATCGAGATGAATGAAAGAGAAACACTAAAACTTGTTAGAGATAAGTGAGAAGCAAAAGTAAAAAGTGATAAAAGCAGGGTTAAAGTCATAAGTGCATTTTTTCTACAACTATCATGTAGAGATAAAAAGAACTATTACAATAGTCAGTGTAAGAAGATAAAGGGAAACAACAAAAAAGGAAAAACAGATCTCTACCGAAGATTCAAGAAATAGAAGGGAAATTCAAGCCCAGGCTAGGAATGCTGAACAGCTAACAAGGAAGCACATTATCTAATCAGGAGAGAATAAAAGGTGAAATAGTATAATATAAATCTATACAGAGGAGACAAAAGGATGACAGTAACTTTGAGGAAGATTTGTATGAGAAAGAACCTGAATTCTAGAAACTGAAGTGAAAGCTGCCCTCAAAGTATTGGGAAGAAATCAATCACCAGGGGTAGATGGGATACACATAGAATTATTTCAAGCCATGAGACTCTTTCAAAATCCTAGCAAGAATATGTCAACAAATATGGAAAACAAAACAATGGCCTACAGGTTGGAAACATACAATATATATACCAATTTTTAAGAAAGGAGATACAAAGGAGTGTAGTAACTATAGGACCATCACTCTCATTTCCCATGCAAGTAAAGTGATAATCAAGGTAATGCAACAAAGATTTTACCTTATTTGGAGCAAGACTGCCAGATATTTAAGCTGGATTCAGAAAAGGAAGGGGCACTTAAGAGATAATTGCAAACATGGACTGGGGACTGAGACTCCAGAATTTTAGAAGATTAGTCTATGTTTTAAAGATGACTGGAAGGCCTTTGTGTGGACTATGAGAGGCTCTCGGAGTAATGGGCGTGCCTCAGCACTGGTTTGTGGTGATGCATAACCTGTGTTGTGCATAGGAAGCCACTGTCAGGACAGAATACGGAGAGACAGATGGTTTTCCATTGGCAAAGGTGTCCAATAAGGATGCATTTTATCTCTGCATTTGTTTAATTTGTGCAAAGAACATATACAAAAGATTGGGCTAGGCTCAGAGGAAGGAGGAGTGAAAATTTGTGGAATAAATATCAACAAGCTAAGATGACAGTATCTTACTAGCAAACAGTAGCAATGATTTGAAATGACTTCTGGTGAAAGTGGGGGATGAAAGTGCAAAAGCAGGACTGTATGGAACATCAAGACAAAAATCCTAACTATAGAAGATAGCCTGTGAAGATATCGAATTGTTAAAGATTTTGTTTACTCTGGCTCTGATCAATTCAAATAGACATTATAGGCAAGAAATCAAGAAAAGGCTGGGACTCAGAAGGGCAGCAGTGAAAGAATTAAAGATCATTAAGAGCAAAGATGTGTCATTAAAGATCAAAGTTAAAATCATCCACACTCCCACGTTCCCAATCACAATGTCTGGATGTGAAAATTGGACAGTGAAGAAGGCTGATAGGGAAAAATTGATTTATATGAAATATGGTATTGAAAGAGAGTGCCACTGATACTCTGGACCACCAGAAAGACAAACGAGTGGGTCGCAGAGCAAATTAAGTCTGAAATAGCACTGGAGGCGAAAATGACAAAACTGAAAGCCACCCTACTTTGGTCACATTATGAGAAGACAGGGTTCTTTGGAAAAGGCAATAATGCTGGGAAAAATAGAAGGCAGCAGGAAAAGGGGAAGACCAGATATAAGGTGGATTGATTCCATAAAAACAGCCATAGGCATGAGTCTACAGGGGCCGAGCAGGACTGCTGAGGGCAGGACATTGTGGCCATCACTCATTCATACGGTTGCCAGGAGTCAGAGGGCATATAACACACTCAATCTATATATACAAGTTTCAAACATCAAAAAATATAAAGAGGTTTATTTCTGTCTCCCATCAGCTCAGTTGCTATTCCCCATATGTAACCACTGTTATAAATTTTTTATTTACCCTTTCAGATAATTTTTATGCATATGTAAGCTAATCAGATATATCTTCTTTATTTTCCTTTCTTTTGTTAACTTGATTGCATATTCTTACATTTTCTGTGTCTTCATTTTTCACTTAATACATGTTGGAGATGCAAGGACTGATGATTTTAAAGGAACAGTAGATGTAGACTCTGGAGATCTGTATACAAATCTTAGCACTATATCTATGGCATAACATTTCCAGCTTTTAAAAAAAGACATAGTGGAAAATAAGTAAATTGCATGATAATCTTCAGCCACAGCTACTAAGTTTTCCCTATGACAACCTTCTTTACTTTTTACACGTCGAAAGTCATATTTTTTTTGTAGAAAACTTAGAAAATAGAAATAAGTAAAAAGATATAATTTTGCCTTTCAAAAATATTCATTTACATCTTGGTGTCTAATGAGAATCTTTCCTTTTTTTCCTCCTTGCCTCTTTCTCTCTGTACACATACACATATTTACAGATACCTACAAACATACATATTTAAAAAATGAGACCACATTATACATTTAGATTTAACCTGCTTTTCTCATCTAACAACTTTCCATGTCAATGGAAATAGGACTATACAATAACTTTAAATTATTCCATTTTATGGATGGTCCATAAATTATTTAATTAATCTCCTGTGGTTGAACACTTTAGCAACTTCAAGTATTTACTATCATAACTTCACACTTTGCTTAATGTCTTACTGACAGAAGATTTTTCACATACTTTGTGAAAAGTCATTTCTCTTTTATCATTTCCCCTCCCCTCCCCTCTTCTCCTCCTCTTCCCCCCCTCCTCTTCTTCTGCTCCCCACCTTTCTTTTCCTTTTTTTGCAAATACTTCCATTAGTGATGTATTTCATTCTGTCCTGGTAAGATAATGGGCCTGACTCAGGCTGGGCAGTTGCAGAAGGGCGTAGAGGAGGCTTTAGCAGCTGGTGTGAAGAGGTGTCTACCTCTGCAAACTCTCCATGGTTATCAGGGCAGCGACAGCCCTACCTTTGTACCTTCCCACGTGGAGGTCGTCCTCCTTTGACGGTGCATTTTTTCTCTGTGAGAGTCTGTCTTGATATAGTATTTTAATGAGAGTTCACTGGTGTAGAAATGCAACCATGTGACTAAATAGTTAGCCTCCCAAGGTAATTATTTAGAAAGACAAGACTTATTTGGTTAAAAAGTTCTGAATTTTTTTTTTTTTGCAACAAGAAGCCCCACTATCTTATGGTAATAGGCTTTCTCCAGAGTTGACTCCCTAAGCTGCAAGAGGTTGGAGACAGAGTAGGATGCTGGAAAATAAACAAAATAAAGGCCATTTTCCTGAGCCTGGTGGAGAAGAAAAATACATTTGAACAGGGTGAGAGCAGCCATAATTGTATTATGTCTCAATTTGCATCTGATCTTCCAGGCAGGTCATGCAAGATAGCAAAAACAATTAGCATTTCATAATGTAGTAATCCTGTATTTTAGAAAACAACCCATATTAATTGACAGAATGATGGAGCTGAACTCACAGCTGCCATCTTTGGTTCAGTGGGTGAGTGTCTGGAACATACTAAAGCAGAGGAAGCACAGGAAACTGTGGCTAAGAGTATTCCTCCTTGTGGAAGGTACACATTGTCCTAGTCTTCCTCCTGCTTTCTCGGTGTGGTGCTGTGCATGTGTGTGTGCTCACATGTGAGCTTTGGGGCTCAATTCCCCAGTCTTTCTCAATGAACTCGCACTTGCTGTGAGCACAGTGTCACAGAGACATGAGACTTCTGATACCAGCAATGAACAGCCATGGATGGTTTAGTTCTGTTGTGATAACTGACGCTTCTTCATCTCTCAAGTCACCTGGTCTTAAGGTTCAAAAGTTAGGATGTTATTTTCAAGCTGCAAGTTGTTAAAGTATAAACATGCTTTTTTACTTTCAAATAAATTAATAGATGTCTTTCTTATTAAGTAGTTCAAATTTCTTTATATTTCTTAAAAACAAAAGAAAAAAGTACTACTATGTGAGTAGGACTCACTGATGTTCACAACCTTGTCTTTCTAACCATTTTAATGTGGAAAACATTTCCTAAACTGCATCTGAGCACAAGAATTTTCTGGGGTCTGATTTTAAAGGTTTTCAGGGTCTTCTGGCTAGACACCTTGCTTGCTCCTCTGGACCCACTTTTGATTCTTCATCCTGCTCCACATCTCAAGAGGATGACTTCTGGAAACACTCAGTGGGCTCCTCTGCGTTCTGGCTTCTGGTTGGCTTTAGCCCTAGCAGGAGGTTGGAGGGGGTGGGGAAGTTGGGATATTGATGCCCCCAGCTTTGTCCCTCTAGGCCACAATGAGTGGTGATGGGAAATCACTGCTGCCAGCCTGGGGACTGCATGGTCCCTTGTGTTTTCCCTGCCCACATCTCTGCAAATAGCCCTGGTTATGGGTTGAATGGTGCCTCCCAAAGTTGTTGGAATTTTAACCTCAGAGCCCGTGACTATGACTTGCAGAAATGTGGAAGGTCTTTGGAAACAAGGTCTTTACCGATGGTCAAGTTAAGATGAATTTACTAGGGTGGGCCTTCTTCTAACATTGCTGGTGTCCTTATGAAAAAGGGGAGATTTGGGAACACACACACACACACACACACACATGCACACACGCACACACACATGCACACACACACACACATCTCCACACACTTACACACACATACACACATACACACGCATACAGACACACACATACACACACATACACACACACACTCTCTGCCATATAAAGATGAAAGTGGAGAGTTGAGTGATTCATCTATAAGCCAAGGAATGTCAAGACTTGCCAGCAAACCCCAAAAGCTCAGAGAGAGGCATGGAACAGATTCTCCCTCTTAGTGATTACAGTGGTTCTCAACCTTCTGGCCCTTTAAATACAGTTCCTCATGTTGTGACCCAACCATAAAATTATTTTCTTTGTGAAAAAACCAAGATGGTGGCATAGGTAAACACTGGAGTTTGCTGCCTCGCACAACCACTTCAAAAATACAACTAAAAGACGGAACGGACATCATCCAGAACCACAGGAAGGCTGGATGAGTGGAAATTCTACAACTAGAAGGAAAGAGAAAAGCATACTGAGACTCAGAGGAGGTGCAGTGCGGAAGTAAAATACTAAGGTACAGAGGCGCACACGGAGCTGACTGGCGGCTGAGGGCACGGTTGTTGTTTTCAATCGGGAGGGAGTCTCAGGCTCTGAGCTCCAGTTCCGGGCAAGTCTCTAGGGACCCAGACTCATACGGGAGAAGCGGGACTGTCTGGCATCGGTCAGAACTCGAGGGCAGCTTTCTCTCGGAAGTGCTTGCAACAAATACCAGGACACTGAGAAGCAAAGCCTCTGAGGGCAGGACTGAGAGCAGCCATAACTGATCACTCCGCCCTGTTGATCCCGTGGGACCCACCCCGCCCAAGCCCTGCACGGAGGTTTTTTCTGGGTAGCCTCAGGCAAAAGCTAGATTAGCACCTCCCTAGAGATCCAGGAGCAAGTGTCCCCAGTGGTCAGAGTGGGACCATCCAGTTTGTACCTTCTTGGACCCTTAAAGGACACATTCAGGGAGCAGACCCAGTGAGCACCAAAGCCCCATTGAAGCAAGTCTTACCCCGGAGGGGTGTCTCCAGCACAGAAGTTCTCCCACTGCAGACATAGCTGATTCTCACAGCCAATTGGCCTGGAGGTCATTCCCTCCCAGTGTTAACTACAACAATCAAGGCTTAACTACAACAAGACTGTGCACAAAGCCCACAAAGGGGTGCACCAAGAGTGTTCACCTCAGGTAATTGGGGAGGCTGAGCCACTGGGCCCTAGAGGACAATTGGCATAGAAAACCACTTTATCAACACAGGGAAGCATAAAAAGTGCGGAGACAAAGAAACAGGACAGAAATGACAGAAATGGAGGAAAGCAAACTACTGGATGTAGAGTTCAAAACCACATTTTTAAGGTTTTTCAAGAAATTTCTAGAAGCTGCCGATAAATTTAGTAAGACCCTCGAAAAGACTGGTGAGACCGCCGATAAATGTAGTGAGATCCTCAAGAAATCTAGTCAGACCCTTGATGTTATGATAAAGGACCAACTGGAAATTAAGCATACGCTGACTGAAATAAAGAATATTATACAGACTCCCAACAGCAGACTAGAGGATCGCAAGAATCAAGTCAACAATTTTAAATATGAAGAAGCAAAAAAACCCAACCGGAAAAGCAAAATGAAAAAAAGAATCCAAAAATATGAAGATAGTGTAAGGAGCCTCTGGGACAGCTTCAAGTGTACCAACATCTGAATTATAGGGGTGCCAGAAGAAGAGAGAGAGCAAGATATTGAAAAGCTATTTGAAGAAATAATGACAGAAAACTTCTCCTACCTGGTGAAAGAAATAGACTTACAAGTCCAGGAAGCGCAGAGAACCCCAAACCAAAGGAATCCAAAGAGGACCACACCAAGACACATCATAATTAAAATGCTAAGAGCAAAAGACAAAGAGAGAATCTTAAAAGCAGCAAGAGAAAGAAAGTCAGTTACCTACAAGGGAGTACCCATATGATTGTCAGCTGATTTCTCAACAGAAACTTTGCAGGCCAGAAGGGAGTGGCAAGAAATATTCAAAATGATGAATGCCAAGAACCTACAACCAAGATTACTTTATCCAGCAAAGCTATCATTCAGAATTGAAGGTCAGATAAGAGCTTCACAGATAAGAAAAAGCTAAAGGAGTCATCACCACCAAACCAGCATTATATGAAATGCTGAAAGGTATCCTTTAAGAAGAGGAGGAAGAAGAAAAAGGTAAAGATACAAATTATGAACAATAAATACACATCTATCATCAAGTCAATCTGAAAATCAAGTGAATAATCTGATGAACAGAATGAACTGGTGATTATCATAGAATCAGGGGCATAGAAAGGGAGTGGACTGGCTTTTCTTGGGGGGGAAGGGGTAAGGGGGATGCGGGAAGAGACTGAACAAAAATCGTGCACCTATGGATGAGGACAGTGGGTGGGGAGTGAGCGCGGTGGGTGGGGTTGGAACTGGGTGGAGGGGAGTTATGAGGGGAAAAAAGAGGAACAAATGTAATAATCTGAACAATAAAGATTTAATTAAAAAAACCAAAAAAATTATTTTCGTTGTTACTCCATAACTGCATTGCTGCTACTGTTATGAATCATAATGTAAATATCTGATATGCAGGATGGTCTTAGGCGACCCCTGTGAAAGGGTCGTTCGACCGCCAAAAGGGTCGCGACCCACAGGTTGAGAACCACTGCCTTAGAAGGACCCTATCCCTTCTAGCCTCCAGAACTGTGAGTCAATAACTTTCTGTTGATTATGCTACCCAGTATAATTATGGTACTTTGTTATGGTAGTCCCAGGAAACTAATACAGTTTCTTCACTAAACTCTCCTTAAATTACCCAATTTTAATGTATCTTTTCTAAGTGACCCTCCTTCTTATGGGATTCTGAAGTTTTGGGCTAAAGCCTAGGATTCTGATTGTTAATAAGCACCTCAGGTGACTCGAGAGATCGAAGGTCTGGGGAGTCTGTTGGACTCCCATTTGATGGTTCTGAACTGGCCACATACCTCTTATCCTTCTCAGCTTCAAGGCTTTTGCACATGCCATTCTCTCTGTCTGCAAATCTTTTTTCTGGTCTCATTCAAACCCATTCTTCAGTTTCTTGCTCAAACATCACGTATCCAGAAGGCCGTCCTCACTTTTCAGCTTTAGCTCTAAATTTTTAATTTTTCCTAATTAATTCCCTGATATCTGGTAATGCTTATTTCCCTATTTTAGAGGGCTTTTGTATTGCTGTCATTAAAAACAAAAACAATTGTATCACGTTACTTTGAATTTAATGAAGTGAATTTACTAATTTTAAGAAAGGAGGCAGAGTTTAAGTTCCAAATAAATTGCAAACTATTGATTCAATATTTTCGTTTATATCTTTAGTGTCAAGTCAAGCTCAACATGTTTAAAAACAAACATCATTGACTCGCTTCCTGATTTCCTTGAGGTTCCCTTTTATTATTAAGCATTACAATTCTTTCAGAACAAATGAATGGGAACCTTGGAGGAGATATGCATCTAGAATTTCTTTTAACACCTTTTTATTTTCTACAGAGATCCAGTTGTCAGACCTGGTTTTTCCAGGCCTTCCTCAGGCTGCCCCAACCCAGGCACAATTCTAATCTCATCTCTCCTTTCTCATGTGCATTTTTTTTATCAGACAGATTTATCTATTCACTGTTTCAAGTTGCCAAATTTACTTTTAGGCAAAATAACTCACTGAAACCTTTAATCTCTTCTCTCAAAGGCACCTAGAAGGGCCCCCTTTGTGGACAGGCCTGTCCTAGACCTAATGAAGATTTACAGAATGAAGCAGACATGCTCCCTGACCTTGAGGAGCTGTTGGCAATATGAGGAAAAATGGATAGAGTTGATTTCTTTGCTTTAGGAGATTTTATGATCAATAGCTGTCTCCACTGAATTGATTTTATGGAGCCTGGAACTGGTGGTTAAAAACCAGATTGAATATGGCAACCATATTACATACATCCATTTATATTTTTCATGTTGGCTGAGCCAAGGGCCATACATTCTGTGTGAAACCACCGCTAGGGTTAAATATATATGGAAGCCATCTTTGAAATGGATTATTATTTTTCACAATATTTTTTCAATGTGAAGTAAACACTATGGCTTCAATATGACTTAAGAAAAAAGAAGTCAGGAACTATATAGCCCAGAGACAATGATTATGAGACCTAGGTAAGTTTTATTAAACTTTTATAATGTCATTTATTTTTGTTACCATTCATATTAATTAACAATAAAAACATTAAAACCAACAACAAAAAGGCTGTGTATTTGCTTTTGGGAACTGGTGGTGTGTAGGTCCTAATGTAAAGTAGGCACTTGGTTGTTTCACCATGATTTGTAAAATTGTATAGTCTCAATTCTTGCCTGTCTCATTCATGTAAATTCCATAGGGGCAGGAAACATGTCTGTTTTGTTCCCTACTGAATGCCCAGAGCTCACCATAGCGCCTGCATAGGGTGGTTCCTCTGGAAGTGTCCTTCTTCCCTTCAAATATTCAATTGTTTTAAAAAACTGTAGTAGATGAGAAACTCTGCACATATTTTTATTTCTATCTGAAATAATGCAGCAGTCTTTATTTTCACCAGTATAATCAAAATTTTACTTGATGTCACCTTCATCTGGTTATATTTTTCTCTTTTGCTTATCCTTAAGGGAATGTGTTTGAGGTAGTTTTGCATTTAATTTTGTTTTTAGTTTTTAATGTGAAATATTGTACTCAGCGCCATTTTGTGGCACAATATAAAGACTTGTTTTAAAAAAGGGAATACATTAATTAACTTGGTTTAAAACTTCAGACATTACATTTTTGTATTAATCATTATGAGTACTTATATGTGTTAATGTCTTGAGACAGACTCCTAGAGGATTATTTTTGAAGTAAAATTCCCAGGGACATATTGTGTATCAAAAATACAATTATAGTGCTAAACTACAAGAAATGTGTTCTTTTCCAAACTAATCAAGTATGACTCTTATTTTATATTTTTCATTTTTTTTCAAAAAAACTCAAGGAGTTATGATACATAAAAAACAGATTTTGGTTAACAGAGCATCATAGGGCCAAAAATTACATAAATCTTAGTGGTAATTTATCTATTCATGCATTTTGGTCAGGGGAGCTAGTTTCTAAAGAAAAAGTTCAAAGTGATATAAAGCATAATTTATCTTAAAAACCATATTGATACCACCATTATTTACATTCTTAAATGTAAATAAAGTCATTTATACTTTATTTATAAATCATTTACAAGGCTAACCCCACTGAGTCATGTATGTAAATATGCATTTTCTTTTCTTTTTTTAACTATGGTTTGGACCCCCTGACCTTTCCTTCCTAGAGATAACATGTAGGCCTCAGTTGTATTTTAGCTCCAGGACACGAAAAACCAAAAAAAAAGACAAGGAACCCCATGGCCGACTTCAGGACCAGCTGCATTGGATAATGACCCCCCTTCCCTGGAACCCTGAAAGGACACACCTGGAAAGCTGCTGAATATTCTATTGAGATCTTCCCCTGGGACCTCCCCTAAAATTTCCACACTTAAAACCCTTAGGGCAGAGGACCCAGTGCATTCTCAGTCCTGGGAGCATGCCCCCATCTTTCCCTTCCCCCCTCTCTTCCCCCTTGCTGTAGGCACATTATGATTACCTTCCTCACTCCCAAGCTCCAAGGGCCCTTCCTTTACCTCTATAACTAATTTCCTCAGCCTATTTCTTTTATGAATTACTTCTACCTATGTGATTTTCTAAATAAATTATTTCATATCCAGAACTCAAGTACCAAGGTTGCTGAACCCAGGTCCAGTCTGACCCCACCAGTCTAACAGTTGGTGCCGTTCCTGCCACCTGCAACAGTTGGGTGGTGCTTCTATGTGTCCTCTAGGTGTGCTGCCTCTGGGGCCTCCTGGGAGGTGCAGACCAAGGTCAGCTGCCACCTGTGTTCTGTACAGGACCACCTGCATGAACTACAAAGTGATCTTCAGATGGCTGTTACTTGTGCTGGGTTTGGAGGTGTCCAGGAGAGGTTTAGCTGTGAACCAAGGTTGGCTGCTGCTAGTGCCAGGCCTGGGGCCACTTAATGAGAGGTGTGTGGCATGCTGAGCACAGATGCTGCTTGTTTGAGAGATTTTACAAAGGTCTGAAACATGAGTCAAGACAGGCCATTTGTATGGAAAAGTCACTGGAAACAGCTTAGGTGGGTCTGAAAGTTGGGTGGGCTGGGGCCTCAAGGAATCACCAGGGCAGGGCAAACAATTGGAGCCAGGTTGATGGCGACTCAGATATGGTGCTCCCCTGCCATCTCTGTGAAGAGGGAATGTCTCAGAAAAGGAATAATGGCCTCTGCCAGCAATTCTGTCTGGCAGAAAACTGCCCCCGACTCAGGTCTCCCCTGATGCCAGACAGTTTAGTTCTTCCCTGTATGTCCTTGGTTCCTTTCAAACTGCTGCCCCAAGTGCTGGAGCTCAGATGGAGTGAGTCTGAGTAAGTCTGTGCATGGGCTCTTTAAGAGGAACTGCCTGGGACTCCAGCAGCCCTCTGTCATCCTCAGCCACAATTCCAGCTAGATTTTACAGCCAGAAGTTATGGGAACTTCTCTTCCCAGTACTGAACTCTGGGCTGGGTGGCCTGGCTCCTCAGAGGGGACCTCTGAAGCTGAGATAGCCTTCTTATATACCCGATTATAAACTGCCACACCTGGGTGTGGGACCAGCCTGTTTTGTATCTCTGTCCCCTTACCAGTCTTGATGTAGTTCAGTGATGGCAAACCTTTTGAGCTTGGCGTGTCAGCATTTTGAAAAACCCTAATTAACTCTGGTGCCATGTCACATATAGAAATTTTTTGATATTTGCAACCATAGTAAAACAAAGACTTATATTTTTTATATTTATTTTATATATTTAAATACCATTTAACAAAGAAAAATCAACCAAAAAAATGAGTTCACGTGTCACCTCTGACACGCGTGTCATAGGTTCACCACCACTGATGTAGCTTCTTCTTTAATTCCATAGTTGTAGGACTTCCATTCAGATAGATTTCAGGTGGTTCTAAATGATGGTTGTTCTGTAGTTCAGCTGTAATTTTGATGTGGTTGTGGGAGGACTCGAGTTGCATTTACCTATGCTGTCACATTGACTGTTTAAGTCCCAAATGCTAGACATTAAATTATCTTTGGGATATACAATTACAGCTTTAAAGTAACATGGTGAATATTTGTAGATTTTACATTAATTTATATTTTTTAAGTGAAGGCAATAAGAAGTCCCATTACTTATGCTTATTCTCCCTAAAAGTTAGATTACTCTTTGGTACATAGGACATTTTGGGGTTATTTGTTTAGTTACTATTTGGGCTCTTGTTGATTGGTCAGAGGGCAGAAGGATACGGTGCATCATTAAAAAAATCCCACAACAACTCTTTTTTTTTTTTTAAGTATTGATTTGTTCCGTTTATTGATGCATTCATTGGTTGCTTCTTTTTTTTTATATTTTTTTTATTGATTAAGATATTACATATGTGTACCCTCTACCCCCCCCCCCCCCCCCCCCGCTCATCCCCTCACCCCCCTGTTGTCCGTGTCCATTGGTTAGGCCTATATGCTTGCATATAAGTCCTTTGGTTGATCCTTCCCCCTTGCCCCCACCCTCCCCTACCTTCCCTCCAAGGCCCGACAGTCCAATCAAAGCCTCTCCGTCTCTGGATCAGTCCTTGTTCATCAGTTTATGTTGTTTATTATATTCCACAAATAAGTGAGATCTTGTGGTATTTATCCGCTCTCCAGTTCCATCCATGCTGTGGCAAACGGTAAGAGTTCCTTTTTCTTCTTCCTCTTCTTAAAGAATACCTTTCAGCATTTCATATAATGCTGGTTTGGTGGTGATGAACTCCTTTAGCTTTTTCTTATCCGTGAAGCTCTTTATCTGACCTTCCATTCTGAATGATAGCTTTGCTGGATAAAGTAATCTTGGTTGCAGGTTCTTGCTATTCATCTCTTTGAATATTTCTTGCCACTCTCTTCTGGCCTGCATGGTTTCTGTTGAGAAATCAGCTGACAGTCGGATGGGTACTCCCTTGTAGGTAACTGACTGTCTTTCTCTTGCTGCTTTTAAGATTCTCTCTTTATCTTTTGCTCTTGGCATTTTAATGATGATGTGTCTTGGTGTGGTCCTCTTTGGATTCCTTTTGTTTGGGGTTCTCTGTGCTTCCTGGACTTGTAAGTCCATTTCTTTTACCAGGTGGGGGAAGTTTTCTGTCATTATTTCTTCAAAAAGGTTTTCAATATCTTGCCCTCTCTCTCCTTCTGGTACCCCTATAATTCTGATGTTGGTACGCTTGAAGTTGTCCCAGAGGTTCCTTACACTATCTTCATATTTTTTGAATCTCTTTTCTTTTTTCTTTTTCGGTTGGGTATTTTTTGTTTCTTTGTATTTCAAATCTTTGACTTGATTCTTGGGATCCTCTTGTCTGCTGTTGGATCTCTGTAAATTATTCTTTATTTCAGTCAGTGTATGCTTAATTTCTAGTTGGTCCTTTTTCATGTCCTCCATGGTCTCACTATACTCCTTGAGGGATTCATTAAATTTATCAGCAGTTTCCATAAAATTCTTGACAAACCTTATAAACGTGGCCTTGAACTCTATATCCAGTCGTCTGCCCTCCTCCGTTTCTGCCAATTGTGACCTGTTTCTTTGTCTCCGCATTTTGGCTGCTTCCCTGTGTTGATAGAGTGGCCCTGTGCTCCAGGTGTCCTGTAGGGCCCAGTGGCTCAGCCTCCCCAGTTACCTGGGGTGGACACTCTTGGTGCACTCTTGGTGCCTTGGTTGTTGTAGGATCACTGAAAGGAATTGACCTCCAGGCCAATTGGCTGTGGGAAGCAGCTGTGTCTGAAGTGGGAGAATGGTCCCCCTCTGACCACTGGGTACAGTGGTTCCTGGATCTAAGGAGGTGCTAATTCAGCCCCTGCCTGAGGCCACACAGCCGGAGCCACGGAGAGGCTCAGCTGTGAAGCAATGCAAGCCGCTGCGGGGCCTTGGGCCTTCTCTTGGAAGTTCCGGGTCTGCTTGGCTGGGCTGTAGTTAGGTACATTCACATGCAAAAGCCTCTGCTGCAGCCTGGGTGGGGCGGGGCCTCAGGGAGTCAAAAGGGCGGAGAAAGAAGCTATGGCTGATTCTCCGCACCTGGAGTCGCGCGTCTCAGTGTCCAGGGAATGGCTGCAAGCACCTCTGAGGGAAATCCGCCCTCAAGTTCGCCTGCTGCCGCCTGACAGAGCAGCCTCTCCCCGTATGAGTCCTGGGTCCCCAGAGACTTTCCAGAACCGGAGTTCAGAGCAGTCGGGAGCTTGTGATTCAAAAAGACAGCCGTGTCCTCAGGTGCCACCCCCTTTCCGCGCGCGCGAGCCGCCACCGTACCTCTGCACTCAGCCTCCGCAGCTCCTCTGGCTCTCAGCGTGCTTTTCTTTTCTTCTAGTTGTAGAAATTACACTCAGCCAGCCTTCCTGTTGTTCTGGACGATGTTTGCTCCATCCTTTGGGATATTTATCAATTGTTGTGGGAGGCGACTATTTCCCGGTGTTTATCTATGCCGCCATCTTAGTTTTTCCATTCCCCACAACAACTCTTAATCTTAGGTTGTGAACAATAGCTTACTCTCCCTTCATTTGGCCACTGCTGTCTTTAGAAGCATATACTACTTTTTGAGTATAAAGACAATTATACTCATCTTGATGTGTTTTGATTTGTCCAGAAGATGTTAACCCAGATATTGAGAGGAGAGAACAAACCTGTGGACATAAAAGCATTATTTAAAACTAGAGGCCCAGGGCACGAATTTGTGTATCAGTGGGATCCCTCAGCCTGGCCTGTGGGATTGGGCCAAAACTGACACTCCAACATCCCCCAAGGGGTCCAAGATTGCGAGAGGGTGCAGGCCAGACTGAGGGACCCCACTGGTGCATGATTGGGGCTGGGGAGGGATGTGGGAGGTTGGCCAGCTGGGGAGGGACTCTGGGAGAACTCCAGGGCACATCCGGCCCATCTCCCTCAGTCCGGACCCCAGCAGCAAGCTAACCTAACAGTTGGAGCATCTGCCCCCTGGTGGTCAGTATATGTCATAGTGACTGGTCAATTGTTCACTGTCTGCCTCCTGGTGGTCAGTGCACATCATAGTGAGCAGTTGAGTGGCCTTAGCATATCATTAGCATATTATGCTTTGATTGGTTTAATGGATGACTGGACAGTTAACATATTAGGCTTTATTATATAGGATGGTGCATAAATTTGTGCACAGGTGGGGTCCGGCCAGCCTGCCCTGATCAGGGCTGGTCGGACCGGGCCAGTGGGGGAGAGGAGCTGTGGGCAGTTGGTGGGCCGGCTCTGCCCCCGATCAAGTGTGTGGGGGGGTGCCGATTGGGGGCGGGGCTAGCTGGGGGGAGGGGACACAGGTGGTTGGCTGGCTTGCCCTCCCTCTGGTCAAACTCCTGGTTGAGGAGACAATTTGCATATTAGCCTTTTATTATATAGGATAATTTCTTAAATTCACTGATTTCAGCTTCTCATTTGTATTTGAGAGGATAAAAAGATACCTTAGGGAAGAATGCAGATTCTGACTAATGATTAAATCAGAAGGCAGCATGGGATCAGGAGTACGAAACTCATATCATTTTATTATTGTTAATGGCAGTCACAGAGACAGACAGGAACACCTGATAGATATTGCCTTCAATAAATTTATGAGCTAATCTGAATTAATTGTTGCAGTATCCTGTGAGCCACCTCTACCTGAACACGAAACCAAGCAATCCATGAGAGGCTGCGTGGCTTTATCATTATTAAAAAGAGAGCTGGAGCCTGGTGTATTATATGCAATCACAAGAAAGCCCCAATGCACTCTGCTGTGATTAAAACTCCAAGATAATGCAGAAAAAGAACAAAAAGCTCTGTATTAGAATTCTCCAGCTTGTTTAAGGATGAATTGAGTGGCTCAGGCCTACAGCTCTCATACAGAACATTGATTAGTCAAAACACAAATGCGAACAGGCCCCCGGCTATTGTTAAATAGGATGATAGCACCAACACTGTGCTGAGGGGAATGAGTTCCTTGACTAGATTATAAAACAGGCAAAGCGTGAGACTTAGTTTCCTTGTCTCCATATAAAGGTTTTGGATTTAGGTGATGTGGTAAGCATTTTTTAGGTTTAAAATGTCACGAAGCTATAATTCTAACATTTAGGGATTGCCCATTTTCTTGGGCTCTAAACTGTCTCTGGAGCACATCCTTCATCTGCTAGATGTCAGCCTTTTCTCCCATCTCACACCTCACCGGGGGGCTTCCCCCACATCTGTCCCTCGCCCAGTTCTGCATGTTGTTATCTCCTCTGGACTCTCCCCTCTCACAGGTCCTTCTCTTTCAGGACCTCCTAGATCAGCAACCTAATTTGTTCTAACAGTGATTTAAATGTGTTAGCTCTTCCACAATATATTTGCACTTCAGAGGGAAATTTTGAAATATTTATCTATGCATTTTCCCCTTTTTTATTCCCTTTAGTCCTATCAGCATTAAAGTTAGGCAGTGAGGTTGAATCTTATAGCCCCAGGGAAGGAATGATACAAAGAAGTACAGAAAGAAGGAAAAATTTCACTGAGTTTCTATCTAGATTAAACAATGGGACAACAACAAATACTCGGAGCAATTGCCACAAAATTTCTGGACGCTAATGGTAAGTGCTAGTTTCTCCTTCTGACAATGGCTTCGTAGCTCCTGTTAGAGTAACTCTTCCACAAATAACTGCAAACTCTGCAAAAAGTAGAAAACACAACCATCTGAAGGTGCTAGGGAGCAAACCAAAGCAGGGACATATGTGTGTATTTTATGTGGACATGGGGACGAAGGGAACAGCACTGACTGGGTTTACAATTTCTTATAGTTTTTAGCCTGAAGATAAGTCCCAGTTATCACAGCAGGAGCCAAAACATGGATTGAAAACCCACAGCCTCACTAAGGATAGAGTTTGAGGCAGCCACAGCAGCTGAAAAGTAAGGGAGGAGTCCAGGAGAAGAGAGATACAGAGAGAGAGAGAGAGAGAGAGAGAGAGAGAGAGAGAGAGAGAGAGACCAAATTATTTGTATCAACTGCCCTAATAGTTGAATGAGCCCTGAGCCACACATGCAGGAAGACTCCAACCTTCCCTGTAAAGGATAAAAGAACTACACTGGGATTTTAGAGTTTTGAGTTTGAGTTCAGCCTAGTGACATTTTTTGCCAAACAAGCAGACAAA
The DNA here is from genome assembly GCF_964212035.1 of Myotis nattereri. Lineage (NCBI taxonomy): Eukaryota > Metazoa > Chordata > Mammalia > Chiroptera > Vespertilionidae > Myotis > Myotis nattereri. Next base: position 93,203,525 of record NC_138075.1, on the reverse strand, counting down.
AATAAAACTCGTAGAAGAAACAACAGAATCAAGAATCTGGGTAATGTATCATTCACAATGTCTATGATGCAATCCAAAAGTACAGGCCTTGAAGAAATAAGAAAATGTGACCATACTGAAGAGAAAGAGTGACTCAAAGATAATAAGATGTTGGATTTAACAAACAAGGATTTTAAGGCAGTGATTGTAATTATGTTAAATATATAAAGGAAAATGTTTCTATAATGAGTAAGTTATTCCAGCAAATAAATTGAAAATATAACAAAGAACCCAATGCATATTTTAGAGGTGAAAAATATAATACCTGAAGTAAAATTTTACTGAATGGGCTTCACAGTAGGTTGAAGATGATAGGAATAAGAGTCAATAAACTTTTAGATCAATAGAAATTATTCAATTTGAGGGGCAGAGAGAAAAAGATAAAGGAAAGAGAGCCTTAGAGGTCTGTAGGGAAATATCAAAATAGGTTGAAAATAAATGGATGGGAAAATATACCATGTTAAACTATAATCATAAGAAAGCTGAGTAAACTGTATCAATACCATATAACATAGGTTTCAAGGCAAAGGCAATTAGAAGAGATAAAGGAGATTTCATTAAAAAGGTCAGTACACAAGGAACACATAACAACCACAAATATTTGCCAAATAAGATATTTAAAATACATGAAGCAAAACTGGACAGAAGTAAAGGTAATGGCCAATACCAGGCACTAGAGAATTTTCTAGATCACCAAAGCTTTTCTTAAATATTAAAAGTCAGACCATGATGCACTAATAACAAAGTTTATAAAACATACCTGAAAATAAAGAAGATGCAGAAGGTGGATACTTGTCGGGGAATGGATTTGAAGACAAGGAAACCAGCGAAATATGCTAGATTTGGGAGCTGGCCAGAGCATGAAGATTTGCGCCTTGATTTTCCTGGTATGGTGCAAGATGTACAGCAAAGGATGAGGAAGTGGGTAAGCCTGGGTAGCCTCAGTTAGTCCTCACGTTCATCAAAGCAGTACAGAGAAAGCAGCTGAAGTTTCTTGAGCCTGCAGGGCCATGCAAAAGTGTTGAGGGGGGTGGTAGGCTAACAGAGGGCCCAGGTGAGAATGAGGAGGATAAATAGTGCACTGCCTTTGAGGTTGTTATGGACTTGGGGCAGGAACTGAGCACATATGCATTAGATACCAGTTCATGATGTCCTGTAACCAGGTTGGGTGAGCTACACCTTAATAGATGCTAGTGAGTACAGAAAGCACATGTGGACCATATGCCTCTTTCTAGCTGTCAATACGTATCATCTTCAGAGGAGAAGGAAGATGGAGGGGAGGGGGAGAATCTTGTATTGTTATATTTACCCAAAGAGACAGTTCAAAATCAAAAGTGACTAGATTAAACTTAAATGGCAAGACTAAGGGATTAAAAATATTTTTTTAGTGTAGAAATTTAATAGTAGATAAAAGTGCATAAAACATACATGCACAATTTTAACAAATAATCCAAGTTAAGGAATAGGACATTGCTAGCACTTGAGAATCTTTCAGTATGTTCATTCATGATCAGAGTCCCCTCCCGTTCTCCTAATGGTAACCACTATCTTGATGATTGTCATTGTTTCTTTAGAAAAATAATGTTACCAATAATTAAGAGCAATTATGCCATAATTATTATAGTACAGGGGCTATGACCACATGTGCACACATTTCTATAGGATATAAACCTAGGGATGGCATTGTCACAACTCCTTTCTTTTGTATCAGACTGTGTGTTTTTATTTTTTTTATTTTTTGCATTCTCATTCTTAGGTAATGACTTTCCTTACCATTTCTTCAAGAAAATGGAACAACTGGAATAGACATGCCAGAATTCCCATCACTACTTCTACCTGCCTACCTGCATCAGTGCCCCTGTCTTTCCTCTTATCTGCCTTTCCTCTTATCATGGAGGAACTGTCTGTGCTCTTAGCTGCTGAAGTCATCACACTTGTGCCCTAGATCCCATCCTTTATTGTCTCCTCAAGAATATCACTCCATTAATTTTGTCCTCTTTCTTCTGCATCATTAGTTTCCCTCTTTCTACTGGGTAAGTTTCCTTTAGTATACAGACATGTAACTGTTTCTCCAAAATTCAAACAAACAAACAAACAAACAAAAAGACAAACGAAAAAAAGCGTAGTTATAACTTCCAGTAACTACTCCATTTTTTTTTTGCTTTCCTTTATAGTAAAACTTCTGTTGTCTTTTCTTGCTGTCTCTAATTCCTCACTTCCCATTTTCTCACAAACTCAATCAAATCAAGCTTTCTTCCTTACTATTCCACCAAACTGCTCTTGTCAAAGTCACTGGTGACTGCCATATTCTAACTATAGCAGTACACTTCCCAGTTCTTAACTTACTTGTCAGCGGCATTTAACACTTCTTTATTTTTTCCAGGAGTCCTCCTGAGTTTTCTCCTACTTCACAGGTTATTCTTTCTTGGTCTTTGCTGGTTTCTCCTTATCACTCTGATCTCTTAACATTGGAGACTCCAGACCTCCGTCATTAGATTTCTCCTTCATTTTTCCCTCTCCATCGATGAAGTTATCCAGTCTCATGGTTTAAAATAGTATAGTTAAGTTTGTAACTCCCAAATTATATTTCTTTTCTGCACCTGTTCAGGGAAGTTTAGATTTGTTTATTCAAATGCTTACTTGACAATTTACTTAAATGTACAATAAATCCCTTAACATGACTGAAACCAAACTTTTGTTTTTTCTCAGAGACAGAACATTTGTTTTCATGCAAATTAGAAGACATTTTCCTCTGGACAGGTGCTACCTGTGTAGGATGCACAGCTTTAGATTTTATTTTTCAGCATCCCTTATCATTGTCTTTAAACTGTCAATCCCACAGTCTTCCATTTCAGTGAATAGAAGATTCATCCTTCCTGTTGTCCCAGTCAAACATTTTGGAATCATCCTTGGCTTTTTTCTTCTTTCCAAGCACGTCTAATTAAAAATTAAACCCTGGTAAATATATTAGTTTGGATAATCCTAGCTAAAGAAGTATCATGAAGATTGGGAGGCCACAAACATGTCACACATTTGAGGTAGCAGTGTAGCTCTTAGCCTTGCCTATTTTTTTATGCTATACATTTTGCCCGGAAATGTCTTTCTTTCCACCTTTCACAGCCTAGTTTATCTTTTATTGCCAAGCTCAAATATGGCCTACTCTGTTGAAATTTATTTAACACTGTCTCAGCACCAAACTGTTCTTTTTACTATTTATTACTCATGATGTCAGTTTAGTTTCTTGCCTTAGTTTTATCTTACAAAAGGCACATTAATATTACCCAACTCAGAATTTTTATGAGATTAAATTGAGGTAGCACTTCTAAAGTGCTTCAAACAGAGCCTGGCACATGGAAAATACTTTAAAAAGTTAACCATTTTGCCCTGGCCTGAGCAGTGGTTAGAGTGTGTGCCCATGCATTGAAGGGTTGTGGGTTCAATTGCTGGTCAAGAGCACGTATACCTGAGGTACAATCCTCAGTCCCAGTAAGGGTGTGTATAGTAAGCAACCAATCAATGTATCTCTTTCATATTGATGTCTCTCTCTCTCTCTTTCTCTCTCTCTGAAATTATTCCAAAAAAAATTCACGAGGAGGAAAGACTCCCAAGCTTATTTATGAAGCCAGAATTATTCTAATTCTAAAACCAGATAAAGACACTACACAGAAAGAAAATTATAGGCCAATATCCCTGATAAGCATATATGCTAAAATCCTCAACAAAATATTAACAAACCAGATCTTTTTACATTAAAAAGATGATACACCACAACCAAATGGGATTTATTCTGGGATGCAAGGCTGGTACAATATTTCTAAATCAATAAACGTTATACTCTTTATAAACAAAATGAAGGATAAAAACCATATGATTATATAAAAAGATACAGAAAAAGCATTGGATAAAATTTAGCATCCATTTATGATAAAAAACTCTCAGCAAAGTGGGAATAGAAGGAAAAAACCACAATGTAATAAAGACCATAGATGACAAACCCACAGCCAACATCGTACTCAATGAGCAAAAACTACAAATGTTTCCCTTATGATCAGGAACAATTCAGGGATGTCTGCTTTCACCACTCTTATTTAACACTAGAGGCAGGTGCACGAATTCTTGCACAGATGGGGTCCCTCAGCCTGGCTGGCAATCATGCTGATCGGGGCCGCAGGAGGTTGGCTGTGGGAGTGCACTGATCACCAGGGGGCAGCTCCTGCTTTGAGTGTCTGCCCTCTGGTGGTCAGTGTGCATCATATCGACCAGTGGACCAGTCGTTTGGTTGTGTAGGCTTTTATATATGTACTAGAGGCCCAGTGCACAAAAATTTGTGCACTCAGGGGGGTCCGTCAGCCCAGCCTGTGCCTTCTCGCAGAATGGGATGCCTCAGGGGATGTCCACCTGCCGGGTTAAGCCCGCTCCCCGGGGGATTGGGCCTAAGCTAGCAGTCAGACATCCCTCTGGCAGCCCGGGAGTCCTTGGGGGATGTCCACTTGCCAGCAGGGAGCAGACCTAAGCTGTAGGAGGACATCCTTAGTGCTAATGAGGAGGCAGGAGAGGCTCCCACCACCACTGCTGTACTGGCAGCTGTCAGCCTGGCTTGTGGCTGAGCAGAGCTCTCCCTGTGGGAGCGCATTGACCACCAGGGGGAAGCTCCTGCATTGAGCGTCTGCTCCCTGGTGGTCGGTGTGTGTCATAGTGACCAGTCATTCTGCTGTTAGGGTCAATTTGTATATTACCCTTTTATTATATAGGGTAGAAGCCTGGTGCATGGGTGGGGGCCGGCTGGTTTGCCCTGAAGGGTATCCCGGATCAGGGTGGGAGTCTTGCTGGGGTCCCTGGCCAGCTTGGGTGAGGGGCTGAGGGCCATTTTCAGACTGGCCACACCCCCTTTAGGGTGGGGGTCCCCGCTGGAGTGCTTGGCCAGCCTAAGTGAGGGGCTGAAGGCTGTTTACAGGCTGGACACACCCCCTTCATGGTGGGGGTCCCCACTGGGGTGCCAGGCCAACCTGGGTGAGGGGCTGATGGCTGTTTGCAGGCTGGCCAAGCCCCCCAGCGGGGACCCTTACCCCATGAGGATGTGGCCAGCCTGGGTGAGGGGCTGATGGCTGTTTTCAGGCTGGCCACAGCCCCCAGCCATCCAAGCTTCCTGTGGAGGCTGGCTGGAAGCAGGTATCTGGGATTTATTTTTCTTCTAAAATTGAAACTTTATTGCCTTGAGCAGAGGCCACAGCCAGCCAGGGCAGGGGGAAGCTTGGCTTCCTTCATTGCCAGGGCAACCAAGTCTCCTGCTTGCTCCAGCTTCATGGCTGCCGGCTGCCATCTTAGTTGGGTTAATTTGCATATAGTCGCTTTGATTGGCTGATGGGCATAGCTTGGAGCGTAGCGGAGGTATGGTCAATTTGAATGCTTCTCTTTTATTAGATTATATATATATATACTAGAGGCCCGGTGCACAAAAATGTGTGCACTGGGGGGAGGGGGGGAAGGTCCTTCAGCCCAGCCTGTGACCTCTCACAGTCTGGGGCCCCTCGGGGGATGACCATCTGCTGGCTTAGGCCTGCTCCCTGTGGGATTTGGCCTAAGCTGGCAATCAGACATCCCTCTGGCAGCCCGGCAGCCATCAGGGGATGTCCACTTGCCAGCGGGGAGCAGACCTAAGCTGCAGTCAGACATCCTTAGTGCTGCTGAGGAGGCAGGAGAGGCTCCCACCACCACTGCTGTACTGGCAGCCATCAGCCTGACTTGTGGCTGAGCAGAGCTCCAATATGAGGGACCTCACTGACCACCAGAGGGCATCTCCTGCATTGAGTGTCTACCCGCTGGTGGTCAGTGTGTGTCATAGTGACCAGTCCTTCCCAGTCTTTCTGCTGTTAGGTTCAGGTTTCATATTACCCTTTTATTATATAGGATAGAGGCCTGGTGCATGGGTGGATGCTGGCTGGTTTGCCCTGAAGGGTTTCCCGGATCAGGGTGGGGGTCCCACTTGGGTGCCTGGCCAGCCTGGATGAGGGGCTGAGGGCTGTTTTCAGGCAGGCCAAGCCTGCAACTGAAGCTCCCAGTCTCTCTGTTTTTTCTTTTTTTTTTATTCTGGGATTTATTTACCTTCTGTAATTGAAATTTTGTTGCAGCTCCAGCTCCAAGGCCGGCTGGCTGAAAGTAGGTACCTAGGGTTTGTTTAGCTTCTATAATTGCAACATTGTTGCATCCGGAGCTCAGAGCTGGGCCGGGAACCTTGGCTTCCTCCATCGCTGGGGCAACCAAGCCTCCTGTTTGCTTCAGCTGCATGGCTGTCAGCCGCCATCTTGGTTGGCAGTTAATTTGCATATCACCCTGATTAGCCAATGGGAAGCGGAGGTATGGTTAATTACCATGTTTGTCTATTATTATTAGATAGGATTAGGAGCCCAGTGTGCGATTCGAAATCACGCAGCACCACCCACCCATGAGTCGTGGGTCCGACCCTGCCTTGCTCCCAGGCCCTGCAGCAGCCACGGTCGCTGCCAGTCCAGCCCTGCCTCCCTCTCCAGCCCTTGAAGCATCGCTGGCCACTGCTGATCAGCTCCCCCGACCCCCCCAGTGCAGGTGCGCAGAGGCCCCTACCACCCTGCCCCTGACACTGTGCGTGTAACCTCCTCCTGTCCCGCTGACCTGTTATGGCGTCCACGTTAATTAGCATATTTCTCCATTATATCTATATAAATATATAGTACTGGAAGCCCTAGCCACAGCAATTAGACAAGAGGAAGAAATAAAAGGCATCCAATTGGAAAGGTGAAAGTAAAACTCTCATTATTTGCAGATGACATGATACTGTATATAGAAAACCCTAAAGACTCTATCAAAAAACTACTAGACTTAATAAATGAATTTGGAACTGTAGCAGGATACTAAATTAACAGCCAAAAATCCATAGCATTTTTTTAAATGTATTTTATTAATTTTTTTTACAGAGAAGAAGGAAGAGAGATAGAGAGCTAGAAACATCAATGAGAGAGAAACATTGATCAGCCGTCTCCTGCACACACCCCACTGGGGAGATGCTCGTAAACAAGGCACATGCCCTTGACCAGAATTGAACCTGGGACCCTTGAGTCCACAGGCCAATGCTCTATCCACTGAGCCAAACCCGTTAGGGCTATCCATAGCATTTTTATACACAATTGTGAACCCTCAGAAAGAGAAACTAAAAAAATAAATCCCATTTGCCATTGCAACAACAACAAAAATTAAGATACTTAGGAATAAACTTAATAAAGGAGGTAAAAGACTTGTACTTGGAAAACTACAGGACAATGAAAAAAGAGACAGAGGAATATATATACACAAGTGGAAGAATATACCATGTTCATGCATTGGTAGACTCAACATCATTAAAATGTCCATATTACCCAAAGCAATCTCTAGAATCAATGCAAACCCTATCAAAATACCAATGGCATATTTCACAGACCAAGAACAAATATTCCAAAAATTTATATGGAACCAAAAATGACCCCCCAAATAGCTGCAGCAATCTTGATAAAGAAGAACAAAGTGGGAGGAATCACAATACCAAAGACCAAGTTATACTACAAAGCCTCTGTACTCAAAACAGCCTGGTATTGGCAGAAGAACAGGCATATAGATCAATGGAACAGAACAAAGAACCCAGAAATTATCCCAAGCCATTACACTCAATTGATATTTGACGAAGGAGGAAAGAACATATAATGGAGCAGAGATAGTCTCTTGAATAAATGATGTTGGAAAAATTGGACAGATACATGCAAAAAAAAAAAAAAATGAAACCAGACCACCAACTTACACATACATAAAAATAAACTCAAAATGGATAAAAGACTTAAATGTAGACGTGAAACCATAAAAGTCCTAGAAGAAACCATAGGCACCAAAATCTCATACATCTGCCATAGCAATATGTTTACCGATACATCTCCTAGGACAATGGAAACTAAGAAGAAAATAAACAAATGGAACTACATAAAAATAAAAAGCTTCTGCATGGCCAAAACAAAACAAAACAAAAAAACAAAACAACCCATTATCAAAATTTCTAGAGACCCCACTACATGGGAGAACATAGTTGCCAATGATACATCTGATAAGGGGTTAATCTCCAAAATATATAGGGAACTCATACAACTTAACAAAAGGAACACAAACAACCCAATTAAAAATGGGCAAAGGACCTATATAGACACTTCTCCAAAGTGGACATACAGAAAGCCAAGAGACATATGGAAAAATGCTCAAAGTCACTAATCATCTGAGAGATGCAAATCAAAAATGACAATGAGATATCACCTCACACCTGTCAGAATGGCTATCATCAACACATTAACCAAGATAAGTGTTGACAAGTTTGTGGAGAAAAGGGAACCCTACATCCTGCTGGCGGGACGCAGACTGGTGCAGCCACTGTGGAAAACAGTATGGAGTTTCCTCAAGAAATTAAAAAAGGAACTCCCATTTGATCCCACTTCTAGGAACATATCTAAGAAACCAGAAACATCAATCAGAAAGTATATATGCACCCCTGTGTTCACAGCAGAGCAATTTACAATAGGTAAGACATGGAAACAGCCTAAGTGCCCGTCAGCATACGAGTGGATAAAAACACTGGTACGTTTACACAGTGGCATACTGTGCAGCAATAAAAGAAAGGACCCTTACCATTTGCGACAGCATGGGTGGACCTGGAGAGTATTATGCTGAACCAAATAAGCCAGTCAGAGAAAGTTAAGAATCACATGGTCTCATTCATATGTGGAATCTAATGAACCAAATAAGCTGATGATCAAAAGAGGTCCAAATAGAAGCACAAACAGACTGTTGAACCTTAGAGGGAAGGCAGGGGAGGGTGGGTAGGAAGAGATAAACCAATAAACTCATATGCATATACAGTGTATGCATAAACCGTGGACACAGACAATGGGGTGGTGAGGACCTGGGGGGTGGAGGATGGGAGCGGGCTGGAAGAGGTTAATGGTGGAAAAAGGAGGACCTAGGTAATATTTTCAACAATAAAGATTAAAAGGAAAAAAATAAAACAACAAACAACAAGTGCTGGCAAGGATGTGGAGAAAAAGGAACCGTTGTGGACTGCAGGTGGGAATGCAGACTGTTGCAACCATGGTGGAAAGCAGTATGGCGTTACCTCAATAAATTAAAAATGAAACTACCTTATGACTCAGTGATTCCATTTATGGGAATACATCTGAAGAAACCTGAGACATTAATTCGAAAAAACATATGCATCCCTTTGTTCATAGCAGCACTATTTAAAATAGCCAAGATTTGGAAGCAGGCCACATGCTCATCAGTAGATGAATGGATAATAAAGCTGTGGTACATTCACACAGGAATCCTACTCTGCTATAGAAAAGAAGGAACTCTTATCTTTTACACCAGCATGGATGGACCTAGAGAACATTATGCTATGTGAAAATAGCCAGTCAGAGAAAGACAAGCACCACATGGTTTCACTCGGGTATGGAATCTAATGAACAAACTAAGCTAATAAGCAAAATAGAGACATGCTCATAGGTAGAGAAAGCAGGCAGACCTCTTTGGTGTGTGTGTGTGTGTGTGTGTGTGTTTGGAGGGATAAAAGGATTGAGCAAAAAATAAAAAGAGAAAGAACTCATGGACATGAACAACAGTGGTGACTGTGGGGGCAGTTGTGTGAGGGAGGAGGAAGAGGATATAGGGGGATAAATGGTGATGGAAAAAAATAATAAAATGAAATAAAGGGAAAATTGCTAGGTGATTAAATACACATGAAATCCCTGACAATTGAATAGCTTAGGTGCATTTTTACCAAGCAATTTGTATGCAGTGGTATGTAGTCAGCTTGAAATATTCATCAAATAGAACCCACATCTCTCAAATTCCTCACTGTGGGCTTGTCTGCCTGAGCTGATGTTTTTCAGCAAATCTCAGCTTTTAGGTCTACTGTAGGTCTTGAGTTGAGAGAGGCTGCTCTATCAAAATTTGCTCTTGCTTGTGAAGCTACATTCTATCCCATTTGTTAAGGATTTCTTCTGTGTTCCTTCATAAAAGTACTTAAAGGGTGGAGGGACTGAGCAAAAAAGAAAAAAGAAGTGAGAACTCATGGACATGGGCAACACTGTGGTGATTGCAGGGGTAGAAGGGAATGGGTGGAGGTGGAAGAGGGAATAGAGGGGATAAATGCCGATGGAAAAAATAAAATTTAAGAAGAAAAAAAGTACATAAAGAACTGTTTTTGTATTCTGCTTTCCATGTTGAAATGTAACAAGCCTGGTTTCTATGTTGTAGTATTGATTATATTTCAGATCCTGAATAGTGGTGATCTGTCTCATTATTTAGTGTTTAGCAACATTGATGAAACTGTTAAAGAAGGCTTGTGCGTCATCAGTGGCATTTGCAGATCTCACAATCATGCAGCTTGTGCAAACTGTAATTAGTTTAGTTTGAAGGATATGACCCAAACCTGACCACCTTCTACCTCTCTAAGATATTTTATTTCTTTTAAATTCATTTTGAGACCAATTGTAGCTATGATAATCTCAAGAACATCTCAGTGTTGTTAGAATGACTTTCAGGTTAGATTAATTGATTTCTTCATTTTACACAGAAAGAGTTATACAATAGGGTCTCTGCTCATTCTATAGAAGTAAGAAATGACATCTATTGCTAGTGAATATGTGATTATATAATTTTAAATTGAGCCTAAATTCTCATGTATTCTGAATAAATCAAATTTGTAATTAGAGAAAGCAACATGATATCCAATTTCTATTTATAAAGTCAAATGATTCCTGATGTGTGTGTGTGTTCCCTTTTTAATGAAGAATACTGACTTGGTAGAGAAAGTCAAGAGATACAGCAAAGAAAAATTTTATTTATCTTTCCAAATTTTAACCCAATACAAGAGTAATGGTAGAGGTATGCTTGAAGTCCCTGAGGAGTACAAAGGATAGCCTGGAAATCTTCCTCTAGGACAGTGATTCTCAACCTGTGGGTCGCAACCCCTTTGGGGGTCAAACGACCCTTTCACAGGGGTCGCCTAAGACCATTGGAAAACACATATATGATTACATATTGTTTTTGTGATTAAACACTATGCTTTAATTATGTTCAATTTGTAACAGTGAAATTGTGGGTCACCACAACATAAGGAACTGTATTAAAGGGTGGCGGCATTAGGAAGGTTGAGAGCCACTACTCTAGGAGGTGGTGGCTTAACCTAAGTTTTGAAGGATGAATGAGAATTAACTGGATGCAGAAGATAGAGGATGATACTGCTGGCTGAGGGAGCAGTGTATAGAAACAGCAGGAAATACCACATGTAATTGAGGGATTATATTTGGTTTGTTGGGATCAAAAAGAGAATTTAGAGGAATAGTGGGAACGAGCCTAAACCCACAATTGAGCAAAACAATCAAATTGTTCCCATTGCTATCATCATGACTACAACTCACCCTCATACCTACCCTCTGTGTTACCATCATCCTGGCATGTAACATACTAAGCTCAATCAGGAAAGTGGCAGAAAGGGAAATGTTGAAGCAATCTAATCTGCAGGGATTGGAAACGGATTTGGTGTGGATGTTTATGTTTAGATAGGTTATCGTGTTTGACTTGCTCATAGGACATTCAATGGTGACATCATCAGTGATCTGGGGGTCCAGGACTAAAACTCAGAAAGGAAGGTCCAGGTTGCAGACTTTGGGAGTTGTCAGGATATAGGAATAACTTCATACTTCAAAACTTCAGTGCTTGCAAAGAATATGGCAGGGGAGTAAAGGGAAAGTGAGCAAACTATACTTGCAGAGGGTCTTGAAAATTATAGTAATTGATTTTGTGGGAAAGAAAAAAGGAAAAGGAAGAGAGTTTACAATGAGGACAAAAAAGATTAAAGGGGAATCAGAGAAAATGTCAGTAGCAGAAAGAAAGAAAATTCACTTATTCCTTTTTTTCTTATTTATTAAGTGCCTACTGTGTAATCATGTGCTAGTCACTGCAGATACAGAAAGAGTGACTATGACACACGTGCCTGTGCCAGGTAACGCAAGATGAGTCTAACAGAGTCCTTGTGTCTAAGGAACTCACAATATATTAGCAGAGAGAGACACATAAGCAACTAATATGAGATAACATGGGGGAGAATGAAATAAGTACCACCGTGGTAAAAGACTATTTCTGACTGGAATTGGAGAAGGTTTCTTGGAGGAGAAAACACTCAGGAATGTGGAAACTTGAGTGGAATGTGTGAGGAGAAGGGAGGGAAGAGCTTTCTGGGCTGGTGAGAGTACATTACTGTTATCTACTGAATTGTGTTCCTCCCCAATTCATATGTTAAAGCCTTTCCCAATGTGAATGGGCCTGAGGAGAAAACTAAGGTTACATGAGGTCATACCAGTGGGGGTCTAGTCTGATAGGTGTCCTTTCTATGTGCTCACAGAAAAAGTTCCTGTGAGGACAGAGTCTGCAACAATGTGTAGGGAGAGGTGATCAGCTCCAGGAGGCTGGAGATGAGGACATATGGGGGATGCAGTGGGAAATGGGAAAGTTAAGTGCATTCGTTGAGTAACTAGATACACATGAAGGAAATGACTACTTGGCTTAACACCTGTTGGAGTCCTATGAGTAAAAGGAGCAGAAATGGGAAAATCCTTGGACTCCTTAAGGCATGTCAGAGCTAATGATCAAAATAGAATTGTATCACAAAGGCAGTTGCGGTAGCCACCTCCTTATAATGAAGACGGGAAAAAATTAAGATTCAAGTAAAACAGGAAGCATTTCCCACGTTCCCTAATAGACAAGGTCTATTGCTACGTAGACATTGATATCATGAGTTTTTTTTAATGGGATTTTTGGCTCCTTGGTCAGCTGTGTTTGAAAATCAGCTTGAGGGTAACATTCAAAGCACCACCAAGGTGGCTGTGTTCATTAATCTTGTTACTGTCAGTGAATGAAATGCTCACACAGGCAGCTTCACTGGACCCTGGTGAAAACGTTCCTTTTCCATCTTGTTGGACCTGCAGGCTAATTAATGCTAGTCTGGGCCAAGCCAAAGTCATGTACAATCAGCTCTCATTTGGAAGAAAATGGAAAGTTTTTTCAAGTTAAACATTAAAGGGAAAGTGGTAACCGATGCTTAATTGGTTGCTTTTTTGTCCCTTCTTAATGTGTGAGATGCCCTCATGAGAAAGGTTAGAGTAAACAGATTGAATAGAAACAACCACTTAACCATTCTCGTCATGATATTCGTTCCTCATTTTCTTTTCAGTATTTTTCTATTTGTTATACTTTCTCAGTATCTGATTATAGACAAAGAGTAACTGCCCCCATATATTTTTCATTGGTTGGGAAGATAGTTCTGAGTGAATTTTAAACTCACTCATTACAAAGGAAATGTGGAAAGCTAAGCTTGGTTCAGCCTTGAGAAATTAAAAAACTGTCTCTTCTGTCTTAGGTCCTCCAAATACTTGCACAGACCAAGGTCTATCATGAACATATAAACCTTCTATGTACCCTCCATATAGCTCATTTTCTGTAGTGTTCATGGACACTTGCTTAAGTTCCCTTCCTGTTTCTGCTCTTCATTTCTGATCTATCCCTGCCTATGAAACTCACATGCCTGGCCATGACTTTGAGGATGATTTGGGGTTTGCCCTCTGGAGTTACACTGACCTGTTCTGGCTCTGGCACATATGTACAGTGTTGATTATAGAAGCTGGCAATATGTAATTCCGTATACTTCAGTAAATGTTAATTCCTTGTTCCTTCCTGCCCTTAGTATTTTCATATGTCACAAGAAGATGATGGTAGAAGAAAGTTGGGAATTATAGGCTGTTTGCTTGATGGAATTTAGAATTGAGAAGAAGGGAGTTTTGGAGTGAACTGTTATTTTTCTATCTTTTGATTGATCATAAGATCTAGTGTCATGGTAGTCCTTTCTCCTAATGGAAGTTGAAAAACATGGGTTCAAATTCAGAATCACTAGCTGTGTGAATTTGAGAAAATGGCTTAATGCCTCTGTGCCTCCCCTGTAAAATGGAGATAATAATAGTATCTAACTAAGAATTGTTGAAAGGAATAAAATATATCACATCTAAAGCATCTAGAAACAGCTTAGTGATTAATATCTGCTCAGTAAAATTAGCTATTATTATTATTTTTACCATTATTTTCTTGCCCACAAAAAGTGTTTTTATTATTACTAACATTATTGTTAGCCACATTAGTCATTTGCTATAGACATGAATGAAATAGATACAGGGGTACAGTTTTGTGCATTATTAGCCTTATTTAAATGGCACATGCATTTATTCATGTGTAGTAACTAGATTAAAAAATGTAAACACACTCTTATTTGGGCTTTTATTTTTCAGAACCACCGGAAGCATCTCCTGGGTAGGTAAAGCTACGTATCTCTTTGCAGCTGTGTGCTGAGGCTTGGCAGCCCACGTCTAAGATGCTCTTGGATGAGACAAATCCTGCATCAGTCAGATTTATTATGTAATGCCTAGTCTTCTGATGCCTGAACTGACTCACTTTTCTCCTCAGGCTTCTCGGGTCTTTTACTTACTTGGACTCTACTGCTTGCTTCCCTACCTGTGGACTGTCTACCTGGATTTCTGCTTTCCTGCTTCCTTCTCCATGTGAGTTGTTTGATTCTTGGCTCTTGCCTATTGGAATCCCATCCTTTGTCCTGTTCTTGGCTTCAAGTAATTGCATGCTGCTTCCCTGCTGGATGGGAGACTGGCCTTTCTGTCCTGATCTTTGATTCTTACCTGCCCTCATATTGGCTCTCAGTCTAAATCTCTTCCTGGGCACAACGGCCCATCACAACTATCCCTGCACAAGTGACCGAAGCCTTTCCTGAAATCTTGCTGTGGCTGATAGATACTACATCAGTGTTAGTTGCCTTTTGGTAGTTTGTTCTAGAAGACTCTGAGAGTATTTTATGTTTGCCTCTTATGAGTCTTTGGGTAGACTGTTGACCACAAGTGAAAAGTAGGTTTGAATTTCTATCCTTGAGCCTGGATCCTTATGCTGTGAGGTGGGACCTAGCAAATCCCTACCCTTTCAGAGTGACCTAGCAAATCCCTACCCATTCTTCCCCCCAAAGAGTGGGCATTTTAAAATTTTGTTTTCTTCAACCACAAATTTGTGTAGCACTGCATGATATCAACTTCTTGAGAGAGTAAGTTTTGTTTGTGTCACAAACTCAGAGAGTCCTTGATGACATGTTGACAGGTATTGGAAATGATGGGCTTGGAGAGCTGACAGGTGACTCATGCATATGGATGTCTTCTGTGATTACACATAGCAATCTATCTGGGGTTATTTATGGTAGCATTGTCATGGCGATCAATGAGCAGTAAACAAGGATTTCAAAGCCATAGAGAGAATTATTATAGCTTCTGTGACCGACTGTGGTACCTCCATTTAAAAAAGCAAGTTTGATGATAAGCTTATTGAACTTCAGAGTCCCAATATAATGCTTTTTATAAAAACAAATGTCAAAATCATGATGAAGTATAAGAAGTCTGATGAAATGAAAAAAAATTAGGTATGTGGTTGATTAAAAGCTGAATTCTAGGCCTTGCTTACTGGTTTTGTGACCTTGGATAAGTCATCTATTTTGAGTTTCAGTTCCCTCATTCTTCATGAGGGCTTAATAATATCTGTTCCAGCATAATTCACAAGACTGTTGTAAGGAAGAAATGAAGTGATGAATATGAAAGAGCAGCGCAGCATGCCCAGGAGAAGCAAGCTTGCAGACAGCATTCTGTGAGAGAGGCTATGTATCTGGTTATGTTCATTTTAGGTGCTAGAATCTTGACTTCATTATTCAGGGGTCCATATAAAACAATACCTTGAGGGGGAAATTCTTAGGTTAAATTTTAGGAAGATGACAAAAGGGTTTGATGAGAATGATTGAACCAGTGATTCTAATGAACTATATACACTCAACTCCACATTGGCTAAATAATGATAAATACAACACTATATAGGCTATACAATGATCTTCTGGCAAATTCATTTCTTCACGCTGTGCAGCTAATAAGAACAACTCCTCAGTGTGTTGAAGGTGATACTATCAGGTCTGTCCTGGTGTTAATGCATCTGTTCCACTGTCTGTTCAGCTGATACCGTCTATGTTCTGTTCCTGTAGGATTTTGTTTTTCAGGAAATCATTTCTAATTGCATATTTTTTCAGTCTCTGATGATGTGATTAATCAAAGGTTTCTTTGCTCAGTTTTGTTTAGAGGCTGTGTAAAATGTTGCCTTTCCAAGATGTATTTAGGAGGCTTTTAACTAAATAGGGCAAATGTTATCTTTGTAGAGTGGATGATCTACTGTGTGCTTTCCTTATCCCATATGAAGGTGCAGCCTGGATCTATTGACTCAGATGGCCTTGCACAAGTGGGGCCTGCTAGGCAGAGGAGCGGTTGATATAGACATAGATATAAGAGGAGATTTATTATAGGAATTTGCTCATTTGGTTATGGGAGCTGAGAAGCCCCATGATCTGTATCTGCAACCTGGAGAACCAGGAAAGCTGGCGGTATAATTCAGTCTGAGTTGGAAGGCCTGAGCATTGGGGGATTGACGATGTAAGTCCCAGTATGAGTTCAGATGCCCAGGAACCAAAAGGGCCAATGTCTGAGGAGAAGATGGAATCTCAACACCAGCAGAGAGAGTGAATTCACCCCTTCTCTGCCTTTTGGTTTTATTCAGGCCCCCAACAATTTGGTTGATGTCCATTGACACTGAAGAGGGCCATCTGCTTTACTCAGCTCAACAATTCAAATGTTAATCTCTTCTGGAAACATTTTCACAGAAATAACCAAAAATGTTTTACCAGCTATGTGGGCATCCTATAGCCCAGTCAAGTTGACACATAAAATTAACCATCATACCTTCCAATCCAGGAAGCCATGTCATTATACCCTAATCCCGGCCTCAAAACAATGCACTTGTCCTGTAACTACTGCGTAACTCAGACTTGACTTGTAGGATTTAAGAGTGAGGTTTCTAGTTGAACCATAGGGCTTAGGGCTCTCCAACTTTTATTACAGAGTCCAGCGGAGGACTCTTACAAGCAATAGTCCCAATAGTTGCCAATACTGGGACTGAATTTAGAAAACAAATCGTTGCTTGACCCTGCCTGCAGTTCTTTCCTAACCTGAGATTGCTGTATTTCCTGCTTTGGGATGTGTCTTCCATGAGGTTAGAGCCCACGTCTGTTTTCACTCAACATCATCTCCATAGAGTACATTATGATATAGAACAGATAAATGCATGAACAAATTGAAGGCATCAAATTACAAAAAACCCAGTGACTATATAAAATATGTTAATATTACCCCTGGCCGGGCTGCTTATTTGGTTAGGGAATTGTCCCAATATACCAAAGTTGCAGGTTTGATCCCCGGTTGGGGCACATACAAGAATCAACCAATGAATGCATAAATAAGTGGAACAACAAATTGATATTTCTCTCTCTTTCTTTCTCTAAAAAATCAATAAAAAATTAAAAATCAACTTTCTTGAAGTATAATATACATACAATAAAATATATTAATATTATAGTGTAACATTATAATATTAATATATTACCAATCAATTGCCAATCAATCATCAGTTAACTAAGTTGCATATAGTGTTGCAATTTAATACAAAGAGATTATGATACAAGATAGCTGAGGGATCTTTTGGAAATTTATTTAGCTCTTTAAAACCTCAGATTTCTTAACTTTTAAGTGCAACTATACATGCAAGTGTACAGTACAGTGTTTGTTAAGTAGTAATTTCTCAATAAATGCTAGCTATAATTTTGTATCTATCAAACATAGCAAAGAAATGCTATATTTAAAAAAAAGAAAAGATAAAATTCAGAGTGGCAATTTAGTGTGTGTGAAATTGGCATAATCTGTCTGGAGAAAAATTTGACAATATAAATAAAAAGCATTAAAATGTGCACATTCTTTGATCAAATATTGCCATACTTATGAATTACTGTAACAAAATAATTAAGCATTTCTATCAATAGGTATGTGAAAGAATTTCTGCTAATAGTTACTTACCAAAAAGGAAAATGAATATACAGCAATAAGAGGATTTCTAGGTAGGTTTTTAAGATCACAATATAGAAATATGCATTTTGTAATAGAAAAATACCCATAAAAGGCCAAGTAGAGAAACTGACAACAAAACATTAGAAACAATATAGTTTCATCACTATCTAGATGACCTCATGCCCCTTGTAAAAAAGAACATGTCTAGTATCAGACTTGCGACATTTTATTTTGTTTTTACTTTTTTTGATTAATCCTCACTATGCCCTTGAATCAAACCCAGGATCCTTCAGTCTGCAGGCCAACACTCTACCTACTGAGCCAAACCAGCAAGGGCTCAGACCTATGATTTCTTTCAATGTTTTCCTTTTCCAGTGTTTCCATTTATGTAAGTGACATTATTTAGCTGAAATTCTTTTTCTGCAGAGTGCTTACATTTCTCTATTATATACTTATTTGTTTTTAATAATAAAATCAGTTATTTATTATGGATCTACAAAATATATAGTAACTATAATAGAAATGACATGAATATATCACAACCATACTATCAGGGGGTACTACTACCACACTTATTTATTTTTTAATTTTTTGTTAATTTTTTTGTGTGACAATGGATAATAAAATTTTATAGGTTTCCAGTGCACAATTCTATAATATATGCTTATTTGTTTATTATCTGTCCTTGGGAACAATTACCTTAATTATTTTGTTTATAGTAGTATTGCCAATGCCTAGAACAATGACTAGCATATAGCAGGCAATCAATAAATATTTGTTGATTAATTGCATGAAAGGCTACTTCAAATGCATTCAGTAGAAAAGGATGCATGAAAATGTTACCAGTGGTTAACTCCTGAGGCAGAATAATGGTGTTATTTTAGAGCTTTTCTATATTTTCCATTCTTTTCTCTAGTTAGAAGGAAATTATTAAAATTGGAACAAGATCCTAATTTGTAAACTTACTGAATTTTAGAAAAGCATGTACACCGTTGTTTTTAATAGTCACAAAGAAAAGCAAAGAATGAAAATGGGTATTTTGCTATAATGAAAGGACGGTATTATGAACATATCAACAGATCAATCATAAAAATTGACAGCTTAGAGAATTATTAGCTTCAACTATAATGCCAGAGAATTAACTCGTGAGATGTGGTGTACTGTTCTTAGAGAAATCTGCTTCATAAAACTGGGCCGGTACTCTTTTTTTTTCAGGGCAGCGCGCAAACGCATCCCTCCCCCCCCCCCCGCCCCCCCCCCCCCCCCACACACACAAACACACACAAGTTGTGCAGTCGAGTTTCCCACATTTGGGGAAATCGCAGGGGTCAGCACATCCGGAGTGCAATGGATAAGCCTCGCCCTGGGAAAACCACCTTCGTGATCATGGTATCGCCCCTGCCAGGTAAGTATGGGGCCGGGACTCTTAAAAAATCACAGAGTATTCATTTTTGGAGACTTTACTTCCAATTTTCTTTATTCAAGTTGCATTTATTTCCATATTTAAATTCAATTTTTGCTTTTCTGATTTGAGAAAAATAGTTAATGGAGTTTCTTATGAGACTGAAACTTATATTATGGTGAATGATGCCAAACTTGTACATTGTAGAACTTATATACACCTCACCAGATATATAAAATGCTTTTATTTTTTTATATATTTTTTAAAAATATATTTTATTGATTTTTTACAGAGAAGAATGGAGAGAGATAGAGAGTTAGAAACATCGATGAGAGAGAAACATCGATCAGCTGCCTCCTGCACACCTCCCACTGGGGATGTGCCCGCAACCCAGGTACATGCCCTTGACTGGAATCGAACCTGGGACCCTTCAGTCCGCAGGCTGACGCTCTATCCACTGAGCCAAACCGGTTTCGGCTATAAAATGCTTTTAAATTCCTTATCCAAAAGAGATCTTTGCAGGCTCTCTTCGTATTATAGAAAAAAAAGTCCTCTCATCCTGTTTTCTGTGTTTAAAAATTTTTATACTAAATTATGAATTCCTAGTGAGCTAACAAAGGATAATTTTGTTATTAACTTTGATCAAGTGCCATGCGCTTTTCTATGCTTAAAAATGTTACCTTTGGAAAAATCTCTTACATGGAGAATGGGAAAAGGAGAATAATTTACAAGAAAGAGCATAAAACAATTTCCTTTCATAATACATTATTACTCCATGGCATACTCTGGGGAGCTAAATCTGAAACAGTCTCAATGTTACATGTTTGTTATAGCTAACAGATAATGGCATATGTCTTGCTGCAATAAAGAAAGAACATAATTCATTTTGATAGTGTCACTGAGGTAATGCTACCTCCAGCATTAGGAACATGACGCTTCTCTAAGCACATGCAATTATTGTACAGGAATCAAACCACTGAATGTGGATGTTAATAAAATAATTTCTATAATGTACCTAGTCTTTTTAATATTCAAGTAAGAGCCTTGTTAAAATGAAGGAAAACCTGTATATTTAGTTATTAACTTTTGGAAATATAGGCAGTAGGTATTCATGATAATGCTTTGGGGCTAATGTATGTGCAATTATGGAATTTTTATAACTATTCATTATGTTTCAAATCAGTACATTTAGTCAAGTAGCTGTAAAATAATTCTAATAGGGAAAATACTAAATAGACTTTTCTATCTTTATTTCTTTATGTGTCATGGTGTTGTTATATACTTCCAAAAGGAACTAAAATTATCATAATAATGACAAGGATAATAACATATCCTTAAAGCAAAACTCATGCAGCACATAGGCATTTGTTTAATCTTTCCTTCCTACCTCCCTTTCCCCTCCCTCCTTTCTTCAAGAACTATTTATGAAACACGCACTAGGTGTTAAGGTGCTATACTGGCTTTTGGAAATTGAGTGGGACAATTAAATAACACAGTCTCTGTCCTTATGGAGTTATAGACCAGAAGAAACAATTATTCATTGATTCAATATATATTATTGGGCCGCTACTGTGCCGGATATTCTACAGCAGTAAAAACTACAGACAAGGACAATGAGGTGGGAAGCACTTGGTATGTTCCAGGATCAGGAAGAAGCCAACAGAAACAATGGATTGGGTTGAGTCAATGAGGAAACAGAAACAAAGCGATTGTAGGCAGTGGCGGAGCAGGTGGAGGAGGGAACCAGAGTGAAGTTCACGCAGGTGGTAGAACTGACGGGACGTTCAGAGGGCAACCTCAAAATACTAAGTTAACTTTGCTGATTTCTGAAAGTCTAGTTTAAAGTCTGATTTTCCACAAAACTACCCTGATAATTTATAGTTAAGAAAGACCATTATTCATCAAGTATGTGGTCAGTTTTATGTTCATTGTAGCAAGTATATACCAGCTTTTATTGTTTTGTGGCATTTTCCTTATCCACAAGCTTGTTAGCTTTTGAAACTTTGTTATATACACATATAAATTTATAATAATAGGAGCACATATAATATTAATATCATAACTTATAAATAAATAAAATACATCAAATTCTTAAACCTAATAAACCTGGCTCAATAAACAATGAGGTGGTACAGGTGCTCTTTAGTGGGGGAATTGTTTTATAAGAAGTCAGTTTCCCTACATCCTGGCACCACTTTTAAAGAGATCATCTATCAGGATTCAAATCATAAGAGGAACAGAGCTAGGGCTCCCAGAGTAAATTATTCTATTTTTTCCCACAGCCTTTATCCTGTAAATCTTTTATTTGGGACTCAGATAAGCCATCAGATATCCCTAATATAGTACAGAGTCATAGCACGAAGCAGACCTAAGGAAAAGAGGCTTTAACTTCATATTGCTTTTTCCTTTGTTTGTAGACCTTTATTATAATTCCTTTGTCCTTGAAAAAATTTCAGATATTATTTTATACTTTATGGAGAATAATGAAAGAATTTGTCCCAAGAATCATGAGAATAAACTTAGGAGCTTTCAGCAAGGCTATTTAATACTGAATTCTTAGCAACAGCACTTTATTTTCCATTGAATCTTCATTTCTGTGATTTGCAATTGGTAGTCATTAAATGATATGATGGAAAAAGGGAAATGGCTGTTGATGAGGCCAAAGAGGGATGGATTTTGACAGATTGGAACTACTTCAAACAGAGGAGAAAATTGATTTTTGGGTTGTGTTGAGTGTACTTGGAAATAGAAGGTATAGTCTTTATCCCATGAGTATATTAGTCTTCATATATCACTAAGTTTCTTGGGAAAAGTGGCTACTACTGCAGAAATGCTTGCCATGTCAGATTTATCTAACATGTTATTTGATGCAGAGTTTTATTCTTCTAGGCCAGTGTGGCATATGAATCTATCTTTTGTGGATGTTTTAAGGCCTTATCTCAGTCAGAAGACTCTATTAAGGTCACAAAGTCTCCAGAGCAAACCTTGAAAGAAAGCATGTATGGTGCTAGGTTTATTGTTACTAGAATGTAAATGTGGGACTTTCTATTGTGAGATTAATGAAAAAATCCCCCTCCATTGCCCTCATTACTTGATAATTTCTTCTCTCCAAAATCGATGAAAGCAAAATTCAAAGAACAGCAACGAATGCTTAAAGGGACTCACTGGAAATGATGAAATAGTGGGACTTAAAAATCGAATCATAAAGATTAGATTTATAAGAAATCTTATATGTCATTTAGTCCTGTCTTTTCATTTTACTGAAAGTCACAAATGGAGACAAAATACCCTTTTGCTCAGAATCATAGCCCAGAACCACTTTTCAGAGTCTAGCACTGGTGAGATCAGAGCTAACCTAAAACTGAGGGAGCAGCAGGGCTCCTTTCCCTGTTCTTCACGTCACACTCATCTATCTTGAAGCTTGAGCTCTTACTTATTGAAACTTACCATAAAGTGCCCTATTGTGTACCCTATTTCCTATCACTTCTCACTGCACTCTATGCTTCTGGTGCGCCTCATCATTTCATGGGACCACAGATGCACCAGATCATGTTGCTCTTACCTTTGTCATATTGTTGCTCATTCCTGAAGAACCTGTGCCCTTTCCCCATCTGTCAGTCTACAGTACTAGTACCCTGAAGTTGACAGTCTACACGGCTCAGTCAAATCCCACTTCTGCCCTGGAGCTTTCCCTGACTGCTTAGCCCTGACAGATTTATGGTTACTGAATTTCTAAAGTGCCCATAGTTTCAAACAGTGGCTCCCAAGCCCAGCTAAATTTTGAAATCAACTGGAAAGGATTTTTAAAAATAATTTTTTATTTTAATGTAAATATAGATTCTTGAGTCCTACATTCAAGATTCTATTTTGGACTGGGAATGGAGCCCAAGAATCAGCTTGAGTATTGAGTATCACCTCAATACTTTCCCAAATGATTTTTTTTAGGAATATAAAATTTTCCAGTGTCAGTTTTATTTTTTAAATTTATTTATTTATTTATTTTTCTTTTTAAAAATTTTATTTTATTGTTGTAAGGTGTTACAAATAGTAGTACATATGTCTCTCTCTCTTTTTCCCCCCCACTGACCTCCCCCCAGCATCCCCTACCCCCCGGCACTTACCTCATCCCCTCACCCCCAGTGTCTATAGAAAGTATTGCAGATGTCCCTTCCTTTCCCCTCATTGACTTCCTCCTCTCCACTCCACTCCCTCCCCAGGCCTTTAACGCAATATTGTCTGTGTCCATGGGTTTTGTATATATGCATATAAGTTCTTTAGTTAATCCCTTCCTGCCCTCTCCCCACCCGCCCCTTCCCTCTGAGAATCCTCAGTCTGTTGCATGCATCCATGTCTCTGGATCTATTTTGTTTGCCAGTTTATTTTGTTCACTAAATTCCACATATAAGTGAGATCATGTGATATTTGTCTTTCTCTGACTGGCTTATTTTGCTTTCCAGGTCCCTCCATGCTGTCTCAAACTGTAAGAGATACTTTTTTATGGCTGCATAGTGTTCCATGGTATAAATGTACCACAGCTTTTTTATCCACTCATCTATTAGGCTGTTTCAAAATCTTAGCTATTGTAAATTGTGTTCCTATGAACATATGGGCGCATATATTCTTTCTGATTGGTATTTCTGCATTCTTATGACATATTCCTAGAAGTGGGATCAATGGGTTAAATGGCAGTTCCCTTTTTAATTTTATGTGGAAACTCCATACTATTTTCCATAGGGATTGTACCAGTCTGCATTCCTACCAGCAGTGTACTAGGGTTCCCTTTTCTCCATATCCTCATCAGCACTTGTTGTATTTTGATTTATTGATGGTAACCATTCTGGCAAGCGTGACGTGGTACCTCATTGTTATTTTAATTTGCATCTTTCTGAGGATTAGTGATGTTGAGAATTTTTCATGTCTCTTGGCCATTTGTATGTCATCTTTGGAGAAGTGTCTATTTAGGTCTTCTGCCCATTTTTTTTTATTATTTTATTGATTTTTCACAGAGAGAAAGGGAGAGAGATAGAGAGTTAGAAACATCGATGGGAGAGAAACATCGATCAGCTGCCTCCTGCACATTTCCCACTGGGAATGTGCCCGCAACCCAGGTACATGCCCCTGACCGGAATCGAACCCGGGACCTCTCAGTCTGCAGGCCAACGGTCTATCCACTGAGCCAAACCGGTTTCGGCCCATTTTTTAATTGGATAATTTGTCTTCCATTTTTTTGAGTTGTATGAGTACTTTATATATTTTGGAAATTAATCTTTTATCAGATGTATCATTGGCAAATATGTTTCTCCCATACAGTGGGTTCCTTTTGCATTTTAATGCTGATTTCTTTTGTTGTTCAGAAGCTTTTTATTTGGATGTAGTCACATTTATTAATTTTTTCCTTTGTTTCTCTTGTGCTAGGCATTGTATCAGTGAAAATTACACTACGTAGAATGTCTGATATTTTGCTGCCCAAGTTTTCTTCTAGGATTTTTATGGTTTAATGAATTATATTTAAGTCTTTTACAAATTTTGAGTTTATTCTTCTGTATGCTGTAAATTGGTGGCCTAGTTTCATTTTTTTTTTTTGGCATGTGCCTGTCCAGTTATCTAACCCAACATCATTTATTGAAGAGATTGTCTTTACTCCATTGTATGTTCTTGCTTCCTTTGTCAAATATTAATTGAGCATAATGGCTTGGGTCGATTTCTGGGTTTTCTGTTCTGTTCCATTAGTCTTTATGTCTGTTCTTGTGCCAGTACTAGGCAGTTTTGAGAACCGTGGCTTGGTAATATAGTTTTATATCTGGTATTGTGATCCCTCCGACTTTGTTCTTCTTTCTCAAGATTGCTGTGGTTATTTGGGGTCTTTTTTGGCTTCATATAAATTTTTGGAGTATTTTTTCTAGATCTGTGAAATGTGCCTTCCTATTTTAATAGGGATTGCATTGAATCTATAGGGTTTGGTAGTTAGGACATTTTGATGATGTTGATTCTACCAACCAATGAACATGGTATATTCTTCCACTTGTTTATATCTCTTTCTACCTCTTTTTTCAACATTCTGTAGTTTTCTGAGTACAAGTCTTTTACCCTTTGGTTAAGTTTATTCCTAAGTATCTTAATTTTTCTGTTCCAATGGTAAATGGATTTCTTTTTTTTTAGTTTCTCTTTCTGAGATACCATTATTGGTGTATAAAAATGCCATTAATTTCTGGGTGTTAATTCTATGTTGTCTAATTCATTTATTAAATCTAGTAGTTTTTTGGTGGAGTTTTTAGGGTTTTCTGTGTACAATATCATGTCATCTGCGAATAATGACAGTTTTACAACCTCCTTTCCAGTTTGGAGGCCTTTTACTTTTTTCTTCTTGTCTGATTGCTGCAGCTAGTTCTTCCAGTACTATGTTGAATAAGAGTGGTGAAAGTGGACATTCCTCTCTTATTCCTGTTCTTAGGGAAAGTGCTTTTAGTTTTTGCCCATTCAGTATAATGCTGGCTATAGGGTTGTCATAACTGGCCTTTATTACATTGAGGTATGATTCCTCTATTCCCACTTTGCTGGGTTTTTATCAAAAAAGGTTGTTGAAGAGAGAAACCAAGATGGCGGCATAGGTAAACACCGAAATTGCTGCCTCCTACAACAACTTCAAAAATACAACAAAAAGACAAAATGGACATCATCCAGAACTACAGGAAGGCTGGCTGAGTGGAAATTCTACAACTAAAAGGAAAGAGAAAAGCACTCTGAGACTCAGGAGCTGCGGAAGTAAAGTGAAAAGGTACGGAGGCTCGAGCGGGCTCGCACGGAAAGGGGCTGGTACCTGAGGAAGCAGTGGTCTTTCTGAATCGGGAGGGAGTCACAAGCTCCCGACTGCTCTGAACTCTGGTTCCAGGAAGTCTCTGGGGACCCAGGACTCATATGGGGAGAAACTGGACTGTCTGGCAGCAGGCAGAACTCTGAACTTGAGGGCAGCTTTCCCTCAGAGGTGCTTGCAGCAATTAAATTACCGGGACACCGAGATGCGCGGCCCCTTAGGGCAGGGCCAAGGATCAGCCATAGCTGCTTGATCCGCCCTGTTGATTCCTTGAGACCCCGCCCCACCCAGGCAGTGGCAGAGGCTTTTGTATATGAATACCCTGGCCCTTTGCAACCTGAAAATTACCTAACAAATTACAGCTGGGCCAGACAGACCCAGAACTTCCAAGAGAAGGCCCAAGGCCCCACAGAAGCTTGCATTGCTTCACAGCTGGGCCTCATCTGGGCACCTCCAAACTCCAAAAAAGGAAGGGGAATCTGCAGATCTTTTTGTAGCTCCTGCTGGGTAACCTCAGGCAGAGACTAAATTAGCACCTCCTTAGATCCAAGAGCCAGTGTACCCAGTGGTCAGAGTGGGACCATCCATATTACAACTCCTCAGATCCATAAGGGACACACTCAGGGTGTAGACTCAGTGAGCACCAAAGCCCCACTGGAGCAAGTCTTGCCCCAGAAGGGTGTCTCCAGCACCAAAGTTCTCCCACTGCAGACACAGCTGATTCTCACTGCCAATTGGCCTAGAGGTCAATTCCTTCCAGTGATACCTACAACAATCAAGGCATAACTACAACAAGACTGTGCACAAAGTCCACAAGGGGGTGCACCAAGAGTGTCCACCTCAGGTAACTGGGGAGGCTGAGCCACTGGGCCCTACAGGACACCTAGCACACAAAAGCACTCTACCAACACAGGGAAGCATAAAAAATGCAGAGACAAAGAAACAGGTCACAAATGACAGAAATGGAGGAAGGCAAACGACTGGATATAGAGTTCAAAACCACGTTTATAAGGTTTTCCAAGAATTTTATGGAAACCGCTGATAAATTTAGTGAGACCCTGGAGGATATGAAAAAAAAACCAACTAGAAATTAAGCATACACTGACTGAAATAAAGAATAATATACAGAGATCCAACAGCAGACAAGAGGATCCCAAGAATTAAATCAAAGATTTGAAATACAAAGAAACAAAAAATACCCAACCAAAGAAGCAAAAAGAAAAAAGAATCCAAAAATATGAAGATAGTGTAAGGAGCCTCTGGGACAACTTCAAGCGTACCAACATCAGAATTATAGGGGTGCCAGAAGAAGAGAGAGGGCAAGATGTTGAAAACCTATTTGAAGAAATAATGACAGAAAACTTCCCCTACCTGGTGAAAGAAATAGACTTACAAGTCCAGGAAGTGCAGAGAACCCCATCCAAAAGGAATCCAAAGAGGACCACACCAAGACACATCATAATTAAAATGCCAACAGCAAAAGACGAAGAGAGAATCTTAAAAGCAGCAAGAGAAAAAAAGTCAGTTACCTACTAGGGCGTACCCATATGACTGTCAGCTGATTTCTCAACAGAAACCATGCAGGCCAGAAGAGAATGGCAAGAAATATTCAAAGTGATGAATAGCAAGAACCTACAACCAAGATTACTTTATCCAGCAAAGCTATCATTCAGAATTGAAGGTCAGATAAAGAGCTTCACAGATAAGAAAAAGCTAAAGGAGTTCATCACCACCAAACCAGCATTATATGAAATGCTGAAAGGTATCCTTTAAGAAGAGGAAGAAGAAAAAGGAACTCTTACCATTTGCCACAGCATGAATGGAACTGGAGAGCATAATGCTAAGTGAAATAAGCCAGTCAGAGAAGGATAAATACCACATGATCTCACTCATTTGTGGAATATAATAAACAACATAATCTGATGAACAAGGACTGATCCAGAGATGGAGAGGCATTGATTGGACTGTCGGGCCTTGGAGGGAAGGTAGGGGAGGGTGGGGGTAAGGGGGAAAGATCAACCAAAGGACTTATATGCAAGCATATAGGCCTAACCAATGGACACAGACATGGGGGGGGGTGAGGGCATGAGTGGGGGGGTGGCGGGGTAGGGGGTAACATGGGGATAAGGACACATATGTAATATCTTTATCAATAAAAAAATATTAAAAAAATAAAAGGTTGTTGAATTTTGTCTAATGCTTTTTCTGTGTCTATTAATATGATCATGTGATTTTTGTTTTTCAATTTGTTTACTAGTATGTGATGTATCACATTTGTTGATTTGAGAATATTGTACCAGCCTTTCATGCCTGGAATAAATCCTTCTTGGTTATAGTCTATGATCTTTTTAATATATTGCTGGATCCAATTTGCTAATATATATATTTTAGCTTTTATTTTTTTTCCAATTCTTTTCTTTTATTGTATAAAGTTTTACATATGTCTCGTTTTTCCCCGATTGACCCCCAACCCCAACCATTTCCACCTCGGGCAAGCCCCCGCAGCCCCAGTGTCTGAGTCCACTGGTTATGCTAATATGCATGCATACAAGTCTTATGGTTGCTCTCTAACCCCCCCACTGGCCCCCACCTCCCCTGCCATTTGTCTTTGGCTCTATTTTTGTTCATCACATTATATTGATCATTATGTCCCACATATGAGTGAGATCATGTGATATTTATCTTTCTCCGACTAACTTATTTCACTTAGCATAATGCTCTCCAGTTCCATCCATGCTGTTGCAAATGGTAAAAGTTCCTTCTTTTTTATAGTGGTGTAGTAATTCATTGTGTAGATCAAGGGTCCTCAAACTATGGCCCACGGGCCACATGCGGCCCACCGAAAACATTTATCCGGCCCGCTGGGTGTTTTTGCCTGCTTAGCAGCCAACTCTCCTGGGCCCACAGTGCGCATGTGTGGAATGTCTGAGGGACAGTGAACTGGCCCCCTGTTTAAAAAGTTTGAGGACCTCTGGTGTAGATGTACCACAGTTTTTTTAATCCACTCATCTGCTGATGGGCATTTAGGTTGTTTCCAAATATTAGCTATTGTAAATTGTGCTGCTATGAACATAGGGGTGCATATATCCTTTCTGATTGATGTTTCTGGTTTCTTGAGATATAGTCCTAGAAGTGAGATTACTGGGTGAAATGGTAGTTCCATTTTTAACTTTGTGAGGAAACTCCATACTGTCTTCCACAGTGGCTGCACCAGTCTGCATTTCCACCAGCAGTGCACGAGGGTTCCTTTTTCTGCACATCCTTGCCAGCTCTTGTCTGTTGATTTGTTGATGATAGCCATTCTGACAGGTGTGAGATGGTACCTCCTTGCTGTTTTGATTTGCATCTCTCAGATGATTAGTGACTTTGAGCATGTTTTCATATGTCTCTCAGCCTACATGTCCTCTTTCAAAAAGTGTCTACTTAGGCTATTTTGCTGCCTATGGAGTCTTGTAGGATTTTTATGGTTTCCTATCTTACATTTAAGTCCTTTAGAGATTTTGAGTTTGTTTTTGTGTATGGTGTAAGTTGGTGATCTAGTTTCATTTGTTTTGCATGTATCTGACCAAATTTCCCATCACCACTTATTGAAGAGAATGTCTTGACTCCATTGTATGCTCTTGCTTCCTTTGTCAAATATTAATTGAGCATAATGGCTTGGGTCGATTTCTGGGTTTTCTGTTCTGTTCCATTAGTCTTTATGTCTGTTCTTGTGCCAGTACTAGGCAGTTTTGAGAATCGTGGCTTGGTAATATAGCTTGATACCTGGTATTGTGATCCCTCTGACTTTGTTCTTCTTTTTCAAGATTGCTGTGGCTATTCGGAGTCTTTTTTTATTCCAGATGAATTTTTGGAGAGTTTGTTCTAGATCTTTGAAATATGCCATTGGTATTTTAATGGGGATTGCATTGAATCTGTAGCTTGCTTTGGGTAGTATGGACATTTTAATGATGTTTATTTTACCAATCCATGAACATGGTATGTTCTTCCATTTGTTAATGTCTTCCTCTATCTCTTTTTTCAATGTCTTGTGGTTTTCCGAGTACAGGTCTTTTACCTCCTTAGTTAAGTTATTCCTAGGTATCTTAATTTTTTTTGGTGCAATGGTAAATAGGATTGTTTTTTCATTTCTCTGTGTGAATTCATTATTAGTGTATAAAGAAACCATAGATTTAGGGTGTTAATTTTGTATGCTGCTACATTGCCAAATTCATTTATTAGGTCCAGCAGTTTTTTGATGGAGTCTTTGGGGTTTTCTATGTACAGTATCATGTCGTCTGTGACTAAGGACAGTTTTACTTCTTCTTTTCCAATTTGGATGCCTTTTATTTCTTCTTCTTGTCTGATCGCTATGGCTAATACCTCCAGTATTATATAGAACAAGAGTGGTAAAAGTGGGTATCCCTGTCTTGTTCCCGTTCTTAGGGGTAATGAGTTTAGTTTTTGCCCATGGCATATGATGTTGGCTGTAGGTTTGTCATATAAGGCTTTTATTATGTTGAGCTATGACCCCTCTATTCCCACTTTGCTGAGAGTTTTTTATCAAGAAAGGTTGCTAGATTTTGTCAAATGCTTGTTCTGCATCAATTTATATGATTATGTGATTTTGTCTCTCAATTTGTTTATGTGATGTATCACATTTATTGATTTGCGGATATTGTACCACCCTTGCATCCTCGGAATAAATCCTACTTGGTTATAATGTATGATCTTTCTAATGTAATGCTGGATCAGCTTTGCTAGAATTTTATTGAGGATTTTAGCATCTATTTTCATCAAGGATATGGGCCTGTAGTTCTCTTTTTCTTGTGGTGTCTTTATCTGGTTTTGGAATTAGGGTAATGCTGGCTTCATAGAAAGAGCTCTGTAGTATGCCTTCCTCTTGAATTTTTTTGAATCTTCTAAGAAGGATAAGTTTTAGTTCTTTGAATTCTTGGTAGAACTCCTCTGTAAAGCTATCTGGACCAGGGCTTTGCTTGCTGGAAGATTTTTGATCATTGCTTCAATTTCTTCAGTGGCTATCAGCCTATTCAGGTTTTTGATTCTTCCTGATTGAGTTTTGGGAGCTTGTATTTTTCTAAAATATGTCCATTTCATCTAAGTTGTCCATTTTGTTGGAATAGAGTTGTTCATAGTATTTTTTCATAATCATTTGTATTTCTGTGAGATCGGTTGTTACTTCACCTCTTTCATATCTGATTTTGTTTATTTGGGTCCTCCCTCTTTGCTTCTTGGTGAGCCTGGCTAGAGGTTCATCAATCTTGTTTATCCTTTCATAGAACCAGCTCTTGGTTTTGTTGATTTTTTGTATTTTTTTTCTCTATTTCATTTATTTCTGCTCTGATCATTATTATTTCCTTCCTTCTGCTTATGCTGGGCTTTTTTTGTTGCTCTCTTTCTAACTCTTTGAGTTGTAGGGTTAGATAATTTATTATCATTTTTTTTTTGAGGTAGGCCTGTAGAGCTATGGACTTCCCTCTCAAGACTGCTTTCACTGTGTCCTATAGATTTTGGATTTTTGTGGTTTTGTTGTCATTTGTTGCCATGATGCTGTTTATTTCTTCTTTGATCTCTTTGGTAACCCAGTCATTGTTTAATCACATGCTATTTAACCTCCAAGTGTTTGATATTTTTTTCATTGTTTTTATTGTAGTTGATTTCTAATTTTAAGCCATTGTGATCTGACAGTTTCCTATGGCTTTCCTCATATTCTTTGTCCTTCCTGTTCTGCAAGTGTTTCAAGGCGGTTTCTATCTTGCTGCCTGTGCGCATCTGTGCTCAAATGCTTACCTCCTCAGAGAGGTTTTCCTGATATCCTCTTCAAAAAATGTCTCCCACACCCCGTAACATTAATTAGCAACTGTTAAATCTATCTCTTCCACTAGAACATCCATTCCAGGAGGACAGGGTATTTTGTTTGCTGATTTTTTTTTTTTTGAACGTCCATAGGTTTTTTTTTTTTTATTTTTTTTAATTGTGGTAAAATATGCTTAATTATAAAATTTAGTATTTTAATCATTTTAATTGTACAGTTCAGTGGCATTCAGTACATTCTCATTGTTGTGCAACCATTATTACTTCTGTCTCTGGAGCTTACCATATTTTAATAACCTTTAAAAAATTCTTTATTGTTTAAAGTATTACGTATAGTATTACATAAGTCTCCATTTTCCCCATTGACCTCTCCCCTGCCATCCCCACCCCTAGCACATGCCCCCACCACCCTAGCGTCTGTGTCCATTGGTTATGCTTATATGCATACATACAAGTCCTTTGATTGATCTCTTACCCTCCCTCCTGCCGCGCCTCTCCCCTCCCCCCCCACCCGCCACACACACCCTTCCTCACCTTCCCTCTGAAGTTTGATGGTCTATTTGATACTTCTCTGTCTTTGGATCTGTTTTTGTTCATCAGTTTATGTTGTTAATTATATTCCACAAAAGAGTGAGGTCATGTGATATTTATCTTTCCCCGACTGGTTTAGTTTGCTTAGCATAATGTTCTCCAGTTCCATCCATGCTGTTGTGAATGGTAAGAGTTCTTTCTTTTTTACAGCAGCATAGTATTCCATTGTGTAGATGTACCACAGTTTTCTAATCCATTCATTGGCTGATGGGCACGTAGGCTGTTTCCAAATCTTAGCTATTGTAAATTGTGCTGCTATGAACATAGGGGTGCATATGTCCTTTCTGAATAATGGGAGTTCCATTTTTAATTTTTTGAGGAAACTCCATACTGTTCTCCACAGTGGCTGCACCAGTCTGCATTCCCACCAGCAGTGCATGAGGGTTTCTTTTTCTCCACATCCTCGCCAGCACTTGTCATTTGTTGATTTGTTGATGATAGCCATTCTGACAGGTGTGAGATGGTATCTCATTGTCATTTTGCATCTCTCAGATGATTAGTGACTTTGAGCATATTTTCATATGTCTCTTGGCCTTCTGTATGTCCACTTCTGAAAAGTGTCTATTTGGGTCCTTTGCCCATTTTTTTATTGGGTGGTTTATCTTCCTTTTGTTAATATGATTGAGTTCCCTATAAATTTTGGAGATTAGGCCCTTATCAGATATAACATTGGCAAATATGTTCTCCCATGCAGTGTGGACTTTCTTGTTGTTTTGTTGATGGTTTCTTTGGCTTTGCAGAAGCTTTTTATTTTGATGTAGTCCCATTTGTTTATTTTCTCCTTAGTTTCATTGCCCTGGGAGCTATCAGTAATGATATTACTATGACTTATGTCTGATATTTTACTATCTATGGATTCTTCTAAGATTCTTATGGTTTCCTATCTTACATTTAAGTCCTTTATTTATTTTGAGTTTATTTTTGTGTATGGTGTAAGTTGGTGGTTTAGTTTCATTTTTTTTGCATATATCTGTCCAGTTTTCCCAACACCATTTATTGAAGAGACTGTCTTGACTCCATTGCATGCTCTTGTTGTTTGCCTTTTTTTTTCTGGCTATTAGTTGCACCTAGGTCACACTAGTAAGGATGCAATAAACATTTTCTTTCTTTTTTTAAAAAATATATTTTATTGATTTTTTTACAGAGAGGAAGGGAGAGAGAGAGTTAGAAACATTGATGAGAGAGAAACATCGATCAGCTGCCTCCTGCACATCTCCTACCGGGGATATGCCTGCAAACAAGGTACATGCCCTTGACCGGACTCGAACCTGGCCCTTTCAGTCTGCAGGCCAACGCTCTATCCACTGAGCAAAACCGGTTTCGGCATAAATATTTTCTGAATGAATACATTTGACAACATTCATCTTTTAAAAATATAAGAAGAAGAGAGAGAGGGAGGGAGAGAGAGATAGAAACATCAATGATGAGAGAGAATCATTGATCAGCTGCTTCCTGCTCCTACTACACTGCAGATGGAGGTTGCAACCCGGGCATATGCCCTGATTGGGAATCAAACCGTGACCTTCTGGTTCACAGATCAATGTTCAACCACTGAGCCATGTTGGCTAGGTGACAACATGCATTTTTGATAGTGAGATGGCTTGGAAGATTGAAGGACTGACATAAAGAAAACTTTAAAAAGAAATAGCTTTAAAGATGAAGAACAATAAAGATTAGAGTTGAAAATAAATTACATAGTTACTACATATAGCTTAGTATGTAGATCTATATGTAAATCAAAGAAATAAACTCATAGGACTTTGGAATTAGCAGGCCATTTGAAAGAGTGAAATCACGAGGTAAGTGCATTGAAACAGGAAGGAGTTTGGCTTTTTGGGTCTGGAAGATTCTCTTTCACTGATCCATCTGTGACTTTGGACCAACTGATAGCTGTTGTGAGCTTCAAGTCATCCATCCCTTTGTTGTAGACAAAAATGTCACTCCGTGGGGTAAAAACATATATATATTTAATTCTGAGTAAAGATATCCTATAAAGTAAAAAATATAAATTGGAATGATATTTAGTCTTAGTAGAAAAAAGTCTTTGTATACAAGTATTATATTTCTCCTTCTTTTTCCTGCCTGAATAAAAGTAGACACACCTTCAACCAAATCTCTCATTTTATTCCATGTCCTAACCATAAGAAATGCATAATGCATGTGTTGATGAATTACTATGCAAGCTGAGAAGTGCATGCTGGTTTGCCTGAGGATTCAATTAAAAGTGAGCAACATTATTTTGAATAATCAATTGCTGTTTTGAATAAGTAATTCAAGTAAATAAGGCAATTAGTAAAAAGTGATGGTTATGAAGTTGAGGGGGCAATTCTTATATATTAAATATAATTCTTATAAATATCAAATATAATTTCAGAATTGAAAAAAATAATAGTTTGTTAAAATGGAAAGGTTTATTTGGAATAATAAATTTCCACATAGCTAAGAAGTGCTTTTAGTTTGTAGTAATTACATAACCTTCCTTGATAATACATGTTTAACAAAATGTTAATGTTTTTATAGTGCTATATTTACTGCTAATGTAAAAGACTGTCCCTGTCTAGTAGGCAGGTCTAGAGCTGATATAAAAGTTTGTACTGTATCTATCCATAATAAATCGAACACTGTATGAAAAACAATCCAGGAAAGCATTTATGTGATAGCTATGTAATTCAAACATCTATTCTTCTTGTTCCTCCCCTCCCCTCCCCTCCCCTCCCCTCCCCTCCCCTCCCCTCCCCTCCCCTCCCCTCCCCCCTCTTCTCTTCTCTTCTCTTCTCTTCTCTTCTCTTCTCTTCTCTTCTCTTCTCTTCTCTTCTCTTCATTGGCTCATATAATTGTGGAGGCTGGCAAGTCCAAAATCTATAGGATAGGCCAGCATAGGCTGGAATAGATGCTGTAGTTCAAGTCTGAAGGCTGTCTACTGGTAGAATTCCCCTTTCTTTGGGGGAGATCAGTCTGTCTTTCTTTCTTTCTTTCTTTCTTTCTTTCTTTCTTTCTTTCTTTCTTTCTTCTTTTTTCTTGATCGAGAGAGAGAGAGAGAGAGAGAGAGAGAGAGAGAGAGAGAGAGAGAGAGATATTTGCTGTTCCACTTATTTATGCATTTATTGGTTGATTCCTGTATATGCTCTGACTGGGGATCATGAGTTACCTGGCCAGAGTTAGTCTTTTTTTTAATTAAGACCTTCAACTGATAGGATGAGGCCCATCAACATTATGGATGGTAATCTGCTTTATGTATAGTCTGAATATTTAAATATTAATTGCCTTTTAAAAATACCTCATGGAAACATCTAGAATAATGTTTAAAGAATTTCTTACCCTCTGTCACAGCATGGATGGATCTGGAGAATATTATGCTGAGTAAAATAAGCTTTCAAAGAAAGGCAAATATCACATGATCTCACTTATAAGTGGAATCTAACATAATAAACTGATGAACAAAATAGATTCAGAGACTTGGAGGCATGGAACAGACTGACAAATCTTAGAGGGGTCAGGAAATACAGGAAGAGATTATTCAAAGAACTCACAAACATATATGTATAACCAATGGACACAGACAATAGTGTGGTGAAAGTCTAGGATGGGGCAGGAGCTGGGAGGAGGCAAATAAAGGGGGGAAATTTGGGGGACACTTATAATACCATCAACAATAAAATAAAATAAAATAAAATAAAATAAAATAAAATAAAATAAAATAAAATAGAAAGCAATAACTGGGTACTATGGTCCAGGTTTGTTGACACATAAAATCAACTATCATAATAATCTATGTATTTTTGAACCCCTCCTTCAAATCCTTCTTGAAATGAGTCAGGGTCTAAAATATACCTGAGTAAAATATTATTTTTCTTTTTAGTTATTTCTAAAAAGTGTGGCATTCCCTTTAGTTTTCTTAAGCACCAGCCCTGCATTGTTTGGGAGGCTGTTTCTTCTTTACTCTGGCATTGAAGAGCTGTATGTGGCCTGAGGTCTGCAGGGCAACTGTCCGTGCCATGGTAAATGGATGCTTCTACTAAGGCCTTCACTGGGTATGCCTCTCTAGAGATTTAAAAAGTCTGAATATCAACTAGAGAAGTAATAAGTAAACACTTAGATTTTAATTCCTTTGTTGTCTTAGCTAAAACTCTTAATTTCAATAATCAGGAACACACTTATTCCTTAAGCAAGAATGGAGTTTACAAGCAAAATTAGGGTGGCTTGCATTATTAGAACTACATAAAAATGTATCATAGGTAAAAACTTGGACGTGAACTACTTACTGTGATTATGAAGGTTAGTTGATTTCAGCATGTCATAGTAATTAGACAAGAAGTTCCTTTTTCTATGTCTAACCTAGATTCCTGCTACTCAAACTTAAATGGTTCTCTTTCTGTCCAATTAACAGTAGAAGAGAAACATTTTATCCAAGGGTAAGAAGCACATCTGGGTCAGGTGTCTATCATCAGGCTAATAGGCTGTGGCCAGAGAGAAGGATGTGTAGTAGAAATGTATAGTGTGTGTGTGTGTGTGTGTGTGTGTGTGTAAATATACATGTGCATGCGCACGTGCATGTGCATTAGTGTGTAAGTAAGAGGGGGGAAGAGGAGGAAGAGTAGGCAGGAAAGAGTCAAAGAGAGACATATGTGAAAGTGGGATATTTATCAGTGAACAGATGTTTTGGGCAGGCAGATATTATAAACCTTATTTATTATGGCTTTTCCTTTTATAACTCACTAGAGGCCTGGTGCATGAAAATTTGTACACTTGTAGGTGTCCCTCAGCCCGGCCTGTGCCCTCTCGCAGCCCGGGACCCCTTGGGGGATGTCTGACTGATGGCTTAGGCCTGATCCCTTGTGGAAGTGCACTGACCACCAGGGGGCAGCTCCTGCATTGAGCATATGCCCCCTGGTGGTCAGTGCGTATCATAGTGACTGGTTGTTCCACCATTAGGGTCAATTTGCGTATTAGCCTTTTATTATATAGGATGATTTCAAGCAACTTAGAATAATAAGAAAGTCATAATATTAGGGTGTGGAAGTGTTGTTAAAATATCCACTAGTCAATCTCCTCCCCATACTTTCCCTAGAAATGTTCTTATTAAAAGCTGTATATACTGGCTGTGAAAGTAGAGAGTAGCAATATATAATGTAAAACATAAAACACTCCTATTGCCAGTATCATCCTTTATACCATCACCCCAATGCCATCCACTAGAAGTTAAATGTTTAGTTTGTAAGTAGCCTTTAGATATTTTCCCTAAGTATATAACGATCTTTATCCATAAAACAACTGTAGCTTATACATAGTGCTAATCAGGATGCTTTAGGTACAAATGAGTAAAATCTTAATTCAAGCTAGCTTAATTCATGAGCGTAATCACACTATCTTAGCAGCAGGAAGTCCAAAGGTAGAATGTCTCTAGGCAGAGTATAATCAAGGCACTGGGGCAGATTCATTTGATTTTTTTTTTTTAGTTCTTCCTTCTACATATGTTGGCTAGTCTTCAGATGGCTTCTCTTATGATGCCAGATGTATTTCACAGCATCAACAAACATGCTTCCTGTTCATGGTGAGAGAGGAAGAAAACGACTTCAATAATGGAATAATTTAGATCAATTTAAATCTTGTGCTCACCTCTAGATCCATAGCAGTTATGCAGCACTGCCACATACTGATTGGTTTGAGTCTGGACTCCTGACCAATCATGATGAGGGTGTTAGAACTAATCAGTTTAGACTAATCAAAATCCACTCCTGGAAATGGAATAGGGTCAATTTCTGCTGAGTCACATCAAATATATATATATATATATATATATATATATATATATATATATATATATATATATGGCTTATGAGGAAGGAGGGAGAGCTGTGTGTAGGCAGCCAACAATGTAATTTAAATGTATGTTTTTCTCTACCTCCACCATAAAACCATCCTATATATCTGATTTGATTTATTGCAAGTAGGGAATTATTTTAAAATTTTTGAGCTAAGAACTGAAGATTAGAGCTTGCAGATTTATAAGGAATGTCATCATTAGGATGTTTATGAAATATCCATATTTTCTAGAAATAGTGGCTGGGGAAGGATATTTTAGGTTACTAGCAATCAATACTATTTCAGGGGCAGAGAGTCCCAAATGGAGAATATGTGAGGGGAAGGGAGAGGTTGCTGTAGTCATGGTGCTGCCTGGTCACTTTCAGCTGGTCACTCTCTTATAATCCCTGTTCAGTTACTTCCCTGGGTCTTGAAATGGCAATATATCAGATGGAGGATTATAGTTTGAATCTAGTCATATCATTATTATTTCAAGGTTACTGACAATATTGAAAAAATCCGTTTAACTTTTCTAAGTATTGCTGGATATTAAAAACTTGAATTTCTATAACTTATAGTAGTAAAATATAATTAATTCCAGATAATTTACTATATTGTACAGCTCAGTCATTAGCAAATTGGTACATGTGCCAAAGCTGGTAACACTTCAAGTCTCAGGTGGTTCTCTGTGGTATCCAAGGTAATAATTAAACTAGAACAACAGACAAAATGAAAATGGCAAAGTAGAAGTTAGCTTTGGTTCCCTCCCACTTCCTCTTCTGCATCATTCTTCCAGCAGTTATTTAGTGATACTCATTTCAAAGTCATCTTTGCTGGGCTTGACTTGGAAGTAGGTAGATAACAGTCATAGAAAGCCAGGGGAGATTGTACTAGGTGGCATGTACCTCATAGATGCAGTGACTTTTCTGTAAGGGTGGAGGAGTATTGGTCTAGAGCAGTGGTTCTCAACCTTCCTAATGCCGCGACCCTTTAATACAGTTCCTCATGTTGTGGTGACCCCCAACTATAAAATTATTTTCGTTGCTACTTCATAACTGTAATTTTGCTACTGTTATGAATCGTAATGTAAATATCTGATATGCAGGATGTTTTTTCATTGTTACAAATTGAACATAATTAAAGCATAGTGATTAATCACAAAACAGTATGTAATTATATATGTGTTTTCCGACGGTCTTAGGGGACCCCTGTGAAAAGGTCGTTTGACCCCCAAAGGGGTCACGACCCACAGGTTGAGGACCGCTGGTGTAGAGGATGTGTATGGAGTTAGAGGTCTGCTGCACCATTCTCAACTCTGAGGGATGTGGAACCATAAGCAGCCTTTACCCGGAGGGTTGCTAGAGAAGTGGAGCCCTTAGTGGGGATACAGGAGAAGAAGGCAGGGTTGAAAGAGGCTGTTTCCATATAACTGCTCAAAGGGGAAGGGTGCCTCAGCTGAGTCTGAGTATGCTGGATGTTACGGTGAAGCAAGAGGGTCCCCAGGCAGTTACGGGTAGTCTGGACTCTTACACTCTCTTGGCATCAGTGCAGATGAAAATGAATAACCAACAAGACTGTTGTGAGGATCAACTACAACCGTCCTCCTTGGGCAAATCCTCATTTCAAACTTGTTGTTTCCAACCATGAATCATAATGTAAAAGTTTATTCCCTAAGTGACGCTAATCTCATCCTTGGGGGGGAAATGATTTTTTACTTTCGTTAGTTTATTGAAGGATATAATAAAGGGTGCAAGGGAAGAAGCAGATGAAGAGATACACAGGGTGAGGTCTTGGAGGGTCCTGAGCACAAGAGCTTTGTGGAGTTGGGTGCATCCTCCTCCTAGTGTGGTTGTGTTCATTAACCGAAACTCCCCCAAACACATGCCATTGGGATTTTTACGGAGGCTTCCTCACATAAGCATGATCGATTTCTAGCCCCTCTCCCCTCACTGGACAAGTGGGTTTGGAAGTTCAAAACCCCAAGCTTCTAATCATGGCTTGGTCTTTATGGTGACCAGCTTCTATTCAGGAGCCCACCCAGAGTTAGCTCATTAGGACAAAAGATGCGATAAGTGCTCTTATCGACTTAGGAATTCACAAGGGTTTTAGGAGACTATGTCAGGGATGGGGTCAAAGACAAATATTAGAAGAAGAGATATGTGTAGTGTTCTTATCTCTTAGGAAATTTTGAGGGTTTTAGGAGCTCTGTCAGGAATTAGAGTCAGAGAGCAATATACATATATGTTTTTTCTTTAATTTCACAATACTCTGTATAGAATTCAGATTTACTTTAAAGCTGAATGGCTCTGTAAATAATTTTTTTAGGTGAGTGCTGAGCAAATTTATTATTCAGCATTTTTTTTACAGGTGAAAAACATACTTTTTCTAAATGATTTATAAAACTAGGACCCATCCATAGCTCAGTTAAGTTTCTACACCATGTACTTTGGAAGATATATCTATTGATTTCATGAAAATCTCCCTCATGACAATTTTCATATAGTTCAAGATACCGAATAAAATGGAAATTTCTCTTTTTTTTAGACTCTGTTAGATATAATCAGTTATGGTATGAGTAGTCAGCACAACTAGCAGGCTTCTCTAAGGCCCTTACTTGGGCAGAGCATCAGAATGGCTTTGGGGTTAAAAGCATAGACATTAGAGCCAAGTGTCTGGGCCAAATCCAGTGTGACTTCAGGTAAGTAATTTAACATCTCTGTGTCTCAATTTAATTCTCTGTGAAGAAGGGATGATAATAATAGCAATTCTCTTATGTTAATTGAGAAAATCAGGTGGACATATGTAAGCTAATTAAATTAATTAGTTAATTAATTATACAATAAACAAACCAATAAATAATGTTTAGAACAGTACCAGGAGCAGAGTGAGGACTATTTAAGTATTTGGGATTATTTTTGACACCCAAAAGGATATCACTTTTAAGTGTCCTCTACCAGGTTGTGCTCTCAGCCAGTAGAGCATAAGCTCCTGTTTAACGATTAAATGTCTTTTAGGCATGTTCTTTTTTATTCCCCTCACAGGGACACCTTTATTTACAATGGTCTGTATTTGGGGATGGCAACAAAGGAAAGTTTTATATTTTAACCACTATTTCCTATACCCGTTGGGGAGAATTGAGCCTAGAAGTAGCAGCTTCTATTTTGATAGTTTCTGTAAGAGGATTTATGGTTGACAATTTAGCTCACAATTGTTTGGTGGATGGTTTGACATTTATAAAGTGAAGTGCAGGAATATCACTTAAGATCCCACATAGTATCTTTGTCAGAATCTGCCAAACAAACTTCTGGACAACTGGCATAGACATGGAAGATAGAGAATTGTCTTTGTCCTTTTATGAGCTGGAAAGATTTTCCACCTTTCTCTACTGAGATCATCAGTTACTTGCAACCAGAGTATATGGCACTCTGGGCTTATTTTGTAGGTAAAAATACTAAAAGAAAAAAAAAGAGTGGAGGCATTCCACTAGAAATGCTGCATCTACATGTACTATCTCTCTGATTTAGCAAGTCTGTCTCTTTATTTACTGATTATATAATAAAGATAGTAAAAATATTTAGAACTTCCAGGTAAACTTATTAAACACACATTTCATGCATTCTTTATTGAAACAGAAAGCAGATTGGTGGTTGCAAGGGCCGGGATCTGGGTGGAGATGCAGGGAGCATGCAGTGAGGAGCAATTGCTGAATGGGTACAGGGTTTTATTTTGGGTGAAGAAGATGTTTTGAAACTAAATAGAGGTGGAGTTGCATACATTGTGAATGTACTGAATGCCACTGAATTGTTCACTATAAAGTGATTAATTAAGTGATATGTGAATTTCTTCTTACCTGGTGAAATTTGGCAAAAATGCCAAAACAAAACACACAAGAAAAACTTCCAAGTTCCAGTTTTCCCAAGCCATGGCCTTACAAAAAGGTAGGTCATTTGCTTATAAACAAAACAAAACAAAACAAAAAACCCCAGAAGAATAATCATTTTGTTCTTTAACATTTAAAATCATTAGGCATGTTTATTACTTTTCAAAAATAACAGAACATATTGCGAAGTTTTTGCTGACTTAAGGGAGTGTCAACAATCATGTTCTCTTATGCTATCTGTGTGGTTTTTGTGCACCAATATGTTGTTTGAACTTAATAAAGAATATTTTCATCTTTATTGAGGATAGATTTTATTGTATTACTATGTTCTCTTAACCTTGGTTTGTGGTGTGACATGGATTTACTAACTTTCACTATGCATATTCCTTGGTTGACTATTGCTTCTTCCCTCTATCATGTTATGAGTATGTATTTGTTTACAATGAAAAATAAAATTTAGCATCAATGGTGTTCATCCTTTTGGTGTGGTGATCAAACAGGGGCTTTTTCTATAGCAATAAACAAATTGTGAAGTGACTGCAATATCTAAGCTAAGGTGATGGTGGTGATTTACACTGGCTCATATTTAATCTATGGGGAGATATAATAGTTCATACAAAAGCTTTAGCAACTAACATTAAAAATATCTTTTAAAGCCCTTTGGCTCAGGATCCCTGAACCCATAAAAAGATATTATACAGACTAATGGTTTTTGTCATCTATAGGTCATGAATTTCAATTTAATGCCTGTTTTCTTCCAGTTCAGCTCAAAGTATTCTTATCTTCTGAAAGAGCAACAGATGTTTTACTAAAGCCTTTGGCCTATTGCAGTGATGGCGAACCTTTTGAGCTTGGCGTGTCAGCATTTTGAAAAACCCTAACTTAACTCTGGTGCCGTGTCACATATAGAAATTTTTTGATATTTGCAACCATAGTAAAACAAATATTTATATTTTTGATATTTACCTTATATATTTAAATGCCATTTAACAAAGAAAAATCAACCAAAAAAATGAGTTCGCGTGTCATCTCTGACACGTGTGTCATAGGTTTGCCATCACTGGCCTATTGCAACAGTCCATATGAGAAAGGGACTGTGGACACTTGAGTCTCTTGATTCTGTATTAGTGTTCCTTGTTTGTTATTTAACCTTCAAGTGTATTGTTTCTTACTCTCTGACAACAAATTATCCCCCTTTTATAAGCTTTGTTCAGCTTATACTTAGCTTTTCTTTTTCTTGTTTCTGCCTTCTGCTTATCACTTTACTGTAGAACTACTGGATAAAACATAATGAGCTATACTGGGACTCAATTAGATTCTGTAGTTTAACATGTTATGCCTCCCTATCTTGATGAGTTTCTTGCATGTGCAACATGGAATGATCATGACACAAATGCACAAAATGCAATTTTCATATATTTGATTAAAAAGTTAATTTTTATGTCATGGGAAAATCTCAAGGCAGCTGCATTTAATAAATATTAAGGCTATTGTTGAATTAATCTCTTTCACATGATAACAAAGCTGTAATGTTTCCCATTTGTCACTTTAAAAATGTTCCAGAAACAAACAAATCGATGGTTTTCCTTGTGTGTTCTGTATTAAGGACATTTCAGGGATGCTGTTAAAAGCCTCATCATTTCAAGTTGTGTCAATTCCATAGTTTTAATTTTCTTTCTTGGTCATCACAGTGGATGAGTCTCTAGGCACTAGGAAAGAATTAACAATTTATATTTGTTTAACCCATTTTGAACAATGGTACTTTTTGTGTGTGCTACATTCGTGTGATTTTTGAACTCTATTTTCATACAACTCACTATTATTTGTCATTAATAATAGACCCTTTAAAATACTTATTTTACTTATAAAAGCATCATATAATTAAAAATACAGACACTCAAAATGAAGAAAAATAAAATTCATCTTTAATCCTAATACTTGAGATAATGGTGAATTTATTGTATATTTTTATATGTAATATAATATTAATATAAACTATACAGATTTTATCTAGTTTTAGACTTTTAATATTTAAGAGATAGTATACATCTTATTAGTTATTATTTTTAAATTATTATTAAATATATTAATTAAACCTTTTATTATTTCCTTAATAACATTTTATTAATAAATATACATATTACTCTATTAAAATACCAACAGCATATTTTACAGACCTAGAACAAACTCTCCAAAAATTCATATAGAACAAAAAAAGATCCCGAATAGCCACAGCAATCTTGAAAAAGAAGAACAAAGTTGGAGGGATCACAATACCATATATCAAGCTATATTACAAAGCCACTGTTCTCAAAACTGCATGGCACTGGCACAAGAACAGACATATAGACCAATGGAATAGAACAGAGAACCCAGAAATCT
The DNA here is from genome assembly GCF_964212035.1 of Myotis nattereri. Taxonomy (NCBI): domain Eukaryota; kingdom Metazoa; phylum Chordata; class Mammalia; order Chiroptera; family Vespertilionidae; genus Myotis; species Myotis nattereri. Next base: position 93,158,727 of record NC_138075.1, on the reverse strand, counting down.
ACCCAAACCATTATACTCAATTAATATTTGAAAAAGGAGGTAAGAGGGTACAATGGAGTCAAGACAGCCTCTTCAATAAATGGTATTGGGAAAATTGGACAGATACATGCAAAAAAATGACCACCAACCTACACCATACACAAAAATAAACTCAAAATGGCTAAAGGAATTAAATATAAGATGGGAAACCATAAAAATCTTAGAAGAATATATAGGCAGCAAAATATCAGACATATGTCATAGCAATATCTACTGATATAGCTCCTAAGGCAATGGAAACTAAGGAGAAAATAAAAAAATGGGACTACATCAAAATAAAAAGCTTCTGTACAGCAAAAGAAACCATCAACAAAACAATAATAAAGCCTACTGCAGGGGAGAACATATTTGCCAATGTTATCTCTGATAAGGGTTTAATCTCCAACATTTACAGGGAACTTATACAACTTAACAAAAAGAAGATAAACAATCCAATCAAAAAATGGGCAAAGGACCTAGACATTTTTCGAAAGTGGACATACAGAAGACCAAGAGACATTTGAAAACATGCTCAAAGTCACTAATCATCCTAGAGCTGTAATCAAACGACAATGAGATACCATCTCACACCTGTCAGAATGGCTATCATCAACAAATCAACAAATGATAAGTGTTGGCGAGGATGTGGAGAAAAAGGAAACCTCATGCACTGCTGTTGGGAATACAGAGTGGTGAATGAGGTTTGTTCAAAAGTATTATAACATATGGCATTTCCTTATAAAATTAAAAATGGAACTTCCCTTTGACCCAGTAATCTACTTCTATTACTATATCCCAAGAAATCAGAAACACCAATCAGAAAGAACATAGGCACCCCTATGTTCATAGCAGCACAATTTACAATAGCTAAGATGTACTATAGCCTATGTGCCCATCAGTAGATGAATGGATTAAGAAACTGTGGTACAGCTGCACATTGAAATACTATGCTGTTGTAAAAAAGAAAGAACTCTTACAATTCACAACAGCATGGATGGATATGGAGAACATTATGCTAAGTGAAATAAGCCAGTCGGAGAAAGATAAATATCACATGATCTCACTCATTTGTGGAATATAATGAACAAAAATAGACCCTGAGACAGAGAAGCATCAAACAGACACTCAAACTTCAGAGAGAAGGCAGGGGAGGGTGTGTGTGGGGTAAGAGATCAACCAAAGGGCTTGTATGTATGCATATAAGCATACCAGTGGACACAGACACTAGGGGGGTGAGGGCATGTGCTTGGGGGGGAGGGGGGAGTTGGCTGGGGAGAGGTTAATGGGGGAAAATGGGGACATATGTAATACTATATGTAGTACTTTGAACAATATAGAATTTTAAAAAATAAAAAATACATATTAAATGTAGAAAAAAGAAAAAATACCGTTGATTAAAATGAAAAAACAACTTTTAATATAACTACACAGAAGTTTTTTATATCATTTTAGTATATATCCTTCTGCGATTTTAAAAATGAGAGTGTATATATATATATATATATATACACACACACATATATATATATATATATATATATATATATATATATATATGCAAGTTGATGCGTACATGTTTATCCTATCTAATAAAAGAGAAACATGGTAATTGGCGTACGACTGCTACCCTTCCCATTGGCTAATCAGGGCAATATGCAAATTAACTGCCAGCCAAGATGGCGGCCAGCAACCAGGCAGCTTGAAACTAATATGAGGCTTGCTTGCTTCAGTGACGGAGGACTCCAACGTTCCCCGCCTGCCCCTGCAGGCCTCTGAGCTGCAACTCTAAGCAACTATGTAACAAATATAGAAGCTAAACAAAACCCCAGAAACCTGCTTTAGTCCATTGGGCTTCAGCCAGCAGGATCGCAACATTGTAAGCAAAGGCCAGAAACCTACTTTCAGCAGCGGAGGCCTGAGAGCTGGAGCCAAGCCTCAAAGCTAAAGCTGGCCCAGAATAAAAAAAAAAGAAAAAAGGAGCGGTTGGGAGCTTCAGTCACCCCCAGCCTGAAAACAGCCCTCAGCCCCTTGCCCAGACTGGCCAGGCACCCCAGTGGGGACCCCCACCCTGAAGGGTGTGTGACCAGCTGCAAACAGCCATCATCCCCTCACCCAGGCTGGCCAGGCACCCCAGTGGGGACCCCCACCCTGATCCAGGACACCCTCCAGGGCAAACCAGCCGGCACCCACCCGTGCACCAGGCCTCTACCCTATATAGTAAAAGGGTAATATGCCTCCTAGCACCGGGATCAGCGGAGCCGCGAGGCCTCCCGGCACCGGGATCAGCGTGACAGGGGGCAGCGCCCAAACCCCTTGATCGCCCTGTGGCTCTGTGTGTGACAGGGGGAGGGGCCACAACCTTCCTATCGGCCCTGGTCTGTTCGTGACAGGGGAAGGCGCCCCAAACCCCTGATCAGCCCTGCTCTGTGCCTGATAGGGGGGAGCTCCCCAGCCCCCTGATCACCCTGCGGCTCTGTGTGTGACAGGTTGCGGCGCCCCAACCCCCTGATCGGCCCTGCTCCGTGGGTGATAGAGAGCGGCGCCCCAACCCCTTGATGGGCCCTGCTCTGTGCATGACAGGGGGCGGCGCCCCAACTCCCCAATCGGCCCTGCTCTGAGCCCGACCAGGGGCTGCACCTAGGGATTGGGCCTGCCCTCTGCCACCCGAGAGCAGGCCTAAGCCAGCAGGTCATTATCTCCCTAGGGGTCCCAGACTGTGAGAGGGCACAGGCCGGGCTGAGGGACCTCCCTCCCCCGCGAGTGTACAAATTTTTGTGCACCAGGCCTCTAGTAAATAATATGATATTATAGATTCTGTTTTGTAATGCACATGCATTTTCAGTAAATGGTATCTACCTTTTATGTCTATAGACATAATGACTATACAATAACCATGCTGAATAATGTACCATCATTTATATACCAAATCCCTTAAGTTGAATAGTAGGTAATTTTTATGTTTTGCCATTATTTCTGTTGCCTCTATTGACCTTGCTGAACATGTATGTTACAACATTTGTTCAATTTCCCTAAGTTAAACTGTAAGGCTTCTGATGGAGAGTACCAAATTACTCTTGGAAAGCTTGTACCAGCTGACGCTCCTGCTGGGCATCTCTGAAGTCTGTTTTCACACACTCCTCATGCTCCCTACCAGTAGGTGTTCACCCAGAGTGCCTTTGACTAGAACTAATGGGAACCAGGAGATAGTGGTATGGGTTTAACATAGCTTGGTTCAAATTTTAATTTTGTCATTCACTAGCTGTGTGACACAGGGCACCTTTTGAAGTTTTCTGGGCTTCCATTTACTCATCTGGAAAATGCAGATAATAGTAATACCCATCTCATAGGGTTATTCCAAGGATTGGATGAGATGAAAGATAAAAACGTATTTAGAATAGTCTGTGGCACATAAAATGATGAGACATTGATTCGATATTGTCATCTTGCTGGTTTGTGTGTTGTTGCCTCTTAATTCAGTTACAGACAATGATTTTTCTGTTTGATTCTTGCCATTGTTCCAAAAAATTACATTATGTATCTATTTCGCTTTCTAAATCTTCTAACAGCCCCAAGCAATGAAATTCTGACCTGACACATGAGATGTAAAAGCATTGTAGAGACTAATCCCGCATACCTCAGAGAATGAGCTCCTGAGATAAAACGTCTACAGCGAAGCTAATGAATTCAGGCAAAGAAGAGCAGCTGGAGAGCATTTCCTTTGTAAAAGTGTAAACAGCCATAACAATACTTTATTTGCAGAGCATAACAACGAACTCTATGATCTAACCCATCACTCCACATGCACTGCAGCGCAGCTTTGAGCAACAGGAGGTAGCTGAAAATGCTGAGAAATGGCCACGGGCAGACTCATCAGACACAGAACTTTGTGTGGCTGGGGTAACAATTTTCATAGCAAATGCAAAACTGCATCTCCAGCTGCAAATTTCAAAAAGAAGCAAAGAATAGTACCATTCTTGGGGGTAATACTGGCAGTACCATATCTATTTTTGAGAGTGCTAGTCCTTTCTGCATGGGCGCTCTGTTATCAGGAGTGTTGACTTAGATGTGTTCAAAATGGAATACTTCAGAGAAAAGCAGCCAAGAGAACGGAAGTCCTATCAGTCAAGGAAGAGTAGAAGGTACCTGGGTGGTTCATCTCCGAGAACAGATTTATGGGAGTTACAACAACTGACTTAAGAGTTCAGGGATGATAAAATACCAACGGCATATTTCAAAGACCTAGAACAAACTCTCCAAAAATTCATCTGGAATAAAAAAAGACCCCAAATAGCTGCAGAGATCCTGAGAAAAAACAAAGTAGGTGGGATCTCAATACCAGATATCAAGCTGTATTACAAAGCCACTGTTCTCAAAACTGCCTGGTACTGGCACAACAACAGACATATAGATCAATGGAATAGAATAGAGAGCCCAGAAATCGGTCCGAACCAATATGCTCAATTAATATTTGACAAAGGAGGCAAGAACATACAATGGAGTCAAGACAGTCTCTTCAATAAATGGTGTTGGGAAAATTGGACAGATACATGCAAAAAATTAAACTAGACCACCAACTTACACCATACACAAAAGTAAACTCAAAATGGATAAAGGACTTAAATGTACAACGGGAAACCATAAAAATCCTAGAAGAATCCAAAGGGAACAAAATCTCAGACATATGCCGAAGCAATTTCTTCACTGATACAGCTCCTAGGGCATTGGAAACTAAAGAGAAAATGAACAAATGGGACTACATCAAAATAAAAAGCTTCTGCACAGCAAAAGAAACCATCAACAAAACAACAAGAAAGCCCACTGCATGGGAGAACATATTTGCCAATGTTATCACTGATAAGGGTTTAATCTCCAAAATTTATAGGGAACTCATACAACTTAACAAAAGGAAGGTAAACAATCCAATCAAAAAATGGGCAAAGGACCTAAATAGACACTTTTCAAAAGAGGACATTCAGAAAGCCAAGAGACATATGAAAACATGCTCAAAGTCACTAATCATCCGAGATGCAAATCAAAACAACAATGAGGTACCATCTCACACCTGTCAGAATGGCTATCATCAACAAATCAACAAACGACAAGTGCTGGAGAGGATGTGGAGAAAAAGGAACACTTGTGCACTGCTGGTGGGAATGCAGACTGGTGCAGCCACTATGGAAGACAGTATGGAGTTTCCTCAAAAAACTAAAAATGGAACTCCCATTTGACCCCGTGATCCCACTTCTAGGAATATATCCCAAGAAAACAGAAACACCAATCAGAAAGGATATATGCACTCCTATGTACATAGCAGCACAATTCACCATAGCTAAGATCTGGAAACAGCCTAAGTGCCCATCAGCAGATGAATGGATTAGAAAACTGTGGTACATATACACGATGGAATACTATGCTGCTGTAAAAAAGAAGGAATGCTTACCATTTGCAACAGCATGGATGGGACTGGAGAGCATTATGCTATGTGAAATAAGCCAGTCAATGAAGGAAAAATACCACATGATGTCACTCATTTCTGGATAATAAAGACCATTATAAACTTATGAACAAAAATAGATACAGAGGCAGAGCTGCCTCAAGCAGACTGTCAAACTACAGCGGGAAGGCCGGGGAGGGTTTGGGGGCAGTACGGGGGTGGGGTAAGAGATCAACCAAAGAACTTGTATACATGCATATAAACATAACCAATGGACATAAGACACTGGGGGGGGGGTTGGGGAGGTCAGGGAATTATCAAGGGTGGGGGAAAGGAGACATATGTAATACTCTTTGTAATACTATAAGCAATAAATAATTAAAAACAAAAACAACAACAAAATAAAACAAAATAAAAAATAAAATCAAGCAACTCAAAAAAAAAAAAAAGAGTTCAGGGATGAGATTTTCCCTATGTCAGACAAATAGAAGTGACAAAGAGGCAGATTTTAGTTATTCAGGTTCAATGTAAAGAAAGCTGAATTTAGCACTAATAATGTAAATGGCTTTAAAGTGTCTTTGAACAGAGCCACACAAGTTGTGGTATATGTGTGTGTATGTGTATATTTAATATTTATTCTTCTCAAGAGTTAATATATTCAGGGGTTCTAAGGAATTTGTGGGCCTGTTAAATCATGAGCCTTTTATTCATAATTTGAAAACTAATAATTTTTTTCTAATTTGAATGCAATCTCTTATTTTCATGAACCTATATATTAGATCTCTTCCCACCTTCCCTTCCTTTCTTCCTTCTTCCTTTCTTCCTTCCTTCCTTCCTTCCTTCCTTCCTTCCTTCCTTCCTTCCTTCACTTCCTTCCTTCCTTCCTTCCTTCCTTCCTTCCTTCCTTCCTTCCTTCCTTTCTTCCTTCCTTCCTTCCTTCCTTCCTTCTTTCCTTCCTTCCTTCAACTTCCTTCCTTCTCTCCTGATCATAACTTTGGGGGATTGGGAGAGCTCAATTTAATAGTGACACAGTGACCCTGGAAACTAATGCAGAAACAGTGAGTTGGGCCTGGGGTAGGATGGAGAATCTGCTGGCAACACTTCTTGAGCACAGAGGCTTTAAAATAGTAATAAAAAAGACTATGTACCAACACTTCTCAGTAGCAGCACATCCCAGGGGACTAAGGAGAGTTTTGCCTCACACTGCACCTGTGTGCTTAGGCAAGCCCAGGACTTAGCACAATGTCCTGCAGACAGTACATACTCACAATATTTAGTGATGAGAAAGTGGGGGAGAGAGAGAATGGTGATGACGATGGCCATGAAAACAATAGGTGGAGATGCTGATTATGTAATATGGATGACAATAATACTCTTATTTTTGAAAATTTAAGGAATCAATTTTAATATCTTATGGTAGAATTAGGAAACTTTGCTGAAAGGCATAATTCTGGAACACATTTTCTGTTTCCTTTCAAGCAATGATTTATTTATGATAAAGCTCAATTCTACGTTTTATCTGATAGAGATAAGTTTCACCCTCTTTTTTGTGAATCTTGTAGACTTCTCAAAATGGCTTGGGCATACATACTTGGATAGGGCTCAGAAGTGCTGCAGCTGGTCGGACTTCAAAAGTTCAAAGTTGAAGGACGCAGAGAGGAAATGAAACCAGAATTCTGATAAGTGAAACATTTTAGCCATCAATGAAAACAACATCTAAAGCCCCATGAGTTTCAACACCAAATGGGTTCATTTGTCCTCAGGCTCCAAGAAGAACTTGAGGTTAGTTAATTACACTCCTGATATCTCAGTCCCTGCCTGGAATGTAAACCCACTGTGTCACCTCTTCCTTCAGGTTTGTTCTTTCTTCCTTCCTTTCTCTCTTCCAACACTTTCAACTATGTTCAGAACATGTAATGCTAGCAAGAGCATTCAATATCCTGACCGTAATAGAATTTCGCATCTGGAAGTAAGAGTGTGCCATAAAATCATCTAAAATATGTATATTGATTTAAGATTGTTCAGTGGGCAGTGAGAATATAGAGCCTGGAGGCTGAAAAATAAAGATCTACCTGACACATTTGGTAAAACACTTGGTGAGAATAACTTGGGAGGCAGATGTGTTCAATGACTTTGTTACTCTATGGGGAGAGGTTGGAAAGCAGAATGTTAGTGAAGTGTGCTGACAACTACTGGGTGCACTTGTCAGGACATTACAAGAAAGAAATGAGCTTGGGTGTGTAAGCAGAAATGAAAGGGCACAGAGAAACTCAGGTTCCTCTATTCAAACATGGTTGCAAGTTTCTTTAAATAGGTTTCTTTAATCATTAGGAAAACCCTATAAAATTATATTAATGACATTTTACAGATAAGGGGAAAGATATCTAAGAAATAAATAATTTGTCCAAGATCAGCTAGTAAGTCAAAGAACCTGGGCCTGAAGCCTTGCTATTTAAACCCCAAAAGTTCCCCTTTAAACAATGTGTTCTGGTTAACCCCAGAATTCATTAAGAACTCTGGCACCTGGATTACAATAATCCTTCTACCACTAACTCTTGTCAATCTGGATATGTTATATATACATCTGGACACTCCCTCCAACTCCCTAATTTATAGTTTTTTTTTGACATTCTTTATATAATGACCTTTACCTCCAGACCCCCTCAGTGTCTTACAAGGTCTCTTATCAATCATTCTCTGCCCTCAAACAACTAACAACCATAATCCCACTTTGAACACACAACCGCAAAATTTCCTCCCTCCCTAAATTCCCAATATTTCTGCTCCTGTCCTTCTAGTTTTCCCCTCCATCTATCATTCCTCACCTGGTTTCTCTCCATTAAAAAAATCTATCTAGGACCTACCCTATCCAGTGAATAGTTAAAATTACTCTCTCCCCAGAACTTTCAACTCCCTTGCTTTCTGTTTTCTATTGCACCTGCCTTTCAACCTTGGAACAATGTAACCATCTGCCTACTAAACTCATTCACTGGAGAAAATGGAACAATTGTGTTCATTGGGAAACCCCAAATTATGGCTTCCAATTATAACAGTTGTGAAACTATGGTTTTTTGGCTCCAAATCCACCTTCACATACTTTGCTCTGAGAGATACAAGTTTCACTGCTGGAGCTTGATCTATCCTATAGTTGATTGATGATGAACACAATAGAGTTTGGGCATTTGGGAACTTTTTGATACTCAAACTCCTTTCATGATAATATAAAATCTCATTACTACATTCCATCATTATTGGAAGTTATAGAAGTAGTAATGTGAAGTTTAAAAGATCTAATTTTAGATAAGATTATTAAAGATTGCAGTATCTTTTTAAAAAATATATTTTTATTGATTTCAGAGAGAAAGGGAGAGGGAGAGAGATAGAAACATCAATGATGAGAGAAAATCATTGATCAGCTGCCTTCTGCACTCCCCTTACTGGGAATCGAGACTGCAACCCGGGCATGTGCCCTTGACCAGAATGGAACTGGGACCCTTCAGCCTGCAGGCCGTTGCTCTATATGCTGAGCCAAACAGGGTTGGGCAAAGATTGCAGTATCTTTCATGTAATACATTTAAATATAATTATCTGAAATCATTGCGATCTAACCCTGGCTGATGTGGCTTAGTTATTTGGAGTGTCCACCCATACACCAACAGGCTGGGGGGGTGGAGGTGTTGGGGTGGGGGGCGGAGAGGGGTTTGATTTCCAGCCAGGTTGTGTGCAGGAGGCAAACTCTCCCATTGATTTTTTCTCTCTCTCTCCCTTTCTCTCTCTCTGAAAATCAATTTTTTTAAAAAAGTATTTAGATGTATTTAGTAAGAAATATACACTGTTTACTTAAATTGATAACAATAAGGTTTTTCAAGAAATAACATAAAATGACATTATTTTGTGTTTAAATTTTTAGGATAAAATAGATACTTAATTTTAGGTTAATTTTTAAAATTTTGAATGAGTTTTAAACTTTCCTAAAAGTTGTAAGAATAGGAGAGAGAGAGAGAGAGAGAGAGAGAGAGAGAGAGAGAGAGAGAGAGAGAAGAAGAGAGCAAATGGCAGACACATGCCTTGCCACATTATTTGGAGGCATTTAAAATGGAAAAAAATGCATTTTTTTTAAAAAATTGATGTTTGGAGTTCTCACATGTACTTTAAATAAAAAGCAGTTGCTTTGTTTTGTATCCTTGTGTGTGTTTGGTTTCCATATGATTTGATACAAACATGTTCTGCCTGCTGTTTTGTGAGCCCTTTCCTGTAATACTTTACAGGTATGGATAACCTTTATTTCCCGTTAATTCGAAAGCCAAATTTAATCTAATTGTTACTCTATTTCATCTTCTTAACTTCATTTTAAAAGTATTGGAGATATCTGGAGGTGCTACATAAGAATTTGTACAGATGAATGCAATTTAGAATTCCGGAAAAGATCTTTTTTAGGTGAAATTTGAGAGTTATTATCACTTTGATGCTTCTCTTTTTTTTTAAGTTAAATTATTTTTATTTAATTTTTTATTGAATTTGTTGGGGTGACATTGGTTAACAAAATTATATAGATTTCAGGTACACAATTCTACAATACATCATCTGTATATTGTATTGTGTGTTTACCACCCCAAGTCAAGTCTCCTATACTCCTCTTTAAACTGGGTGTTAATGTTGATGTGCCTTTCAGTGCTGGAGGATAACCAATAGTCCATTATGGGTGTCAGTTCAGCAGTTGACTACAGGAAAGAAAAGTACTCCACAGCTGTTTCGCTGCCGCATGCACTCTGGCAGCTGGCCATGCTCAGCTGTGTGGGAACCTGGATTATGCATGTGCTCTTTGATCTCCACTGCTGTTACCCACTCTCCTCGGGTCATACTTGGAGACTCTCAAAATGTGATTTTATTAATGTTAATAACTTTATTGATTTTTTTAAAAGTAGAAATTGAAGCATGCCATTATTGCTTTCAGTGACATAAGCCCCATGAATCCCTTTTGGAATCTGAGAAAAGCATAAGTATGCATGAACACAGACCTTTGTCTACAACTTCAGGAGGTTCATACACTTCAGGTTAAGCCCCTTCCTTAAGCTGTTGGTTTTTATGGTGTGTAACTAAAGTTAGAAACTGGCACGAAGTGATTAATTCCCAACCAGTAAAAGATCAGGAATTCATTTTCATGTTTAGTTCATTCTCTGAGATGAGATGTATGGGAACAGTTTTACTTCTGAAAACATAGCTTAATTTTGATCACCTTCAAGATTTAAAAAAATTGAATAACATGTTGTTTCAACAAATACTATTTTAAAAAGTGATTTCAAATTTGGCTTCAATTTTCCTGTTATACAGCCAACTGTCTAAGTCTGAAAGGGGCCCAGCATGCTGTGCGTTAGGGGCAGTCAGGTTCTGAAAGTATGGGGAGCTCACCATTGGGATTTGTGTTGGTGAGCATCCTGGCTTTTAATAATAATAGGGTGATTTGATGGTTATTTGATGTTAAATGAAAGTGACTTTCAAATTCTACTTGGTAAGCTGATCAATTTGAGATGTGCTCAGCAATAGGAGGAAAGTCAGATGTCAGATTGTGTCCAGAGTGCCTGGTGGGCTTTGCGTTGAGAACTGTGAGCAGAAATTGGTTCCATTTAGTCCCAAGTGCTAGTGCAATTAGAAACCTCAGGAAAAAGATTGATCTCAATTTAAAAGTCAGGAAAGCCAATTATTGAGTTCAAAGACAGTGATATAAAAAGTAGCTAATTATAAATTGTCTTACAGATTTAATAATTAATTATAAAGCATAAAATAAACTTTAATTAAAAAGGTATATAAATCATTTTGCATCTCAATATGTATTTTTAATATATTTTTATTGATTTCAGAGAGAAAGGGAGAGGGAGAGAGAGATAGAAACATCAACAATGAGAGAATCATTGATTGGTTGCCTCATGCACGCCCCTTACTGGGGATCAAGCCTGCAACCCAGGCATGTGCCTTTGACCCGGGAATTGAACCCGGGACCCTTCAGTCTGCAGGCCGACAATCTATCCACTGAGCCAAATCAGCTAGGGCTCAATAAGGATTTAAAATGTAAAATTAGCTTAGTTTTTAAACAATAAAATCAATAGTAGATATATTATGTGCCAAATATTATTCTAGATCTTTGCATATATTATCTTATTTAATTTTTATATCTTCTCAGGAAATCATTGGCTTTACCATTTCATATACGAAGAAATTGAAACTAGAAAATTAAAGCCACAAAGCTACAAGGTAATGCAGCAGAAATTTGAACTCAGGATATGCTGGTGTGACTCCAGACCCAAGTAATTTCTATTCTCTATGTTGCCTCCTGTAGGGCCTGAATGGTAAATTCTTGGCACTTGCATTAGAGTTAGTCATATCAGTATTGTTTGTATTGTATTAGTTAGCCCACAATCTTAGTGAGCTAAGTTAGAGAGCTAACTACTCAGTTCATTTACTTTGTGTGTTTTCCTGTTTCTAATGTTTTCTGATGGCTTAGCAACACAGTATAACTTTATTTTCCATTTATATAAAACTCAAAGGAGGAGGTGCGTAGGTTGCAGTCATCAGAACCATGTTGTTGATGGCTTTGCCACCTTCAACATGTGGCTGGTTCTAAGGTTACTGGAGGTGCTGACATTTGGGCTGCCAGATTTAGTAAGAACAAATACTGGACACTGTTGGAGGAGGTCATCAAGAGGACATGCTCACTGGCTGACCCATGAGCTGGACCCAGGCATAGAAGGATCGTCACCCCCCCCCCCCCCCGCTGTCCTTGGAATGTACTGTTCTGTCCACCGATCCCACAGGGGCGCTATTTTCAAGGATGCTGCTTTCAGAGAGCAATGTGTTGTTGAGAACATCTGGACAGCATACATGATTGAGCCCAGTTAAGGCCTCTTTATCAACTTTCAGATTATGACGGGTGGGTGCAGAAATCTTCTTGTCTTGGGGTGCCAAACGCAAGCCTCATAAGTTGCCTTACTCATTAAACCTGCCACCTACCAATCTGGAGTCTTCTGTGTCTTTCTTCAGTCTCTCCATGCCCTCCATGTAGAGGGGCCATTGTGTAAAACAACAGACAGCAGTTAAATTTGAATTTTAGACAACTTCTAAGTGTCAGGATGGCCCATGCAATATTTGGGACATTCACATTTTTCATGTATTTTACCTGCTAAATCCGGCAATGAGATATCATTGCCCTGATAAGTATGTCCCAAATATTTCATGGGGTGTACTTATACTAAAACATTATTTGTTGTTTTTATGAAATTCAAGTTTAGCTGGGTGTCTTGTATTTTATCTTGCAACCCCAGTTGACATCAAATGGAAGATGGGATGGCAGCTGAGCAGGGAGGATATCTGGGGAGGTTTTCATGGCCAAGTCTGAAAGTGCCACAGATCAGTTCTGCCCATATTCCCTTGGTAACAACCTGTCTGTATTATAGACTCACCTAGATGTAAGGGGGTTAAGAATGTAGTCCCTGAGTAGATAATTACCAACATCAGCATTATGCATGAACAGGGGTTCAAACCAGCTCTGCCTCTGCACATGAGCAGGAATAACATGCCAGTTTGCAGCTGGGCCTGTGTCTGCACATAGAGGAAACATGGTAATTGAGCACTTTGTTCAGATAAATCTAGACTTAAACTATAGGCCAGTTTTTAACTAGCTATGTGGCTTGAGCAAGTTACTTTACCTCTCTGAGCCTGTTTCCTCATTGATAAAATGGGAGTAATATAGAACATCCTTAGTTTTTATGAGGATTAATTCAGATAATCCATGTGAAGCACTTTGCACAGTGTCTGGGAGTACATACTGTTAGCCACTCCTTCTATGAGTCATAGAATAGAAGTATTTGTCCATACATTTATTCTGTGTCTTTTTCTGTTCCTAGTGTTTTCTGATGGCTAAAAGGAAATGAAAAATTACTTTTTAAGCTGACACTCTGGAACTGGTAAGGCCTGATTTTTACATGTTTGTTTTGTGAATTGTGGCTGAAAACTTATAATAGTAATTAAAGAATACTCAACAGTAGTGAAAATTAATATGCTTTGTATTGTTAATAATTAAAAATATAGAAAAGCTGAATATATGCTTGGGTAAAAAACATTTTCAAGACTGGAAACCTATTGAAATAAATAATAGTATGCATTACTTATCAGAAGTAAATATTTACCTAGATAGTCTATTCAAACACAGAAATTATTATTCTGACTTATCTTTCCACTGCCTTATAACTTTCTGAGCACACTTAGTGCTTGGAACTAAAATTATGTCATTCCTCGGAATGACGGATCTTATGAAGATTTATCTGTCAAGTAGCCAGCTGTGTTATGGCAGGTCTTTCAGAGTCTTTCTCCTCTCACTTTAATTTACTCAGAGAGAGATGGCTGGCAAGGTTTAAGCAAGCATAATAAAGACTAATTAAAGAGCTGTTCCTCAAATCTCCTTGAAATTAGCGGTTGATTCACTGAAATAATTCATATTTCTTAACTCGAAATAAGCAAAACTTTGGATCTTAGCAAGAAAATTGAAGACCTACATGGATTACCCAATTCTTTGCTGTGGGATTGTGCAATTGAATTTAGAATATAATAGAATTTATGTTTCCAATAAAACTGACTGAGAACAGCTTCATATCATAGAACTAAAGTAGACCATAACTCCTTCTAATTAGTTTGGATAGTAATTTTTTATACCTTAATCATACCTTTTAGTGAATAATTCTAAAATTCTTAGAATAAAGTCTACTGTCCTACATCCTTAGGGATACTTCTAGAGAAGGGGGAGTTTACAGATGCAAAGACAAAAGAAATGATCTAAAGAGTGTTTTAGAAGTTGTTGGAGCTACTTTGTAAGTGCTCTATTTAAATTTTTGCCAGGTATTATTGAAGCTACTTTGTCACATTATCCCTGGGCGCAGAAACAACAGAGAGAACACTGCTCAGTGGGGATCCAAAGAGTTCTGACTCAAGCAGAACTGCAGGTGCAACTACAGGGATGCCTTGGCCTGCCTTCCCGGTGCCTCCATTGAGGACATTTGCAGGGTACCTTTCCTTTACATGAAGTGGGCTAGGAAATGGATGCTACAGAGACCCAAAAGAAGTGGTGGAGAGGTAAGAGGACTACTCAAAATTACTAGAATCGAGGCAAGTGGATTTTACACAAATTACCCAGTTGATTGCATCAGTCTTCCATTCAATTTTTAAGAATCTGGCTTGTGAGCTTTTTAAAATTGAAAACTTAGGGTGGTGGTGGGAGACAGGTAGGTGGGTGGGCCGGGTAGCGCAGCTCTGTCTGGCTTTGCCTCCCTCTTGCACTCCGCCAAGGCCAGCGCTGTTGCAGTATAGACACAGTGGAGAAACTCTACATCCAGGATCCTGTGAAGGCAGTTCTCAAATGCAGGCGTTCTGATGCGAGTTTGTGTACTAAAGTACAGATGATTTCATTTGTTTGGTGTATAGAGCAGTCCAAGCTCAAGATATAAAGAAGATTGAGACATTCCAGTCAACTGATGCGACTGAAGGTAGCCAAGGTATCCTGCAGTGTTGCCATGGAAACGGACTGACTGGTTTGAAACAAGACTGCTTGCCATGTTCTGAGGAAGTAAATATCTTTTGAATTTGAGAAAGTGTTGGGACAGAAAATACTTTATGTACCTAAGCTGGCTATTCAGAAACCAAGAGATCGTTTTTTGTACTTCGTTTTTTCATGTTTACTTTAGAGAGCTAGGAATGTAAATGATTTCAGTTAGAAAGCCTTTATTTTTGGAAGTTGAACAAGAAATGTGGCTATGTTGGAAACTTTTTGCAGATTATTTGATGCTGGACAAAATATACATTATTTCTTTTGGTACATTTGTATCAATAACTTGAAAATGAGATGTCAAGAAAAGCCTATTCTTCCTTAAATTTAGTTTATCCATCTTTTTTTTTTTTTAAATATATTTTATTGATTTTCCACAGAGAGGAAGGGAGAGAGACAGAGAGTCAGAAACATCGATGAGAGAGAAACATTGATCAGCCGCCTCCTGCACATCCCCCACCGGGGATATGCCCGCAACTCAGGTACATGCCCTTGACCGGAATTGAACCCGGGACCTCTCAGTCCGCAGGCCGACGCTCTATCCACTGAGCCAAACCGGTTTTGGCAGTTTATCCATCTTTAGAAGAAATTAAATGTAACCATTTTGCTGGATTGATAGATTTCTTTTGGGGCATAACATTTGTGCAGTTGGTAACAAACAAATATAAAATATGGTCACTATAATTAACTGTGCACAGCACTACTGATTATGTACAGTAGTGTAGTCCCAGTTGTATCTGAAAGCAAGTATGAAAGCGAATATGCTTTATCTTGGACTTTCCAAATTGAGACTTGCATATATGTATATATGTCTATATTTAAGCTGTTAAGCAAGTTTAATTTTATTATTTTTAAGTTAAATTTATTGAGGTGACATTGGTTAATAAAACCATACAAGTTTCAAGTGTACAACCCAATAAAGCATCATCTGCACAATGCATCATGTGCTCATCACTCAAACTAAAGTCTCTTTCTGTGCCCATTTATTCCCCCTTTGCCTATTTCTACCCCCCGCCTCACACACCCCTCTTTCCCTCTGGCTATTACTATACTGTTGTCCACATCTATGTTTTCACCTGGTCCCTCAAGCCCCCTCCCCTCTGACAGCTGTCAGTTTGTCCTATGTATCTATGCTTTGGTGTCTATTTTGTTTGTTAAATTATTTTGTTAATTAGATTTCACATGTAAGTGAGATCATATGGTATTTGTCTTTCTCTGACTGGCTTATTTCACTTAGCATCATAAGGGATTCATAGTATTATTAGCTTGTTGAGCAGACTTTGAATTTGGTTTTCAGTGCTCAAAAAGCATGAACAGAATGATCACTGAAGGACTGAAGTCACCATATTACAGAAAATTTATCACATATTTCCTATATAGTTTCTCAGAAGGGCTAAGGGTTATGTGAATTGTTAAATCTTTGCATCCCTTTTGGACACCCTGCCCATTTCTTTCTTTACTTAACCAAGATGTTAAACATGACTGCCACAACTGTTATGCTTTCCATTAAACCAGAAGTATGATATTATTTGAAATCCTATCTAATAAAAGAGAAACATGGTAATTAGCCATAACTTCACTACCCTTCCCATTGGCTAATCAGCAAGATATGCAAATTAACTGCCAGCCAAGATGGCGGCTGGCGGCCAGGCAGCTGAAGCAAACATGAGGTTTGCTTGCTCCAGTGACGGAGGAAGCCAAGGTTCTCCGCCTGCCGCCACCGGCTCTGAGCTCCTGGAGAAACAGCTCCAAAAGATACAATGTTTCAATGATAGAAGCTAAAAAAAATGGCAGTTAATTTGCATATACCAGATGCGAGGGAAGACTGACGACAACATGGAGGCCGAGCGGTACCGAAGGGAGCCAAGTAGAGGCCGCGAGGACAGAAACGGAGCCAAGGCTGCAGGGGTGGGAGGCGGAGGTGGGAGGGCAAGCCCAGCCACAGCAGCTGCGAGCCGGAGGGGCAGCGGCTTGGAGGGGAAGGGGCAGCGCCTGGGAGCGGGAGGGGAAATGCGCCACAGCGCCTGGGAGCGGGAGGGGAAATGCAGCAGGAGTGGCTGGGAGCAGGAGGGGAAACTGGACACAGAGCCTGGGAGGGGTGGGGAAACCCGCCACAGCCTGGGAGCAGGAGGGGAAACCCAACGGGAGCTGCTGGGAGCAGGAGGGGAAACTGGACACAGAGCCTGGGAGGGGTGGGGAAACCCGCCACAGCCTGGGAGCAGGAGGGGAAATGCGCCACAGCGGCTGGGAGCGGGTGGGGAAACCCAACAGGAGCTGCTGGGAGCAGGAGGGGAAACTGGACACAGAGCCTGGGAGGGGGTGGGGAAACCCGCCACAGCCTGGGAGGGAGGGGAAACCCAACAGGAGCTGCTGGGAGCGGGAGCGGAAACGAGCCTCAGCAGCTTGGAGTGGGAGTGAAGCCCGTCTCAGGGGTTTTCGCTCCCATCTCTGCTTCGCTCCAGCCGCTGGAAGCCCTATTCTTGCAGGAATCTTCCTGCAACGGGCCTGTAATTTATCTTATATTTGTCACCTGAATTTTATGACCTAAATGTAACATTCATATGTTGATTCCTACATTAAAATGTTTAGGGAAAAAATTAAATTGAAAACTTAGATGGTGCTATAATGTGACTTCTTATGTATATTCTGAAGCATGTTCAATGGTAGAACATGATAATGATGAAATATTTCATTTCCTGGAAACTTCATTATGATTATGGGTATCAGTTGGGAAGTGGTACAGATTGTTATGGTCATGGTAGGTGTATGGGGGGACAAACCCTGTCTCAGATGAGTTATTTTCTGTATCCACTCTTCCCTTCTCAAGAACGAGTCAGCATTTACAGATCAATTTTTTATGGTGTGTAGAAGCCCTTATCACTTTCCTTTTCGTAGTCTTCAGCTCTGTCTCCCCTTGGTGCATGCTATCTTTTGAGAAGAGAAAGGTGTTAGAATATCACTGAGGTTTGCTGCAGTACTTTAGAAATCAGTGAGATGTGGAGATGGTAAGGCGATTGGAGCATCCTCAGGGAGATATTGAGAGGAAATCTCTAAGAATATGATTCAAATCAAGGAAAAAATGCGACAGAAATTATTCTTTGACCTCTGCTCAGCTTAAATCTGAGGACAAACTTATTGAAAGCTGGTTGTTTACTTTGCAGTTAAAGGTCTGCGTAAAACAGTCGGACTTAAATCTTCTCAGCAGTGACATTTTCATCAATGACGTTAAGAATTCATTGAAAACCTGAAGGACACATAAGAACAAAAATAGGAAAAAGGGGAAGGGAATGTATATGTGAAATAGGGGAGGTATATTTGGAGGATGGGAACAGCTTGGAGGGTGGGGTCAGGAGTTCTCAGAAGACTGGCGATGATCCATGTAGAGCTATGTGGAATAAAAAAAGATGGTAAAAATTAACCAGGAAGGCTTACTTGTTTCTATTGCCCTAATTGAGTTTTAGCTATCATATATATTTAAACAACAGGTAGCCATGTTGAGAAAGGAGGAGCCCTCGCTGATTAATGTACTTAGTCTTTTCTATTCTGTTGCCATTGAGAAGTTGAATTAAACCACAGACTGAGCATGCGATTTTAGTATGATTAAAAACATTCATTACATTTCTTTCCTAAAAGCAGCTTCCCTAAAGCACAAAAATGTTAAAAATGCATTCACATTAAAGTCTGATTCTTTTTCTAAATTGGAAAGCATGAAAGCACATTAAAATTTTCCCCCAGTGAACAGTCATTAGAGTAACAAGGCATTGGCTGGTAATGAATGCCTACAGGAAACATGACCCTACAGCAGGTTTTAGTGGTTTTATTTCTGATAAAAAAAACATTTGGTGATAACCTGATCATGACTGCAATAGAAAGTTTACCTGAAACTAAAATCTGTGGACACTGGAGTTGACTTCACCTCAAAGTAGTAATTGCACAGTCCTACCTTTATGAAATGGAGAAACAAAACTTTAAGTATATGATTGCTTAAACCTTGTCCATGAGTTATTGGTTTCACCTGTATATTTGTATGTCTTTGTTTCCTTTTAATGACAGAACCTTTACCATAAACCATTCAGGCAAAGAAAGGTAATGTGTAAATTAGCCATTTTTCTCTTAGGAGTTAAAAGTTCTGGTTTATGCTTTAAGAGGGGTAAAGATTGAAGTTATAAGCTAAAATAAATTTTGACCTACTCTTAGTCTGTTCAGCTATTGTTAACATGATAACATGATTCTCTTATCATCATTAGTAAACATTTTTAGAATATTACATGTTGTTATGTAGGGTAATTTTTTTAGTAACAAAATTGAGTAAGGTATGGTTCTGGTCCTAACTACAATTTAGCTAGTGAAAAATGTTTACTGTTGCATTTATATAGACCATTAGTTAAATATTAGCTCGTAAAAGACAAACCCCCTGAAGTCAGTGGATTAACAGAATACTAGTTTTTTCTCTCACTCTTGTGAAGTCCCCTGGTAGACCGAGTAATGCTCTCAAGCTCTTTGAGATAAAGGCAAAAAGTAATGAATACATTAAAAAATATATTCATGCCTCTAATGGTAAAATAACTTGACTGATATGAGCCAGAAAGCCTGGGGTGGAAGTAAACAAATTTAAATATGATCTTTATGAAAAATAAATTTGCCTTAATTTTTCAGCACTGTGTTGGGCCATGAGCACCAGCCTTGCTTACTGCTTTCTTCAGTGTGGAGGAAGCTAACACCACAGGGAACATATGCATAGATATTGTGATCCTTGAAATATTGCTTTGCCACACTTCACTAGAGGAGTTCTGAATACCAGATGGTGCTACCTCATTTGTATTTTTTTTTTTTATAAATATACAACTCTTTTATCTTTAAAGAGAAAATAGAAATTATTTGGGTCCCAGAAAAATTTAAAAATTATTGTATTTTGCTATAGTCTTGAATCGTTCTGCTATCTCACGAAAGCCTCATTAACAATATTTATGTATATCTATTTACATATATTTTTATTAATTTCAGAGAGGAAGGGAGAGGGAGAGAGAGATAGAAACATCAATGATGAGAGAGGCTGCCTCCTGCATATTCCCCCACTATGGATCGAGCCCACAACCCAGGCATGTGCCCTTGACCGGAATCGAACCTGGAACCCTTTAGTCAGCAGGCTGACACTCTACCCACTAAGCCAAACTGGCTAGGGATATATATATATATATATATATATATATGTATATATATATATATATATATATATTTGAAAATAGCCCTATATTTTTCATGTTATAAATTAATATGTATTTATAACAAAACATTTAGAAGATATAGAAAAGTAAAAATATCACCATACTGATTTAGAAAATGTTAACTATTTGGTGTATATCCTTCCATAAATATACTGATGCATCTTTTGCAAGAGCCCAACTTTTAAAATATTTTTACCTGTACCCAAGATGTCATATTGAACAAAAGGTTTCTGACTTTATGATCTTCTTATCCAACACTTATATCTGTCTGATGACAGGACGCTCCTGGGCATGCAGCGGCTCGTGCTCGAGCTCTGTAGTCATTTTTGGCACCTCCCTCTCTCTCACTTCCCACATTCAATCTGTTACCAAGTCCCATGGATTCCACCTATCCTCATCCACTTTTCTTCATATCCACTGCCACCACCTGCTTACTGGCCTTTGCACGTATTTCTCCCCGCCTACAATACTTCCCGTTCTCTATATTTCTACACCTTGCACTCCCAAGACTACTGCCTTGCTGGTCATCACCTAATAACTGTTTGCTCTTTAGATTTCATTTTTTGGTATTATTTCTTCCAGAAAAAAAAATTTTGATAAACCCATCCAGGCTGGATTTTGTATTCCTTTTGTATGCTTTCTTTGCACCATATACATATCTATTATACCACTATTATCACCACGATACTGCATTCTGTTTACTTGTCTGTATTCCTCACTGAGTTCCTCATGCTTAGCAAATGGCTGCCCTTACAGGTGATTGATACATATTGTTGAATGGGTGAATGAGCATAGTAGAAAATTAGGTTAAATGGGCAAATGAGATCTGTTTGCCACTGAGCACCATATTGATTTTTGAGAAATGGAGTGATGCAGAAACACATGACTTTAGAACTGGTAGTGTTAGGGAGGACAAATTGAAAATACATAAACTATAGAGTACTGCTAGGAGATTGTTGCTTGTTCTAAGGATGAATTAATAAGAACATGACTCTTGCTATTGGAACTAGGAAGGTATAAATATGAGGACACTCAAGTAAATAAGCAAAGCCCCAATCCTGGTCATACTGGGGTTTAACCAGGGGTCCATCCCAAATAGCCCAGAGAGGGTTGGTTTCAAGAGAAGAGAGGATGGTTACAGGCTGGAAAGGCACTTTAAGCAAAAATGGTGGAAGATCACTAAAGCGAGCCCTTTTCTTTCCCACCACAGCAATGGATTCACTTAGCTGGACTCTTTCTGACATGGTTACACAAACTTTTCCAGGGGATCACATTGCCCCCCCTGGGCAGTGTATCTATTCTCCCAAAATCTGCTCTTAGTTTTCTTAGTTTGCATTTTAACATGGACTAGTTGTAGTAGTAATATAAGGAACTGCTCATAACACAGTCTGTCATCCAAAAAGTTGAAAAACAGAGCCAGGAGGTTAATTTCTGATGTTTGCAAATACAGAGGAAACACTTCAAAAAACAACATATGTATTTGTATTTAGGTCATGCAATGGATCATAATTATAAACAATAACAGTTTTGAATAGAAAGGAAATATGTCAACATGGAATTATAATTAATGAGCAAGTAAAGTCAGCTTATATTCAATACTAGAGGCCTGGTGCACAGATTTGTGCACTGGTGGGGTTCCTCGGCCTGGCCTGTGGGGATTGGGCCAAAACCAGCTCTCCAGCATCCCCCGAGGGGTCCCAGATTGTGAGAGGGCGGTTCTCAGATGACACACCTCGGAATCGGGCTTCCTCCTCTCTGGTTTCTGGGTGTGTCACCCAAGAACCTCTGCCAAGTCACCACACCTAAGCCTTAGACCTATGGAAGTGAAAATAAAACTATAAGAGTACGTAATTTAATGCATTGGTGTATGATTACTTAAGGCTCTGGGTTTTATATAACAAGTCAACTCAAGAATTAAACAACATAGGGGAATTGATTAAAAGGAGATAGAAACATATCACAGAGCAGGACTGCAGAGGGACTGGGAAATACTAGAAATACTAGAAAGTCAGCACTTCCATTCTCTGTCCCTCTCCGCACCCCCAGCCTCACCACTGACTCATTCTTTGAGATGTTCCAGAGTACCCAAAGTGGCAGGTTGCTGACTGGCTACTTGATTCCAATCCCAAATTTTTCAGTTGAAACCTGATTATGCTAATTGGGTTGAGCATCCATTCTTCATCTAACCAATCATGATTTGCATGATTGTGTAATAGAAATAGAGCTGTCAGGGCTCAGAGAAGCCATTGTTAGAGAAGACTTAAATGCCATTCTCTTTCTCTACTTTTTTGTGTGATATTGAGATTATTACTAAATATCTCTGGGCCTTGGCAATTGAAGATACAGATACCTCTCCTGGGTAAAGGAACTTTCTCTAGCTTAAATGAGTGAACAGAAAAAGTATTTTGCAAATGATAAAGCTACACACAGTGACTGTAAGGAATTACTTTTCTTTGACTTAAGGTATTCTAATTCTTATGTGAGCATTTAAATATTATGAAGACTAGTTGCTTTGTGAAGATAAAACATTATAGTTTTATTTGTACAGATTAAAAAGCCATGTGTTTTTAATTGCTCTTAATTCTCCATGGCATGTTCATTTTCATTCTTAATGGCTCACATGGCTTAAAATTAATTTGCTAACTTACCCAATGTCATATTGTGGCTCTTTGATATACTTGCAGAAATTCTTTTACAAAGCTTATGATTATGTGCATATTAATAACTAATTACCAGTATGATCCACTTTTTATAATCTTCATATGCCACCTCTTTCCCAAAGGATAATCATATAGAGCTTTCACATAATAGCTAAAACACTAGACTCAATTGAAATGAAATTAATTTTTATAAATCAAAAGATTTATAAATTCTAGGTCAAGAACAATACTCCTACTAACTCTTCATTTAATGCCTGGATTTGACTTAAGAAGGAGTTCTGGGATATGAAGACATGCTACCTTTGTGAAGCAACCTGGCTCTTGGGATTTGGGGGAGTGGAGGTCAACAGACTGAGTAGGGTTTTAGTAGACTCCGGAGCTTCATTTTAAAGTTGTTACACAGGTATGATTTTAGACTGCCTGGAGGAACAGAATAGTTTCTCTTGTTTAAGAAGCCACAGAGTCGTAAGAGGAGACTGGGTTTTAGAATGGAGCATCAGATGTCAACTGGGAGAGGTAATGCGCAGGGCGTTTGGGAGCTGGCCGGAGAGAAGGTTCCTTCTGCGTCCCAGTCTAGACCAGGGAGATAGACTGCAGAAGGCCAATTGAGAACTATTGAGTTTGTCAAAGTCTGGGACAAATCAAAATCATCTTTTCTTAGTAGAAACCATCAGTTTAGGAAAGGAGCAATTAGATGGTACCAGTCGGATATTAAGAAAGTAATTGTTGCCTTAAAATGTGAGTCAAACTAGCATAGGAGAAAAGAGGTGGTAAACTAAGCAGTCAGGAGTTATTCAGGAGCAACTCTGTAGGGTGGAAAATATACTCATCTGCTTTCAAAGAAAAGGTTTTCAAGCTTTTCAGCACCACACTCTTTTTCCAAGTGAAATCTTACATGGCTTTTCACATTCCCTCTGCATCCCCTTCATTTATGAAACAGGTAAAAGTAGAGCAGCTGCAGTGTGAAGCAGGGATGGGAGCCAAGCCTCATCTGATTGTTATCCCCACTGTGATCCCCCAGGTAACCTCTTGGAGCTTGAGGGTCCACAGACTGCAGTTTGAAAATTACTACTTCAAGTCATAAAGGAAAATAAATGTTCAGAGTAGCGGAGTTATTAACTATATAGCTTTGATCAATTCACTTAGTGTGCCCAAACCTCAGTTTACTGGTACTTATCTGTAAACTGGGAATAATAATTTCTATTTCAAATGGTTGTTGGAAGGATTAAGTTAAATGAGCTAATGGATTTAAAGTGCTTAATAACATGCTTGACACGTTGTAATCCTATATAATAAAAGCTTAATATGCTAAGTGTCATTCAACCGTTCAACCAGTCTCTATAACACACACTGACCACCAGGGGGCAGACTCTCTGACTGGTAGGTCAGCTTGCTGCTGGGGTTTGGCTGATTGGGACTGGGCCAGACGGGCCAGACACACTCTGGAGCCCTCCTGCGGTCCCTCCCTGGCCCCGATCATGCACCAGTGGGATCCTTCGGCCTGGCCTGCGCCCTCACGCAATCCAGGACCCATTGGAGGATGTGAGAGAGCCGATTTTGGCCCTACCCATGCAAGCCAGTGCAAGAGATCCCACCGGTACATGAATCCATGCACCAGGCCTCTAGTTATTCAATAAACAGCAGCATCTATGACTCAGTTCAACTTCGTCTATCATGTTCCTCTTTCTCCAGGTTGAAATGAAGCATTATGTGTTAGTTATTAAGCTACTCTCTCAGCTTCAACCCTCTCATTGTTCTATACCCTACCCTGGGGTGCTGAGGCTGGGACTCTAAACCACATTACTGCCTGGTCAGCAGTCTTTATGTTGGGCTCTTCCAACGGGGCGTATTAGGGAACCTGCACAGCTGAGGAGGGAGAAAGGACTTGGCTCCTTTCTGTCAGGTCCACGTAGGCCTCCTGATTTTGTCAGGGCCGCCCTTGTCTCACTTTACCCTGGCAGCAGCAACTGAGTCCAACAGAAACCACCAAATCCAGTTTGCAGTTTCTCTCACACTGGCAGGATCAGCCTTGTCCAACACCCCTGGAAGCACCAGCATGAAGCAAGAAGCTTCCTTTCTTCAGAGGTCTGGGTTCCAGGCGCACCAGGCCCCTCCTCCAAGCTTCTAAATTTTAATAATCCCAACCCCTTCCCTTTGTTTCCCCAATTTTGGGTGCAGTAGTACTTTTCTATAGCTATTATCTCTGTGATACCTTGACGTTCTCTATCTTTTCAGCTACTCAACATATAGCTAACAACTATCTATGGTAAATTCTCTCTATTAAGAATAACTAATGGAATTTCTATGCCATAACTGGTTTCTATACTCCCTATTCAAATTTGTTTTTGAGTCCCAAGTGTCTTCATCGTTAACTGGTGCATGCTAAAAGTATATACATATGTATAGCTGTCTACTGAACAACTCTACCTGAATATCTCTCTCTCTGGGTCCCACACACCATTTCCCAACCTGTGGTCGTCATCTTTGCTCATCACTACACCCGCAGTTTCTCCTTCACTGGCCAGCAGCATCAAGGTGTGCTTTTAAATGCTTTGAATGTGCAGTGCTCTAAACTTGATCTCTGCAGCAACCGAACCACTGTGAACAAAGGAAAATTACTAACATCTTCGAACTTCAAGCTATTGTAGTAGCTGAGACAAATTTTGCTTTTGAAGATGTATTAACATAAATCATTTAGAATCTGAATCTTTAAAAGTTAATAATCAGAAGAACTACACTTAACTAGGAATTGGGAAAGCCAAATCCTACTTCTTGCAGTTCATACTCATTTTTACAACTCATTGGTATTTCAATTTCTCCAATAATAAAATGGGGTTATAATCAATGCCCCCATGTATATATCAAAGAGATATTTAATATATACATGAACATACACATTAGATAACATATATGCAATTTATTGAAATGAAAAAATTTAGAACTAAATATTATGCTAAATTTAACATATTTTAAAGACTCCTCTGCCCAATCTAATTATAACAGATGGGCTGGAAGTACCATCTATAAAAGAAGCTTAAGCTATGTTGACATTTTTAGATTATTTCACTTAAAATAAAACATTTATTGTGTTTCACCAAATAGATAATATTAACTAAAAGTTTGGAGAGTTTGAATTGCAGTCATTAAATAATTATTTCACATATTGTATTTTTTGAAAATCTAGTCCTGTCTTGCATAACTGTTTTTGAAAAAAGGAATCTTGGTGTAAAAAATGATTAAGCAACTCAGTTTTACTGACATAGAATTTGGGGGGAATGAAGAATTATTTTATTTCTAATATTGAATGGAGGAGGAAGCAGATCAAGTAATGGATTTTAAATTATTTCAGTTTTCATGCTGGATCAGTATTTGCTATCACTGGAATTCTTCCTGAGTAATTTTAGTTTCGAGAAAATTAGAATTGATTTATTTGTAATGTAGAATTTAGAATGGAAACAACTAAAATATATGCTGCATAATAAACTAAAATGTGGATTTCTCACTCCAATGTTTAAAACACATCACTTGTGAATAAAAAAGTGAGCTGTGGGTAACCCAATTTCTTATCTGGGTAGACATGAAATATATATATATGAAAAGCTTGATACCCATAATGTGCCCAGACAGAATCAAAGAAGTCAATAAAATTCCAATGAAATGTCAAGATAATTCTACTTTTTAGATATGCTTAAGAATTAAAACACTGGGAGAAACTAAGATGGCGGCATAGATAAACACCGGGAAATAGTCGCCTCACACAACAATTGAAAAATATCCCAAAGGACGGAGCAAACATCGTCCAGAACAACAGGAAGGCTGGCTGAGTGTAATTTCTACAACTAGAAGAAAAGAAAAGCACGCTGAGAGCCAGAGGAGCTGCGGAGGCTGAGTGCAGAGGTACGGCGGCGGCTCACGCGCGCGGAAAGGGGGTGGCACCTGAGGACGCGGCTGTCTTTTTGAATCACAAGCTCCCGACTGCTCTGAACTCCGGTTCTGGGAAGTCTCTGGGGACCCAGGACTCATACGGGGAGAGGCTGCTCTGTCAGGTGGCAGCGGGCGAACTTGAGGGCGGATTTCCCTCAGAAGTGCTTGCAGCCGTTACCGGGACACTGAGACGCACGACTCCAGGCGTGGAGAATCAGCCATAGCTTCTTTCTCCGCCCTTTTGACTCCCTGAGACCCCGCCCCACCCAGGCTGCGGCAGAGGCTTTTGCATGTGAATGTGCCCAACTACAGCCCAGCCAGGCAGACCCAGAACTTCCAAGAGAAGGCCCAAGGCCCCGCAGCGGCTTGCATTGCTTCACAGCTGAGCCTCTTCGCATTGCTTCACAGCTGAGCCTCTTCGTGGCTCCGGCTGTGTGGCCTCAGGCAGGGGCTGAATTAGCACCTCCTTAGATCCAGGAGCCACTGTACCCAGTGGTCAGAGGGGGACCATTCTCCCACTTCAGACACAGCTGCTTCCCACAGCCAATTGGCCTGGAGGTCAATTCCTCCCAGTGATCCTACAACAACCAAGGCACCAAGAGTGCACCAAGAGTGTCCACCCCAGGTAACTGGGGAGGCTGAGCCACTGGGCCCTACAGGACACCTGGCACGCAGGGCCACTCTATCAACACAGGGAAGCAGCCAAAATGCGTAGACAAAGAAACAGGTCACCATTGGCAGAAACGGAGGAGGGCAGATGACTGGATATAGAGTTCAAGGCCACGTTTATAAGGTTTGTCAAGAATTTTATGGAAACCGCCGATAAATTTAATGAATCCCTCAAGGAGTATAGTGAGACCATGGAGGACATGAAAAAGGACCAACTAGAAATTAAGCATACACTGATTGAAATAAAGAATAATTTACAGAGATCCAACAGCAGACAAGAGGATCCCAAGAATCAAGTCAAAGATTTGAAATACAAAGAAACAAAAAATACCCAACCGAAAAAGAAAAAAGAAAAGAGATTCAAAAAATATGAAGATAGTGTAAGGAACCTCTGGGACAACTTCAAGCGTACCAACATCAGAATTATAGGGGTACCAGAAGGAGAGAGAGGGCAAGATATTGAAAACCTTTTTGAAGAAATAATGACAGAAAACTTCCCCCACCTGGTGAAAGAAATGGACTTACAAGTCCAGGAAGCGCAGAGAACCCCAAACAAAAGGAATCCAAAGAGGACCACACCAAGACACATCATAATTAAAATGCCAAGAGCAAAAGATAAAGAGAGAATCTTAAAAGCAGCAAGAGAAAGACAGTCAGTTACCTACAAGGGAGTACCCATCCGACTGTCAGCTGATTTCTCAACAGAAACCATGCAGGCCAGAAGAGAGTGGCAAGAAATATTCAAAGAGATGAATAGCAAGAACCTGCAACCAAGATTACTTTATCCAGCAAAGCTATCATTCAGAATGGAAGGTCAGATAAAGAGCTTCACGGATAAGAAAAAGCTAAAGGAGTTCATCACCACCAAACCAGCATTATATGAAATGCTGAAAGGTATTCTTTAAGAAGAGGAAGAAGAAAAAGGAACTCTTACCATTTGCCACAGCATGGATGGAACTGGAGAGTGGATAAATACCACAAGATCTCACTTATTTGTGGAATATAATGAACAACATAAACTGATGAACAAGGACTGATCCAGAGACAGAGAGGCTTTGATTGGACTGTCGGGCCTTGGAGGGAAGGTAGGGGAGGGTGGGGGCAAGGGGGAAAGATCAACCAAAGGACTTATATGCAAGCATATAGGCCTAACCAATGGACACGGACAACGGGGGGGTGAGGGGATGAGCGGGGGGGGGGGGGTAGAGGGTACACATATGTAATATCTTAATCAATAAAAAATATTAAAAAAAAAGAATTAAAACACCATAAAAAATTCAATTCTGCATGCAGTGAACCAATTATTTCTATGGAGAAACAAATAAACTACTATAGAAATATCTTCTTTGAGCAAATGGGCAGTTGAATTTTGATAATTTTATCATCCTTTTCCTCAATTAAAAATGTTATGGAGTCAAATTATGTGGAACCCTTATAAAATATTAAAATACATTTCAAACAGACTCAAGCAGTTACTTTCAGATAAGATATTTGGTTTTCTTCACTGAGGCTTTTCAGTGTAAACTTCATCTGAGTTCTCATTCCTTGGCCTCTCGAGGTTTTCAAAGTATAAGGTTATTTAGAGCCCGGGTGCCTAGCAACAGGCAAAACCACAAGCCCTGCACCACCACTCCTTCAGCTTTAACACCTGGAGATAACATGGAGGCCTCAGCTGTGTTTCAGCTCCAGGCCCAGAAAAGCAGCAAAACCAGACCTAGTGATGCCATGACATCAGGACTGTCTGCATTTATTAAAGACCTCTTCCCTGGTGCAGATCAATCAGTGGAGACCATGACCCTGAGGAGACACACCTGGAAAGCTGATGAATATTTTATCATCTGAGTCCTCAGATAAACGCCTGCAGGATGGAGGACCCAGGTCTGCATCTTTCCCCACCCTTTCTTTCCCCAGGACTCCACCCCTTCTCAGCATGCCCCAAGCTCTCCTCCTCCTTTCATCTCTCAAGGTGTGCATCTTTCTCTCTCTCTCTCTCTCTCTCTCTCTCTCTCTCTCTCTCTCTCTCCCTCTCTCTCCCTCTCTCTCCCTCTCTCTCTCCTTTCCTTCTCCTCTCCCACTCTGTCTCCTAAGTTACAAGGGCCCCTTTTTTGCTATAACTTCTTTCCTGAGCCCATTTCTTCTATGGCTCAATTCTACCTCTGTGAGTTTTTAAATAAGCTTTTTCTTATAATCTGAGTCTTAGCTCTGAATTCTTCTCTTAACTGGAGATCAAGAACTGAGGTTGCTGAACTGAGGTTAACACCTGGTGCCAATTTTCCACTGTTAACATTGAAGGCATAATGATGAAAGGCTTGGTACCTACTCTCTGAGAGCATGGATTCTAGCGAGAGAAAGAGCACATTATTGCAGAATGGATTCTGGTCAACTTTTTCTAAGAGATCACTTAACTCATTTATGTGTTGACCAAACTGAGCACTCTTTGCACCAGGTGCTTGACAAAGTTGCAAAACAGCTAGTTGACTTGGTATAAAGAGACCCACTTCCTGTTTGCCCCTCTGATCAGGACCAGGATCTTTTAGGGCAGTGGTTCTCAACCTTCCTAATGCCTCGACCCTTTAATACAGTTCCTCATATTGTGGTGACCCCAGTTTCATTGTTACAAATTGAACATAATTAAAGCACAGTGATTAATCACAAAACAATATGTAATTATATATGTGTTTTCTGATGGTCTTAGGCGACCCCTGTGAAAGGGTCGTTCGACCCCCAAAGGGGTCGTGACCCACAGGTTGAGAACCGCGTTTTAGGGTCTATCAGAGCATTTCCCCCCACAGGATAAAAACATCTAAGAGGCAGCAGAGTCTGCTATGTAATGTCTCCTCCCTCTCCAAGCTCCAATTTAGGGGATGTTAGAGGAGAGAAGATTAGCAATAATTTCATGGGAGAGGTTTAGTGTCTCCGTGATAAGGACTCAGACTTCTTCATTGAGTTCCCCATTCCCCTCTTCCAAGCACACACTCATGTTAACTCTTGACTTCACATCTCAAGGCCAATATATCGCACCTGTGGAATAGAATGAAAGAGGCTTATCTTCTATCTATTCGTTTCTTTCTAAGGCAGAGAAGGGGTCTAATTGCTCAAGGAGAAAGAATTTGGTTAATAAAACTTTATTTTTTTTGTCAGTTACTGCTTATCAGTTCAATGTTATCAGATTCACAGAACATCAACTATCTTTTCTTCCTCAAAACAAGTGATATTAATAGTATAAGGTGAGAACATTTCCAAAATATAGACTGACACTTTGCTTTCTCTTCCTCACCTCCGCTTCTAAGTAAAAGTTAAAAGAGACTGAAGCGCACCTGCTATGGTCTGGATGTTTGTGTTCTCCCCTCTTTTATATGTTGAAAGTCTAAGCTACAAAGGTGATAGTATTAGCAGGTGGTACCTTTTTGGTGGTGATTAGGTCATGAGGGTTGAGCCCTCACTAATGAGATTAAGTCTGTTTATAAAAAAAACCCAGAGACGGCCTTTGACCCTCCCACCATGTGAAGGTCCAAGTAGAAGTCTGCAACCAAAGAGGGCCTCACTGGACCATGCGGACAGCTTGATCTCAGATTTCCAACCTCCAGAACTGTGAGCAATGCATTTCTGTTGTTTATATGCTGGGGTAGTTTGTTACAGAAACCTGAATTGACTAAAATAACATCTCTATTATAAGAGTAATTAGAGAATATTTTAGAACATGTACCATTATTAGAGTCTTTATTTCTCACTAGTGCAGAATCTGTCACCTTTTTCTCTAATAGACTGTTAGCATCACGAGGGCAGATATTATTCCCTATTTATTGAGATATTCCCAGTGCCTGGCACAGTGGCTAGCACATGGTGGGGCTCAATAAATATTTGGTGAGCCAATATTTGTTGTGTGAAGAAGTGGATAATTAAAAAAAAATTATGTTGCTATAGTGGAATGCCATTACATGATTTTCATTTGATATCCAATTTCAAGCAAGTCACTTCTCTGAAAGATCTGATAATGTCATTTTATAATCTTTTGATTAAATAAAATATATTGTCTTATTATTCTAGTAGTTCAGTCATATTCCTGTAGGTAATGAGGAGCTCTGAATTCTAAGGGACAAAAGCTCTACATAATTCAAAGTATTATACTCAAGGCAATGTTTCTTTTCAGGTGAAAACTGTACAGATTTTAAAAAAATCAACTGGCCAAAACCGGTTTGGCTCAGTGGATAGAGCGTCGGCCTGCGGACTGAAAGGTCCCAGGTTCGATTCCGGTCAAGGGCATGTACCTGGGTTGTGGGCACATCCCCAGTGGGGGATGTGCAGGAGGCGGCTGATCGATGTTTCTCTCTCATCGATGTTTCTGACTCTCTATCTCTCTCCCTTCCTCTCTGTGAAAAATCAATAAAATATATTTTCAAAAAAATCAACTGAAAGTTAACATTGCATTCACAGGAGAGTTTTGCTCCTACTACAAGTCTTTGAATTTCATTTATATTTGTGACATATTCTTTTCAAGTAGGTGATGTACCCTCTCAATAAGTAATTGGGGAAAAGGAAGTAATGAGGCATACATGAAACCAGTTAGTACAGATGGAGTAAATGATATCGTTATGATAGCATATTATCATCATGTTATTGGTGGGGTGCCCTCTGTGTCCCCACCTGTTACTGGTGGAAGTGCAGTTCTTGGGATGCCACGGGGAAAATAATTTTCTGCGGCTCCCACAGGAGACGAAGTATTGTGGAAAGCTTTATTGATGATGTAAAATTAAGGGCGTTCCCCTCTAAGGTCCCACATCCTTCCATCTCACCATGGAAAAAGTCCCATCTTGTTTTCAGCAGGGCTAGAATTAAAGCCACTGCCCAGAGTTTCCACTCCATATTAAAGCACAGTCCAGTCCAGCATCTGGCTAGCTTAGCTGTGTTCCTAGTTGCAGTCCATTGTGGGTGGGGTCCACAAGGACACGGACCATTCTGCTGCTTAGGGTCACATGGCTACGGAGATGCACAGCAAATGTGGTAACCGAGCAAGAGAGTGAAAGGGAGCAGGAGGGAAGCAAGAGGTTAAGAGAGAGAGAACTCTTTGTATGAGGATTGCAACTGGGAGCTTAACCAATGAAGTCTTCAGGATTTCATGTGCTTGCAGTGCTCTATCCCCCTCGCCAATTATCTTTTTCCCAGGTTAGACTGACATACAGCCACCTTCCCTAGTCACTCCGACTTCACTGCACTTGTGCCAATCTCACCCTTTTATTTCTATTATTAATAACTAGCTAATTATTATGATAACAATAACAATCCCTTTCAACATAATGATCTGAGGTGATTTTTTAGTATTTTACTCACTTGTAACCAGCTATAATAAACATTGAGTTGTGAATCATCACTACCAATGTGTACACTTCCTTAGAGAATTTTATTTAAATATCCATAGATGTTTACTATATTTAGAAGATTTCTTATAAGATTTGAAAGAATTTGCCATAAAATGTAAAATAACTTTTCAGATGATTGCAATGGGAAAATCAAGTTAATTGAATTATATACTTGGTATTTAATGCCAAAGATTCATTTTTGTGTGAGCAAATATTAAGTTTAAAAGTCAGTTCCCATACCTCAACATAATAAAAGCCATTTATGACAAACCCACAGCCAACATCATACTCAATGGGCAAAAACTAACACTATTTCCCTTAAGAACAGGAACAAGACAGGATGCCCACTCTCACCACTCCTGTTTGACATAGTACTGGAAGTATTAGCCATTGCGATTAGACAAGAAGAAATAAAAGGCATGCAAATTGGAAAAGAGGAAGTAAAACTGTCCTTATTCACAGATGACATGATATTGTACATAAAAAACCCTAAAGACTCCATCAAAAAACTATTAGACTTAATAAATGAATTCGGCAATGTAGCAGTATACAAAATTAATGCCAAAAAATCTATGGCATTTCTATACACCAATAGTGAACTTACAGAAAGAGAGACTAAAAAGCAATCCCATTTACCATCACACCAAAAAAATTAAGATACCTAGGAATAAACTTAACTACAGAGGTAAAAGACCTCTATTCAGAAAACAATAGGATGTTGAAAAAAGAGATAGAGGAAGACATAAACAGATGGAAGAACACACCATGTTCATGGATTGGTAGAATCAACATCATTAAAATGTCCATACTACCCAAAGCAATCTATAAATTCAACGCACTTCCCATTAAAATACCAATGGCATATTTCACAGACCTAGAACAAACTCTCCAAAAATTCATCTGGAATAAAATACGACCCCGAATAGCTGCAGCGATCCTGAGGAAGAACAAAGTAGGTGGGATCTCAATACCAGATATCAAGTTGTATTACAAAGCCATTGTTCTCAAAACTGCCTGGTACTGGCACAAGAACAGGCATATAGATCAATGGAATAAAATAGAGAACCCAGAAATCAACCTGAACCAATATGCTTAATTAATATTTGACAAAGGAGGCAAGAACATACAATGGAGTCAAGACAGTCTCTTCAATAAATGGTGTTGGGAAAATTGGACAGATACATGCAAAAAAATGAAACTAGACCACCAACTTACACCGTACACAAAAATAAACTCAAAATGGATAAAGGACTTAAATGTAAGATGGAAAACCATAAAAATACTAGAGGAATCCAAAGGCAACAAAATCTCAGACATATGCCTAAGCAATTTCTTCACCGATACAGAGAAAATAAACAAACTGGACTACATCAAAATAAAAAGCTTCTGCACAGCAAAAGAAACCATCAACAAAACAACAAGAAAGCCCACTGCATGGGAGAACATATTTGCCAATGTTATCACTGATAAAGGTTTAATCTCCAACATTTATAGGGAACTCATACAACTTAACAAAAGGAAGATAAACAATCCAATCAAAAAATGGGCAAAGGACCTAAATAGACACTTTTCAAAAGAGGACATTCAGAAAGCCAAGAGACATATGAAAACATGCTCAAAGTCACTAATCATCCAAGAGATGCAAATCAAGACAACAATGAGGTACCATCTCACACCTGTCAGAATGGCTATCATCAACAAATCAACAAATGACAAGTGCTGGAGAGGATGCGGAGAAAAAGGAACCCTCCTTCACTGCTGGTGGGAATGCAGACTGGTGCAGCCACTGTGGAAAACAGTATGGAGTTTCCTCAAAAATTTAAAAATGGAACTGCCATTTGACCCAGTGATCCCACTTCTAGAAATATATCCCAAGAAACCAGAAACACCAATCAGAAAGGATATATGGACCCCTATGTTCATAGCAGCACAATTCACCATAGCTAAGATCTGGAAACAGCCTAAGTGCCCATCAGCAGATGAATGGATTAGAAAACAGTGGTACATCTACACAATGGAATACTATGCTGCTATAAAAAAGAAGGAATTCTTACCATTTGCAACAGCATGGATGGGACTGGAGAGCAGTATGCTAAGTGAAATAAGCCAATCAATGAAAGAAAAATACCACATGATGTCACTCATTTATGGATAATAAAGACCATTATAAACTGATGAACAAAAATAGATACAGAGGCAGAGCAGCATCGAACAGACTGTCAAACTACAGTGGGAAGGCCGGGGAGGGTTGGGGGGGGGGCAGTAAGAGATCAACCGAAGGACATGTATGCTTGCATATAAGCATAACCAATGGACACAAGACACTGGGGGGTAGGGGAGGCCAGGGGAATGTCAGGGGGGAAGAAAATGGAGACATATGTAATATTCTTTGTAATACTTTAAGCAATAAAACAAAATTAAAAAAAAAAGAGCTAAGGAAAAAATTGCGTGCTTGCCTCCAAATAGGCCACATAGACTCTTCACACTAAAAGTGCCATTTTATCATTACTCTTTGTTTCTGAGTATTCCTTGATAGGGGATGCTATTGGAGACCATCAGAAATAAGGACAAATATTTAAAATATTTATATAATATTTGGGTAACTAGTTTTGAGGAAGAGGTAGTTTTTTTCCTAGAAAAATATACATATGATTTTTAAAATATATAAAATTTTAAGCTGTATGTTCATATCTGCATTTTGTTGAGATTAGAAAGATCTAATGAATAAATATATATAGATAGATATTCTAGACAAAGATAAATAGCTTTATTTGAAAGAAAACTACTACCTAACTTTCTATTTAAAATCCTTCTAAAGGTGAATAAGAAAAAGACTAACATCTAAACAGTGAACTAGTCATAGCATAGTCAGAAATATGTTTTCACATATCTCAATATATATACCTCAGTTTTTAATACAATATTGAAAGTTGCAAAATTATCCATCACCAAAACCTGGTTAAATGGGAATGGGGCATGGTTAAATGAATATTGCAAAATCTTTCCATTTCTATATTTATATTTTTCTTGCCTTATATGAATTAAATAAAATATTATAACATTAAAAAATGTTAGTTCCCAAGTATGAAATTAAACTCATTTTGAAAAATGTCCTTGATTTAAAAATATACTTTTTTCTTTAAGTCATTAAAGCATTTATTTCAGAAAAATTATTATTTTTCTAAAGTGACTGGCTATTTTTTCTTAATGCTCAAAAATTAGGAAACTCATAACTAACTCAATGACTAAAGATAAAAACTGCCATCCACTTTAGGTTTATTCTTTGGTTACTATGTTTGATCTCTAATCTAATGGCTAGCTATCCAGAAATGAGTTGCCTGCACTCTGGCTTGGAGAAGTATACTTGGGTAGAGGTGAGAAGGAGGGAAGGAAGGGAACCCTGGATCTGTAAGCGTTGAGCTAACATGTAAAGTCTTGCTTCCCATTTCTTTTTTAGAGCATGAAGATAATACTGGGATAAAAAATGTTCTCTAGGAAAGTAAGCATTTTAATAAAAATGTCAATTACTTTAGCATTGGTACTAAACTTCAGATTACTAAGTATGGCAGTGATTGATGAAAATACCGAGTGCTGGCAAAAATGTTAGTAATGGAAGAATTTTTTCAACCTGTCATTGAAACTGCAGTACATTATTACCTAGAAGTCAGTTCATTAAAGGTAAACATTTATTTTGTTCTCTAGATTCATACGTCATGTAAAGTCAAAGTTGAAAATATGATAATTAACCTCTAAATTTTTGCAGATGTTATGATTAATTTTTATTATTGCTTTTCGTTTACCTTTCTTTCGAGTTCCCCATTTTATTTTATTTTTCCTTATTCTATCAGAACAAATGCTATGGATCAAGGAAAGATTAGAAGAATTACTTATGATTGAAAAGTTTGATTTGCACCTCATTCTCTCTTTCTCTTTTTTATGTGCCACCATTGTCTGCTCATTCAGAGCCTTGCTCAAGTTAGTTTTAGTATTGTCTTTTACACTGAGCTGTTTGAAAAAACAATAGAAGTTTTAGCCCTGACTTTTAAATATTATTCTTGTGGCTCCTAAACCTTGTGAACATTATTAGTCTTCGACTCCCTCATTTCCAAGCTTAATTTGCAGCTGCTTTCCTTTTGTACTTTATTATGGCTGTTAATGGCATTTTTGAAGTAATTTTATGTGAAATTGGAATTTTGAATAGACTATTATGTTGAAAGATTAGAGTATCCTGATCTTCCTAATTTATGAGACTATTTAAACTTTACAAAACTGGTTTGATACAAGATGAAGGTCCTAGAAGAGCATACTAAACATTATGCCAGCCCCCCTCCTCCCTGTTGTTTGGTTTATTTGCATATTAGCCTTTTATTATATAGTATGCATAACCCATGGACACAGACGATAGTGCAGTGAAGGCCTGGGGGTGGTGGAGAGGTCAACAATAAAGATAAATATTTATCTTGAATACTTTCAACAATAAAGATAAAATACATCTTGAAAATACACTTCATTAGAGATTTTTGAAACCTGATTCTTTTGCACATCATCTCTGAGAAGTTCAGACTTTGAATGCAAATGGGACATGAGGATCATCTTGATGGAGACATGCCATGGGTCAGTAATAGACTAGGCATATAGACCTAGGAAGAAACAGAGTCGGCCTTAGCTTAGGCTCCAGGCTTGATCTCCTATGCCAATGGTAGAGCATTTCCTGGGCTGAGGAAGTTTGGAGAAAGGGCAGGTCAGGACTGGCAAGGGGGTTGGAGTCAAGCTACAAATTCAATTTTGTACATGTTGATTTGAGATGTCTCTGAGACCTCCATGTTGAGATATCTATGATAATAAAAAGGTAATATGGTAATTAGACTGGACAGCCGAATGACCTTCTGGAAATCCAAATGTTCTTCCTGACAAAGCCAGGGCCAGGGCGAAGCTGGCTGTAGTCCCAGGTGCTGGGTGCCTGCGGGCAGGCAGAGGAGGGAAGCAGCCTGGGTCCCGGGTGCCTGCGGGCGGCTGGAGGAGGGAAACCCGGGTCCCCGGTGCCGGAGGGAAGCCGGTGCTGGCTGCCGGGGTAAGAAAGGCCTACTCTTGCATGAATTTTCATGCATTGGGCCTCTAGTAAAGTAGAAAATAACTTATATAAGCCTAAAACTAGGAGGAGAGTGCTGGGCTGGGTAGCTGGCAAGTAGATACTCCTTGAGGCCTGGGAGAGAATGTCTGTCTATTGAGAAAGTCTAGAGATCAAGGAAGTAGAGGGCTTAGTAGTGAGTCCTAAAGGAATCTGAGATTTAATGGTTGGATACAGGAGGAAGAGCCAGAGCCTTTTAAGGTACCAGGATACAGGGGGCAAAAATGAGAGGGCCCAGAAGAGGGTGTGTCAAGAAAAAAGGAGAAGCCAGCTGGGTCAAGAGCTTCTTGGAGTTTAAATCAAAGAAGAGGAAGATAGCCCGTCTGGTGTGGCTCAGTAGTTGAGCATCAACCTATGAACCAGGAGGTCACAGTTCAATTCCCTGTCAGGGCACTTGCCTGGGTTGTGGGCTCAATCCCCAGTAAGGGGCATGTATGAGGCTGTTAGTCAATGATTTTTTTCCCAATGCTGATGTTTCTCTCTTTCTCTCTCCCTCTCCCTTCTCTCTGAAATCAATAAAAATATATTTTACAAAAAAGAAGGGGAAGGGACATATTGTTTAGCTTTGTGCTAAATAAGATAGCATGCTAAATGCAGTAATACATATAGCACTTACAAAAATCATGGGAACAAGTTATTATTTTATGGGTGAGAAAACAAGCTCAGAGAAATTATGTAATATACCAAGGACGAACATCCATTTAGTGGTAGCAGGAATGCAAACTGAAGTCTAGGCTACCCTTCCTCCCAAAGATCTCTATTATAATACCACTGTTATTTTCTTAGGGTTGATCAAGAAGTCTTGATTACTCTCATTGTAGAGGATTTATAATTCTCACCTCTAATTTCTTAGTCTACTGCTGCTATATTTTGACCTTGTTATTCCTTAATAGAGTGTGTGAAGAGATAAGATATTTCCTATAAAGATTTTCTGCAAAAGACTGATAAAATTGTAATGTTAAAAGAAGGCTATACAATTTAATAACACAGGTGACTCCATCCTCTATTAACACAGAAAAATTATGGCATGTCATGGTTCATTCTGAAGTTTATTACCACAAATATTGAATTAAGTGTGTTTTGACATTACATTGACATCCTACTTCACCAGTAACTCAGATACCAGAAAATTTATTCAATGCTGCCAGTCAAGCCATAAATCCTGGTATAATTCTCAGTAAATGTTGAAAAATGGATGAACAAAGGCAACATGAGGTAGTTGAATATTCGAACAAGGGGGAGTTCTTCCATGTTCCTCACTCTTCTAGAAAGTATTTAAAATTTGGCTTGAAAAATGAGTCTGCCCTCTGTAGATATTTTCCTTAGGATGTTCTAAGATATTGCAGTATAAATAGGTCTAGGTTGGCCAGGATGACTAGTGTGGGGGGAAACTTCTCAGTTGTGTCATAGGTAGGCTGTGAAGTAAACAATTACCAGCTGGTTATTCCTGTGTGTGATTCTACTGTGAAATTGTCAGTTATTTCTCAGGTGAATGTATTTGGCTAAGGTGTGGATTTTTATAGAATCAATTAACTTAATATTCTTCTACCCAGCAGGCTGAATACTAGGGTATGATTTTAGTTTTGTTTTTATGACAAAAATGCTTTGTGCAAATTTCATGAATATGGAAGAAATGAATTTCTGGTTCTACAATTGCTGTGCTAGGATCAATTGTTTTAAAATAGCACACACTGAACAGAGTGGAATATCAATAAATGCAGTAATAGACCCTACTGAAATTAGGAAAAACACTAAGAATTTTAGATGATCATTTACCTTGCACCCTTTCTACAGAAAATATCTCCTGGTTTGAGTCATGCCACCCATGGCTCCCAGAGGCAACTGCTGCTGTTCTAGGGCAGTGGTCGGCAAACTCATTAGTCAACAGAGTCCAATATCAACAGTACAACGATTGAAATTTCTTTTGAGAGCCAAATTTTTTAAACTTAAACTATATAGGTAGGTACATTGTTATTAATTTAATTAGGGTACTCCTAAGCCTTAGGAAGAGCCACACTCAAGGGGCCAAAGAGCCGCATGTGGCTCACGAGCCACAGTTTGCCGACCACAGTTCTAGGGGAAGCAGTGTAGTGTAATGTTGGGAGCAAGGACTCTGGAGCCAGACTGCCTGGGTTTGAATTGCTGCTCCTGCTAAAATAGCTGTGTCAATGTGGCAAGTTGCTGAACTCTATATCTCAGTTTCCTCTACTGTAAAGGAGGATGATGTTAATAGTAGTTCCTTCCTCAGAGGGTTCTTATGCCTGCATATAATAAAGTCTTGGGGAACATACAGTCAGTATCCTAGCTTGGAGTTCCTTTATCTCAATTCCATTGTCTGTCCTATGCTGCTTCTGGAACTCACTCTCATGGACACATTTTGGAACTGGTCACCACTAGAAACTCATCTGCTTTTGGGCCACTGCCTTTTGTCCTTTTAGTGTCTCACTTCCTAAGTTCCATCATCTTCTGTTCTTAAATTTATGCAGACTTCCAGTTACTTGACATTTCCCTTTGCCTTCTGAGTAACTTACCTCTGCTGCACTAATTTTCTTCCTCTCCCATCTGCATTTTTAAAACTCTAGCCAACACCTTCAACTCTTCTGACCATCTGCCATGCAACATCCACTCCTGGGCCAACCCAACAAGAGTCCTCTCTGGTTTTATTCTTGGTCTATTGAACCTCAATAAAAACCCAGAACATTGTGGATAGATGCCATTATAAAAAAGTAGGATCTCCAATACTAATCAGACCCACAAACCACCAGGTGATCCTTTTAGGTACCTGTGTTCAGCTCTCTTTCCTATTTTCTATGCCAAGTTGTCCTAACTTTTATGACTTTCCAAACACCTCCTACTCTACACCTTTCTTCTCACGAGAGTTGGAGGTGTGAACATCCTTAACTTCTAGCACTGATTTTTTCAGAATAGTCTTTATCTGGACCCACATCTTTCTCAGAGACCAAGATTAGTTCCTCTGCTAACATTGTGGATTCTGTCAGTCCTCATTGCTTTCAACACTCCAATCTTGGGGAGATTTCTTATAAGTCTCCTGTATTTTAGACCTCTCCCTCTCTTCTAATGCTATGCTTAAGTTTTATTCATCTTAAACCTCATGACCCTCTGTTCCCTTCTAGCCATATGGTCTTCATGAAGCATGGCTGAATTGTATTCATGTCCTCATCTCCCGTTTATTCCTCAGCCTCCTGAATCTGACTTCCCTCTGATTCTACCAATGATCTGTTTGCTGACTCCACTGAACTCTTATCCTCTATATTATTTGTCCTCTTTGCTGCATAGTTAGAGATGTTCTCAAAATTTCTTATTGGAGTTTTCTTCTTCATTTTTGGTTTTCCTCTTACCTCTGCTCCTCATTTAAAAACTTCTCTGTGAATTCATTTCTTTCTCTGTTTCTTAAATGATGATGCTCAAAGGGGTTAGTCTCTCCGCTTCTCTTCTTATTCATGAGCTCTATCCATATAGTGTATTCCATTTTTAAATTCAACCCATAAATCAAAGACTCCTGATTTTATACTCTAGAGTCTAGCTCCATACCCAAATTGATTACTATGTGATTCCACAGACCAAAACTCAAATTTATCTTGAGTAATGAATTCAGAGCTCTTTGTGATCTTTATGATCTGACCTCTGCCTATCTTTTCAGCCTGGTTTCCTGTCACATCTTTATTCTAGCCCACATCTAGCTTTCCAACTGCCATGTGTCCTTTCCACTCATGTTTCACCTAAAAAGCTCCCATCTTTCTGACAAGATTTGGCTCAGTTGTCAACTACTTTGTGAAACCCTGACTCTTTTTCTTGTTTTGCCATCCTCTGTGCACACATCTCTTATATACTCATTCCATTACATGGTAAGTGTTTACATGTCTTCCTATTCTAAAAGAGCATGGACAGCTTGAGGCAGGAATTGAACTTGTGATTAGTTTTTGTAGTCATGTCTATCTTCTAGTCCCAATACACAGCACAAACTGAGGTACAGGGTAAAGAAACACAGGTATTTATTGAATGAACAAATTAATGATGGCTTCTATTATTCTGGATGGTGTCGCCTGCATCTATTCTTGCCCACAATGGCTTTCCGCTTCCTGTAAGGATCCTGACTTCAGCATTTCCAATGAACCATAGGGAAATTAAAGGACAAAGGGTTTTAAACTTATCTGGATCAAGAGAATAATTTTGTACACTTTTTCAGGGTGTGTGTGTATATATTTGTATAATTAGCCATACAATGTAACTCCTGTTCCATGCACCAAGATTTTGAAAAGCATCGAGGGAACTTACTCTAATGACGCTTAAATTGCCAGTTTAAAAGGAACCAGGCAGCAGGTCTAATAAGAAGCTTAACTTATACATCTTCAACTTTGTGTTCTGATTCTAAATGGTTTCTGTGGGACTTTTTTTGTCTAATGTTGACACTTTGAGAAATTTGTGCTACTTCCTTGGATGGATGGGGGTCTGAGCACATGCTGACTGCTGACTTAATGAGGACTCAATGTGCAGGCATGGTCCAGCCTTGCACATATTTTATGCTCAAAATGTATGTGCTGAATGAATAAATTAATTAATCAGTGATCACTTTGGTGCCACTTCTTGTAAAGAATAACAAGAAAAGAGTGGTGACAGAATGTGGCCCACATGTCATAAAAGTCTGGCCCATGTGTGGTCTTTGACTCACCTTGATTTTTGCCTTTGGCACAGAGGTCTTGAAGGGAGCATGACTTGCTGATGACTTTTGGGCTTGCCTTCTTGGGGAAACAGGTTTCTCCTCTGTACTCAGGTATAGGTTTATAAAGACCATTAACCACCTGTTGTTTTGTCATCTCAAGTTCTACAATTCCAAGGACAATTCTCACTCGCCAGCACTTGTCATTTGTTGATTTGTTGATGGTAGCCATTCTGACAGGTATGAGATGATGCCTCATTGTCATTTAAATTTGCATCTCTCTTATGATTAGTGACTTTGAGCATTTTTTTCATATGTCTCTTGGCCTTCTGTATGTCCACTTTGGAGAAGTGTCTATTTTGGTCCTTTGCACTTTTTTTTTAATTGGATGGTTTGTCTTCCTTTTGTTAAGTTATATGAGTTCCTTATATATTTTGGAAGATAACCCCGTATCAGATGTATCATTGCCAAATATGTTCTCCCATACAGTGGGCTCCGTTTTCATTTTGATGATGCTTTCTTTTGTTGTACAGAAGCTTTTTATTTTGACGTAATCCCATTAGTTCATTTTCTCCTAAGTTTCCCTTGCCTCAGGAAATGTATCCACAAATATATTGCTGTGAGAGGTGTCTGAGATTTTGCTGCCTATGGTTTCTTCCAAGATTTTTATGTTTTCATGACTCACATTTAAGTCTTTTATTCATTTGAGTTTATTTTTTTTGGTGTAAGTTGGTGGTCTAGTTTCATTTTTTTGCATGTATCTGTCCAATTTTTCCAACACCATTTTTTGAAGAAACTGTCTTGACTCCATTGCATTTTCTCGCCTCCTTTGTCAAATATTAATTCAGCACAATGGCTAAAGTCATTTTCTGGGTTCTCTGTTCTGTTCCATTGATCTACTTGCCTGTTCTTGTGCACTGCTGGTGGGAATGCAGACTGGTGTAGCCATTATGGAAAACAGTATGGCATTTCCTTAAAATTAAAACTGGACCTGCCATTTGATCCAGTGATCCCAATTCTAGGAATATATTTAAGAAACCTGAAACACTAACCAGAGAGAATATAAGCACCCTTACATTCATAGTAGCACAATTCATAATAGCTAAGATCTGGAAACAGACTAAGTGCCCATCAATAGATGAGTGGATAAAAAATGCTGTGGTACATTTATACCATGGAATACTGTGTAGCTATTAAAAATAAGGATCTCTTTTCCTTTGAGACAGCATGGAGGGACCTAAAGAGTATTATGCTAAGAGAAATAAGCCAGTCAGAGAAAGATAAGTATCATGTAACCTCACTTATATGTGGAATTTAATGAACAAAATAAACTGATGAACAAAATAGATCCAGAGAAATGGTATTATTAGATTTTATAAAGTAACTTCAACTTCAAATGTCAAAGGAATTAGGTATTAAGAGCTCTACAAAGTTTTTCCTTCAGAAAAGCCTATAAGATTTATAGAAAAACATAAAAATGTTCAGTAATTAAATAAATTCTTGACTGTATTAGTGACAAGCAAATTTACTACACTGGTAATTTGCATGGAAATCAGAAAAACAGTCAACCTAACATTGAATTTTACTACTTTTTTAGACAGAAATGATTAAATATGTAAATT
This sequence comes from Myotis nattereri, assembly GCF_964212035.1. Taxonomy (NCBI): domain Eukaryota; kingdom Metazoa; phylum Chordata; class Mammalia; order Chiroptera; family Vespertilionidae; genus Myotis; species Myotis nattereri. The sequence continues at coordinate 93,114,423 of NC_138075.1, read as the reverse complement.
CATATTTAAATTATTCATAACTACAGTAGCTGCAGTATTAGCTTTAAGCATTATTACAAGCAAACATTTTGCTAATTTGATAAACCATATATTCGATTTATGATAAATCAAAGTGTTTCAAATCTTAATATGAGTTTTAGACCTCAAATATTACCATCTACAAATGTTGCCACTTACCCAATATCGCCATAGAATATTCTGTCACATGGCTTCTCTCTATATAAACCTCCTGAATTTTTAATAACAGGGACTGGACTCTCCCCAGGTAAATTTTTCTTCATTAAGAATTTTCCAAGGTGGAAATAAGTCCAGAAACAAGATGAATGCTATCGTATCCATCATATTTTCTGTTTCTAAATTCAGAACTTGGGTATTTAGATTTCATCTTCACTTCCATGTTTTTGTTCTACTTATAACCCCACACAGCTTTGGGAAAAAACCCAACTTTACATAATAATCCTAAATTGGAACTGTAGTGTCTAATTGATAGCCACAGATGCACAGGTGGAGTTTCACCCATGTTTTCAGAGTAAAAGCTAATCTGTTTTGCATGTAGCTTAGGAAATAAAATACATTTCATATTCAACAATCTTTTCTGTTTCAACACCATCAAAGACTTTGTCTGTGTCTATCATAAATAAAATAATATGTCAATTCACATTGCTCTCTAATTAGCACACCAAAAGATCAATTTGGAGTACCACTTTGTTAGATCTGAGTATATCCAGAGGATATTTAGCTTTAGCTCTCAGCTTTGGGAATTAGAGTATGCACAAACATAAATGATCATTTTGCTAAGTTTAACACAACTGTGGATGTACCAACTTCCTGAGGGATGAAATTAGCCATAGACTTTTAGAGATGAATTAGTTAAACCTATAAGTTGAAAACCAAAGGGTCAATATAGGCAAAGCATACTGTTTTGCCTCTTAAACATGGACATTAGCTGTTGCAAAGGCATTCAATCTGATATTTCTGCTTGTACTGTTCAGGATGACCCATGTTCATCTGAAATACTCAGGTAATAGGGGTTAATCTTTTTTTCTTAATCAAATTATGAGGAAAATGACTTTTGCTTTGTATTTCTATACATCAAACCTGTGGTTTCACAAGTGAACAACTCAAGTAATGGATTATTGACAGCCTCGATCTTTGCTGGATTATCAGCCTGGTGCTTCCTTGGTTTGCAGATGATTTTGTGCTAGCTTAAATGCATTTTGTGCTACAGTGCACTTGAAAGAGTAACTATCTTTCTCAACTTGTTTGTTGGCTAGCAGAATCTAGCAGACAAAATTGAACTTAACCAAAAAGGGATTAATTTCAAAGGTTATGAGAAGAAATTTATGTTTATTGTTTAGGAAGAACTTAGAGGAAAAGTACAATTCATGGTTATGGAGGTACAAGTTTCCCAAGGAGAGAGATGATTAAAGAAAATAAAAGTTTAAACTAATTGAGGGCACAACAGTTTACAGGGCCTTCTACTGTTAAACCAAGCAATGGTATTTACGGTTTTTTTTTCTTAGTCACCTATGGCACACACAGCTGAAGGAAGTAACCTGGCAGGGAAAAAGTTACATTCTTTGAGGTGGCAAAATGTGAAACAGTTATTGGCTGGCTATTTTGGTTTAACTGAATTTCGTGAAAGGAAATTTGAGCTTCTGGGAAAATCTGCTTTCTTTCTTGAAAAGCTGATTTCCTCCCTGAGACACCTTGAAGTGAGCATCACTACTTTCACACTATCCTCTATAGAAATATTAATAAATGCTACTTTGTTATGTATTAGTTAAAGTGATACTTGTTCAATTCCATTTTATGACATATCTTAAAGAGTTGAGATAAAACTCTCAATCTGTCTTTTTGGATCTGTTAATCTTTGTATTGTACATGTAGAAGTATGCAAGCAAATTGGGTTGTGTAGGGGTTGCTATACTCATTTGCTCGTTCATTCAACATTTAGTTATTGAACAGCAGGTACTGGAAATATTATTATGAGAGACAGTCAGTTTCCTTGGGAATTCACAGTCTAAAGGGGGAAGACAGATATTTAAACCAAAAATTGGAATAGTGGTCCTAGCTGGCTTGGCTCAGTGAATAGAGTTGGCCTGCAGACCGAAGGGTCTCAAGTTTGATTCTGGTCAAGGGCACATGTCTGGGTTTCGGGCTTGATCCCCAGTAGGGATCATGCAGGAGGCAGCCACTCAATGATTCTCTCTCATCATTGATGTTACTATCTCTCTCTCCCTCACCCTACCCCTTTGAAATCAATAAAAATATATTTTTTAAAATTTTGAATAGTGTTAGAACTCTGCCCAAAGTATGTACAAGGCAATTGGGAACAATTACCAGAGAATGACTGAAACTTACATGTTTAGGGGAGACAGAGGTATTGACAATCAAGCCAGGTCAAAATATTTTTCTGGATAAAAAAATGGGCTGGGCATTCAGAACAGAGTCCAACCCTGGAAGCGAAGCATAACAAGGGTGATGGGATAGTTACATGCTGGGACAAGCTTCCTTTCCCCCTTCTTATGGGATTACTTCTTGTAGGGCATATAATTAAGAAACTCTTTAAATTCTGGAATGAGCTTGGTTATGGAAGAGAACAGCAATTTTTGTCTGGTTATGGGGACCCATCTGAGAGGGTAAATTTTCTCTGGGGATAGCAAGTAGGCACATTCAAATATTTATTGCTTTGCTGTTGTTGAATTTATTTGCCCAAGTAGAATGGAGGAAAGCAGTGCACGATGATGTCTAGGAAGTAAGGGCAAGGCATTCTGGGAGGGTTTGGGTCCTTACTGGTTTGTGAAAGGGATTATCAGGACTGCATCTCTAAAAGAGAAGCAATTCAAAAGCCAAATATCCTAGTGTTTACCAGTAGGAGATTTAGTTTGTACTGCAAGGGAGTGTGGACTTACATCCAAAGCAAATACTCAATTGTGTGTGTTTTACTCTTCTGAAGTCACTTGAAATCAATTTCTAACCCTTAAATAAAAGTTTTCCAAACCAAATCCACTGTAAGATCTATCTCCGTGGAAAGGCCACAGCTGTTATAGAAGGGCAGGATGGTAGACCAGGAGGCTTTCCTGTTTAAATATTTAAATGGATTTCTATTTGAACAGCTAAATGAAACCAAACTCACTTTCTTATCTCAATAATTAAAAAGAAAATTGCTGAGCTTTCTTTGCCAACTGTTCATGCCATTTCCCCCTTTCTTGAGCACTTATAGGGTATTCAAGTACTTACAGTTTGGTTCCTTTCTGGAATAACTCAAACAGTTTTTCAGCAAGCCATATTTCTAGGGAAACCAGGGGTCTGACTTCTTTGGCTTCTTAATGAAGAAGAGACTGACATAATGATTAGTTGCCACATAAAGGGGGCTGAACCATGCCTCACAGCGCTCACTCCCCAACAAGACAGCTTTTTGCACATTTCTTCCTATTCATTGACAGCCGAAGATCTATTTCTCTTGATGTTTGCATCAGGAGGTGCCTTTTAACTTGCACTAGGCAGGATAGTTTTAATTTTGATTTCAGGTCTTATCTATTAAAGTTTTCCCTGGTAACATTATCTATGAGTTTTTCTGTTTTCTTTTTTTTTATTACCTCAGTAAGGAATTCATGATTATTTTAGAAAAAATTAGAAAAATACAGATAAAAATTAAGAGCAGCTAAAAATTTTGCTATCTACTGATTAGAGTCATTAGCATTTGCATATATTATTTCTGACATTTCTTCCTACAAATATATACATATAAAATGTGTACATAATTAGAAACACACATATATATGTGTATATCTATATAAATCTATACACATACATGTACACATGCACATACTGTGTTCATCATGCTGTTTTAACTTACTCTATTATTAATGTATTTTCAAGTCAATAGATATACATTTATTTTATAATTTTAGAGAATCAAAGATTGGGACCACCAGTTACTTGAGGTTCTTCACTTCCCCTGGGACCATGGAACTATAGTGGCATTCATATTTTAAATTTCTTTGGTACAGTGTGTGGTCCTAGCAAGATTGGCATAAATTATGGACATAATAAAAATGTTACAAATATTTAAGGTAACTCAGGAGCTCTATAAATAAATTTACGTTTTCATTTCCTACTTAGTATTCTACCTGTCTTTCACAGACTGTGAAGTGAAAGTGAACATTCTGTACTACTGGCCTTCTGTAAATTGTTTATGACCATGCGGTTATCTGGGTTCAGTATGCAGTGGGATTAGAATCACCATGTAAGCCAGCCTGCACTGTAGGTACCATATCTGTGCTGTTTAACAGGACGCCAGCAGAGGGCAGCATTCCTTCAGGGCATAACATCACTGGCAAGCCAACATACTATTTTACTGCAATGTTATTAGTCTCTTAAGAATTTGAAGTTCTGATATTGGGAGTTAAAGGCAATATAGCAAAAGTGAAATATTGATTTATTTAATAAACTTTTATTGACCACATACAAATGCCATGCAGTCGAAATATATATACATTAGAGGCCGGATGAACGAAACCTGTGCAAGAGTAGCCTTCCTTCCCCTGACTGCTGGCACTGGCTTCCCTCTGGTGTCTGGGACCTAGGCTTCCCTCCGGCACCCAGGACCTGGGCTTCCCTCTGGCACCTGGGACCTGGGCTTCCCTTGCAGCCCCAGCTTTGTCTGGAAGGTCGTCCAGAAAAATGTCCAGTCTAATTAGCATATTACATTTTTATTAATATAGATAATATGTGTATATATATATATATATATATATATATATATATATACACACACACACACACTAATAAAAGACAAACATGCAAAATGACCATATCTTCGCTATACCTTAAGCCACGCCCACCAGCCAATCAGAGTGACTATCTGCAAATTAACTCAACCAAGATGGCGGCCGGCAGCCGCGGAGCTGGAGCAAGCAGGAGGCTTGGTTGCCCCAATGATGGAGGAAGCCAAGCTTCCCACTTGCCGCCGCCTGGCTCTGAACTCCACTCAAAGAAACAAAGTTTCAATTATAGAAGGTAAATAAACCCCAGATACCTGCTTTCAGCCGTCCGTGGCCACAGAGCTGGACCAAGCAGGAGGCTTCCCTCCCACACACCCTGGCCAGCTCTGAGCTCCTCTCAAGGCTACAAAGTTTCAATTATAGAAGGTAAATAAATCCCAGACTTTAAAAAAAAAAAGAACAAAAGGAGAGGCTGGGAGCTTCCATTGCCGGGGGGCTTGGCCAGCCTGAAAACGGCCCTCAGCCCCTCACCCAGGCTGGCCAGGCACCCCAGTGGGGACCCCCACCCTGAAGGGGGTGTGACCAGCTGCAAACAGCCATCAGCCCCTCACCCAGGCTTGTCAGGCATCCCAGTGGGGACCCCCACCCTGAAGGGGGTGTGACCAGCCTGCAAACAGCCATCGTTCCCTCACCCAGGCTGGCCAGGCACCCCAGTGGGGACCCACTCTGATTCAGGACACTCTTCATGGCAAACCAGCCAGCCCCCACCCATGCACCAGGTCTCTATCCTATATAATAAAAGAGTAATATGCAAACTGACCCTAACAGCAGAATGACTGGGAATGACTGGTCAATATGACACACACTGACCACTAGGGGCCAGACACTCAATGCAGGAGCTGCCCCCTGGAGGTCAGTGCGCTCCCACAGGGGGAGCTCTGCTCAGCCACAAGCCAGGCTGACGGCTGCCAGCACAGCAGTGGTGGTGGGAGCCTCTCCCATCTCCTCAGCAGCCCTAAAGATGTCTGACTGCAGCTTAGACCTGCTCCCCGCTGGCAAGTGGACATCCCCTAAGGGCTGCCAGGCTGCCAGAGGATGTCTGACTGCCAGCTTGGGCCTGATCCCCCAGGGAGCGGGCCTAAGCCAGCAGGTGGACATCCTCCAAGGGGTCCCAGACTGCAAGAGGGCATAGGCCGGGCTGAGGGACCCCCCAAGTGCACAAATTTTTGTGCACCGGGCCTCTAGTATATATATTTTTTCACACCCATACCTGCCATATTTCAGCAGCCAATGAAGACATCCTATATAATAAAAGCCTAATATGCAAATTGTTCCCTCAACCGGAGTTCCACAGGGAGTTTGCTTGGCCAGTCACTATGATGTGCACTGACAACCAAGGGGCACACACTACAACTGATAGGTTAGCTTGCTGCAGGCGCTAGTGGGCTGGAAGTGAGGTGTGAGATGAGAGCCATCAGGAAGCTCCTAGGGTTTGGCCCCAGCCCCAAGGGGAGGCAGGCGGAGGCGGGAGCCAGGAGGGACTGGGTGGCGTGAAAGGCTGCTACATGTGATCTGAGAACTGTGGACTGTGCAGCCCTCTGCAGCCTGTGGCGTTCTCAGTGTGTAATTTATAATCTTCAGAGCCTCTTCTTTTTATTTGTTAAGTTTCACTACTCCAGGAGAGTGGGTAGCACCATTACAAGGGGTGGGAGGGGTGGGCTAAGCATGCCTGCTGGAGGCCAAGGGGTGGCCTCGGGCTCCCGGGGATGAAGCAGAGAGGGGGGCGGGGCTGAGTCAAAGAAACCAAGTCTAAACCTTGAAAGGAAGCGGGAAGCAGCAAGGGGCAGAGGGTGGCAGCTGTGCAGGGGCCTAGGAAAGCTGCTGGGTGGGGTAGCCAAGGAGCCTGGTGCCTCTCCCATGGGACAGGCTCCATGTCCTTCCATCCTCCTCCCCATGACCCGTCACCTCAGCTCTCGTTTATCTTCAAAGAACAAGCTCTTGTATTCATTGATCTGTTGTATTTTTTTTTTTTTTTAGTCTCTATGTCATTTATTTCTGCTCTGATCTTTAGTTCCTTCCTTCTATTTAGTCTGGGATCTTCTTGTTGTTTCCTTTCTGGTTCTTTTAGTTATAGTGTTAGAGAGTTTGTTAGAGCTTTTTCTTGTTTCTGGAGGTAGGCCTGTAGTGCTGTGAATTTCCCTCTTGAGACTGCTTTTGCTCTGTACCATAGCATTTTGGTTGTTTTTTCTTCTTACAGTGGTCCCTTTAACATTTCTTATAACTGTTGGTTTGGTGGTAATAAACTCCTTTAGCCTTTCTTTCTTTCATTTTCTTTTTCTTTTCTTTCTTCTTTTTTTTTTTGGTCTGGGAAGCCTTTTATTTCACCATCTATTTTGAATAATAGCTTTGCTGGATAGAGTAGTCTTGGTTTCAGAATCTTCCTTGTCATTACCTTCAATACTTCATGCCATTTCCTTCTGGCCTGTATAGTTTCTGTTGAGAATCAGCTGACAGCCATATGGGAGCTCCCATGTAAGTCACTGACTGTTTCTCTACTGTGGCCCTTAAGATTCTCTCTTTGTACTTAATGTTTGCCATTTTAATTATGATGTGGCTTAGACTGGGTCTCTTTGGATTCATCTTTATTGGTACCCTCTGTGCTTTCTGATATTGTGTGGCTTTTTCCTTCACTAGCATAGGGAAGTTTTCTGTCATTATTTCCTTCAACAGCTCTCTATCCCTTTCTCACTTTCTTTTCCTTCTGTCATCCCTATGATGTGGATGTTGTTACGTTTTATGTTGTTCCAATTTTCCCTTAAACCATTCTCCTTATATTTAATTATTTTTTTCTTTTTTGCTGCTCTAATTGAGTATTTTTCTACCTTTTATTCCAGGTCACTTATTCAATCCTGATTTTAATTCATTCCAGTGTATTCTTGATATTATAGTATATTATTTTTCATTTCTGCATGGTTCTTATTCATAATAACTACTAGAGGCCCGGTGCACAAAAATTTGTGCACTCGGGCAGGAACGGGGGTCCCTCAGCCCGGGGGCGCCGCCCCCTGTCATGCACAGAGCAGGGTGGATTGGGAGGTTGCGATGCCACCCTCAGTCACGCTCAGGGTAGGGCCGATTGGGTGGTTGGGGCACCGCCCCCTGTCACACTCAAGGGAGGGTCGATGGGGAGGTTGCGGCTCCACCCCATGTCACGCACAGAGCAGGGCTGATCAGGGGGTTGGGGAGCTCCCCCCTGTCACGCACAGAGCAGGGCCCATCAGGGGTTTGAGGAGCTCTCCCCTGTCACTCACAGAGTAGGGCTGATAGGGGAGTTGGCACACTGCCCCCTGTCACACACAGAGCAGGGCTGATCAGGGGGTTGGGGAGCTCCCCCCTGTCACGCACAGAGGAGGGCCCATCAGGGGTTTGAGGAGCTCTCCCCTGTCACTCACAGAGTAGGGCTGATAGGGGAGTTGGCACACTGCCCCCTGTCACACACAGAGCAGGGCTGATCAGGGGGTTGGGGCACCGCCCTCTATCACCCACAGAGCAGGGCCGATCAGGCGGTTGGGGCGCTGCCACTCTCACACTCAGGGCAGGGCTGATGGGGAGGTTATGGCTCTACCCCATCACACACAGAGCACGGCCCGTGGCGGGGGGGGGGGGTGGATCGGGGTGCCACCCTCTATCACCCACAGAGCAGGGCCAAACAGGGGTTGGGGCGTCGCCACTGTCACTCTCAGGGCAGGGCCTATGGGGAGGTTATGGCTCTACCCTGTCACACACAGAGCAGGGCCCGTGGGGTGGGGGGGTTGGGGCTCTGCACCCTGTCACACACAGAGCTGCAGGGTGATCAGGGGGTTGGGGAGCTTCTGCCTATCAGGCACAGAGCAGGGTCGATCAGGGGGTTGGGGCGCCCTCACCTGTCACAAACAGAGCAGGGCTGATAGGGAGGTTGTGGCCCTGCCCCCTGTCACACACAGAGCCGCAGGGGGGTCAGGGGGTTTGGGCGCTGCCCCCTGTCACACTGATCCCAGTGCTGGGAGGCATATTACCCTTTTACTATATAGAATAGAGGCCTGGTGCATGGGTGGGGGCTGGCTGGTTTGCCCTGAAGGGTGTCCTGAATCAGGGTGGGGGTCCCCACTGTGGTGCCTTGCCAGCCTGGATGAGGGGATGATGGCTGTTTGCAGCTGGTCACACACCCTTCAGGGTGGGGGTCCCCACTGGGGTGCCTGGCAGGTCTGGGTGAGGGGCTGAGGGCTGTTTTCAGGCTGGGACTGAAGCTCCCAACCACTCCTTTTTTTCTTTTTCTTTTTTATTCTGGGCCAGCTTTAGCTCTGAGGCTTGGCTCCAGCTCTGAGGCCTCAGCTGCTGAAAACAGGTATCTGGTTTGTTTAGGTTCTATAATCGAAACTCTGTATCAACTTCAGCTCTGATATCCCAGCCGGCTGAAAGCTGGCTTCTGGGTTTTTCTTTAGCTTCTATATTTGTTACAGTGTTTGAAACTGCAGGCTCAGAGGTCGGCAAGGCAGGTGGGGAACGTTGGAGTCCTCCGTCACTGAAGCAAGCAAACTTCATGTTAGTTTCAAGCTGCCTGGCTGCCGGCAGCCATCTTGGCTGGCAGTTAATTTGCATATTGCCCTGATTAGCCAATGGGAAGGGTAGCGGTCGTACGCCAATTACCATGTTTCTCTTTTATTAGATAGGATATCTTTTTTTCATGCTGATATAGCTTTCACTGAGTTCCTGGAAGTTCCCATTAAGTTTCTTGTAGTTCTCACTGAGATCCTGGAGCATCTTATAACCATTATTCTGAGCTCTATATCTGATAACTTGCTTACCTCTATCTCATCTAGTTCTTTTTCTGTCAATTTCTCCTTTTCTTTAATTTAGGGGTAGTTTGTTTGTCTCCCACTTTAGTTGTCTCTTTGTATTTGTATCTATATATTAGATATACTTGCTATGACTCCCAGTCTTATGGGGTGGGCTTTTGTAGTAAATGTGCTGTGGTACCCAGTGGTGTGGTTTCCCTGTACAACCAAGCTGAATGTCTCTTTTGTGTATAATTTTGGTTATCCTGGCATGTCTCTTTTGCGTATAATTTTGGCTATCCTGTTGTAATTTGGTTTAGATTGTTGTCCCATTTGTGGGAGGAATCTCCTCTCAGTTTAGCTAACTGTGAGGCTCAGCCACTACCACATCGTGTGAGCTGTTGTAAGATGTTGACAGGGAAAAACAAAACAAAACCAAAATGATAGGAAACAAACAGGAACACAAAAACTATCTCAAAAACAACAATGAAAATAACCCAAGGTAGAAGAGAATTAGGAAAGAGAAGAAAGACCACAAATACTAAGACAAAAGAAAGAAAAGGATATTATTGCTAATAGCAAAAGAAATAAAAAAATAAAGAGGATACTGGAAGATAAACATGGCAGAAAAAAGATTCTGAAAAGAAAGAAGGGAAAGCAAACAAAATAAGCGTAGAGAGTAGGAAAAGGGAAACAGTAGAAAAAGACAAGACAGAGAAAGAAAGAAAAGAAGTTATGCAAAGGTAACAACAAGAGAGATAAAGGTAAAGTAAAAGAAAGAATGGAAAAGAAAAAGGAAAAAGAAAGGTAGAGTAATGAATGAAGCCAATAGATATATGAAAGAAATGAGAGAAAAGGAAAAAACTTAATAATAATATAAAGCAATAAAGCAAAAAAATGAAAAAGAATAACAAAAATAAGCAAAGCAAAATGAAACAAAACAGAATTCAAAAAAAAATATTGCCAGCCAAGTAAGGTTTGCCTGGGCAGCTTATGTGTCTGATGCTCAGTGCTTTGCATGCTAATTTCAGGCCTCCTGAGAGATACTTTGTGCCAGCCACTTTCAGAAGCTTTCCAAGTTTGACTCTTGGTTGTCCTGTTGTAGCTGACCAGTCTGAGGTTCTCTGAGGACCACCTCTACCTATCAGCTACTCCGCCTCCCCCGCCCCCCTGCCCCCGCCCCTGCAGTTGCCTTGGTCTTTTTCCAGTGTCTTCCAAAGAGAGTTTTTAAGGCGGAGACAGGCTAGCATAGCTAGGGCTAGTGGGCCCCTTACTTAGAGATTTCCCCATCAGGCACTCACTGAGGGGAATTTAATCTCTGCTTCAAAGCCAAATCATCAGTCTCTACCATATCCTCCAACTCTATTTCTCCCTAAAATGGCCTGAGGCAGATTCAGAGTGGCTATAGCCTGCTGCTTTTTCTATCTGGGCAGCTTCATCGGTCCTGGGCTCAGTGGGATTGATCAAAAGAGTCTCTGTTGAGTGCATAGCCTGCTAAGCCCCCAGCAGGTGTGTGTGTGTGTGTTGGGGGCGGGGGTGGGGGGGGGTGGGGGGGCGGGGCGTAGGGAGAAGGGAGTGTTAAGCATTTCCTCCTGATCCTGAACAATAGTCCCTGAGAGTCTTGTGGAATAACTTTCTCTGAGCTGTTCTCCCTATACCCATCAAACTGGGCTCAGTGGGGGTATTAGGGCTTCAGAGAGCTGGCCCACCCCCTTTCCTGTTTGAGGGGCTGCTCCCAGCCTGCAAGAGAGGTAGATGTTCTCTACCCCTCCTTTCCCAGTACTGGCTGGCTGAACTCACAGGTTGCTCAGGTCAGCCTCTTCACAGTACAGATACAAAGCACAGCTCTCGCTGGTCTGTCTCTAATATAAGCCCTCCCCGTGGATGCTGTAAGATGTCATACAAATATAAAACTATATAAAGAAACAAATTGGCAGAAAACCTTCTTTGTGAGACCTGGTGCCCTTGTGCCTCTGGTCTAAGCAGGAGGGGTTACAAAGTCAGCCTCATGTGGGTCTCCTATCTCTTCACACAGCTGATCTCAGTAAAGCTGGTGCCAAGATTCCCGGCTCCACTCACAGTCCCAGTTCTCAGAGAAGGTCAAAAATCCCTCCTCTGTCCTGCCGCCAGCTCCAATCCCTCCCTGGCAGTGGGAGAGCCCTCTTCCCCTTCCCCAGGCCACACGGTTTAGATGCTTTCTGGGGCTCTGTACAACACCTTACAGGAAAGCAGAGGGTTCCTTCAGGTCAGGGGCCCTCAAACTACGGCCCGCGGGCCACATGCAAATACAAATATTGTATTTGTTCCCATTTTGTTTTTTTACTTCAAAATAAGATATGTGCAGTGTGCATAGGAATTTGTTCATAGTTTTTTTTTTTAAACTATAGTCCGGCCCTCCAACGGTCTGAGGGACAGTGAACTGGCCCCCTGTTTAAAAAGTTTGAGGACCCCTGCTTTAGGTTACTGCTGGGTGCAGCCCACAGGCTCCTTTCTATTCTGGAGCCAAATGCTGTTGGCAGAGCCATTCCAGCAGTCAGAGTCCGGGATGAATCTCTTCTGCTGGGGCTGCCAACATTAAGCACAGTCTCACTGGGAAGGTATGGGCCTAGCCTCCCGGACAGACTGTTTAACTGGACCCCTCTGCCTGATGCTGCACGGGCTCTCCTTCCCGTCTTTGATATCCAGGGTTTGAGATCCCTGTATTTGGCTGTCAGCCACACTCTCACGGGGAGGGAGCTCTATAGCTACTATCACTCGGGCCTCTCTGCAGAGCTCCCTCTTTCTGTAACACCCCCCCCCCCCTTACCAATATCTATGTTGTTTCTTCAGTGCTCCTTAGACAAAATATATCCAATCAGCTACACTTCTTTTTCCTTTTTTTTTTTCAAGCTAACTGTGCAATATTTTAGTTGTAAATCTAGTCTGTGGCTGGAAGCAAGGGCACTCAGCCTCTGGTTAGAGCACAGCCATCGTATGCCCCCCAAAGTCATTTTCACTGTGAGCTCTGTGAGAATGAATACTATAGAATTCCTTTAAGCACCTTTGCTTTATAATGGGCAAAATGTTCATCTTTCTCAGTAGAAGATGCTGGAGGGACATTGCTTCTCCTGCTCTTCCTGGTGGCTGCATGGTGGTGAGCAGTGTGGGTATGAGGACATGCAGTAGAGTTCTGCCCCTAGTGTGCACCCCGCTAGAGGTCCCTTGGCAGCTTTACAGCGTTAGCCTGGCCTGGTGATGGCGTTCCTGAGCCCCTCTTCACAACGAAACTGGCTCCCAAAGGTGTCCCGCCTGCACGGGGCCACAGTTCCCTTTACAGACCTGTGTCCTCTGCATGGCCTGCACCCACCTGAACTCTGGAGGGTTGTCGCCTGCTTGTGTAGTGACTATAGACTAGCTCTGGATGGGGCCAACAAGCAAAACTCTCTGCTATCAGTGGGCTGACCCTCAGCCTTGGGTGGCCCTTTCTAAGTTTGGCCTTACTTGCCCTCTGTTAGCTCTAGGGTCACATGTAGTCTTTCCTTATAGTTTACAGTCACTCATTTATCAGAGCGACAAATTCTTTATGTTAAACTCCCCCCGCCCCCGCCCGGTTTCTACCTCCTTATTGGATCCTGCTTGATACATGTGACTTTGTCAACTCATAGGGTCTTGGCCTCTCCATGGTCAAAACTGGACTGTCATGGTCAGGTTCCAGCTGTTGGGAGGAGAAAGAGAGTCTGGAGGTAACATGGCTGCTTTTTAAGGCCTGCGTCTGGGAAGAGGTGCACACTGCTCCTGAGGACATAACACCGGTGACAGTTAGTCCCGGGCCACACCGCAGAGGAGCAGGGAAGTACAGTCTAGCCATGCATCAAAGGAGAAAGCAGAATGAATTGTGGTGGATAACTGGTAGTCTCTATCATAATTATATAAAAGTACATGGCAAAAGATATCATAAACAAAAGTAAAAGAGAACCATAGGCTGAGAAAAAACTTCAGATCGCATATGGAGATTGTGGGAGAGTTTTCAGCAATATTAACCATATTTTAGGTAAAGTGTTCATGTCCTTCAAGGATCTCCCACAAATTGATATCAAAAATAAAACTCAAGAAACTGAAAGGGCTAACCAAAACAGTAAAAATTATATAATAAACACTATAGAGAGGACATTCAACTTGAGGAGTAGTTAGGGAAGTACAAACTGAAGCAAACATGATAAACTACTTTTCATCTATCAGATTGCCAAAAATTAAAGAGTAATGATAGTCAATAAGAGAATATGCACTAATTTCTTCTAGTAGAACTATAAATTACTATAACATTTAAGAAAAGTAGTTATGTAACTAAAAATAGATAATACAGGTACCTTTATTACACAGGAGTTCCATTTTTGGAAATCTATCCCATTAAAATAAAAACTTCAATATCTAAGGAGTTTATTGATATAGTATTAGTAGAAGCAAAAATCTGAAAGCAGCCTGAAATTGATTTCAATAGGGAGATTACTAAATTGTATTACACCCATAATAAGATATATTATTCAGCTATTAATAAGAAAAAATCTGCCCAGTCAGTGTGGCTCAATGGTTGAGTGTCAACCTATGAACCAGTAGGTCATGGTTTGATTCCCAGTCAGGGCACATGCCTGGGTTTTGATCCCCAGTAGGGGGAATGCAGGAAGCAGCCAATTGATTCTCTTTCATCATTGATGTTTTTGTCTGCCGTGACCTGCACAGCTAGGGTTCAGGATCTGAAGGAGGGGGCGACGCAAAAATAAAAATACTATACAAGAAAGATGAATTTAGAAGGCATGGGTGGCCAGGTGGAAACCTCTCTCTTGGGGAGGCACACTGAAACCTGGCCTTATCTGCTTTTTATTCTGTTTTTAGATATACATCTTGCCTTCAATAAAGCATGGCAAACAGGTCGCAGACAGATAGTTTCTAAGGTCAATAAAGATCAGTAAGGTCCAGTAAACATTTAATTTGAGGCTATTAGGTCAGGAAATTGCTTCAAGCCTCCACTATCTCAACAGAACAATGGTGCTTAGCATTAACCCTGCTAATGCCCAAGGTCCATCGGCCTTCCACATTCCTTGGTGCACTCTCATGATAGTATCGGCAGTGGGTGGCTTCCCGCATCTATCTCTCTCCCTCTCCCTTCCTCTGTGAAATCAATAAAAACATATTTTTTTTTTACAAAAAGAAAAAATATGTCCTATGTTTATTGATCTGGAATTAAAAAAGTAATTTTCAAAGTACTATGGATAAGAAGATTCCTTTGGTGTATAAATAGCCACAAAGCTCTACACATGTGTACTTGTGTTACGGCTAAAGGTGATCCTGAGTGGGGGGGGGGGGGGGGGAGGGTGAAAGGATTTAGAAAAGACAAACAAGAGAATGAAATCTGGGTCTCGGTGGGACGCTGCTCCCTGATGAGGAGACAGCGCCAGCGCCCACAAGCCGTGTCTTTATTTTATAGCAGATGCCACGAGGCAAAGCAGGGGCGTGATCAAGTTGTTTACAGCATTCTCGTGAGTCTCAACCCTACTCAACTACATGCACCTGAACTCTAGCACAAGGCACGTGGGGCCACGTGTTTGGACCATAGGTTCAAGCTTACAACCACAGCCCTTGGCTATGATTGTGCTGGGAGGGCCCTGCCCTCCAGCTGGGACTTGCATGTGGCAATGAAAGGACCCTGTCCTTTCATTAGTCCGAGGCTTGAACCTGGCCAAAACACTGTAGCCGCGCCCCACATACTTGTCTTTCCGTATGTTTGTATGACAAAGGTATGGGAGGCTGTGGACAGGGAATAGAGAGGGGTTGGGTGGATAATTTGAAAAATATTTGTTTCATACAGCTGATGTGAATTGTTTCTCCTCTCATTATTTTTCAGGAGAAAAGAGAAAAAGAAACTTGCCCCTTGATAGGTAAAAATTTCACACCACCAAGGCCTAATGAGGGAGCCAGTCTGAGTTTCACAGTTCACTTGTAAACCATGAAGTCTGTAAGGAGCAGTTAGTTTCCCAGAGGTCTGACTCACTGGAGCCCCTGCTGCTCTGGAAAGCAAATCAATGCCTGTCTGTCTGCCTTGTGGTTGCTTTGTTGATGGTGTTGTACATAAGATGAGTGGTGGTGAGCTAATTACAGTTTCAGGAATAAAACTCTTCTTAATCTTCAGACTGGTTTTTGGCCCGAGTCATCATTTGTTTCCAAATTCTTCTTTTAATCATAGCGTATGTTCTTACAGGTGAAACATGTCATTGAAGGAACCCTCAGTCATGAAAGAAACACTGGATCTTCTTTTTCTCTTGTTATTGTGGTGTCGGTGGGAGTGTGGCACTTCACAGGTGCACTCCTTGGGTCTGTAGTCCAGGAAGCTGGCTCCTTCAGTATCTCTGCTTCTGGAATGACTCAGGATAATGTCTTGAAAGAAAAATAAACTAGATGCACAGTTAGGTGGAACTTAGATGTCAGAAATAATTTACTGTTGGCATTCTTTGTTAGTTACCAATCTTCGAGAACTATTTGTCCCTCCTTTCTTAGTTTTGAAAACTTGAAGGGATGCACTAAGTAGTATGGTTATTGTTGAATAAGACACAAAATTCTCTTCTTACTACAAAAATGTGCAGTCTTATCATTACATATTCTAGAAGCACTACACAGAAATTGGGGTTTAATTCTATATAAGTTCATGGAAACATTCCAGTAGAAAAATGGGAACACATCCCAATGAAAACAGCAGGGAATATGTCAGTGCTTTATAATAGAAAATTGTTTTAAATAACTAAAAATGGTCTTTCACAAGTGTAAACAGTGTACAAGTTCTGTTAAAATCAATGGCTTGCATTTTTTCTCATGTTCATTGACAGTCTAATAGCAGTTTAAGTTAGCTTCCTGCCTATGAGACAAAGAGAAGTCATTTTATTCCAAACTATGTATTTTCAGACATAAATCATTAATATTAAAGTTGCTGTTGACAAAATAAAGGCAGAACTAGGAATGAAATACATTAAAATGCTATGTTGCACACATGATGTGGAATGCTTAAATAGATGAAATAAAGCTTCTCTTTTACAAAAAGCGATTCTCCATGAAAGCTTAGTGCCAGGAAAAGATCAATGTCCTCTATTTTCAGTTCTCTCCATTTTGTTCCTCTAAGGAACAAAGATGCTACACAAGTCTAAAGGAGTGAGACAGTAAACCTAGTGTAGTCATTATAGTTTTCTTTTGCACCTCTCCCGGGCAATTATAGTTGGCTCATTTTCTTAGTTTGTAAGAGCAGATGACTTTTTATATCTATCAGTTGGCTATTCTGAGTAATAGAGACCCCAGACATAGTTAATGACATTTTCAAAGACGGGTAGAAGACAATGAAGAAGCGAGTGTGGCTATTTTGCTTCTTCTCAGTAGGAGAAACAACACAACTAGGTTTTGCAGGGATAATCTAATTTATTATGGGTTCACTAGCAACCTTGTTCCTTTAGAAAAATAGATGATGACAGAGTTAGGATTAAATACATTCTTTTGAATTTTAGGTTGAATTCAGCAGCCTGGGATTCTTGTCTCAATGAGAATCTATGATCAATCATCTTCATTCTTCTTATTTTAGGACTGAGATTTTACTCTTAGATTTAGTTAAAAGGTATCAGTATTGATGTTAGCAGAGGGATTTGAGAATTACTTCGAAGTTTTGGGATTTTATTTAACTGGGAAATAATAGGATCCAAGACTTCAAGATCTAAGTGAAACTGAACTTTTTATGAGGCATGTAAGTTCATTATATTTGAAACTTTTTCTTCTTGAATTTCCTGAAAATCAAGGCACCAACGTTAGGGTTGTCAAAGTAGAAGAGACAATAGGTGATTCTCTGGTTGAAACTGTTTTTGTAGTTGGAGACAGAGAGAAGCGTGGCTTTCCCATTGCCACAGATATTTTTAGTGCAATAGACAAGATAGCATATAGTCCCTTTGAATCTGGGACTTGCCTTGGCCCTGTGGGGAAGCAGCCCACATCCAAAAGTCGGTCTTTGCGGGAGTATAAAGGCTCTGTTTCTTTCTTTCTTTCTTTCTTTTTTTTCTTTAATATATTTGTATTGATTTCAGAGAAGAAGGGAAAGGGAAAGAGAGAGAAACATCAACCTCTTGCACACCCCCTATTGGGGATCAAGCCTGCAACCCAGGAATGTGCCCTTGACTGGAATCGAACCAGGGGCCTTTCAGTCCACAGGCTGATGCTCTATCCACTGAGCCAAATCAGCTAGGGCTAAAAGGCTCTGTTTCTTACCAACACAGGACAAACCCGAAGGGGCATTCTAGCTCCAAAGCTTCTTATGGGATTAGCTGAAGCCTTTGTTGAAATTGCTACAAAGTTCATCTTTCTCTGCCCCATCCTGCTTTCTTCACTCTCCTGCAAGCACTGATCCTGATAGAGCAACTCAATAAACCCCCTCACACAAATCCACCTCAAAGTGTTCCTTCTGGGGATCTGACCTGTGGCATCTTCTGTTGAATAGCTTCATGCTACATATAAAGGGTGTCCCAAAATTCACGCAAGAAGTAATTTTGATAGAAAACACAGGTTTATAATTAAAAATTGTAAATTTTTTATTGACTTATAAAGTATATAGTATAAGGTTATGTATGGAATAGCATATCGGGTAAATGGCCTCTACGGCTTTGCTGGCACGTACGCACTCTTTTGTTGAAATTTTCCATGATTGTTTTGCATAAATGTGGCTGAATTTTGTTGATACAGCACTCAATTTCCTCCTTCAAGGCGTGGGTGTCGTGGGCTTGTTGGCATAAACCTTAGACTTCAAGTTAAATCACTGTTTTGACCATATTTTGCATAAAAATTGCAAACTGTAGCTGCCAAACCTTCATTATTTTTAAAATATTGCTCAACAATGAAAACGCGTTGTTCTTTCATGTAGTGCTCCATTTTTAATGACCCTGAAATGTCAGCTGTCACGCTATCTTTTCCATACATAACCCTATCCTGTATACTTTATGAATCAATACAAAATTTACAATTTTTAATTATAAACCTGTGTTTTCTTTCAAAATTACTTTCTTTTGGGACACCCTTTAGAAAGAATCAATGTATATTTTTCACAAATGGGTCTTGGTTGGGGCTTAAATTAGCATCAGCATCTAAAATAATGTGAAGTTCTTATTTGTTAATTTAACACATTATAGAAATATACCACCTTTAAGAGATGATCTTTTATAGCTTGATGCTTTATGTGTGACCCCTCGTCACTTTCATAACTTAGTGCTGAAAAGAGAGAAACTATAAAAAGGCCACTAATTAAAAGAATAAACAAGATCAAAGGAGAGAAAAATAGCTTGACAGCCTGTCTTTTTTAAAAAATTTAAATTCTTTATTGAAAGTATTACATATGTCTCCTTTTCCCCCATTAACAAGCCTGTCTTAAATATAAGAATTCATTTTACTTTTCTGCTAAAAATAAAAAGAAACATTCTAATCTTTATTGCCTTAAACCTGTATAAATCCTACTGCTAATAGCTTCGTGGCTGGGAACCTCAGCACTTAATAAACAGACAATATTTTTTTCATCTCAAAATCTTTAAGCTTTTTTTCAATTATAGTTGACATTCTATCTCTGCAACATCTTTTTTTTTGTTTCTGTTTTAATAGTTATATTTATCTAATATAAAATAAACATTTAAGAAATCTTCATTAATTTACTTTTAAAAAAAATCATTCAAGTTTAAATATAAGTAAACCAAATGAATTTCTAAGTACTGCAAAAAAATCCATATTTTTTCTTTGGGAAATGGCTTTCAGATCCTGCCCATTGTTTAATTGGGTTGTTTATTTTTATGTCGTTGAGTTTTGTGAATTCTTTATGTATTTTGGATATTAACTCATCATCAAACGGATGATTTGCAAGTATCTTCTAGTCAGTAGGTTGCCTTGTTGCTTTGTTGATGATTTCCTTCACTGTGCAGCAGTTTTTAGTTTGATGTAGTTCCATTTGTTTACCTTTGCTTTTGTTTCCCTTGACATGGAAAATCCCGCCTACAGCCTGGCTCCTTTCTTTCAGACACACCTTACAAACTCTGGGAGGGTTTCATCAGCCGTTGGACTAAAATCTGTGGCAGTGACCAGGCCCCCCACCCGAGGGCAGTGAAGATCTTGGCATGCCAGTCCAGAACTGGTTCCTCTGCTGGTGTTAGCTGGACTGCATCTCATCTAGAGGCTGGAGGAATCCTACTTCAAGCTTCTTTAGGTGGGTTGGCAGACTTCATTTCTTGTAGCTATATGTCCGAGGGCCCTGGCTTTTTACTTCCTGTTGGCAAGAGGCTGTCCACAGATTCTAAAGCCCCATTCATCTTTATTCTAACCAAATCTATAAGGTCTAGAAAGAAATGGTTCCATGTGATCCAAACTCATATTTGCATGGCCAACACTGTGTAGTGGGACTATTTGATGTGTCACAATGTACCATGGTAATTTTTGATATTCAAGATAAAATATCACATAGGATCAATGCCAGAAAAGTGGAAAATAGAGCAGTTTCAAAACAAAATATCTCACCCACTCTGTTCCCTGCACAATTGTGCAATTAAAATTATAATCCTGGACTGAAGATTTTATTTTGACCAAGTCCACACTGGCAGTATGCAATGAAGCATTAAAGCAATTTTCTGCGTGATAAAAGCAATAGAGTCCTTTTATCTTTAAACGACAAATTATCATGATTATCAGTACACTTGTTTCAATTACACTGATTACGCTATTGATAGAGATCAGGTCAAAAGAATTTATTTATTTTGTTCTGATTTTTCCACAATTGGACAAACAGAGAAATGGTATTTTCGTGATTATATTCATCACAGCACAAGGTCAGGCCAGGGAGAAGCAGGAGCGATTGTTAGTAAACGTCTAAGGTGGATGGGGAGCTGGCCTCTGCATCCGTAAGTTCAACTTGTCTAAGTAGATGAATTCGGCGACTTGCCTTTCTCTCCCAAGTTCACTTAACATTTTATATTCAAGTCGATCCTTCTCATTGACTTACACACCTGTTCATAACTCTTCTATTAAAAAAAAGATCCCTCAAACAAACTTCCTGAAATCCTGTTTCCCTTATCATTCCTCCTCTATTGAAGTTCAATAAATGTTATCTCTGGTGGTTGTTATTATTACTGTCACTCTTAGGTATTTAAAAATATGGTCTTTTTGCTATTATGACAGGAAATTTTTTTTCTCATTATCAATTGAGCTATTTATCCCTGGTATATAGGGATACTATTAATACTTGTATATGTATTTCTATTTATTTAATTTTAAAAATTGATTTTTAGAGAGAGAAGAAGGGAGAGGAAGATAAGAGAGGAACATCGATGTAAGAGGACAACATCGATCGGCTGCCTCCTGCACACCCACGATCAGGAAGTGAGCCAGCAGCCCAGCATGTGCCCTGACCGGGAGTGGAACTGACAACTTTCAGTGCATGGGATGCCTCCCAAATAATGAGCCATGCAGACCCGGGCTGTATGTGTATTTTTATTTAGCTATTTATTGAACTATACCATTAATTTTATGAAATTTAGAGTTGACTCTTTTGTTCTTATCCCCTTAGCACTTGCAAATAATGATAATTAAGTTCTTTTCTTTTTACTAATTTTATTTCAAGTTTATTTTATGGATCATTCTATTGGCCAGTATTTTTAGAACAGTGTTAACTGGAAAAAAAAAAAAAAGAAGAAGCATACTTTCTTATTTTATTCATAATTTTAGTGGGAATGCTTTCAGTGTTTCACCATTAAGCATGATATTGACTTTTTGCTTTTGATAGATATTATTATGTTGATAAATTCTTCTTTTTTTATTAATTCATTTCATATTCTAAACATCTCACAACATTAGATGTTATTCTCTTAGGCTTTTTAGTTTTTTCTATGTTGGTTGGCTCTCTATTGTTGTACTATTTTTTTATTTATTTTCTTTCTTGAATGGATTTTCCAAGGATTATATATTTTATGGTTTATAAAAGCACAAGATCTTGAATTTGTGTATCAATACTTTTTTCTATTTTTAAAATTTGTTTATTAATTAATTTCTATATTTATCTTATTATTTCTTTTCCTCTGTTTTTCATAGTTATTTGAATATTGTATTTGTATGCTTAGTTAAATTATTTTTACTCTTTATTTTTTATGAACAAGTCAAAACATTTAAGGTTACATTTTCTTCTGCATATAAGTTTTGTCACACACCTTAGTTTAGATAAAATAATATTAATATTGTCTTTATTTTCGAATAATCTGATACTGACATTTGGATTTCTTCCTCACTCCAGTATTTATACAGAAAAATTACTTTTTTCCCCCAAATGGTTTTTATTTTAATTTTAAAATTTATTATTAATTTCTGGCTTTATTAATTTGTGTTCAAAGAATGTGGTTAGTCAGTCCAATTTCTGCTTTTTGGGATTTATTGATTTGTTTTTATGGCTTAGAATATAATTGTTGTAATTGTTTCACTTTCTAAAGCAAATGTTCTCGCTGAGAACAGCTGAAGTTTGATATTTGTCTAAAATTTCAGTTTTATTCATTATATTTGAGCACATCTTTTTTTCTACTTGATGGATTAGGGGCTGAGAGAGTTGTATAATTATCTTTCACAATTGTGATGATTTTGAGTTGTAGTGCTTGTAACAGTTTATTTTTTAAATATTTATTGTGGTTGTACTTTTGTTAGTAAAACATTCCTTACTACATTACTACTTCTTGCTTTTAATATCTGAAATTAATAGTTATTTCTGTTTTTTTTTTTAAAATATTTTTATTGGATTTTAGAGAGAGAGGAAGGGAAAGGGAGAAAGAGAGAAACATTGATGTGAAGACAAAACATCAATTTGGCTACCTCCTGCATACCCCCTACTGGGGATTAAGATTCCAACCTGGGCATGTGCCCTGACCAGGAATTGAACCTGCAACCTTTTGGTGCAAGGAACAATGCCCAACAAACTGTGTCACACCAGTGAGGGCCTGTTGTAGTTTTTCCCTGAGGTTTATACTCAAAATTTTTATTGTAATCATTTTAAATTTGTTGTAGGTGAGTTTCTTTTAAATCAGCTTATAGTTATTTTATTTTTAAGCATTGATTTAAAAAATCACAGTGTTTTGAGATATACTCGATATACCGTACAACTGTTGAAAACAAGAAACTAGTCACAGAAGACCACATATTACATGATTCCATTTATATCTAAGTTCAGAATAGGCAAATCTACAGAGGCAGAAAGTAAGTTAGATTATTTTTATAACATAAATGAAGTCCTTTTATATGGGATTTTATACCTGCCTCTGATTTTATATATAATTGATTAATTTTTTGAAATTAAAACATGATGGAATATGTAACTTTTAAATACATACACATATAGTTTCAGGATAACCATTTTGGGGGAACCTGCAAAATCAGGTGAATTGGGTGAGATTTCCCAGATTTCACCTTCTCCTTTCCAGTTGCCCTGTATCGCTGTGTGGTTTAGGGGTTCTGAGACTCTGTTCTGTGAGGGTAGGTTTTTCTAGCACAATTTTTTCACTTATTTAACAATGACTAAAACTTTAAAGGTATATTGTGCCTGGGGAACTCAGCTGACATTGCAGAGAGGCCCATTGTGGAAAATACAGAGGATGTTGGTTGCACTGAAAAAGGCAAACACTTGAGCAACACTGGCAGGTGCTCCACGTTAAAATGAAGGGTTAAGCCTGGGGCTTCACTGACATGGGCAGAATCCCTCTGATGGGGAAGAGGAAGCCTGAAGCAGCTAGCGATTATGGCCACTGCCATTACACCTTTCTTGGATATACCAGTAGGTCTTTTACTCACAAACTCCTTGGTTATGGCTTATGTGAAAATGCAAAAAAAAAAAAAAAAAAAAAACATGACTGCTTTTTCCAGCTGATGGGAACATATCTTTTGCCTTCAATTTATTTTATTATGAGAAAATTGTACTCTAGGTAATTTTGACTTTCTTATTACTTTATTTGAAATGAGTGAGGCTTAAACTGAAAAGGGTGTTTTGTTATTGCTGATACATACCTGACATCCTTGTTCTGGGGCTGAGGCATGATAGTAGGCAGCTATTTGAGAACCTGCTGGTAGATTGCTAGTTGCCCAGCCTCAATTCATTGTTTCCTTCTTCCAATAAAACCCTGTGTGCATATATGAATGTATTTTGTGACTGGCCAAATTAAAGCTACCCTTCCTTATGGGTAGGTGGATCTATGTGGATCTACATGAGTTGGAACAACGAGAAGTAAGCATTATGCATTAAGTCAGACTTTAGCTGAGAAGTGTGTCCTCTGTGCCTTTCTGTTCCTCTTCCTTCCTGTTGCCTAGAAGGTGCATGTGAAAGACGTGGTTCTAGCAGCCACCTGGCCTATGAGACGACCTTGGGCTAGAAGCCATATGGTTAAGCAGTAGAACTTAAAGTTGAAGGGTGCTTAGTTTCCTCTTGACCATAGAAAAGCCGTTAATAGCCTTGGACCAGATATCCTTGGAATTCTTTTAACTGACAGAGATAAACTGTTACTTTATTTAATCCTAATTTCATTTTTTCCCCATGACATGTTCTAATCTTAACTGATACAGTAGGGCTTGCCCATAGCTGTGGGGCAGTGGTCAAGGCAAGCCAAATTCTGAGTGAGGAAAGGTTTTAAAAATCCAAACATAGAGTAAAAGGTGTGGGTAAAAACAAAAGGCGAATCTGAGCTGAAGAGTCATGATGGGGAATAAGTGAGTCAGAGCTGATGGATCTGGAGGGAGAGCCTAGAAGAGCTCAGAGAGTAGAAATATAGAGGGAATGTTTATGAATCAGCTGTGAATGAGTGTGAACAGTAAGGCAAAGCATAAATCTGATCTTTTCCGTCATTGAAACAAAGCTTAGAAAAACTTTAACGGTGTTAAAAATTCTAGAGGCGTTCTCTACTGAGTGCTAGTCTGGATTGCTTAGGTACTCAGAGTGGGCCACAGCTGTGTCAGGAATACACAGTCTCTTGTATTAGAGCTTCTATTTCCCGAGGGTCAGATGGGCAGGGCCCAAGGAGAGAAAGGCTCCCAGTGGGTTGGAGAGAATAGTAATTAGTTGAAGACAAAATCAATGTGCCTGGAGGAAGGCAGTTGAAATATGAGCCATGAGGATTAAAAGTTTTATCATTTTCAAATACTGCTCATCCAGCTTTTAGCATTGGCAGGTAGTTTAGGTATCCAGGAAGGAGGGAGTCAGGTGTGACTCCTTCTTTAATGTCTTCTAAAATTAACAGCACATTGGAGACCATAGAAAGAAAGGAATTAGTTGTATTGAGAGTCCAGAGAAGTGGAATATGTTATCCATGGATAAACTTGCTTGGGTTGCTAGAAGAAAGTGACCCTTTAGGGTGAGTTGATCTACTTGAGTTCCATGATCTCTTATTCAAAATCCTTGAATGTGTTCTGGAATTTAAAAATATTCTGAATTTTAGAAAGAATGAATATTGCATGTTATGTAATGTTCCAGCAGAATATGTGTCAATAAGCTATAGTCTAATTTGATATTCATATAACAAATGAATATTAACACTTGTGGGATTAGAAAAAAACCCTACAAATTGTTTTATATCAGTTTACTTTGCTACCAAATTATTTATAAGGAAATCTTTTTGTTTTCACAGCTTCCAGAATTTTGACATGTGGATAAGGGACTATGGACCATTACTATCAGGAAACCATTAATTAAGTCCATGTGAGGAGTGAAGGTCCGAGATAAAGTGTTTTTTGAGATCAGGATTCCATCTACTCAGAAGTTTGTATTTACCAGGAGCTACATTGGAAGGACTAATATCTCTTAATAATCTGAAGTTTGTTAGACTAAGCATGAATTATGTTTACCTTTCAGTCCATATTCTTGAGTTTTTCATTTTTATTCATCCTTTTTTGGGGCCAGATTATGACTTCAAGTAACTTTAGATGCCTGAATGTTATATTTTATCTAATTATTTCTCCCTGTTCTTTGACTTGTGGAAGAAAGGTTCACCTCTGTACTTGATATCACTAGTGCACTTTTCTCCAGAGTAAATTCTACTCTAATGTACATTGAACTCAAACTGCCTTTTAGTTTTCTTATGACATACTGCCATTTTCATTTCAAGTATTTCTGTATTTTTATTTTTCCCTTTAATTTTCATCTCAGCATATTCTCACCGTGTGGTTTTCAGGTCTTATATGCTATTGTCAAAAGTTCTCTAGAATGTTATTTTGGTTTCCGTTGCAAATTATTTTCAGAAGACGGTCCTTCCCCGATATCTTAGAGATAACTTGTTTGTTTTTTTAAGTAAGAAAAACAAAACAAAAACACGGTTCCATATTGTTGTTGTTCATTTAGTTTCTACTCTGGATATGCTCCTTGAATGTAGGTGCTCGTCAAAGCCCCCTTTTAGGTTTACAACACGAAGGCAAGTTGATGTACTCATCCCAGTTCTCACTGTCAATCAGCTGCTTATCTGGGGCAGCTCTGCTCTACTCAGCTGTGATCTTCGCAGGTCCCAGTGCATAGTTCTCCGATACAGTGTGGCAATAAGTTATGAAGAAACTACAGCCATTCACAAATACTGTTACCAGGACTCTTCCTGTCTTGCTTTAGTTGCAAAAGTTCACTTGTGAGAAATGTAATTATTTTAGAGCAACAGTCATTTTTAGACCGCTCTAATTTTCTGCCTGGATGTTTTCTGGGAGTCACACCCCCTGCATGTAGGAATATGATGAGTGAGGTGGAGGTGGAGTGCGTGTGGGGGTCAGGATGGAGGCAGAGTGGGGTTAAGAGAATGTGGATTGTTCAATTGCACTTTGCTGCCTCATAAATCAGCACTTTTGTTTAGGGATCAATTGTCCAGTTTGCTGTTTGATTATTTGATGGTCTCTGAATAAAGGGTAGATCATATAGAGAAAAAAAATTTCAGTTTTCTTTCTAAAATATGGGTTATTCTCTATTGTTTATTTTTGTCTATCTCAGTGTTTCTCAAACTTTAGTAACACATGAGTTGTGTTTGAAGGACTGATTTCTTTTTCAAAAAATTTAATTTATTGGGGTGACATTGGTTAATAAGATTATGTAAGTTTCAAGTGTATAGTTCTACAATACATCATCAGTATATTGCTTTGTGTACTTGTCACCCAAAGTCTAGTCTCTGTCACCATATATTTGACCCCTTTCACTCTCTTCAGCTTCACTCACCCTCTTCCCCTCTGGTAACCACTATACTGTTTTCTATAAGTATAAGTTTTGTTGTTCATTTGTTGCTTTTATTCCATATATCAGTAAAATCATATGGTTCTTGTCATTTTTCATCTGACTTATTTCACTTAGCATGATATTCTCAAGATCCATTCATGATATTGCAAATGAGAGGTATCTCATCTTTTCTTATAGCTGAATAGTATTCCATTGTATACATGTACCATATCTTCTTTATCCAAATATCCATTAAGGACATTTAGTTGTTTCAATGTCTTGGCTACTATGAATAATATTGAGATAAAAACAGAGTGTCTATATCTTTATGAATAAATATTTTCATTTTTTGGTAGATTTTTGTAGAAGGATTGCTGGGTCATATGGTAGCTCTATTCATACTGTTTTCTACAGTGGCTATACCAATTTATATTCCCATTAGCAGTATATAAGGGTTCCCTTTTATCCACATCCTCTCTTATTTATAATAGCTATTTTAACAGGTGTGAAGTAGTATTTTGTGGTTTTGATTTTCATTTTTAAGGGGCTGATTTCTCATTGGTCCCCACCAATGACTTGAAGGGCCTTTATGATAATGTTTCTCAAATGTATAAGCCTAAAACTCAGGAGAAACCTGTAACTTTCACTCCAATATAAAACCAAAACAAATTAGCAAATTATAAATACATAACCCTCTCCAGAAAAAAAAAACACAATAAATTAATTTAATGTGATATGAATTTTTGTTGCTGAAACTAAATTATTGCTCACAAAATGAATATACACTGACTTCTAAGGTACAGATTCCATTGATGTCAGCTCATCTGTACTGCTATTTGCTATATTATGACAATAGACAATATTTAAATAAAGTATTATTATGTTTATGTATTCTTGAATGTTGGATTTTATCTTTTCCGTTTTGTTTAAGAAAAAATTAAAATAAAAAGAAGGCAATAATATTAAGAATTTAGGTAGTAAATGAACTTTGGTTTAAAATAATGAATCAAATAATTTAACAGGACCTGCATGCATAAATAATCCAACTTATTGAACTTATTTTCTTCAACTAGATAAAGTAGTTGAGTTAGTAGAAGGAGGTAGTCTATCTTCTGTCTGTGTCTTAGGAGTAAATATAGTATCTCCTCTGTTGTAAAGATAAAATAAATCTAAAAATCATACAAAAAGTAATGATGAAGAAATAAAAATGAGAATGCAGATTGAATGTAGATACTCATATTTTAATATAATTTTTACTTTTAAGACTCAAAATATTTTATGTGTAAAAAATAAAATGAATAAAGGAAATTGAAAAAATAAGCCCTGAAGTGGAGGGATCAGTGAGAAGCTATTCTGTGTCCTGTTCACAACATGGGACTGCTGTTATTGGCATTATATGCACTCATTAGGATGCTGTCAAATGTCCCTGCTTGTATTGGAAAAAAATGGAAACGCAAGCAGCCAAGACACAATCCAGGAGGGGAAATGTGTCTGGAGCTATAGGGTTCTGCTACTCAGAGACCCAGAGTGAAGTTTGCAGAATGGGTCAATTGGTAATATTTATATTTCTCCTTTGGTCCACATACCCAATAAATGGACCCCTACCGCAATTTTAAGTATCTAGGGTGAGAATTCTTAATTAAGTTTAACCATGTGAGTAGGCTATAGAGAACCAAAATAGTTACAAAAATACTGAATTTAGCTCACAGAAATAATTCAGCAGCATATGGTACCAGGAGTGGAGTATTACTGAATTGTCACAGTCTAGGATTAAGTGCCTTTAGGACCTTTCTTGTCAGTGTGATTGTACTTCTAGCTGACTTCCAAATAAGTTAAGATCGCAGTTTGATAAACACTGGAACTGTTTCAATCTGCTTCAGTACAAATTCCTTCTAAATTCCAGCATTAGATTTATTCATTCTCCAGCCAATATTTATTTAGTCCCTATTATGGCTAGTCTAGGTATAGTTTTCAAATGTTGTAGATAAATTAGGCCACAAAACAAAGTGCTGTCCCTAGATAATTCTCTTAAAAGATGGAGCTTATAGTCTAGGAATAAACAAGGAGAAAAAATATGTAACATAAATCTAGACAATGATGAGTGTTGTACAGATAATACAGGATGAGAGATAGAGAATGACAGAGTAGTAGTGGTGGCTGGGTTAAAGGAGTTCTCTTTTAGGAGATTATCTGCCAGTCTTAGTTTTTGAGAAAAGTATAAAAGATCAGCTTTTCAAGGTTTTCAGTAGTTATATATGAAACAATGGAGGGATTGTATTCATTTTAATGGCCTATGTTTTATACCTTTTATGAGTGCCCTTAATTAATGGATGAAAAATATAAACATTGATGATGATTTGATTGCATGCTGTGATAACAGAGTTAATGTGAAAATCAGGGATTCTGAATTACCTTGAGCCTCTATGGAACCATGCCTTATTTATCCTTTTCAATCTTCTCTTTTTCATTAAGACTACTAGAGGCCTGGTGCACAAAAATTTGTGCACTCGGTGGGGGGGCGACCCTCAGCCTGGCCTGTGCCCTCTTGCAGTCTGGGACCCTTTGGGGGATGACCACCTGCTGGCTTAGGCCTGCTCCCTGAGGGATTGGGCCTAAGCTGGCAGTCTGACATCACTCTGGCAGCCCGGGAGCCCTCGGGGGATGTCCACTTGCCAGTGGGGAGCAGGCCTAAGCTGCAGTCCAACATCCTTAGCGCTGCTGAGGAGGCGGGAGAGGCTCCCACCACCACTGCTGTACTGGCAGCCATCAGCCTGGCTTGTGGCTGAGCAGAGCTCCCCCTGTGGGAGTGCACTGACCACCAGGGGACAGCTCCTGCATTGAGCATCTGCCCCCTGGTGGTCAGTGTGTGTTATAGTGACCAGTCATTCCCAGTCTTTCTGCTGTTAGGGTCAGTTTGCATATTACCCTTTTACTATATAGGATAGAGGCCTGGTGCATGGGTGGGGGCCGGCTGGTTTGCCCTGAAGGGTGTCCCGGATCAGGGTGGGGGTCCCGCTGGGGTGCCAGGCCAGCCTGGGTGAGGGGCGGATGGCTCTTTGCAGGCTGGTCACAACCCCTTCAGGGTTGGGGTCCCCACTGGGATGCCTGGCTAGCCTGGGTGAGGGGCTGATGGCTGTTTTCAGACTGACCACACCCCCTTTAAGGTGGGGGGTCCCCACTGGGGTGCCTGGCCAGTCTGGGTGAGGGGCTGATGGCCGTTTTCAGGCTGGCCAAGCCCCCCGGTGACGGAAGCTCCCAGCCTCTCCTTTTTTTCTTAATTCTGGGATTTATTTACTTTCTATAATTGAAACTTTGTTGCCTTCAGTGGAGCTCAGAGCCAGCTCCTGCTCACTCCAGCTCCGTGGCCTTGGCCAGCTGAAAGCAGGTATCTGGGGTTTATTTACCTTCTATAATTGAAACTTTGTTGCTTTGAGTGGAGCTCAGAGCTGGCGCGGCAGGCGGGAAGCTTGGCTTCCTCCATCACTGGAGCAACCAAGGCTCCTGCTCACTTCATCTCTGTGGCTGCCAGCTGTCATCTTGGTCGGGTTAATTTGCATACAGTCACTCTGATTGGCTGGTGGGTGTGGCTTAAGGCATAGCGAAGGTATGATCAATTTGCATGTTTGTCTTTTATTAGTGTAGATTATATTAATGTGTTTTTTTCTTTAAGTTATACTATTTCTTCTCATGTATTTCTCTATCTTTTCCCTGGACAATCGCAGAGTGGATGTGGTGCAATGAAATGTGCTGGACCTTCAGAGCTCACACCTTTCAATGTGCTCCCATGTAAAGCACTTGGCTAGAAAGAAAGCTTTTTATGGGGATACGGATAGGGCAGCTGCTTTTGTCCTAATGTTAGATGATGTTTTACTTCCACTTCTACCAAAAGCTTGATCAGAGTTGTGAAGTTAGTTTCAACTTTTAAAGAAATGTCTGCCTGCAACTCAAATATTTTATGAGTTTTTAAAATACTGTCACATAAAATAGATGTTTCTACAAAATTTCATTTTATATAACTTATGATATGGCGTTTTTGAGATTCATGTTTTGAGTTGCACTGTGCAGCATGAGCACATGGATCCAAATAGAGCAGGAAGTTCATTTCTCTCTAGAACTCTCCCTCTAAATCTCAGCATTGCCTTTCATTCTGATTACCAACATCAATCTTTTCTATCACCTTTTAGTTTGGTCATCACCATTCCTCTGGTAGTTATGAATTTTCTATTTTTCAGCATGTCTAGAAAATATTTTCCATAAATAGGCAGGGTCTTCTTTGTGTTTGTGTGCTCTCATAATTGTTCTTTTTCCCTTTTAGAGAAAAGAGTGGGAAATTAGGTAACAAAGTGGAATAAAGAAATTTCCCTCTAGTCTTATTGTCAGAAAATCTTTTAAGGTGTGCTGATTAAAGGGGAATATAATACTTGTTTACAGAGATAAAATGCAAAGGGAGCAGTTTTTAAAGTCCACTCATAGAAATGATGTATCTTATCAGTTCCTTTTGTGGTGTGATTGGGAGTGGGGACAGGTAGGGAGGATAATCTGTAAGAGTTGGAAATATGAGTCAAACTTTAGAATATAAATATTTTCCTAAAAAATCTTAGGTTACTGCTTCTGGTAATGATGGTGCAGCTTGTATCAGATTAATTATCCTACAGTTAACAATGATAAAGTCTGAACAAAATCTGAAAACAACTATTTGAAAGCTTGTGGGAGCTACTAAAACAAAGGCAGAAACACAGACAAAATCATAATTGGAGACTTTCAATGACTCTCTTGATAACTGGTAGATCAACAAGACAAAAATGAATAAGAATAGAGATCTGAAAACATTACTAACTAACATGATCTAATTGACATAGGATACCAGATCCAACAAGGGAAGAATATATATTCTTTTCAAATGCACATGCAAAGTCACTAAGATTAAACCATATGCTGGACCATAAAATAAGTCACATTAAATTTTAAAAGATGGAACTTTTACAGAGTATATTCTATGACCATAATGGGTTGTTAGAAATAGTAGCAATAGGATATCTGAGAAATCCCCAATATTTGGAAATTAGATAATACTCTTCTAAGTAAACCATTAGTCGCAGGGGAAATCACAGGGAGAAAATATTTAAAATAAATGATGTAGCTAGAAAAGATCCCAGAGGGAAATTTATAGCTTTAAAGACGTATGTTAGAGAAAAAAAACAAGATTCTACTTTATGAAGTTAGAAAAAGAAAAGAAAGTGAATCCCAAGGAAGTCGAAAAAAAATGAAGATAAATTAATTAAATCAAAAGTTGGTCCTCCAAAAAGATTAGCCAAGCAGATAAACTTCTAGTAAAAACCATCAAGAGAAAAAGAAGAAAAATAACATACAAATTAATCAATACTAGAAATGAAAGAGGGGAATTAGACTGCAGATATTTTATGTATCAGAAAATACTAAGAGAACATAATAAATGATTTATTTTAGTGGAGTAGAATCTCCTGTAGCTTTCTGAGAATGATGCATAGAAGTTACTTATTTTTTGAAAACTTACATATTTGAAAGTGCCTTATTTATAATAGTCACCCTGCCCTAGCCGGTTTGGCTTAGTGGATAGAGCATTGGCCTGAGAACTGAAAGGTCGCAGGTTTGACTCCGGTCAAGGGCACATGCCAGGTTGCAGGCTTGATCCTCAGTGTGGGGCATGCAGGAGGCAGCCGATCAATGATGTTCTCTCTCATCATTGATGTTTCCATCTCTCTCTCCTTCTCCCTTCCTCTCTGAAATAAATAAAAATATATTTAAAAAAATAATAGTCACCCTTGGTACTTTGGCTAAGTGTAGAATTATAAATTGAACATTATTTTCTGTCTTATTTAGAGTCATTGCTTCATTGCCTTTTAGCTTCTAGTATTGCTATTGCAAAGTCTAGTGCTATTCTGACCCTGATTTTTTTGTATGTGGTTTCTTGTAATTTGGAAGCTATCAGGATCTGGAAGTTATTTGAGAAGTAAAATTACAAAATGATGCTCTGTGGCTCCAAGTGTAACCTTTCAATTTGAAACCCCATACTCTTAAGTTCTGGGAAATTATCTTATTTCATTGATAGTTTTCTTTCCTGTTCTATTTATAATTCCTATTGTTCATGTCTTTCTTTTTCAAACTTTCTAGAAGAAACACAAAAACCAAAAAATCTATCTACCAGTTTTGTTTTGTTTTAATATTTAGAATTTTATTCTCTTTTTAAGTTTCAAGAATGCTTTATTACTCTGTGAATTTTCTTTTTGAAATCTAGCATCCTGATTTTATATTATGACAGTTCTCTCTTTTATTCCCGAGATTATTCATTTTAATTGTTTTCTCCTCTTGTATTATTTCTCTTTGCTGAGTTTCTGTTTAAAAAATAAACTTGTTTTTAGGTCTTTGTCTTTTATGTGGAGGGTTTCCTGAAAAGGCTAGTGACACTTGGTTTACTATTCATGTTTAAGAGTGAGGCACTAGAGAAACTGATGGCAACACCAAAAAGCTTGCTGGGCCTGTGGACTGGGCAGGCATATGCTCCAGGTTTTCTTGGAGAAGACACCAGATCTTATGATATTAGGTCTCTTCTTTTTAGCTGAGCAAACTCTTCAGAAAGAGTTTCTTCAATTTCTTGACTCCATATATTCTAGGAGTTGCTAGGGAGAAGGGAGTCATTGTGAAAATTTTTTTTAAAAATAATAAATCTCTAATTTCCCGATGAAACAGAATAGGGGAAAATGGATGGATGGGGTGGAGGAAGGGATCTAGGAAATTGACTACTCTCTGTATAGATTTTCAGCTGGGACTCCTCACCCTCCACTCTAAGGAGTGTCTCGAATTCCTCATGCATTCTGGGATTCTGGAGCAAAACCCAACTTACTTCTGATTGGCTTCCCAACTTCATGCACTTAGGTTTCGTTTCCTCTTTTTTGCTAAGTCAGTTACCACTGCCCACCTACTGTCCATCTTCCAAAATTATAGTATCTCTTTATCTGTTGTTATCTTTTATTCTTTTTGTTATTTTGGTGATATTTTAGGAGGGCATAGAGGTAAGCACGTGTATTCAAACTACCACGTTTAATGAATAGCCCCCCTAATCTATAATAACAAAAGCGTAATATGCTAATTAGACCGGACTTTCTTCCAGATGTCCTTCCAGACAACCATCCAGATGAAGCCAGGGCTGTGAGGCAAGCCCAGGTCCTGGGTGCCAGAGGGATACTGGTGCCGGCAGCGGGGGGAAGGAAGGCCTACTCTTGCATGAATTTCGTGCATTGAGCCTCTAGTAAGTTATAAAAAAAATTACTTCAAAAGCCCCAAGGACCTATTCATTGAGAACAGATGGTTCAACGTTTTTTAGTGATAGTGCAGTATGAATCTTACTGCTCATTGCCTATTTCCCCCTCCCTTAAATACTGACACTTTATCCCACCCATCAGATGTCAAGGGTCCCACCTCCCTTTCTTGGATGCACTTTTACAGATGGGGTTTGGGGAAAACTGTCTACATCAGGCAGTCAATGGTTGAGGTTCTGACCAGATGTCAGTAAAGACAGTTTGTGTCATGACTGGGCACAGGCAAGAGAACATTCTTTCTGCGTAAGGGCTGAGCAGTCTGCCTGAGCAATTCACCTCTTTACGAACTCAGATTCAGCTAATGGTCTTTTGCCAGTTCACCTACTAAGCTCCTATGAGACTGGCCCTTTATCTTGGATAACTTCCCTGAAACTGTTTCCAGATTTCTGAGGCCCCCTTTTACTTACCCCTTTCTTTCTATTGCCCTCCTCCCAATTTTTTTTCTTTTTTTCTAGGTGTACTCCTTATTTCTCCAAGAGGTACTTCCTTATTTCTACTGTCCCCTTGATTTCTCTCGGGTTCTTTAGCATTTGAACTAATAGTTTATTAAACATAGGGCCAAAATTATTAGCTACCTCAAAACAACCTTTTTTTTTTTCTGGGTAACTGCCTTAATATTTAATTATTCTAGGAAGTAGCAGGAAATATAGGCATTCTATTGCACCAAAGAAAAGAAA
This sequence comes from Myotis nattereri, assembly GCF_964212035.1. NCBI lineage: Eukaryota > Metazoa > Chordata > Mammalia > Chiroptera > Vespertilionidae > Myotis > Myotis nattereri. Next base: position 93,079,617 of record NC_138075.1, on the reverse strand, counting down.
GAAAAACCATTAGTTAAGCTTCCATTTGAAAGTATTACCTTTTACATGCTGTCATTGGCTTTTGATGACTTAAAATTACAAAAGTCTTTTGGAGCTCTTGCAGTATTTAGCCAGTCAGTCAAAATTACTTTTTTAAGTGCTAAGGTTATGTGGGGCTCTGAAAAATACGGAAGTGAACAGTAAAGAAAGAGTCTTTTCTGTAAAGAACTGGTGTTCTAGTTTAAGTGTTAAGCAATAAACACCCAAACCAAAAAAAAGTATATAGGAAGCTTTTTAGCTGATCATTTTGCACTCCATAAGTGTATCAAATTATCACATTGTACACCTTAAGCTCACACAATGTTTGCTGTCCACTATACCTCAGCAAAGCTGGAAAAATACGTAAGAGTAGAAGAGTTAGGTTCCCCATATGGCAGTCCTTAGAGCAGGAATATGGGCCAGCAATCTTAGTGGGGTAGCAAGAACAGTTCAAAAGAAGAAGAACAGAAGAAGGTGAATACAGAAGGTGATTATGAATACTGGGACCTGGGAGATTCAACTGAAACCACAGATGTGGATTTCCTATTTGATCTTGCAAAATAAGGTCTCTTTTCTTTTTTAAAAATTGTGTTGCTGACACTTCTTACTGAGGATTAGAGGAAAGATTGAATCTTTTCCCTATAATAAATCACTGTCCAGTAAAATGTAAGAGGAAGAGCTTGAAAGTCCTTTCAGATAGCATACACATGTCTTTGCAAGAAAGTGCTTTGCTATTAAGTCAATGTATGCAGGTAGGCCAGGTAATTCTCCTTTCTAAGTTGATTTCATGCTGAACTTCCATTACATTTGGAAGGTGATATGTGAGTTAGATAAATGAAAGACAAGTTTGGATATGGATTGTATTCACTATTGTGATCATTTTATGCATCTAGATGATTTTTTCTATTTTGAAGTCCTTTTATGATTTGTTCTTTCATTTCCCGTCTTAAAATTGTTGTAAGGAAACATTTTTGAAATAAATGTTTACTGTGTGGCCTTGTCCTAGGCACTTGTGTTGTGGCAGTTTTGCTAACTGTGGTTAGATGTGATATTAAACAATAATAAGACTGTCTGGCTCTTTAGTTTATCTCTTTGTATAAATACTAGAGGCCCAGTGCACGAAATTTGTGCACAGGGGGGCTGTGTCCCTCAGCCCAGCCTGCACCCTCTCCAATCTGGGACCCCCTCAAGTGACATCCGTCTCACAATCCGGGACTGCTGGCTCCTAATCACTCACCTGCCTGCCTGCCTGATCACCCTAACCACTCTGCATGCTGGCCTTCTCACCCCTAACCACCTCCCCCCCTGCCAGCCCGCTCACTCCAACTGCTCCCCCCGCCAGCCTGGTCCCAATACCGCCACCGCCCCCGCCGGCCTGCTTGCCTCCAACTGCCCCCCCCCCCCACCAGCCTGATTACCCCCAATTGCCCTCCCCTTCTGGCCTGATGGCCCCTAACCACCTCTGCCTCGGCCCTGCCACCATGGCTTTGTCCAGAAGGACATCCGGAAGGTCTCCCGGTCTAATTAGCATATTACTCTTTTATTCGTATAGATAATGGATGTAGTTTATGTTCACTTAGCCCTTGTTTTCCTCATTTTATATTATTTTAAACCAGTCCCCAGTGGTGCTTAAAAGGAATTATCTTTTGAATCACCTGTGTTATTCAGTAAGGTCAGTTATAATTTGATCAGCTGGGGACTGTCCATGCAACTAACCTGAGTACTTTGGGTCAATACTTCACTTTGTTCAAAACAGCAACAAGAGAATTTTATTTGACTTTAACGTGGAGCAAGGCTGAAGCTAATGCATGCCGTTTGGCTATCAGGGGAGCAGTACTTTTCAAGTACAATATTTGTGCAGCTTGGTTCACACTCAATGTCTACCACTCACCAGTTATGTGATTTTGAGCAAATCCTCTCTGGAGCTCAATTTTGTCATCCATAAAAAGAGACTATAATGTATCTGCTAAACGATGACGCTTTATTCTTTAAATGAGACATGGAAGACAGTTACATACGTAGAATGGCACAAAGTAAGTGCTCTGTAAGTATAAAGAGAAATATAGAAATAGGTCCTGCCCCAATATTTTCTAATTTCCATATTTTCATCTGCTAATGATGAAAACACTTTAAGGATATTGGCTAATCACTTGAAGTGGGGTTCAAGGCAGGTTGTGCAATGCATCCTGTCAGAACAAAGACAGGAAAGTAGTGGACAGGCCAGCAATGTACAAGCAGTTAGGTAGCAACTGTTTCTTATAGTCTGAATTGGATTTACCAACTTAAACATCTGAATGTTTTCAATAGTTCTTACAATCAATCCATAATAAATTGTTAGTACTTAAAAGTTGCATTAATAAAAGAAAGATAAAATTTGAATATTCCAGAGGAAAAGAATTATTTATGAGCTGAAATAAAAGACAAATATGGAGTATTAGGTTCATACTCTTTTTTTACAAATCAGTTGATTGATTTATCGATTGATTTTTAGAGAGAGAGGAAGAGAAACATTGATGTGAGAGAGAAACATTGATCTTTAGGTTGCCTACCATATGTGCCTCAACCAGGGATAGAACCTGCAAACTAGGTGTGTGCCCTGATGAGGATCTAACCAGCAACCTTTTGTTGTATGGGATGATGATGCTCCAGCCAATGGAGCCACCTTCTAGGGCCAGGCATATAACTTCTTTAGTGAAAGGTCTTAAGGCAACCCCATCCATTGTTCTTATGTAGCTAGATTAGCATACCTTTGAAATGGCAGAAGTAATACCCCTTGAAAGGGGATATTAACCCTCAAGAGAGCACATAATCTCGTTGACTATCTTGTAATCCCATCCCAGCATTGCTTTTCCCACCTCCATGTAATCTTTCTTAATTTTAAGTGCATAAAAGAAACTGTAAAACTGTTCTTCTCTGGCACATTTGAGCCCTTGCTCCCAGCATATGTTGTCAGTTTGGTTCAAGTAAATTCTTATTTAAATTTTCTACGGACTTGGATGTTTCTTATGTCAACAAAATATAGCAATCACATTTAAAAAAAGAATTACCTGAATAAAGTACCTTCTTTTTCTGAATGTTAGGAAGTCAGCCTCATATATGAAAAGGCTATGCATTTATTCTTTCCTAATTTATGGGACAATAAGGATTTATAAATGGATTTTCTTTTAGAATTGTTCACACATTAGAAATGTACTTTATATTATGATTTGGTGACATCATTGCTGAAAGATCTGGAAGAACTTCATAATACTAACACAACTATTAACAAAATAGTTAAATTCACAGCTGATTATAATCCAAGTAGTTTTTTAACATGTATAGATTTTAGAATGCAGATAATTTAAAATGTTTATAATTCAACCTTTATATCTGAGCTTGAAGATATTGCCTTGAATCAGAAAGTTCCAATTAGAGAGAGGTGCTTCTCTGTCATGGTATGACTCAGGCACACTGAACTTGAGGTAGGCACAAACATGGAGGCCTTAAGGAGAGAAATGGGCAGACTGATTGGGCAGAGGACTGAGTAGGAAATGTGAATGCCAGCAAGATCATGTGCATTGGTGTAGAGAGATGTTAATGTCCAAAGAATTTTAGATTTCTCAGTGAAAGGTGCTATTGAAATAAAAGCAAAGAGATGTGAAGTCTGTTGATACTGGCATGCATGAGCATTTATAGTTATTTTAAGAGCTTTCAAAATGTCCTGTTTCCCATGGTTTAATATTTTAATTGTATGTGTATGGGGGAGGGTGTGTGTGTGGCGATGAGGCTTTGTCAATAATTTCCTAGTTCTTTAATTATAAACAAAACCACACCAGAGTAACATGTTTTAATTAGAAACTTGAGACTGTTATGCCCAGATTTCAGGATCCCCAAAAGACCACACCAGGGAGCCAGCTGAGTCCGATGCAAAAGCAGAGAGTCTTTATTCTAACTAGTTCGGCTCCCCGACCACACTCACGACCCAACGGTAAGCCAAGTGGCAGAGAGAGGGCTAGCCCGGTGGGGAGGAGTTTTATAGGGGGGTGGAGTAAGGGGAAGAGAGGTGACCGTGGGCCCTGCCGATTGGCCAGGCGCAAGTCGGGTCCCGCCACACAGGATGTGGTCATATCCATGGCATGCACCTCCCTTGACCGTCACTGGCTAGTAGTTCAAAGAAATCCTGGGTGTGGCTAGCAGAGGCCTGGGCTTCCGGGAAGAAGCCCTGCCGAGCACATGGCTGCTAGGGTAAGATGGAGGGCGTAGCCCTTGCCCTTTCAGAGACCAGAGAGGATTAACTCAGGAATATATTTATTTTTGGTTCTGCAGGTTTAAAAATATAAGTATCAGCATGCTAACAACTGAATTTTTTCTATTCTCAATATTTTTTTGCCATGATTTTTGATAATTTGAAGTAATGAACTGCTTTTTCATAAGATTTTTAGCTTTGTTTTCTAACGTATCTCTTCTTTGGTAACATAAATTCCACATTTTATTTTATTTTTTTCAAAAAAATTGACTTTAACTCCTGAATTTGCCTGGGATTTTTCCTTATCTCATGTAGGCCTTGATTTCATTTTTAGTTATTCATCTCCTTGGTCAATTACACACTTGGGCAACTTTGATATTTAAAGTCTTTCTATAAAACATCCTGAAAAGGCCAGATTTTTGCTGAGTAGCTCAAAGAAGTTTCATGAAGTTTAAAGCAAACATGAGAAAGCTATACATTTATAGGTGCTCTCTGTTTTAACTAATTTTCAGTGTAACCTTTAACATGAATAAGCACAGAACAAGTTAATTTTCATCCCTTATGATCCTTTAATATATACTCCGGAAGCAGTTTTTCCCCCCTGATGGATGAAATCTGGGCAAGCCCAGGACTTTTCTGGTGACTTTAAGTGATAGAAAGTCCTAGAGTTACACTAAACTCCAGATAGTTTCAACTCAGAAAATAGAATGCCCAGTATGCAACAATCATCACAATTCTGAATGTGGTTTGATATCAGTTTTTCCCTCTCACCCTGGAAGACTTAAGGCAGCTGCTGAGGATAGAGGGCAAGCTCTGAAGCTTTTGTTTTCTCACATCCATCCTTATCCAGTTGCTAGTTCTGGAGTGTGGGAGGGGGAAGGGAAGAAGGAACAGGCAGTGCCACCAGGTGGTGTGGGTGGTGGTGTGCTTTGTGTAAGAACTGACAACTTTTTTGATTGTCATGTAAGTACCTCTTATTAAGCTTTTGATTGCTGAGGCATCCACTTCTGATATCCATAGCCAATAAACTGGCCAGCTATGAGACTAGATGAGGAGCTAGCTCACCCCACCCACGAACTTTCCCTTTTCAGAGCTCTGGTTTGAGAGCTTGCTTTTCCCTCTCTGTACTTTAATTCCTGCTTTCTTGTTTTAAATTCACCCATAAAGAGTGAACCCACAAAACTCTAGGTACCACACCCTCAACTCTAAGAAAGGCAGAACCCCAGGCCTGCTCCAAAGTGCTCTCTCTCTCTCTCCCTCTCTCCCTATCTTCTTCCCACCCTCCATCCCTTCCTCCATCCCTCCTTTGCTCTCATTTCTTGTGATCTTACTGTATGGCCCCTGGGGTGCCCTGGCCCTGGGTTTGCTGTGCACCCTTCAGGATGTATGAGTGATAAAACTTTTCACAGTTGTTGCTGAGGTGGGTCTTGCAATCATGACAAGAACCTCCAGGACCAGTCCAGCAGCAACACTGGCTTCAGTGGGGAAATGTCGGTGGAGGCTCCCCACAAGCACAGGCCCAGGTGAGAGGCCCAGGTGCGTGTCCAGGCATTTAGCCAGTCACTCTTGGTAGGCTGAGACCCAGCCTGGCAAACATTAAAGTTGCCCTTACTCCATGGACACTTTTGTGGGCATTTCAAACCTCTCTTGGGGGGAGAGGATCTGTTGGTTGGTATGCTGAAAGGGACCACCCCTCCTGCCCCTGTAGGTGTCTGACTGCTGCTCCTTTCCTGTTGCAGAAGACCAAAGAAAACCAAGCAACGCTTTAAAGAAATGGAGGGACACTGTTTAATTACACTGAAGTATGGTAGCAACCATTTCAGGTGGAAACTGTACTTTAACTCTAACCCTGTTGTTTGGCTTAACAATATAAAAGTTACTTTGATTTTCTGAATTGTACAAATCATCCTATTCGATTGAATGCCTTATTGATTGAATGACTATCCCATTGATTGTGTTCTTACTGGTTATCGAAGCACATTCTTCTGTACCTGGGAAACAGGACAGCACAATTACCCTAAATTGTTTTAGTGGCCACAGGTGGTGCGTTCCAGCTGACTCAGTGGTCCCGAGACCAGGACAGCACAATTACTCTAAATTGTCCTGACAACTCAGTAGTCGGGAGACCCGAGGGCTCTAGATAACGTATTTCTGTCAATTCAGTGACTCCGACACCCGAAACTGTAATTACCATGCTTAATTCTGCTTCTGTAATCTGCTTTTTTGCAAGCCAGGTGCCACATTCCAAACCCTGGGATGTAATCAATACCTTTGTGATCTTTGCCTATATAAGTCTGGTTTTGCCACCATCTTATTGCTATGAGATTTGGGAATGGCCCCTCATAGTCCCGGATTGCAATAAACGTGACTCTTTAATTCGACTTCTTGAGGTGTCCTTCTGTGATTCGCGGGGTACATTACAACAACACCAGCAGACTCAGGGAATAGCTTTCCAAATCTGAGTACCGAAACATGCAGGGGGCTTCTTTTTATATCTCCCTGTGGTCTTTTGTCCTGCAAATATGTATTATGCTTCTGGTCCTTTTTGCGGGCCTTGCAAGAAGGCCCCCAAGTGTTGGGGGTCTCCAGGCTGTATCTGATGGTTTGGCCTGGCGCCAGCATTAATAAACCTCCCTCCAGGGGCAGTGAACTGTTCACAGTTTTATGGCCTCTGTAACAGGTTCTGCAAGACCAGTTTCTGGGAAGGAGGTAATGACTTAATTATAGGTTAGTTTGCTGGCATGGATTCCAATTGCTAGCCCCCAAAATATCAGGGTTACATTTGAATTAGCCCTTTTTAGCCTTCTCATTCCCAGTAGGGTTTTCTTGGGTAGGACTTAAAACAACCTCAGACTTTCACTAGCTAGGTCACATCTGGTCTCAAGGAATCCTCTTACGTTCTTGGAAATGCAGAGCTCTTTGTTTATAGATGAAGCAGCTGTTTTTCACTTGGCAGTAGCCAAAGGGTCTGTCCAGTTTGAACTTTTTCTGCAGAAGTTCCACTGTGTTTCCCAACAAAACAACAAAATGACAATATTTTGTTATAGGCAACAAGGACTGACGAAGCCATGAACCATTTGTTGTATATAATTCACTGTAATCAACTTGATAAAAACATGAAACTGACTTTAAGAAAATGTTTATAATGAGATTTTACCTTCTTTATAAATATCTAGGATTCACTCTTTTCTTGGTATGGGTTGGTGGAGTATAGATAAATCATTTGAATGGATGGGTGATCTCTACAAAACTGACCATATTAAGCTGGTGCCCCCTGTGGTTTTATGTGTGTCCAGATGTTGCTTCTTCCATTCCTTGGGTGGCCAGGAGGGATCCAGTACAAATTTTATCATCTTCTGAGTATAATAAATATCATCTTCTGAGTAATAAAACATATTGGTAAACCCTGTTCTATACTACATGTTAATGAAAGAGATATTAATATGAGGGTTGAAAATAAATTTTAAAACATTTGAACTTAGCAAAATTTCATTATGGGCTCTAGGATATGCAAATTGCTATATTAATTGCTATGACAAGTGACACCTAGTGTCAACTCTATATAAATGTCAGCAATCAACAGTACATATTATGTTTTTACATCTCCAAAACTGACTGGTTTCTATTCGTTTTAAAAATATGTAACTCTTTGAAAACTATTCAGTGGGGACCTATAATTTGTCAGCATTAATCATTTGTGTGTATAGGATTTTATGTGACAGGTTTTTCAGTGCTAGCCAAAGTTTAAAATCTCATATTTGATGCCATATAAATTGTTACATAGATTATTAGTTACCATCACGTACTTTTGTGAAATCTTTGGGTTTACCGAGCATTCTCATCCATATGATCTCATATGATTATATTTCTGTATTAAATATTGGACTAAGTTTCAGGAACAATGTCCAGTTAAGTTAAAATTAATTCATATTTTATGGAAATGAAATATTTCTTCATTTTGTTCATGATGGTATACATAAAATGTATTTCTTCCCTCAACATTTCATTTATTAGAGAGAAAGAAAAGGTAATGACTAAGTATAATCAAGGTATTTTGAATCTTCCAGTAGATCAAACATAGGGATATTTTTTTATTTTTTAACGTACTATTTTATTAAAAAGAATTTTACATTTCTTTTACCATGGAAACCATTGAATTACCCTGCTGGAACCTAGATTTCATTCTGCAAGAATATTCATTCAGGACTGAGAAGTTAAAAGTATTTTTTCCCATCTGATTCTTCTAAGGAGATTGAAGGAGTGTCTGGGGGCCTCTATAATTTTAGGGAGGGAATAGAATTCCAGTCAGTGATTTGGTTCTCACTAAGAATTTTTAAAAATCATGAAAGGTGGAGAGTCCACTCAGCTTGGTTTGTTCATTTTTCCTTCTGATTTTCAGTTATTCCCTGATAGAAAGTTGGTTGGACAGATTGACAGAAGTAGCAAACCTTGGTCAGGTGAAATGCTTTGAAAGTAAAATTAAACATGCTTTGCATTTTCTTCATATTTTAAAGAGTGACACAGAATTTTGATGCACAAGTAGGCTCAAATGATGCTTTTTGATTGAATGAACTAAATTTTGTGAATCCTAAGTATACCTTTAAATAACAGACAAATAAAAAAGTACTCTGCTAGTATTCCCATGACATCAGATACTTCCCAAGTTGTGCATCGACCTATGAACCAAGAGATCATGGTTTGATTCTCAGTCAGGGCACATACCTGGGTGGTGGGCTCAATCCCCAGTGTGGGGTGTGCAGGAGACAGTTGATCAATGATTCTCTTATTTTTGCTGTTTCTATCTCTCTCTCCTTTTCTCTTCCTCTCTGAAATCAATAAAAACATATTAAAAACCTGTATTTAAAAATATAATTTGTGTATATGTCTAATGTAGACTATAAGCAATGAAATAAATTAAATTCAATAAATCACTCCTTTAAATTACTAATTTTCCTCATAATGCAATAAAAATTACCTGCTCTCATCACTTTGAACACTTATTCAATGTATAAAGTTACAAAGTCCAAATAACTCAGTTTGGAATGAATATATAATGGAAGCTTCATAGTTATATTCCAGTGAGCCAAATAGTAGGTGTGAAAAGATAGCAGAAGCCTAGTACTTATTGATCAGCAATTACATTTTCACACTTTCCTGATAAAGGGAAGCAAGAAAATTTGGAAATTTGGTGCCTTCTTAACATGTATATGAGTCTTGAGATTAAAAAACAACAACAAAACAACTGAGAGACTTTATGAAAGCTAAGCTTTCTCAGAGATATATAACAACACTTACCATCTTTCTCATATAGTCATTAGGTTTTTAATGGCACAAAATGTAGGCCTGGTTTTCCAGCATGGTGTGCTACTTGAGAGCACAGCATCAAAATGGATGTCTGACTGTTAACTTTATTTACAGGAGGAGTAAGGCGACACAGGTGAGTTTTCCCAAGAAACTGACTCTAAGATGGATATGATACATGCAGAAAGTTTAAACAGCTATGGGGTATAACAGAAACAAGGTTGAGTAGAAGGAGAAGTTGAACTCCAATACAGTTGTGTGATGGTTAATGTTAGGTGTACCCAGATAGTATTTGGCTAAGCACTATTTCTGATCGTGTCTGTGAGGGTGCTTCTGGCTGAAAGAGGTTATGTGATTTACTCTTGTTTCCCTATAACTCTGGTCACCATGAGGAACTGCAAAGGAACCAAAAGAGGCCACCTACAGAGCCCATATCCTCCAACCAAATGAATCCTCTTGTCCAAAATGGGTAGGAAGTTTTTTAATACTGTGGAAGTATTTAGGCCCACTGTGAAAAGGTTATTAGAAAGTGTTTTCTTATTTATTTTTTTTTTCAGTTCAAGTGCATTTTATTTAGATTTATTTTATAGATGAAGAAAATATATTCACACCTGTAACATAGAATTTCCAATCCTGGGAGGACCACACTGTTCGTTGCTAGTCAGAAAAAAACCACTCGGGTGACCAGAGGGGAAGGACATAGCCTATATTACTTACATAGGGATAGACCTGATGGCGGCGTCGGTTGAGTTTCCACACTCTGTCTGGGTCAAATAGGGGCTTAACTAGCAGAGGAGAGATGGAGGGAGCCATGCTGGGAATAATCTGAGTGCAGGCCAAGGATAAACAGAGTCTGATGAGGCTTGGTAGACATCAAGGATGTGGGAAACTCCCAGATCGGTGCTGTTCTGCTTCTTGTGGCTGCTGGCCAGGCGGACACTGTTCCACTGCCTGGGAGGAGGGAATCAGCTATATCCTCGCTTGATCCTATAACACTTATGCCATTCCACATGTTTTTTCTTATTTTTGACTTTAAATAATTTTTATTTTTCAATTACAGTTGACAGACAATATTATGTTAGTTTCAGGAGTACACCCCAGTGATAGATACTATATAATTTACTAAGTGATCATTCCAAAAATCTCATACCCATCTGACACCATATCTAATTATTAGACTACTAGAGGCCCAGTGCACGGATTCATGCACATTGAAAGGAAATTAATTAGAAGGTGACTGGTGGGGCGGGACTGGGTGAGATGGGCCAGATATGCCCTGGAGGCAACCTCCGATGGTCCCTCCCTGGCCGGCTGCACCTGGGGTGGTGCCGCAGCTCAAAGGGCATCTGCAGAGTGAGCGGGGTCCCTCCGGCAAGTCGGGTCCCTCAGCCTGCCTGCAGGGATTAGGTCGAAACTGGCTCTCCGATATCCCCAAGGGGTCCCAGATTGCAAGAGGGTGGTTCTTAGGTGACACACCCTGAAATCAGGCTCCCTCCTCTCTGGTTCCGGTTATGTCACCTGGGAACCGCAGCTGCCAAGTCACCACAGCTCAGCAGCTCCTGCATTGAGCATCTTCCCCCTGTGATCATTGTGTATCATAGCTACTGGTCAGAAGGTCGGATGATCACTTAGGCATATATATATATACTAGAGGCCCAGTGCACAAAAATTTGTGCACTCGGGAGGGGAGAGGGGGTCTCTCAGCCCGGCCAGTGCCCTCTCGCAGTCTGGGACCCCTTGGGAGATAATGACCTGCTGGCTTAGACCTGCTCCTGGGTGGCAGAAGGCAGGCACAATCCATAGGTGCAACCCCTGGTCTGGCTCAGAGCAGGGCCGATTGGGGAGTTGGGGTGCCGCCCCCTGTCATGCACAGAGCAGGGTGGATCGGGAGGTTGTGATGCCACCCTCAGTCACGCTCAGGGTAGGGCCGATTGGGGGGTTGGGGCACCGCCCCCTGTCACACTCAAGGCAGGGTCGATGGGGAGGTTGCGGCACCACCCCATCACGCACAGAGCAGGGCAGATCAGGGGGGTTGGGGCTCCCCCATGTCATGCACAGAACAGGGCCCGCCAGGGGTTTGGGGAGCTCCCCCCTGTCATGCACAGAGAAGGGCCAATCAGGCACTTGGGGAGCTCCCCCGTGTCACGCAAAGAGCAGGGCCGATAGGTGAGTTGGGGCACCCCCCCCCGTCACACACAGAGCAGGGCAGATCAGGGGGTTGGGGCGCCGCACCCTGTCACACACAGAGCCACAGGGCGATCTGGGGGTTAGGGAGCTCCGCACTGCCACGTAAAGAGCAGGGCGGATCAGGGGGTTGAGGAGCTCCCCCCCCGTCACGAACAGAGCAGGGCAGATAGGGAGGTTGTGGCCCCACCCCCTGTCACATACAGAGCCACAGGGCGATCAGGGGGTTGGGGAGCTCGCCCCTGTCACAAACAGAGCAGGGCGGATAGGGAGGTTGTGGCCCCGCCCCCTGTAACACACAGAGCCACAGGGCGATCAGGGGGTTTGGGCGCTGCCCCCTGTCACGCTGATCCTGGTGCTGGGAGGCCTCGCTGCTCCGCTGATCCCGGTGCTGGGAGGCATATTACCCTTTTACTATATAGGATAGAAGCCTGGTGCACTGGTGGGGGCCAGCTGGTTTTCCCTGAGGGTGTCCTGGATCAGGGTGGGGGTCCCATTTGGGTGCCTGGCCAGCCTGGGTGAGGGGATGATGGCTGTTTGCATCTGGTCACACCCCCTTTAGGGTGGGGGTTCCCACTGGGGTGCCTGGCCAGCCTGGCTGAGGGGCTGAGGGCTGTTTTCAGGCTGGTGGGTGACTGAAGCTCCCAACCACTCCTTTTTTCCTTTTTTTAAAAATTTTGGGACAGCTTTAGCTCTGAGGCTCGGCTCCAGCTATGAGACCTCCGCTGCCGAAAGCAGGTTTCTGGCCTTTGTTTACCTTCTGTATTTGAAACAATGTTGTCCTTCTGGCTGAAGCCTGGGGTTTTGTTTGTTTAGCTTCTATATTTGTTACAATGTTGCTTAGAGTGCAGCTGAGAGGCCAGCAAGGCAGGCGGGGAAGCTTGGCATCCTCTGTCACTGAAGCAAGCAAGCCTCCCTGTTCACTTCCAGCTGCCTGGCTGCCAGCCGCCATCTTGGCTGGCAGTTAATTTGCATATCGCCCTGATTAGCCAATGGGAAGGGTAGCGGTCGTACGCTAATTACCATGTTTCTCTTTTATTAGATAGGATATAGACTAGGGGCCCAGTGCACAAAATTCGTGCACTGGGAGGGGGGGGTTGTCCCTCAGCCCAGCCTGCCCCCTCTCAGATACTGGGAGCCCTCAGGGGATGTCCTAATGCTGGCTTAGGCCCACTCCCTGCTCCCCTTGGGGATAGGGCCTAAGCCGCAGTCTGGCCTCCCTTTCTGTGAGGTGACAGGGCTGATCAGGGGAAGGCACCAGCCCCATCACCCTGCTGCTGCAGCCACTGCCAGTCACCACAGCCAGCAAGGTTTTTTCATCAACATGGACTGCAGTCCCTTCACCACGAAAAAATAACTTTCTTTAGGCATTTTCAAGATGTGTCTTTCATATAATAATAATTTCTTTATTATATTTTTATCCTCACCTGAGGATATGTTTCCATTGATTTTTAGAGAATGTGGTAGAGAAAGAGAAAGACAGAGAGAAACATCAAAGTGAGAGGAACACTTTGATTGGTTGTCTCCTGCATGAGTCCTGACGTGGGCCCTGGCCAGGGAGGAGCCTGTAATCTAGGTACATGCCCTTGGTCAGAATTGAACTCAGACTCTGCCATTGGCAGGCCACGGCATTATCCACTGAGCCAAACCAGCTAGGGCAGGATATGACATTTCTTAGCCCTCCAGCAGCGGACCTTCGTTTTTTTCGCCAGGAGTGTGGTGAAAAACCCTAGGTCACCTTTTTGGATTCTTATTACCCAAGTTACTAAGAATATTACCAGTGGCATACAGGGAGCTTAACTAATGAGTGGTCAGAAAAGGTGTTTCCTCTGTAGTTCACACCAATCGCTGGCTTGCCCCCCCACCACCCGGCCTGACGCCTCTGGCCCAGGCTTCAGGCCTGGGCAGGGGACCCCTATCTATCCCCAATCACAGGCTTCATCCTCTCCCTGGCCTGATGCCTCTGCTAGAGGCATCGACTCCCATCACCCTCTGGTTGCCAGATCGGCCCCTTGCCCAGGCCTGATGCCTCTGCCAGCGGTGTCAGGCTTGGGCAGGGGACCACCATCTCCCTCCCATCGCTGGCTCTACCCTCGCCCAGGCCTGATGCCTCGGCCAGAGGTGTCGACCCCCATCACCCTTCCATCAACGATCGGCCCCTCACCCAGGCCTGATGCCTTGGCCAGAGGCGTCAGGCTTGGGTAGGGGACCCCCAGACCCCTCCAATTGACAGCTCTGCCCCCCGCCAAGGCCTGATGCTTCTGGCCCAGGCTTCAGGCCTGGGCAGGGGACCTCCATCTCCCTCCCATCACCAGCTCTGCCCCCTGCCCAGGCCTGACGCCTTTGGCCCAGGCGTCAAGCCTGGGAAGGGGACCCCCATCTCCCTCCAATCACCAGATCGGCCCCTCACCCAGGCCTGACGCCTTGGCCAGAGGCATCGACCCCCATTACCCTCCAATGCCTGGGCAGGGGACCCCAAGCCTCCTCTGATTGCCGACCCTGCCCCCTGCCCAGGTCTGATGCCTCTGGCGCAGGCTTCAGGCCTGGGCAGGGGACCCCCATCTCCCCCGATCACCGGCTTCTGAGGCCGGCCTGCAGCCCGGGATGGCAGCTTGCACTGGCGGCTGTGCTGTCCGGCCCTGCCTGCAGTATGTAAATTAGCCACCATCTTTGTTGGCGGTTAATTTGCATATTGTGCTGATTAGCCAATGGTAGGCATAGCGAAGGTATGGTCAATTACCATGTTTGTCTATTATTAGATAGGATTATTGATTATATTCCCTATGCTATACTTTACATTCCCATGACTATTCTGTAACTATCAATTTGTACTTCTTAATCCCTTTACCTTTTCCCACCCATTCCCTCTAACCCCACTCTTATATTTTGACAACCATCAAAATATTTCCTGTATCTATGAGCTTGTTTTTGTTCTACTTGTTTCTCTATTTAGTTTTTTAGATTTAATAGTTGATAGCTATGCATTTCTTGCCATCTTATTGTTCATATTTTTATTTTTATTTTCTTATTATTATTATAAAAGAAGTCCCTTTAACATTTCATGTAATACTGGTTTAGCTTTTTTCTCATCTGGGAAGCTCTTTATCTGCCCTTCAATTCTAAATGATAGCTTTACTGGGCAGAGTAATCTTGGTTGTAGATCCTTGCTTTTCTTCACTTTGAATATTTCTTGCCACTCCCTTCTGGCCCGAAAAATTTCTGTTGAGAAATCAACTGTCAGTATTATGGGAGCTCCCTCTTAGGTAACTAACTCTTTTTCCTTGATGCTTTGGAGATTCTTTTTTTGTCTTTAACCTTTGGCATTTTAATTATGATGTGTCCTGATTATGGGCCTCTTTGGGTTCAGTTTGTTTGGCACTCTCTGTGCTTCCTGGACTTGTATGTCTATTTTCTTTGCCAGGTTAGGAAAAATTTCTGTCATTTTTTTCAAGTTTGTTTTCAATTCCTTGCTTTCTCTCTTTTCCTTTGGCATCCCCATGATGTTAATACTCTTAGACTTGTCTCAGAGGTTCCTTCTGTTATCCTAGTACTTTTTGGATTCTTTTTTTTTTTTCTTTGCTGTTCTGATTGGATGTTTTCTGCTTCCTTATTTTCCAAATCTATGATTTGATCCTATGCTTCACCTACTCCACTGTTGATTCCCTGTAATGTATTACTCATTTCAGTTAATGTATTCTTCAGTTATGTTTTCTATTTCTATTTCTATGTTTCTATCTCCATCTTTATGTTCCTTATCTTTTTTTTTTTTTAAGTTCTCACTAAGTTCATCTACTCTTCCCTTAAATTCATTGTGAGTCCTTATAACCAGTGTTTTGAACTCTGAATCTGGGAGATTACTTATCTTCATTTTGTTTAATTCTTTTTCTGGAGTTTTGTTCTGTTATTTCATTTGGGACATGTTTCTTTGTCTTTCCATCTTGGCAGCCTCCCTGTGTTTATTTTTAGGTATTAGGTAGAGCTGTTATGCCTCCTGGTTTGGTAGATTGTAGGTATCCTGCAGAGTCCAGTGATGATGTAGGTGTCTGTAGGGTCCAGGGGCACAGCCTTGCCAGTCACCTGAGCTGGGCACTCCAGGAACCCCCTGACCCCACATCATGTGGGCTGTGTACACCCTCCTGTAGTAGTTTCACCTTAAGTGCTGTTGGCACATCAGTGGGAAGGATATACCCTTAGGCTGATCAGCTGTGAGGACTAGTAGTGACCACTATGGAGAATCAGCTGCATAGGGCAGTGGTGGGCAAACTTTTTGACTCGAGGGCCACAATGGGTTCTTAAACTGGACCGGAGGGCTGGAACAAAAGCATGGATGGAGTGATTGTGTGAACTAATATAAATTCAAAGTAAACATCATTACATAAAAGGGTACGGTCTTTTTTTTTTTTAGTTTTATTCATTTCAAACGGGCCGGATCCGGCCCGAGGGCCGTAGTTTGCCCATGGCTGGCATAGGGGCTGAATCCACAGAGCAGAATTTAGTTCAGTGCAGCTCTAGTGCCTGCTGATTCTGGCCTTTTAGTGTGTCACTTGTGGAAGTGATTGGATGTTGTTTCAGCATGGTCTGAAGCTGTCCACCAGGTGAGCTGGCTCTGGAGCTCTTGAGGAGGTGCAGGCCAAGGTCAGCCGCTACCTGTGCCCTGCATTGGGTCACCTGGCATGAGCTACAAAGTGACCTTCAAATGACTGCTATTTGCGCTGGGCTTAGAGGTGCTCAAAAGAGGCCATGCAGAAAAACAAGGCTGGCTGCTGCTAGTGCTGCACCTGAGGCCACTTAGCAAGAGGTATAGGGCATGCTGAGGCCAGATGCAGCTTATTTGAGATTTTAGGAAAGCCTAAGGCACTGGTTCTCAACCTTCCTAATTCTGCAACCCTTTAATACAGTTCCTCATGTTGTGGTGACCCCCAACCATAAAATTATTTTTGTTGCTATTTCATAACTGTAATTTTGCTACTGTTATGAATTGTAACATAAATATGATATGCAGAATGTATTTTCATTGTTACAAATTGGACATAATTAAAGCATAGTGATTAATCAGAAAAACAATATCCTATCTAATAATAGACAAACATGGTAATTGACCATACCTTTGCTACGCCTCCCATTGGCTAATCAACATAATATGCAAATTAACCACCAACAAAGATGGCGGTTAATTTGCATACGTAGGCTCCAAGCAGCGGAGGGAAGATTGAAGGCGGCTCCGGCTGGAGCAGTGAAGATGGAAGATGGAAGGCGGCTCCAGCCGGAGCGAAGGCCTGGGTCCCGGGTGCCAGAGGAAAACCTGTGCCACCAGCCAGGAGAAAGGAAGGCCTATTGCACAAATCTCTTCGTGCAACATGCCTCTAGTGTAATTATATATGTATTTTCCGATGGTCTTAGGCGACCCCTGTGAAAGGGTCATTCAACCCCCAAAGGGATCGCGACCCATAGGTTGAGAACCGCTGGACTAAGGAATGAGCCAAGACAGGGCCTTTGTATGGAAAAGCCTTTGGAAACAGCTTAGATGGGCCCAGAAGTTGGGTATGGCAGGGTCTTAGGGAATCACCAGGTTCCCACTAACAGTGTAAGCCAGGTTGATACAGACTCAGATATGGCATCTGCCAGCTGGATTTTGTGCGGGGAAGGCTCAGAAAAAGGAACAATGGCCTCTGCTAGCACCTCTATCTTGGAGAAAGCTGCCCATCCAACTCTTGTCTGGAAGCCAAACAATTCAGTTCTACCCCACATGTCCCTGGAATATTAGCTATACTAGCGCTGTAGCTCAGATTGAATATGTCCTTTTAAGTCCTTTTGTGGCCCTTTAAGGGGAATGACTGGGACTCTAGCAGCCTCTGTCTCACTTGGCCACAATCTCCACTGGTTTTCATAGCAAGAGGTTATGGAGACTTCTCCTCCTGGCATTGGAGCTTGGGCTCGGGGGCTTGGTGTTGGAACTGGGACCCTTCACAACTCATTGGAAATCTCTTCAGTTGAGATATTGTCCCTCCCCCACCCTCCAATTTTTCAATTTTTACCTGCCACATGTGGGTGGGTGTGGGACAAGCCTGTTCTGTGTCTCCGACCCTCCTACTAGTTTTGATTGGACTTCTTTAATTCCTTAGTTGTAGGACTTCTGTTCAACTAGATTGCAGGTGGACCTGAATAATGGCTGTTCTATAGTTTAGTTGTAATTTTGATGTGGTTGTGGGAGGCTCTGAGTACTGTGCTTACCTATGCCTCCATCTTGACAGCAACTTCCATCTCTTGATTTTTTTTTATTTCCCTTTTTCACAAAGTCTATACTGAGATTACATTTTATTGATATTTTTTAGAGAGAAAGGAAGAGAGAGAGAGAGAGAGAGAGAGAGAGAGAGAGAGACAGCAATGTGAGAGAGAAATATCAATTGGTTGCCTTCCATACATGTCCCAACCAGGGATTGAACTTGCAACCTAGTTCTGTGCCCTGACCCACAACCTGTGGGAAACGAACCCACAACCTTTTTGGTATGTGGGATGATTCTCCAACCAACTGAGCCATCCATCTTGGGCACAAAGTACTATTTTTTAATGTTGTTGCTCTTATTTTATATTGTCTTATTATTAAAGCATGAAGATCATAATAAAGGCCTAGGAATTTTTATATTTTAACTCACAAAGGAAAAACCGTTGTCAAATATAATTGAAATATTACTGACTTATAACTTTTTATGTTGAGGTAATTTCAGATTCACATGCATTTACAAGAAATAGTACAGAGAAGTCTCATGTACCCTTCACCCAGTCTTCCTCAGTGGTAACATCTTGTTACTATAGGATAATATTATAGCCAGGATGACTCTTTATAATTCTCATATAATGTTCTTACTAAAGAATCTCCATATTTTGTACTATGTGGGTAATTTATTCTTTAGTCAGAGGCAATAGAGTGATTATGGTAGTCAAAAATAAGTTTGAATCTAAAATCACCATTTGCAAGTTGAAAAAGTTTGTTCACTTTAGTTTTCTGGTTTTTACAATTAGTGTCATAAAAGGACCAACTGAATTATTAAATGTAAAATCCCTTTGTAAATTATAAAGACCTATGCAAGTGATTATTTTTGTTGGTAAATTTTTGCATGCTATGTTAAATATGATATTTAGAGGCCACACAAACAAGTTCTTTCAAAGCCATGCTGGTTATTACCTATAACCTATGCTTTTTCTGTTTTATGAATCAATTATAAAAATATCTGGAGGAAGTAACAAAGAATCAAAGTTAAAATCTTTATCTTGCAATTTCCAGAGATGTCCATTTCTCTTTCTTTCTTTTAAATGAATAAAACATTTTTCCTTAAAATAATTAGGTAATCTTCCTCACCTGCACAAGGGTCTTAGGTGATATAGTTGGCATTGATTTAGACATTTATCCTTAAACTAGAGGCCTGGTGCATGAAATTCATGCATGGGGGTGTCCCTCAGCTGGGCCTGCACCCTCTCCAATTGGGGACATCCCTCTCACAATCCAGGACCGCTGGCTCCTAACTGCTCACTTGCCTGCCTGCCTGATTGCCCCTAACCGCTTCTGCCTGCCAGCCTGATCGCCCCCTAACCACTCCCCTGGTGGCCTGATTGATGCCTAACTGTTCCCCTGCAGGCCTGATCAACCCTGACTGCCCTCCCCTCCCAGCCAGATCACCCACACCTGCCCTACCCTCCACAACCCCCTTCCTTTGCTGGGCTCTGCCCCTGCTGTGCATGTGGCCATCTTGTGATGACGTTAGGTGTGATGTGTGAGGGTGTGACGACCACCTAGGCTATTATTTACTATAGACAGTGTCTTCTATATGAAGACCATATGATAAACATCTATCATTTCTGTCAATAAGTTTATGCTGTCTTTATCAAAAGGACATTGAATTTTATAGTAGAGCATGATTTTTGTCTTTGAATTGTTTTAATTTTTCAAGAAAATGAAATTTCTTGGCATGTATTTTTTTGTATTAACACTACTCATGGCACCAATTTACATTACTGCTCTCATTTCCCCTTTATCTTTTTGTTTTGTTTTGTTTTGTATTTTTAAAGCCTCTTTAAATACTTTATGGGACAAGGTAGGGTCACATAAATGAATAATACTGAGTCTTAACTTCAGCCTATGGAGATATACAAACTATGCTCTATAACTATGGATACATGTGCAGGTACTGTCTGTGCACAAGGAATTTAGCAGTTGGTCAAACATACTATCCTCAGAGTTTGAGTTCATTGCCTAGAATTAAATTGATGCCCTAGAAATCCTCTCAATGAACAATTTATTTTAAAGATCAGTTATAAATAAGATAACTAATTTTTGGTTAATATTGTGGACAACAAATAATCATGTTAAGGTGTTATAATACAATTTCTCCATGCAAGAGGCTCAGCCTTGTTGTAGCAAATATTAAAACCTAAAAGTATGAAGCAAATACTGAAAGATCTGTCAATTTTATGTTTGAACCATCAAGTTTGCCACTCGCTGTTGCCATGGCAACCAAGCTGCCTATATGAAGTAAGCAAGAAAATTTCATTGCTTCATGATGTAAAAATAGCAGCTGTTAATTGTTCTTCTCTGTGTTGAAGCACACAGCAAAACAAAACATACCCCACACACGTTTATGCCAACCCCACGCTGAGGTCGATGGCAGTGAGGGTAACCGACCTTCCCAGTTTTACTGTCCCTGGGGGGTTTCCTAGCACATGGGGCTTTTAGTGCTAACGCCAGGATGGTGAACTGGGATGGCTAAGTGGAGTGAGTTTTGAGCAGTAAAATGAAATGACAAGATGCTGTTTGGAGACGATATCATGAGGCCTATGTGAGGGAGAGTCTGGTGGCAGGGAGGCCAGCTGAAGGCTACTGCAGATGGTCACGTTTGAGGTGATAGAATCTAAAGTGGACCCTGACTTAAATAAATGTGCCATGTCACACTCCAGAGTGCAATTGTAAAATAAGGCCACCCATCCTTTCCCGACCTAAAACTAGGGTGGGATAGGCCCCATTAACTCGATTAGATGTCCCATCGGTGCATCTCCTGTAGGACCACAAATCAGCCGATGAGCTGCCACTGAACGCTTGTGGGCGCTGCTCTGGTGCTCCCTTATCCATGCCTACAGCCTATGCAAGTGCTTTTGCCATCTCCCATTATAAGATGCCAGTGTGCATGCCCAGAGTGCTACCTTCGGCTGCTCCCAAAGCCACTGGTGAGCACAGATGTGTAGAGTGACCTGTCGAACTCTAGGCCTCACTCAGTTACTTTGACCCCGATGCCGTTCTGCCATGGCGGTGTCGCACAGTCTCTAACCTCCTTCCCCAAAGGGCCAGGCACCATCCTGTCCCCTCCGGGACCCTCCCCTTTGCTCCAGCTCCTCTCCAATAAAACCCTTCCTGCTCCCTCTCTACAAAGCGAAAGCTCCGGGCACATTAGTGAAGCCAAACAGGTTGGGGAAGGAGGAAGGAAAAGGGAGAAATGAACTGTTGTTTACAATTTATGAGCAATAGTTCAGTCTGTAGAATTGCTCTGTTTCACAATCATTGTTAAAGGTAGAGCGGCATTCTTGGTTAGTGCTTCTTATGGCCAACAGCATAGATACTGTGAGGTGGCCTTAGGATATATTTTTGAAGGAACGCCTTTTAAAGAAATACACAGCAACCCCTTATCACCACCACTAAATATGAGCTCTGACGTGGGTCAAGAATCCAAGAACACTGTAACCATTTCAAAAAATGTGTACATCAAACCATCATGCTGTGTGTCTAAAACTTACTGAGTTATGTATGTCAATTATTTCTCAATAAAACTGAAAAAAATCATGAACACTAAGAAAGTGTTGTCTTTTGTAGGAGAGGGAAGAGATTAGAGACAGAGTCTGGGACAGAGTAACTCCGCTCCCTTGGCCCACTTTGGATCTTACTTTTCCTTTTGCATCATGCTTTCCTCTGGAATCTGTCTGTTACAGCGCTGGTATACTTGCTAGCTCCTCCTTCTTCTCTCTACCGCCATAGCAGAACCCGGAATAGAGGCTGCCCTGGGGCCAGCTGTTTAAGTCTGCAGGTCCAGTTTTTGTTTTTTGGTTTTTTTTTTAGTATTTTGTGTTGAACTGAGGTGAACACAAATAAATGCCTTAGAAATGCACTGATTTTCTTTTTTAAAAAATATATTTTATTGATTTTTTACAGAGAGGAAGGGAGAGGGATAGAGAGCTAGAAACATTGATGAGAGAGAAACATCAATCAGCTGCCTCCTGCACACTCCCTACTGGGGATGTGCCCGCAACCAAGGTACATGCCCTTGACCGGAATCGAACGTGGGACCCTTGAGTCCTCAGGCTGATGCTCTATCCACTGAACCAAACCGGTTAGGGCTGCAGGTCCAGTTTTTAAGGATGTGACTTATAGTGGCTGAGACCCGGGGTGCAGACTGCCTGGTTATAAATCCTGGTTTTTCACTTTCAGTAGCTTGATTTTATTCTCTTTAAAAGATGGATTAAAAATAGCAACTACTTAATAGGGCTGAGCGAGGATTACATAAATTACTGTGCATAGAGCAATGAGGACAGTGTCTAGACATAGTGCACACCATGTGTTTGCTATTACTATTGAGCTGGTGGCTTGAGAGGAGCTGTGCAGTTCACATGTGAGGGAGACCGCGCACCAGCACAGGTGTTCCACAGATTTTCAGACAATTCATGAGCTGGCAAACAGCTGCTGTCTTTTGGGTAGAATCACTAGAGTCTTAACAGGGAGGGCTGCAGCTGGTGTATGCTGGAGTGACTATGGTTAGAGTTTTCTTATTACCTTTTGGTTAAAACACAAATGATGAACATGTAAACAACTCCACCATTCTTCATTTAATAGCTCTAACGTGAATAAATCAAATAACAATGTTCAGATTATACACATCAAATAAAGTAAAATTTCCAGTCCTCTAAATTGAAATTTTGTTATGAACCTCACATTTCCCAAGGCCTCACCTATCTGTAATACAAATGAAATTCAAATCAATTATAAAAATAAAAATATCATAGCGTAATATTATATAGTAATAAAGTGAAATCCACATCACTAACTTCCGTACTGCTGGCGCTGGAGCCCCCCTTTCTGTACAGGGCATTTACTCCAAGCAGAGTGTCCTTGCCTAAGTATTACAGGAAGTGTGCGCGGGAAGTGCTTCTCATGGATTTGTGAACCAATCACCTCACGTTTTTGTACGCATGACGATTTGCTGCTCTGAAGACATTTGAAAAGTTAAGAAAAGTTATATTCATGCCAGGAGAGTTGTTTTTTAGCTTCTCCAGCACTCCCGTCTTTGGGGTTGGAGAACAGCAGTACACCCCTTCAGCCATCACTGGGTGGGAGCCAAGTGGCGGTCGAAGCAGAAAGGGGGAGAAGCACATTCCCCAGAGGCTGCTTTATAAGGCGGGTGGGGTGAGCTCTGTGTTGGCTGGAGTTCTCCTAAGGAACTCCAGGTGTCTGAGTCTGCGGGCACGTGGTACTCTTCCCCCCACCCCCCTCCCGCCCCATTTACCTCCATGCAACATGAATATTGAGCCTCCTCAAACTGAGGGTGCAGAAAATACCTACGCTATCCCAGTGTGGAAATCATTAATAGATCTTGAGTAAGTCCATTTTAGTCTCCTAATGAACCCCAGTGGGGAGATGTTCATGATATGGAGAGAGTTCTTTTTCTGACAACCAATCTGCATTTACTTTTTCCTTAATTTCTTCTCATTCTCTCTATCTAAAATCGTTGTTATGTTTAAAGTTCACAGAAAGTACTGTAAGCTGCTCTTTCCATAGGCAAGCTAAACGTGTTAACTGTTATTTTTCACACAAAAATCATTTCTGTTTTCCAGATTACTTCTGATGTTCTCGTTGGAGCTTTAGGCAAATTGTATACATTGAGGTATATATCAATTAACAAAATAGACGTGTTGCTCAAGATTGCATTAAAAATTTTTAAGTAGAATCCTACTATTCCATCAACAGTTATAAAATTGGCATTGTGTTTCCTTGGGGGCAGAGGGAAATCCCGTAACGGTCTTAATTAAAACTTTTGTTAGAGAACAGCTGAACACCAAGTCTGGCTTCATGTTGTACTGCCATGCTTCCTGCGATTATTGTTCTCAGTGGTGGTTTACTTCATAAGAGGACTAGAGTGTCTCCAAAGATCCCCCCGGCCCTTTGTCATGGCAGAAAGCCCCTGGCTGCCTTTCTAAGCTAGTTTTAGTACATGGACTGAGCCAGGGGCTAGTGGCCAGCACCCTTTGACCTGTGGTCTAGGGGAGATAGTACCAAACCCAACTCTTGTACTAATATCAGTCAGGCACATTGACTACATGCTTTGTATTTTTGAGGACAGCCGGATCTTAGTATCCTGCTCCATTGTCTTTATGGGAACACTCAGGTTTCCTATTATTCTTCTGTTAGGTTGTGAGGGTCGCTAACAATATAATGGGAAGAACGTAACACTGCTGAGAAGCGAATAGTGTTGTTCCATCAGCCTAGAGAATATAGTTATAATTTTCCCTAAATTTATTAATGTAGTTTGAGTAAATTTTACATCGAGTTGATTAATTGTTGTTTTCAAGAGAAAGTTTATATCTCTTGTGTATATGCACAACGAGAGGAAGTAACGATATTCTCAGGCGTAGAAGGGAAGCAGATAGAAACTAAACATAACAGAGGAATGAGAGGAAATACTGAATCTAAAGAACATTATTGCTAGAAGTGTTACATGGAAATAATAATAATGATAATAATTTTCTACTAACTTTTCTTTTCTGCTTGTCTAACTTTTACTGTTTCACATAATTTTCTTGTTATTCATCACATTTTTTTCCCAGTTTTCTGCCACATATCTAACTTCCTTAAGTAATAGTATTTCTGAGGGTTTGTTTAAATTGGGTTGGGGCCGAAACCGGTTTGGCTCAGTGGATAGAGCGTTGGCCTGCGGACTGAGGGGTCCCGGGTTCGGTTCCGGTCAGGGGCATGTACCTGGGTTGCGGGCACATCTCCAGTGGGGGGTGTGCAGGAGGCGGCTGATCGATGTTTCTCTCCCATCGATGTTTCTGACTCTCTATCTCTCTCCCTTCCTTTCTGTAAAAAATCAATAAAATATATTTAAAAAATAAAAAATAAAAAAATAAATTGGGTTGGGGATCTTGCACCTTCATGGAACTATGTTGCAGGAAAATTGAGGAGTCCTAACTACATATTCCTGAACGTGGTTAGCAAAATTTCTTAGAAGCCACTTCTGGGAATAAAATAGTGATCATTAAAGAGAAATGAAAAAGAGATGGCAAGAAGGTAAAGGGATGACTTGGTCTGGAGAGTAGAAACTGGATGATAAAAATAAAAGGGAAATAAATAGAAAATTTTAGAAGTTTGAATTAGTCAACAGTGACAATGAGTCTCACTCTGAGTGCACATAGAGAAGGCTCAAAATGTCTTCCTTACCCAATTTCCATGGGACTGGGCACTCCAGCAAAATAGACTGTCCTGTGGGTTCACTCCATGGGCATTGTAATTGGAAATACAGATATTCTCACAGGGGCATTCATCATAAACATATTTTAGCATAAAGTGGTATATTATGGTTATCCCTCTTAAGTGGATAGCTAGGATGTGGACACTGAATGATATGAGGTTTCCATAAAGCTATCTCATTTAACCCCATGGCTTTAAATACCCATCTCTGTGCTGACGGCTCCTATTTTATATCTTCACTCCCAACCTTGAACTCTACACCGCCTACCAGATATCTTCATGTGGGTGTTTGTTTATTAGCATCTCAACAAGTTCGCATTAGACAAGAAGCATAGACCAAGATGAAATTAGAGGTTGATCCCATTTAAAGGGGAAATGCCTGTGAGAAAAAGTGGCCAAAGGCAGCAGAGAAGAGAGGGAGAGCTGCAAGAAGCTGGGAGAGCTGCAAGACTGTGATTCTGGGCTGACCTATGTTAGAGATAGAGCCAGCCTCATGCTTACGGTCATTTCCTTGTCTTGAATATGGCACAGAAAACGTTTTTTTCCTCCTGGGACTGTGGTAAGGAATAAATGAGAAAAGACATGTAAAGTGCACAGGACAGAGTGAGTATAAAGTGCACAGGACAGAGTGAGTGCTAATAACTGGAGCTCCTATTACTGTTGTTACTTTATCTGTTACATTATGCTGTCCTAAGGATAGTAACTGTATTTCACAAAGTTTTGGAAATCTTGGGCTTAACAGTGTGCCCAGGATACCAGTAAATAGTAGTGCTTTAGCTACTCAATCAATGTTTGTTAGACGATTAAAGATGGTATCAACCTTTAGTAGCAGAGGGACTCTTTGTTCTAATGTCTCTGTCTCCTGAATCAGCTCCCTGTCCGTGTTGTCTCAGAGCAGCCGCCTGAGTCTTCCAAGCCTGCTTGCTCCTCCAAACCTTGCTCTCAGGTCAGCCAAGTTATGGTGCAACAGTTTCATTCTACCCAACAGAATTTTTAGACCTGATTCTTCCTAGAGAGTTATGGGCTGTTGTTGCCTATGAGCTGTCTAAATGAGGAGTCAAAAGAGGTGTCATTTCATCTATTTTTTTTCTGGCTCATAGGCAATTCATTTCACATGGTTTCTCTAAATCTAAAAATACCCTTATTATGTTTTGTTTAATCACTTGGGGGGAATACCAGGAGGAAGCAGAATTGCATTTATCTGTAAATAACCAGGAGAGGTCCTTCTTTAGAAGAAAAGTGCTCTAAGGTTATTTTCTTTGCCCCTCCAGATATTCTTAGGTGCCCTAGAGAGATAGCTAATCAACTATGAATACGATGGGAAAAAACCCTGAAGATACCAAATACGCTTTGCAAAATAAACCAGAGAGAAGACCTAAATTCATGAAATCGACTGTTCTATTAAAATATTTTCCTCTCCCTATAGTCAGAACCCTTTTAATTTTACTATGGCTGATCAGTTGGGATTATTGGAAGTCTCAATTTACTTTTGAGACCTCGCTAAGGAACCAATTAGCAAAAAGGAAAGCCCAGCACAATGCCTGCTATGACTGCACTAATTGTATTTATTGAGGTCGTGTGGAGACAGTGGTCAAGCTTCCTTTTGGGAAATACTTGATGGGAGATTTAACATTTATTGCTGACATTCTTGAATTAACATAACTAGGGCTGAAATTTTTTTTATCATTCTTTGCCTTGCCATACTTAGTCACTAAATGCTGTCTGCTCTGAGCAACCTTGATAGATGAGGCAACACTCTTGTAATAACAAATATATTTGTAACGCTTGCGAATAAGTAAGAAATGCATCTTTGCTCTGCATTGCATCTGGAACAGATGTCTGAATATTTTAAAGCATGGTTGATGTTGTAAATTAAGATTTTGGTCATTAGAATAAATTAAAATTTCACCCAATCATTCCCAGTGTCATTCACATGGTAGCCTTCTTGACAATTTACCAACTATTTGGAGAGAAAAAAAAAATACCTCTCCAATTAATTATTCCTATGTTTGAAAATATCCAGTGCAGAAATATTTTTGTCTTCATGAAGAACAATAAATAAGTTCAGTAATCAAATAACATTGACACTAACATAGAAAATACAACCTTTTGTACTATAGTACAGAAAATAATAGTACAAGAATGAATTCAAATTATTTCATTAATTAGCTGATTTATATATAACATAATTAGTTTCAAAAAAGTTTTGAGGGTGCACAATGATACATTCAAACACCAAGATGAGATAGCTTTTTAAAAGTGAGGAAATATAGGTAACGGGAAGGGAATGCCTGGACATGGAATGACGCTCCCGGCAAGAGGCACACATTAGAAGCAGGCCCTACAATGTTATGCCAGAGGTGGGTCACAGATTAAGTGCTAAACTTTCTAGCAGCCCACAGATGGAGGGCAATGTGATTAGTTACATGATTCACAATGTCCACAAGATGAAGATCAAGCATGTTGCCCCGGAGAAGTGTGACTATTCCTCATATTAGACCAGAGGGAATTTTTGCCCAATTGTTCCTCTTGAGATGACACTGCATAATTGGGTAATAATATTTCACCTTCAAAAATATCCTTACATTAAATACAGTGACTTGTTGCGTAGAATAGCTACATAAAGTCGTCCTTCATATAGGCCAAAGGCCTCATGTTAATACTTAGGTACCAGAGCTGCACAAGCATGTGCAGTGTGATGAGATTGTAGCAGGGGGCCCAGGATCCTGAGGCCACCAGAGGTTGGGTTGTGGGGGTAGGAGAGGAAGAGATTTAACTTGTGAGGTGTGGTCATGCAGTGCTTCCTAAAGGAGAGGCTTAAACTGAATACTGAAAGGAGAGTAGGAGTACCTAGCTAGACAGTTGGAAGCTACTTTTAAATGACAAAGTATTCATTTTACTTCAATTTTTAGTTATCATCTAAGGTAAAGATTTCTCTCAAGATAACATTTATTTCTCTTTTTTTGAAACTTTGAAATTAATACATAGGTATTTTAGAACATTATAAAGGTAAAAGTATAAAGAAGAAAATAAAAATCAGAAATAACATATTCATATATTTTCTTCAGTTTTTTTGTTTTTATATTATAAATACATATATATGTTTAAAAATTGATATATTGTATGTATAATTTTGCATCTTTTAAAAGGTAACATTGTATCTTTCCTCCAAGTAGTTAACATTCTTTGAAAACTTTAAGTAGCTGCACATTATGAGCTATTTTGGTTGTTACTATATTTTCCCAGTTAAAACTGTGCTTCAGTTAATATTCTTATGCACAACTCTTTGAATAACTTCTGATGATTTCCTTAAGATATGTTTTCTAGATGTGTACTTATTGAGTTATAGAATATAAACATTTTCAAATCATCTGATAACTATTATCATATTGAAAATGTTTCTGCTTTAGTTTACATAAAAGTTTGTGTCTATAAAATATACACTGAGTGGCCAGATTATTATGACCACCTCATCAGTACTTTTTTGGGCCACCTTTTGCCTTCAGTACTGTGGCGATTCTTCTAGGCATTGACTCCACGAGATGTTGAAAGGTGATGCGAGGAATCTGACACCATGCCTGATGAATGGCACTGTCCAGTTCTGTGAGATTTGATGGTTGTGGAACCAACTGCCTGATGGCTCTTTTAACTTCGTCCCACAAATGCTCTTAATTGGATTGAGATCTGGTGATTGTGGGGGCCACCTAAGCAAGGTAAAGTCTCCTTCATGTTCTTGAAACCACTCCTGCACAATATGAGCACCATGGCATGGCGCATTGTCTTGTTGGAAGAAGTCATCTCCATTGGGATATGCCATCAACATGATAGGATGAACTTGATCAGCAACGATACTTAGGTATGTTGTGCTATTCAGATGTTTATAATGATCTGGCCCTCTAGCAACTTCAGTGGGAAATTATAGCTAATTTGCCTACAAACGTCAGGTGGTCATAATAATCTGGCCACTCAGTGTATATTACTGATTTATATTTATGTCTTTTGTTTTATTTTTATAATAATCAAATATATTGTCCTGGCTGGTGTTACTCAGTTGGTTGAGCATTGTCTCATGCACTGAAAAGTCACTGGTTCAATTTCCTGTCCTGGCACATGCCCAGGTTTTGGGTTTGATCCGGGGTCATTGTGCTTATGGGCAGAAAATGATTGATGTTTCTCTCACAGCAATCTCTCTCTCTCTCTCTCTCTCTCTCTCTCTCTCTCTCTCTCTCTCTCTCCTTTTTCCTTCCCCTCTCTCTAAAATCAATAAAAAATATAATCAAATGTATTAATTGGTAAAGCCAGAGTTTTTTTTTACAGAAGAGACAATCTACATAACAGATGATTTGCCCAATGCTGGGCAAAGTGCATGTGTTTGGCTTGAATTGAGCCATGCTTTGTTTTTCTCCTTCACTCTGCGTGACTAGACATTACAATGGAATTCTAAAAATTTCCTTCTAACTGGAAGTCATCAGATGACTTGGTGATGTGTTCTGGTGTTCTTATATTATTGATATTTTGTCTTGTAAACAGTAAAGTTACAGATGAATTCTAAAGCACCACTGGGGGAAATGAAACTGCCTAACAGGGAGAGTTTGCACAGTAAATTATCAAGGTGGCCTACCACGACAAAAATCTCTGCCAAGACCATCCTGAAAGGACGCTGAGCACATTTCAAGCAAATTGTTGAGTGGCGGTAATGACAGATGCTTCACTTGGCAAGCCCAGGTGGTGATAATCTTTGTAAAGTGAAATGATGAAATAAGGCAAATGCATGAATGGCTCAGCTAAATAAACGTTTCATCTTGACTACTGCATTATCACAGCAAGGTTATTTTAATGTATCTCACAGAATTCCACAAATTTCATTTCAGTTTTTATGTGAAGACACATATTGAAAGAAATATTTTGTTCCTTGGACATAATAAAAGCTTTCGAGATAGTAATGCCCTGCAGTCTGCCTACAACACTTTCTTTGGTTCCTCTCCTCATCGGGGAGGCCTCTTCACTGTGGGCTTCCTGCCGCTCCGGGGCATGAGTGGTGCTACACCTGAGAACGCGCTCTGGTCGAGTGGTAAACAGCAAAGTTCACTTGGGCTGTTGTTGGTCACAAAAGGCTTTGAAAGAAGAACATTCAATGTTTCTTTCAGAAGGTGAGGCTGTGGATGAGGACTCAGATTTTAAATGTAAAAATGTGAATCAAGGAGTCTCAAGCGATCAGAAATTTTGTTACCTTGGCATAAAATATGTTGCCATCCATAGAATTTGGAATATAATTGCTTTGTATTTTAGAAGTCCTTCAGGATACAGTTTTTCTTTGCATCCTCTATGCAAATTTATTCCAATCAGACAAGGAGGAGGGTCTATTATCTGTACATGTAACAATACATTTTAGTAGTTTATTAACACAAGAAAATTAGCGGCATATGACAAGATAAAATTCCATCTAGAATGTCTCTTTGGGCATACATAAATGATATTAAAATACAATATTTCTCTAAGTGCAAACTTACTGGAGAGTTTCCCAGAGAGAATACACAGCCCAGTGGTTCTACACCTCAGCTCACGAGAGTCTGGCTCATTACCACCCGGCTGAAAGCCAGTTACAGGACATCCCTACCCTGATCCATTATGAATGGAGTTTTGGTCTGACTTGCGTTTGCAGCAAGAGTTGTTATTAGACCTGGTGATTCCAACTGAATGAACTGCTGGTCTGTTCTTGCCCCTCCATGGTGCTGTGCATTAGAATTTTTTGAAGCCACCTTCACGAAAGGAATTTGTTCACCCTTCAGGTCTGCTTGGCTATACCGATGCATGCGAGTTAATGGTTTACCTAGTTCTTAAGAAGTAAGCCTTGTTCTCTCTTGGCAAGTTCGCTTTCTCTGGTAAAGCCTGGGGTTTCACATCCTGGCAAATCTGCACATATACTTTAATGTTCTAGGTATGTACTGATCCTTTCTTGTGGGGAATCAAAC
Organism: Myotis nattereri; assembly: GCF_964212035.1. NCBI lineage: Eukaryota > Metazoa > Chordata > Mammalia > Chiroptera > Vespertilionidae > Myotis > Myotis nattereri. The sequence continues at coordinate 93,048,416 of NC_138075.1, read as the reverse complement.
CACTGTTATTTGGAAGAAGAAGCTTTCGTTTGAAAAAAATAAATTCTTTGTTTTTAAGAGGGCATAGAAATTTTGTTGTTTTAAAATAATTTAGACATTTTAAAAACATTTTTTACCTTCAGCTTGGGTGCATCCTTGTTATATTGCATTTATTGCTGCTATCACCAAAAGTCACATCAATTTAACACTACTGTTCTAAGTACGTATGTATAATGTACCCAGAGTTTGTGAGGCATTGGAAGGCAGGTTGCTGCCTCTGGAGAGCTGGTGATCTCATTAATGGAGTAGAAAAGAATAACGCATGTGTAGACACAATACTAATTGGAAACTAATCCAATGCTAGAGTATTGCAGGAATTTAGAGATTGTATAGTGAGTGGAGCAGATTGGAAAGAATACGGTATGCGGGCGGAGAAACCAATTGGTTAAGGCGGGGGAGGACGGCAGGGGTGTACATTGGGTGATGGTGGGAAATACCGATGGAGTTGGTCAGGCTTTATTTTAGTTTAAAAATAGAGAAATATATTACAGTTTCTGAATTAGGGAGATGGCATGATGGCTTTAGAAAGATTTATATGAAAGTCATGTATAGAGATAATTTATAGAGGGAGCATGCAGAGGCAGAATGGAATTTTAAAAAGTCATTATTTGTCTATTTAATGGTCTTCCTAAGGTGTTCTCAGTTGCCATTTGGTTTATTGCATATTCAACTTTATTTAGGATAGAGATATTAATTAAACTGGGATATTTCAGAGTGATAACTGGACTTGTTGCTTTTGTTATTGCTTGAGATGGTCTATAATAATTGCCAAAATTGATCTACAATATTCTGCACTTATCAACTTTTTAATGTCATATTTATGATTTTATCAGTATTTGCTATTTTAAAGAATCGTAAATGGATAGCTTATATCTGCTTTGTGAGTGGATTTCTAGGAATTTCTGGAACTATTAAGAATTTGTATAAAATAACAAACCACCACCAAATCACAGTGGCTTAACACTATAAAAGTTTATTTCTGGAAAATGTTTATGTCAAATGTCTATTGTGAGTCATTGCAGTTACCTAGAGCCCTTGTCTCACTATGTGCTTCCACACTTGCCAACGCAGAAGAAAAGGAACTTGGCAAATGATGTACTATCTCTTAGAGCTAGAAATGACTTGGCTATGCCTAACTTCAAAGTGACAGGGAAGCGCTATGCCATCATATACTCAAAATAAGGAAAAATAGGATGTATGTGAATATCTCTAATGACCACCACAGGGACATAGCCCCTTTTCAAAGCACTCAAGGGCATAGGCCTAGAAAGAATAATATCTTTTAAATGAAATTATTTTACTGAGAAGTATTTCATCCATTGCTTTGGTCTATAGGCTTACCTGCCTAGAGCAAATTAGAATTTTAATATAAATGAGCAAGAGTACCTACAACATGACTAGAATATATGATTTTCCATGATGAATTGGTAAGTGTGAGGAGAGTTGGTAAAAAATTCTCATCATGGAAGTTTCTATTAGATTTGTACCTGTGCTCTCCACATGTGGATACAGAAAAGCCAGTATCTTTTTAATGTGAACTTTAAATGGTGGAACAATTTATATGACATATAAATAATCACACACATTTATTACATAAACACATGTTATTCATGCTTAGATATACATAGATCTTATATATTAGCTAACAACTAAGGGGTGAGTGGTCATAGTGACTATGGATCTCTGTATACTTTGCATATATGCTGGATGCTCTTTGAATACACTGCATGTGGATTTTTAAAGTTTTAAGTCAGAATATTAGAATAGGGACCACAAGTAAACCTATGTCATATTTCTTCAGTTATGTGCTCATATAATTTATTATTCTTGTATAAAGTTTGGGTTTTTTCTGTTGTATCCTAAAATTTCAAATGTCATGAAAAATAATTTTATTTGACGAAATTGAAGTGTGGTTCACAGGGGTTGGCTTAGAAGACAATCCAAATTGTAGACTGTGGGCTCCACATATTCAACTGCATCCTTCTTTTGCAATCAGTGTTGTATGCTTCAAATCTCTGTGTTCTTAGAAATGGCCACTCCCAGAGAACCTCTTGAAACCTACTTGTAGCACTCAAGTTCAAGCTTCTGCAAGTGGGAATGAAGAGGTAGAAACTTGCAATTTCAGCAATTGTCTAACCATAGTAAATATATATTTATATTTCACATAACATATTTATTTTGAATATATTACATTTATGTGGCCTATTTCTTTGATATGACTTGGGTAGCCTGTAGATGTATACTTAGCATTTAGATTCCTGGAGTTGAGATTTTAGTTGCTAAAATGTATTGTTTTGAGTGGAAGAGAAAACATAGCCCTTTAAGATGGCATTAGAAGTAGCAATTGTGTTATTATTGTTTTAATGTCAGCCCATCAATATTAATAATACTGTTAGTGTGAGGCATTCTATTTTGTTAACAATAATTATGTTGGTTATGCTTATGAGTTAATAAATGATCTTATATAATTAAAGCCTAGTATGCTAAGTGTCCAGTCATTGGGTTGTCCGTTCAACCAATCAAAGAATAACATGCTAATGATATGCTAAGGCTGCTCAACCACTCACTATGACATGCACTGATCACCAGAGGGCAGATAGTTGACTGGTCAACCAGTCGCTATGATGTGCACTGACCATCAGGGGCAGACACTCTGACTGGTAGGTTAGCTTGCTACTGGAGTCTGGCCAATTAGGACTGAGTGAGATGGGCCCGACATGCCCTGGAGCCCTCCCATTATCCCTCCCCAGCTGGCCAGCCTCCCGTGTCCCTTCCTGGCCCTGATCATGCACCAGAGGGGTCCCTTGGCCTGGCCTGCCCCCCTCTCGCAATCTGGGACCTCTTGGGGAGCTGTTTTCGGCCTGGTCCTGCAGGCCAGGCTGAGAGACCCCACTGGTGCATGAATTCATGCACTGGGCCTCTAGTAATTGCATAATAAATATTTAAGGATAATCTTATGTTAAGTTTCAGAAAGAAATTGAAATATTAAATTGGGACTGAATAGTTATTAAGAATATAAAATAAAGGGTGTTTAAATGTCTTGATTTCAGTTTCCCTATTTATCATGACTAAAAATTGATTTTCAGAGTACTGAGTAATCAGTGGACATAAAGTTACTGCAAAGCTCTTAAAAATTGCAAAAACATCAGTGCCTCCCCCTAGCCCCCAAAGCACCCAATGCTACATTACTGGTATCTTCAGTATTTGAGCTGATTGACTCTGGCTTCAGACATTTAAGTATACCACTATTACCTTGACTTTTTGGAATCTTCCAAAAGGACTCTGAAAGGAAAATGATATTTATCAGAATTGTTTCATCAAAGTTCAATCTTGTATATTTTCACAAGAACTGACCTTTAGCAGTAACTAACAAATGTATATTTCTGTGTATGCCTGTGTGTGTGCACATATTAGGATGAAACTTGCTTATCAATTTATGTCAAAATTGAATTTCTTCTTGAGATTTTATACTACAAAATACATCAATTTGTTTTGACAGCTTTCTGGTAGGCTGGCTGCACACTACGAGCTTCTGTCACACCTGTCATTGGTAGCTCACCATCTCAGGGACTCATTTCAGGGGTCTGGTCTCCTACTGATGATCTCAGTTCTTACTCTCAACTTTTTCCTCTCCCCAGCTTTCTTTGACCTTCCCATAATACCAGTGTTTCCTGGGAAGTTGCTTTATTTTCATTCTCCCTCAATCACTGATGTTACTTATAAGAATGCAATTCAATGTACATCAGTGTTGCAGACAAGCCCTGTGGGTGGGTGAGGCACACATGGACTGGCGTAGGCATGTCTCAGTGCTCACAGTAAGGTTCCTCTTCCAGTCCTTATCACATACCACATACAGATGGGATATGCCGAAGCCAAGTGTTAAAGTAAAGAAATTAAGCCCAAGATGGAGCTGCTCATGCTAAACCCCATGCCAGCAAACCAAAACGTAACCAAGTTCCCATTCTCAGCTCTTCCAGAAAAGGAAAGCCTAGGTCAACAAATCAGTGCTTGCCTGCTCAGCACAAGTTATCTGACCGGGGGCTCCAAGACCTCCCTTTGCTCCATATAAGGAAAGTAACTCTGCTTTAACCAATCAGTGAGTGCCCAGTATAACTTTCTTGATCCCGTTCACTTTGGTCGATACAAATCTCTTGCTTTGTATAACTCCTCTGTCTGCTTGATGGGATGCTGCCCAATTCATGAACCATTGAATAAAAGCCACTAGGTCAGTATAGTCTTATGGCAAATGTTTCTTTTAACAGAAACGAGGACTTGGAAGCATTGTAGGTGGGCTGACAGCATCCAGTGACATGGGAGTGAAATCAAGATGGTCCAGAAGGGGGGTACACTAGGTCATACTTCTGTTCTGTATATTGCCAATTAAGGAAATACATCCTCTTACTGTATCACGCAAATTAAGGTTGAGTCTACCTACATTGAAGTGGCATATTGAAACACTTATGCAGATAATTTAACCCCCAAACAAAACTTCTCCTGTTTAATTTTCTAGATAGTGCAGGCAAACACGTATTTTACGTAATTAATTACGCAGAACTTTCTTTAATTCATCATTGTACTTTTTCCCCCTGAGCTTTTCACATATATAGCGTTTGGGTGAAGTACGGTATAACAGGAATTGAAATGTGAGTGGGAGACTTAGATTTATCTCTTATTCAGGCTGCCACCTAATTTCCTTAGGAATATCATGATTTTGTTTACGTCCTAAATACATAGCCATGGACTTACTTTCTTTGTTACTGTGTCTGATATTTGCTATACATTTTGGGAAACTGCTTTGATATTTAGGAATTTTACTGATCATCTACGAAGAGATAATATTTATATTCTTTGACATTTTTAATCTAAAATTTAAACTCTTTCACAGTAATGTGCCCTAGTGATCAAGGTACAAAAACTTAGACAGGTCTCCTTAGCCAAGGAAATTAAGAGAAAGGATAGTGTAGGTAACATATAGGAACGATGCTTGGCTGAATCTGTATTTTGTGCATTTGTGTTGTTAACTATTTGGGGGTATATAATGTTTCTAACAAAATAATACAGTTGCATATGGAATTTCAGAAGAACATGGGAAAATGTATCATTTTCTGTTCTTCCCTTTGACTCTGCACCTCCTCCTTCACAATGTGGAGAACTTTGGGTTTATTCTGGTGAAGCTGAGCTTTGCCTTTGCCTGGATCCACTGGTTCTTTACGTACTGTTGGGGAAGGAGGAGGTGGGACCTAACATTTTGATTTTAAAGGCTTTCTTCGTGGTTAGATCTGGATACGCAAAGAGAAGGCAGATTTCCCGAGTGTTTACCATCAAACTTCCAGCAAGTGGTACACACTCAGCCCATTCCAATGAAAAGCCAGGGAGTATATCTAGTTCCCCTTAAGCTGCATGCCCCGCTAGGAGATAATTGAGATTTGAGCCTAATAAATATCAAGTCATTCCCACTGAAGACTTAAAAAACACACACACATACCTCAAGGCAGAGGTCCAGTAAACTCTTTACATGTTTTAGTCACAAATCTTCCTCATATGCTTTGAGAAAGGTTCAGATGTCTCCTGAAATCTAGCGTCACTTTTGCTGGTTCCCACTTGCTAAGACAGATTAGCTGGGGAAGGAGGAAGCCAGGCAGGACCTAATCATAAGTATTTACCTAGAAGTGAGTCGTGGTAATATCACTGCAGAGAATACAAGGCCCTTGTGAAAGAAGTCAAGGTCACACACAAGAACATGATTCAAATCAGAAGGGCACAGTTAACACAAAGTAAGGTTTAGACTGAGATCCAAATATGCTCCCCATTCCATTTGGATCAAGGAGATGCTGATTACTATCTCTTAGTCCTCCTTGATCTGGCTCTGCCTACATCTCCAGCTTTTTTCTCTCTGGTTCCTAATTCCAACTCTACTTTAGGCCAGTGAACTTTATCCATTTTCTCAGATACTTGATTTTTTTCACCACTAAGCTTCATTCACACCCTCTTGTCTAACTGCCCTAGCTCAGGGAAGAGGCACTTTGTATATTTTTATTTTTAATTTATTGATTGAGTTTTAGAGAGAGAGGGGAAGAGAGAGAGAGAGAGAGAGAGAGAGAGAGAGAGAGAGAGAGAGAGAGAGAGAGAGAGAGAGAGAGAGAGAGAGAGAGAGAGAGAGAGAGAGAGAGACATCAGTTTGTTGTTCTACTTATTTATGCATTAATTGGTTGATTCTTGTATGTGTCCTGACCGGGAATTGAACCACAACGTTGGCATATTAGGACAATGCTCTAACCAACTGTGCTACCCAGCCTGGGCAAGAGGCACTTTGTTTAAAGGGAGAGGCAAATGTGCTAAGGAGAAATGTGGAGGATGCTTTAGCATCCAACTGAGATTTTCTAGTTGATATCATTTAGGAACATTTAAAGGGCACTGAAAGAAAGAGAACCTTCAAGGAACAATGATTAACTGCCTGTACAGTTGTTGGGTAGGAATAAGTATTTATAACTTTTTCTAATCACCCACATAGTCTGCATTTTAGAGAACCTCACGTTTTCTGCTGCTCAACTCTCTTCTAAAGCTCATTTAGAGGAATATTGCTCAAGGGAGGGACTAGCAATCTATTTATTTCTCTAGATAAATGTTACTCTGGACCAAGTAACATTATCAGAGAGCAGTAAATGGCTTTAAATCCTGCTCTGTATGCACTGTGTGAGATTCACCCTTTGTGAAGCACTGATATGTAAGTGGCCGTATTTTTTAAGGGATGTTGTTAAATATGATCCATACTTGACTACCCAGCAATTTCACTCTCCGATATATTACCAAGTGAAACTCCAGTACACTTTCAACAGGAGACATGAACACAATATTTATTTGTGAACAGTGGTACTGTTCAGCAAAACTGCTCAAAAAACCCACATGCCCATCCATGAGAGAGTAAATGAATGAACTGTGTTATAGTCACAAAATGAAAAATTACAAAGCAGTCAAAACAAATGAATTATAGTACCATACAATAATATATAGGAATCTTCATTTTGTTTACTTGAAAAAATTTTGAAGACTATTTTTTAGGACAGTTTAAGATTCACAACAGAATTGAGAGGAAAGTACAGAGATTTCCCATATACGCCCTGCTCTCATACATGCATGACCTCCCCATTGTCAGCATCACTCACTAGAATGGTGCATTTGTTACCAAGGATGAATCTACATGGACACATCATAACCACCCAAAGGTCACAGTTTATCTTAGGGTTCACTCTTGGTGGTACACATTTTCTGGGTTTGGGGAAATGTATAATGACATATATCTATCATCCTATATAATAAAGAGGTAATATGCAAATTAACCCTCATGCCCTCATGAGATGGCTTCCTACAACCAGGCCGGCAGCGGGGTTAGTGAGGGATGACCAGGTGGGCAGGGGGACAGTTAGGGGTGATCAGGCCGGCAGGGGGGAGTTAAGTGTGGTCAGGTCGGCAAGCAGAGGCAGTAAGGGGCGATCAGATTGGCGGGGGGGGGGGGGGGGGGAGCAGTTAGGGGCAACCAGGCAGGCAGGTGAGCCAGCAGTCCAGGATTGTGAGAGGGATGTCCAGCTGCTGGGATCTGGCCTAAACCAGCAGTTGGACATCCCTTGAGGGATCCCAGATTGGAGAGAGTTCCCCCCTCCCCACACAAATTTTATGCACCAGGCCTCTAGTTATATTATAAAGAGTATTTTCACTGCTCTTAAAATTCTCTTTGCTCAGCCGATTTACTCCCTTCTCCCCCGGCAACCACTGATCTTTTTATTGTCTTCATAGTTTTGCCTTAATGTGAATGAATCTTAGTAACATAATATCAAGTAAGAAAATATGTCCTAAAAGTAACATACAAAATGATACCCATTTTTATAAAGTCGAAATTAACAAAAATAATAAAAAAGAAAAATTTAGGGGCACAAACATATGTCTCTCTATCTATACATAAATAGTGAAGTTTACTGTTGGGAATTGTGAGGATATCTGTGTAATTCAGAAGGAAAAGCACTTAGACATTTTGGATGAAAGCAGGAATTTTGGCTCTGCACTGAGTCAGTTCTTCAGCTTATTTTCTGTACAGTCACAGCCTTAGAGCACAGGGTAATAAAAAGAAATGGACCTTCGAATAAAACAGACTTTAATGGGAAGGCCTTAGGATTTTGGCTGTTTCTTCTGCCTCTCCCTTGATGAATAGCCCCACACTGTGCAAGGGCAGAAGGAAAGAGTAAAACTGTATTTCCTTAGCTACTCAAAGGCCATAAAGTTTGCATATGTTCTTTAGGTTGATCCTGAAGCTATAATACCCTTCAAGCCCTGAATGACTCATAAAAGTGTACCATAACCTTAGATTGGTACTCTCCTGATCTGCCTTTAACCAAATGTCTTGACTGCTTTTTAAATTGCTTTTTCATGACCACAGTATAACTAAAAGCCATTTTGTTCTTTGAGAGATCTTGAAGAAATAGGCTGTATCAATACATGTAACACATGAACTGTGGAACTGGAGCAATAACTGAGTAACTGAAGATAATAAACTCTTTCTGAAATATCTGGATATTTGTAGAAAGAGAAGTTCTTTTCCATTGACATGAATTATCTAAATTATTATTGTTAACCTTTTATTTTGCTTGATGTGCATAGCCACAGGGGAAATGTTCACTTATGGCTTGCTTTAGTCTTGCTTTCAAATCTCATTCATTGCTTTCTTTTTAAAAATAATTTTTATTTGTTGATTTTAGAGAAAGAGAGAGGGAGAGAGAAAAGGAGAAAAAGAAATAATTAATTTGCAATTTGTTGTTCCACTTATTTATGCATTCAATCACTTACAATCTCTATGCTGTATGTTTCATATTGGAACTCTCCTTAGTTTAAGAGGGGACATCAATAGTAATAAAAATTGTGTCTCCTGATGGGAGATGGAACCCAAAACCTTAGCATATGGGAACGAAGCACTAATCAACTGAGCTTCCTGGACAGGGCTTCTTATTCATTGCTTTCTGACCAACTTCACTTCTTCATGGAACTGAAGCCTAAGAAACTATGTTGGAAGTAGAAGAAGCTATGATTTCCTCTTACCAATCTTAGATTCTATCTAAGAATGTTTATTGAAATATTTTTAACCCAAACCTAACTTTAATCTTATTCAGCTCTCCCATGGATTAGGTTAATATTTTACACACTCATCTCATTTAAGAAACAAATAAATTTAATTGAACAAAGCCTCACTTAGACTGGCAGGAGTGGCTCAGTGGTTGAGTGTCAACCTATGAACCAGGAGGTAACAGTGTGATTCCCAGTCAGGGCACATGTTTGAGTTGCAGGCTCAATCCCCAGTTGTAGGTTCAATCTCTGTCATTGATGTTTCACTATCTCTCTCCCTCTCCCTTCCTCTCTGAAATAAATTTTTTAAAAAAGAGCCTTACTTAAAGACAAACAAAGCTCAGAAAGCTTTTCTTTATCTTCACCCAAGGATATTTTTTTCTATTCATTTTTAGAAAGAGTGAAAAAGAGAGGAAGAGAAACATTGATGTGACTGGTTGCCTCCCACATGTGCCCCCAACGGGCCAGGGAATTAAACCTGCAACCAAGGTACATGTCCTTAACCAGGTCAAGGGCCCACACTCTAACCACTGAGAAACCAGCCAAGACTGTACAGGGCTTTTAAAATGGATTATCCAAAGTGGTCTTCACAGTGACTCTGTGAGATGCATATTTTATATTGAGAGAGCAGAGGCTCTCAGAAGATTTTAAACCTATGACCTAGTTTGCTTGGACATCCTGCATTCCCAAACACTAGGCTATGTCCCAAATAGGAAGTGAAATTGATCTAAAAGTGTAGCTTGGAGAATTGGTCTTATATAATTGTTTTCTTGAGAGGTTTCTGATAGCATTTGCTTATTTCAATATACCCCAACAGAGACAGACTAACTCTTCAGTTCGGCACTGGCAAATGTGAAGACTGTCACTTGACCCTCTCAGATGCCAAGTTTATTTGGTTTAGTAGCGTGGCACCTGAAGTGTTTGTCTGGCAGGCTGGCTTTGCAAGGGAACACTGACTTTTGTTATTTCAAAGGATGAAAAAGAAATAACCTCGAGCACAGCCCGAAAGCGCCAGAGAGGCAGAAGGGTCACTTACGATCTCTATCCTGTGTTTTTCATATTGGAACTCTCCTTAGTTTAAGAGGGGACATCAATAGTAATAGTAATAATAATAACAATAATAATACTAATAATCAAACATCCACTGTGCGTACCATGCCAGGCATCTTTTCCAGGCATTCTAAGTCCTATACCAAAAGTATCTATGAGGTAGGAATCCTTGTATCCCTACTTCACAGATGAAGATAGTGAGGCACAGAAATGTAAGTAAATTACCAGAGAACACACAAATTAGTGGGTCCACCATAGAATCAATAGAAGTTAGACTATTGATTCTACAAATTATATTTGTAACCTCTAAGCATTAACTTTGAATAAGTGCACCTTGTGTGGAGGTGACCCTGTTAACTGCTTTGTATGGTTTTTGTTTGAAGTTTTGATTTTTATTTTAACTGCCATGTCCTTTTCTGCTTGCCTCTTTTTCCCTGTTTGCCAACCCTCAGGACGAAGGTGTGGGCTTTCCCTGTCCTTGGAGAGAGGGTGATCTGACAGGAGCAGACTTCATAGTACAGTCAGCATAACCGCACCTTCACAGGCAAGTTTTCGGGCTCCTCCCCTCATGAATAGTAATATGACCTTCTCAGAGAATCAAGGATGCACATATGATCCTTGATAATCCTTTTTCATTATCTTTATTCCCTATTCAGATGATCAAGGTTTACATTTTATTATGGGATGCAATAAATAAAACTTGCAAAGTCTTTGGGACCCTACAGCTTCTGGGAGTAAAAGTAAAGTATTCCTCAAGAGTGACTCCCATAGCACAACTGGTAATCAAGACAGATGCTGGTTCTACCCACAGGCAGAAGCTGCACCATAAATACACCAGTTTTGATAAAAAAAAAAAAAAGAAAGAAAATATTTCACATAGGTCTCCCATGCTATGAAAAATGCAGACTGACTAGCCCTGGCTGGTATGGCTCAGTTGGTTGGAGCACCCTTCCATACACTAATCATGGGTTCAATTCCCCAGCAGGGTACATACCCAGGTTTCAGCTTCAATCCCAGGTTAGGGTGTGTACAGGAGGCAACTGATCAATGTTTATCTCTCACATTGATATTTCTCTCTCTCTCTCTCTCTCTCTCTCTCTCTCTCTCTCTCTCTCTCTCTCTCTCCTTGTCTATATCTCTCTCATTCCCTTCATTTCTTTCTAAAATTGGTGGAAATGTATCCTGGGGTGAGAGTAAAAAAAAAAAAAAAAGAATGCAAATTAACTATTCAACATTTATACAGTAGGAACAAGAAAATAACATTCGGGAGCCACTAATAAAAGTGTGTACAATGATCCATCTGTAAATATAGCTTGTGTATAGTATAATCGTTTGGATTTGGAAGGAAAAAAAGGATTATTAGTGGTTCTCAACCTTCCTAATGCCGAGACCCTGTAATACAGTTCCTCATGTTGTGGTGACCCCCAACTTCATTGTTACAAATCAAACATAATTAAAGCATAGTGATTAATCACAAAACAATATGTAATTATAAATGTGTTTTCCGATGGTCTTAGGCAACCCCTGTGAAAGGGTCGTTCGACCCCCAAAGGGGTCGCGACCCACAGGATGAGAACTGCTGATTTAGAGGCTTTTCTTGCAGATGGCGCATGGCTGGCATAAGGGTGCATTTGCATGCTATTCAGGCTACAACTTCATTGGGTCCACATTTTCATGACAATAAGTATTGAGCCATCTGAAGTCTGTAATTAATAAAATCATTTAGAAAAAAAAAAATGTGCACCGTAACATTAACTTGATGATGATATCCTTTACTTTGAGAATTATCTGTGGTAAAGAGCTAAGCTAAGAGCCATGTCATTTTATTGCTGCTTGCCCCCACTCCCCTCTTTAGAACTCCTTTAGGGAAGAATGTGCTCTGTAGCCTCAGCATTTCAGAAACTTGATTTCAATGATGCTTCATGTCTCAGCAGGGACAACAAAGCTGCAATTCTCTAAAGCCAAAGGGTGCCTTTTGAAAGGCAAAACTTGTGGTCCAGAAGTGGTGGTGGGGAGGTGGGATCGGAGAGGATCATTTAAATGAAGGTTGAAGACTGTAGGGCAGGTGCGTGCCAAAACCAGCAAAATCTCTGACTCAAAATTCTTCTGCGTGCCAACCCTAATTTTTTGAGAACATGTTACGCCTACTTGATATCGCTTAAGATGTACGTATGTGAAGAACCTTGAAGAAATAATAAAATTCATTCGAGCGACAAAACACAGTATATGATGGTGAAAAATACATTTATTTTTTAATGTATACATGTACGCTGATCGTCCGACAGAAAACTTTAGGACTCCATTTGATATTATCAGTGGGACTTTTGCTGCTGCATCACTGATGACAGAGATTTTACATCAGGTTTATATTTCATAACCTTCAGAGGTATGCACGAGCTACTACTTTCATCCGTCTGGCTACTCCTATTATGAGACTTAACAAAATTCATCACTGAGAACAAAGATTCACAAATGTATGTGGATGAAACCAAAACACTGGTCAGATCTAGGAAGGCAGGGAGAGTTAAGGCAGAGGCATAGAAATTGCTCTTCCCCTCTCTTGTCAATCCATGTCTATGGTCTTTAAGATAACTTGTTATGTAAAATTATTTATTTATGTAAGATGCGCCTACACTGAATTTATCTGAAAAATAAAAAAGTTGATATTAAGAAAAAAATTGTAAATGGAAGATTGTAAGAGAGGGTTTCGCGTGCCAGCAAAAGTTACTGGCGTGCCATGTTTGGCACTTGTGCTAGGGGTTGCCCACCCCTGCTGTAGGGCAATTGCATTCCAGAGAGAAGCTGAAGAGGAGATGAAAAAAACACTTCAGGGGATGAAATAGAAATAATACTTCTTTTCTCATCTCAAGCTAACTAGATAAAATAAGCACCTAAATAAATACAACTAGTAGATTACTGTGGAGACCCTTTTTAGAGCATGCTGAATGCTCAAGGCCAATTGGAGTGCGGAGGCCCTGTTCAGAGTACACTGGATGCTCAACGACACTCTGAGTGTGGAAATCTTAATCAGAGTGTTCAAGGTTGAGTTGCTATACGCAGGTGCACAGCAAGGCCACAGCTATCGCACTTACACTGTGAAAGTGTGCCGTTCTATAACCCAAATAGTGAGGCCACTATTTTAAGAAGTCTCTTTTGTCTAAGTGGTATAAAGTTGTTATTGACCAGCTAGAATGGGCTATATTATGGGGAAGATGTATTACTGACCAGTAGACTGCTGCTGTTGTGTAGGAAAGATGAATTGTTACCTAGCCGGAGTGTGGCTACTGTATGGGACTCTGCTCTGAAGAACTGCTTTGTCTAATGGCTCCTTGTTAGCAATGGCTACATGGCCACTGGCTTCTGCAATAAAGACTCTCTTATATACCCACAACTTCTCATGGCTTCTCTGTTTTCTGATACCAGGCATCCCAAGAGGTCCAGTCCCTGGCAGAAGGGCTCAGACCTGACAGTTGGCATCATGGAGCAGGATGAAGGAACCGAGTCCCTGACAATCACAAAACCAGTAAATGGTTATTCAAGTTAAAGAATGATTTTCACCACTTAAGGCGAATGTCTCGGGTGCAGTGGCTCTCAAATCTGATTGTGCATTAGAATTAACTGGGAGCTTTTAAAATGTACCCATGCCCAACACCAGTGCCAGAGGTTTTGATTCAATTAGTCTGGTCTGCCCCAACCTCCTTCCCAGCATATTTTCATTAAAAAATAATAGAAAAGCGCCCCTATCATTTTTACTATTCAGTACTTCTCAAACTTTAACTTCATCAGAATTTCGTGGAGTGCTGGAGAGGGTCTGATTCAGTAGACCTGGGGAAAGGGTGAGAACTTATAGGGGACAAGTTCCCAGGTGATATTGTTGTCTATAGATTATATGTCAGAGCCTGGACATGCATTTGACTTTACTATTAAAGCTGTGTATTCAGTCCACATATTTATATTCTCGGGCTTGAGAAAGAAGGTGGATATAAGAGTCCACTATTTAGTCCAGAGGTAGGGATAGTTATACAGTTGGGAAAAATCAAGCCTGGGTGGTCAAATGAATGCAACATTACTTGATCAAAGAGATAAACTCGCTGACAGAAAAATGTCCTCATCCAGAGGATGCAGGCTTACAAATATGCTAATTTGAAATTATCCTTTAAGAAGAGAAGGCGTTAGTTAAGGACACCTGGCACATAATTTCATGTTCAACAAAGCAGATTTTGAGAGAAAATTTTAGATTAGGAATGGGACTCAGGTTTCTTTTTACTGGAAATGTCTCCGGAAGCAACAGAATGAATGATTCACCTTTTCAAATCCTTGGGTATTAGAATAGCTAAAGTAACATAGCATAATTTTCAGAAATAGAACCCTATTACACGTTCACAATCCATGTATAAGATGTTAGTGAGAAAAATGTGCAAAATTGATCATTGTGTCTTTATTACTTGAAGAAGGTCACTGAAGGTTGATTGAATGTTTAAATGTATGAACTGTCTATTTCCCAAAGAGTGTAAATCCTGAATGTCCATGAACAGAGGCTATAGAAGACTCTAGGGCTTTAGTGACCTTGACATGAGGAATTTGTCTTGCCGATTCTTCTTGGGGGTGGATGGCTGACAGCTGAGGCTTTGCAGATGTGTGGATGGAATAATATCACTGAGTGGGAAGAGCTCATACTGCCTTATTTTATGGCCTTTTTTGTCATAAGTATATTTTATGAGTGAAAGACGGGAGGCTTTTGGCCAAAGCATCCCTTTTTTTTTTTTTTTTGTCATGCCCTACAAATCATGGATTGACTAGAGAAAAAGGGGTTTTAAATACCTATTACAGTAAAAAAGGGAAATCTCACAAAAATTTATATCAGATAAACTTAGTTTTATACCTGAAAAATAAAGAAAGCAGTGTATAAACTTACCTTCATATTGCAGTGGAATAGATAAAGCCTAAGTAAGATTTTATGGACTTTTGTTTCTCCATTTAGAGTCAGAGAGGTGGGCCATCTGTAGTCTTTCTGGACCCAAATCATATTAGTTCAAGATGACACTGCTTAAGGCATGGATATTATTAAGGGAGACTGATGATAGCTTAATAGGATATAAATGGAGATCATATAAAGCAGGCATTGTAATATAGATTGGATAGTCTATAATATTAAAAATCACTTTTTTAGGATACTCTTAAAATGAGATACAAAGAGGACTATACAAATTATAAGACAAATACTAAAGTAGCATCATAGGTACAGTCATATTTTATTTCTTTATCATCTTTGGAGTGAAACTTGCAGCAACAAAGCCCTATTTTAAATAGTGGCTTACAAAAACACTTGTAAACCATTTTCTTTGGGCTACATGGAAACTGAGTCAGACAACTTAGTTGACCAATGGTAGTACATGTGGAAGTCTGGCACTTTCTAATTCATCTTTATTCCTGGGCCTTCAAGGACAGTATTCTCTTTGGCATTTCCTTGTAGATGCTCTTGCTCTTGGCCAATATTCAGGCTCCTCTTCTTCCATGGCACCATCCTCTTTCCTCTGTGTCCAAATTCTCCTTCAGTTATTCCCACTTAGCTTCAGTGATAACGTTTGTGTTGATGACTCTCGAACTTTCTTAAACTCATATGTGTGACTGCTGCCTGGATAGTGCCTGCTTAGATCTGTTTTGTGGATACTTGAATTCAATGTTTTAACACCCAAAGCTTGTTACATTTTTCTGCATTCTCTATTTTTATTAATGGTGGCATGATTCTTGCTGCTTAAGACAAAAAAAAAAAAAAATTAATCATCTTAAAGGATTGCCCCTACACTACTTTCTTCAACTGGCCAGTAGCTTCTGTTAAAGAATCTATTCAAATGTCTCTTGAAGCTATTACCATTATAATTTCCTTTAAAAAATTTATTTTGTTAAATACAATAAAAAATAATCCTACATTCCATGTTATTCCCATTCACTAGCACCCTGGTCCCATCATCCATCACCTGGGCTATTCCAATAATCTCCTCCTTCCTTCCTTTGTTTCCTTGTTGCCTTCCCTGTGGTCTGGTATTTACACAGCATCCAGATTATTTTAAAATATAACTCAGGTCAAATCACTCCTTGCTCATAATTTTCTCTTAGCTTCTTATCTCATTCGGAGCAAAAATCGAACAGCTTTCAAGGGCCCACAGGGCCTTTTGGACTCTCACTCTCTCCCTCTTTCCCTAACCTGTCTGGTCTCACTTCCTACCTCCATCCCTCTGGGTCTTCTTTGTGGTCTTGGAAGATGCCAATCAAGTCCTGCCTTAAGGTCTTGATCCTTGCTTCTCCTTTTGCCTAGTGTCCTTCCCTTAGGTATCTCCATGCCTTGCTCCCTCCTTTCATTTAAGTCTCTGCTCAAATATTACTGTATCAAGAGAACTTCTCTGGCCACCCTCTCTGATTCTCATCCTGAAGAACTTCATAGCTCCCTTACCCGGGCTGATCATATAATTTGCCATCCTAAACAAGATATTTTTGAGAGTGAAAAAAGAGCCCCAAGCAGATAGGAGGTTGAAATAAGAGTCATAAACTGGACCTGGCCCTGGCAAACGGGGACACCTGCTGTGGTTATCTGGTGCTTAGACAGATTTTTTTCTTTGTAGCTCATATTATCACTCTCTGACATACGATGTGTTTATTT
Source organism: Myotis nattereri (assembly GCF_964212035.1). Classification (NCBI taxonomy): domain Eukaryota; kingdom Metazoa; phylum Chordata; class Mammalia; order Chiroptera; family Vespertilionidae; genus Myotis; species Myotis nattereri. The sequence goes on along the minus strand of NC_138075.1, from coordinate 93,031,561 downwards.
TGTGTGTTTTTTGTATATTCCCCACTTTTTACAAACTCCTTGAAGAAAGGAACTTTGTTTTCTCTGCTGTTGTATATTCAGAACCTTGGACAATACTTATTACATAATGGGTACTCAATAAAGATTTTTAAATAGTATAAATTAATAACATCCAGAATTAGCCACTGACAATGAGGAGGAAATTGGTCTTGCAAGGCGTGTCATGCCATAAAAACTGAACAATGCACTGCCCTGGGGGGGGGGGGGGGCGAGGGGAATGTCGTTATCGCTGGCCCCAGGAAGATCATCTGATATGACCTGGGAACCCCAACACCTGGGGGCCTTCCGGTAAGCCCAGAAGGGGGCGGAACCATATCTGCAAGACAAAGACCCCAGAAGATTATAAAACACAAAGCCTCTGTGTGTTACTCTGATTCGGATTTGGAAATTACTTCCCGGAGTCCACTAGTCACTAGTGTTAATAAATGGGTCCCTTCCTTTCTCTAGGAAGCGTGCTTGGTTTTTCTTTGCTCTTCTGTAACAATAACAACTCAACATATCAGTTTTAATTTTTGTAACAATTACAAACATGTATTATCAAAATCAATGCTGGAAATTTCCCCCCCCCTAAATCACATCTCCTAGAAATTCCCATTAAACATCATTCTAGATATCTTCCATGCAGATAGATGGAAGGATAGAAAATAGAAAAATAGAAGGACTTTAATAAAAATTAATTCATATTATTAATGATAATTTTTCAAAAGTATTTTGTTAATTTTTCTTAAATTTAAAGGTAGACAAATGAGTAAAATTAATTGTTAAAATTCAAATAAATATTTTTTTGCCATAAGATTTTATTTCTTAAATAATCTCTTTCAGACAGAAAAATATTTTTTTTTCACGAAAAACAGTTCCCACCATTGTTTAGGGTTGGTTTTATGTTTAAGTTGATGCAGTCTCACTGCCAGTCAGACCCTTTATTGCAGCTTCTTGTTCTGAAGACCTTTATACCTTTCTATCTCCTAACTTCCTGGATTTCACTGTCAGGCAAACTTTTAAAGAAATGCTATGGCTACTGTATACTTGAGTTACATTCTTGGGTTATACTTTCTTGCTGCACTTATACACAATGCTTTCTTATCTTCCGGCATTTAACCTGACATCTTTTTGCTTGTGAAGCTAACCCCCTGCCTTTCCTGTCCCCACCCCCAATCCACCCACTCCCTCACCCACGCCTTTGTTTGCCTGAAGGGCTTTTTCAAGTTCAAAAAGTTAACTGGATTTATTTTAGAGCTGAGTGTTTATTTTGAAAAATTCTTGGAACACTGTGATTTTTTTTATCTCCAAACTCAGTTGTTTCTCCATTTTTAAGAAATTTTCTTATATCTTTGGATGCATCTTCTGATTCATTTACTGAATTCTGTATTAACACTAGAGGCCCGGTGCATGAAATTTGTGCATAGGGGGGTTCCCTAAACCCAGCTGCACCCTCTCCAATCCGGGATGCCGGAGACCAATTCCAGCATGTTCAGCACGGCTGCATCTGGGAATGGCTAAAGGCATTTCCCCAGACCTGAAAAGGGATTATTGCTTGGCTGCCAGACAGCTAAAAGGCATCTTAATCTACACGTTATTGCCTCCTACTGGCCAAACACCTGAACAGCCGTAGGCTAATTCCCCCTTTCTGACAATGGACTCTGTAGGAAACCCTGACCCTTTGAAGTATATATATTTGCCTCGCCTCAAGACAAATTGTGTTAATAAAAAGCATGGGGTCCTGGGATGAGAGGACCTGAGACTTTAAGACCTAAAACCATAGAGCTTAGCTCTTTTAGCTAAGTTCCTCTGACCCCCAAATGCCTTTCAAAATTATGCTTCATCTCTGGATTCCTATTTAATCTACGCACAGCCTTCTCCAGATTTCCTGAACCCTTCTTGATGCTGGAATAAGAACCCCAACACTGGGACATCCCTCTCACAATCCGGGACTACTGTCTCCTAACTGCTCATCTGCCTGCCTGCCTGATTGCCCCTACCTGCCCCCCTGCCAGCTGATCACCCCTAACTACCCCCCTGCTGGCCTGATCACCCCAAATGCACCCCCTGCCGGCCTGGTCGCCTGATGCAGCCTGCTGTTCAGTCGTTTGATTGTTCCTCACTAACCCCCCCTGACAGCCTGGTCGCCCCATGCAGCCTGCTGTTCAGTCGTCCATCTGGTTGTTTTGGTTGTGACGGCCCCTGGCTTTTTATATATTAGGATGTTATCATTTTATTGGATCATTTTTTAATTCCATTTCTATTAGCTTTGCCTGATAGCTTTTGTTGCTTGTTTTCTTAGAAGTCGCAATTAATAATACTTTAAAAATTCCTTTGAGTTATAGTTTTCTTATAGCTTGCTTTCTTTGTCAGGCTTTTGCATGCATGCTCTCTGCTGTGATGTGTTTGCCTGTGACCAGGGGTCCTCAAACTTTTTAAACAGGGGGCCAGTTCACTGTCTCTCAGACTGTTGGAGGGCCAGACTATAGTTAAAAAAAAACTATGAACAAATTCCTATGCACACTGCACATATCTTATTTTGAAGTAAAAAAACAAAACGGGAACAAATACAATATTTGTATTTGCATGTGGCCCATGGGCTGTAGTTTGAGGACCCCTGCTCTAGTCAATATCAAACTTCTTGCAGGAAGATGCTGCCGTGTTTTCTTCTTGTCTTTATGCCTCACAAATGACTTTTCCTATGATTGGAATGTTTTTTATTTTCCTATCTTTGTCCTCTACTTTGCCACCCCCTTTTCTGCCCAGGGAGCTTCTACTTATCTTTAAAGACAGTTGAAATGCAACAATTTCCTTGAAACTTGAAAACTGTTTCTGAATTCTCACATAGTTAATATATGGATTTTATCACATTGCTGTGAATCTGTTTGCATATTCTTTTCCTCACTAAATTCTGAACTCTTTCCCTAGTGAAAATTTGCTTAAAATTGCATGTGGAGTAGGTAAACAAATATCTACCAAACACCAAACAGAATGAAATATTGCCTGAAGTCTTAAGTGTTAAAATATACATTTAAAAAAAACAACTGCAATCTAAAGTACCTTAGTTTATTGGGCATGATTCCCAGCCTCCATTTTCATGTTATAATCACCTTGAAAAAATATTATTTGTTCATGTCTGGGTGTGGTAGACCAGAGCCTTTATAAATGAAGAGGTTCAGTGCTTAGAAGAGTTGTGAGTGTGATTCCCATCAAGGGCATGTATCTGGATTGCAGGTTCTATTCCTGGTCCCGGTCAGAGCTTGTTCGGGAGGCAACCAATCCATGTGTCTTTCTCACATCAATGCTTCTCTCTCCTCCTTCCTCTCTCCCTTCCACTCTCTCTAAAAATCAATGAAAAAAATATTCTCGGGTGAGGATTAACAAAAATAAAATAACAAAATAAAAATAAAGAGGTTCATAGGTAGAAAACATGTTTTGCATTATCCCTGCCTATTTTTTTTAGGATGATAGTCACTTTCTCAAGAGGTATTTACAGGTCACCTGAAATAATACCACCTTATGCCAGGATCTTCAGGGCAAATATCTGTGATTTGCTTGCCTTGGCTTGGCCATGGTGCTTGCTCACTAATTACAGTGAGAAAATGCCTCTAGAGGTGAAGGAGCCCCCTGTCTCTTTGATATAAGCTCCCCTACTATGTGTGAAAATTTACACTGCCATTTTTTTTTCTCTTCCTGTAAATACCATAATTAAATATTTTCTTCCCTTTTTTTTTTTTTCTGCAATAGCTCATTGGGGTCTTTCTCAAACAACTACAACTGAAAAAGAAGATAGAAGCATCAATCACTAAAATTATTTCCAGGAGTGCATTTTGGCTTTCAGAGAAAATGTAAATTTAAAAATGAAGTTAAGTAGAGATGCTCAGTAAGTGGAATAAAGTAATGCTCAATTTAGAGAGAGTTGATTTTAAAAAGCAAAACAACCATTTCCATCATCCTTAGTGTGTAATAATGTCAGACCCCAAAGGACACCAACCACCTAAAGTTGATCACAAATGGGTAATTATTATAAAGGATCTTTCTCTCAGTTTAAAAGTTCTTGTACTCTCATGACAATATTTAGTGATTATCTATCAAATGGCAAGTATGTGCTTCATTTGAAACATCTCACCTGATGATTCCATTTGTATGAAATCTAGGAATGAATAAAAACTAAAATTTTCTGACAGAAATCAGAAAGTGCTTAACAGGGAAGGCTGGAGGAGACACGAGGGAACTCTTTCACCTGATAAAAATGGTCTGTATCTTGTTCTGGGTGTTGGTGGAATGTACATACAATTGTCAATGTTCATTGAGTGGAGCATCTAAGCTCTTTGCATTCTATCGTAGGTAATTATAAAGCAATAAAATATTTTAAAACTCAATAAAATAAAACATCTCACCTGGATCAACACCAGGAGACACTATTGTGACATGCAATCTACACTAATAAAAGAGAAAGATGCAAATTAACCATCATTCTGCCACTCCGCTACACCCACCAGCCAATCAGGAGCAAGTATGCAAATTAACCCAACTAAGATGACAGTAGCCACGGAGCTGGAGCAAGCAGGAGGCTTGGGTTGCCCCTGGTGATGGAGGAAGCCAAGCTTCCCACCCGCCCTGGCCAGCCCTGGGCTCTGCTCAAGGCTACAAAGTTTCAATAATAGAAGATAAATAAATCCCAGAAAAAAAAAAAAAAGAGAGAGAGAAAAAGGAGAGGCTGGGAGCTTGGGTCGCTGGGGAGCTTGGCCAGCCTGAAAATGGCCATTGGCCCCTCACCCAAGCTGGCCACACCCCTATGGGGTGAAGGTCCCCGCTGGGGGGCTTGGCCAGCCTGCAAACAGCTATCAGCTCCTCATCCAGGCTGGCCACGCACTCCAGTGGGAACCCCCAACCTGAAGGGGGTATGGCCAGTGTGAAAATGGCCCTCAGCCCCTCACCCAGGCTGGCCAGGCACCCCAGTGGGACTCCCACCCTGATCCGGGAAACCCTTCAAGGCAAACCAGCCAGTATCCACCCATGCACCAGGCCTCTATCCTATATAATAAAAGGGTAATATGCAAATTGACCCTAACAGCAGAATGACTGGGAATGACTGGTCACTATGACACACACTGACCACCAGGGGGCAGACGCTCAATGCAGGAGCTGCCCCCTGGTGGTCAGTGCGCTCCCACAGGGGGAGCTCTGCTCAGCCACAAGCCAGTCTGATGGCTGCCAGCACAGAGGTGGTGGCGGAAACCTCTTCCGCCTCCTCAGCAGCGCTAAGGATGTCCAACTGCAGCTTAGGCCTGCTCCCCGCTGGCAAGTGGACATCCCCCGAGGGCTCCTGGCCTGCCAGAGGGATGTCTGACTGCCAGCTTAGGCCCTATCCCCCAGGGAGCGGGCCTAAGCCAGCAGGTGGACATTCCCTGAGGGGTCCCAGACTGCAAGAGGGCACAGGTTGGGCTGAGGGACCCCCTTGCCCTGAGTGCACAGATTTTTGTCCAACGGGCCTCTAGTTAGATATAAACTAAAACTTTTCTAGGAAGTGTTCACAGAACATCAATGAAAAGCTGACCTATTTGTATTGCATAAAGTATTAGATCAAGAACACACATCAATAAAATTGTTTTCCACAGTAAAATGCATTAGAACTGTATTTGTTATTTTTATAAGATTAATATTATAAAAAGCAACCTAAACATTGAAGTTATAAATTTTTACTATTGTTCTACTTTAAAAAAATTACTCCATTAGAAATATGTTTTTATGGATTTCAGAGAGGAAGGGAGAGGAAGAGAGAGACAGGAACATCAATTATGAGAGAGAATCATTGATCAGCTGCTTCCTACATACCTGCTACTGGGGATTCAGCCTACAACCTGGGCATGATCCCTGACCAGGAATTGAACCATGACCTCCTGGTTCATAGGTCAACACTCAACCACTGAGACATACTGGCTGAGTTGAGTAATACGTTTTGGTTGCTATGTGGATTAAACTAGTAACCACACTTGATTTAATCCTCGTATCTTTTGGATTATATAGACAGCCTAGGATCAAAATGGATAAATATTTTGATTAAGATATTTACTATAATGCTATTTGAAGTATTTTTCCCCCCCCAGTAGTATAAACAATACTTGAGACTCATCTTTTCTGGTAATGTATACATTGTAAGTGATCTACCCAACATTGTAACTCAGGAACACCTGATTTTAGGCATCAGTTTGGGTTAACGTTAGGATAAAACTAAGCAAGACTGATGAGCACATTTCCTTCTTTGTTGTGCTTTGGCTGTCAAATAATGTGCAGTCTGATATTGAACCCACTATTTTCAGGATCCAGGAAGATTCATCAATGGCCCTATTTCCCTAGAAATTCCTAATACTAATCCTAGAATATTAGTTACAGCACTACTTTTTGCTAATAACTGCTATCAATAACAGATATCATGAAGATGGAATGCAAATCTTTAAGTAGCTTACATTGGTTGTATAGTAAAATGCTGTTTAGTGACATTCCAGTGAATTTCCATTTGGAATTTCTAAGATTTCCAATAATGCTACTTTGAATAGGATATAGATTAAGAATTTTATTAATTGGCCTTCCTAGTTTAGGATTCTTTCTGTCTTTTATTAACAGGGTCTTGTGCTCTTTTATGTTGTTGTGTTCAACATACTAGTTTTTTGGCTTATAATTTAGCCATTTGGGGAATTAAAATTAAAATAATATTTTACTATATAACAATTTGCAACTAAAGAAACACACTGGGCCTTAAAACAACAGTTTCTTCAATCCCCAGCACCGTGCTTCCATATGGATGTCATATTACCCAACCTGAACGTGTCATTTGCTACTCAAATCTGATTTATATATCTATGGAGGTTGGGCACGTTCCTACTATAGCCATGAATAATGAAAGTCTTGATGATTTAGCCAATAACATCAAGCTCTTTAGTATACAGGCAAGGGTAAAAGAGACTTTGAAACAAATAAGCTTTTTATTATCATATTAAATATGTATGTGTAATATAAAAAATCTCGAGGTTTTACAATGTACTTACACAAGACCCTGAAGATGTTTCTTTATATAATACAAAACCTCATAAAATGTTCATCTGACCAAAGGATATCCATCTTTCCTTTGTGGTTCAGAGAGAGAGCGAAGTATAAAGCCATGTGTAGTGCAAACGTTTCCTTCCTCAAGGCATCTTAATAGTTCACCTTAATGGCTACCCTCACTTTTGTAGTCACTGTACTTTCTTTGATGGATTATCATGACGCTGAGAGATGCTCCAAGAAGTATGAGAAAGCTATGGTAGAGCAGTTAGGCAAAGGTAGAAACTTCCATTCCCTCACAGAATCGGTGCCGGATTCAGGCTCTGTCTACATGCTCAGATCAATCTGCATGAAATTCATCCTCATCTCAACACATTAAGACAAAATAATGCCTCCTTTGAAAAAAAGTCCAGAAATATTGCTTTGTGTGTGTGTAGACCCAAGATTATTATTATTTTTTAATTGTTTTATTGCTTAAAGTATTACAAAGAGTATTATATATGTCTCCTTTTTTTTCTCCCCTTGACCTTCTCCTACCTTCCCTTACCCCCCAGTATTAGACCCAAGATTATTAAACACTGCTCTCATTCCCTTCCTAGCAATCTTTGCAAAAGAATGTTTTTTAACTATTGTTTCATCGATCAGATAAAATTTGGTTCAACAGGTGTTCAATAATGTTACTTTGAATAGGATATAGGTTAAGAATTTTAGTTACAGATAATGGGAATTGGTAAAAAGTGTCATAAATTTATTTATGTCTCAATGTTACCTGCTACTACTTATTGTAGAATTAAAATAACCTGAAGCAGATGCTGCCCTTTTGTCTAATTTAGCTGAATTATGAAAAGTGTTCTTTAGAAAAATAAAGGCCATTGCTATTTTTCAAAAGTTGGGCTGATTTTTTCCTAATCCTTGATGAGCTATGATGACTCATAGGTGCAGTAAAGAAAAAGATAATAATGAATCATATCTATAAGAAAACATACAAAAAAAGTGTTTTTCTATTGATGCTTTTTCTGAATAATGTCTGATGACTATGCCTCAGTCTCAGCAACTCAGTTGGCTAAACTCAAACAGCCATTTTGCCATGTAAACATGCTTTATAAAAAAGTTAACACTGGAGGAAAAAAACGTCATCACTCTAGTCTGCTTTAACACTCTTATAAACATATTTATAAGCAACACATAGAATTGTTTTGCCTGTGTTTTGAAAGGACAACAAGGACATGCATACTTACTTTTTGCATCAATATTTTTTATTTTATTTTATTTTTATTGTTGAGGGTATTACAGATATCCCCCATTTTCCACTGCTTTGCCTTCCTCAACCCTACTCCCACCCCACCCCTGGCCTTCACTGCACTATTGCCTGTGTCTATGGGCTATGCATGTAAGTTCTTTGGCTAATCTCTTCTTACCCCCGCCCATCCCTGCCTTCCCTCTGAGATCTGTCAGTCTGTTGCATGCTTCCATGTCTCTGGACCTATTTGTTCATCAATTTATTTTGTTCATTAGATGTGGGATCATGTGATATTTGTTTTTCTCTGATGGGCTTATTTTGCTTAGCATAATAATCTCCAGGTCCCTTTATACTGTCCCAAAGGGTAAGAGATCCTCTTTTTTAGTGCTGCATACTATTCCATGGTATAAATGTACCACAGTTTTTTTTTTTTTATCTACTTATCTACAGATGGACACTTGGGTTATTTCCAAATCTTAGCTATTGGAAGTAACACTGCTATAGGGGTGCATATATACTTTCTGATTGATGTTTTGGGATTCTTAGGATATATTATCAGAAGTGGGATCTCTGGGTCAAATGGCAGTTCCATTTTTAATTTTTTGAGGGAACTCCATACTGTTTTCCACAGTGAGGATACCAGTTTGCATTCCCACCCACAGTGTACTGGGGATCCTTATTCCCCACCTCCTCGCCAGCACTTGTTTGTTGACTTATTGATGGTAGCCATTCTGGCAGGTGTGAGGTGGTATCTCATTGTCATTTTAATTTGCATCTCTCAGATGATTAGTGACATTGAGCATTTTTTCACATGTCTCTTGGTCATCTGTGTGTCCTCTTTGGAGAAGTGTCTATTCAGGTCTTTTGTCCATTTTTTAAATTGGATTTTTTGTCTTCCTTTTGTTGACTTGTATGAGTTCTTTATATATTTTGGAAGTTAACCCCTTATCAGATGTATCATTGGCAAATATGTTCTCCATTTTCATTTTGAGGATAACTTATTTTGCTCCAGAACCTTTTTATTTTGATGTAGTCCCATTTGTTTATTTTTTTTTCTTCTTGCCTAGGAGATGTATCAGCAAATATTCTGCTACCTGAGATGTCTGAGATTTTTTTTTTTTTTACCAAATAAAGTATACTTAGAATGGAATAAAAGTGTTAAGGAAAGACAATTTTTAAAAGAAATTGTATGTTTTCCTCCATTACAGAAGGAAACATAATATTCTGTATAATTCCACTGTTGGGGTCCAGCCCCAGCAGGTCCAGGGGTTCCCAAAGATGTGGACAGAGTCAGCAAAGAAGGAATGACACGGAGACAGCGTTCAGTTGATCAGCATAGCCAGGTTCTCTCGCCAGGTTCTCCAGCCAGGTTCTCTAGCCAGGTTTTCTCCTGTCTGAGATTTTATCGGCTATATTTTCCTGTAGGATTAGATTCAATGCAATCCCTTTTAAAATACCATCAGCATACTTCACTGATTCAGAGAAAATATTCCAAAAATTTATATGAAACCAAAAAACACCCTGAATAGCCTCGGCAATCTTAAGAAAGAAGAACAAAGTTGTACTGATCACAATATTGGATATCAAACTCTACTACAAAGGCATTGTAACCAAAACAGCCCGGTACTGGCACAAGAACAGGCATGTAGATCAATAGAACAGGACAGAGACCCCAGAAATCAACCCATGCCATTAAGCTCAATTACTGTTTGACAAAGGAGGAAAGAGCATACAATGGAGTAAAAGTCTCCTCAATAAATGGTGCTGGGAAAATTGGACAGGTGCATGCAAAATAAATGAAACTAGACCACAAGCTTACACCATACACAAGAATAAACTCAAAATGGATAAAAGTTAAATGTAAGTCACGAAACCATAAAAATCCTAGATGCATCCATGTTTTAAAAAAATTTATCCTTGTTAATATATAATATGTATTACGTTTAATCTTTTTTAAAGAGTTAAAAAAATCTCTTGGTGCTACTTTTCTGGAACCTGAGGTGGCAAATCCTATCTAATTTTAACCTTAATTTTCTCATTATCTATGTAAAAACCAATTAACAGTTTAAATTAATTCATGAAAGAAAACAGCCAAATTGGTTGGAAGAAGCAGGTAAAAAGCTGCAGCAGGTACTCCGGGCAAGACTGACTGCTCTGCCTACGCCCACTTCTCTGGCACTTTGAGTTTTCTTGTTCTCCTAATCTCCTGTTTGGGCTTAGTAACGTACCATCTGTTATCACCTAGTCTGCTTCTTCCCTTCTTCTTTGACTGAAAGTTTCTTTTAGACTAGCTTTTGCCTCATCACCATGACAAAATTCTTCTTTCAATTCTGTCCTCTAATTAGGTGCTTAGGGGAGGCTCAGGGACTCCTGGTCTTCCTCTGACCCTCCTATTCCCCCCACCCCTCTTTTGACTTCTTACCCCAGTGTGTAAATACCAGTCACTTAGAGTCATTCGATAATTGCCAGCAAAGTAATTTGGATTTAGGTAGCCTATTAGTTCTCTCTTTCTATCAATTCCTCAGTATAAGACAACTTGAAGTGAACATTTTGGGTATAAAACTCAAACCAAGAAAAAGAAAGAAGCAGATGATCTAAATTAGCTATGTCACAGTGCTTGGCACATAGAAAGCTCTTAAGAAATGTTAGTTCTTATGGGGATCTCAGGGTAATCAAATGGTAGAATTTATTTCCAAGTTTTGTTTCTCTTTATATTTCTAGCATGGATTTAGGCTAATAAAGTCCAGGAAATTTGTTTAGGCTAATAAAGAACAGGGAACTGCTTTCTGACTTACCACTTTTTCTTCCTATTTTTGGAGGTGAGCAGGAAGCCTGAGAACACTTCAATGCTAAGTCCAAGAGGAAAGAAAGGGGAAGAGGCAGGGCAAGAATGAGGAAGGAAGCTGACTTCATCTCTGCAAACATGTAGCAGGTCCCATGACAAAGTCACTGATGTCAGCTGCTGTTTTGAGAAAAAAGGTTGCTGGGAAAGAGAATTATATGAGGAAAATTTGTTCTTGATTTTATTTTAAAAAATGTGTAGGAGAGAAAAAAACAACACTGTAAATATAATATATTTAACTCATATTCTATGGATTATTCTTTAAAGAACAAATATAACCTGGGAGCAGGTATAAAAATGAATTCATTTATATAACTACCACACAATTTTGTTATAATTGCATTCTTTCCAAGTGACCTTTAAGCTATGATAATGTTTGAAGTTGGCTTTCCCAATGGATGAGTTGCAATTATAAGGTGATAGTTTTAATAGCTCAGGTCACAGGTGGAATAATCGAATATCATTAACAATGACATTTGATTATGTTTCTTCATTTTTTTCTATGATATGTCAGATTCCTTGTGAAATCAAGACCGTGGGAATCCGTTATTGCTAGGGTTAATTATATTGCAATTTTATACCTAATAAATTAGCATTTAACACTGAGAGATCTCACCGTAAACTCAGAAGGTTCCTTTCGTTTTAAAGAAGACCTTTGTTCCCTGGCCTGTGGCTTCAGGTTCTATCCTGGAAAGGGCACATAACTAGGTTGTGGGTTCAATCCCCGGTTAGGTTGTGTATGGGAGACAACCGATTGATGTTTCTCTGTCTTTCTCTCTCCCTTCCTCACTCTCTAAAAAATTTATTTAAAAAATATCCTCAGGTGAGGATTAAAAAAAAAAAAAAGACTTTTGAAAGGAGAAGAAAAAAAATTCAGAAAATACAGGAGATAAAAAAAATCCTATTCAAACAAATGGATATTGGATCATTGCAACCATTTGGATTGTCAGAATATTCTGTGGAAAAAGAAAAAAATGGATTAAATGTCAAAAGTTGCTGAGTAAAAATTCTCTTGACTTCACTGATGTTGTACTCCTGTGTTTCCAGTGTTTTCACATACTTCTCTCTCCATCCTGGTTATCCTTGTTTTTTTTCTAACTCATTTCCCACACTAAACGAAGTCATAAATATAACATTCTATGCAGAGTCAGAATTCTCTCAGAAATGCAGTTTTGCATGAAGTCAAAGGAAACATATTTATCACATTTCCCTCATTTGATTCAATGATTATTTTATCAGGTCAGATATTTTTGTTTGCTTATATTCATTAAGTCAACATGTTGACATAATATTATTGGGATTCCAGATTTTAGCTTTCTCGTTAATCAGTCTATTTGGGGGGTGGTGGTGGTAGAGTTGGGAGGATCATTTCTATTTAAAATGAAAGGAACATATGAACCAGGGTCAGATGGCTAGTGAGTGTGTGTGTGAGCATGTGCTTGCAAGTGTGTCTATTACTACTTTCTTTTTCCTTCAGAAAAAAACACACTCAGTGTCATCAAATATGTAAATGATTATATAATGTAACATTTTACATTTTATTTATTGACATTTAGTCCTTTGAAAGGCCTGCTTAATTTGCTATGAAATGAAAAATGGGCTGTTTCCAAAACAGTTATAACAATGTATTGCGCTGATGTGGCTTCATGCTTGCCTTATCAAGGACAAGATATAAAGAGGATTTATACTGCATATGAGATGTCAGGTATGGTGTTATGATGTCTCAGTGAATGTTATTCAATGGTTGCTGTTAGCTCAGGATTACATCGTTAACATCACCACAAAAATTTAGACAAAAACATGACGAATTTGACAGTAACTACTTATGGTTCTTTTGGGGTTGTGGGGTTTGGTTTATTTGCATACTTGTCTGATGGTCCACATCTAAAACTTTTATGGCACACAGCGTCACTGTTACTATTTGCTCAATGACTGTATTCAAACCAGTTAATTATGTTGATTTAAAAATGAATTTTAAAAGAGAGAGTAAAGTTAGCTATGTTTATAGCTATATGAAGGCACATATTCAAACTCATTGTTGTTTGACCTTGAGTGATTAAAACCAAATAAAGACGAGGGTGATTCTGAAGCAAAGCATAAAAGGAGATATTAGTGAGTAAGTTGGCTACTTGTAGATGTGGAAAAAGCATTTATACCTACATCAGTGGGCATTTTTGAGGCAGCTGAAGACTGGGGTTCATGACCAGAATACAGTCACCTTGGTTGTGAGAACATTGTCCTCATGATTACTTTTTTTTATCGAAACATTCTTTTAGTGTTGATATCATTGCAGGAGACCCCCTCCCCTCCTTTACCTACCTTCACCTCCTCCCCCACTTCCCACCACTTCATTGGCCTTCACCAAATTATTTTTTCATGTCCATGGGGTATGCATATATTGTTTTTAGGTATTTCATTCACCTGCTTTACCCAGTCATCTCCACTAACCTTCCTTTGAGCAACAGCCAGTCTGTTCCATGTATTCATGCTTCTGGTTCCATTTATTTTATCAGTTGATTTTGTTCTTTGGATTTCACATATTGGTGAAATCACATGGAATCTGTCTTTCTCTGGCTTATTTCACTTAGCATAATATTCTCCAGGTCCATACATGTGGTCACAAAGGTTAAGACTTCTTCTTTTTTTTTTATGGACAAATAGTATTCCATTATGTAAAAGTACAGCAGCTTTTTAAAAAATTTGTTTTGCCCTGGCTGATTTGGCTCAGTGGATAGAGTGTTGACCTGTGGACTGAAAGGTTCCGGATTCAATTCCGTGTAAAGCCACATGCTATGGCTCCGGGCTCACAGCCTATCAGTGACTCGTTCTTATCATTGATGTTTCTATCTCTCTCTCCCTCTCCCTTCCTCTCTGAAATCAATAAAAATGTATTTTAAAGAAATGTTCATAGAGGAAGGGAGAGGGAGAGAGATGGAAACATTGATGAGAGAGAAAGATCAATCAGTTGCCTTCTGAACTCCCCCTACAGGGCATGGAGCCCACAATCTGGGCATGGGCCCAGACCTGGAATCGAACCTGTGAACTCTCGGTGCATGGGTCGATGCTCAACCACTGAGACACACTAGCCAAGCTACCACAACTTTTTACCACTCCTGCTGATGGGCACTTGGGCTGTTTCTAGATCTTAGCTATCCTATATAACAAAAGCCTAATATGCAAATGGACCAAATGGCAGAATGACTGGTGGAACCTCCAGTTGCTATGATGCATACTGACCACCAGGGGGCAGACACTCAACGTAGGAGCTGCCCCCAGACTGCAGGCCTTAGGCCAGCCAAGGCGGGTGCCAGTGGGGGATCCCTGATCACCCCCTGGTCACCCCACAGATCGGCCCTGATCACCAGCCAGGCCTAGGGACCCTACCTACCCATGCATGAATTTTGTGCACCAGGCCTCTTGTTGTAAATAACACTGCTATGAACATAGGGGTGCATATATTCTTTCTGATTGGTGTTTTTGGATTCTCAGGACATATTCCCAGAAGTGAGATCACTGCGTCAAAAGGCAGTTCCATTTTTAATTTTTTGAGGAAACTCTATACTGTTTTCCACAGTGGCTGCACCAGTCTGCATTCCCACCAGCAGTGTACTAGGGTACCCTTTTCTCCCCATCCTCACCAGCACTTGTTGTTTGTTTATTTACTGATTGTAGCCATTTTGGCAGGTGTGAGTTGTTTTTTATTTGCTTCTTTCTGGTAGTTAGTGAGTTTGAGCATGTTTTCATGTTTCTTGGCCCTTTGTGTGTCCTCTTTGGAGAAGTGTTTATTCAGGTCCCTTACCCTTTTTTTAATTGGATTGTTTGTCTTCCTGGTGTTGAGTTGTATGAGCTCTTTATATATTTTGGATATTAACCCCTTATCTGGTGTTTAATTGGCAAATGTGCTCTCCCATACAGTGGGTTCTATTTTCATTTTGTTGATGGTTTCTTTTGCTGTGCATAATCTTTTTAGCTTGATGTAGTCACATTTATCTTTTCATGAGTTTCCCTTGCCCTCAAAGACATATTGGAAAAAATATTGCTGCAAGAGATATCTGAGATTTTACTGCCTATGTTTCCATCTAGGATTTTTATAGTTTTACTAGAGGCCCGGTGCACAAAATTCGTGCACTTGGGGGGTGGGTCCCTCAGCCTGGCTTGTGCCCTCTCACAGTCTGGGAGTCCTGGGGGGATGTCCAACTGACAGCTTAGTGGGCTTAAGCCATCAGTCAGACATCCTTAGCATTGCTGCGGAGGTGGGAGAAGCTCCCACCACTGCCGCTGTGCTCCCCAGCCGTGAGCCCGGCTTCTGGCTGAGCGGTGCTCCCCCTGTGGGAGTTCACTGACCACCAGAGGGCAGCTCCTATGTTGAGTGTCTGCCTCCTGGTGGTCAGTGTGCATCATAGTGACCGGTCATTCCACCATTCTGTCATTTGCATATTAGCCTTTCATTATGTAGGATATGCTGTAGATGAGGCCCCCTAGAACCATAAGAAATGCAGAAAATTCACTGTTAACTCATTCTTGAATTGCCCCCACTTAAAATCAAATTGCCCCCACCCCTGTGGGGTGTGAGCTGCACCTTGGGAACCAGTGGGCTTGACACTTTTCCTCTCTGAGCTTCATTTCTGAATACATACGCATATACCATGGGAATTGTAATCTCTTCTCTGCCTACCCCACTGGGTTGTCATGAGGAAGTTCTGAGCTAATAAACCTAGAAATATTTCATCAAGTAAGTGATGTCTAAACCAGAAGGGATTGTTATTTTTAAGTCCACGGGTACCCTCACAGGTAGTAGGTGCTGATTAGGGGAGGAGGGCATGAGTATTTCCCGGGACTGTAGCTATGGAAGCTTTGCAGAGGGTTCCACAGGCCTCTGAAGGGCGGGCTCTGGCCAGCAGCCCTGTAGAGATGGTCATCCCTGGAGGCGCTAGTTGGGGGTGGGGCATTAGGAGGGCATTTTGGGGGGCGCTAGGGGGGCAGTGAGGCCAAAGGGAAGTAACTGTCAAACCTTCCTGCTTGGTGCCATTCTTTAAATTGTATGTGGCTGTTTCACAGCTGTACCTGCTCAGGGTGGGGCTCCAATCTCCTGGAGCGGGATGGGGTCCGGGTCAGGGTGGAGCCAGGCGGGCTAAAAGGGCAGGTTTAGCCACACCCCCAGTGAGGTTCAGCGCACTTTCTCTGCAGAGATGGCACTGCTGCTGTCAGGAGGGGAAGGGTCTGACCCTGGGGAACCACTCAGGCCTGCCTCCACTCAGGTCTGGAGTTGTAGGGAGGAGAGGTGTGCCTACCCCAGTGGAGGGGGCTCAGCAGTGGTGGGCCGCAGGCCCTGGGGGTGCTGATGGGTGGTCACCACCGTGCTATTGTTGTGGGCGCCCCTGGCAGGGGTGGCGGGGGAAGAGATTGGGAGTCGGAGGTGCGGGCTGCAGCTACCCCCGAGGCTGGGTCTTCTACCCATCCAGTCAGCCTCCCCGTCCCCGCCAGGGGTGTGGCGGCTGGGGTAGGGTGTTCGTTTGTTCCCCTGGGGGTGCCGGGGAGGGGGTAGGGTGTCCGTGCAGGGGTATTGGAAGAGGTTCCCATGGCAGCTTTCTCTTCCTTCTTTGCAGTCCGGGCTCCTTTCAGGCACTCTCCTCAGGCCCCTGGGAACTTGGCTCTGGCCACCTGGCCCCTGCTGTGTGTGCTCATCAATATGCAAATAGGTTGTTACAGGGACACTGTCATGGAAAAATTAGCATATTATCTCTTTATATGTATAGATGACTTACATTTAAGTCTTTTATCCATTTTGAGTTTATTCTTGTGTATGGTGTAAGTTGGTAGTCTAGTTTCATTTTTTTTTTGCATGTATTTGTCTAATTTTCCCAACACCATTTATTGAAGAGACTGATTTTACTCCAGTGTATGCTCTTGCCTCCTTTGTCAAATATTCATTGACTATAAAGACATGGATTGATTTCTGGGTTCTCTGTTGTGTGTTTTTTTTTAAATATATTTTATTGATTTTTTACAGAGAGGAAGGGAGAGAGATAGAGAGTTAGAAACATCGATGAGAGAGATACATCAATCAGCTGCCTCCTGCACATCTCCCACTGGGGATGTGCCCACAAGCTAAGTACATGCCCTTGACCGGAATCGAACCTGGGACCCTTCAGTCCTCAGGCCGACGCTCTATCCACTGAGCCAAACCGGTTTTGGCTATCTCTGTTGTGTTTCATTGGTCTATATGCCTGTTCTTATGCCGCTATCAAACTGTTTTGTTTGTTTTTTTATCACAATGGCTTTGTAGTGTAGTTTGATTTGGGGTATTGTGATACCTCCAACTGTATTCTTCTTTCTCAAGATTACTGAGGCAATTTGGAATCTTTTTTGGTTTCATATAAGTTTTTGGAATATTTGTTCTAAATCTGTGAAGTATGCTGATGGTATTTTAATAGGAATTGCATTGAATCTCCAGGTTGCTTTGGGTATATGGACATTTTAATGATGCTTCCACTTGTTTGTATCGTTCTTGATTTCTTTCATCAATGTCATATAGTTCTCAGAGTAACAGGTCTTTTATCTCTTTGGTTAAATGTATTCCTAGGTGTCTTATTTTTGTTGTTGCAATAGTACATGGGGTGGTTTTTCTAGTTTCTTTGAATTTTCATTATCTTAATAATAAAAGGCTAATATGCAAATAGTCATAAAGCCCTCATGTGTAACGACCAATCAGCCGGAGGCTGCTTGCACAGCAGGTGTGGGTGGGTGGGGACTTGCAACATCAGGAACTTGCATGAGGCTTGCGTCTCTGCCCCTGGCCCTGGGCCCAGGGATGTGAGGCTTGCGGAGGCCTACCTCTTTGGGGCGATGTATTGTGAGGCTCCCGCACTGTGACAGGGCACAGGCCAGGCTGTGGGGAGTCCCCACACCCCAAGTGCATGAATTTTGTGCACCAGGTTTCTAGTAATTATATAAAAATGCCATGGATTTCTGGGTGTTGATTTTGCATCCTGAAACCTTGCCAAATTCTTTTACTAAATCTAATAGTTTTTTATGGAGTCTTTAGGGTTTCTATATACAATATCATGTCATGTGCAAATCATGACAGTTTTATTTCCTCCTTCCAATTTGGATGTCCTTTATTTCTTCTTCTTCTTGTCTGATTGCTATGACTAGAACTTCCAGTATTATCCTATATAATAAAAGCATTATATGCTAATTAGACTGGACATCCTTCCGGATGACCTTCCCGATAAAGCCAGGGCTGCAAGGGCTGAGGCAGAGGCAGCCGCCGTGGTGGGTGGAGGCCGAGGCAGCCACCACGGTGGCAGGGGCTGAGCCCCTTGCACAAATTTTGTGCTTTGGGCCTCTAGTGTTGAATAAGAGTGGTGAAATTGGACTTCCCTCCCTTCTTCCTGATCTTAAAGGAAACGTTTTTAGTTTTTTCCCATTGAATATGATGTTGGCTGTAGGTTTTTCAAATATGGCCTTTATTATGTTGAGGTCTGGTCCTTCTTTTCCAACTTTGTTCATAGCTTTTATTATAAATGGGTGCTGGATTTTGTCAAATGCTTTTTCTGCATCTATTGATATGATCATGTGATTTTTATCTTTCATTTTGTTTATATGATGTATCACATTTATTGATTTGCAGATATTGTACCAACCTTGCATCTCTGGAATAAATCACACTTGATCTTGGTGTATGATTTTTTAAAAATGTATTGCTGGATTCAAGTTGCTAATATTTTGTTGAGGATTTTAACATCTGTATTCATCAGGGATATTGGCCTATCATTTTCTTTTTTGTTGTGTCTTTATTCGGTGTTGATATTAGGATAATGTTGGTAATAATGGCTTGGAAGTCTTCCCTCCTCCTTAATTTTTTGGAATAGTTTGAGGGTAGGTGTTAGTTCTTTGAATTTTTGGTAAAATTCCCTATGAAGCCATCCAGTTCAGAATTTTTATTTTTGCTGGAATAGTTTTTATATTACTGCCTCAATTTCATCAGTTGTTTTTGACCTCTTCAGGTGTTCTGCTTCTTCCTGATTATGTTTTGGAAGATTGCATATTTTTACAGCTTTATCCATTTTGCCCAGGTTGTCTATTTTGTTGGCATATAGTTTTTCATAATATAGTCATACAATCCATTGTATTTTTATGATGTCAGTTGTTATCTCTCCTCTTTCATTTCTGAATATATTTATTTGGGTCCACTCTCTTTGTTTCTTGATGAGTCTGATTAAAGTTTCATCAATTTTGTTTATCCTTTCAAAGAACCAGCTTTTGGTTTCATAGATCTTTTGTGTGGTTGTTGTTATTATTATTAGTTTCTATGTCATATACTTCTGCTCTAATCTTTATTATTTCCTTCCCTCTACATACTCTGGGCTTTTCCTGCTGTTCTCTTTACAATTCTGTTAGGTGTAGGGTTAGTTTATTAGAGATTTTTCTTGCCTCTTGAAGTAGGCCTGTGATGCTATGAACTTCCCTCTGAGATTGCTTTCACTGTGTCCCATAATTTTGCATGGTTGTGTGTTCATTTTTATTTGTTTCCAGGTAATTTTTGATTTCTTCCTTGATCTCATTGGTAATCCATTTTCCTTTTTTTATCTTTATTGTTGAGATTATTACAGATGTCCCTTCCCCCACCCCCCCTTGCCTAGCTCCCCTCTATCTGTTCCCACCCCGCCCCAGGCACTCACCACCCTGTTGTCTGTGTCCATAGGTAATGCATACATGCATATAAGATCTTTGTCTAATCTTTTCCCACCCCTTCCATAACCTCTCCCCCTCAGAATCGTCAGTTTGTTCCATTTCCATGCCCACGATTCTATTCCATTCACTGGTTTATTCTGTTCATCAGATTTTTTATTCATTTGATTTTTAGATTCAATTGTTGATAGATATGTATTTGTTGCCACTTTGTTGTTCTTATTTTTTTTAATCTTTTTCTTCTTCTTCCTCTTCTTAAAGAATACCCTTCAGCATGTCATATAATACTGGTTTGGTGGTGATGAATTGCTTTAGCTTTTTCATGTCTGTGAAGCTCTTTATCTGACCTTCAATTCTAAACGATAGCTTTGCTGGGTAGATTAATCTTGGTTGTAGGTTCTTGCTATTCATCACTCTGAATATTTCTTACCACTTTCTTCTGGCCTGCATAGCTTCTGTTGAGAAATCAGTTGATGGTCATATGGGCACTCCCTTGTAAGTAACTAAGTGCTTTTCTCTTACTGCTTTTAAGATTCTCTATTTGTCTTTTGCCCTTGGCATTTTAATAATGATGTGTCTTCGTGTGGTCCTCTTTGGGTTCCTCTTGTTTGAAGTTCTCTGTGCTTTCTGGACTTGTAAGTCTATTTCTTTCACCAGGTAGGGGAAATTTTCTGTCATTATTTCTTCAAATAGGTTTTCAATATCTTGCTCTATCTCTTCTTCTGGCACCCCCATAATTCAGATGTTGGTACGCTTGAAGTTGGCCCAGAGGCTCTTTACACTATCTTCATACTTTTGGATTCTTTTTGCTCTTCTGGTTGGTGTTTTTTGCTTCCTCATATTTCAAATTGTTGATTTGATTCTCAGGATCCTCTAGTCTATAGTCTACTGTTGAATCCCTGTATATTATTATTTATTTCAGTAAGCATATGCTTAATTCCTGACTGGTCCTTTTTTTTTATTATTATATATTTTTTATTTTTATTTTTTTTATTTTTATTTTTTGGCATTCTCAGTAAGATCTTTGAAAATCTCACTAAGTCCCTTAGAGGTTTTTAGAAGATTCTTGAGTAACCATATAATTGTGGTTTTGAACTCTATATACAGTAGTTTGCTTTCTTCCATTTATTTCATTTGTCACATGTTTCTTTGTCTCCACATTTTGGCTGCTTCCCTGTGTTTGTTTCTATGTATTGGGTAGAGCTGCTAAGTCTCCTTGAGTTGATAGAGTGGCCTTGTGTGGTAGGTGTCCTATAGGGCACAGGGGCTCAGCCTCCCAAATTATCTGTGGTGGACACTCTAGGTGCACCCCTTTGTGGGCTGTGTGCATAACCTTGTTGTTGTTGAGCCTTGATTGCTATTGGTGTCACTGGGAGGAATTGACCTCCAGGCTAATTGGCTGTGGGGACCAGCTGGGACTATAGTGGGAGAGCTGCTGTGCAGGAGACACCCTTATGGATCAGGACTTGCTTCAGTGGTGCTTTGGTGCCCCTTGAGTGTGTAGCTTATGGATGTGAAGAGTTATAATCTGGTATGGTCTCACAGTGACCACTGGGTACACTGTCCCTTGAAGTGCAAAGTCAGCCACTGCCTGGCGTCACCAAGCAGGAAATACAGAGAGGTCTGCAGATTCCTCCTCTTTGTATTGGGTTTGGAAGTGCCCAGCTGTGAAGCAAGGCTGGCTGGTGCTGGTGATGGGTCTTGAGCCTTTTATTGGTAGGTTTTGGGCTATTGACCCAGCTGCAGCTTGTTTGACAAGTTTCAACTTGAAAAAGGACAGGACATTCCTATGCAAAAGCCGCTGCCTGCAGCTTGGATGTGGTTGTAAATTGGGTGTGGCGGGGTCTCAGAGAATCACCAGGGCTGAGCAAACAGAAATGAATGCCAGTCAGCCCTGCAACTGGGGAGGTCTCAGCATGGGAACAATGCTGTGAACACCTCCATCTGGAAGAAAGCCGCCCCCAAGTTCTTGCTGTATGCCAGACAGTCCAGTTTCTCTTGGTATGTGCCTGGGTCCCCCTGAGCCTTGCCCGGCACTGGAGCTCAGAGGAACTAGGAGCTTGTAAGTTCCAGATGTCCCCCTTTTTTCTGTGGTGCTGGCCTTTTAAGAGGAGCAGCTGAGTCTCCAGCAGCCTGTGTCACTGAGCCCCAAACCTCACTGGTTTTCACAGCTTATAGTTCTTACTGCCCATAGGGACTTCTTTTCCCAGCTCTGGGACCCTGGGCTGGGTGTATGATGTGGGGCTGGGACCCCTTGCTCCTCTGAGTGGCCTTTGCAGAGGCGATCTCTCTCCCAATTAAAAAAGCAGCACACATGGGTGTCGGACCAGTCCATTCCGTGCCTCCACACCTCTTACCAGTCTCAGTGTGCTTTCTTCTTTACTTCTCTAGTTGTAGGACTTCCACTCAGCTAGCATCCCAATGGTTCTGGATGATGGTTGTTCTGTATTTTAGTTGTAATTTTGATGTGGTTGTGGGAGGCAGTGAGTACAAGTGTTTGCCTGTGTCACTTCCTTGGTTCTTTCCCCATTCGTTTTTTAATGACATACTATTTAGCCTCCATGTGTTGAGGATTTTTGACCTTTTTTTAATAGTAGTTTGTTCTAGTTTCATGCCATTGTGGTTAGAGAAGATGTTTGATATGACTTTAACCTTTTTAAACTTATTGAGACTTCTTTTGTGTCCTAATGTGTGGTCTATCTTTGAGAATTTTTCTTTTAAATATATATAGTCTAAAAGATATTTATAATAAGATACATAAGGCATTAATATATGCTTAGAATGTTTTAAATTTTTTTCATTTAAATCTCAATTTTTAATTTATGGAGAGAGAAAAGATTGATAAATGGAAGGAGTGACATAATTCAAATACTGAGTATTAACATGATATTTTAAGTAGTTTTTTGGAAGTTAACATTGTGGTATGAATATTTCCTTAGGATGGTAAAGTTATAGATTTATTTGAATACAAAATATTTTTAAAATTTTTTCCAAAATTGCTACATCTACCTATTATCTATCTATCTATCTATCTATCTATCTATCTATCTATCTACTTATCTATCTATCATCTATCTACCTATTCATCTATCATCTATCTATCTATCTATAATCTATCTATCATCAATTTATTATCTATCTATGTATCTATCTATCATTATCTATCATCTATCAACCTTTATCTTTATAATACGTTGCTGAACCACTTGGATATAACTTTCAGACATTATGACACCTTGCCCCTAAATACTTCAGCATCCATATAATATACCATAATGCCATTGTCAGAGGATCAATAGTAATTCAATAATATCATTTAAATATACATTTATATTCAAATTTCTGCAATTGTCCCCAAAATGTCTTTTAAAGCTTAAATAAATCCTATCTAATAATAGACAAACATGGTAATTAACCGTACCTCTGACACGCTTCCCATTGGCTAATCGGGGCAATATGCAAATTAACTGCCAACCAAGATGGCGGCCGGCAGCCAGGCAGCTGAAGCGAACAGGAGGCTTGCTTGCTCCAGTGACGGAGGAAGCCAAGTTTCCCCGCCTGCCGCTGCCGCCGCCGGCCTCTGAGCTTGCACTCTAAGAAACAATGTTGCAAGTATAGAAGCTAAGCAAACTCCAGAAACCTGTTTTCAACCAGCCGGGCTTCAGCCAGCAGGATCGCAACATTGTTTCAATTATAGAATCCAAACAAACCCAGATCCCTGCTTTCAGCAGCCGAGGTCTCAGAGCTGGAGCCAAGCCTCAGAGCTAAAGCCGGCTCTCAGCTCCAGTGACAGCCATAGAAGGTAAATAAATCCCAGAATAAAAAAGAAAGAAAAAAAGGAGAGGTTGGGGGCTTTAGTCACCTGCCAGCCTGAAAACGGCCCTCAGCCCCTCACCCAGACTGGCCAGGCACCCCAGTGGGGACGCCCACCCTGAAGGGGGTGTGACCAGCTGCAAAGAGCCATCACCTTTCATCCAGGCTGGCCAGGCACCCCAGTGGGGACCCCCACCCTGAAGTAACAAGATGGTGGCTAATTTGCATACTGAAGGCAGGCAGCAGTGGGCAAGGCTGTCCGCAGTCCCAGGACCCGGATCCATGACCTTGCCGGGTGGGGGGCAGCGTGGGGGGCTGTCTCCTGTCCTGGGACCTGGATCCGTGACCCTGCCAGGCAGGGGGCAGCGCTTGAGGCTGTCTATGGTCTGGGATCCGGATCCGTGTCCTGGCGGGTGGGGGGCAGTGCTTGAGGCTGTCTGCAGTCCCCAACCCAGATCTGTGACCCTGCTGGGCGGGGGGCAGTGCTTGAGGCTGTCCGTGGTCCTGGGACCCGGATCTGTGACCTAGTGGGCAGGGGGCAGTGCTTGAGGCTGTCTGCTGTCCCAGGACCCGGATCCGTGACCCTTCCCTGTGGGGTGGCAGCTCTCACAGGGGTGGATCGGCTGGGGTTGGGCAGGGCAGGACGCCTGGCTTCCGCCCAGCCCCAGTCACTCTGGGCAGGTGAGCAGCGCAGAGAGCCTCTGGACAGGGGAGGCAGGCCAGCGGAGGGCGGCCTGTACTCCCTACATGGTGGTGGTGACAGCTGTGAGTGTGCCAAGTGGAGCCTGCAGGCTGAGCTGAAGTAGCGCCTGCAGGCCATCAGCGCCCAGGAGTGGCTGCGCAAGATCCTCCTTTTGGCCCAGAAGGTGCAGGATCGCAGGGACAGCCACTGTGGCAGGCCAGACTGATGTCCTCCTGGCTGTACCACGGGGGTTTGCGGATCTGCAAAGCCAGAGGCCTCTGGTGTGCACAACTCCCCCTGGCATGCGAACATCTCCCAGCACACTGTCTCCCTCCCGTGCCTGCAACAGTTGCAAAACAAGGCGTGCACAAGTTCCCCCCACCTCTCCACCACACTTCCATCAACCCAGCATGCCTAACACCCCCACAGGATGTGCACACATCCCCTCTGATGCGCTCACGTCCTTTGGAGAGTGTCTGGGTGTTCTGGGTGCTGAGGGTGGGCGCCTGTGAGATGGCAGTGAGAGGGCGGAGTGGTGATGCTCTGTTCCCCTGGAGGCCAGTGCAGCTACGAGATCACCTCTAGGGGGTTAATGCAGGTGCTGAGGCAGGAGCAGATGCAGACAGACACACCTGGTGGGTGCGGGCGGCCCTCGCTGAGGTGCCTTCAGTCAGTGTTCAAGATCAAGAACCCAGGTGGAGAGGAATTCCGTCCTCTCAGTGAAGCAGTGGGATAGTCGGGGCGACTGTAGAGGAGGAATGTGCACTTTGGGTGCCAGCACCCATGAGCGAAGGCTGCCCTGACTGAGCCTCGCTTGCTTGGGGCCTAGCGCACTCCTGCCAGGCAGCGGGTGACAGGACGTGCTTTTCCGAATTAATGAGAGAAAACGTTGATTCTCCTGCTGCCCACGAAGGTGGAAAGTGAAGTGGGGAGACATGTGGGGAGTGAGTGAGGTTCCCTGTCTGGGGGTTCCAAATCTGCTATTGGTTTCTTTCACTGCTGACTAGAGATATACAGGGTGTCCCCCAAAATGTATACACACTTTGAAAACCTACCAATTCCAATGGTTTTAAGCATAAGAAAGAAACAACAATGGAGCTGTCATCTGTTAAAAGTGTGGGCACAAACAGGTAGTTGGACATTCCCTGAGGGGTCTCAGATTGGAGAGGGTGAAGGCCAGACTGAGGGGCCCCTTTCCCCTCCTACCCCAGTGCACGAGTTTCGTGCACCAGGCTACTAGTTTTTATATAATCTTTTGTCAGGTGAATCAAGTTTTTATGTCCATATATCATAATTATATTTTCTTAAGATAGTCACTGGCCATTGACTAGGCTTGGTTTTCCATAGCCTAAATCCTCCAACTGAACCCACTCGAGTAACTGCTGGAATGGGAAATACTAACTACCAAAACCAAAGAATGTTAATCAGCAACCAGCTTGAGCATGATTTCCTAGGTGCTAATCATTTGGAAAAATTACCTGTCATTGGCTCAGTATAGGTAATTCTTATTGAAAACAGCTAGACTAGTAAGAAGGTATATTAGCATGTTAATAGGTCTTTGTGCCTAAAGGCTTTAGATTATAAATTATGAAGACTGCATTAACCAGGTGTACAGGATTAATTAGCATGAGGGTATTCCCTGGCATCCTATGGTGGTTTAAGGTAAACACTGACCCCAAACCATTTTGGCATAGTTTGTCATTAAATTAACTTGCTCTTGGTAGTTAGGAATAGGATTTTATCCTGTAGTTAGAACACTAATTGAGAGTCAGTAATTCTGGATACTAATAACCAGCAAAGCATTTAGCCTTTTGTATCTTGGCTAAAATCAGTCTTCATGTGCTTTAATTTTCTCCATCTCTAATAAATGAAATGAGCAACCCATTCAATCTATTCACACCTCGTTTCATCATCTGTAATATAAACAGGCTGAACTAGAAATTCTCTAAGATCCTTCCCCATTTGGAAATTTTATGGGACTATGTAAATTCATGCCCAGTAATAGATCTGAAAAGGGAGGAGAAGCAGGCTAAAAGCAAATGTGTTTCACTTAAGGCAACTAAAACCAATATCTATATGTATAAAAGGCTAAGGGACCATCTGACTGCCTGACTGTCCGACCAGTAGCTATGACATGCACTCACCACCAGGGGGCAGACACTCAATGCAGGAGCTGCCAAGCAACAGCAACTTTGCAGAGTGCCCTCTCACACTCCAGGACCCCTCAGGGGATGTTGGACTGCTGGTTTCGGCCCGATCCCCACAGGCCAGGCTGAGGGATCCCACCTGCCAGAGGGACCCTGCTCACTCCGCAGATGCCCTTCAAGCCCCGGAGCTGCCTCAGGTGTGGCCAGCTGGGGAGGGACTGCAGGAGGTTGGCTCCAGGGTGTGTCCAGCTTTGCCCAGTCCTGCCCTGCTGGCCACATTCTAATTAATTTTCTTTCAATGTACATGAATCTGTGCACCAGGCCTCTAGTTTCCAAATAAGAATAACCTATAAATAAATATACTTTTATATCATTTTATGTTTCGCAAGTCATGCATTGGCTGGTCTCCTATGTGGCTATCCCTCCAAATAAGTAGATGATTGTTTTGTTTTTTCTTTCCTGGAACTTTCCAGGTACTGTGGAAATTTTGGGAAGGACAGACAGAGAGATATTCCCATCTCAACTGGGAGCATGGGACACTTTCTTGAGCTCAGTAGGAAGAAGTGATGTTACCTTTAAAATTCCATATCTCAATGGTTTCAGTTGTTCTAAAGTAAAAGTATTTGACAGGGTAAAATTTTTCTGGAATTATGACATGAAAAGTCCAGTTCATGTCATGAGAATTCTATCCTCAATGAGTTTGCAGCTTAGATCAGAGTTATTCCTACTACTGAACATAATGGCCTAACTAACAATTACTGAACACTCAGTATTTGATGTGCATAGGTCTAATTGCTTTACAAGAATTATTATATTACTAGAGTCCCGGTGCACAAAATTTGTGCACTGGAGGGGCGATCCTTCAGCCCAGCCTGTGCCCTCTCACAGACCAGGACCCCTCACTCCTTACCGCCTGCCTACTTGCTGCTCCTTACAGCTTGGCTCGCTGCTCCTTAGCACTGCCATGGAGGTGGGAGAGGCTCCCGCCACTGCCACTGCACTCGTCAGCTGAGAGCCCTGCTTCTGGCTGAGTGGAGCTCCCTTGTGGGAGCACACTGACCACCAGGGGGCAGCTCCTGCATTGAGCGTCTGCCCCCTGGTGCTCAGTGCCCACGATAGTGACCGGTCATTCTGGTTCTTCAGCTGTAATGGTCGCTTAGGCTTTTATTACATAGATGTTAATGTTCACCAAAACACAATGACATTGGACTGTTAATAGCCTTATCTGATAGATGAAGAAAGTAGAGTCTTAAAGAGTTTAGGCCACCCAACTAAGTTAAGGGGTGGAGCTAAAATTGAGACCTAGGGCTTGCTCTCACAGTGCTCAATGAGGTTTCTGATGCTGTGTCAAAGGTTACAGAAGGCTTGAAGTCTTTGTTCAGCAACACTTAAAACTCTATGTCTCATAGGAAAGACCTATAAGTTTCAGAAAATCCTGGAAGTTTTGCTTTGTCTTCCCTGCTTGTTATTCCTCTTGTTGCCTGCAGCATATGTCTCAGTGGCTTCTTAAACTTCCAGGCAGGATACTTGGCAGTTTTGTTGTAGAAGGGATTTAAAAATTGGGGGGTTGGCTGCCAAGGTCCATTCTAGTTCTGAGTGTCTTCAGTTCACCTGCTACTCATTTTGGTTGTGATTGGTACTTTAGTACTAGCCTGGCCTCATGTCAGTGTGATGACCCCTGGCCTGCCACTTTTGTTGTTCAGTAGTTAATATGTAGCATTGATAAAGCATGTTGAAAAATCAAGTGCTTTACCTATAGAAGGTCCATGGTTCTTTGTCACATGAAATAGACACACCAATGCTCATGATCTTGGACAGTAGTACAGTGTCATACTCCTGCCATATTTTGTTGGCTTCCCAAAGTACCTTTCCCTCTACTTTTTCTAACAATTGATTCAATAGATATAATACTTAAATAGCAGAATTCAGATATAGCTTTCAGTTTTATTTCTTCTCAATCAAAATTTTTCTAATCATGCAAAAGAATGGATAAAATTGGAGAGTTATCTATAAT
The DNA here is from genome assembly GCF_964212035.1 of Myotis nattereri. Lineage (NCBI taxonomy): Eukaryota > Metazoa > Chordata > Mammalia > Chiroptera > Vespertilionidae > Myotis > Myotis nattereri. The sequence goes on along the minus strand of NC_138075.1, from coordinate 93,003,067 downwards.
AATAAAAGGGTAATATGCTAATTAGACTGGACATCATTCTAGACATCATTCCAGATGTCATTCTGGATGAAGCTGGGGCCGGAGGGCAGCCCGGGTCCTGGGTGCCCGCCAGTGGCCACAGGGAAACCCGGATCCCGGGTGCCTGCTGGTGGCCAGAGAGAGGGAAGGCCAGGTCCCAGGTGCTGGAGAGAAGCCCGGGTCCTGGGCGCCAAAGGGAAGCTGGTGCTAGCAGCTGGGGTTAGGAAGCCCTACTCTTGCACAATTTTTGTGCATCAGACCTCTAGTATTTAAATAACTATTTTGATATTGTATTAGTGGTATGTCCACAAAATACATGATACTTTACTGTTTCTCTCAGTCAAAGTACCCTGGGATTGTCTCCAAAATGGCTCTGATTCCATTATTGTATAACACTGATAACCTGAAATACTAGTCAGTTTTGGATACTATAGAATATAGATGGGGTGGCTTAAAGAATAGAAATTTATTTCTCATAGTTCTGGAGGCTGGGAAGTTTAAGATCAAGGTGCCATCAGATCCAGTAGCTAGTGGGTCCTGCTTTCTGGTTTGCAGATGACCCTTCTACTTCTTGTATTCTTACATGGCAGAGAACAGAGGGAGAGGAAGCAAGCTCCCTTGTATCTCTTGTTAAAGTTCCTAACATGAGGACTCTACTCTCATGACTTAATTGCCTCCAAATGCTCCACCTTCTAATACCTTCCCATTGAGGGTTAGGGCTATAACATGAAGTTAAAGGCACACAGACATGCACTTCATAACATCTGCTTAGTTCCAGGTCCAAATATTTGACAAGTATTATATTAATTTTTAAATAATCTGATGAGATAAATGCTAATATTGTTTTAAAATTTCATTTTGAAAGAAAATTAGTAATGAATACATATAGTGAACAGCAAAAACTTAAAATGAAAAGCAACTTTGCATGCTATTTTTCTCTACTCCAAATTTCACTTTCTTTCCCCAGAGGCAACTTATTTTATTTTTATTTAAAAAAAATTTTATTATTGAAAGTACTACATAGGTCCTTCTTTTTCCCTACTAACCTCTTCCAGCCCACTTCTGTCCACCCCTCCCCTAGGCCCTCACCACCCCATTGTCTGTATTCACAGGTTATGCATATATGCATACAAGTTCGTTGTTTGATCTCTTGAGGGGTTATCTGCACCTTGCTTGATTCGGTGCTCACCACTTCTCCAGACAGCACTTAACAAGATCATCATGCCTTCCTTATTCCAAATTTTGAAGGTTATTTTCAGTCCTTACTTCTTTTTGACCTTGGAGGTACTTGGTGCTTTTAACTTCTCCCTCTTCCTAGAAATACACACTCTGGTTTCTCCTGTCACCTATTGTTTCTGCAATCTTACCTTCTCCAGAGCCTTCTCTACTTTTATAATCAAACTGACTGTTATGGGATGAATTGTGTTTCCCCAAAATTTATATATTGAAGTCCTAACCAATAGCACCTTAGAATATGACTATTTGGAGACCGTCTTTAAAGAGGTACTTAAGTTACAATGAGGTTATTAGGATGAGTTCTAATCTAACTTGGATAATCTATATAAATAAAAGCCTAATATGCAAATTGTCCCCTCGGGAGTTCAACTGGGAGACTGGGAGTTGATCACTCTCTATGACGTGCACTGACCACTAGGGGGCGGTGCAGAATGAAGAAAGGCCCCACTGGCAGTCGGCAGCTGGGGGAGGCTCTGGCTGGCACCTGCAAGGAAGGCCCCAGCTGATAGCCAGAAGGCCCCAATTGGCCCTGATCGCCGGCCAGGCTTAGGGACCCTACCCATGCATGAATTTCATGCACTGGGCCTCTAGTTTATATATATATCTATATATATATAAGGCTAAGTGACATCCAGCTGACCGACCATTTGACTCTGTGGTTGGCAAACCGCAGCTCTCGAGCCACATGTGGCTCTTTGGCCCCTTGAGTGTGGCTCTTCCACAAAATACCACATGCGGGCATGCATGTACAGTGCGATTGAAACTTCGTGGCCCATGTGCAGAAGTCAGTTTCGGCCTGAGAGAGTCTATTTTGAAGAAGTGGCGTTAGAAGAAGTGGGGGTGTTGGTCGGTTGGGCGATGGGAAATGCGGCGCAGGTGGGCTGCGGGATATGCAGCGCGGGGGAGGTACATTGTTTTGAGGTACGTTCTCTGAGGTCGACCCCTTCCAACTCTCCCATCCACACTCGTCTACCTGAAACAAGTATACAAGATGAGTGTGGATGAGAGAGTTGGAAGGGGTCGACCTCAGCAAACGTACCTCAATTAGATTGAGGATGTTTTTAGCAAAGGCCAGCTTAGGAGTACCCTAATTAAGTTAATAACAATGTACCTACCTATATAGTTTAAGTTTAAAAAATTTGGTTCTCAAAAGAAATTTCAATCATTGTACTGTTGATATTTGGCTCTGTTGACTAATGAGTTTGCCAACCACTGATTTGACTGGTAGCTATGATGCTCAATGCCATCAGGGGGCAGATGCTCAATGCAAGAGCTGCCGAGAAACAACAACTTTGTAGAGTGCTCTCTTGCACTCTGGGCCCCTCAGGGGATGTCAAACTGCCGGTTTTGGCTTGATCCCTGCAGGCCAGGCCAAGGGACCCCACCTGCCAGAGGGATCCCGCTCACTCCAAAGATGCCCTTCGAGCTGCGGAGTTGCGGCTGGCTGGGGAGGGATCGTGGGAGGTTGGCTCCAGGGTGTGTCCAGCCTGTCTTGCCCAGTCCTACCCCACCAGCCACCTTCTAATTAATTTCCTTTCAATGTGCATGAATCCATGCACTGGGCCACTAGTGTCCTTATAAGAAGAGATAAGGGCATAGACAAGCACAGAGGGACGTTCATATGAAGACACAGGGAGAAGTTGCCCGTCTACAAGTCAAGCAGAGGCACCTCACAAGAAATCAAATTGTTGACACCTTGTTCTTGGTGTCCTGGCTTCTATACTGTAAGAAAATAAGTTTCTGTTATTTAAGCCATCTAGCCTGTGATACTTAGCTATGGCAGCTCTAGCAGACTAACGCAGTACCTTGAGATAGTGAGTCTGATTTTTCCAAAATCTCTAACCATTCTTTATTAAGCTGTAGACTAGTATCAGTGTCCTTTTAATAGCTCATTCCTGGCCTTGGCACTGGTTTCCCACATCTCACCATTCCTCTCCCACACCTTCTCTTGGCTACCTTCTGGCTACCTCTGTGATTCTTCAGGTCACACCTTGGAGACTTCTTCCTCCTGAGCACCGATGTGCTCTCTCAGGTCCTGCATTTACCTCCAGTCAGCACTTACCACACTGCTACATTTTCTGGTTACTTGTTTGTATTCCACCCTGGGCCATAAGCTCCATGAAGATAGGGAAAACATTCCCTTCACTTGTATCCTCAAGAGGGCCAGAATACCTGGCATATAGTAGGGTCTCCAGATTTGTTGAATGAATGAATGAGAGCCTATTGCTTAGCAAAAAGGAAAATCATTTTTCTAATTCTGGTGGTTAGCTTAATAAGATTGGGCAAGAATACAAATATTAAAGTTACTTTAATACTGTAGATCTGATTTTAAAAATTGTTCATTGTAGAAGATACTTATTCTTGGAGTAAAAATATGCCACTTTGCCTACTTCTGTTGGTAAATTTCTCAGCCTCAGACTTCTTTGTTCTGTGAAAGTATCCATTGCTGTAAGGAAAATTCAAAATTGATACCATATAACTATAGAATAGCATTTTATTAAATCCTCCTGCCCCCTCTCCTTCTTCTTTTTCTCCTCCCCCTTCCTCCTCTCCACTCCCCCCCCTCCTCCTCCTCCTCCTCCTTATCTCTCTCTCTCTTTCCCCCAGTCAAAAGTGAATCAGATATAACTGTATTACTTTGGAAATGATCAACTCATCTTCTGAAACTGTATTAAAGAGGGCACATCAGGGAAATGAGTACAAGTTGTTTGGACTCATTTGGTTTGGTTTTCATATGGTTATTTAAACAGTATTTTTTAGCACTTAAGAAGCCAGTAACCAGTATTTTTACTGGTGGAAGAAAGTGGGTAAATTTGTGCTTAAGAAACTTCTAGGAGAGTTCTTGTGCAGATACCAATTTTACAAAAACACTTGGAACCCAGGAAATGAAACTCTTTCTATACCTGGGCATTAGAGGTTGGCATTGCATGCCCTTCAGAGGGGAAGAGGGCTCTGCGTTAGGAGTAGTTGCTTGGCTCTAAAGAAAGAGTTTTGGTCTGGCAATGAGCCAGGATGAGAAATAATTTCATCCATTATTGATTAACATGTTTATAGTTAAAGCTGATTTTCTGTAACAGCAGAGATGCAGCTCAGGGTTTCTGGATGTATATTTTTTAAACCTCCAGGCACACTCAACATTTAAATTTTTTAAAAATATCCTCTATACTGAAGATATTCATAAGCATACAACTAAAGAGAATCAAAATTAGAACTTAGAAGAAAAATATACAGATCAATGGCATATTTTAAATATTAATTTTAAAATATGACCCCTCTGCCCCAAGTAAACTCCAGGATATTAAAAGATACTCTTCATTTTTTTTTAAAATAATAACAAAGAAAATTAGGAAAAGGAATATGTTCTCTTCAGTTTGAAAATAAAAACAAAAATACCAACCTCTAAAGCTCTTTTAAAATACCCTTTTAGTTTTTAAAATGAATCTGCCTAGCTGAATTTTCTTTGATTTATTTTGTTGATCATGATTGTCTTATAGCACCTATAAAAACTGACGCATGCTTTTGTGTCCTTGTGTTCCCAGAACAGAATTATATCAGGGCCTGTTGCTAAAGCGCTCTGTAGTTACTATTAGCAAATGCTGAATCTCATTTTAGCTATGATAAAAGGCCCCTAGTATTAAAACACTGGCTTTATAGATGATAGATGAAAATTGTATTTTTCAAACCATGGCCTTAGTGGTAGAACATGACTTGCTTACTATGGAAATTTCTCCAGCTGCTAGAAATGTTGCTTAGCAACCCCTGGGAACACAGAAAACCTAATATCATTTCCAAGTTGCTTGTGGGCACAGGGATTATTAAAAATATCAGTTAGAAAAAAAGGACTACAAAGTTTGTTCTTGGGCACCACAACAACACAGAACACTTACTGGTAGGACGAATACTTTCTAGTTTGAAAGTTGCTCTGTGCTCCTTTTCCGCAGAATTTCACGTGCTTTGCATGTGCCCCCTGTGAATGCTCTAGTTTCTAAGTCTCAACAGCGCAGATAAGAGGGTGGTTTGAAAAGGTCACAGCCTTGCCATCAGAGAATTCAGCTCCTTCCCCCAGGCCTCTGACTCCATGCTGCTCTCTGCCTTGGTGAGCAGCTGCCAGCCAGCTTTGATCTGCCTGTGCCGCAGCTGCCAGCTTCCTTCAGACCCAGCGATTTCTGGCTGGACTGTGAGTGATTTGCGGTTGACTGCCGCCTTGACTCTGTTTTGCTGGTCAGCGAAGGCTGTGGGCAGCTTGTTCCCAGAAGACCACCCTATGCTCCTGCTCACTGGTCTGACGCCTTTGCTTCTGCCCACACGTTCCATTCAAGTGATGGCACAAAGCTTGAGAAAGGCTCTTGTCTTTACAGCAGGCAGATAAGTGTTCTGTGTTGTGAGCAGAGTGAAATGGCTCTGGCTTCACTCTACTCAAAGTCCCTGTTTTGTTCAATGGATTAGAAAATTATTTAGTTGGACAAATGTATTGATGGATTTTTTTGTGTGTGACAGAAAATTAATTTTCCTAAATTAACTTGAACAAATGAGTTGTAGTTAATCTGAAGCTGAATATAGCTTTGAGTGTGAAAACATTCTTCTGGACAACTTTCAAAAGTCTATCTCCACCAGGATTTAAACTACTACTCTTACAATTGTAATAGCAGTATCAATAATGAATATAGCACCTTAAATATGCATGGTGTTACAGTCTACAGAAGCCTTGGACATCTGTGTTCTCATATGATGTGCATAAGTGCCTTTGAGAGGGGTTAGTATTATCTCTGTTTTGTAGGAGTTGAAGGGATGCTTGAAGAAGTAAGATGGCTTGTTCAAGGTCACTAGCTAGTAAGTGGAAAGCGTGTTCTTGGACCCGAGTTATCTGGTTTCCAGTCCAGTGTGATTATTAACACTAATAGACATTTGGGTTGAGGCCTGTCAATAGGAGGAAGTGCAGAAGTGAACAGTAGAAAGATCCCTGAATTGGGAAAACTGGACTGGAATTACCTGCATGATTTTGGGGAAATCACAACCTCTGTGAATTTCCAAGATATGGATTTCTGCATCAATTATATTAGAAGTTAAGCTACATCATATCTAAATCTTAAAATTCTCAATAAAGAGTGAAAGTGGCATGGATAAAGCCACAAACTAGTCACTATTGTGAAAAACTTCAGAAATAGTTATGGCACATCGATAGTTCAACCAGAAGGCAATTCCTGGTTTTAGGATTAACCTTCACTTAATTTCTTTTCTCCTGAAGAATTAATTTTACTTTTTTAGCAAAAGCCTGACAGTGAAAAGGTCAGTCCAAATTTCCTGCTCTTTTAATATCAATTGAGTACTTACTATTGTCCTACCCTCTGCTAAGCACCTCTTATGTGTTACTGAATAAATTATTTCAACAAACCTGAGAAGGGGCTGGGATTATATGCTCATTTCATAGAAGGTGCAGTTCTGATATATGTATGACCTGGTTTGCCCAGTGTTACACAGCAAAGAAGTTTCAGAACATGTTGAAGCCAGGCAGACTGACTGTCCGCAGGGCTTTTAATCACAGTGCTTCACTGTCTCCAGGGCATGGCTGTGAGAGGACACTGTGGCTGACCCTTAACAAAGAGGCCTTCATTGTAAGAGTTCATTTAACCTTACTTTTTTCACAGTTAGGGTGGATTATGCATAAATTTACATGGCTTTGACTCTCATCATTAAAACCTGGACCGTATTATATGCCCTTTTGTCTCTTCAATGCTTTTCTCAACTAAATTTTTACTGTATACCATTGATATGCAAGACCTAGGCATGGACCCATGCATAGGTGATAAGATTATATTTTATTCACCTGAACTAGGAGCCTTCTATTAGCCTGCTCATCAGTTTTGACACACTCAAAGATGAACTCATTGTAGTCTCAGAACATCCTCAGGCCAAATGAGTTTTATAAGATCATTAAAGCTCAGAGTTTCTGACCATGTGGTCTGAGTACTACACAGCAACCTAATGAGTCATAAGCATTAGGAAGATAAAACCTTGGAATCTGCATTCTTAACAGTCTAGCCAGGGGACTCCTGAGCACACTGACGCTTAAGAATCACTGAAGGGCACCCTGGCCAGTGTGGCTCAGTTGGCTGGGCATTGTCCTGTGCATGGAAGTGTTGCTGGTTTGATTTCAAGTCAGGGCACATGTGGGCTAGATAGATCCCTGCTGGAAGCATGCAGGAGGCAGCTGATGATGGTTCGTTTTCACATCATTGTTTCTCTCTTTCCTTCTCCCTTCTTCTCTCTCTAAATAAATCAATAGTAACATTTTTAAAAAAGAATCACTGAGTGGCAATTTATGTCTTTTCAAGAAATTAATTGCATGTGTGGTGCATGCTCCCTTCCTTCTCTTCCATTTACATCTTTCCTCTTTTCTACCTGGAGGGGAAACCTTATGAGCCTTCCTCCCCATGTCTCCATTTATCTCTTGTTTCTTTGCTGCTATCATTTCTTGCACCCCTCTTTCTGCCTCTCATATTAGAAAGATCCGCAGTTATGCAGAAAAGAGCTATTTTCTCCTTGACTATTTGCAAAGTTTACACAGCACTTATGTATCTTTCAACTTGGTAATTGTTCAGTATGGTCATTGAAGAGGTTCTGTGGATGCTTCACACGCCACTGAATTTCAATTCCACAGAAATCATCCGTCACCCCCCCGCCCCCCTTCTGGGCTGGATGCTTGCATCTCTGTCACTGAGAGTCACTAGACCTTGAATGTGAACATTCAAGGAAGAAGGTGCTCCTATCAGTGTTGCCAGTGTTGTCAGCTTTGCAACACTTGGAGCCGCCATCAAATTGGCCTCTACATATTTCTCTTCTCATTTAGTTTTTTTTTCCTCTTTCTTTTTTTACTCCCCAACATCTATAGGCCATATCCTTACTCATTCACAAATAACTCTTTCTTGCATGCTTCTTCTAACACTTCTGAGATCCATGGTAACCAGGCCACATCTAAAACAAATGGCACAAAGAGGTCAGCTCATGAAAGCCCTTAGAAAGACTTGACTTTCTACATTCTTATTTCTGTGTGTGGTTGTTTACAGAGAAACTGCCAGAGCCAGAAAGAGAGAAGTAGGCAAGTTATTATGTACAGGGCCCTACTCCTTTACCATCATTTGCGTTTAATCACATTTCTGGTTTCACTCAAAATCTCATGCCTAGTAGGGTTGAGCTGGCTGTTCACAAGGACTACAACAGTGTTAGTCTCCTCCTGTCTGCTCAACAATGTAAAGGGCATGTCCTAGACCAGCTGTGGGCAAACTTTTTGACTCGAGGGCCACAATGGGTTCTTAAACTGGACCGGAGGGCCGGAACAAAAGCATGGATGGAGTGTTTGTGTGAACTAATATAAATTCAAAGTAAACATCATTACATAAAAGGGTACGGTCTTTTTTTTTTTTTTTAGTTTTATTCATTTCAAACGGGCCGGGTCCGGCCCGCGGGCCGTAGTTTGCCCACGGCTGTCCTAGACTCTAGGACCCAGAGTATATTCTCACAATTCTTTTAGGTTTGCCTGTTGGATGGGGTCTGCATGGGGAAGGATACTGAGGCACTGGGACACAATGCATATTCTTTGGAGTATCCCAATGAGGAATCATTTAGGAGAGAAATATGATTACTTTAGCTTAATCTACAATTATCCCATCAGGAAACACTTATTAACATAATATTCTGTGGAACATAATCCTTTAGAATTCTCTGGGAAATGTAACTGAAGAACCAAGGGATTTTGTCATTTAACTGGTAAATTAACCATAATTATTACTTCCATTCATTCCTCTTTGGGCCCATGACTGGATATTTGCTCCTCTGGTAGAGGAGGGCTAGAAGAAGAAAGAATTAACTGAGTTTGTTAGAAAGGGCTATCAAGTTTTTCAGTTCTCTTCTAAATTTAGGATTCACTTTTACTTTACCCTGACCTTGTAGACTATCTATCATTTTGTACTTCCTTTCCAACCATCACTCCTCCTGTGTTCCTGAACATTATCTCTCCTGCAGCTGCCTGCTGCTCCATATGACAATGCATTCTCACATTTAAGACCTTTCTCATGCTGTTCCTTAAAATTAGAATGTCCTTTATGTTCATTTGTCTCTTTTTTGAAGTCTTTCCTGACTGGCACCTTTTTTTCTCCCTGCTTAATTAACCAATGAATTCATTCAACACATGTCAATTGAATGCTTATTGTGTGAAAGACTAGGTTGGGCCCTTGTGATACAGCAATAATGAGGACAGACCTCATCTGTTACCATGGAGATGGGATTTCTGTCTTTTCAACCCTGTCTGACTTTGATTATTCTGCCCTTACAGCAAGTGCTTTTATTCATTGCCTCTTCTTATAATTTTTATTTTGAAACAATTTCAAATTTACAGAGAAGGTAAATATTATAAATGGCTCCCATATATCCTTTACCCAGAGACTCTATTTTTCCTTACAGCAAGTAGGATCCAATCTAGTACACTACTTTATACCTTAGCTGTTATATTGTTCAAATCTCCAACATTGGAATGATTCTTTAGTCTTTCTTTGACCTTCCATAACCTTGATGAGTTTAGTAGATTATAAAAGTCAATTTGAATTTTTTTTACTATTTCCTCACAATAAGACCCAGAATTTTGGGTCAGAATTTCACAGAAGGGTTGCAGTATTCTCATGTCATCCTACGTGGTGGAAGTTGTTATCTACTTGTCTAATTGCTAATAGTGTTAACTTTGATCTCTTAGTTAAGATAATATCGTCCAGGTTTCTCCTTTGTGAAGTTTCCTTTCTTCCCTTTTGTAATAGTAGGTGCTTTGTGGAGAGATACTTGGAGACTATAAAGTCTAGTTACTTATTCCACATTGATCTATCATGTTTAGCATCCATGATGTTTCCTGCCTGAATTAATTATTAATATAATGGTTGCTAATGGTAATTTTTCTAATACTACTATTTAGGAGCTAGCAAGTGTGTGCATGTACTAGGTGTAATGGTTAATAATGCGGATTTTTTTCAATAGATGGAGTTACACATATGTTGATATATATGCGAGTTGATATGTATGCTATTTTGTTGTATAGACAGCAATCTTCAAAACTTCATATATCAAATTTGCTGAAGGTGTTATCACAGATATTTTTATGCTTAAAAATGTCGAGTTTTGTGCCAAAAAAAAGAGAGCATTTACGGAAAGTTTTAATTCATTACTTTATTTTGAAGAAAAGTGCTGCTGAAAGTTATCATATACTTTGGGAAGCTTATGGTGGACATGCTCCATCTCAAGATACTTGTGAACGCTGGTTTAAATGCTTTAAAAGTGACGATTTCGATGTGAAAGACAAGAACGTCCAGGCCAACCGAAAAAGGTTGAAGACCAAAAATTACAAGCATTATTGGATGAAGATGCGTGTCAAACTCAAAAACAACTTGCAGAAAGATTAAACGTTGCTCAGCAAATAATTTCTGATCTTTTACAAGCAATGGGAAAGATTTTAAAGGAAGGAAAATGGGTGCCAGAACTGAATGAAAGACAAATGGAAAACCGAAAAGTCATCAGTAAAATGTTGCTTCAACAGCACGAAAGAAAGTCTTTTTTGCATCGAATTGTGACTGATGATGAAAGTGGATTTATTTTGAGAATCTCAAATGCACAAAATCATGGGTTGATCCGGGTCAACCATCAACATGGACTGCAAGGCCAAATCGCTTCAGAAAGAAGACAGTGCTCTGCGTTTGGTGGGATGAGGGAGGTGTGGTGTATTATGAGCTCCAAAAACCAGGTGAAACCATTAATACTGATCGCTACTGACAACAAATAATCAATTTGAACCATGCTTTGACTGTGAAATGACCAGAATGTGCCAGAAGACACAGCAAAATAATTTGCTTCATGATAACGCACCATCACACACTTTAAAACCAGTTAAAGACACGTTAGAAGATCTTGCCTGGGAAGTATTCACCCACCCGCCATATTCACAAGATCTTGCTCCTTCAGATTACCACTTGTTCCAATCAATGGTACACACACTTTCTGAGCAGCACTTCAAAACATATGAAGAAGTGGAAAATTGGGTCTCTGAATGGTTTGCCTCAAAACAAGAAAAGTTCTATTGGGACAGTATCCACAAATTACCTGAAAGATGGGGGAAATGTGTAGCTAGCGATGGACATTACTTTGAATAAAGCACTTTTGATATTTCTCTTGAAATTGTTGTGTTTTCTTTGATTACAAAATCCACATTATTAACTGGTACACCTGGTATGTATTTATATCAGTGTGTGCTCAGAGACTTACATTTTATTCAATGAGTTATAATTTATTACAATTACTAGAGACCTGGTGCATGAAATTCATGCACAATTGGGGTCCCTAGGCCTGGCCGGTGATCAGGGCCAATTTGGGCTAGGAAGATCAGGGTCGGGCCAGAGAGGAGGCGACTATCACTGTGCCGGGCATGGAAGAAATGGACGCCGGATGCTGACCTCACCATTATTGGCACCCTGCCACCATGCGGTTCCCTGCTTCCCCCCCTCCTCCTTCCCTCGCCACTGCACCGCCACTGCAGCAGGTGGGCCACAGACCAATTGGGGCCTTTCAGCCTGGAGGAGGGATGGGGCACAGGAGGTTGGCTGCTGTCCTCAAGGAGGGAGCCGGCCCTCGGCCCCCCTGGGAAAGGGGCCACGTCCACTGTGACCCATCCTCGGTTCCCTGTCCCAGCCCAGAGGCTGGCCCTGATCAGGTGATTAGGGCCTGTCGGCAAGGAGGAGGGACCTTGGGAGGTTGGCCAGCTGTGGGGACTGCAGGAGGTTGGCAGGCTGGGGGAGGTTGGCTGTGGGAATGCACTGACCACCAAGGGGCAGTTCCTGTGTTGAGCATCTGCTCCCAGGTGGTCAATGCATGTCATAGCGACCGGTCGTTCTGGTCATTCCAGTTACTTAGGCTCATCCTATCTAATAATAGACAAACATGGTAATTGACTGTACCTTCGCTATGCCTCACATTGGCTAATCAGCATGGTATGCAAATTAACCACCAACAAAGATGGCGGCTAATTTGCATACTGTAGGCAGGGTGGGACAGCGCCATCCTGCCTGCCCTGCTGCCATCCGGGCCTGCTATCTGTGACCCGGGGTGGTGGGCATCCCATGTGTGACCCTACCTGGGGTGGCCGGGCGGGGCAGCAAAGGCTTGAAGGCGGCTCCGGCCGGAGCAAAGGCCTGGGTCCTGGGTGCCGGAGGAAAACCGGTGCTGGGAGCCAGGGGAAGGGAAAGCCTATTGCACGAATCTTTTCGTGCAACAGGCCTTTAGTATATATATATTTATTTTGATGCTCAAATTGTTCCAGATTTGGCAAATGGCAGCTTTCTGAAGCTGGGACACTGAAAGCCCACAGACACACTTTTTTTCCTTGTCAGAGCCACCTGGAATTAGCCACTGGTCCAAGTCCTGATTTGTTTGTTATAATGGAGGTATGTCATTGAAAAGTCAAGATCTGTGTTAGACTTATATGTCGCCTTATGTATATGTATCATACATATGTATATGTACAAATTTGCATTTGATTTATATTTATCTATTTTTCTGGATATATATTAAAACCCGCGAGTTACCCCCATACTTATAATTCCAGTCTAGGACTGCAGGGTTCACTCCTGCTTCCCCCTTTTTATATTTGTACCTTTCTTCTCTGACAGGGAAAGCCTGCTCCCATAATCCTCCATGTATTGATGTATTCACTCAAATCCCTAATATTCTGACCCTACTGCACTGGCACCCTATTCTGCCACTCTCCCTGTGTGAACCCTGGATGTCACTGTGCTGCCTGACTACGAGGAAGGAGGAAAGATATTCCCTGAGGTGTCCCAGATTGTGAGAGGGCACAAGCCAGGCAGAGGGACTCCACCGGTGAACGATTGGGGCCTAGGAGGGACATGGGAGGTTGGCCAGCCAGGGAGAGACCAACATTGCATAGATTCAGTCTACCCAAATATCTCACCTGGGATGTCTTAGGAAGCTTGTGAGAAATGCAGAGGTCAGAAGTTTATACATAGAAAATCTTTGACAAACTGCATAATGTCCTTAATTAGGAAAATGGTAAGAAAAAAAGTGGCGTGGATGAAACAAAGGAGGCATTAGAAAGATGTTTATTAACATAAAATTGTTGGGGATATTTACTTTTTCTAGCATATAAAATTCTATGCAGTGAACAGATTCTGTTTAAAATAGGAGTAATCAACTAATTAAGGGAGATTTGTATAAAATTTTTTACTTTAAAAATGTAAATAACAGTAAATTATAAAAAGTAAGTTTTTAAGCTTAAGGATGAACTTGTTTTAGGTATAATACCCATTAGCTTTTGCCTGGTGTGTGGTAATCTTCACCAGGCTTTGAGTCCCTGTTACACTGTGTTCAAGTTATGACAAATTCAAACCCCCACTATGGGAATTCCTCTCCCCCAACAGTTCTCATGGCCTGTCTGTAAATCAGTTGTCATTCCTACTGCCCTCTTCTTTAGATGACTTCAGAGTGGGTCTTCCTTAAAGTCTTTCTTCATAACCACTGGATTTTCATTCCTCTGCTGGCCTCATAAATTAGATTTTAGACCCACTTAATTTATAGCCCAGTTGAGATAGATTAAAGAAATGATGACTGACACCTGAATGCACATCAGCCAAAGTTAAAAATGCATTTTATCTTTCATTAAACTCCACAGAAAAGGTCAACCTTTAATAATTGTATAATCCACTAAGCTGGATTCTCAAGAGGCTTCTGGTAGATTAGATTATAACAGAGATGTGTACATTTGAGAAAAGATGACCTCATTAAGCTTTAAACATTATATATATGTATATATATATATTATCAATGAGATTGAATTGAGGAAACTGAGAAACAAGTTTGACCTAAACAAGATATGAGTTAATTTTCCTTTTCTTGCTGGCATTAGTGGGACTCTAGAATTGAAGATGGAGGCCAATCAGATGTATATGATTATAAAAGATATTTATCTCATGGCATTGACAGCACTGTGGGAGTTGGCAAAACACTTGAGGCCCTGATTATAGGAATAGGCTTTTACAGAATGTTATTAGATAACATGTCTCTCCATAGTATAACATTGCTTCCCAGTCTCTCCTAATTTGTATAGGTACAAATGGCAACTCTCCAAGTACAATGGCAACTCACATCTTAACCAGTGGCAGCCACTGTCCATAGAAGGAGGGAAGTAAGCTCTCTGTAGGTTTGTCTTTAGTTGTCTTTTCAGTGGCCTTAATGTGCTCTGCTGGCTTCTGAATATACTGGGATATACAAGCCTGGGCTGGTGAGCATTTAAAATTCCCTATCTGGATTAGTGCACTAATAGTAAGTATTTACCTCAATATACAGAATTCATACTTGAAAGATATGGTGAAAACTAGATTAATTTAGTTGTGATAAAAACTGTTCTCTTAGAGTAAAAAAGAGGTGGGTTGGACTCTTGGCTCAGCCACTTCGTAGGCAAGTTTCTATACTTCTCCAAGTCTCAGTTTTCTTGTCAATCAATTAGTATAATAACACCACAGAGAGTGGTTCACATGGGATTATATCTCACTGTGCTTCACACAATGCCTGATATGGAGTAAGCCTTCAGAAGGGATATTATAATAATTACAATTATTATAATAATTGTAATTGCATAACACATTTGTAGAAGGGAAAGAATTTTAATTTTTATTTTCTACTTGTACTCCATTCTTTAAATGAGATGGTAAAAGTTTAATTCAACGGACAATGCAAGTTATTACAGAGGAAATAATAAACTCATATACAAAAATACAGGCAATGAGTGGCATCAACTAACCATCTTATAAGACAATCAGAAGAGGAGAGGGATGCAGGCAATAATACATGGAAGTTTAGGATATTTCTCTCTTTCCTTTTTCCCTTATTCTAGATGTCTAATAGAGCTCTTCCCATTCAGTTGAAGTATCACCTCTTCTGGGCCTCTATTGAATGTTCCATGGGGATTCTTTAAGATTATAAACTTAAGACTTAGTCAAGTTCCATTACTAAAGAATAAAACTTAACAAAACAACCATAAATTGAACCTTCAATGTGTATGTTGAGTTATATTTTCATGATCAGCTCACCAATTTAATTTAAAGTTCCTGAGTTTGAGTTCTGAAATATCTGGTTAATAGGATTAAGTGAAATCAAACTGATGCTTTCATAAGCTTCTTCTAATTCCTTATAAAGGAGAGGCTTCCCCTGACTACTTGAACATCTAAATAAAAGATAGATAATTTATAATTTTAACTAGAGGCCCTGTGCATGAAAATTTGTGCACTTGGGGAGGGGGAGCGTGGGTCTCTCAGCCAGGCCTGCATGCTCTCACAATCCAGGACCCCTCGGGTAGGGTCCAATCCCATTGCAGCATGGCTCTGGTTCTCTTGGCCTGCGGGCCAGGGTTTAGGGACTAAGGGACCAGTCCGATGACATCCTGGCTCTGGTTCTCCAGAGCCTGTGGACAGGGGGAGGGACCCAGAGGCCAGTCTGATGGCAGCATGGTTCCATTCCCACAGTTCCCTGCTGCTGCAGTGCCACGGGCGGCCAGGAGCCAAGACTGACTCCCTCCTGGCATGGCCGGGCCCCAGGACTGACTCCCACTTGGCGTGGCTGGGGTCCAGGACTGACTCCCACCTGGTGCGGTTGGGACCCAGGACTGACTTCTGCCATGCCAGCTGGGACCCTAGCCTGCTCTTGGGTCATCCATCCTGTTGTTTAGGTCGTGATGGACCTGGCTTTTTATATATTAGGACTAGAGGCCCGTTGCAGGAAGATTCCTGCAAGAATAGGGCTTCCTGCGGCTGGAGCAAAGCAGAGAAGGGAGCGAAAACCGCTGTGGTGGGCTTCACTCCCGCTCTGCCACCTGGCTGGTTTCCCTCCCACCTCCGCCTCCTGGCTGGTTTCCCTCCCACCTCCGCCGCCTGGCTGGTTTCCCTCCCACCCCGCCGCCCGGCTGGTTTCCCTCCTGCCTTGGCTCTGTTCCTGTCTCCGCTGCCTCTACTTTGCTCCCTTCTTCAGCGCTTTGCTTCCATGTTGTCTTCAGTCTTTGCTCCCAGCCGGTATATGCAAATTAACCTCCATCTTGGTTGGGTTAATTTGCATATAGTCACTCTAATCGGCTGGTGGGCATAGCGAAGGTATGGTCAAATAGCATCTTTGTCTTTTATTAGTGTAGATAATATTAATAATATACTAGT
Source organism: Myotis nattereri (assembly GCF_964212035.1). Classification (NCBI taxonomy): domain Eukaryota; kingdom Metazoa; phylum Chordata; class Mammalia; order Chiroptera; family Vespertilionidae; genus Myotis; species Myotis nattereri. The sequence continues at coordinate 92,986,568 of NC_138075.1, read as the reverse complement.
ACTTGCTTAGAGTATGCAATTTGATCAAAATGATGCCTGATAATTTCAAAATCTGGTCATCGTTTTATGGTGTCACAGTTTAAAATAAAAAGCCTATTGAGTAGGAATCTTAGACAAAACAGAAGATAATATTAAAAACAAATAATTTGTTATTGGAAGAGGCTATGAATCAATGTAGTCTACTCAAGGCCATAGTTGTTAGTAGGTCTTCTGGGGACTCAGGAAGAGTTTAGAAAGTATCCATATGGTCTCAGGAGGCCAGACATTTCTTATATCCTACAAATATTTCCATTTAAACCACACATCCAGCTACTCAGAATGTGGTGGGCCTTACAGAAATCACACAAAGAAATATGTAATTAACTAAAAAATTTATTGTTGTCTCTCTCTGATTATCCCAGAGACCTTGTAGTATCTCATTTTCTTTTAAACAAAAAATATTTCATTGTGGTCAATACCAGCATCCTCACTCATATAATAGAAGTAGATAGCATCTAGATGTAGCATATATATCCCTAGAATTGTAAAGAGAGGAGGAAAATCAGAGGAATACAGTGTCCTAGAATCCAAGAGGAGAAAGTGCTTTGAGAAGAAGGTGATGGTCAATAATACCAAATAGAGCAGATAGGCCTTGAAAGATAAGGGTTTGGAAAAAGCTACTGGATATGGTGAGGTCATTGGTTTGGAAAGTCTGATATATATTTTTAAATGAATATGGGGTGATGATGGCTGGTTATGATGGGGATTTTAAAGAGTGTGAGTGAGAACAGAATCACTGGATGTAGAATATCCTTTAAAGAACTTTGTGAAAAGAAGGTTATATTGAGGATGGTAGCTGGAAAGATTAGTAGAAGCATCCAGAAAACACATCCTTTAAGCCAGTCATGCCTGATTATCTGAAGACATAAAGGTTGAAATCTGTGACAGATTCTGAGGATATATATGTAAGAACTAGATCCTCTAGGAGTAAGGAATGAATCTTATTTTATACTTTATTACCTAAAAATCATCCCAGCATTTATTAAGTTGGTGATGTAGGCTTGCAAAATGATATCAGATATGCAAAGGACTCTAATCCATAGCTTCTGACTAGAAATAATGCTGACAGTCCTGAGTATGACCTATCTTACAAAGCTTCCTGGTCAGAAACATTTTTTAAAGCAGAACCTATGCTGATAGAAAGAACTTGCTTAAGTCTTAGGTTATATTAGTTTTCTGAGCATGGAGCTAATTATGGATATTATACATCGATTTGTCATATTGCATTGACCAAATACAGTAAACAATCCAATAGGAACACAGATCTTAAAAACAGTGCCATAAGTGGGAAGTCCAGGCTGGCAGTGCGGAGTGGACCAGTCCAGTTCTAACTCTTTCATTCTAACGGGCAAATGAGTTCTGAGAGTACTTATGTTCTATTTGGATTTACTAACTGAGATTTTAGCCTTTTCTCTAGTTGTCTGTCCCTTTAATTAAAATTAATTTGTTACAAGGCACAATGTATTAATTAGTATGATTAGCTCCCTCATCTTCATGCTTACATTTTTAAGAACCTGAAAGTCAAGGTACTGCTTACATAGATTATTTGCAGATAGTTAATTCTTGAGTTAATGTCTTGAGATGGCCATCATCATATTATTAGCACGTCTTTTATATTTACTGATGCTTTAGGAAGATGCATCTCACCTTTATGTCTCATTTTAGAACTTTCTTTGTCAGTAAATATTAAAACAAGCTTCTGTTCTGTCAAAAATACTTTTGTATTAGAGTTATACACTTTTAAAATATAAGATTTCAAATCCCAAAAGAATTGATTTCCTATACATGGTAGGTTTAGGGAGGTGGTCGTAGTCAGCTTTCATTTCCGTGAGGTTGTCATCATAACGAATAATCAATGAGTTCCAACCTGTACTTCATTGGAAATTTGAAGCTGAGGAGAAAAGCAGACCACTAGGGGCCACTCTGATCTTAAAGCATAAACCAACTAATGGCCATCCAGCAATGACAATGGAAGTGATATCAATAGGTAGCTTCGTTGTGGTAAAATGGAGGTAATTTGTGTGGATTTAATACCCTATATTTGGGACATCAAGTTTCAGGCTTGATAAAGACTTTTGTTCAAAAATGATTTTTTTTCAGATCCTATGCAAATACTTTGTATTAGTTGACAATACTAAATTTCCCCAATCAGCAAATTTGTAAATACTGCTAACTTTCATAAAAGAGAAAAGTATATTTTGAGGATTCCAGGGTGAGTCATCAATTTAGCATTGGTAAGAGCTTCTACTACTACACTGGGAGAACTATTTAACTGTTCTATTCTGGCTTGATTACCTATAAAAAGATAATAGACTTATCTGCCTCTCAGGAATGTTATAAGGGTTGGTTAAAGTGTAGTGCCCTGATGACAGTAACTGTTAAATATTATAGGTAAAGAAATGTAATGATAGTAAAATCAGTGTCATGCTTGAATGAAGGAGCTGTTTGCAATCAAACTTCAAATGAAAACGTCAGTCATGTGTGGTAAGGTACTCTGTAGAGTATCTATAGAGTATTTCTATGTAAAGAAGCAGCTAGTCAGCTGTTGGCTGCTGGGGCTTAACATTCTGAGAGGCCTTGGAGCCTCCACCTCAGGTTTGACTGCAGCTCTGGTTCAGGGGTGGTCAAGGGTTGCCTCATGCTGGGAGAAGTCTCACTTCAATGATTGTGGACATTTCAGATGACTGATTAGGTGCCCAAAGGCATCTCTCCTGGGGGCAGCAGAGAAGCCCAGGGTAGAAAGTGCTGGCTATCTGGAGCAGCTGAGGTGTTGTCAGATGTGAAAAGCTGGTTACCACAGCAATGGCTGGAGTAAAGAGGCAGGTCCAGCAGATGAGAACTGGGGAGCAATGTTTGATGCACACAGCTAGTGAGGAGCAGAGCTGGTGGGTAAGTCTTTCGGACACTACTGCCCACAACTGCTACATCATCATCTCCTGCACTTTGTTAAACAAATACACGTTTTTCATAAACATTGTATTTTTTCTTTGCACTGAAATTCTCCATTTACTTCCCATTGCTTTAGTAAAACTATTTACAGCAGTGCGTCTCAAAATGCAGTATGCACACAAACTACCCAGGGACCTTGTTAAATGTAGATTTTGATTCAGTGCATCTACATGGAGGTGTGGTCTTCTGGTCTGCACGCTCCCAAATGGTGCAGATGCTGATGGTCTGCAGACCACACTTTCAAGGTCACAAGGTGAAACTGTAAACAGAAAGGCAGAACCAGGTTGTGTATTTGACCGAATTGAATAAGACAGGTGTGGAGCTGCACTTCGAAGTTGCTCACTCAACAGAGTCTTTGTAAAACTTAGCCTCTAAGTGTACTTTGAATGATGGATTGAATAATGTTGTTATATAAAACCTTTTCCTAGGGAAGTTTCGAGTGCTTTTTACAATGTTAGCCATCTGGTCATTGCTTTCTGAGGGTACTATTTTTCTCATAGGGAAATAGTAATGATAGACAAATAATGTGAAAAATCAAATGCATGCTCCTCACAGAACATAATTTTCTTGTTCTGCAAGTACATCCTCATTACAAACTGTACTCCCTAAACCAAAATAATAGTATTATTAGGGTACACTGAGACCATTGCAATTTTGCCTTTTCTTCCTAAAGGGACAAACATTAGATTTCAAAGTCCTGCATCATTTGCTAAGAAGTTTCATTCTGGGAACACTGCATTTACTATTGGCTGATTCAATATGATTAAATTTTCATTCATAGAATTTAAATATCATTAAAGAAATAAATTAAACAATCAGAGATCCTATCGTACATTTATGAAATTCTCTAAAAAACATGATTAACTTCTGTAAAAATGGTTTCTGAAGAAGCACTTTGAAAGGGAATAGGTAAAAATGTACCACTAACATTTTAAGCTAACTTGAAATTTGATGTTGTAAAATGACATAACAGATAAAGAACAGACTTGAAACATGGAGACTTAATCCCAAATTTCTGTGATAGTTCAAAAAAAATTTAGATACTTTCTCTTCTCTTGGGCTTATTATTTATTTACTCAGTGCTTGGCTCAAATCTATTGGGCATCCACTGTGAGCACCAGGTATGTAATGAGGGACAAAACAGAGTTCCTGACCGCATGGAAATTCCGGGTCGGAGGCTGGGGGGGGGGGGGGGGGGGGCGGCGGTCAGACATAAAGCAAATAGCCACGCATATGCATATGTGATTATATAGGTAGCAAGTGCTAAGAAATCCCTGTGAAGAGTCCTAGGGATAGGACAGTGCTCCTCACATTTGATGAATTAGAAGCCAAGTGCTGCTGGAGTACAGAGCCAATGAGGATGATTTGGTAAATGCTTGCATAACGCACACAGTGAGAGTATGGCACGGAGAACTGTACTGCTCTTACCTCATTAAGCCGTTACTACTATCTTCTGCGGTCCGCACCATTACTATCCTCATTTTAGAGATCAGAGCCATAGGAAGGGTAAGCAAGTTGTCCACGTTTCATGTGTAGAGAGAGTTTGAAACCGGAAAGTTTTCATCACTGCCCGCATTACTTCTCTACAGGGGGAAAAGGTGAGGGCCAGGCAGATCACACAGGTTGGCAGCTTGATCTTTCAATCACATGCAGCTTCAACATTTTAATTGCTGTGTGAAAAAAACAGGAGGTTAACTGACTTAATTAAATAAAAATAACAGTGAAATAAAATAATAATAATTGTTTACTAGATTACAAGACAATTTATAGTCCTGGTAAGTAAACTCTAAAATGCATATCCATGTTGTCATTTCCAAAATCTTCTCCACCAGGGGTTGCATGTGGAAGGGAATAACTATAAACTATTTTCACATCTCAGAATGGGTGACTCATGCCTCACTTTCTGACCGTAACATTCACATATCTCTTCTATGACTCCTTGAGGATGTGCAACTGATATAACTCAATGAGACCCACCTCCTTTGTATTTTCGAAGTCAGGACAACTATGCAGCAGAACTTTAGAGGTCATGGCAGCATTCAGAGAAATGGAATTTTTGTTAGCATAACCAATGGACACAGACACTGGGGTGGTGGGAGCTTGTCCTGGGGGATGGGAATGGCCGGAGAGGGGTTGATCACGGGAAAAAAGAGACAGGTAATACTTTAAACAAACAAACAAAAGAAGTTACTAGTACACATTAAAAAAAAAGAAATGGAATTTTATGTGATTTTTGTTGTGATTCAGAGTAGTTTAATTTTGCTATGGATTTATTTTAAGCTTTAAATGACAAATGATTATAATAAAAATATTTATTACAATTTTTATTTAATTTCCTGCTTATAGCACAAACATTTCCTAATGGAGAAGCCAAACCCTTGGAAGTGTTGTTGCTGCCATTGCTGTTGTAGTTCCAGGTGAGAACGCTGTTGGAGAGAAGGCAGCAGGCGCAGGGCCACGTGCCATCACATCCAGTAATCCCAGTCTCCGCGTAGAGTGTCTGATGAGAAACTCAGAAAAGAATAAAAAAGGGGTTGTTAATTTTCATGGCCCTTCAGCTTCAGGGCTTTCCCTTTTGTATCTAGGTGTTAACAGATGTCATGGTTCATAGAGGGCAGAAAGAGAAGAAAAAACATGGGTAAACCACAAGCCGATAACTGTTTCTTTAAGAAGCTAAAAGTTGGCCATTCAAAATTTTGATTATCACGGGATCATACGAGTCTTAGAACTATGTCATCCGACTTTCCCCTTTAAGGATGAAAAACAGGTCTGAGATTGCAAATGAATTTCCCAAGGTCATATATCAAGCTGGCAGCAATAGAGTGAGAGCTTAGAGCAGGGGTGGGCAAACTTTTTGACTCGAGGGCCACAATGGGTTCTTAAACTGGACCGGAGGGCCGGAACAAAAGCATGGATAGAGTGTTTGTGTGAACTAATATAAATTCAAAGTAAACATCATTACATAAAAGGGTAAGGTCTTTTTTTTCAATAGTTTTATTCATTTCAAACGGGCGGATCCGGCCCGCGGGCCATAGTTTGCCCACGGCTGGCTTAGCGTCAGCATTCCTGACTCTGAGGCAGTCCTCTGCAGTGGGGTCAGGCATACATGTGTGTGGAACATTGTGTATAAGAGTATCCTCAGAAAAACGGGCATAAAATAAGAAATACAATATCTATTCTTAAGGAATGCATACACCAGAGAACACAGAAAATCCAAAACTTGGGATGTACAGGATTTATGAAGCAAAGATAAATCTAAATGATACAATATTGGCATAATGTATAAACAATATCCTAACATTGGTCTTAAAAGAATAAAACAACATGATATGGTCAAACCCGTAGTATTTCTCTTTTACTCAACTCAGTCTTTTTAAAGATCAGAATATACCTTACAAACAGATTTTACATTAAAAAACGGTAGGGTCATTTCATGAATTCATTATGCCCCTGTCCACTCTGGGCCATGTAGATCTCCCTTTCCTAAGAGAACTGAGAATGACTGTCTACTGTGAACCCTGTGTTAAGGGCACCCAGGGTATCACTAGAGGTATGACATGCCAAGGAGCAGTGTAGGAAAGGCCTGCCCAGGGCTCAGGGAATAAGCGTGTCTGCTTTCTATCATTGCTGTTAGCCTACAATTATAAACCATGCCAGTGATAAAGTTCTTCCTACTGGGGCTGACTGCACTGTCTCCCTCCACCTTGTACACCATGTTCCAGGGAACTATGAAAAACAAAAAACAAATCTAGGGGTAGGGAAGAGAAAGGGAGGGGTAGGATGTTACATCTAGATAATAACGGACCTTCAGACTGCCATCTAGAACAGTGAATAGTACTAATATGAAAAATAAATGAGATTTTATGTTATAAATTAAATGTTAAAAAACAAAATCACAACTAAATAGCTTTTCTTTATTAAATAGAAGATCAGGTTTAAAATAGAATGGAAAATGATTTCTACAAAACAAATAAAAACTAGAAAAAATCTAGTAATAAATTTTACCCCAAATGCATATGGCCTATATGAAGAAAAACTAAAACTGAATTACAAGAAAAGATTTGAATAAATGGTGGGGAATACACTGTTTTGATTGAAAACATATTGCTTTTCTTTAGGTGAGCCTATGAGTCTAATGCAATCCCAATAAAATCCATAGAATTCAAAATATTTCTTTTTAATTTGATCTTGTTCATTATATACAACCTTTTTGGAATTTTGTGCAAGAATAAACTGATCAATGCTTCTTGAAGACATTTTGGGAATATGAATAATGACCTTAAAATATTCATATGTCTTAAATAAGCAATTTAATTTCTGAGGTTTTATACTACACTAGAGGCCTGCTGCACAAAAATTTGTGCACTGGCAGGTGGGTATACCTCAGCCCCACTTGTGCCCTCTCACAGACTGGGACCCCTCGGGAGATAACAACCTGCTGGCTTAGGCCCGCTCCTGGGTGGCAGAGGGCAGGCCCAATCCCTCCTAGGTGCCGGCCCTGCAGCCCCTGGCCGGGCTCAGAGCAAGGCCCATTGAGGAGGTTGCGGCTCCGCCCCCTGTCACGCACAGAGCAGGGCCCATCAGTGAGGTTGGGGCTCTGTACCCTGTCACACACAGAGCAGGGCCGATCAGGGGGTTGGGGCACCTTCCCCTGTTATGAACAGAGCAGGGCAGATAGGGAGTTTGTGGCCACACCCCCTGTCACACACAGAGCCGCAGGGCGATCAGGGGGTTTGGGCGCTGCCCCTGTCACACTGCTCCAGGGGCCAGGAGGCCTCACGGCTCCGCTGATCCCAGTGTTGGGAAGCCTCGCTGCTCCGCTTGACACCGGGGCAGTGAGGCCTCGCTGCTCAGCTGGTCTCGGTGCTGGGAGGCTCCGCTGATCCCAGGCTGGGAGGCCTCGTGGCTCCGCTGACCCTGGTGCCAGGAGGCCTCATGGCTCCTCTGATCCCGGTGCCAGGAGGCCTCAAGGCTCCCCTGATCCTGGTTCTGGGACACCTCGCGACTCTGCTGATCCCGGTGCTGGGAGGCATATTACCCTTTTACTATATAGGATAGAGGCCTGGTGCACGGGTGGGGTCCGGCTGGTTTGCCCTGAAGGGTGTCCCGGATCAGGGTGGGGGTCCCACTTGGGTTCCTGGACAGCCTGGGTGAGAGGATGATGGCTATTTGCAGCTGATCACACCTCCTTCAGGGTGGGGGTCCCGCTTGGGTGCCTGGCCAGCCTGGGTGAGGGGATGATGGTTGTTTGCAGCTGGTCACACCCCCTTCAGGGTGAAGGTCACTACTGGGGTGCCTGGTCAGTCTGGATGAGGGGCTGAGGGCCATTTTCAGGCTGGCGGGTGACTGAAGCTCCCAACCTCTCCTTTTTTTCTTTTTTTCTTTTTTTCTAGGATTTATTTACCTTCTATGGCTGTCACTGGAGCTGAGAGCTGGCTTTAGCTCTGAGGCTGGGCTCTAGCTCTGAGACCTTGGTCTGTTTAGCTTCTATAATTGAAACACTGTTACAGCTCCAGCTCTGAGGCCCGGCTGGCTGAAAGCAGGCTTCTGGGGTTTGTTTAGTTTCTATAATTGCAACATAGTTGCTTAGAGTGCAGCTCAGAGGCTGGCAGCGGCTGGCGGGGAACCTTGGCTTCCTCCATCACTGGAGCAAGCAAGCCTCTTGTTCGCTTCAGCTGCCTGGCTTCCAGCCACCATCTTGGTTGGCAGTTAATTTGCATATCTCGCTGATTAGCCAATGGGAAGGGTAGCAAAGTTACGGTTAATTACCATGTTTGTCTATTATTAGATAGGATAAGTAATTGGAGATGACAATAAAACTCCACTTGTAAAAATGTCATATTTTATAAAAAAATTGACAAAGACAATGGGATAATTAGTTTAAGTACAGTTTGGTGTAAACATAAAGGGAAGTATATAATTATTTAAACTTCTATTTTGTTACCAATTAATGATATGGAAAACTTAAATAAATGTAAAATTATATAAAGGGTGTTCATTAAATACACACATATGCAAAGTATATGTGTAGATGAAGAAAATTTATAAAAAAATGTTTCTAGTAGTTATCTCAGAATTGTGAAATTGAAAAGTAGATTTGGGTTCAAATACCACTTTCCAGCTGTGAGATTCTAGGTTAAGTGATACTTAATATTCAGGGTCTTAATTTCCTCATATGTGAAATGAAATAGCAATAAAGCTTCTGTGAGAGTTAAATTAGCTAATATATGCAAAGCATGTAGTTTAGCAAGTACTAAGTGCTCAATCAATGGTATTTATATCAATAATTAATGCTAAAGATTTATTTATTTTAAAATTTTTATTTTATTGAGATATAATTCACATATAACATTTTATAAAGTTAAGGTGTAAAATGTATTGACTTGATACATTTATATATTGCTATATGATTACCATTGTAGTGTTAGCTAACACCTCCATCATATCACATAATTATCATTTCATTTTGTGGTTAGAACATTTAAGCTCTAGTTTCTTAACAACTTTGAAGTATATAACAACATTGTTGAATATAACAAGACTGCTTTCCATTAGATCTCAAGAACTTACTCCTCGTCAACTGCAAATTGTAAACTTTGACCAACATCTCCCCAATTCCACCACCCCTACTGTCTCCTGATAACCACCATTCCACTCTCTGATTCTATAAGTTTGGCTTATTTAGATTCCACATATAAGTAACATTACATAGTATTTTCCTTTTTCTGTTTGACTTATGTTATCATAATACCCTCAAGGTTCAACCATGTTGTTGCTTTTAGACATTTCAGATTTATTAATTTCATAATCAGAAAAAATGATAAATATTAAACATTTCAAAAAGTGGAACTCCAGAAAGTTGAGGCAAACTGAAAACCAAGCATAAGAAGAGTTGGGAAATGAGCAGAGAACACAAAATGTGCCCAATGAAGGAGCAGCCTTAAGTGGTCCAACATAAAGGAAATCATAATATAACATTTACTGAGTGATTTCTCTGTACATATTTATAAGTACTTTAGTTCTTGGTATCACTCTAGGAGGGAAGTGCTATTATTATCATCATTTCACAGACGAAGAAACTGAGGTATAGAACGTTTCAATAATTCATCTCTGGTTGTAGAGCTAGGAAGAGGCAGACCTGGGCTTTGCAGCTGTCTAGATCAGCTAACCCTATGCTAGACTGCTTCTCACATGATGAGCTCTATATGATTTAAGTAAGATAAGAGCAAATGAATAGTTTAGGCCACGCATAAGAATTCTTTTTTTTTTTTTAGCCTACCTATTTTAAGTTTAATTTTATTATTATTTTAAAAAAATCTTTATTGTTGAAGGTATTACATATGTCCCCTTTTCACCCCTATTGACTCCTTCTAGCCCACCCCCTGCCCCCAACCCAGGCCTTCACCACCCTATTGTCTGTGTCCATGGGGTATGCATATATGCATACAAGTTCTTTGGTTGATCTCTTCCCACCCATCCACCCTCTCCCACCTTCCCTTTGAGATTTGACAGTCTGTTCCATGCTTCTATGTCTCTGGATCTATTTTGTTCAACAGTTTATTTTATTCATTGGATTCCACATATGAGTGAGATCATGTGATACTTGTTTATCTCTGAATAGCCTCAGGAAGACGACACTGCTTAATTTAATGATGAGTATCCTCAACAATGTTCTTACAGCAGATTCAATGACTAAGTTTCATAGAACTGTTTATTATAATGTCCCTCTTGGGAATCTATGGCTTTGCATTAAAGCACAATTCATTAAAAGACTTTATGTCTTAGAAGAGCCCCTAGGTAGAGAGTGGACTAGATTGATGAAAGGACATTGGCATACAAAAAAAATCGTTTTTAAAAATATATATTTTATTAATTTTTTACAGAGAGGAAGGGAGAGGAATAGAGAGTTAGAAACATCGATGAGAGAGAAACATCGATCAGCTGCCTCCTGCACAGCCGCTACTGGGGATGTGCCCACAACCAAGGTCCATGCCCTTGACTGGAATCAAACGTGGGACCCTTTGTTCACAGGCCGATGCTCTCTCCACTGAGCCAAACCGGTTAGGGCTAAAAATCTTTAAAATAATTTTTTGTATTGTAAAATCTTTAAAATATCTTAGAGGAATCAAAGAATGACTGGGAGCTTTGCTCCAAACTTGAAACTTAAACAGGACTTCCACAGGGATAAAAAAAAAAAAAATCCATAAAACACAGGAATAAGATCATTAGTTTCTATTATTCCTTAAAAATTTTGATCTGAAAAAAATTCAGACTGTAAAATATTGACTGGAATAACTTATTAAAGGTTATACACAGTTGTGAAATTGGAAATGACCTTTTTGGTTTGCAATTAGATAAAGGTTATTCATTAATTTGGTGTAGCATATTAAATAATTCAGTTGTCATGGATAGACTTAAGTCTCTGTCACAGATTGAACTCTCCAGAAACAGACACTGAGATAAAGTTTGTGTGCATAATGTGAAAGCAACAGAGAGGAAGCAGGATTGTCCATGTTGGGACAAAATGGCCTGACTTTTCTTTGTTTGCCTGACATTTATACACGTGCTTTACTTAGTTATAGGATGTAGGCTGCCCTGCAATGGGAGTGATCTGGGGAGAAGCAGCTCTCATCAGCTGAGGCAGATCTTGAAACTGCCATCTTGGACTGTCTACTGACTGTATTTCCCACAATTGGGCATCAAGTCTTCCATTTATTTATTTATTTACTTACTTACTTACTTACTTATTTATTTATTATTTTTATTGATTTCAAAGAGAGGAAAGGAGAGGGAGAGACAGAAACATCAATGATGAGAGAGAATCACTGATTGGCTGCCTTCTGCATTTCCCACACTAGGGATTGAGCCAGCAACCTGGGCTTGTGCCCTGACCTAGAATCGAATCATGACCTCCTGGTTCATAGGTCCATGATCAACCACTGATCCACACCAGTCAGGCTCAAGTCTTCCTTTTAAAGGGGACCTGGATATGGTATCTCTGTCACTATAAACATATGATGAAGAATTTTAAAGAATATTTATAAGCAATAGCAGAAAATTTCACTTTTGTGTAAATTTTGCATCTTAAGTAGGAAGTGACCTTGAGAAACTTGAGCCTTATTATGTCTGCTTTACAAATAGAACCAATTATAACCTGCTACTTTAGCCTCTTGACAGATATATTGGGAGTGGGTGTCTCTCCAAACTGAGTGAAGAGCCTGCTTGCTTTAGGTGTCTAATAGTATGTGGTCAATTTCTAGTCGGTTTAGTGATGTTTTAGTCTTCTTGGCTGCCATAACAAAATATCATAGGCTGAGTGGTTTTATTAAATTTATCTTTATTGTTGAAAGTATTACAGATGTCTTTCTCTTCTCACCATTCCCCATTGACCTTATAGTGTGGAGGCTGGGAAGTCCAAGATCAAGGTTCATTCTTAGGCCTCTTCTCTTGGCTTGTAGGTAGCCAACTTATCTTTCTCAGATGACCTTTCCTCAAAGCATGTGCATGGAGAGAGAGAGAGAGAGAGAGAGAGAGAGATTTTTCTCTTCTTATAAAGCCCCTGATCCTATTGGGGACCCTACCATTATGACCACATTTAACCTTAAATACCTCCTAAAGTTGGTAAGCATTGGAAAAAATAGTGCTTAGGAAAGGAGTAAGCAAACTGTAGCCTATGAGCCAAATCCAGCCAGTGGACCACTTTTGTATGGCCTATGGGTTAAGGATGATTTTTATATTTCTAAATGATTATATATTAAAAAGAGAGTAGTATGTGCCAGATACTGTATGTGGCCCACAAAACCTAAAATACTTACTCCCTGGCCCTTTAAATAAAATGTTTGCCAATGTCTGGCCTAGTATTAGATACATATCCTGGACCCAGTTTCCGCAGCTCAAAAAAATGAGGATTAGAAATTATTATTATTTTTTTTAAATATATTTTATTGATTTTTTACAGAGAGGAAGGGAGAGGGATAGAGAGTTAGAAACATCGATGAGAGAGAAACATCGATCAGCTGCCTCCTGCACATCTCCTACTGGGGATGTGCCCGCAACCCAGGTACATGCCCTTGACCGGAATCTAACCTGGGACCTTTCAGTCCGCAGGCCGACGCTAGAAATTATTTTTATTGCATTCCTTAGAAAGAAGGGATTAGTTTGCTCATCAGTTGTTGCCGGTGATATTTCTTAATTGGACATCAGAGTGGGAGGATCAACTCAGATAAAGCCTTTTGAGTTGGATCCCTAGTCATTTTGGACTTTTTGTTTTTTCTGCTTTGGAAAATGACAGCACATATGTCTAATCAACAATGGTAATAACATGCAGCGATTTGGAAGCAGTGATGGAGATGCCTAGAAGGGGCTGGCAGAGAGAGTGCCCAAACCAAGTTGGGTTGCTCGAGATTGGGAATATGAGTGACAAGATGCTGAGGAATTATACAAGTTTAGTTGATTCTAGAATAGGTAGTCTAGGTGGTAGGGTAGTTGAGCGATCACAGTGAAAGAGGCCATGTCAAGAGAAACATTTTGTTGTACTCTGGTTGATAACTTTAGAAACCCAGATATATCTGAATGCTCTGGGACGGTTTACTTTGGTAAAATTTTCTTTGTTCCTTGGGGGCAGTCAGAAGTTACTGGAAAATTACAGGCCATTCACATTTAAAGGGCCTTACTTTATCATCTCTAAATGGTCAGTGCTACCACCAGGTAGAATGTCCGGTCTCTAACATCTCGCTGTCCTAGAAACAAGGAGTATATGCTTTAAGGCTAATTGGGAGTCTCCAATGAAGAAAAGGAATACAAATCCAGATGATGAGATAAAATTTATGATTGATGGTATAATTGTGGACTAGGGCATGGAATCAAGGATACATTCATCTACAAGATCAAGGCACCCTTATTAAGGTATTACAAAGTCATCATTTCAGATCTAGTAAGATTTCTATTTCTCTTTAGATGAGTTTATTAAAGCAACCAAGAATTTGAGGCCATAACTACCACTTAGCTAACAAGATCTTCAGTCCTGAAAAAATGTTATTTGCATCATGGTAGAATGCTGCTGATAGCTTTGAGTTTCATTGAACTTTAACTTGCTTAAGCAGAAAGAATCCTGCTGAAAGCCCTGTTGCTTGACAACCCCATAAGTGCATGCTGGGTGTTGACTGTTGCTTTAGAGAGAACTCCTTAACTGATTATTTGGTTCAGCAACCCTTGTTATCATTTTTTCTCTTCTCATGCCTTATTACCCATTTAAAATGCTTTCATTAGAACAGGGAACTTTGTACATTTTGTTCTTGGAGTTTTACTCAGAGTTATTATTTCCTCTTAGAGAAGATTTCACATAAAGGAAAATAAAAATGAGCATGATGAGTTTCATTTATAAACTAGTATTTTCTACCAGTTGGATTTCAAGGGCACTCACACCAAATTTACACATTTTTACATTAGCTATGTGAAAATAAGGTGCCATAAGAGAAGCCAGCATAAGCTTTCAAAATAGGGGAACATTTTACTGAATATTAATGATCATCTGGCTACCTGAAGAGTGGTGTAGAGAAGGTCAACTTCTTTAAGTGTATAAAGGTGCGTGAAGCTGTCAAGATGTTTTACCTTTAAATCCTCTGCAAGGATGGCAGACAGTACACAAGGTTAAGGCAAAAGACAATATAATATATGATGTCTTGAATGTTTCATCAGAAGGATAAACTTCCTACTTATTCAACAAAACGGGACAGGAATGAAAGCATTTAATAACTGGGCTATGTCAACCATGGAGGGAAAAGATGATTCAGTGCTTACAATTGATGCTATTATCCACCCTTTGTTGTCTTCTTGGAATGAAAAACTGGGAATGTCAGATTATGAGTTCTAAAACAAACAAAATCACAGGTGATTATGAGTTTATCATTAGCAGATATGTCTGGTTAAATATTTTGTTTTTTAAAATAAGTAAAGTAAAATTTAAAAATATTATATCTGTGTCAGGTAAATTTTTTGTTAATTTTTTAAGTTTTTATGGAAGAAACTCAATTGTCCATATTAATGGAGTTGGGGAAAACATGGGAAACAAATATGAAGACAGGAAATTATTACTCCTTATAGACTCCATTGATCCTATATCTTCCAGCGCTAACCCATGACCCTCAGCTGCTGACTACTGTGTTTCATTTATATTTACCTTTTTGTTCATTCCCCATTAAAGATAGTGATAGGTAATAAAATAGCTAGAAAGTAGACAGAAGTTCTATATGATTAATCAACTAGCTGGGGAAAGAGCCTTCAAAAATTGAGAATTCATTATGAAGTGGAATACTGCATTTAAAATACTGACTTCATTTTATAAATAATAACCTAGGTTTAGACCCTAACCCAATCTTTATTTTGCAGAGCAAGTTTGTAGTTGGACAATACAAATGCTTAGTCTACCCAAGGAGATGCTATTTTTCCATATAATATACTAGAGGCCCGGTGCACAAAAATTTAAATATACAGACAACAGTATGGTGATTGCCAAAGGGAAGGGGGGTAGGGAATAAGTGGTGATGGAAGGATATTTGACTTTGGGTGGTAAACACACAATACAATATACAGATGATGTATTGTAGAATTGTATAATTTTATTAACCCTGTATAATCTTTTTAACCAGTGTCACCCCAATAATTCAATTAAAAATAAATATATAGCTTAATTAAACAATGATCAAATAAAGTATCTTGGGAATGCAAGATAATAAATATTAATTGACAAAAGTATTATTATTAATTATTAATGTTACTTCAAAGTTAGTCCTAGACTCTTCAGTATGGCATTAAAGGTCATACAATATCTCATCCTCATCTTGCAGACCATGAGTTAATGTCTGCTGCCACCATATGAGTTTTTTCAACTTTAGTTGAGATTTTGCTGGTAGGAAGTGACTTTCTGGGTTCCTGGCACTTGGCACACAGGATAGGGCACCAACTTAATGATTGTGTGTTGGGTGCAAAGAGCTGCTTCGGAGGAACTCCTGTTTGTAGTTGCTCCTACCTATTTTGGTAGGATGGCAATTAAGAGTTTATTTTTCATTCTGTACTTTATTTGGGGTTATTCCTATTTCTATCTTTTCAAGTTTACTAGTCTTTTCTTCTGCCATATCTAATACATTATCAGTCCCTTCCAGTGTTATTTTCATTTTAGACATTTTTTTAATCCCTAAAAGTTCCATTTGGCTGTGTTTTATATCTTCTGTTTCCCTCCTCATAATATACATGTTTCTCCCCATCTTCTTGAACACAGACAAGGAGTATATTCATAGTGATTTAAGGTCTTTATCTGAAAAGTCCATCATCTGTGTCATTTCTGACTATTTCCTTGGTTGATTGTGGGGGTGTGTGTTCTGGTTATTGCTTATATTGCTTCTTTGCTTGCCTCATAATTCTTTACTGGATGTCAAATGTACATTTAGTTTAGAATGCTAGGTATTTCCTTTGTATTCTTTTAATCAGTGTTAGACTTTTTTTTTTTTTTTGGCATGCTGTTATTTGGAATCAGTTTGTTCCTTTTGTGGCTTGTTTTCATGTTTGTTAAAATGGGTTCAGAGCAGCTTTTTTTAATTTTTAATTTTATTTTTTTTAATTTTTTAATTTTTAATTTTATTTTTTTTTAATTTTAATTTTATTTTTATATTTTATTGATTTTTTAAAGAAAGGAAGGGAGAGGGATAGAGAGTTAGAAACATCAATGAGAGAGAAACATCGATCAGCTGCCTCCTGCACACTCCCTACTGGAGATGTGCTCGCAACCAAGGTACATGCACTTGATCGGAATCGAACCTGGGACCCTTGAGTCCGCAGGCTGACGTTCTCTCCGCTGAGCCAAACCGGTTAGGGCCAGAGCAGCTTTTAGTCTAAAATTATTTTTACCCCACTACTAAGATGATACCGTCCTGAGAATTCTACCTGATGCCCATGTTTTATGAGGTCTTTCCAATTTGGCTAGTGGGCACACAATTTCTAGGCCTGTGTGAATTTTGGCAGACTACTTTCCACAGTTTTTTTCCTACCCTTAGAAACTTTCCTTTTATTTATATCTATGCCAGTACTTGTCAGAAGATTTAGGGGGATTCCTCTGCAGATCTCTGAGAGTTTCTCTCTGTGCAGCTCCATCTTCTCTATAATTGTGCCGCAAACTCTAACTGCCTTACTACTCTCCTTGGACTCTGATCTCTAGCTCCTCAACTCAACAAGGTTGCAGGGCTTTATTTGGGTTCTCCCTCCCTATAAGGCTTGGACACTCAGGCAGTAAGCTGAGCAATGCTAAAGCTAATCTCATTCATTTCTTCATTCTCATAAATCACTGCTCTTTTCTACCCATTGTCCAATATCTGAAAACTGTTGTTTTATGTATTTAGTCTGGCTCTTCAGTTTTTATGTTAGAAGGGTAAATCAAATTATTTTTACTTCATCATGTCTGGAAGCAGAAGTCTGTCATTCCTTCTAAATTTATTAGCTGGAGTAATTCTATAAGAACAACTTTCTTTCATCAACTTCTTGGTTATCCTTATTGCAGTTTATATAGAAATGATTTATTCTTTTCCTTTTTTCAAAATTACATTTTTGTTTCCTAACACCTCCCAAAAAATACCAATAAATTTTTAAAGTATTATGAATTCATACTATTTTTATGTGTTTTAATATATTGCAGATATTATTCTCATGGATGCTCAAATTATATTTTTTGCCAGTGATAGTCTTTGTAATTTAATTCTTGTGTTATTTTGATAGAATTTTAATAGTCTTTGAATACTACCTTCCTTTTATGTCATGGCAAGACCCAGATAGATGCTAGGAGATTACTGGATTCTTGAAATCATATTTTTACAAATTTTATCCAGTCTAGGATTGCTCATATGAGTACAATTTGGAGATTGAAAAAACTGCATTATTATAGATAACTAGAGGCCTGGTGCATGAAATTTGTGCATGGGGGGGGGGTGTCCCTCAGCCCGGGCTGCACCCTCTCCAATCTGGGACTCCTCGGGGGATGTCTGACTGCCTCTCGCAATCCAGGACCATTGGCTCCTAGCAGCTTGCCTGCCTGCCGTAACTACTCTGCCTGCTGGCCTGATCCCCCTAACTGCTCTCCCCTACCGGACTGATTCCCCTAACTGCCCTCCCCTGCTGGCCTGGTCGCCCTATTAACTTTTTAAAAAATCTTATCCCCTTCACACACAATTGTATTTGACTGCCTTATTGGCTTCTCCCTCTCACATAATTTTTCTCTCCTTTATATAACACTTTTTCCTACGGATTCATCATTTATAAACTTTTCTTTCCTCCTTATTTCCTACTTCTGTTCCATCATCCTTCTTCCAATCTTTCTCCTACCCTCCCTCCCTCCCCACATTCCTTTTTTTTTTTATCTTTACCCCTTCCCTCCCTCCCCATTTCTTGCCTTCCCACCTTAATTTTTTTCTTCACTTCCTCCCTCGGATCTGCTTTGCTCCCTCCCCCATTTCTTCCTTCTTCCCATTCTCCTTTTAAGCTCTACCAGCTTCCCTTTAAAACGTTGCTTCCCTCCCTCTTTCTCTCTCATCCTACCTTTCCCATGCATTCTTCTCTACCTATTTCCACTGTTTAATATCTATCTATCTACCTGCCTAATTATTCACTATCATTTATCTTTTTTTCTTTTCTGACTCTTTTAAAATCTGTCCCCAGTACACAACTGTACTTGATTTTCATTATAGCTCCTGTAGTTCACTCATACATCCTCTTTCCTTCTTTAACTCTATTCTCTACTGACTCCTTTATAAAGTTCTTCCCTCCCTCCTTCCCTTCTTCCCCATTTTCCCCCCTCCTCCCTCACTCTTTTACTCTTTTTACAAGCTAATTGAGAATTCTATGCTTTTGGTCCTGTCTTAGTACTGACTGCTTTCCTCTCTGGGAACTGTAGCCACCTCTGTTTGGGCACTCAGGCCCCTCTTGCACCAGCTTTGAGGGACTAGTGATGACGCAGCTGTGTGTTTGCCTACCATGGCCCACACCTCCCCTCTCCGAGTTGGGGGAGGGTTCAGTGTCGCGGGCCGGTGTCCATGCCGGGACCACTGCATTACGTGTGCGTGAGTGTGCATTCAGGTGTGTGTGAGACTTTTCTCCCATTAAGTGCCAAAGGGGGGAGGATGCAGAGGCCTTTCCCATCCCCTGGCATGCCGCTCCCACACCTCAAGCGGCTCTCCATAGGCTCCCCTCCAGAATTCGCAGGCAAGGAGTGTGCTTGCCCAGGCACCGTTGAGGCCCGCTTGTCCTTGGGGGGACATTTTGCCCAGGATGCGAGCCCCCATCCGGGTCAGACCAGGCAGATGAATGGATGGATGGCTGGAGAAACCTGCGGTGGCTTCCCTGTAGTGTGAGGGTCGCCTGTGGTCTCCATGGTGGTGGGGCCGGGTTCATGGGGCTGGGTACGTGTGGCGGGAGGAGGTTTCAAGGTTGTGTGCTTGGGAGGATTGACCGGGTGTTGCGGGGCTGCCCTGTGTGTCTGTGGCGGTGGGATCCCGTGTTGTTTACCTGGTGGTCTGTCCAGGTCTGGTGCCTTACCTCGATGTCCACTCTCTGTCGTTGCCCGGGCCCTTCCTTTGTGTTGGGTCCCGGTCCACACCCTCTCTATTTGTGTGCATGACCCCTCCTGGGGGTCACTGCTGATGCGAGCACCCCCTGGTTGGCGTCTTCTGCCATGTGGGTGTTGCGCCCCCCCACCCACCTCAGGAAGGGGGTTTGGTGGCGTCCCCAGGTAGAGTGCTCTCGGACAGGGCACCGTCTGTGGGGGTGTTTGTCGGGCACATGCACCCGGGAGAAAAAGAGGACTCTGGCGCCAGGGGCAAGGAAGCGAGCCTCACACAAGTCCCCCTGCTGCTTGTACAGCCTCCTGCTGGTCTGTCAATATGCAAATTGGTCATTACTGTGACACCATTGTGCTGGGCTGCATATCTGGCGCTTCAGCCAGGCGGGGCTCGCTGTGCTCTCTGTTCCTAGAACACATAGATAGGAAGGTGAAACTGTACTGATGCTGTACTGTGTTGGGAACAAATTGTGTAAACAAGGCTTCGTCACTAACTTTGTGGTTTTCGCAAATAAAAACGCTATAACTCCTGTAGTTGGCGACTGCAGTTCAGCCTTTGCTTCAGAAGGGTGTTGTAACTGTAGTTGCTGGCCAGCTTAATAAAGTCTCCTAAATCTTGATCTGAGTTCCTGGTGGTCGTCTCCGCAGGTTGCCCCATTACACCATTAGGGCCAATTTGCATATTGCCTTTTTATTATATAGACTAGAGGCCCGGTGCACAAAAATTTGTGCACTCGGAGGGAAGGGGGGTCCCTCAGCCCGGCCTGTGCCTTCTCGCAGTCTGGGACCCCTCGGGAGATAACGACCTACTGGCTTAGGCCTGCTCCCGGGTGGCAGAGGGCAGGCCCAATCCCTAGGTGCAGCCCCTGGTCGGGCTCAGAGCAGGGCCGATTGAGGAGTTGGGGCGCCGCCCCCTGTCATGCACAGAGCAGGGCAGATTGGGAGGTTGCGATGCCACCCTCAGTCACGCTCAGGGTAGGGCCGATTGGGGGGTTGGGGCACCGCCCCCTGTCACACACAGAGCAGGGCCAATCAGGGGGTTGGGGCACTGCCCCCTGTCACTCACAGAGCAGGGCCCATCAGGGGGGTTGGGGCTCCATACCCTGTCATGCACACAGCAGGGTCGATCAGGGGGTTGGGGAGCTCCCCCCTGTCACACACAGAGCAGGGCGGATCAAGGGGTTGGGGAGCTCCCCCCTGTCACGAACAGAGCAGGGCCAATAGGGAGGTTGTGGCCCCACCCCCTGTCACACACAGAGCCGCAGGGCAATCAGGGGGTTGGGGCTCCGCACCCTGTCACACTCAGGGCAGGGCCGATGGCGAGGTTATGGCTCTACCCTGTCACACACAGAGCAGGGCCCGTGGGGGGGGGGGGTTTGGGGCGCTGCACCCTGTCACACACATAGCAGGGCCAATCAGGGGATTCGGGCACCGCAGCCTGTCACACACAGAGCCTCAGGGCAATCAGAGGGTTGGGGAGCTCCCCCCTATCAGGCACAGAGCAGGGCTGATCAGGGGGCTGGGGCGCCTTCCCCTGTCACGAACAGAACAGGGCGAATAGGGAGGTTGTGGCCCCACCCCCTGTCACTCACAGAGCCGCAGGGTGATCAGGGGGTTTGGGCGCTGCCCCCTGTCACGCTGATCCCGGTGCTGGGAGGCCTTGCGGCTCCGCTGTTCCCGGTGCTGGGAGGCATATTACCCTTTTACTATATAGGATAGAGGCCTGGTGCACGTGTGGGGGCCACCTGGTTTGCCCTGAAGGGTGTCCTGGATCAGGGTGGGGGTCCCCACTGGGGTGCCTGGCCAGTCTGGGTGAGGGGCTGAGGGCTGTTTTCAGGCTGGAGGGTGACTGAAGCTCCCAACCGCTCGTTTTTTTCTTGTTTTTTTTTTTTTTTTTTTTTTTTTTTTTTTTTTTTTTTTTTTTTTTTTTTTTTTTTTTATTCTGGGCTCTGAGGCTCCAGCTCTTAGGCCTCCGCTGCTGAAAGCAGGTTTCTGGCCTTTGTTTACCTTCTGTATTTGAAACAATGTTGTGATCCTGCTGGCTGAAGCCCGGCGACTAAAGCAGGTTTCTGGGGTTTTGTTTAGCTTCTATATTTGTAACATAGTTGCTTAGAGTTGCAGCTCAGAGGCTGGCAGCGGCAGGCGGGGAACGTTGGAGTCCTCTGTCACTAAAGCAAGCAAGCCTCATGTTCGCTTCCAGCTGCCTGGCTGCCAGCTGCCATCTTGGATGGCAGTTAATTTGCATATCGCCCTGAGTAGCCAATGGGAAAGGTAGCTGTCGTATGCTAATTACCATGTTTCTCTTTTATTAGATAGGATTATCCTTTATGTTCAGAAAGTAGCAGTAGATATTATCTATCAGGTTATAGAAAATGGCTGGAACATTACACAATGCCTGGTGGGCACACAATTTCTAGGCCTGTGTGAATCAAAGGGCATCATTAGGCAATGATATTGTACAAATTTGACTGAATAATTCAATTTTGGGTCACTTTTTGGACAAAAGAAATCAGAATACAGCATTCAGAATAAAACTGAAATGGAATGTCAATTAAAGGTTTGGAGGGGCTGGACAGAGTAACAAAAACCTACTTTGAATAAATGAAATTAAAAGCAAAGACATCTGGTAGAAACAGTATGTTTAAAATTGTGGGTAGAAGACAGAGTGTGAGGGTCCCCAGGCTCTGGAGCTCTTAACAGGAGACAGCCATTAACTGTACTTGGGAAGCCTCATTATATCATGACACCATAACAAATGGATTTGGGTGAATGAGGCTGATGATGAGTGACAAGAAGCTACACTAATCTGACCCATGTTTTCTCATTATAGATCCACAGCTAACACAGAGACAGAACACACTTCTTTGATAATCAGGGTGTTTCCTTCTCACAATGGTGCTAGAATTTTGTCACTCTAATTTCTCATTTACACTGTGAAGTCCAGTCCTCTTATAATAGTATGGTCTTTCTTTAGACAAGGTACCACATGATTATTAAGTTTAAACTTAGCTAGAATCACAAGTTTGTTACATTTCTCTGAATTTACCTTTATGTCACTGTGATGAAGTTTTGGGATGCTCTTGGAAACGCTCAATCTGAGAACAAGAGCCTCTTGGATGGTGTCATTGGTATAGATAGCTTCTCATCATTCCAGTTTGATTCCTTCTAATTGCACTCCATGAGAGTAACTTAAATTTCAGATAGGAGATTAACACTTCTGTTTTATATACCTCCAATATAAGTGTTTATGGTATTTCTTAAAATCAACTCAACAAATATTTATACAGTGTATAGTGCTTTCAAAGCACTTACATCTGATATAAGCCTAAATAAGATCCACTTATTAAACACTGACTACATTTTGTTGATTTTTTCACTATAACACTTAGCTTTGTTCACAGTTTCCTGATTTTGTTTTGATATTCATGTATCAACTTCATCACATAGGTATGCTATGGTGCAATTCCACTCTCAGTATTTTTTTCTGACATTAAAAAAATCAACTGGAAAAATAATGTTAAGGTAGCTAAGAAGGCATTTTATGTGGTAATTTTATATAATTTTTGTTATGATATTGCTTACACCCTAAAGCATTCTTCCATAAAAAGAGATTGGTTATAAAGTAAGGACATTCAATAACATGAATTTCAAATTCTGAGTCCAAAGATCTGCAACTCTCATTCTTAACCCCTTGTATAATTTTACATTATTACATTTGCCTTATTTGAATTCATGGCATTTTCTCCCATTCTACTATACTTTCCTTTGAGGTTAGGAATCTTATTTTAATTATAACAATGTACATGCATATTGGATAGCTTACTCAGTGCTAGTCACTCTGGTAATCATTTATAAATATTATTTTATTTAATCCTTACAGCAACCTATACACTTACTTGACAGATGTGAACATTTAGGATTTAAACATGATCATAACTTGCACAAGGACACATATTTGGTATCCAAACTTGGGCTGTCTGATATCAAAGTCCAAAATGCTATCCACTATGATAAATTGATGGGGATATTAATAAGAATAAGAACACTTGTATTTAATCCCTGAAAGCTTAAATGTATAGCTAGAGTAGATATAGATGGAGACAGAGTGAGAGAATGAGAACAAGAGAGCAAGATGCAAACATATATACATCATTATACTTTTAAATTAGTCCTGGAAATTGATTGTGCTTGTAACATTTATTTTGGGAATTGCATATATCTCTGATTTAGGAATTGCTCATTTTTATTTAAAAGTTTTATTTAGAGTTTTTTATAAGGGTTAAGAAATTCTGATGTGTATAGATACTGAAATGCTTCACATTCACAGACTATATTTAGAAAATAAATAAAGGGTGTCCCAAAAGTGCATCCATACACTTTGATGAATTATAAAGGCAGTTTTTATTAAATACATTTCATTTTCAAAATTGAGCTATCAGCTATTAAAATGTGTACACATTTTTTGGGGGACACCTGTATGTCAGTGAATTTGTTTAAAAAATTGAAATGTTATTTCTTTTAAATCATAGATAATCTGGAAAATTATTATATAACCATAACTTTTAAACTGTCAATCTGCCATCTATTGACACAAGTGTACTTTTCTCAAACAAACAAACAACAACAGCAACACCAAAACAGGTCAAAAAAGCTATACAGCAAATTATTAACAGTGATTGGTTATTACTAAGTGGTGGGGCTAGGTATGTTTTATATTTTTTAAAGTTTTTGTTTAATTTTTTTCAAGTAAATATAATCTATGTGTATTGTGATAATCATGAAGAAAAAAGTAGTAGTTGTTTTTTAATTTAAGGAGCCATTAACATTAAACATGATCCTTCCCTGTGATGGAGACATTTAGGGCTAGCCTTGTAGAGTTTATGATTGAGGCTGGGACCAATTAGTGAGTGAGGTACTTGCTTGGGGCACAAAACTTAAAGGCAGGACAGAAAACTCAGTAGTGAAATTGATTATATTTTTAAAAATCAAAGTCAATGCAAAACATTAATAATAAACAAGTATCAAAATTTCAAATAAAGACAGGATTGGATAGGGCTGGGATTAGGGCAAGGTGAGTGAAGTAAATCAGGCAACTGTAGTGTTGGATCCTGTGTTTGTGACTCATTTATATTAGAGCTTTCAGTAGATTTTATTTCTGTAGAGCACGAAAATTATGCACACAATTAAATCTCCAGAAATAATTCTTTGGCTTGGCAATGTTTACTACTGTACCAAAAATGATATTCACTGAGTTTTCTATAGCTCTGCCCTTAGATGACTAAGGTGTTTCACAAAAAGATTGTGGAATAACAGATTTGGCTAGTCATTTTTTTAGCATATATGAAGTACTTTTTCCTCAAATATTTTATTCAAAGAGCAACTCATTGTACAATAGCTTTGCAGAAAATAATTTCTTGTGAAAGGAAAGAACAAGAGTCATTAAAAAATTGAAAAGAATTTTGAAAGGAACATGTAACTGAGCAGTATATGTTAAAGTGGTCTTTAGGAAGTTCATATTTTGTCTGTCTCTTTGGTGCTTTTAAACAGAGAGGATGGAATAAACCCCGATCTCTGTGTTTGTTAGGTAAACATTTATAATAGTTTTTGACTAGCAGAGTCTCCTAATCTTTAAAGAGAAATCAATATGGTGCTTGTTTGGAGGTTTTCTGATGCAAAGAAAGAAACTTAAGTGATCAGTGTTTTAATTTAGAAGAAAGATGGGTGGAGAAAAAATATTGTGACAGAAGATGAGCATTCATGTTTCAGGGATAGGCTTTAAATCCATTTTTGGGATCAGAACTGTATGAAATTTTTCCCAGTCATATCAGCAGGGAGCTGTCTGTATTACTGAACAGGTACAGGCTACCGGGGGAGAGTTGTTTCCTCTCTCTTTCCCTTTCTCTCTCCTTTCTCTCCCTCCCTCCCTCCCTCCCTCCCTCCCTCCCTCCCTCCCCCCTCCCTCCCTCCCTCCCTCCCTCCCTCATTCCCTCCCTCCCTCCTTCCTTCCTTCCTTCCTTCCTTCCTTCCTTCCTTCCTTCCTTCCTTCTTTCCTTCCTTCCTTCCTTCCTTCCCTTTCTCTCTCCTTTCTCCTCCCTCCCTCCCTCCCCACTCCCCCCTCCCTTCCTTCCTTCCTTCCTTCCTTCCTTCCTTCCTTCCTTCCTTCCTTCCTTCCTTCCTTTCCTCTTTATCTCTTTCTACCTTTCTTTCTTTCTCTCTCTTTTTTTCTATGCTTTAAAAAAGGTTTTCCAAATTTTTTTCCTCCCCACTCCTCAGCAGACAATTTGCAAAGTACCCCTGTAATTTATTCAGAGTTTATTGTTTTCTAAGGAGAACTCCAAAAATGATATCTTTCATGGGTCATGTTTACATGATATGGGAATAGCTAAAATGTGAAAAATAATGTAACTACTGATATGCCAGTAACAAATCATTCTTAGATAAAAAGCAGCTTAAATCCCTTTTCTGCTATACAATAAAAATCTGGATTTATTTTTTATTTTATTTTTATTGAATTTATTGGGGTGACATTGGTTAATAAAATTACATAGGTTTCAGGGCTATAATTCTATAAAACATCATCTGTATATTGTATTGTGTGTTCACCACCCCAAGAAATCTGGATTTATTTCAATGATATTTTTCACAACTCACTATTCCCATGATAATCTAATTGGTAATGCCAGCCTGCCAGTTTGGTAATTGAAAGGTTGTTTCCATTAATTAGTTTTACAACCGGGTGGCTTGACTCTCCTACTGCCATATGACAACTAACAGAGATGAATATGTTGTGCTTAACAAAATAAATAACTCTGCTGAATTTGAAAAATGGACCCAATTTGTCTTCTTTCTTTTCAGTAGCAGATTCAAGATGACAACTAAATGAGTGATCAATTCATTTAAGAGGAAAATGTATATCAATATTGCCAACTACTGCCATTGAACAACCATACATAATTTGATATGCTGACATACTCCTCAAGGCAAATGATGTGATAGCCACTTAAATCATCGTAATCTTGATCTATAGTGAGGAACTTTGAGCCCTTGATCATTTGTTTATCTAGATAGAGGGATTTATAAATTACTTTTTGGGGACAGTTTAGACTTTGCCTTTGGGCACTTTCTCACCCACTTTCTATTCAGGATTTCTTCCTTGGCAGGGACCTCAACTGTCCTCAGGCCAGATGACTGTTAAAGCCACAGACTTTAGGTCCTGTCAGCCATTCTGAACACAAACTTTCTCCTGCTCTACTTACACTTACTGAAAGCCTATGTTGTGCCAGTATCTGTGCTGCAGATTAGCACTATATAAGTGAACAAATGACTGTCAAAGTTTAATTTGAGAGAAGTGAAATTTATGGACAGATGTAAAGACTGTATATTCTTCAACAACGGTGGTTCAAAGCCTCATTTTGAGGCACAAACCCCTCTGAGAATTTGATAAATCTACAGGGGCTGTTCCCTGAAAAATTCAGATTATGCACAAACTTAAAATTTTGCATTCATTTTTAAAAATTAAAATATGTTTGGTGACATTGGTTAATAATGACATTACATGTTTCAAATGTAGATCTTTAAAATACGACATCTATCTACTCCATTGTGTGCTTATAACTCAAAGTCCAGGCTTCTTCTGTCACCATATATTTTGATCCTCTTTGCCCTCTTCATCCTCTCCCCACCCTTCTTATCTGCTGATAATCACCATTCTATGTCTATATGAGTTTGTATTTTTGTTTGTTTTGTTTTTTTATATTCCACACTAGAGGCCTGGTGCATGAAATTTGTGTATGGGGGTGGGGGGGTGGGGTGTCCCTCAGCCTGGCCTGCACCCTCTCCAATCCGGGATCCCTCTCCCAATCTGGAACCACTGGCTACTAACCTCTCACCTGCCTGCCTGCGTGATGCCCCTAACTGCTCCCCTGCCAGCCTGATGACCCTACTGCTCTCCCCTGCCAGCCTGATTGCCCTAACTACCTAACTGCTCTCCCTTGTCGGCCTAATTGCCCTAACTGCCCTCCCCTGCCAGCCTGATTCCCCTAACTGCCTATCTGCTCTCCCCTCCTGGCCTGATCCTCCTAACTGCCTATCTGCTCTCCCCTCCTGGCATGATCCCCCTAACTGCCTATCTGCTCTCGCCTTCCTCTCTGCACCCTTCAGACCTCCAGTGCAGGCATGCTGAGAGCTCTCTGTTGTGGTCCCGCCCCCATCCTGATTGCTCATTACATGATGGTGTCCTGGCTAATTTGCATATTCCTCTATTATTAGTGTAGATGTGATTAAAATAAAATGGTTCTTGTCTTTTTCTGTTTGTCTTATTTCACTTAACATAATACTCTCAAGATCTAACCATGTTGTCTCAAATGGCAATATTTCATCATTTTTTTTAATAACTGAGTAGTATCCATTTTAAATATGCACCAAATCATTTTATCCAATCACCTGTAAAAGGACACTTAAGATGTTTTCAGGTTTTGGCCACCATGAACAATGCTGCAAAGAACATAGGGAGATTATATATATATACATATATATCCTCTGAATAAATTTTTCTGAATTTTTCCAGTAGATATTCAGAAGAGAGATTGCTGGGTCACATGGTAGTTCTATTCTTAATTTTCTGAGGCACCTCCAAACTATTTTCCATAGTAACTACACCAATTTATATGCCCACCAGCAGTGTACGAGGGTTTCCTTTTCTCCACATCCTTTTCAACACTTGTTGTTTCGTGTTTTATTTGATAATAGCCATTCTAACAGGTATAAGGTGGTATCTCATTGTGGTGAGAAAATCAAGTTACAATGTAATAAGTTGAGTGGCAGAAATACATAGGTGTCCATAAAAAATGCCCAGGAGATAGTTATTAATGTAGGGGAGGTCTCAGAGGGGAATGCTCTTTTGCAGAATGAAGAGCAGCTTGCTAAGTGGGTCAGTGGAGGAAGGGCATTCCTGGAATAGCAAACAGTATGATATGGAACCATACAATGGTATGGTGTGTCTGAGGAACTACCCTGGGATATGTGGTGTAAAGCAGGGTGGGAGATGAGGTGGGAAGGTCAGAAAGGTTCTAAATCACTACGGGCCGTATCTGGATTTCTCTTGTAATGTTCCTGGGGGAACATGCTATGCACACATCTTGAAGTGTACAGTACGCAGTCTGAATTTGATGACATGGGCTTGAGACAGAGAGATAGTTAAGAGGGTACTGCAATAGTGCAGGTGAGAGATGATGGGGAGTGGTTGAGATGTGCTGCACAGATTCTCTTCTCTCATCCCAGCTTCTTTCTTCCCCTTCTCTCCAAAGCCACTCTCTGAACGGCTCATGCTCTCTCACTGACTGAAACTTCAGTCCGGCTCCCAGCCCATTTAGTTATCCTAAAGTCTAGACGTATCCTTGAAAACTATGTGTAAATTTTCTTCCTCTGGAAAGACAACCTGGACTTTCTCAAGCTCCCAGACTTGGTTCAGTTAGCACTTCTCTGGGACCTTGCATTACATACAACCTATGTGATGGGAAAATACATGAATTGGCTAAGGTTCGACATGATCTCCTATTCCTCCCCCCGCACCACCACCTACCCTGATGCTGAAGTTTATTTTAACTCTAAAGTGCTCTATATTCCACCTTTTCCAAACTCAATGTTGGAAAACTAAGTCAGATAGTTAAGAGTGTGCAACGGGGCAATCATCCAAATTAAAACTGCAAGTAAAACTGGCCTGAAAAATACTGATTAGATATTCATGGCAATAATACTATAAAAGTGCTTGTTTCCTTATTCCTACAACAAAACTCTAATTTAAAAAACTGCAGTTGATCCAAACAAAAATGGCATTGTTAACTTGACATGTGTGCACACTCACACTGTTATCCACTCACATGTTTGGTGTTTTCTCTCTGAGTACTTCAGCCCTCTCTACCCTCCCCTTGGCCCTATGGAGAGACCTTTATAAGTGCAAAATGACTGAGATGATCAGCCCCAAGCAGAAGGGGCTGTCACTCAACAGAAGGTAAGGGCAGGGATGTGTGGTTTCTCTGGACTCCTGTTTGTGGGTCCTCCATATAATTTCTGCTCCATGTGATGCCTTTCAAGTTTCCAAAGGCAGAAAAGGCATCCATAAGGATGATCTCAACAGTAGTTAGTCCCAAATTCTCTCTGCCACCTCAAGCCAAGAACCTGTTCTCTCAAGCCCTCCTGGCTTGCTGGGGATTAAAAGAGTAGTTATATCAAATTCAGACTTGCTCATAAGTAAGTGCTGTTGCTATTTTGAATGAAAACTAGTATTTCAGAAACCACTGAAACAATCAAGTCAAAAAAGTGACGAAATAGCTAAGCTCAGGGATGAAAGCCTCTGCCTGCCATTCTCCCTAGCAAAGCACTAGACATCCCGTCATAGAGCTGGAGCCTAGATGTTGCCTGGCAGCGAGGGGGGCCTGAGGGGTACTCAGGGCTTCTGCTGACCAGCAGTAGAACCAACATTCAGCATTGTATTCATGCCTTATTTTCACAATAGTTTTGGTTAAAAAGAATATATTATCTTTTTGTATAAGAGATGTGGTTGGAATTATTTTTTGCTTTTAGAAAACCATAACAATGAAAGGTCACCTTGTGTATAATATGTCATATAGTAAGAATAAGGTCTAAAACCCCCCACAATCCAGGGTTCTTGACTCTGGCTGTACCTGGGTAGAATCCCTGGGTAGAATCCCTGGGTAGTTTGTTAAGTATGCACAAGCCTGGGCACCACGTCTAGCAGGTTCTGATGTGCAACCAGGGTTGAGAAGCACTGCTCTCAGGATTAGGTGAGGAAGCTATCCTAAAGCCACCCCAAGAATATACTGATTTTTTTAAATAAAAGAAGAGCCTTAATATCTCTAATTGGTGTTATTTCATTTACAATGGGAACATGCTTTTGTTGCTTTCTGTTTTACATCTCACATATGGATAAAATCACATTGTGCTTGTCCTTTTCCATCTTACTAATTTCATTTAGCGTGATACTCTCAAGATCTATCCATGCTATTGCAAAGGGCAGTGTTTCATCCTTTCTTATGGCTGAGTAGTATTCCATTGTATATATGTACCACATCCTCTTTATCCAGTCATCCATCAGAGGATACTTAAGTTGTTTCCATGTCTTGGCTATTCTGAATAATGCTTACATGAACATAGGGGTACATATATTTTTATAAAAAACTAGAGGCCCAGTGCATGAATTCGTACACCTTGAAAGGAACTGGGGGTCACAAGGCTGTGGTGGGCACAGGGGCGGGTCTCAGCCCATCCTCCATGCCCCAGCCCGGCCCCTCCCACCACGGACCCTGGGCCCCTGTCTGCCAGCAGCCCTACTCCTGCTGCTGCTGCTCCCACGTGCTGACAGCATGGAGAGATTGGGGCCAGCACCAGCAGCAGGTGCGAGTGGTGGCTCTGGTGCCAGCAGCGGGTGTGAGAGGAAGCTGCTGGCCCCAATCACCCCTCAGGAGCAGGGGGAGGTGGAGAAGTCCTGAGGGGCGATTGGGGTTGGCAGCCACCTCTCGCACCTGGTGACAGTGCGGAGCAATTGGGGCCAGTGCTGGGTGTTGGCAGCGGGTGCAAGCGGTGGCTCCAGTGCCGGCAGGAGCTGTGAGCACAAGGTGGTGGGACAGAATTTTCAGGTCCACCAGAGGCTTGCCCAGATGACAACAACCAGTGCCCCGCCTTGGTCTGGCACCCCCACTCACCTGCTCCACCATCAAGCCATGGCCAACACCCACCATGTTCCACACTCTGCCTCCTGCTTCTGACATTCGCCATTTCCTCGCACGCCCTCTGTTGATCAGTGCACGTCATAACGACCAGTTGTTTGGTTGTTTGGTTGCTCTGCCATTTGGTCTATTTGTATATTAGGGTTTTATATATATAGACTAGGGGCCCGGTGCACGAAATTCGTGCACTGGGTGGGGGTGGAGGGGAGAGTGTCCCTCAGCCCAGCCTGCCCCCTCTCACATACTGGGAGCCCTCAGGCGTTGACCCCCATCACCCTCCGATCGCCTGATCGGCCCCTTGCCCAGGCCTGACGCCTCCGCCAGAGGTGTCAGGCTTGGACAGGGGACCCCCATCTCCCCCTGATCACTGGCTCTGGCCCCCGCCCAGGCCTGAGGCCTCTGGCCCAGGAATCATGCCTGGGCAGGGGATTCCCATCTCCCTCTGATCGCTTGCTCCACCCCCCGCCCAAGCCTGACGCCTCTGACCCAGGCTTCAGGCCTGGGCAAGGGGACCATCATATCCCCCCAATCCCCGGCTCCGCCCCCCACCCAGGCCTGATGCCTCAGCCAGAGGAGTTGACCCTCATCACCCTCCGATCACCAATCACCGGATCGGCCCCTTGACCAGGCCTGAGGCCTCCGGCAGAGGTGTCAGGCCTGGGCAGGGGACCCCCAACTCCCCGCGGTTGCAGGCTCCGCCCCTGCCCAGGCCTAACGCCTCTGGCCTAGGCGTCCGGCCCAGGCAGCGGGGACCTGCAGTGGCAGCGGGGGGCGCCGCGATCGTGGGCTTCGCTTTAGGCCCAGGCAAGGGACCCCTAGCTCCTGGGACTGCCAGCTTCGACCGTGCCCAGCTCCCATCGCTGGCTCCACCCCTACTTCCTGCTATCACTGGCCAGGGCGGCAAAGGCTCCTGATTCTCTGATCATGGCTGGGGGGCAGGGCAAAGGCGGACCAGGGCCGCCTTTGCCCTGCCCCCCAGCTCTTAGCTCCCCGCTGGGTTTCAGATCACTGTCAGTGGCAGGGGGCTTCTTCCTGCTTTCCCTTTCACCTCCCTGCATTGTGCCTACATATGCAAATTAGCTGCCATCTTGTTGGCAGTTAACTGCGAATCTTAGTTGGCAGTTAATTTGCATATAGCCCTGATTAGCCAATGAAAAAGGTATCGCCGTACGCCAATTACCATTTTTCTCTTTTATTAGTGTAGATTGTTTTCAAATTTTGGGGGAGATGCCCAGAAGAGAGATTGCCACATCATATGGTAGCTCTGTTCTTAATTTTTTGAGAAAACTCCATACTGTTTCTCATAGAGACTGCACCAATTTACATTCCCTCCAGTAGTGTACAAGGGTTCCTTTTCTCCAACAAGTTATTTCATGTCTTGTTGATAATAGCTATTTTAATAAGTGTAAGGTGGTACCTCATAGTAGTTTTGATTTGCTTTTTACTTATAGTGTTACAGAATTTACCAGGTGACCAAAAAATACACAGGAGTACTTGGAGACCCAGGAGAAACTCATTTATTTTCAGATGTACTAGTACAGTGACTCAGGGGGGCAGTTCTCCAAATCCTGAGTGAGTGACTATGGAGGAAGCTTTCCCTTTATATCCTTCAGTTTCTTTGTTTTCTATCTGTTTCCTAACTACCAGGCTTTTGTGGTGGGCTGCCACAGCCCCTCCTGAGTCAGATAGAATGGGGAAGTTAGTTTGTATCTAAATGCCTAGTCTGGGTGGTACCAGTGGTCTCCATTCTTTGTTTATGGCCCCTTTGTAAAATGGGAGTATTCTGGGAAACAGGTTCTGCAAGACAGGACAGGCTCAATGGAGTTAATTATCGGCTAGCAAGAGTGTGCTTTAGAAGGCAGGTTACTGGCACAGATTGCTAGCCCCCCCGCCCACCCCAAATGTCTTATATTCCCCACCAATAGCTAGTGAAGTTGAGCATCTTTTCATTTATCTGCTTTCCATCTGTTTGATTTCTTGGGAAAAATGTCTATTTAGGTTCTCTGCCCATTTTTATTTAGACTATTTATTGTTATTGTTGAGTTATATTAATTTTTTATATATTTTTATATTAGACTCTTATCAGAGATATTATTTGCAAATATGTTTTTCATTCAGTTGGTTGCCTTTTTTTTTGTTGATGGTTTCTTTTGCTATGCAGAAGCTTTTTAGTTTGTTGTTGTCCTATTTATTTATTTGTGTTTTTACTTTTCTTGTTTTTAGGGTTATGTTCACAAAAACCCCTCTGAGACCAGCGTCCATAAGTTTAGTATTTTATTGTTTCAGGTATTATAGTCAAGATTTTTTTAAAAATATATTTTTATTGATTTCATGGAGGAAGGGTGAAGGAGAGAGAGAGAGAGAGAGAGAGAGAGAGAGAGAGAGAGAGAGAGAGAGAAACATCAGTGATTACAGAGAAATATTAATTAGCTGCCTCCTGCATGCCCCACAATGGGTATCAAGCCCACAACCCAGGCATGTTCCCTGACCAGGAATCGAACCCTGACTTTCTGGTTTATAGGTAGACACTCAACCACTGAACCATGCTGACTGGGCAATATAGTCAAGTTTTTAATCCATTTTGAGTTAAATTGTTTATGATGTCAGAGAGCAGTCTAGTTTCATTGTTTTGCATGTGGCTTTCCAGTTTCCTCAACACCGTTTAGTAAAGAGGCTTTCCTTTCTTCATTGTATGCTTTTGGAATCTGTGTGGAAAACTAATTGCCCATGTAGATGTGGGCTTATTTCTAGGCTATCAATTATAAAACAGAAAGCAATAATTGAACAAATAAAACAAACAGAAGCATAGACACCAACAACAGTATGGTAATTACCAGAAGGATAGGGGGTGAGGGAGATAGAAGAAGATATTGGGGCAAGAGATGGTGATGGAAGGAGACTAGACTTTGGGTGATGAACACATATTGCAATGAACAGATGGTTATTACAAAATTGTACACCTGAAACTTCTAAAATGTTATTAACCAATGTTACGTCAATAAATTTATCAAAAATGCTTTGAAAATATTTTAGCCTGCGTGTATATGAGGGAAAAAAGAAGTAGTTTGATATCATAGGACATGAACTTAGAAAACCTGAGGTTAACACTATGATCTCCTACCTAGCTAGGTAACCTTGAACTCAGTTATGTCTTCTGTAAAATGAAAATATTAGCACCTCCATTATGGAGCATGACCATCAAATGGAATGGTGGTCATACTTTGAACTACTTTGTTCCCTGAAAAAAACACTCTACTAATGCACAGGAAAAAAGGCCACCTGGAGACAGAGGCACAGATAAGCCTGATGCTGCCACAAGCTAAAGAGCACCAGGAGCTGCCAAAGCTGGAAGAGGCAAGCGTGGATTCCTCTCTGGAGCCTTCTTTTCTAGAGTGTGGCCCAGGAATGCCCTGATTTGGGGTTTCTGGCATCCAGAACTGAGAGAATAAATGTTTGTTATTGAAAACCACCCAGATTGTGCCCAGCCGGTGTGCCTCAATGGTTGAGCTTTGACCTATGAGCCAGGAGGTCACAGTTGGATTCTTGGCCAGGGCAATGCCTGGGTTGCAGGCTAAAATCCCAGTAGGGGGTATGTAGGATGTACCCGATCGATGATTCTCTCTCATTATTGATGTTTCTACCTCTCTCTTCCTTTCCCTTCCTCTCTGAAATCAATAAACATATATTTACAAAAATAAAACCACCCATTTGTGGTAATTTGTTGCAGTAGTAGGCCATGAACACAGTGTAGTTGGAGAGGCTTTGGGAGGAATAGCAGCCAGTGTAGGCTAACTGTCCCTGAAGAACAGGCTACTTTGGGGTCTGACTCCTTCTCTCAGTTTCTTCTTTTCCTCTACGTTTGGATTCAGAGTTCTTCACCTGCTTCTCATGGGAGCAAGAGCTGGTGTTCTTGAGTCACTTTCTTGGTTGGAAGTGAGCACATGGTAAGGGAAGGAGGCACATGCATGGTGTGCGGGGTTCATCTGTGAGTCAGAAATAACTTGGAATGTTATTTCTGGAATTTAAAGAAACACAGCCGCAAGAACTAATCAGTTGTGGGGAAGGTTATTGCTTAACTATAAAATTAAATGAGGTTCTTTTTCCATTGGGAGTATCATTTGCACAGAAAAAAATTGAAATAACAAAGTCCCCCCAAAGTATCTTATAATTATGTTATTTTATAGAGATGTTAGAAAGTTCAGTCCCAACCTAGTTAATTGATGGGAGTCTAATTTAGTTGATTAACAATTAACTTATTAACTAAATTAAGTTATTAACAATTTATTGTACACAAATGTAAATCATATAGTTACTTTTTTTCTTGCATTTACTTTTTTGTAGGTCATAGAAATAGAATAAATTAGAAGAAAATATCTTAGGACAAATAAATGCTTAGTAGATATCCTGGAGTGTGGCTAGCCTATCAAGTCATTTTTTCTGACGTGAATACTTTTAATCTTTCTCTATCTTTACTAGAAATAATACCTCTAGTTACTAGTTGGAATGTTGCACATTTTTTAATGTTGGGTTATTCTATTTTATATGTGTTCCACATTGCTAGTGATTACTTTCTTTTAAAAAGGTAAACATAATCTTAAGTAAATAAAAGTAATCAGAACATCCTGGAAGATTGCAGCCTTCCTTCCTTATGTTTCACTGTGGCTGTTGTTCTATGAATAGCTGCAGACACTTAGGGGCTACCTCTAAAATGCAAATTGTCCCTTGGTTTGATTTGAGCCATTAAGTCCTTTCAAATGTAGAAAGAGGGAAGATTGAAGCTCTTTCCCACGTTTTAAAGTCTCTTTGCAAGGGGAAACATCCAAATGAGTTTCTAATAATTTTATTATTATTATCTTTAAAATATATTTCTTATCTTTCTTTTAGCTTTTATTTTTCTTCTTCTTCTTCTTCTTTTTGGTCTTGGTATTCCATTTGTTTTTTTAAAACATAACAAATGTTTTAGTTTGGTCCTACTGGTACCATTACTGAATTTAAAATTGAGTATTGTTCATAGAGTGAATAATAGGTAGATAATACACCAATAGATGAATACATAAAAATGTATAGGGGTACAGTCTCTTTTTTGATGGTTTCCCACCAAATTAGATAATATTGTCTCCATATGAGAGTTGCTTATTAGACACTCTATTCACTTTATTAATGAGTCAATTTATTTACTTGGTAAGAAAAAGAAGACAAAATGCAGTATTGCCTCACCAAATGTGCTTTATAATCCATGAGTTCAGATGTAGGATGTAGGTCAAGGTTCATGAATCAATCTAGAAAATATTGATTAAAGCCTCAAACTTCTCACTTTTTAAAATAAACAATACAAGGTAAGTTTTAGATATGCAGGTGTCTGTTGCTGGTGAGAGATTGTGAGGCAAAAGTCTCCTATCATTTGAAGTTGAGCTCGCCAGAGACCCAGGGAATGACAGTAGATTAAAGACTAGCATTAGCTGAAAGAGGATTAAAAATTTGATTTCTATAAACCTTTGGAAATAAGATTTTAAATAGTTGCAAAAGAAAATTGTGCTCTAAGCATTTTTAAAATGTCTTATAAAACAATGAGATACTTAAGTACCTTAAAGAAAATTTGCTTTTGTAGAGCAGCCTATGGTCTCAGTTGGCCTTAATAAGGAATTCTACAGACACAAACTGTAGTAATATTGGAGGTAAGGGAGTGACTCCTGTTGGATTCTTGTGGCTTCTAAATTGGGTGGATGGCTGGCAGTTGTCTCAGGTTCAGCTGAAGTTGTGCCATGTGGCAGGTGGGTCAGAGGTAGGAGAACAAATCAGTCCCAGGATGCACTGAGGTAGATTTCCTTCAAAGGAGCAAGTCATGATAGCTTACTAGCTATATTTATATTGCAGACAGGCCAGACTCCTTATGTTGATTCCATCTTTGTGATATTGCTCATTTTGCTGTCTGAGTCTTCAATGGTCCATATGGGTTGTTCACAAAGTAATCATTGCCAGATCAGCAGCATGAGCTTAATTTTGGAATTTGTTAAAAATGCAAATTCCTTACCAGTTGTATCATTGGCAAATATGTTCTCCCATACAGTGGGTTCCCTTTTCATGTTAATGTTGTTCTTTTTTTAATATTATTATTGTGCAGAAGCCTTTTTGGGTGATGTGGTCCCACTTACTTATTTTTTGCCTTTGTTTCTCTTGCCCTGGGTGAGGTATTGGTGAAAATTCTGCTACATGAGATGGCTGATATTTTGCTCTCTATGTTTTCTTCTAGGATTTTTATGGGTTCATGACTTATATTTAAATATCTTATCCATTTTGAGTTTATTCTCGTGTATGGTGTAAGTTGGTGGTCTAGTTTCATTTTTTTGGATGACCTGTGCAATTTTCTCAACAACATTTATTGAAAAGGCTGTTTTTACTCCATTGTATGTTATTTGTCAAATATTAATTGAGCATAATGGCTTGGGT
The DNA here is from genome assembly GCF_964212035.1 of Myotis nattereri. Lineage (NCBI taxonomy): Eukaryota > Metazoa > Chordata > Mammalia > Chiroptera > Vespertilionidae > Myotis > Myotis nattereri. Next base: position 92,948,792 of record NC_138075.1, on the reverse strand, counting down.
CAATTTCTGGGTTCTCTGTTCTGTTCCATTGGTCTACATGCCTGTTCTGGTGCCAGTACCAGGCAGTTTTGATTACGGTGGCTTTGTAGCATAACTTGATATCTAGTATTGTGATTCCTCCAACTTTGTTCTTCTTTCTCAAGATTGTTGTGGCTACTTAGAGTCTTATTTGGTTCCATATAAATTTTTGGAGTCTTGATTTAGATCTGATAAGGGGTTAATTTCCAAAATATATAAAGTACTCACACAACTCAACAAATTCCAAACAATCCAATTAAAAAATGGGCAGAGGACCTGAATAGACACTTCTCCAAAGAGGACATACAAATGGGTAAGAGATATATGAAAAAATGCTCACACATATGTGATACCTTAATCAATAAAGAAAAAAGAAAGAAAAAAATGCTCAATGTCACTAATCATCAGAGAGATGAAAAATTAAAATTACAATGAGGTACAACCTCACACGTAGAATGGCTATCAACAAATCAACAAACAACAAGTGCTGGCAAAGATGGGGAGAAAAAAGAACCCTAGGACACTGTTGTTAGGAATGCAGAGTGGTGCAGCCACTATGAAAATCAGTGGAGTTTCCTCAAAAAATTAAAAATGGAACTTCCATTTGAGCCAGTGATTCCACTTCTAGGAGTATATCCTAGGAATCCCAAAACACCAGTCAGAAAGAATGTATGTACCCCTATGTTCATAGCGGTGTTACTTACAATAGCTAAGATCTGGAAATAGCACAGGTGCCCACCAGTAGATGAATGGATAAAAAATTGTGGTACATTTACACAATGGAATACTATGCAGTTATAAAAAAGAAGGATCCATTACCCTTTGAAACAGCATAGAGGGACCCAGAGATAATTATGCTAAGCAAAATAAGCAGTCAGAGAAAGACAAATATCAAAGATCTCACTTATATGTGGAATCTATTGAACACAATAAGCTGATGAATAATATAAAACCAAAGGCATGGAAACATGGAACAGACTGATGAATCTCAGAGGAAAGCAGGGAGGGACCGGCTGGAAGAAGTTAACCAAAGAACTTATATGCATATATGTATTGCCCATGAACATGGAAAATAAGGTGGTGAAGGTCTCAGGTGGGGTAGGAACCAAGTGGAAAAAGTCAAGGGGGAGAAAAGTGAGAGGTTGGCCTCTGTAATTCTCTCAACAATAAAGGTTTTCTAAAAAGCAAATTCCTGGGCCTCACCTCATATCTACTGAATCTAAAGATCTAGGATAAGCCCAGCAATCAGTGCTTTAACAAGCCTTCCAGCTGATTTTGATTCATGCTAGTATAATTTCCTGATTAAATTTTACCTTTTCTCAGAAACCTCCCACATATATAACACAGCATGTAACAAAACACCTAGTGCATAAGAAGTACTTGATAAATAGTTGTCCTATGAATGTTCAACACTCCTGTAGAGTTTTTAAGAGAAAGGAGAATGTCTTGTTCCTACTCTCTCACATTCCACAAATATCAGTAAGACATAAAACCTGCTGTCAGGGAGCCACAAGTAGAGTGTGGCAGCCACACAAAGCAAGTGTACTACACTGTGCAGGTACTGTGTTATGATGATCATTCTTTCAAAATATCTATCATAATTATTTTATGTCCTTTTCCTCATAAATACCCCTGTTTCTCTCTGGTCATATGTTCCAAATTTTAGTTAAGGAAATACAATGACTCTAGTCATAATGAAACTAATGAAATGAGGACAGTTGGTATGTAAAGAAAGAAAGATTTTAATAGAATTAAGTCCTTAAAATGAAGACAAGACACCGAAACCATTCAGATATTTTGGCTTGGGTGGGGGTGGAGACAATAAATTTATAATTTGGAGGGCTGTGGGATCCTTCCAACTTTAATAACAATTTACAAGATAAAGTGAGGTGAGGTGGAATGGTAAAACAGTCTGGATTGAAATCCCAACTCTATCATATATTTGAAGTATAAACTTTAAGTTATTAAATTTCCCTGAACCACCTATAAAATGAAAATATTAACATTCAGGTCAGACTTGGTAAGTTTTCTAATATTTGGCCTTTTTGACCCCCCAAAACTGAAATGTCACATGATTCTAACTAATATCTACCTCACAGAATTATCATAAGGATTTAATTAAGTCAGTATGTAGAGTGCTTGGTAAATAATGGCTATTAAATAAATATTAGATCTAGTCTCCTGATGTGAAAATGACTGGAATACAGTGTCAAGTAGATGTTTGTGAATAAAACAATCACAAGAGGGAAACATTTTCACTATCCTATATAATAAAGAGCTATTATGCTAATTAGACCAAACAGCCGAATGATTGTCCAGAAGGTCCCAGGCAAAGCTGGGGCTGTGAGGGCCAAGGTCCTTGCACGAATTTTGTGCACCAGGCCTATAGTATCAATATAAGGTCAGACCTTGATATTCTCACCCTACTTTCATGCAAAGTAACTTTCTCCATTCTCCATCCTGAATAAATAATTATTTAATTATTATACAGAATCTTCATAGTTTAGAAGGGGTCTGTTTTTTTAATCCTATAATTACTACTTCTATGGGGATTAAAAAATAATATATTCTATGCATATTTTCATTATTTAAAGAATTTATAATTCAATGTTGGTACTTGTCTTGGAATGTATTTTGAATTGCATATAACACTTAGCCCTATGACGATTTAGTTTAAGCACAAATGGCTTATGGCAGTTGGTCTTTGTTATATTAAAAACATTACTTATGTTTTTGTTTAGGTTCTCCTGAACATCACAAAGCCTGAAAAATGACTGGAGAATGGCTTTAACCAGTAGTAACAATGATGTTTCCACTCTGAGGCATCTCTGATAGGTTGGGGACCCTCAATCTATGTAAGTGGCTTACATTCCATGTTCAAATTTGGTCCCCATATACCAGCTAATAATGAAAAATAGTCAGCTTTCAAGGCAAAGATAAGAAGCAGTGATTATGTTACATAGAAAACAACGTCAAAATCTATGACTAGCTGCATGTTTAGAAATGAAGGAAAAAAACAAAAGAACTGGACACGTTGTAGGTTTTTGTTCACTAAGAAAATAGCCATTGTGGCGTTATTATTTTGGGGTGTCAGCATTGACCAGAGGTACTAGAAAAGCTTGTTTTCATCTTGAATCTTTATCTTAGAGTCAGGGTTGTGTTAAATTTTCCACAGCTCAGAGTCAACATCAAGTTCTGGGTCAAAGATCATGTAACTTCTGACAGTTGCCAGCAAAAACCATCTAGAGTGCACATACCTGCCATTTGCTCAGACAGTGGTGCATCAATACTGGTTCTATTTTTCATTTCTTTTCTTTATAGGCAGCATAAAAATGTTGTTGTCGAAGGGGAAAGATATGTAGTATCCTCATGCCTACTTCTCTTCTGATTCATCTTTATTCCCCAGATGAAAATTCTGAAAAAGTCTCTGTGATAGAGAAGCATGGCATTTTGGAATCTCACTCTTTCTTTTGGAAAATTTTGTTTTGTTTCCAACCAGAAGAAGGTAAAAGATGCGGGTGTGGTGGGAAAAGCATAAAACCAGGTAGCCTCACTGATTTCTATGATTTCACTGGTGAAATAAGGGGGTGTGGATATATTATGGATCAATGACTAAATATTTCATAAAGTCCTTGCTGGCTCCAGCAGTTCATATTGCAGGCTAGTTCCATTTTATTGGAAAGAAAGAAGAAACATTGCTCTTCTCAGTGAGCTTCTTGCTGTGACTCTGAAGACATCACTATTTCTTTATTAGCTGAGGATGCCCTCATCATAAAAACATTTACAACTTGACTCTAACCAAGAAGCACAGAGTAGAAAGAGCATTGGATTTATGTTCCTTTAGTATCCTCAATACGTGATACATAAAAAAGTCCCTGTTAAATTTTTGCTGAATAAGCCAAGTCGGAAGTTAGAAAATCTGGGTTCTATTGTTGGAACAAACTAGAGATATAACCTTAGCCAGGTCACTAGTGGTGCCTGGGCACTACAGTGAGGAGACTGCCCAGGTGACCACTAAGATCTTTCTTAGCTTTAAAATTCCGTGAAGCTGAATTCCAAACAAATTGCTTTCTGAAAGCACTTTACACTTTTCATAGACTCTCATATTTTGAACATTTCTGAAATGGAAAACAGCTATGCTTGGTATGAAAGTTTAAAGTGGTCACAATTAGAGCACCAATAAGGGTTAATTAGATTAACATACTTTCACCTGGAATCTCACAGGATAGGAATACCAGTACCTTAGCTGAGTTCCATTAAGGAACAGAGCTGGCACAGGGGAGGGAGAAAGGAAGGTAGAATGAAGAAGGGGTAAAATGTGGTGATATTGAGCATTGGGCAGTGGGAGAAACTACGAAGTGTGAAGGCAGACTCTGGGTCCAGGGTGGGAGGAGAGGTTGGAGAGAAGAGCAGGGTGCCTCTGATGGCTTTGGCAAGGTTACAGTTAGTCAAAGGCCTACTGCTGTGTGCCACATATGCACATGGCTGCTTCCTCTTTCCTGTGAGTGTGTGGCCACTTATTTTAGCAGTCATGGTAACTGTTTATACTTTCTGAATTGAATCCCAGCTCTTTGGGTGCTTTCTTAACCTAATTATGATTGAATATCTTCATCTTTGAATTGGGGATTACATGATAATACTTGCAAAATTCTTAGATAAGTGTGCAATGAGTGTTAGTTATTAATATTAATAAACATCAAAACATTAATTATTTTTTAAAGTTTTACTACTACTACTTATTCATTAGAAAAGACAGGCTAGCTAACAGCTTTAATGGGAAACACACAGGATGAGAAGTTAGCTCCTCCTATGGTCACTGAAAACTCCTCAAACAACTCTCCCCCTTAAAAAACACCTTTCCTCTCACATGAATTTAATTCAATTTCTAATAACTTTATTATCTTGGGAAAAGCATTGCCTTCTTGCTATGGTCTCTTTTAAAATGGAAATATTATTTACTGGGGGTAATATATTAAATCCCTAAGATATTATTATAAAATAATATCTAGATCTCTTTTCTCTATGACATGTGGGGGGGGGGGAAGGTGGGAGAGAAGGAAGAAGGAGGATTTAATGGTATAATCATTATAAAATAATATCTAGATCTCTTTTCTCTATGACAGGTGGGGAGGGGGAAGGTGGGAGAGAAGGAAGAAGGGGGATTTAATGGTATAATCATTATTGTTAGCCCGGCTGGCATGGCTTAGTGGTTGAGCATTGACCTATGAACCCGGAGGTCACAGTTTGATTCCCAGTCAGGACACATGCCCGGGTTGTGGGTTCAATCCCCAGTAGGGGGCATTCAGGAGGAAGCTGATCAATTATTTTCTCTCATCATTGATTTTTCTATCTCTCTCTTTCCATCTCTCTTCCTCTCTGAAATCAATAAAAATTTTCTAAAATTGGAGAAACTAAGATGGCGGCATAGATAAACACCGGGAAATAGTCGCTCCACACAACAATTGAAAATTAGCCCAAAGGACGGAGCAAACATCGTCCAGAACAACAGGAAGGCTGGCTGAGTGTAATTTCTACAACTAGAAGAAAAGAAAAGCATGCTGAGAGCCAGAGGAGCTGCGGAGGCTGAGTGCAGAGGTACAGCGGCGGCTCGCGCGCGCGGAAAGGGGGTGGCACCTGAGGACGCAGCTGTCTTTTTGAATCACAAGCTCCCGACTGCTCTGATCTCCGGTTCTGGGAAGTCTCTGGGGACCCAGGTCTCATACAGGGAGAGGCTGCTCTCTCAGGCGGCAGCGGGCGAACTTGGGGGCAGATTTCCCTCGGAGGTGCTTGCAGCCATTGCCGGGACACTGAGATGCGCGACTCCGGGCGCGGAGAATCAGCCATTGCTTCTTTCTAGGCCCTTTGACTCCCTGAGACCCTGCCCCACCCGGGCTGCGGCAGAGGCTTTTGCATGTGAATGCCCCAGAACTTTGCAACCTGATAATTACCTAACTGCAGCCGGGCCAGCCAGACCCGGAACTTCCAAGAGAAGGCCCAAGGCCCCGCAGCGGCTTGCATTGCTTCACAGCTGAGCCTCTTCGTAGTTCCTGCTGTGTGGCCTCAGGCAGGGGCTGAATTAGCACCTCCTTAGATCCAGGAGCCACTGTACCCAGTGGTCAGAGGGGGTCCATTCTCCCACTTCAGACACAGCTGCTTCCCACAGCCAATTGGCCTGGAGGTCAATTCCTCCCAGTGATCCTACAACAAGCGAGGCACCAAGAGTGCACCAAGAGTGTCCACCCCAGGTAACTGGGGAGGCTGAGCCACTGGGCCCTACAGGACACCTGGCACGCAGGCCACTCTATCAACACAGGGAAGCAGCCAAAATGCGGAGACAAAGAAACAGGTCACAATTGGCAGAAACGGAGGAGGCCAGACGACTGGATATAGAGTTCAAGGCCACGTTTATAAGGTTTGTCAAGAATTTTATGGAAACCGCCGATAAATTTAATGAATCCCTCAAGGAGTATGGTGAGACCATGGAGGTCATGAAAAAGGACCAATTAGAAATTATGCATACACTGACTGAAATAAAGAATACTTTACAGAGCTCCAACAGCAGACAAGAGGATCCCAAGAATCAAGTCAAAGATTTGAAATGCAAAGAAACAAAAAATACCCAACCGAAAAAGAAAAAAGAAAAGAGATTCAAAAAATATGAAGATAGTGTAAGGAACCTCTGGGACAACTTCAAGCGTACCAACATCAGAATTATAGGGGTACCAGAAGGAGAGAGAGGGCAAGATATTGAAAACCTTTTTGAAGAAATAATGACAGAAAACTTCCCCCACCTGGTGAAAGAAATGGACTTACAAGTCCAGGAAGCGCAGAGAACCCCAAACAAAAGGAATCCAAAGAGGACCACACCAAGACACATCATAATTAAAATGCCAAGAGCAAAAGATAAAGAGAGAATCTTAAAAGCAGCAAGAGAAAGACAGTCAGTTACCTACAAGGGAGTACCCATCCGACTGTCAGCTGATTTCTCAACAGAAACCATGCAGGCCAGAAGAGAGTGGCAAGAAATATTCAAAGAGATGAATAGCAAGAACCTACCAAGATTACTTTATCCAGCAAAGCTATCATTCAGAATGGAAGGTCAGATAAAGAGCTTCACGGATAAGAAAAAGCTAAAGGAGTTCCTCACCACCAAACCAGTATTATATGAAATGCTGAAAGGTATTCTTTAAGAAGAGGAAGAAGAAAAAGGAACTCTTACCATTTGCCACAGCATGGATGGAACTGGAGAGCGGATAAATACCACAAGATCTCACTTATTTGTGGAATATAATGAACAACATAAACTGATGAACAAGGACTGATCCAGAGACGGAGAGGCATTGATTGGACTGTCGGGCCTTGGAGGGAAGGTAGGGGAGGGTGGGGGCAAGGGGGAAAGATCAACCAAAGGACTTATATGCAAGCATATAGGCCTAACCAATGGACACGGACAACGGGGGGGTGAGGGGGTGAGCGGGGAGAGGGGGGGTAGAGGGTACACATATGTAATATCTTAATCAATAAAAAATATTAAAAAAATAAATAAATAAATAAATAAATAAATAAAAAATTTTCTAAAATTGAGTTTAATGATAGATTATAGATATAGGGTGTGGGGAGTCAAGGAGAATTCTAAGATTTGTAGCCTGAAAAATTGGAAGGATATAATTGCTGAGATTTTTTTTATAAAAAACTGTTGGAACCAGGTGATTTTGGAAAAAGGCCAAGAGTATGCCTTTGGACAGGTTAAATTTTAGATCCTGACTAGACATACAATGGAGATATTGAGGTTGAGGATAGGGCATGTGATTGTGGAGTTTAGGGGAGAGATCTGGGATAGATATACAAATTTGGAAGTCATTGCTTCTTGTTGATAGTACTTTAAACCATGAGACTGGATAAATTTACCAACAGAGTGAATGTAGCTAGAAAAAAAGAAGAAATCCAAGAAGGCTAGAGCATCCCATTGTTTGTAGTTGGTAATATTTAGAAGAATTTGAAAAAGTGTGCATGAATGATGTAGGGGGAAAGGCAGGAATGTGTGGGTCTTGGAGCCAAGTGAAGAAAATGTTTCTCAAAGGCGGGAGTAATCAGCTATGTCAAACTCTTCTTATAGTTTAGGTAATATGAGAACTGAGCATGGCTGATTGGATTTAGCACCTCGGAGGTCATGGGGGAAAACGTGATTGGAATAAAAGTATGATTTGGAGTGAATTATCTTCAAGGGAGTTTCAATAAGATTGTCAACTGATTTCTCAACAGAAATTTTGCAGGCCAGAAGGGAGTGGCAAGAAATATTCAAAGTGATGAAAAGCACAGACATACTTCTACAAAGCTGTCATTTAGAATCAAAGGACAGATAAAAATCTTCCCAGACAAGAAAGAGCTAAAGGAGTTCATCACCACAAAACCCATATGCAAGAAATGTTAAAGGGTTTTCTGTAAGAAGAAGAAAAAAAGATTAAAAATATCAATAATAAAATGCCAATAAGTACATATCTATTCAACAATTACTTTAAAAATAATATTCCCCTATATACCTTTCAAGTGTGAAAAAATCTAAACAACAAGATATTTAATAGTGGAAAATTAGCTGTGACTTATATTATGTCTCCTAAATTCACTTTTGATAGGACAGACACAAGTTCATCCCTATCCTGGTAGGAGAAGCATTTCCTTCAGCCTTAATTCATTTAGCTGCTGTTGTTGCAATTTCATTTCATTCACCATAGGCGCGTGCAAAGGTGACACTAAAGTTTACTTTAAAAAAATCTGAAACAGATGTGGATAAGCTCTCAACTCCAATATTATTTGAAGGAGAAAATATAGTTTCCCTGCTAGAAGGTGTTTTTAAGAAATTTAATAAATTCAAAAAGTGTATTTCTTTTAATAAACATTTGAATTTAGTTTCTAAAGGAAATATATGCATTTGTATTATGCACTTTAGGAAAATAGAGGGTACAACTATCTCTAGATGGATATTTGATAATTTTTTCCAGCCACATAAAACTCTGTAAATTAGTGACAAGCAGATGGTGTCTCATTATCTTCAATGCAGAGCCTTCAGTGCAGCCTGGGAGCTTTTGAATCATCTGTTTTTGTACCTAAGTGAAAAACTTTTGAGCTCAGCCCTTTTCTCTTCCTTCCTTTTGCATTGACACATTAGTAGGCTGTATTAACTCTGAGAATCAAATTGATTCCTATTTCTATACTGGAAAATGCTCACTTTGTGAATAACATATTTCACACTGGATTTGAAGTCATGATTAACAAGCATAGATGTGAGACTTTGAAATATGAAGTCAGTCATGAATGTGTCTATAATGGACACAGGTAAATTAATTATTTAGTTGGATATCTTATGGGTGCTTGGATGTTAGGGATTAATGGCATTAAGGGTCAAGCCTTACTCATGCCCAGATTTCTTACTCACCCCCTCACACACTTTGATACAGAACACTGAGAGGGAATTTTAATAAATTTATTCAGTGATTGAAAATAATTTGTTTTATTTAAAATAAGCTGATATTATATTTGCACTTTTAGTGCATTGGATTCTTATGGCTACTCTTCTGGTGCATCATGAGATATGTTTATACTTAAATTTATAATGACTTCACAGTTTAAAATTTCTAAGAGAATTCCATTTTTATGTAACATAGTCTTTTAATACATGTGTCAAGTACAAGCATTTCTATAGTTTTGATTTCATAATTCTGTAAGCTTTTACTCATAAATACATGAGCAAAAAATATTTCCTGGCATGCTCCAGTGCTAATGGAGGACCCAAAATACTAAAGACTTGCAACTATATTCAGATCAATAGCATTAGGTCTATTCCACACTATATTAGTCAGCTCGGGCTGCCATAACAAAATCCTATAGACTGAGTGACTTAATAACAGAAATGTATATCTCATAATTCTGGAGCTGGGAAGTCATAGATCAAGGTGATGGCCATTAGTTTCTAGTGAGGACTTTCTTCCTGGTTTTTAGATGGCTTTCTTCTCTCTGTGTCCTTACAATTTTTCAATTTACACACACACACACACACACACACACACACACACACACGAGATAGAGAGAGAGAGAGAGAGAGAGAGAGAGAGAGAGAGAGAGAGAGAGAGAGAGAGAAATGGTCCTATCATAAAGGCCCCACATGGCTTCCAATCCTAAGTACCTCCCAAAGGCCCCATTTTTAAATATCATCACATTGGGGTTAGCACTTCATCATATGGATTTTGGGGGTGCAAACATTCGGTCCAATACACACACAGAGCTCATTTCTGTTCTTTGCTGCTATCAATAGCCACTATCCCCACTCTGTCAAGTCAGCTTCTTTTGCCTCTTGCATTCCTGCTGATCCAAAAGGTGAGCTACAAGAAACAAAGCACATAACTGATGAGTGAGAAGAATGAAATAAAAGCATGGTGGTGGAACGAATTAACTTAGACCACTGTTGGGAGTAGAACCAATGAAGTGGTCCGAATGTTATTATTTTAACCACTGGAAAAAATTTTAGAGTAAAATCCAAAAGCATATGAAACTCAGTCAGACAAAGAGTGATAACCAGTGCACTGAAGTGGTATTGAGCTGCTTGCCAAGGGACTTCTGGATCAGCCTGGCTGATGACACCGAGGCAGATACCAAACCCAAGGATGGATGGGCCTGGATGCCTGCAGGGATTTCTCTGGAATATATCAGAGATGTGTGGGTCTGCAGGCTAGGACACGTCTGCCTCTGAAAGTTCCCAAGTCCACGTGTCTGTGTGGTTATACACTAGTTACAGTAATCACATTACCCCAGTAGCTGTTTTGTTTAAATGACTCAGCACAGGAAAATGAAGGCGGAGAACTTCTTAAACCCCTCCAGCCATGTCACTCCTTTGGGAAGTGGAAACAGCTCAGATTAGCTAAGATGTTTTACTCTGGCTCTGCAGTGATGACGTGGACATTGAGATCCTAGAGTGTGGCTGCAGGGAAGTGCAGCCTCATTCAATGGGTAACTAGTACACATTGCTTTCCTTTCATAATATAATCAGTGTACTGTTTCCACTATATAAAACCTCTGGAAATATTTGTCAGTCCTAACAGTCCCTCTAGACCTAAGAGGAAATAAGAACACCATTTCAAATGCAGTCTGTCAACCAAGATTTGACTTTTCTTCCCCCTAAATATCATTTTTTCAAGTTGTGGTACAAAGAAAGCCAACTGTGGGAGAAGGATCAAAGAATTAAGTTAACAAGTCCCACTCTTTTTTTAAAATATATATTTTTATTGATTTCAGAGATGACGGAAGAGTTGGAGAGAAATAGAAACATCAATGATGTTAGAGAATCGTTGATTGGCTGCCTCCTGCATGCCACATGCTGGGGACCAATCCCGCAACCAGGGCATGTGCTTTGACCAGGAATGCTGGGGTCCAACTCCAGCAGGTCCAGGGGTCCCCAAAGGTGTGGACGGAGTCGGTGAAGAAGGAATGACACAGAGACAGCGTTCAGTTGATCAGCAGCCTAGGCAGGATCTCTAGCCAAGTTCTGGTCAGGATCTCCAGCGAAGTTCTGGTTAGGATCTCCAGCCAGGTTCTGTGTCCATGTTCTCTTGCTAGGTTCTCCAGCCAGGTTCTCCAGGTTCTCCAGCCAGGTTCTGTAGCCATGTTCCCTCGCTAGGTTCTCCAGCCAGGTTCTGTCCAGGTTCTCCAGCCAGGTTCAGTCACCAGATTCTGTCAGGTTCTCTTGCCATGTTCTATCCAGGTTCTGTAGCCAGGTTCTGTCTCTAGGTTCTTTAGCCAGGTTCTCTCGCTAGGTTCTGTCTCTAGGTTCTTCAGCCAGGTTCTCTCGCTAGGTTCTGTCTCTAGGTTCTGTAGCCAGTTTCTGTCCAGGATCTTTTGCCATGTTCTCTCCAGCGAAGTTCTTCTGTCTCTAGGTTCTGTGTAGGTTCTGTGTCTAGGTTCTGTGTCTAGGTTCTGTGTCTAGGTTCTGTATCCTGTTGTCTTGTTACATCTGTATTTATACCAGTTGATTCCAATCCTATCAATCTCTATTCCAAAGGTTAGGGCGTTTCTTATCTCCATTCCAGGGAGTAAAGATTATGTAGCTTAAGCATGATTGTTCGTAGTTAAAGTGATTAATTACCCGCCTGGCACTTAGTTAAGGGGTTTTATTCCCTTCCTAACTTCAGGGGAAAATCCCTACCTGGGGAAACAACCTTTCTCAGAGAGGTGACCTTGGTTAAAACACATAGTGCCAAGAAGGTGAGCAAACATATTAAGAACAGTATGCCATATATGCCAGGTCCCTTGAAACAGCAAGGATGAATCAGCTCCCGGCACAGGAATCTGTGACCTCCTGGTTTATAGGTCAATGTTCAACCACTGAGCCACACTGGCCAGGCAAGGGTTTCACTCTTGAAATACTTTGTGGAGCTGGTCTTTTCTACTTGAGCACTTTGGTTCTGGAATTTAAAGCTTACAGTGCTGGTTAGGAAAAACTACTGACGATTTAGCTGCTGCGCTATTATCCACACTAATAATTACTCCCATTATTGGGAGAGTCTTTGGATTAGGAATCATGCATTATTCACCAATATATCTTAGACATTTAGTATTTTAATAAATGGAATAATTATGACTGAACTAGATTTTTCTAAAAACAGAGGCAAGACGGGCATTAAGAAAATTTACTGTATTCATAATACTAGTATATCCCTAACTCAGACAAATGAAAACAAAACAAAACAATTCTTTCGAAACTGGGGCCAGTGCCATTCCACATTTACATCAAAGATTCAATGAGAAGGTTGTTCCCCTTCTCATTTCCCTTCAGTTTCCTGGAATGAGATGATTCTAATAATAGTAACATATAGCATATGTTGCATGCTTATTACAGTTAAAGAACTATGCTATACACTAAATTACACTAAAGATAATGACAGTAGCAATAGTTAATATTTGAGTAGTTGCTATGTGCGGGAGGGAGCACTATAATTTACATGCAATAATTGCTTAAACTGTATCAGTCCCATGTTGCAGATGAGGAAACTACAACCTAGAGGGGAGGGCACAGCACCTAGATCACTCAGCTGGTAGGTGTGGAGTCAGATACTGAACCTCAGCAAAAGTGCTAGCTGTTCACCCTCTCAGTACTGCTCCTTGGTGCGCAGGCTACCTCCAGGGCTGCCACTGCCCTTTAGGTGCTTCTGTACAAATTATAAAGTGCATCTTCCTCAGCGATAAAAACTATTACAAACATAAGCCATTCTTTGTGAATTATGCAAATTGAATTGTTAAACATAAAGTAATAGATGTTTTGAATTCTTAATCAAACTTTGCAAAATAGCCTATGGGATATAAAAATTTGTTTCAAAATATACTTCTTGCTCTCATAGAAATTAAATAACTATAGCAGATTACATGCTTACTTTCTCCAATACCTCCTTTTCTATAAAAATAATTTCTAGACTTGTGTTACATCTCTTAGGCATTAGGAGTTTATACATTTTAATTTTTAAGAAGATATTTCCTCCACTGGTGACTAAATTAGAAAGTTAACTATATCCTGAGAGCTATAAAAGTATTTGGATGTGTCTAATAAATTATTCTTGAAAGTATATTGTGTGTATATATATATTTGATCTTTGAATATATAATAGTGTTTAAGAAAAAGTCTGACCATACTGCACACGCTGTTATAAAACTTTGTTTAAAAATTGTGGTAAGAATATTTAACATGAGATCTGGCCTCTTAACAAATTGTGATGTTTGCCATACAGTATTGTTAACTATAGGCAACAATATAGCAGGTCCCTGGAATTTAATCATCTTGCTTAGCTGAAGTTTTATGCCTGTTGAATAGCAATTTTCTATTTCCTCTTCCTTCAGACCTTGGCAACTACCAGACTACTCTATGCTTTATGTATTTGACTATTTTGGATAGCTCATATCCATGGGATAATGCAGTATTTGTCCTTCTGTGACTGGAGTTTTTCATTTAGCATGTCTTCAAGGTTCATCCATGCTGTCTCTAAGGCAGGATTTCCATCTTTTTTAAGGTTGAATAATATTCCAGTGTAAGCATATACCATATTTTCTTTATCCATTGATCCATCAATGGAAATTTAGTTTTCCCCCCCCCACATCTTGGCTATTGTGAATAATGCTGCAGTGAACATGAAAGTGCAAATATTTCTTCTAGATCCAGATTTAGATGTTTTTGGGTAAATATTCAGAAATGAAATTGCTGGATTATATAGAAGTTCTATTTTTGATATTTTGAGGAATAGCCTATAATGTTTTTAAAGCAGCTGCACTGTTTTACATTCCCATGAGCAGTGTGTAAGGGTTCCAATGTCTCCACATCCTTACCAACATTTAAATGTGAGGTGATATTTCATTGTGGTTTTGATTTGTATTTCTTTGATGCCTAGTAATGTTGAGTTAAAAAGGCACAAAACTACTATTCACCAGGGAAATGTAATATTTTAATGAGAGATAAAACTGGTTTTTCAAAAACAACTTAAAGATATAGATATGATAACACTATCATATTCCTTACTGAGGTCATCAGTCAGTATTAATTGCAATTTTTCACAAAGTTGTAGTAAATCATATTCTTCAACCTTTCAAATTATATATGTATCTGGAAGAGTACTTCTCAAATGGTAGCATGCACTAGGACCTTTTGAGATAAAATTCAAATGCAGATTCAGATTTATGAAGTCTGGTGGGGCCTGAGAATCTGCAGTTCCAGGAGTCTCCCAGGCCACCAGTTGTTAGTCGATGTTGCTAGTCCATGGGCTACACGTTGAGCAACAAAATCTAGGACAGTGGTCATTATCATAGCCTTTTAAAGACAGTATTCTTCTACTCAATATGGAGAAATTGCTGTTGAAATTTAGTTTTAGATTATAGTAGGCTTGATAGTGAGACTTGGTGAAATAAACCTTCTTCCTCTTTTTTCTGTGATGATTCAGTGTTGGAGAAGTTGGTGTCAGAGTCAAAAACTGCAATTGGTTCAACAGCAATGATATAATTTCACTAAGCAGCACTGCTTCATGTTTCTTCAAAGAATTTCTTATTCCTTTTGATTCTCTCAAGGGCACATTTGACTGAATTTTGGTTCCTGCACATTTTGCATGTAGCATTAAATATCTTTTGTAAGGAGGCTGCAATATTTTTGACAGAAGTTAATTTTTGTACTTCTAGAATTTCCATAACAAAAAATAATGAATTGCCACATTAAGTGAAAATAACATAGTAATCTATATGTCTAAGTAATACTTGGTGTATTATTAATGGGAAATAAAGATTTGTTGTTACATAGTGATTTATGTCATGATGGAAGTGTTTATAGATTTAAGATTTAAGTTAAGAACTCAGAAATACTATTCCAATACAATAAACAAAGAGCAGATGATACTCTGGCCAATGATTTTTCTTCCCAGGTGTGAATTACAGGAAAGTAAATTCCCTATGTCCCCCAACTTTCCTGGGCATGCACCTAGCTTCCTTTTGTCTAGTCCTCTTCCCAGTGTTCTACAGGGAATAGACCAGTGGTTCCCTGGGGAGTGCACAGTTGCAGCTTCTTGGTGAGGCTACCCAAAGGACATAACAGCAGTATTATTGTGAGTATGTGAAACACAGAGTTTATTATTGTATTATTATTTATTATTATATTATTATTTATTAATTATTGTATTATTTTCTATACAAACTATTGTTAAACTTTTTTTCTTTTTTGGGAAGCATATAAGGAAATACGAGTTTAATTTGTATTAATTTGTTAATATCTTTGGTAATTCTCTAATCTTTTCTCAGACATCTACCAATATATTTCTATGTCAATCCCAGGCCTATTTCTTTTTCTTCCTATAAAATCTTTATTGTTGAAAGTATCACCTTTTTTCCCCATTGACCCCTTCTAACCCACACCTTCATCACACGGTTGTTTGTGTCCATGGGGTATGCATATACGCATACAAGCTCTTTAATTGATTTCTACCTACCCACCCACCTACCCCCACCTTCCCTCTGAGATTTGACAGTCTGTTCTATGCTTCTATGTCTCTGGATCGATTTTGTTCTTCAGTTTATTTTGCTCTTTAGATTCTACATATGAGTGAGATAATGTGATACTTGTTCTCTGACTGGTTTATTTCACTTAAATACTCTCCAGGTCCCTCATGCTGTCTCAAACCTACTTTTGCCATACCCTGTACTTACCAAAGATGAATTTAAAATATACATGTAGCTAAAAAGAAACGTATAGAGGCAGAATATAGGATTATAAAACTGGAAAACAATTATATAATAATTTAAATTTGATCTTCATTTATACCTTCTCCCACAAATGTTTAAGCATAGTATTCACCTTGTGTACTTTAAAGATCAAAAGCAAGTAAGATAAGAGCAGAATTGTTATCAAAATACCACTGAAAGGAAATTCTCTACAGAATAAATTCTTTGGTTAATCTCTTCTCACCCCGCAAATCTCAGTCTGTTTCATGTTTCCATTTCTTTGGACCTATTTTGTTCATCAGTTTATTTTATTCATTAGATTCCACATAGAAGTGCGGTCATGTGATACTTATTTTCTCTGACGGGTTTATTTCGCTTAGCATAATACTCTCCAGGTCCATCCATGCTGCTTCAAAAGGTAAGAGGTCCTCCTTTTTTATAGGTGCACTAGAGGGCCAGTGCATGAAATTTTTTCCGGGGGTGGGGGGGGGTCCCCTCAGCCAAGCCTGCACCCTCTCCAATCCGAGATCCCTCAGGGGATGTCCGACTGCCAGTTTAGGCCCCATCCCTGTCGGACATCCCTCTCACAATCCGGGACCGCTGGCTCCTAACCACTTGCCTGCCTGCCTGATTGCCCCTAACCCCTCTGGTTGCCAGCCTGATTGCCCCTAATTGATCCCCTGCTGGCCTGGTTACCCCCTAACTGCCCTCTGCCGGCCTGGCCACCCCCTAACTGCTCCCCTGCCAACCCAATAGCCCCTTAACTGCTCCCCTGCCAGCCTGATCACCCCTTAACTGCTCCCCTGCCAGCCTGATCGCCCTTAACTGCCTCTACCTCAGACTCCCACCACTGTGGCTTTGTCCAGAAGGAAGTCATAAGTCTGGAAGATGTCTGGTCAACCTGATCTAATTAGCATATTACCATTTTATTAGAATAGGTAGTATTCTATTCTGTAAATGTACCACGGCTTTTTTATCTACCCATCTACTGAAGGGGACTCAGGCTGTGTCCAGATCTTGGCTTTTGTAAATAACACTGCTGTGAACATAGGGGTGCATATATTCTTTCTGACTGGTGTTATGGGATTCTTAGGATATATTCCTAGAAGTGGGATCACTGGGTCAAATGATAGTTCCATTTTTAATTTTTTGAGGAAACTCTATACTGTCTTCAAAAGTAACTGCATCAGTCTGCATTCCCACCAGCAGTGTACTAGGGTTCCCTTTTCTCCACATCCTTGCCAGCACTTGTTTGTTGATTTATTCATAGTAGCCATCTGGCAGATGTGAGGTGGTATGTCAGTGTAGTTTTAATTTGCATCTCTCTGATGATTAGTGACGTTAAGCATTTTTTTTATATGTCTCTTGGCCATCTGTATGTCCTCTTTGTGGAAGTGTCTATTCAGCTCCGTTGCCCGTTTTTTAATTGGATTGTTTGTCTTCATGGTGTTGAATAGTAAGAGTTTTTATATATTTTGGAAATTAACCGCTTATCTGGTGTATCAAGGGCAAATATGTTCTCCCACACGGTGGGATCTCTTTTCATTTTGTTGAAGGTTTCTTTTGCTGTGAAGAAGCTTTTTTAGTTTGTTATAGTCCAATTTGTTCATTTTTTTACTTGTTTCTCTTGCTCTAGTATATGTATCAGTGAAAATTTTGCTGGGTGAGATGTCTGAGATTTTGGTGCCAATGTTTTCTTTCAATAAAACATTGGTTTTATGACTTGGTTTTGTGACTTACATTTAAGTCTTTTATCCATTTTGAAACTATTCTTGTGTATAGTATAAGTTGGTAGTCTAGCTTCATTTTTTTGCATATACCTGTCCAATTTTCCCAACACCATTTATTGAAAATACTGTCTTTACTTCATTGTATGTTCTTGCCTCCTTAGTCAAATATTAATTGACCATAATGGCATGGCTCAATTTCTGGGTTCTCTGTTCTATTCTATTGATCTATATGCCTATTCTTAGGCCAGTACTGGGCTGTTTTGATTACAATGGCTTTGTAATATAGTTTGATGTCTAGTGTTGTGACCCTTCCTACTTTGCTCTTCTTTATCAAGATGGGTGAGGCTATTCAGGGTATTTTTTAGTTCCATATAAATTTTTGGAATATTCATTCTAGATCTGTGGAATTTGCTAATGGTATTTTAATAAGGATTGCATTGGATCTATAAATTGCTTTCAGTAGTATGAGCATTGTAATGGTGTTAATTATTCCAATTCATGAACAAGGTATATACTTCCACTTGTTTGTATCTTCCTCTGTTTCTTTTGTCAGTGTCCTGTAGCTTTCTAAGCACAGGTCTTTTACCTCCTTGGTTAAGTTTATTCCTAAGGGCCTTAAATTTTTGTTTGTTTGTTTTTGTTACAATGGTAAATGAGTTTGTTTGTTTTTTAGTTTCTCTTTCTGAGAGTTTATTACTGGTGTATAAAAATGCCATTGATTTCTGGGTATTAATTTTGCATTCTGCTACATTGCCAAATTCATTCGTTAAATCTAGTAGTGTTTTGGTTGAATCTTTAGGGTTTTCCATGTGTAATATCATGTAACCTGCAAAGAGTGACATTTTTACTTCCTCCTTTCCAATTTGGATGTCTTTCTTTTTTCTTTTTGTACGGTCACTGTGGCTAGGACTCCCAGTACTATGTAGAATAAGAGTGGTGAAAGCAGACAACCCAGTCTTGTTCCTGTTTTTTAGGGAAACACTTTTACTTTTGGCCTATTAGGTAAGATGTTGGCTGTAGGTTTTTTATATATGGCCTTTTTTATGTTGAGAAATGATCCCTTTATTCCCACGCTGCTGAGAGTTTTTATAAAAATGGGTGCTGGCATTTGCCAGTTTGGATCAGCCCTTGGCTGAAGGATCCTGGGTTTGATTCTGCTCAAGGGCTTCTACCTTGGTTGCAGTCTCCATCCCCAGCCCTGCTTGGGGTGTGTGCTGGAGACAACCAATCAATGTGTCTTTCTGACATAGATGTTCTCTTCCTCTGTCTCCCCGCTCCCTTCCACTCTCTCTCTAAAAAATCAATGGAAAAATGTCCTCAGGTAAAGATTAACAACAAAAAATTGGTGTTGGCTTTTATCGAATGTGTTTTCTACGTTTACTGAAATGGTCATGTGATATTTATCCTTCATTTTTTTAATGTAATGTATCACATTTATTGATTTGTGAATAGAGTGCCAGCTTTGCATCCCCAAAATAAATCTCACTTGGTCATGGTATATGATCTTTTTAATGTATCACTGGATGCAATTTGCTAATATTTTGCTAAAGATTTTAGCATCTATGCTCATCAGGGTTATTAGCCTGTAATTTTCTTTCTTTGTAGTGTCTTTATCCAGTTTTTGGAATTAGGATAATGCTGGCCTCTTAAAAAGAGGTTCAAAGTCTTCCCATCATCTTATTTTTTTTCAGGAGTTCGAGGAAGATAGGTGTTAGTTCTTTAATATTTGGTAAAACATTTATTTATTCTTCATTTCTAATAAAAAATTAGTAAGGAAACCTAAAACATAAAGTTAATATATGAAAAAACTTTCTTTAAAAATCACCCTCTTAAAAGTGCAAAGAAAATGTTGTTTTGGAACTATTTCTTCAAAGAAACTAGCTACATTAAAAATAATGGTGTGTAGTTTTTATATTGTTTCTTGTCAAAGACCTTCCTATGCGATTCATCTACTACAATTTCAACTGATCACATAAAAGAGAGACAGAATAAGTATTTTATTATTACTCAGTCACTTTTAGTTTCTTCTACTTTGCTTTTAGAACAAGAGGCAGTGAAATTTTAAAGACCATCACAAATATAGTGGAAATAGATCTAAACTGCAGAATGTTGATACACACAAAAACAAACGTTAACAATTTTAAGGATATTTTGATACAGAAGCAAATATCCCAATCAACATAAATTGGTAGTGAAAAATTGAGATATTTGATTGTGATCACAAAGATATAAATATTGCAGCATAAAAAACATCTGAGGCACCTTACAGGTGTTTGTTCCCTGTAATTTCATAAGCCTGTTGGAAGATGCTCCAGAGTCTAAATCTTAGATTCTTCTGTGAATGTAACAAAGCACCTTGGTGAAGAATCTTGACACCAGAATTTCCATATGTTACCTCTGCTTGTCATGCTTTGTCATTAAATTTTTAAACTCTTCAGGATTAACCAAATTTGTTGCTGCTACTAGTTCATATTTTCCATCGCTACTTTCTGAGGAATTAAAATCTGAAGGAATATTGCTAGGATTTCATAATTAATCTCCATATCTGTTGTTCTTTTCCAGGATATCAGAAATGACTATCTTGAATATCATGTGCTTATCATAGCAAGTTTGTTGAAATGATTCATGAGTAATTGGGACATTTCCCACATTATCATAGCACCTATGTATTAAAAAATTTCTTTGAATGTTTGCTTTCCTCAGCAAGTTGATTGTGTATCAACGCTGATAGATGGAGACTATAATGACCCCAGATCCTTAACAGAGAAACAGTGGGCAGGTAACAATCCTCAAATCGTGTATATTCACAACTTCTGGTCTTTTTTATTTCCAGTTGACTTTTTAAAAAATTATTATTATTATTATTATTATTATTATTATTATTTGCTGTTATTTAGTTGGCAGTGTTATGCTCTTTCTTTCCCTTTTAGTGTTCATCCTAGAAAATGCAAATCACTCGTTGGCTTATCAATGTCTAATTGTAATGGATCATTTTACTATACACTTGGTTAATACAAGGATCTTTGAACTTTTGACTCCAATGACATAATTCCTAACCTACATATTAGTATTTATTTTGACTCAATTATTGTGATTTACTAATATGTCTACCACTTTCTTTGCTTTTTTTTCTGGGACATTTGTTTATTGGAAGATTTTTTTATTATTGCTCCAATTACTTTTTTTTCTTTATTAATTAAGGTATTACATATGTGTTCTTATCCCCCCATTGCCCCCTCCATCCTTCATCCCTCTCATGCCTTCATCCCCCTGGTGTCTGTGTCCATTGGTCAGGCTTAAATTCATGCATACAAGTCCTTTGTTTGATCTCTCCCCTTAACCCCACCCTCCCCTACCTGCCCTCCGAGATTTGACGTTCTGATCGATGCTTCTCTGTCTCTGGATCTGTTTTTCTTTATCAGTTTATGTTGTTCATTATATTCCACCAATGAGTGAGATCATATGATATTTATCTTTCTCTTACTGCCTTATTTCGCTTAGCATAATGCTCTCCAGTTCCATCCATGCTGTTGCAAATATAAGAACTACTTTTTTTTTTTTTTTACTGCAGCATAGTATTCCATTGTGTAGATGTACCACTGTTTTTTTATTCACTCATCTGCTGATGAGCACTTAGGCTGTTTCCAGATCTTAGCTATGGTAAATTGTGCTGTTATGAACATAGGGGTGCATATATCCTTTCTGATTGGTGTTTCTAGTTTCTTGGGATATATTCCTAGAAGTAAGATGACTGGGTCAAATGGGAGTTCCATTTTTAGTTTTTTGAGAAAACTCCTTACTGTTCTCCACAGTGGCTGCACCAGTCTGCATTCCCACCAACAGTGCACAAGGGTTCCTTTTTCTCCACATCCTTGCCAGCACTTGTCATTTGTTGATTTGTTGATGATAGCCCTTCTGACAGGTTTGAGATGGTCCTGCATTTTCATTTTGATTTGCATCTCTCAGATGATCAGTGACTTTGAGCATGTTTTCATATGTCTCTTGGCATTTCTTATGTTGACATCTTTAAAACATTTCACCCCAAAGCCACAGAATATACGTTCTTCTCAAGTGCACAGGGAAGATTTTCAAAGATAGACCACATATTGAGTCACAGGCAAAGTCTCTACAAATTCAAGAAGATGAAATAACATCAAACATTTTTTCATACCATAATGGCATATTAGAAATAAACTACAATAAAAACAATAAAAAAAATTCAAACACTTGGAAGCTGAATAGCTTGCTATTAAACAATGATTGGGTTACCAAAAAGATCAAAGAAGAAATTAAAAACATCCTGGAAACAAATGACAATGAAAACACAACAATCCAAAATCTGTGGGACACAATGAAAGCAGTTTTGAGAGGGAAGTTTATAGCTCTACAGGCCTATCTCAAAAAACAAGAAAAAAATGGTAGTAAATCATCTAACTCTACACCTTAAAGAATTAGAAAGAGAGCAATAAGAAAACCCAAGAGTGAGCAGAAAGAAGGAGATAATAAAGATTAGAGCAGAAATAAATGACATAGAGACCAAAAGAACAATACAAAAGATCAATGAAACCAAGAGCTGGTTCTTTGAAAGCATAAACGAAATTGATGAACCTCTAGCCAGGCTCATCAAGAAGCAAAGAGAGAGGACCCAAATAAACAAAATCAGAAATGATAGAGGCGAAATAACAACAGACCCCACAGAAATACAAAGGATTGTTAAAAAATACTATGAACAACTCTACTCCAACAAACTAGACAACCTAGAGCAGTGATGGCGAACCTATGACACGTATGTCAGAGGTGACAAGCGAACTTATTTTTTTTTGTTTTTTCTTTGTTAAATGGCATTTAAATATATAAAATAAATATAAAAAATATAAGTCTTTGTTTTACTATGGTTGCAAATATCAAAAAATTTCTATATGTGACACGGCACCAGAGTTAAGTTAGGGTTTTTCAAAATGCTGACACGCCGAGCTCAAAAGGTTCACCATCACTGACCTAGAGGAAATGGACATATTCCTAGAAAAATACAACCTTCTAAAACTCAATCAGGAATAATCTAAAAATCTCAATAGGTCGATAACTATGGAGGAAATTGAAGCAGTCATCAAAAAGCTTCCAGCAAACAAAATCCCAGGGCCAGACAGCTTCACAGGGGAGTTTTACCAAATATTCAAAGAAGAACTAAAACCTATCCTTTTCAGACTATTCCAAAAAATTCAAGTGGAAGAAACACTTCTAAGCTCATTCTATGAAGGCAGCATCACCCTAATCCCAAAAACAGATAAAGACAACACAATGAAAGAGAATTACAGGCCAATATCCCTCATGGACATAGGTGCCAAAATCCTCAACAAAATTCTACCAAATTGGATCCAGCATTACATTAAAAAGATCATACACCATGACCAAGTAGAATTTAACCCAGGGATGCAAGGATGGTACAATATCTGCAAATCAATAAACGTGATACATCACATAAACAAATTGAGAGATAAAAGTCACATAGTCATATCAATTGATGCAGAAAAAGCATTTGACAAAATCCAGCACCCTTTCTTGATAAAAACCCTCAGCAAAATGGGAATGGAGGGATCATACCTCAACATAATAAAGGCCTTATATGACAAACTTACAGCCAACATCATACTCAATGGGCAAAAACTAAAACCATTTCACCTAAGAGCAGGAACGAGACAGGGATGCCCACTTTCACCACTCCTGTTCGACATAGTACTGGTAGTGTTAGTCATAGCAATTAGTCAAGAAGAAGAAATAAAAGGTATCCAAATTGGAAAAGAAGATGTAGAACTTACTTTGCTTTTTTTTATGTTTGTATTTTTTGGCCCTTTAATCTCCTGTAGAAATCATTTCCCTTTTCTCTGGAAAACATTTTTACAAGTCCCTTTAGGTGTAGATTTCCTATAGGTGAACGCTTTCAATTTTTTTATCTATCTGAAAATGTCTTTATTTTTGCTGGGTACAAATTCTAGGTTAGCAGTTTCTTTCTTAATTTTATTGCTACTGTTGAGAAATCACCAGTGGGTTAACTTGCATTTGAAAACAAGTTGCTATAAATGCATTAAAATTTTTCTTTTAGTTATACAGTTTCACTATGATGTTTAGGCATAGATTTCCTTTTATTTATTCTGTTTGGGATTTATCAAGATTTTAAATATGAAGATTGATGTTTTTACCACCTTTGGAAAATTCTAAGCCCAAATCTCCACAAATACAGTGGGTGTCCATTACCTCTTCTTCCAGATGCCAGAACTTAGAATTTCTAATGGGATTCTTTGTCTTATATCCTCTTCTGTGTTTTCCATCTTTTTGCTGCTTGTATGCTGCAGTCTAGAGAGTGTCTTCTGACCTATTTTCAGTTCCCTGTCTCTTCAGCTGTCCAATATGTTATTAAATACCCACTGAATTCTCAATTTTTTTTATGGGTTTTTCAGTTTTAGAATTTCAATTTGTTTCTTTTTCAAATCTGCTAAGTCACTTTTTATAAGTAAGTTCCCTGCTGAAAATTTTATAACTTACTTTCTTCTATTACTGTTGGTTCTTGCTCATGGTATCTTTTTATGCTTCCGTGTACACTGAAAACTGTGCTTGAAATCATATTTGTCAGAATAATTAGAAGTATAAGATGATATTCTCCTCCAAAGATGTGGTGCTAACAATCTAGGCCTAGGGTGTCCTTATTACCAGCTTACAGTCTGAGATTTTATAGGCTACTGAGATTTTAAAAAGTGAGGCTGCTGTCCAGACAAGGGTTGACTTATCTCTGTTTTGTCACCATTCTCAGGGTGTAGCTCTTCAGGGCTCCCCACACTCTGTATGGGTGGGCCCTGAACTCTGACTTTCCCTCTTAGCTCTAAGAGACTATCATAAGCCTCTTCCAGATCAGCCAATGCTTGTAGGACAAACCTTTCCCTAAGTCTTGGTTTTCTGTCCTGTAAGTCCTCATTATTTTGCTATATCTTTGATGCTTAAAAATATTTTTAAAATATATATATTTTATCAAATTTTGGCGTATTTATATCCAGAGTGTGGTTGGATTTGGTTAAATTACTTCATATTTCATCACCCTAAGACCATGGTCTACAAACTGTGGCTTGCAAGCCACATACAGCTCTTTGGCCCCTTGAGTGTAGCTCTTCCACAAAATACCACATGCGGGTGCGCACATACAGTGTGATTGAAACTTTGTGGCCCATGTGCAGAAGCTGGTATTTTGTGGAAGAGCCACACTCAAGGGGCCAAAGAGCTGCATATGGCCCGTGAGCCGCAGTTTGCTGACCACTGCCCTAAGGATTGCTTCTGCATATGTCTGAGATTTTGCTGCCTGTGGATTCCTCTAGCATTTTTATGGTTTCCCATTTTATGTTTAAGTCCTTTATCCATTTTGAGTTTATTTTTGTGAATGGTATAAGTTGGTGGTCTAGTTTCATTTTTTTGCATGTATCTGTCCAATTTTCCCAAACCCATTTATTGAGGAGACTGTTTTGACTCCATTGTATGTTCATGCCTCCTTTGTTGAATATTAATTGAGCATAGTGGTTTGGGTCGATTTCTGGGATTTCTATTCTATTCCATTGATCTATATGTCTATTCTTGTGCCAGTACCAGGCAGTTTTGAGAACAGTGGCTTGGTAATACAGCTTGATATCTGATATTGAGATCCCACCTACTTTGTTCTTCTTTTTCAAGATTTCTGCAGCTATTCGGGGTCTTTTTTTATTCCAGATGAATTTTTGGAAAGTTCGTTCTAGGTCTGTGAAATATGCCTTTGGTATATTAATGGGGAGTGCATTGAATCTATAGATTGCTTTAGGTAGTAGTTTATCTCATGCTGAAGTTTGAACAGAATAGCCAACAATCTTGGGGATTAATTACCAAGTTTTTCTCATAAATTGTGGAAGTCTCAGTGAAGGAAAGAGAGGCCTTTTTCTGTCCTTGAAATCACTTCAGAGAAGTCTGCTATAGGAACCTGTGTCCTCACACTAGCTGAAATTCAGAGCCAGTACTTATTGGGAGGAAATAGTCCTGGACAAGCATAGTCACTAATGAGCCAGGTTAACAATGTCAGGGATCGAAGATCAAAAACAATGTAGAAGCTTAGTGATCCCATCCTAGAGTAGGAGTGACTTGCTTTTGAGACTGGGAACTGAGAGTTCTCATTTCCCTTATTTGCGATGTCAGGTATTTAGACTTATTTAAAGGTGGTTTCCTCCTGCTCTTTGGCTAACTTTTAGTCTTCTGCCTATTTTCTTGGCTAAGAAGACTGATATATGTGAGCCTCAAATGAGAAACTGTCTTTTCCTGGACTGACTTTTCAACAACCTTTAAATCATTTTATAATTTTATGTGAAGACCCTGATGAGTTTTTACTCTGGTTCACAAAGTGTTTCTAGGAGCAGAATCATAATTAGAAGACAAATTAATTTTCCCTAAAGGAAACGAATAGAAAATGATCATACAGAGAAAGTTTTTGCTATGTGACATGTTACCAAGGCTTATAAGCATCATTCTTTCTTTAAAAAAAAAATATTTTCATTGATTTCAGAGCGGAAGGGAGAGGGAGAGATAGAAACATCAATGATGAGAGAGAATCATCAATTGGCTGCCTCCTGCATGCCCTTACTAAGGATTGAGCCCACAACCTGGGCATGTGCCCTTGACCAGAATCAAACC
Organism: Myotis nattereri; assembly: GCF_964212035.1. Classification (NCBI taxonomy): domain Eukaryota; kingdom Metazoa; phylum Chordata; class Mammalia; order Chiroptera; family Vespertilionidae; genus Myotis; species Myotis nattereri. The sequence goes on along the minus strand of NC_138075.1, from coordinate 92,922,117 downwards.
CGGGACCTTCAGTCCACAGGCAGACATTCTATCCACTGAGCCAAACAGGCTAGGCTAGGGCAATATAAGGATCTTTCTTTATGTTACTGAAATAGAATGTTAAACAGGACTTTATTTTAGTTTTAGCTGAGGCCTCAAGGACTGAGAATAAAACAGTATTTGCTGAACATACCCATAAAACAATATTTGCTGAACACACACCTATGTTAGATACACCACGGACATGGCCATTTAGGGTATGAAAGCACCTTGTAGAAGGTGAATTGCTGGGGGTCCTCCCCTTATCAAGGAGGCCAGCCAAGTGTTTCCTGTTCACCTTAGGCCCATGGGAGACAGAGCCTGATATGGAGAATTGGGTACCCAGTGGACCAGTATCTTCCTCAAGTCTAAGAGCATTGAGGGGGGAAATCCATTGGACTGTACTAAACTTCTCTCAATGTCAGAGTTGATGGTATTTCCTCTGGGGCACCTGCTAAAGGAGGAAGTGTCATTAGAGCAAGTCTTCAAAGGGGCTACAGGTGGTGGTTTGTATGGGGGAGTGTTGTTAGAATTTCAACAACATAATCTACCTGGGGTGGGCCACCAGACTGGCAGGGCTGAGGCTGGGGCTTGCGAGAGACCACTGGAATGACAGGTATCTCCTCTGTGTTGGGACATGCACTGGGAGGCTTCCAGGGGGGGATTCTGAATTTATGAGAAACACAAAGAAGTACCTTGTGAGTGTAAATATCCACCAAGTCAGAGAACAGTACTCCTTGTCTGTCTCCTGACACCCAGGGAGCCAGAGGCCATAGAGTAGGAGGGAGGAGCAGAGGGTGAAGCAAGGTATGGAAGCAGGTGCCAGGGACACTTGGCTCCCTCACTGCAGGATTCCTGGTCTAGAGCAGGCTTGAGCTGGGGAAGTTTTTGTTGTTTTTTGACAGCCACATGGAGATTTTGTTTATTGGAAAGGACAGTGAATACACTCTTGACCTCATTGGAAGGGACTCTATCTGGCACCTGACCACAAATGGCATTTACTCCTGTCTCTGACATTTGCTTCTGCCTACTGGGAACACCAAAGACTCCTTGAGGACGAGAAGCTGCCGGTATCAGATGTAGACAGCTATCCCAAAACATCAACAAGACCTGTATACCTGAGCTCAGAAACCAGTTGTTTGATTGCCTTTACCTGTCTGCTAATGATAATAGTCATAATGATAGTTATACTTGTTTTTTTCTACATAGTCATACTGTTCATGATTACTGAAAATATATGATAACTTTTAATACTCTTTTTATGTTTTATGTAAATGGTATCTTAGATTTGAAACACAGAAAGTAAAACAGATGGCAAAACTCAAATCACGATCAGTCACAGGATATATATAATCCAGAGTGTTTTTCACAATGAAGACCATAAAATCTGCTTTCCATTTACTTCTCCTTTCCTTTTGGGTAAATTTGGCCTCAACTCACATTCTATGGTTAAGGTACTGCCCCATCCCTAATGGTCTACCATTTCAACAAGACCATGTCAATTCTGAGACTTCCTAGGAATGAGCCTTCCTAGGGTTGTGAGATCATACTAGTTGGCCAAATTTTGATCTTTAATGCATTCTTCAAATTGATTTAATATCCAAAGGGGTAATTGTGGATGAAAAGGGATTTCTGTGACAAATCTGCCAAGTCCAGTGACCAACTGCTCACTATGACGTGCACTGACCACCAGGGAACAGACACCATGGGGAGTGGGCCTAATCTATCAGTTGGACATCCCCCAAGGGCTCCCAGACTGGGAGAGGGCTCAGGCCGGCCTGAGGGACACCCCCCCCCCCCGAGTGCACAAATTTTCTGCACCGGGCCTCTAGTAGGATATAAACATATGGCCTGACTCATTAAGTTCTCAATATGTAATAGACATAGCTTATAATATTTCGTAAACTGTTGATACATTTCAATCCTATCTTATAAAGAGTTAATGTTAATTTGAGTTCAATTTTAGCAAAACATTTTATCGTGTTTTTAAGCAGTGATTAAATTTCCCCTTACTTCCCCTCCCTTCCCCTCCCCTCCCCTCTCCTTCCTTTCCTCCCTCCCCTTCCCTGTCCGTCCTTTTCCTTCCTTCCCTCTTCTTGTAACTATATTACCTTGGGTGAGGTATGGTAAGGTCAGAACAGATCAAGAGAGAGAAATCAGAAAGATTTTTATAGTTTGCTGTAGTCACAGTTCCCTGGAGAAAGCAGTGCACCACTCAAGGCCACTCAGGGGAAGCTCCTGGGTCAGTAAGGAGGCAGAGGGAGAGAGGGAACTATGGGCAAGAGCCTTTATTTTGGTTTTTGAAGGAAAGAAAGGGTGAGGCAGGGCAAACAGGTGTAGAATTGGCTAATTTGAATAATTTCAACAGGCTCTGCAGCATAGAGGCTATCCCTGGTTGTCTGGTACCTGGCCCTAGAGCAATTAGGGCAGGTATACAGTGGCCCGGAGTGTGGGAGCCAACATGGGAGGTGGTTGCGAGTGTGGACTTAATTGGCTACTCAGGAAAGAGAAATGGCCAGCCTCTCCTTTGAGGAGAAAGGGCCTCAAAACAGGGTCAAGATAGCATTTAAAGACCTATATTACATTACACAGAGTTAAATGTTAGCAGGAACTGAGGCTGAGGTTTTTACTAGGTAGGAGAATCTGTCATGTGCACATTGCACGTACTAAGTGCTGCAAAATGCACTCCGTTAGGGCAAGGCCATTATCCTCAATTCTCTTCTAACGTGTGAAAATTTCCACTTCAGGGTGAGCAGAAAGATTATTGTTACCTAATGTTTGCTTAGCACAGCACATTTGAGAAATGTTTCAGACTGTCTTAGGAACCAATGTTGAAGAAGCTAGAAGTTGTATGCATATGTATGCATATTTATTGCACATTTTCCCTCTTAAAACCATTGGGTTTGGTTAAACCATAGATTGGCCCATAAATATTGAGCCGCTCAATTTTTTAAATCCATCTGCTCTCTACTGCCCTGCTAGAACATACATCACCAAGCAAAAGGGACATGGCAGAAACATGGAGAGACTATCAGTTACTGTTTTCGTTTGTATCTTTGTTTTAATTTTTTGGAAAAGTGAAGAACAAAAAGAGGCTGAGCTAGGGAGTAACAAGTTCAAAGAGAATATAAGTCTTCTTGCCTATTAAAAACAAAACAAAACAAAAAAAACCCAAAAACCCAGATCTATGAATGTGTCTCCCACATTTCTTTAATGAATAAAAACTGCATTTCATTAGTATTTTTAAGGAAACCTTGGTTATTAGATTTCTACAGAGAAGAATAGTTTCAAAAGACCTGACTTTGCTTTTTAAATTTTTTTTTGTAATCTTGACACATTTTCAAATTGCTGGCACCAAATTATTTTTAGTTCAATTGGCCAAGGTTGGGAATAAGCCCAGATTCTGTTTTAAGAATATGTACTATATATACACATCGAATTACATAGACAATGCAAAGATATGCTCTATGGGTTCCTTTTTAACTTTATTTTTATTGTTGATACTGTTACAGATGTCCCCATTTTCACCCCTTTGCCCACCTCCCTCCAGTCCCAACACCCTCCTTCCCTCTGGCTATCAGCACACTGTTGTCTGTCTATGAGTTATACAATATGTACTTTGGCTAATCCCTTCACCTTCTTTCATCCAGTCCTCCTCTCCTCTCTCCCCTCTGACATCCGTCAGTCTATTCCATGTACCCATGCCTCTTTCTATTTTGTTTGCCAGTTTATTTTGTTCATTAGATTCCACAAAAAAGTGAGGTCATATGGTATTTGCCTTTCTCTGATTGTCTTATATCACTTAGCTTAATATTCTCCAGGTCCATCTGTGCTCTTGCAAAAGGTACAATTTCCATTGTGTAAATGTGCCACAGCTTTTTTATCCACTCATCTACTGATGAGCACTTGAGCTGTTTCCAGATTTTGGCTATCTATAATAACAAAAGCATAATATGCTAATTAGACTGACATCCTTCTGGATGAAATCGGGGCTGTAAGGGAAGCCCAGGTCCCAGGTACCTGTCTGTGGCCGGAAGGAGGGAAGCCCAGGTCTTGGGTGCCAGAGGGAAACCGGTGCCAGCAGCCAGGGGAAGGTAGGCCTACTCTTGCACAAATTTTGTGCATTGGGCCTCTAGTTGTAAATAATGCTGCCATGAACAAAAGGGTGCATATATTCTTTTGAATTGGTGTTTTAGGATTCTTAGGATATATTCCCAGAATTGGAATCACTGGGTCAAAAGGCAGTTCCATTTTTTAAAAAGTTTTAAGCAAGCTCCATACTGTTTACCATGATGGCTGCACCAGTCTGCATTTCTACCATCAATGTACTAGGGTTCCCTTTTCTCTACATCCTCACCAGCACTTATTTTTGTTGTTGACTTATTGATGGTAGCCATTCTGGCAGGTGTGAGGTGATATCTCATTGTAGTTTTAATTTTCATCTCTCTGATGATTAGTGACATTGCGCATTTTTTCACATGTCTCTTGTCCATCTGTATGTCCACTTTCAAGAAGTGTCTATTCAGGTCCTTTGTGAATTTTTTAATTGGATTGTTTGTCTTCCTGGTGTTTAATAGTATGAGTCTTCATATATTTTGGAAATTAATCCCTTAATCTATATTTCATTGACAAATATGTTCTCCCATACAGTGGGCTCTCTTTTCATTTTGTTGATGGCTTCTTTTACTGTGCAGAAGCTTTTTATTTTCATGTAGTACCATTTATTTATTTATTCCTTTCTTTCTCTTGCCCTTGGAGATAGAAAATAAAATCTGACATCTCTACTAACAATATTTTTGCTGATATATGTTTTTTCTAGTATATTTATGGTTTTGCAACTTACATTTAAGTCTTTTATCCATTTTGAGTTTATTCTTGTTTATGGTGTAAGTTCATGGTCCAGTTTAATTTTTTTTCATGTACTTGTTCAATTTTCTCAACACCGTTTATTGAAGAGACTATCTTTACTCCATGGTTTCTTGCACAAACTGTGGTAAGAAGGAAATTCAAATGTTTTGAGACCTATTTTATAAACTTTCTGTTACCAGACAGCTATGTCAAGCTCATTCATATAAAAAGTGCATTTCATTTCAAAACTTAAGGTCACTCAGTAAATACTGTCACAGTGAGCAAATAATTTAGATAAAATATATATATTTACAACTATACTTACTTACCAAATTAAAATTTAGAATGAGCTGCAGGAGTGGTTGTAATAATATATATAGTCTGTATGTTCACAAAGAATATTTTATTCACAATGTTTTAAACATCCAAAAGATCACAGAATATTAAAAGAGTGCTGACTGGAGTCCTTTTTTGTTGTTACCAACGATAGGCCCTTGGGCAGAAAAACCTCACATGGTTCAGTGTCCTCATTGGAAAAAGAGGCGGTATATTAAATAATCCTTATGGCCCTAGCTGGTTTGCTCAGTGGATAGAGTGTCGCCCTGTGGACTGAAGGGTCCCAGGTTCTATTCCGATCAAGGGCATGTACCTTGGTTGCGGGCACATCCCCAGTAGGGGGTGTGCAGGAGGCAGCTGATGGATGTTTCTCTCTCATCGATGTTTCTAACTCTCTATCCCTCTCCCTTCTTTTCTGTAAAAAATCAATAAAAAAAATGTATTTTTAAAAATCCTTATGATTTCTTTTATTAAAGTTGCCATGATTTCTTTTTTACAAGTTACCATTATATTTTACAGAAATAATATGTAATTTTTTTCAATGCTTTTTTTTTCTGATGGGATTGTTCAAATTCTAGTGCATGCATATAATTTATCACATAGAGAAATATAAAGTATACTAGTATACTACTGAAAATTACAGAAGACTAAAATTGCTATTTGCACCTTTGACTATTGGTAGTGGACAAAATATTACAGTGAATCATCCACTATTTTCTTCCCCGATTTCTCCTTTCTTGATTAGATGGTTTTGTCAGGTGAAGCCAAGATATTGGAAAAATAATTTCAGCTCTTTCCTGTACTGTGTATCTCAGAGGCACACATACATTTTTCTAGTTCTTAATTTTTATCATTTCTTTCTGTTCCTGAGCTGCCCTTCCCCATGATAACTTGTGTTAAAGAAATTACATTATTTATTGGTACTGCTTATGGCTACCATTTATTGAGGACTTCATATGTGACCAGAGTTGATACTGTTCTAAATTATTCTTTGCTTGATTTATCAATATAGTAAAACCCACTAAATAATATAGGTTCTCCAGCCGAAACCGGTTTGGCTCGGGATAGAGTGTCGGCCTGCGGACTGAAAGGTCCCAGGTTCGATTCCGGTCAAGGGCATGTACCTGGGTTGCGGGCATATCCCCAGTAGAAGATGTGCAGGAGGCAGCTGATCGATGTTTCTCTCTCATCGATGTTTCTAACTCTCTATCTCTCTCCCTTCCTCTCTGTAAAAAATCAATAAAATATATTTAAAAAAATAATAATATAGGTTCTCTGTTTTAGGGACTAATGAACATGGAACTCATCAAAGCCCACTTTTTTTTTCTGTGATATACACCACAGGGAAGCAATTCAATGCAATGGGATAACTTTTTTTATTCCTAAAACATATATTGTGATTCCACTCATTCATCTGTTATTCTCCTGAAATACTTGTAAATGGTGTTTAACCCAGGCATCGCTGCTACTGGGAATCCTCAGCATAAAGCAGTCACATGTTTCCTGTTTTATAACCTTTATGGCTAAGCTCTTTTAATCAAACCTGTATCATTTTATTCTTAATTTTGTATCATTAATGGTCACCAGTTATTTTTCATTTAGAAAAAATAGGTAAAAGTATGAATTTTATTGTATAACAGAAAATCAAAAACTTTGTCTTGCATGACCTTTTTTCAAATAGTTTTTTGAAGTTTAATTGATACACAATAATCTGTATATTTAAAATGTACAATTAGAAAAGTTTTGACATTTGTATACACATGTGAATTCATCACCACAAGTTTTCTGACGCTTTCTCTATAATCCCCTCTTCCATCCAACCTTGTCCATGTCCAGGCCACCATTGATCTATTTTCTGTTGCTATAGTTTAGTTAGCATTTTATAGAAATGCATATAAATGAGATCATACTCTGTGTGTAATATTTTTGGTCTGTCACTCAGCAAAATTATCTTGAGATTCATTTGTGTTATGGCATGTATCAATACTTTAATTCTTTATATTGCTGAATGTTATTCCATTGTAAGAATGTCACAGTTTATTCACCTGTTGAAAGACATTTGCATTGTTTCTAGATTTTATCCATAACAAATAAAGCTGCTATAAACATTCCTGTTTGTCTTCATATGAACATATGCTTTCTCTTGGGTAAATATCCCGAAGGGAAAGGCCAGATTGTATGATAGATGTCTTTTAAGAAACCACAAAACTGCTTCCAAAGTGATTGTACCATTTTACATTCCTATGAGTAGTGTATGAGAGTGCTAATTATTTCACATCCTCACCAACAAGTATCAGTCATTTACATTTTAGTCATTTGAGTGGGTGTGAGGTGGTAACTCACTGTGAGTTTAATTTGCATTTTCCTAAAAACATGATGCTCCACATCTTTTCATGTGCTTATTTGGCCTCTGTATATCTTCTTTGTCTGTTCACATATCCCTCCATTTTTAATTGGATTGTTGATGCTCTTAGTATTGAGTCTTGAGAATACGTAATTTCTTATGTATTGTGGATATTCTTTCTTGTAAGACTTGTTAGGTGTGACCACAGCAGTGCTTATGGAAAATATCTTTGTCCCCAACACTGAAGTAGGACCCTTCTGTGTTCTCTAACCATTGTCTTTGAAGCATGAGGTTCCCCAGCCTGGTTGGTGTGAACAGGCATTATTCCTGGACCTGTGTGAAAACCAGCCATGGTTACCTCCAGTTCTTTGGATCAGTTTTTTCCCTGGCCTTGGGTAATTTCCTTAGGAACATGTGCTAATCAGTTCTTGGCTGGAAACTTGAGAGGAGCTCTCAGTAGGTCTCTGGAGTTCCCTTTCTACATACTCTTCTCCTCTCTGGTACTCTGTCCCGAGAATTCTAGCTGCTTTGACCTCAACTCAGGGAGTCTGCTGGGCACTTGTTATCTCCCTCCTCACACCCTACAGCATTGTTGGAAACTCAAGACAGCAACCGAGGCAAGTTGGGGGCTCACCTTATTTGCTCCTGTCTCTTAGGGATCACGGTCCGTCCTTTGTTTCTGATGTCTAGTGCTTCAAAAACAGTTTCTTCATGTTTTTCTCTCTTTTCAGCTAATCATTAGAATCATTTTTTCACATAACCTCTGTTCCCTCTGTAGCCCCCTCTCCAAATTTTCTTTGTGGATGTATTTGATCTGAAACAAATTCATTAATGTACTGAGAAGAAGGACATTTTTCAATATTAAATCTATACATCTTATTACCCTTTAGATTATTTTTAGTGTTGCTGGCCATTCGACTCTTGAGCTTCTTGAAATATAAATATAAAATTATCTGACTTTTCCCTTTAACATTATTTCTCAGATCTTCTCTTTTATCTTCCCTTCCTCTTCCATTCGGGTTTCACCTCTAAAAACTCTCTTGCTAATCTGTTTTCTTCGCTCTAGAGCTTCTCATAGTTAGAACAATTGTCTTTGTCTGTTTCTTACAGTGGTTCTCAACCTTCTGGCCCTTTAAATAAAGTTCCTCATGTTGTGACTCAACCATAAAATTATTTTCATTGCTACTTCATAACTGTAATGTTGCTACTGTTATGAATCGTAATGTAAATATCTGATATACAGGATGGTCTTAGGCGACCCCTGTGAAAGGGTCATTCGACCGCCAAGGGGGTCGCGACCCACAGGTTGAGAACCGCTGCTTTAGTAGAAGCCATGGTAACTATCAATTGCTTATTTCAATCAAATAGTCCTTTTTTGTGATTTTTAAAATATCTTTGTCACCTAGGATTTTCGCTGCACTCCTATCTCCCACCCTGAGCCCACATACTATTCCCACCAACCACCTCTCGTGGTCGGCAAACCGCGGCTCGCGAGCCACATGCGGCTCTTTGGCCCCTTGAGTGTGGCTCTTCCACAAAATACCACGTGCGGGTGCGCACGTACAGTGCGATTGAAACTTCGTGGCCCATGTGCAGAAGTCGGTATTTTGTGGAAGAGCCACACTCAAGGGGCCAAAGAGCCGCATGTGCTCGCGAGCCACAGTTTGCCGAGCCGCAGTTTGCCAACTACTGACCTAACCCAATTCAAGATCTGTCCTTCTCTTCTACTACTTACTGGTTTATAATTTCTACTTTAGGAAAATAAATCTATTGACATTTATTTAATTTTTCAAAGCAAAGTTCAGTTACAGAGACACTGTCTTATAGTATTTTTTAAAATATATTTTTATTGAATTCAGGGAGGAAGGGAGAGGGAGAGAAAGACAGAAACATCAATGATGAGAGAGAATCATTGATCGGCTGCCTCCTGCTTGCCCCCTACTAGGGATTAAGCCTGCAACTTGGGCATGTGCTCTTGACTGGAATTCAACTCAGGATCCTTCAGTCTGCAGGCTGATGCTCTCTATCCTCTGAGCCAAACCAGTTAGGATTGTCTTGTAGTATTTACTACTATCACTCCTCCATAAATAGGCATATCATCTCTATCTTCTAGTCCCTCCTCAAAAAACACTTCAGACAGGAAGAATGCCCATTTTAATACTACTCCAATCATTCCAGCAGCTTTTTGTGATGGTATTTTACTCATTGTAATTGATTGTACAGAGATGCCTTGTTTTAAAAAGTACAATGTTAGTGTTAGGGTTAGGGCTAGAAAAAAAAGAATAGTACAATGTAGAAGCATGGATAATATACATAAAATAGTGATTGCTTTTATCAATTTGGGTTTATTTAAACATTAGTTTATATTTTCTGAAGCTATAAAATTTTAAACTGGGAACTATTGTTTCCAAGAGTGTGAAACCTCTATGTACTTATAAATCAACTAGAGGCCTGGTGCACGAAATTTTGGCCCTGGGGTGGAGGGGTCCTTCAGCCCAGCTTGCACCTTCTCTTATCCAGGACCCCTCGGGTGAGTCCAACTGCCAGTTTTGGCTGGTTTAGGCCTGTGCAATCAGCCCTAAACTGGCAGTCGGACATCCCTCTCATAATCCAGGACCACTGGCTCCTAACCGCTTACCTGCCTGCCTGCCTGCCTGATCGACCCTAACCCCTCTGCCTGCCTACCTGATTGCCCCTAATTGCTCTACCCTGCTGTGCTGGCCTGATCACTCCTAACTGCTCTTTCCTGCTGGCCTGATTGCCCCTAACTGCTCTGCCTGCCTGCCTGATCACCCCTAACTGTCTCTGCCTCAGCCCCTGCTACTGTAGCTTTGTCTGGAAGGACATCCAGTCTATCTGGTCTAATTAGCATATTACCCTTTTATTAGTATAGACCAGAGGTCTGGTGCACAAAATTCGTGCATCGGGGGGGGGGGGGGCGGTGTCCCTCAGCCCGGCCTGCACGCTCTCCAATCCAGGAATCCTCGGACATCCCTCTCGCAATTCAGGACTGCTGGCTCCTAACCGCTTGCCTGCCTGCCAGCCTGATCACATCCTAACTTCTCCCCTGGTGGCCTGATTGCTCCCTAACTGCTTGCTCCCCCGTTAAAGTCTGATCTCACCCCTAACTGCTTACAGTCCCATGCTGGCCTGATTGTGCCCCTAACTGCCCTCCCCTGCCAGCCTGATCACTCCCAACTGCTTTCTCTCCTGCCAGCCTCAGCCCCTACCATTGTGGCTTTGTCTGGAAGGAAGTTGGACATCCCGAAGATGCCTGGTTGACCCGGTCTAATTAGCATATTACCCTTTTATTAGTATAGACTAGAAGCCCGGTGCACAAAAATTTGTGCACTCGGCGGGGAGGGAGGGTCCCTCAGCCTGGCCTGTGCCCTCTCGTAGTCTGGGACCCCTCGGGAGATAATGACCTGCTGGCTTAGGCCTGCTCCCGGGTGGCAGAGGGCAGGCCCAATCCCTAGGTGCAGCCCCTGGTCGGGCTCAGAGCAGGGCCGATTGAGGAGTTGGGGCGCCGCCCCCTGTCATGCACAGAGCAGGGAGGATCAGGAGGTTGCAATGCCACCCTCAGTCATGCTCAGGGTAGGGCCGATTGGGGGATTGGGGCACCACCCCCTGTCACACTCAAGGTAGGGTCAATGGGGAGGTTGTGGCACCACCCCCTGTCACGCACAGAGCAGGGCCAATCAGGGGGTTGGGGCACTGCCCCCTGTCACTCACAGAGCAGGGCCCATCACGGGGGTTGGGGCTCCATACCCTGTCACGCACAGAGCAGGGCAGATCAGGGGGTTGGGGAGCTCCCCCCTGTCACGCACAGAGCAGGGCAGATCAGGGGGTTGAGGAGCTCCACCCTGTCACTCACAGAGTAGGGCTAATAGGGGAATTGGGGCACTGCCCCCTGTCACACACAGAGCAGGGCAGATCAGGGGGTTGGGGGCGCTGCACCCTGTCACACTCAGGGCAGGGCCAATGGGGAGGTTATGGCTCTACCCCACCACACACAGAGCAGGACCCATGGAGGTGGGTTGGGGCGCCGCACCCTGTCACACACAGGGAGATCAGGGGGTTTGGGAGCTGCCCCCTGTCACGCTGATACTGGTGCTGGGAGGCCTCACTGCTCCGCTGATCCCGGTGCTGGGAGGCATATTACCCTTTTACTATATAGGATAGAGGCCTGGTGCACTGGTGGGGGCCGGCTGGTTTGCCCTGAAGGGTGTCCTGGATCAGGGTGGGGGTCCTGCTTGGGTGCCTGGCCAGCCTGGATGAGAGGATGATGGCTGTTTGCAGCTGGTCACACCCCCTTCAGGGTGGGGGACCCCACTGGGATGCCTGGCCAGTCTGGGTGAGGGGCTGAGGGCTGTTTTCAGGCTGGTGGGTGACTGAAGCTCCCAACCGCTCCTTTTTTTCTTTTTTTTTTATTCTGGACCAGCTTTAGCTTTGAGGCTTGGCTCCAGCTCTGAGGCCTCGGCTGCTGAAAGCAGGTATCTGGTTTATTTGGGTTCTATAATTGAAACACTGTTTCAACTCCGGCTCTGAGATCCCAGGTGGCTGAAAGCAGGTTTCTGTGGTTTTGTTTAGCTTCTATATTTGTAACAATGTTTCAAACTGCAAGCTCAGAGGCCAGCAGCAGCAGGCGGGGAACATTGGAGTCCTCCGTTACTGAAGCAAGCAAGCCTCATGTTTGCTTCAAGCTGCCTGGCAGCTGGCCGCCATCTTGGCTGCAGTTAATTTGCATATCGCCCTCATTAGCCAATGGGAAGGGTAGCAGACGTACGGCTAATTACCATGTTTCTCTTTTATTAGATAGGATAATTACAACAAAAAATTGCTTCAAAGACATGGAAGACTGTAAACCTTAAAATAATTTAAAATGTACAAAAATTTGTCATTTAATTGTTTGGTATTATATTTTCTTTATAAAGCTATTCTTGAGTATTTATATTTGCCAAATACCCTACTGTGGATAGAGTTTTTAAAAGTCTCTGTATATTTAGTCCTGAGGGATAATAGATTAAAATCATTGTGCCATTAGAAGGCTGTCTGACCTAAATTCACCCAGACTGGATATTAACATAGAGAGTATAGAGAACAAGAAGAACAGATGAGCCTGCTTCATTAGAGGGAACTTCTGTGGGAATCAGAAAATATTTTTAGTAGATTACATCCCGAGTCTGGGAAGGGAAACAAATTAGCTAGCCAGTGGGATGGGAGTGGGGAACATTAAAAAACATAGCAAGGTATATATGTATAGAGACTTAAGAAAATGTGGCAAATGTGAGAAATTAATAATATTCAGTTCTGCTAAATCAAAGGATGATTATGAAATTACTAGAGGCCCAGTGCATGAAATTTGTGCATTGGGGGGGTTGTCCCTCAGCCCAACCTGTACCCTCTCCAATCCAGAAGCAGCAAGTCAGGGGATGGCCTACTAATGCCTTAGGCCCACTATCTGTGGTTCTCTGCCTTCTGTGGGGCCTGTCTGCTTTGCCCCACTGTCCTATGTCTGCAGGGCCTGGGGGCTTAACCACTGCCGCTGTGCTAAGGAAGCTGCCATGCCCTGCTGTCAGCTCTTTGTCAGCCCGGCCTGGTGTCTTCACCTCTGTCGTGGCAATGAAGCCTCCATACCCTGCTGTCCACTCTGTCTCTTTCTGCCGGACCTGGGGGCTTTGCTGCCACCGCCGTGCAAATGGAGCCGCCACGCCCTGCTGTCCACTCTCTGTCTGCCAAGCATGGAGGCTTCATCACCACCACCATGCAAAGAAAGCCATCATGGGGGCACGTCCCCAGCCCAGCAGCCCCGTGTTGTGTCTGCAGCCCTCCCTTCCCCCGCAGCCTGGGTGTGGGATGCTGGTGTCATTGCCCTGGTGCCAGGGTCCTGCCCCTGGCCGCTTGGCACCTACATATGCAAATTAACCCGCCATCTTTGTTGGGTTAATTTGCATACTCACTCCTGATTGGCTGGTGAGCATCATGAGGGTACGGTCAATTTGCATCTTTCTCTTTTATTAGTGTAGCTGGAAGAGATATGGTCAGAAAGCCAAACTGGGGCCAGATCATGAAGAGTTTGTAAGCTATACCAAGGGGGTTGACCTTTATCCTACAGTAATGGAAAGTTTCTTGCAATGTTGTTCCCATAGGTACATTATGAAGGAAAACACTCAAATTCTGCTTCTTATATAATGGCCAGGTAGCCTTTAAAAAAAGTACTAATCTATTATGAGAAGAGTGTCAACAAATCAGGTTCATAACTGACTTCAGTTTTTCTGAGTTCCCTAGCCTGTGTTTCTTCGTATTCTGATCTTGTTTCCAAAGTTCCAAAGTATAGAATTGTTTACTTGTTTCTAGCAGCTATTTTTCCCCTTCACCAATTGTCCCTGTGTTTGAATGTGTCTTTTGAGACGGTGTTTTCCAATTTAATTCTCAGGAGAAAGGACCGAGCATGAAAAACATGAACTCTTTTCTTAGAAGCAGGTGAGCTGTCCTTCTTTCCTGATGTACACTGCTGGCTTCAGGATGTATCAATGCCGAGAACCATTTACAACCAGAAGTGGTTTGGATCTCTGTCAAGTCCTAGACAGAAAAGGAGATTAATGTTGCATGTCATTTCCCGCATCAGATAGGAGGAAGGATTTGCAGCTATGATGAATGTTTAGTTGCAAATTTAGGAGAAACTTACACCTTTGGCTACATCTGTGCAGCATGACACTGATGACTGAGAAATCACATGGGACCTCAAGAAGGAGCTGGGAGGCACACTGCTTGCCTGTGATGCAGGTGATGCTGTGGGGAAGGAGTGGTGATACCCCCTGAATTCCTAAAATCTATGAAACATTTAAGCTACTTTGCATAATGGTAGAGCTATTGCCTGAGGGTTTTTTCTTTGTTTTGGTGCAGAGTCAAGAATACTAACATTGAAGTTATGAGGAGGTAGCTCTAACCATTGGGGAATGAGGGATAAGGAGTGAACCTCCTGTATCTACACTGTTGAGGGTGAGCTTTGAGTAGAGAATGAAAGTTGCACTGCACACCAAACCCCTGGACATTCATTTCCTCAGGTCTGGGTGGCTAACTCCTACCCCACACTGCATTTTGGAAGGAAACATGACAAATACGAGAATGTGTGATTTTTGTGCTTTAAACATACAAACTAGTAGAATAGAGTAGGCACAGGAGCTACATAAATAGTTTAGCTAGTTCAAGGGAGGAAATATATACTTTGTAAAGAGGGTTGTGCATTTTGATTATTTATTTCTGACTAGAGGCCTGGTGCACGAAAATCGTGCACAGGTAGGATCCCTAGGCCTGGCTGGAGATCAGGGCTTATTGGGGCCTTCTGGCTGCCAGCTGGGGCCTGCCTTCATTATGCACTGCCTCCTGGTGGTCAGCACACATCATAGAGAGCGATAGAACTCCCGGTCAAACACCCATGGGACACTTTGCATATTAGCCTTTTATATATATAGTTTCCCTTAATTTTTATTTAAAGCTTAACATGTCCTAAAGAAGATAAGAACAAAAGATGTTTTTTGAATTGAAATCTGGGCTAGAATTTAAAAAGGGAAATGGTGTATTCTTGGGGTCCTGGTAAGGTAATGGCAATGGAAAGCACAGTGGGGAGGTCTCAGAAGGGAGGAAGGATCCCTTGTATAGTCATCCTCTCCACCCAGAGATCCTCCCTGGAGCTCTTCTCTGCTCAGAACTGGAAGGGATTTGTATTACTATGGGAAGCTATTTCCTGGTTAAAGTCTCTTAGACCTTAAATAACTTGTAAAAGACTTTTGACAAGGTCATGAAAATGGTGTGGAAAAAGGAAATTACTTGCTTTAATAACTCTGACAGTATTGGTGTTAAATGTTTTGCATTCTGTTTGGTTATTTGCATACAGATGGGGCCATGTGGACTTAGAACTATGTTCTTTTGTGTTTCTTCCCATTTCTACCACTACAAGAAATGAGTTGATATGCAGATCAAGTTGTCCTAAAAGAGCCAGTGATTTTAATTAGTTTTGAGAGAGGAATTAGCCTAAATATAGCATTGGGATTAGAGTTGGAAGGATACTGTTCTGCCTTAACCATTTTTATCCTGGCCTAGTGAAGCTTTTACATCGCTTGAGGATTTTAGGACTGATGGAGCTTAGAAACATTCAGTCCAGGTGAGTCAGGACTGATTCAGCTTTTGCCACTATATTGTGCTTTCTTTCCTTTCAAAATATAAAACACAGTGCATTTCAGTTAAACTTAGAGAATTTAAAAAGTAGATGACCATCCCCCAAAAAACTCATCCCTGCTAATTTAGAAGATTTCTATTTTTTTAAGGATGCTGCGATCAATTCATGTTATTGCCTGAATGCACAAATTGTTGCACTGGGCATCTCTGAACCTTTCATGGTTGACTTGAAGACCCTAGAAACATTGAAGCCTTTTAGAAACATATCTTGGCATTTCAAACAAACAGACACACATCAACCAATGTTAACTCCTCTCTGTAAAAGTTAGTGTTAGAAATTGTCCTTTTCTCTTTTCTGAGCCTGAGTCTTTTGTCCATTATTCCAACTATCTAGAATACTCCCTGCTTCTTTTCTTCTCCTTTTCTTCCCTGAATACTCAGCTCAAACCCCAAGTCCTCAAAGGTTATTCATATCCTCAGCTTTGTTTTGGTTACTACTCAATTTATTTGGAAAGTTATGGCAACACATGGTATTGTTTTTTACACTGCAGTTATTTAGTGTTACGTAACTTTTAACATTTTGCTAACTATTTCCATATTGCAAGCTTTCAGAGAGTAGAAACCATGACTTCTCCAAATTGGCATTCAATAAAATGCATGTCAGAGTGTGTAGCACAAATTGTACGTTTAGCAAATAATTGTAATTTGGATTTTATATTACCATAGGATTTATTTTTTTTACAAAAACACTTTTACAAAAGCCTAGAAAATGGAGGTGTACATTAAAATGTTTATTTAAAAAGTGTAGCACATTATTTAATTTCTTTTATTTCTTAGTGTGAAAATATATCTATAAATTAAAATCATAAATATTAATGTATCTTATGTTTTAAATAAACTCTAGCATTATGAAAATAGTAGAGGCCCGGTGCATGAAAATTCATGCACTGGAGTGGGGGTCCCTCAGCCTGGCCTGGCCCCTCTCACAGTCTGGGAGCCCTTAGGTGTGGGAGGCAACCTGGTGATCAGGTGAAGGTGACGCCCCATCACAACTCTGCTGCTGCCACTGCCAGCAGTGCAAGCCTCGGCCGGCCCTGGTTACCTGAGCCTCAGGCGGCCCTGGGTGGCTGGGCAGCTGCCATCCGAGGCTTGCCTGCACCCTGGGCCAGCCCTGGATGGCTGTGGGCACTGCCATCTTTGAGGGCATGGCAGTCAATTAGCATATTGTCACCTTATTGGCTGTGGGCACCACCATCTTTGTGATGGTGTAAGGGTCAATTAGCATATTCCTTCTTTATTAGATAGGATAATTAATTATTATTTTGGTGACAGTTTCTAAACTCAAAATTTTAAAACATCTAGAATCTGTGTTTGGATACGGTAATTTTAATATTAAAATTTAAATCTGCTAACAATAAAAGACCAACTCTTATAAAAGCAGGAAATAAAGTAAATGTATTTTTATTTAAAAACACTCTAGAAAAAATGTCACTTCAGAAAAGATCAAAGTATAAGAATACTTTGTTTTATACCTTCCAGATAAAAGAATAAGTACCATAATTAATGCAAAGGTAACTCGTATCCATTAGGACTCAGAATCTCCTGAAGCTTTATGAGGTCATGGGTCCTAAATTTTATAGACTTTATCTCCTGATCTCTGGTTCACATATGTTTCATTAAGCATCTAAAGTACTTGTTATTTTTTGCTCATCAGATCCAATCAGCAGAATGTCATCAATGTAATGGACTGGTATATTCCTTTTCTACTGCTTCTATAACAAATAACCATAAACTTAATGTCTTAAAACAATACAAACCTATTACAGTTTTAGTGGTCAGAAGTCCCCAGAATTTTGGAGGGCTATGTTCTTTCTGGAGGCTTTAGGGGGAAATCCTTTTTTTCCCCAATTTGTCTGGGACCCCAGCATTCCTTAGCTGGTTGGCCCCCTCCTCCCTCTTCAAAACCAACACAATAGTATCTTCAAATATTTCCCTCTCTTCCTCTCCCTCTCAATCTCCCTCTTTCTGACTTCTCATTCCATAATCACAGCTCCTTTATTCTCCCTCTGCCTCTGGCCCCCCTGCCTTCCTTTTGTAATTACACTGGGCCCACCTGATGAGTCCTGGATAATTGCCCACCCCAATAGCCTTAATCACTTCTGCAAATCCTCTTTTGTCATGTGGGTACCATAGTCACAGGATTTAGAAATTAGGATATAAGCATCTTAATAGGACCATTATTCTGCTACCACAACTTGTTTGACATTGCATGGAATGTCAAAATGACCAGATCCCTGTGGACCATATAATGGCCATGAGTAGAGTTTATGTAGTTCTGGGGTACACTAATGGCCCTTCCAACTAAAAATGCTTCTTAATCTATCATAATAAAAGCATAAAATGCTAATTAGACCAGACAGCCGAACGACCTTCTGGGTGAAGCCGTTGTGGCAAGGGCCAAGGCAGAGGCAGTAAGGGATGATCAGGCAGGCAGAGTGGTTAGGGACAATGAGGCAGGCACGCAAGGGGTTAGGAGTGATGAGGCAGGCAGGTAAAGTGGTTAGGGGCAATCAGGCAGGTAAGCATGCCAATGGTTAGGAGCCAGTGATCCCAGATTGTGAGAGGGATGTCCAACTGCCAGTTTAGGCCTGATTCTGGGCCTAAACTGGCAGTTGGACATCTCCCAAGGGGTCCCAGATTACAAGAGGGTGCAGGCTGGGCTGAGGGACCCTCCAGCCCCCATGCATGAATTTCATACACTGAGCCTCTAGTTAGTATATAGAATAAAAAGCATTTGTTAGGTCAATAACGGTATACCAGATATCAGCATTGGTATAATTTGCTACAGTATATAGTATTTGGAACAATAGTTACAATGGAGTTATTACCAGATTAAGGTCATGTAATCCATGCTAATCCTCCACAATTCATCCACCTTCCCATAAACCAGACTAAATTAATTAAGGATGCCCACTTCCCATGTAGAGATCGCACTCTAGTTATGGGTCTAGTGGCAAGAAGAAGTTGTTGGGATAATAGGCATCCCCCTTGAGGGGAAGAGCCTTGAAGATAATGAGCATCCTGCCTGGGCCACTGTTCTAGGTGAGGTTATTACAGTGATTTTAAGCAAGGGACATAGGGAGCAAACATTTTCCACTGGCAAAGAGACTTGGAGTGACTTGAGTTTTCCAATTTCTCAGTCTCATTCAAGTCGAAACAGATGCCCATAGTCCTCCCTGAGCTTCAGCATCATAACTTTCAAGAGAGCCTTTGAAAGACTGGATCCTGCAAACCACAAAATTAAAAATTGTAGTTGCCTTTCAGCAATACTGATCTTGTGGCTAAAAGAAATAGATTCTTTTAGGGCTGCTTTGGAAGTCTTCTGACATGACTTGAAACCAGAGCTTAAATACCCAAGGCTTTCATTTTCTTTCTTTAGTAAGTCAGTGCACTCAGAAGACTCCAACTCACTCACACCACTGTCCTTGCAGTGACCTCTATTGACATATGGTCAAGTGCAGCAGCCACTTAGGCCCACAAGAAGCTCCATCACAATCATCCAGAGGTGTTACTTTGATTAATATAACACCACTGCATGTCCTGGATTATTTGCCTTCTATTTCTATTTGGCTAGGAACTCAGTACTACATTCAAGTCTGAAGAGATGATCCAAACCGGATCTAAGACCAGAAGCCTTCCTATGGCTTGAGAATTAACTAGTTCAAAAGGCCAAGTCTCAGGCCAGGCCCCAGACATAGTGGATCAGAATCTCTGGGAGTGGGGCCAGGGGTCTGTGCTTAAGATCTCCAAGGGGTTCTGAGGTATACTGAAGTTTGGGGTGCAGGAACCACCCCTAGGTTTGCTGAGTGAGCAAAGGGAAGGAACGGTAATTATTACAATTTAGAAACTTGGAGGAGAAGACCTCAAATTAAGACTCTGAGGAGAAGGTGTTTCTGGGTAGTATTGGGATCTCTGAGTTCGCAGGAGGTTCTCCATGGGTTTGGGATCCAGACTTCTGAAGAAGCATGGCTGGGCTGATGCTCGCAGGACCTGCCAGCCAACATGCCTCTTCTTTGTCCCCTAGACTTGCATTCTCTCCTGGGCCCCATGTTGGAACTGCCTAATGTGCATCCAGCCTGTGATGCTGAAAAGTAGTTTGCAGAGTCCCAACCCAGCATCACAAAACAGAGAAGAGAAGGGTCGCTTTGAAACTGAGAGACAATAACTTAATACCTGATATTTAATAACTTAATTGTTGGTGCTTCCTATTCATTCATTTACAAGAAGAAATATAAGACATTTTAGATATTGATAGAAAATCAATTTGAAAACATAACTTTCCACTTTCAGCCAATAGATTAGTATGTAACAATTAAATGTAAAAATTGTTGTTTTTTTGATGAAAATATATTTTATTTATTTGTATTTTTCTTTGTCTAGAAGATTCTGGTAAAACAAAGAAGGGGTTACATTTTCATTAAAAAAAAAAACTATACATATGAAGGTATGATGACATATAAAAAACTACATTTATTTAGCGTACTGTTTGAAACATTTTAATCCATGAAATGATCACCATGATCAAGATGAATATGTCAATCACACCCAAACATTTTCTCATCCCCTTTGTAGTCTCTCTTCACACCTTCCCTCCCAACTCCCCCACTACTCCCACCTTTGTCCCAGGGAGTCACTGCTCTGTCTTCTGTGGCTACAGATTAGTTTGCATTTTCTGGAGTTTCATATAAATGGAATTGTACAGTATGTACTCATTTTTTGTCTGGCATCTTTTACTCACCATAATTATTTTGAGATTCATCCATGTTGTTCCGTGTATCATTAGTATATCCTTTTGCTGCTGATTAGTATTCCATTGTATGGCTATACTACCATTTGTTGCAAGACATTTGGGTTGTTTCGAGCTTTAACATTACAAATAAAGCTACTATGAACACTCACGTTTTTGTGTGTACATATGCTTTTCATTTCTCTTTGGTAAAAAAAAAAAACAAAAAAAAAACTGTTGTTTTTTAAATCTTATGTGTTAGGCCCTATGCTGTGAATTCAGCATGCCCTAAGACAGAAATGCCCCTGCCCTCAAGAAAATACATTTTACTGCAGAGGCGTTTTAGTTAATGTGTATCATGATATTGAAACTCACCCATACTATTCATATGTGTGAAATGTGATTTTAAAATATTATATACCTAAAGAAAATACAAAGATAATTCAGAAGCTGATAAAATATTGTAACTGCTGATTTGATTTCAACTGTGTGTGATTATCAAAAGGGTTTAGTTGTTCTTATTGACTTTAATAAGTAAGTGGCATAAATTTACAGATATGAATAAATGTAATAGTAAAATATTAGTACTACAGCAGATGGGTGCTCTATGGAGCGTATCTAGCTATGTGACTTCCGTGGTAATTGCTGGGTACACGTACCACTTAAGTTCTTATATAAATTCTTTAGTGAAGAACCCAAAGCAGACTTGGAAGAAAGCTCTGCATTTGCAGTATTTTGCTAAGGAAACTGGGGAATTGATAAAGAACTGTATTCCCGTGGCCAGTTTCCCAGAGAGATGAGGTTGGCAGAGGAGTCACTGGGTGTAGAAGGGGACTTCTTATGCTTTGTTTATAAGTGGCTTCCAAGGGTTTGGTTTACAATACATGTTTATTTGAGGCCCCCCAAAACAGGTGTATATGAACCTTTATCTATCATCTTGTGATCAAGGGGGAAATGAGCTGCAGTCTTTCTGATTTCTTTGCCAGAGGCAATAGCTTTTCTCCATTAACATAAATACAGATGCAAGGGGTCATTCCACCAAAAACTCTTCCAAAGTTCACAGATATTTTCCCTTGAGATGACTAATTTTGCTACTCAGTTTGAGTTTAAAATAAGTTATTTTTATATCTATTTTGATACAGCAGACTTGTTTTAAGAGTAAAGCCATCATGGGTAAGAAAAAATGGACTTTAACCTTCAGCTCCAACAAACCTTAAAATGATAAAGCACTGTGATATGCATTCAGAGCACATTTTCATGCATTATATTGTTTTGGTTATCAAGACATTGCTCTAAGAAAGAAAGGGTCACCATTTTCACCATCATTTTGCAGATTCAGAAACCCACTGCTCAACAGGCTAGGTGATTGCCTAAGGACATGAACTGATAAATGGTGAATTAAAAACTGGGGCACAGAGCTTTTAAGTATACTTTTTGATTTCAAAGCATTTTGTAATATATTTCAAATAAAAAAATAAGAAAAACTGAATATGTTCATCCATCAAAATAGGACGGGATGAAGAAACAAAACAAAACACTGAACCAGAGCCCTGGATCCAATCCCAGGTCACTGACTGACTGATTTTAGATAAGCTGTTATTCTTTCTGGCCTCAGCCTTATCACCAACACAAAAGAAGGCGATGAACTAAATTAGCTCTAATGTCTTTAGGACCTAACATTGTTTGAAATAATTGCTGTTCAACTGTCTAAGTTCTAGCTTTTTCTAAGTGATTAATCCCCCCTCAGCATCCCCTCTCTACACATCTCACTGACCAATGAGATAATTTCATATATGTAAATTGTGGAGACCTCAGAGCTCCAACTACCAAACATCTCTGCCCCCTAAGCTTGCCATGCTCCTGCCTTATCCAAGGTTGCCTAAATTCCCCCCCAAATAGAGCCTCTTTTGGGGGGTTCAAGGAAAAGTTGACAGATATAGTACTTTAGTTTGCTAGGGCTGCTATAATGAAATCCCACAGACTAGGTCACTTAAATAACATAAATTAGTTTTTTCACAGTTCTGGAGGCTAGAAACCCAAGATCAAGGTGTCAGAAGGTTTAGTGTCTTTTGTTCTCTCCTTGCTTTGCTGATGACTGCCTTCTCACCATTTCTTCACATGGTCATCCCTTTGTCTCTGTGTTATCTGTGTCCTCATCTTCTCTTTTTATGAGGACTAGTGGCCCAGGGCACAAAATTTGTGCATGGAGGAGGGGGTGTTCCTCAGCCTGGCCTGCACCCTCTCCAATCTGGGACCCCTTGAAGGATGTCCTACTGCTGGTTTACAGGGATTGGGCCTAAACTGGCAGTTGGACATTGCCTCTCACAATCCAGGACTGCTGGCTCCTAACTGCTCACCTGCCTGCCTGCCTGATTGCTACTAACCACTCTGCCTGCCGACCTGATCGTCCCCAACTGCCCCCCTGCTGGCCTATTCACTCCAAATTGCCCCCCCCTTGCTGTCCTGATCACCTCCAACTGACCCCCACTGGTGGTGTGCTTGCCCCCAACTGGGCCCCTGCTGGTCTTCTTACCCCCAACAGCCCATCCCCCCACCAGCCTGATCACCCACAACTGCCCTCCCCTCTCGGCCTCTAACCACCTCTACCTCAGCCCCGCCACCATGGCTTTGTCCAGAAGAACATCCGGAAGGTCTCCTGGAAGGTCTCCCAGTCTAATTAGCATATTAACCTTTTATTAGTATAGATAGAGGCCTTGTGCATAGGTGGGGGCCAGCTGGTTTTCCCTGAAGGGTGTCCCGGATCAGGGTGGGGGTTCCCTTGGGGCATGAGGTAGTCTGGGCGAGGGGCCTGTGGTGGTTTTCAGGCCAGCCATGCCCCCATGGGGTGAGGGTCCCTGCTAGGAGGGGCATGGCCAGCCTGGGTGAGGGGCTGAGGGCTGTTTTCAAGCTGGCCATATCCCCTTCAGGATGGGGGGGTACCCCTGGGGTGCCTGGCCAGCCTGGGTGAGGAGCTGAGGGCCATGTTAAGGCTGGCCACACCCCCTTCAGGGTAGGGGTCCCCACTGGGGAGCCAGGCAAACCTGGGTGAGGGGCTGAGGGCTGTGTTCAGGCTGGTCACACCCCCTTCAGGATGGCAGTTCCCACTGGGGTGCCTGGCTAGCCTTGGTGAGGGGCTGATGGCTGTTTGCCAGCTGGCCACGGACCCTGGCAACCCAGGTTCTCAGCCCCTCCTTGAGTGGAGGCCACGCCGCCTGGAAGCAGGTATCTGGGATTTATTTATCTTCTATAATTGAAACTTTGTAGCCTTGAGCAGAGCTCAGGGCTGGCCAGGGCAGGCAGGAAGCTTGGCTTCCTCCATCGCCAGGGGCAACTCAAGCCTCCTGTTCGCTCTAGCTCCATGGCCACCACCATCTTGGTTGGGTTTATTTGCATACTCGCTCCTGATTGGCTTGTGGGCATGGCTTGTGAGTGTAGTAGAGGTATGGTCAATTTGCATGTTTCTCATTTATTAGATAAGATATCAGTCATATTATTTTAGGCCCATTCTAATCATCTCACTTAGCCTTAATCACATCTTTAAAAGACACTGTTTCCAAAAGCAATCACATTCTGAGGTACTAGGAATTAGGTTTTCAAATATATGAATGGGTGAGGAGCAATTCAGCCCATAACATACTGCCTCTAGAAAGATTTCCTTAAAACATTCTCTAGGAGTAAGGAAATATGCCATAAAAATAGAACATTAAAGTTAAAAGTGAATATAATTGTGGGGAATGGTATAAAATCTGGGATGAAGAATTGGTATGAAGTGGACTGGGGCACCTGGAAGGTACCCTCTGCTGAAAGTAGGCCTTGCCCACTGTTGTCGTTGTAGAAATAATGACTTGGATGAAAATAAACTTAACTTATTGATGTATCTTAAAAATAACTATTTCCTTGTGTCACTGTTTTGGTAGAATCGTGGTAGAAAAATGAAACAGTATACTGTGTTTTCAGCCCTAGAATTCACTGTTCTTCCTCATCCAAATGATATATATTTTACTATGGTATTTCAGGACCACAAGCAATAAAAAATTCTAAAAACTCCTAAAATATGTGTCTACTTTGACAATTATTGTATTATTGTTATATATTTTTTCTATGTTCAGGCTGAATAAAAGATAATGCACTTGCCTCAAGTAGGTTTGTACAAGTTTCCAGTGTCTCATCCTAAACACAGATTTGACACATATGTCACGATTCCCAAAATGCCTAGTTTGCATTTTGAGATGTATTTCAAATAAAAAATATGATGTCCACTGGATACTTAGATTTAAAGTTGAATTAATTAAATTTAAATTTAGTTCCTCAGTTGCACTAGCAACATCTCAAGTGCTCAGCCATCATGAGTGTCTGCCGTATTGAGCAGCACAGGTGGAGAACATTAGCATTATCACAGAAAGCCTATTGGACAGCATTGATCTAAATTGTTTCTCAGATAGACACCTATTGATAAATACCTTCTCATTTAAAGAACCAAACTTGTACTGTAAAAGATTGATTTCTGTAGCAGTTAACAATGCATAAGCAGCAAAAACCCAGCTATGGTGGCTTAAACAAAGAAGAGTTAGGTATTCTTGTTGCAGATTCAGCCATTCAACAAGATCAGAGTCCACGTTGCCATGGTTGAAAGGTGACTACTTTGGCTTCAATTATTACATTCATATTTAAGGTAAGAAGGATAAAGGAAATATGTGGCACCTGTATCAGGAAAGAATAAAACTTCCCCCAGAAGTCCCTTAGCCAACTTTGACATGTATCTTAACCACAATGGTTTAAAGTCCTGTGTTTAAATCTAGTGATATTAAACTGATAATTATGTATTCTTTTGTTTGCCTGAAGTTTACAAGTACTAAACAACTAACCATGGAAGATGGCAAGGACTAATAGATTGAGAGTCATAGTTGGGAGAGCCAACCAACAAACTGTCACAGCTTTCTAGTAGGATTTATGAGAAATATTTTCTATCATCACAGGGCCTGATTAATAGATGCGAAAGATTATGTCCTATTATTCTTAAAAAGAGAATAGGTATTTAAAGTCTGGGCTTATTCAACAATCCATATTCCCAATATTGATGAAGTAGGAAGAAGTGGCTACCTCTACCTGAATTAGATATGCTGACTGTGATAATAATTGTGGGTACATAGAGTAGTTGTGAAATATGTCTGTTACTGGTAGGCAATGCAATGCAGAAGAAAGTGGATAGATTTTATTTTACCTATGGTTATAACTAGTAAGTTAATTAGGTTACTTATAATTTGATCATCTGTAGTATAGAGATTATTGTGAAACTCAAATTAGCCAACATGTGTGAAGTTTATCTGGTGTGGAATAGGCACTTCATAAATGTTACTTCTGATTCCTACTTCTTTGCACATGCTGTGCAGAGTGATCCTAAACTGAACTGTCAGAAATGACCATTGACAATCTCAGAAAATTTCCAAATGTAGATGGAAGTATTAACATTTTGTATTAGCCTGATCACATATACGCAGGAAAATATCTATCTTAAGTCCTGTGTTTAAATCTAGTGATATCAAACTGGTAATTATGTGTTCTTTTGTTTGCCTGAAGTTTACAAGTACTAAATAGGATTGAATATTATTTTTTCCCTTAAATTTCTTTTGCTTAGTTAACTCACAGATCTGGACATAACTTATGATAAAGACAACCTCTGCTTAATGAGCTTCAGAAACTAAATTGCCTGGAGAGGAGGCACATGTGGGAGGGGAGGTGATCTCAGGGGCAAATGTGGGGAATCATGACAGGAAGGCCTCTTTATATCCTCAGCAACTTTAGGAAAGAAAGGTGATTGTCAAAAGAAACCAGTTGGACCCCAGCAGAGCCATTCTGGGGAAAGAGGAAGGGACTGATAAAGATTTACAAAAAAATAAAATCTTCCCTAAAATTAACAACAAGAGCCTTGGAGCCAAACAACCATCTTCAGGGTGAACAAGGTAGATTTTGAGAAAAGTATAGGGTTAGAACAATCATTTTGAATTGCTACTGGGTTTTTTTGTTTGTTGTTTTTTTTTATTGTTTTTCCCCCTCGGATATGGTATCCAACTGGGGCTGCAATCAGCTTCATTATGCTTATATCAAAAGGAGTAGCACAAAGGGAACAGGTATATCCAAGGAAAATCTGTTGTAAATAGTTGCCCAGATGGAGAGGAATCTGGGAGTCCTAGGTTTCCCCTGTGAAATAATGTGACTTACAAATTCCTTTGGCTCTTGCAATGTAGCAAGGATTTTGAAGGTGGACAAAGGAAATATTTCTTATTTGTTGCTATTACTCAAATTGAAGTTTTCCTAAAACCTGTCTTAGGCCCCTTTCTTCTGAAATGAGAGTCTACTCTTTACATGTAGACAGCAAGAAAGAATTCACAGAAGGGTAATTAGAATGAATAAATGAGGTAAGATGAAGAAGAGTGATGAGTATATTTGGCTAGGTAGTGAGGATGAAATGGTAAGCATTTTGTTCCATATTTGGAAAGCAATAAATTGCAAGGGCCAAAAGAAATTATTTGCTGTGTTACTTGAGGCATAACGAAGCATAACAAGGTAAAATGAAAGTAAGGAGAATGTAGTGAGTACTTTATTTGAAGTATCTCCTGCCAGGAGCAGCTATAGGTTAGTCTTTTAAGAACAGGCCTCATTTAGCACAATGGGCTTTCTCTGGGATTGGATGCCACCCATTACAATGTAGAATTCTTTCTTCCAGAGAGATACCATGAGAACTTTTGCTGGAGATTTAAGATTATTTTAGGCTGCCACTAGAATAATGTTGCAAGAAGAAATTCTCTATTGCTTTGCATATTCAACAGTTTAGAACTGCATGCTTTTTTTTTCTTTAACGTTGTTTTGGTTTGGGTATCCACAAACCAGAGCTTGAAATAAGAATTCAGGGGCATGCAATTTATTTGGGATGTGACTTCAGGACATAGGAGGAAGGGAGGGAGGAGGAAAAGCCAACAAAAGCTGCAATGTAAATGTTCTCTGCTCTTATAGGCAATGGGGGTTCAATTCTCAGCATGCCTCCCAGAATTCTCTCCCTAGGTATGGGAGGTGGAAGCATTTATCCTCTGGCTCCCATTGCGGTTGGTTAAGGATTGCCCTCATAGATGTTTTCCCAGCGCTTTCAGGGGCTGGCTTCCTACAGATTTGTCAAAAACTCTTAAGCAGAAAAGCAAATGGTTCATGGGATAGGAAACAGTAACAGTACATGGAACTGTCTAGCACAGATGTGGCTAAGATTAGAGGTGGGCCAAGGAGATGGGTCTCAAACCATCGGCAGTACCTGCTACAACCCCAGTTTACCGCCCTAAGCACCTCACTCCTCAGATTCAGACTTGTCAAGGTGGACAGCAAAGCATTTTGTATAGCAATGTTGACTCAGAAATGTCAGAGATTGTGCCCTTCTTCAAAGCTTACTGTTTTCCACACTTACAGTATCTGTATTCTTTCTTATGCCTTCTTGGGTCTTTAGTAGCTGCCAGATCCATTTTTTCCAGTTTTATGCAGAAATTATAATACGCCGTGTTGCCATTAACTTCTTCAAAAAAGTTCATTTTCTATTGTGGATTACCACAAATTTAGCAACTTAAAACAACACAGATTTATTATCTCTCAGTTTTTGTCTCATCCAGTGCATTGCCAAATAAGCAGACACTCCATGATTTTTGTGCAACTGTGTACTTAGTAAAGCGATTTACATTTAGTACACATTCAATAAATGTAGGTTGGTTAGTTTTTCATTTCTATCCATTATTGTTAAAAAATTGAAAAAGCAACATGTGCACATGATAAAAACTTAAGCATTGCAAAGGTTTTTACAATAAAATGTTATTTTTCCTCTTACCTTGGACCTCCAATCTCCCTTTCCTGATATAGTCATTGTTAATAGTTCTTTGCTTATTGTTCTATTCTAAAAGTTGTCTGTGGATATAAAATTATTTCTATATATTCATTAAAATGACAATGGGGTCATGTTGTATATGTTATCTGTACTTTGATTTTCACTGAAAAAATATCAAAGATTGTTCAAGAACAACACTTACAGACCTACCTCATTCATTTTAATGGCCATCTGATAGTCCATTTATAGATGTGTTATTCATCAATCCAATTTTTCTGCTTTTCAAAATATTTCTAGCACTATAATAATCATAACATAATTATTAAAGCCCATTTTATTAGCCAGGATAGACTTGATTGTGCTGTGGTATATTAGTTTTCTATTGTGGATTACCACAAATGTAGCAACTAAAAACAAAACAAATTTATTGTCTCTCAGTTTTTGTGTGACAGATTTCTGGGCATGGTTTTGCTGGGTCCCATGTTCAATGTCTCACCAAGCTGAAAATCAAGATGTCAGCTGGGGCTGTAGTCACATCCAAGGCTTCAGGTTCTCTTCCAAGCTCATTGTTTGTTGGCAGAAATAATTTCCTTGCAGCTGTATGACTGAGGTCCCCATTTTCTGGATAGTTATAGCTGAGGCTTACTCCAGAAGCTGCCTTTGTCCATAGGCATATAATAACATGGCTGTTTACTTCTTCTATGCCAGTAGTGAAAGAAGTTTTTAGGGGTAAAATTGGAAGAGTTCAGAAGGTTTAGGAATTAGGGGGTCCATGAAGGAGGGAGGCATAGTTGATTGGGGGCTTGTAGCTAGCCAAAAGGCATACATTCACAAAGAACAAAAAGTGCCACAGGATAAGGGGATAGGAAGACACCCATTCACAGAAGATAGGGGAAAGACACAGGGGATAGAGAAATGGGAGAAAGAGGAAAACAGATTTTCACAGGAGACAGAGAGTTCTACCACTGAAAGGGGCGGGGAAAAGAGGAGGGCCCCACATGGGGTTTGAGCTTTGAAGCTGTTATAGTGACCAATCAGAAGGGACTATCAGGATATAAAGAACTGTAGCCTTTGTAAACCTTAGAAAAAGGGGCTTAGTGGGCTACCCCTTTTGGGACCCCCTCCCCAAGTGGGAGTCTGTACTTGTTTCCAATAAATTTCCACCTTTTCGTATACCACCTTTGGTCCGTGGCTTCATTCTTTGAATCCACCTGGACAAGAACCTGGGAAAGAAATCACCTTTGTATCCTGATCAGAGAAAAACCACTCGACTCAGTCACGTTTCAGTAGGACTGTGTGCTTCTTGTTTCTTTTAAGGGCTCACCTGATCAGGTCAAGCTCAATCACACCTACAATGCTTTTTGTCATATCCCCTGATATTTAAAGTACTTGTCTACACTAAGGGAATCATGGGGGCCATTTAAAAACTCTACCTACCACATGTATTAGCAAGTACCTCTAAAATATCGGTGGTTTAAAACAATGAAGGTTTATTTTGTACTCAATGTATATGTTTGTCATAGGAGCTCAATGAAACTTTACTGGTTGTAATGCAAACATTTATTCAGGTTGGTCACTTGGCCTTTAAACATTGCTGATAGCCATGCCAATGGGAAAAGAGAGACCTGGGGGATAGTGCCTTGAAAATTAAATGCTTTAGTCACAATTTATTGGCCAGAATTACTTAAAGGCCAGAAAGTGAAATACTACCCTATGCCTAAGCAACTGACATACCTAGACAACCATTTCACACACATGCTGTTACAGGTGGCTAATGTGGTGGTACTGCACTCAAATAGCTAAAGGCCCTCACACTGGGTAGCACTTGTGCTCTATTTTGAGACCTTTTATAATTAACTAGTGGTAGATTCCAGATGGTAGTTATAAGGAAGGTGAAATATTTTCATTCTTTGTTCAAAGTACATCTGTCAGTTGAAGGCTATTTGATAGCTTTGGGTCTTTCAGTGATAGGGCTTGCTCTGAGAGTTTCCGTTGTATAGTAATTGACCTTGACAGTGTCCACATCCCCAAGGAGAAGATAGGTGGTCAGGAGAGCAAAAGAAGGGAGCAGGTGGGATGCAGGATGAGCAGTCAGCAAAAATTTGTCAATAATAAAACAGGATGGAGAGAGATTATTTTCTTCTCTGAATTACTTCACAAAGTTTTGCTAACTTCCTTTCCAGGACTAAAATTCTAGAACGATCCTTGAAGCCCAGCATTCTGTATATTCTGCAATGTACTTTTCAAATGGACATTCAGTCTCTGTGTGACCATTTATAAAAGCAGGGACCTCACTACCCCCTGAGGCAATGTATTCCTCCTGCGTGAGTAAAAATGTCAATTATATACACATGCAAAAATAATTGTATATGTAATCTCCGAGTGCTCATCATCTAGCTTAAGCGATGGTCATGTATTGCTGTTCTTGTTCCATCTATCTCACATTCAGTTTCTTTGCTGTGCTATTTTAAAGCAAATCCTATGTATAAAGACATCTTTTACCCATTACTTATCAACCATTTAGTTTTAGGTAATTCTACTTGTGAAAAAACTTTTTTAATATTGTGCTAAAAGTTGGCTTTCTGTAAATTTTGCTCCTTTATCCTGGTTTGTCTTTTTGGAACAAAGCAAAATAGCTTCTCCCATCCAAGTACTAACCAGGCCCGACCCTGCTTAGCTTCCGAGATCAGACGAGATCGGGCGCGTTCAGGGTGGTATGGCCATAGACAAAATAGCTTCTCTATTCTTCATAAGACTGTGTTACAATCAGCAAACATTTAAATTCTGCTTGTTGGAATTATGATATCTACTTTTCCTCCCTGCCCATCTAAAAACTTTTTGTCATAAAACAATATATTTTATTAACTGCCAGGCTTATGATGCAATTTCTTTATTATCTTAGCCATGCTTTTCTGAACACATTCCAAATGGCCAAGGTATTTCTTAAAATGAGATATTAGAACGTAATTCAATTCTCTGGAGATGTTCTAACCACTGAAAAATGCAGTGCTGCTTCCGTGGGGCTGGACAGACATGCAGGGTGAATTTCTTAATAGGAAGGAACACTGGTAACTCATATTGAACTTTTAGTCAACTGGAACAAATTAGCATTTTTTACATAAATTGTTACAAAAGGACTTTTTTCTATGTGTGGAATTTATTTTATTGAACTAAATTCTGGCTTAACATTTTTATCTCATGCATCTTAGTTTCCACTTGTCTTAGTTCTGTCATTCTACAAATTAGCCAGTTCTCAGGGTTTTATTCCGTACAAAAATTTGACACGCCTGACTTCTAGATCTGCACATAGTTGATAGTGAGGCAGGGGCGTGGAAATGAGCTCTGGAATCAGACAGCCTGGGGAAAATCCTGGCTCTATACACCAGCTGTACATCATGAGTGAGTGCCCTTACCTTCCTACCCTTAATTCCTCATCTTTACAATGGAAGATAGGAACGTGCCCACTTCATAGGGTTTTTGTGAGGGATAAGTCTATTAGTATTTAAAGTTCTGAAAATTCCTAACCTTAGTCCAGAGTAAGGATTAGTATATGTTGCCTATTATTATGAATTAAACATGTAAACAGAGCTGGGCCAAGAGCAGAATTTGGAGGTGATGGACCAACACTATTTTGGCAGTCATTCAACCAGCCAAAATCCACCTAAATGTTGTCTTTTCCAAATGTCTCTGTTTTTTACATAAGGCTACCATTCATGACTTTGTAAAAATGCCTTGCTGATGTCAAGATCTACTATGTTTTTCAGCTTCTGATTAATTTTCACATTAGTTAGTTAATTATTGTTTAAGCAACATAATAGGTATAACAGAATATCAAAAGTCAGTTTACTCCCTTCCTTTTAAAAATTAGTTTGTATCCATCATATTGGGCCTAGAAGAAACACAAATATGTATCGCTTGACCCACCTCGCTAGGTGCTGGGGAGTGGGCAGAAGAGAGGATGCCTGCTTTGGGAGTTTAAGTAGAAATGTTTTGAAATCAGTTGATAGAGCTTGGATTGTAAAACATGAGTTATGAATTAGCTGAGTTCATAAGCTGCAGTTGGTTAGTTTCCCTGAAAAGGAATGCTCACCTCAAACTAAGAAAGTAATATTCAAAGACAGATGTCTTGAAAAAGAGCAGCAGCAGCATAGGAGCCATAGAAGAATATCTGTAGACCATGTCTAATAAAAAGGAGAATCCAAACTAGCTCAGAAAAGTAAGACTGCTAAAGGTTATCACTATTTGCTTTGGGAGGGTGAATTGTACATCTATACTAGAACTCCAATGATATGCTGTGCAGTTTCAAAGAGAATTATGTGTCTGCTGTCTGTTTCCCTGGAATACCAACGGATCTGGGTTGCTTTTCACCACATATGGAGCATAGTCATACCATAACCTTTTTATTTTTTTTTTATTAAATCTTTATTGTTTTTTATCTTACATATATTACATGCAATAAACATTAATATTTCAAGAATAAAAGGATTTTAAGTATAATAATATTACCAAAACTGTACTAGCATGATATCACAAAAGTTGTAGGAAATATTAAAAATCTGCAAATAACAGGATTTCTTCTATTATATTCTAGAATATTTTCCCCCTCTGGCTCTATTTTTGTTCATCAGTTTATATTGTTCATTATATTCCACAAATGAGTGAGATCATATGATATTTATCTTTCTCCCACTGGCTTATTTCACTTAGCATGATGCTCTCCAGGTTCATCCATGCTGTTGCAGATGGTGAGAGTTCCTTCTTTTTCATAGCAGTGTAGTATTCCATTGTGTATGTACCACAGTCTTCTAATCCACTTATCTGCTGATGGGCACTTAGGCTGTTTCCAGATCTTAGCTATGGTGAATTGTGCTGCTATGAACATAGGGGTGCATATATCCTTTCTAATTGGTGTTTCTGATTTCTTGGGATAAATCTTTATTGTTGAAAGTACTACATATGCCCCCTTTTTGTTCCTCTTCCCCTCTACCTTCCCACCCCCACTTCACCACCCTATT
Organism: Myotis nattereri; assembly: GCF_964212035.1. Classification (NCBI taxonomy): domain Eukaryota; kingdom Metazoa; phylum Chordata; class Mammalia; order Chiroptera; family Vespertilionidae; genus Myotis; species Myotis nattereri. The sequence goes on along the minus strand of NC_138075.1, from coordinate 92,888,734 downwards.
GTTTGTGTCCATGGGTTATGCATATATGCATACAAGTTCTTTCCTTGATCTCTTCCTATCCATCCACCCTCCCAGCTTTCCCTCTGAGCAGTTACTTTTTTTTTTTTTTTTAAAGAAGAGAAACAGATCTTTGGGCTACAAAGAGTTACTTGAGTGGGGCTTTCAGTTATGCAAATGTAGGTAAAAGTGAGACACTCCTTAACATTTTTTTTTTCCATTCCAGCTGCCCCTCCCTGAGGCCCAGGTACACAAAGCTGATCTCTAGGGAGAAAGTAAATTATTTGCATGGGAAGGTGAGTACCTCCTGGGATGGAGGAACCAGAAGCCCCCTGCTAAACCTCTCCTGCTGGAGATTTGTAGTTAGGAAGCTTCTTCTTTTTTTTTTTTTTACAGAGGAAGTGGCTAAACAGAAGTTTAATGCTCAGTCAGACTGTCATTAAGAGATTGAATACTTGATGGCCTGGAGAAAGCAAAAGTGCTTTGGCTCAGGTCAACCAGGTAGTTGGTATTAGATGACAATTCTAATTTTAAAATGTATTTAAAAAGCACTTTGGGTGCTGGGGTCCAACCCCAGCAGGTCCAGGGATCCCCAAAGGTGTGGATGGAGTCGGCGAAGAGGGAAAGACTCGGAGGCAGCGTTCAGTTGATCAGCATGATTGGGTTCTCTTGCCTGGTTCTGTTTGCCAGGTTCTGTAGGTTCTCCAGCCAGGTTCTGTAGCCAGGTTCCCTCGCTAGGTTCTCCAGCCAGGTTCTGTCCAGGATCTTTTGCCATGTTCTCTCCAGCAAAGTTCTTCTGTCTCTAGGTTCTGTGTAGGTTCTGTGTCTAGGTTCTGTGTCTAGGTTCTGTGACCAGTTTCTGTCCAGGATCTTTTGCCATGTTCTCTCCAGCGAAGTTCTTCTGTCTATAGGTTCTGTGTCTAGGTTCTGAGTTTCTGTGTCCTGCTGTCTTTTTTTTTTCTTTTAATTAAATCTTTATTGTTCAGAGTATTACATTTGTTCTTCTTTTTTTCCCCACCCCCCATAACTCCCCTCCTCCCAGTTCCCGCCCCACCCTCCGCCCTCACTCCCCACCCACTGTCCTCATCCATAGGTGCACGATTTTTGTCCAGTCTCTTCCCGCATCTCCCACACCCTTTTCCCCCCCAAGAATAGTCAGTCCATTCCCTTTCTATGTCCCTGATTCTATTATAATCAACAGTTCATTCTGTTCATCAGATTATTTATTCACTTGATTCTTAGATTCACTTGTTGATAGATGCATTTTGTTGTTCATAATTTGTATCTTTACCTTTTTCTTCCTCTTCCTCTTCTTAAAGGATACCTTTCAGCATTTCATATAATCCTGGTTTGGTGGTGATGAACTCCTTTAGCTTTTCCTTATCTGTGAAGCACTTTATCTGACCTTCAATTCTGAATGATAGCTTTGCTGGATAAAGTAATCTTGGTTGTAGGTTCTTGGTATTCATCACTTTGAATATTTCTTGCCACTCCCTTCTGGCCTGCAAAGTTTCTGTTGAGAAATCAGCTGACAGTCGTATGGGTATTCCCTTGTAGGTAACTGAGTTTCTTTCTCTTGCTGTTTTTAAGATTCTCTCTTTATCTTTTGCTCTTGGCATTTTAATTATGATGTGTCTTGGTGTGGTCCTCTTTGGATTCCTTTTGTTTGGGGTTCTCCGAGCTTCTTGGACCTGTAAGTCCATTTCTTTCACCATGTGGGGGAAGTTTTCTGTCATTATTACTTCAAATAGGTTTTCAATATCTTGCTCTCTCTCATCTTCTGGCACCCCTATAATTCTGATGTTGGTACGCTTGAAGCTGTCCCAGAGGCTCCTTACACTATCCTCACATTTTTGGATTCTTTTTTCATTTTGCTTTTCCGGTTGGGTGTTTTTTGCTTCCTCGCATTTTAAATCATTGACTTGATTCTTGCGCTCCTCTGGTCTGCTGTCGGGAGTCTGTATAATATTCGTTATTTCAGTCCGTGTATGCTTAATTTCTAGGAGGTTCCCGAATATAAGATCGAGGGTCTCATTAGTTTTCTTGTAGATCTCATTAAGTTTATTGGCGGCTTCTAAACAGTTCTTGAAAGACCTTAAAAGTGTGGTTCTGAACTCTATATCTTCCATTGACAATTTTGTCCTGTTTCTTTGTCTCCGCATTTTGTTATGCTTCCTTGGTGCACCCCCTAGTGGTCTTTGTGTGCAGTCTTATAATTAAACCTTGATTGTTGTAGCTAATACCAGGGAGGGTTTGACCTCCAGGCCAAGTGGCTATGAGAATCAGCTGTGTCTGCAGTGAGAGAACTTCTGTCCTCTAGGGAGGTGCTAATCTAGCCTTTGCCTGAGGCTATCCGGCAAATGCCTCTGTGCAGGGCTTGGGCGGGGCGGGTCGCACAGGATCAACAGGGTGGGCCGGAGAGAGCAGTTATGGCGGCTCTCAGTCCTGTCCCTAGGGGCTCTGCCTCTCTGAGTCCCAGCAACGGCTGCAAACCTCGGAGAGAAAGCTGCACTCGCTCTGACTGAAGCCAGACAGTCCCGCTTCTCCCGTTTGAGTCTGGGTCCCTAAAGACTTGCCCGTATCTGGAGCTCAGAGTCTGCGACTCCCTCCTGATTGAAAACGCCAACCGCGCCCTCTGCCGCCAGCCCGCTCCGCGCACTCCGCACCTCAGAATTTGACTTCAGCACTGCGCCTCCTCTGAGTTTCCATATGCGTTTCTCTTTCCTCCTAGTTGTAGGACTTCCACTCAGCCAGCATTCCTGTGGTTCTGGGTGATGTCCCTTCCATTTTTTGGTTTCACTTTTGAAGTAGTTGTTCAAAGCAGCAAACTCCGGCGTTAACCTATGCCGCCATCTTGGTTCTCCTGTCAGGAAGCTTCTTTTGGTTGACTGGTCCTCCCCACCAGTCCCCAATGGCAGGTAAGGATATCTAGGGATTGGAGAACAACAAACCAACTTCCTTAAGGAAATGGAGTCTGGGGTAAGATTCAGGCACCCTGACAACATTCCAACATCTTTTCAACAATGAAGATAAAAAAAAAAAAATTCCTACATTTTTCTTTGGAGAAGCATCAGCATCATCTGCTAAGGCTGGGGAGGGCCTTTTTTCTGTATTGTACCACACCTATATGTGGTACAATGAAGAACAACAGCAGTGAGAAACGCAAGGTGTTGTGCCCAGATTTCAAGATTCCCAAGGGTCCACCAGGGAGCCAGCCAGTCAGATGCAAAAGCGAAGAGTCCTTCATTTCGAACTAGTTCGGCTCCCCGACCACACTCACCAATGCAACGGTAAGCCCAGTGGCCGAGAGAGGGAAAACTCTGTGTGGAGAGAGGTTTTATAGGGGTTTGGGGTAAGGGGAGGAGAAAGGACTGTGGGCCCTGCGGATTGGCCAGGCGCAAGTCGGTGTCTTGTTACACAGGATGTGGTCATATCTATGGCGACTTCCCTTGATTGTCATTGGTTAGTTTAAAGAAGTCCTGGGTGTGGCTAGCAGAGGCTTGGCTTCCGGGAAGAAGCCTTGCTGAGCACATGGCCAAGGTAAGATGGAGGGCATAGCCCTTACCCTGGAGCAAGATGGAGGGTGTAGCCCTTACCCTGGGGCAAGGTGGAGGGCGTAGTCCTCGCCCTTTCATTCCCCACTTTGCCTTGGAACTTCCGGCTCAAACATGAGACGGACTGCATTTCTATTTCACCATTGCTAGAGACCCGTAGTGGGCACACAGAACTATCACCTGAACTATCCCTATACGCTTAACAAATGGTCCGGTGGAAGGGAAAGAAACCATTTTAGATTTAACAACTTCTATTGAAATAAGATTTTTCTTCTTAAAATTCCTCCATGGCTATCAAAAAGCCAAATCAAGATTAATTTATCCTGATGTTTGCATAAACACAACAAGGATGGTAACTGACTACCTTTGCTGGAGTTTCATGGTTGAACCTTAATGTGCCCCGTAGGGCCAGGAAGCCAAGCCATCCAGCTGCCATCAGGCCTGCCTGCAGTATCTGCTGAGTTAGGTGAATCCCTCACCTGTAGCAACTCCACCTGAGCCCACGCTCCAGGCTTTAAGGCCCATCCCAGTAGCCCTCCTACTTGTTGCGGCCCAGAGTGTGGGGGGGGGGGTTCCGCAGGGACGCAGAGGCATCTTTACTGCTCCCCTTCTACTCTTACCAACCGCCAGTGATAGTAGGGCATGGGCCTGACGCTCCAGCGCCAGCCATCTTCAGGGCTCCCAAGCAGGATACCAGGCTTTCTTCGTGGCATTCTTAGTGGCTTCAAGTCTTTAGAGCTCAGACAGGGCTCTTTAAAACATGATACTCCAGTCAAAGTTTCCCATTAATAAAACCACTATTAGGAACCAGTCTTATTGGATCTATGCAAAGAAAATGCATTGCCATGATTTACTTAGCATTGCCAGATTTCGGAGGAATTATATAAGGAGAAAAACATACTGATCTATTCTAAGATTTTCTGACTTTCCTTGCTAATTTCTTTTCATGGATTTAAAACAAAACAGTAACTGTTGGTATAAAACCTTCTTTCTATGCATAACCATGCCTCAGACCTTCTATTCTAAACAGGCTTTTTCCAGCTTTACTACCCCTGACATGGGCATGGTGACTCAGGCCTGCAAGACAGTATTACAGGCTGCCAACTGTTAGCTGTCTCTCAACAGAGACCAAAACCTGATGGGCACCCTTCCCTGCCCAGTTGGGCACCTGCCCTCTTGGCAGCTAGGCACCCTTTACTTTTGGGGGTCACCCCACACAGCTCCCTTCCAGGACAGCCAACACACATTCAAACCTGCAAAAGAATTAAAGGTTAATATAACATATCAATACAATGAAACATAATATTGGCATCATGGCAGCTTCAGGCAGCCAAATCTTCTGCTACTAAACATGTGATCCTATAAATTGTCCTTGTCTCTTTGGAGCCATGTCCATGAAGATGCAGGCATTATCTAAGTGTATTACACAGTATTGTGGGGGCTCCTGGTGACAGGAGTGATCGCGAGTCATGTTACCGGCATCAGGCAGGTCGAGTACGCCATAGCTTGTGCTTGAGTGGGTTGCGTTGATCTCGAATCGATGCTCCATTTGGTGATGAAGTCTTTCCGGGTGGACCCAGATCGCGACGCCTTCTACCTTGAGAGCAGTGGGGGTCGTCAGCACCACAATGTAGGGACCCTTCCAACGTGGCTCTAGGGTCTCCCAGCAGTGCCTTCTGACGTAGACCCAATCTCCTGGTCTGTGCTGATGAGGAGTTGGGGTTGGGCTGGTCTCATAGATGGCGCGGAAGCACTGCCAAATGTCCTCATGCGCCCTCTGGAGCCCTTTACAATCTTGGGATCTTGAGCAGACAGAAACAGATGTGGAGGCCTCCCTTTCTCACATCCCAGGACAGGACTTTTGACCTATGTCTCATCCAGATAGAAACGGTACTCATATTGAACAAGGAAATCAAGACTAAATAGACATGATAACTAGATACATTCCCCATTAAGAACTTTGAGGTGAAATCAGTTTCAGTTGTGTCAAGATACAGAACAAGTCCCTGAACAGAGGCAGTGGAAAACTGCCTAGGAATGCTTCTTTTCTACCTTTTTAAAAGATAGGCCAGATTTGAGCCAGTCCAAGTTTTGACTTCCCTCCGGAAGTCCCAGAGACGGTGAATACCATCTAGAAGCCATTCCTCCAGATACAGAACAAGTCCCTTAGAGAGTCTTGATAATCTACATCAGTAATACATTCATACAATCCCCTAAAAGTTAAAGAGGAAGGAAAGAACCATTCAATGTCCTTCAAGAGGATTTCGGCGAAACAACAAAATCCACAGATTAAACACATTGGAAACCAAAGGCCAGAAGTACCCTCTGACGTTTCAGGGGTACCAAGGAAGGAGAAGTTAGGCCACGTCCAGCCCTTCTCACAATCCACCATTAGTGACCAGTCCCAGCTCACTGGTCTACCATCCATTTAACATTTCTTTTTCCTCCTATCACACCAAGGCCATGCTTTCCAGGTAGCTAGAACTCTTAGCCTTAATTTTTAGGTGATTGGCACTAGTTAAACAATTTTAAACAACAAAGATACATATTTAAGTAAACACATTATATAGAACCTAGGTTAAACTTAGGCATATCCTGGGTCTCCTGAACACTGAGTTGTCCCTCCCAGGCAAAGGAAAAATGTGCCCCTTAAGATCAATATGAAACCACAGTTTCTACCTGAAATAATTGTACTTTAGCTTCTTATCAGCTGTTTATACCTTTTATAATCATTTTAAAGAATATCAGTTAAATTTAAACCAGTCCTTGCATAAAAAAATCTTCAGTTGAGGTCACAAAATCAATCCTCTCTTCTCAATCAGACCAATAAGCAAAGACATTTAGTTACCACAATTACATAATTTTTCCCAATTCAATCTGAACCTTAAACTTTTAGCTGGCAAGTTAAATATTCAGCATTTCTCAATACTTAACCAACAGGTTTAATTCTGTCTTCTAGATTTTTCATGAGGCAAATTACTTTTTACATTCAAGCGGCTCTGGAAAACCACATTTGAGCCTTGCAAAACAGGTTTTTGGCCTACCTGGTCTTTTCAGATATAAATTGACCACATTCTTTAAGATTTTGCTGCAGGCAGGAGGTGACTATCTCCTTCCTCCATCAAGAAAAGCTTTCTTAATTAACAAAGGACCAGTTTTTTTTGTATTTTTTCCCCCTTTGGAAAAACTGTTCTTTATTATGGATTAGTCTTGGGATTTATCCTGCACATTTGAAAGGAGACTCTAGCTTAAAACCCTATCCAAAATCGGATGGTGCACACATTAGTTTTAATCCAGCTTTTCTCCTTACACGTGCACAGAAATCCCAGATGCATTTACTTGGGGTAACCTGTTTCCACAGACCCTCACTCAGGCGGCCGCCCAACCACCACACAAAGGAGGGGGAAGGGCAGTCCCCCTCCCTCCACACTCGCACACTTTCACCACACATTCATTCAGAGTTTAAACAATAACAACTTCCCAACTCCTGAGGGAGCTCTAAAGCCTCCCCCAATCTCCTTGAAATGATCAATCACAATACCCAAAGGTGCAGTCTGAGTCCATCCCATAACATCCGTCCAGTACAAATACAGAACACTAAACAGGGCCCGAAAATACAGGCTTCCAATTCCATGGAAGCCAAACCCGAAAGCTAGACGTTGGCCTTACGCCAAACCAGAGGGAGTGACCCGCCTCATCTCAAATCCGCGAGGGGCATATCCATCCCTCCTGGGGTGAGGGGCATACTCTTCCCTCCTGGGGAGCGGAACGTCTTCCAACTCTTCCCCGCCTGTGGTCTTACAGGGCGCATCCGCCTAGACCCCTCAGGCACTTACAGATTCCAGAAATGAGCTCACACAGAACAGAACACACAACGACACACAACGACACACACCTACTGCAGTCAGTCAGACTCTTCGGATCGGTGGCCCCTCGATGGTCTTGGGAATCCCGAACGAGCCCCCAAAATGTTGTGCCCAGATTTCAAGATTCCCAAGGGCCCACCAGGGAGCCAGCCAGTCAGATGCAAAAGCAAAGAGTCCTTCATTTCGATCTAGTTTGGCTCCCCGACCACACTCACCGATGCAACGGTAAGCCCAGTGGCCGAGAGAGCAACCTTTTTATTTTTAATATTGCAATGGTTTGACTTAAAGTAGAGGCTAAACAGCATGCCACATTTCATTTTGGGAAGAAACTGGGGCTGAGGAGAGGCCTATAATTGATAATTAAGAGAGGTATGATTTCCTCTTTTTCAAAGGCAGGTGTAATAAATTCCAGCTAGAAGGATGTTGACTGCCAGTTGATAATGACACACTATATCAGTGATGGCGAACCTATGACATGCGTGTCAGAGGTGACATGCAAACTCATTTTTTTGGTTGATTTTTCTTTGTTAAATGGCATTTAAATATATAAAATAAATATCAAAAATATAAGTCTTTGTTTTACTATGGTTGCAAATATCAAAAAATTTCTATATGTGACACAACACCAGAGTTAAATTAGGGTTTTTCAAAATGCTGACACACCGAGCTCAAAAGGTTCGCCATCACTGCACTATATCAACTAAAAGCCCATAGGCCAAGAATACAAATGGTGAGACCTACATCAACTATCCTATTCTGTGTCTGGTCATTTCCACTCACTAATGGAGTTTGAAATGTAAAGCTGGACCTAAATGGACATACTACTCCATTGGTAAAATCACATTGGGTTACAATAACACATTGGAGACAATAACAGATTACAGGAACCATTATTAAGAGTGTAACATCTTCAATCCAGACAATTAAAAACAAGCAAGCAAACAAAACAAAAAAAAACCCAACAGCAACAGTATAGGCCTCTGCATTTCAATGAGTTTTGGTAATGGCATGGCTTTGGAAAACATCAATTCCACTGAATCTCTTTTCTTGTAAATATCTGCAGATCTTAGAGAGAATTGGCTTTGTTATGACTGACAGGAAATAAAAAAGGCAGAGGCCTACAATGAATTATCTCTTACAGGGGCAGCTCTATGTAGTGTGGCCAGGACAAGAAAGCAGAATGAATTTATTCATCTGTACTCTGGATGTAGAATGACAAGGGTGGTGATCAACTAATTTATTACAAAATTGAAAATTATTTCAATCCTACAGTAATGATTACAATTAGTGGACTGAAATGTCAACATTAATTTTTAATTATTTCTGTTAAACTTTATTTAAAAGTGGTAATGATTCTTTTAATCATGGCAAGTAATATAACTCGAGACTATACAATGAGATGTATACAATTCTTATTCTTTTAGTAAAGGAGTACCCATATTCAGTTAACTTTTATAGCAAGTTACTTTTTCTCTTCATGATTTTTTATTGAGTTTAGAGAGAGGGGGAGAGGGAGTGGGAGAGAGAAATATCCAGTGAGAAACCTTGATCAGTTGCCTCCTATACATAACCCTACAGGGGATAGAACCCACAATCTGGGTATGTGCCCACAACCTGGGAAATAAAACTTGTGACCTTTTGGTGTAGGGGATGATGCTCCAACCAACAGACCCACGCCAGCCAGGGCACATCTTAAATTTAAGAAAGTCCCAATGTAGTGATATATATATTAGATGACTTGTGAATTTCCTTGTTGTTTAAGACAACATTCTGGTGCAGATTGAGCAAACCAGGCAAGCAGTTCCTTGTATTGAATTAACAGTGTTTGTTGTAGTTGCTATGCAGTTAAAGAACCACTTACATCTTCTAATATATTTCTCATTTCCCATGACTTCAGATAATACTATCACACATTCTGTAATTCTGTTTCTCAGTACCTCATGTGATTTGATTCATTAGAACGTAAGGGCATGGGCTTCGTTATTATCCCTCATATGCGAGAGGTGGAAAGCGCATTGAACCAGAAGTCAGGACACTGCCAAGCACTGCCATACATGCAACTTTGAGCAAGACACTTACCCGAATAGTTTTATTATTTGTAAAACAAACACATTGGGCTGTGTAATCTTTTTGAGGCTCCGACGGTATCAAAATTCTATTTTAAGTATTTGGTTTATCTTAATAGTATTTATTATACCTTTCCAGCTTGATTATTTTTGATGGTATAAAAGAAAGCAAAATAGTTGAATATCTCTATTTGTTTTCTGTCATCAGTTAATGTTATACCATCTGCTCTAAGATATAGGGCAAGCTCTACTTATCTGTTTCTCTTTGTCTAGCTTTTTTCTTTCTTTCTTTTCTTTTTTCCTTAAAGGCCTTTTGCTAGCTTTAGAATTCTTTGCTAAGCCTTGCCATAGGGTTTATGGAATTATACAGAACCAGGGCTTGGATCTCAGTTTTGTTTTATGTAAGTTGTCTGAAGTTGGCGAAGCTATCAAAATTTTTAGAATTCCATTTACTCATTTATTAAACTGAGATAACATTAGTTACCTCATGTGATGCTGTGGAGATTACATGGAAAAAATGAACAAACATGGAAAGTGCTTAGTACAATACCTAGCACAGAAAACCCTAAACAAATGTTACTGGATTTCTTATTTTTACTTTTAGCTTTATTATCATTGTCATCATTTGTTATTATTACTCTAGAGCTATTTTTAAAATACTATTATTAGATTTTCATTATTTCCTTTTAATTAAAAGAAACATCAATAGTACTTCATATATATAATTTCAGTTATTAAGGTATTTTTACATGTGTGGGGCCTAAAAAACATTAATAGTTTCCCTCCAATCTTCTAAGTTCCCCCAGCTGTGCTAATAATCAAATTAACAGAGACAGACTAACAGGAAAAAAATAACATTATAATACATGCACGTGGGGAATTCACATAAGCATGAAAATGCCAAAGACAGTGAGGCCGCATGGGGTACACATGTCATTTTGGACAAAGGAGAAAATGGGGGGATGAAGGGATATTAAATTTCAGAAGTGAGAATGGGAATTTTACAGGTAGTTGCAGAGGAGCCTAACACCCTTGGAAGACAGATTCTGGCTGTGAAACTCAGAAACAGTGGGACACAGGAGTTAGCTAGCTAACAGGTCCCTGCCTGAAGCACTCTTATTTCCATACTTAATTCCAATTAAGCTGAGGGAAATAACCTCTAAGATCTTCCTGAAGCAAGTTTCTCTGTCTGAATCTCTTGGACAGGATTTTTTTCCCCCTTCCTTCCTTCCTTCCTTCCTCCCTTCCTTCCTCCTTTCCTTCCCTCCCTCCCTTCCTTCCTCCCTCCCTCCCTCCCTTTCCTTCCTTCCTTCTTCCCTCCCATCCTCCCTCCCTCCCTCCCTCCCTCCCTCCCTCCCTCCCTCCCTCCCTCCCTCTTTCCTTTCCTTTCCTTTCCTTTCCTTTCCTTTCCTTTCCTTTCCTTTCCTTTCCTTTCCTTTTTCCTCCCCTCCCCTCCCCTCGCCTCCCCTCCCCTCCCCTCCCCTCCCCTCCCCTCCCCTCCCCTCTCCTCTCCTCTCCTCTCCTCTCCTTTCCTTTCCTTCCCAGCTTCAGGGTGGCAAAACTGCTGTCCTCTTCACATTGTCTAATCTGGTTTTTACAGTGATGCTCTGAGGTGAGGATTCCGTTGCAGATCAGAGTGTCTCAGAGAGGTTTAGTAACTTGTCCAAGAACAAGCACAGGGCCTTTCACATTTACCTCCCTAACCCCATGGTGCCCAGCACAGGAAGTGACTGCCATAACCCTCGTGGCAGTAGCAGGACAGTGATTGACAGCATGAAGTGGTTTTGTGACGGAGTTGTCTGTGGTAAAATGTCGTAAATGTTTCCCTCCACGTCCCGCATGGTTCAGGGTTCAGGATCTGGAAGAAGAGCCTCACACAAATAAAAGAGAAAAGACACGAGATAATTTGGGAATATTGGCGACCAGGCGGGTAAGTCCAGCTCAAGAGGAAAGACTTCCCTGGTGCTCAAGCCGTACCAACCTTTTATAGTCAGAGGTAAACAGGGCAGTGGTCACCATAGTTACACAGTTCTTGTGAGTTTCACTTGTTTTGACCATAGTTACACTTCCTTCACTTTCCTCAGCCCATTAGCTTCCCAGATAAGATCTAGGAAGTATTATAAGGTCAAGCCTAATTATGCTAAGAGGACTGTGCCCTCTAAGCTGGGACTTGTTTGTGACTTTGCCAACAGGTCAGTCCGAGGCTTAACCCTATATCAGCTTCCCACAGTAAACATCAGCGCTTTAAAGATCAAAGCTTCTTTAAGGAAAGCATTGCTTTGATTGGAAGGAACACCGTATTTTATTATACAGTGTACATTTCTTGAAAGAGAAACAGTATGTTTTGTTTCTCTCTGTATACATGGCTTGTAAACTGGGTTTTTCTTTCAAAATTTGTTTTCAGTTATGAATATGATAAATATACTACCTCCTGAGGAAACGGTTGTACGTGGGGTTCTAGTGGCATTCAGAGGGGCCTGGAGGTTGGGGGGTAGGAAGTGGTCAAAGTGCTGCCTTGGGCCATCAGTGGGAGCGCTGGGAGGCCCTCCATGGCCCAGATAGTGGCAGAGGGAGGGAGGCTCTCACACCGACCCGCCAAAAGCTAGAAATACGAATGGATGAGCACCGAGCTGCCAAAAGCTAGGAAGATGAATGGATTGGGCTCCAAGCTCATAAAAAAACTAGCAAGATAACTGGATAAAAAAAAGAAAAGCCCTTCCATCCGTATTCCTATAAGAACTGTGGGCTTGAGCAGGAGGAAAGATTGGTCTTTGAGACGGGAATCTGCCATTCTCCTGGGTCTGTGGCTCCTGAATAAAACCTCTTCCTTTTGCACAACACCCGCCTCAGGGTCCAGCTTTTGTTGTGGCAGGCTGACAAACCTTTGGGGTTTTTTTTGTTCCTTTAAAATAGGGCAGAAAAGGTCTCTGAGTGCTTTTTCTGGACAAGGACACAGACAAACTGGCGTGAAAAGTCACACTGATGCATTTGTTGCATTTTCCTCCTTACTTGTCTTCCTCCAATCAAGGAACACAGCTGTTCTTGTCCTAGGGCTCTTAATTGTGAGAAAGTCTCTACCAATTTGAAGAAAATGGAAAAAATAAGGACAATATAGTTATTTTTTCATAACACTAATTGTACACTTCAATTTTTAAAAAAATATGTTTTTATTGATTTTAGAGATAGGGAGAAGGGAGAGGGAGAGAGAGAGGGAAACATTGATGAGAGAGAAACATTAATCCTCTGCCTCCTGCATGCCCCACACCAGGGATGTAGCCTGCAACCTGGGCGTGTGCCCTGACCGGAATGGAACTGGCGACTTCTTGGTGCATGGGATGACACTCAACCAACAGACACACTGGCCAGGACTATATTTCAACTTTAAAAATTCTTAGCAACTTCTTATTGTTTTTCTATTTAAAAATGTCATTTTTTGAAACCATAGCAATGGTGCATGAAGTTAATTTTCTTTAATTTGCTAACTAGGACAAATAAAAAGTTGATGAATATACACTAGCTCTTAAAATTGTATTGGATCATGAAGTCCAAAGCTTAGGACAGGAGATATGCGTGCCCGGTCTGCACCTGAAGCCAGGTTGGTCACTCAGGGCTGGAAGCACTCTAGCAAGCACCCCTCCATTGACCAGGCCCCTGGCTGAGGGATCTGAATAAATATCCACCCCAGGGAATGGAATGTGATTTAGTTGAGTTCCTCCTGAAAAGCTAAAGGTCTGTGAAATGTGGCTGCTTTGACTGATGCTTCCATTTTCTCTCCTCACAAAATAAGCCAGATTGACAGGATTCAAAGGAGACATAAAATTAGTTTTCATTGGCTGATTCAGCAATAGAGCCAGGAAGCAGAATCTGCGAAATGGAAAATATTATAAAACTAGGAATGAGAGGTTATAAGGCAAGTCTTAACTAGCTGAGGAAGTTTCTCTGTGCCTGCAGCTGATAAACTGCTTTTGTAGCTATATGAAATGTTGGTCCCAGTCAGGACTCCATTGTGGCAGACACTTTCATACTGACTGCCCTGTGGGTGAGAAGATAGCATTTAGCTGGAACTGTGCATGCACCTTATTTCAAGAATTTTCCACAAAATAAACTGATGGGAAAAAAAAAAAAAAAAGCACAAAAGAAACAGTCCAGAAGCTTGGAAGCATGGTACAGATTAAAGGAGCTCACAAGGAAGAGGGGGAGGGGCAGAGATTAACCAAAGCATTTATATGCATACTAGAAGCCCAGTGCATGAAATTCATGCACAGGGAGGGGGGGCGTCCCTCAGCCCAGCCTACACCCTCTCCAATCCGGTCCCTTGGGGGATGTCAGACTGCCAGTTTAGGCCTGATCCCGCACTGGCAGTCGGACATCCCTCTCACAATTCGGGACTGCTGGCTCCTAACTGCTCACCTTTCTGCCTGCCTGGTCACCCCTAACCATTCTGCTTGCCAGTCTGATCACCCTCAAATACCCCCCTTTGCTGGCCTGATTGAGGTTGGGGGGCTGATTGGGGGTGGGGCTGGCCATGGGGAGGGGCTGTGGTTGGTAGGCTGGCTGGCCACTCCCTCAAATGGGGTGGGGGATGCCAATGGGTGCCAGCAGCTTGGGGGAGGAGCCATGGGTGGTTGGCCAGCCAGCCCTGCCCCTGATCGGGGTGGGGAGGCTGTTCTGGGGTGGGGCCTTGCAGGGGGAGGGCTGCAGAAGATTGGCTTGCTGGCCCTGCCCCCTATTGAGGTGGGGGGTTGTGATCAGGGGCAGGCAGCCACAGGGAGGGGCTGGGAGCCTATTGTGGTGGGGCAGGCTGATCAAGGGCAGGGCTGGTGGGGGTGGCAGGGGGGGCATTTGGTGGGCTAGCCCACTCTTTTTTTTTTTTTTTTTTTTTGTGACTTCGTGACTTTTGTTTGTGGTGCCTGTGCTATGTCTCAAAAATACCTTCTCCCTCTGCCCGGGACAGTGTTGGGGAGGGGGCAGCAAAAAATAGAAGACGTCCTTCCCTATTGCACATGGACCCTATATACAGGCCCACCTGGCCCAGGCCAGTGGGATGCTTGGCACATTCTCAGATCCCTGCTCAGGGGCTGGAGGGGTGACTGGTGGCAGCACACCGTGAAAGAGGACCTCTGGGTGGCCACTCTGATCCTGGCTACTGGTCCTGGCACTTCCTGGTCCTCGGTTCCTTCCTGGTCCTGCTTGCAGCCCTGGTCCCCCTACCTGGCTCAGCCTCCCACCTCCATCCTGGCCTAGATGGCCCCCTTGGCTCCTGGGGGCTCTGTCCTCCCCTCCCAGCCTGGAGGTCCAAAGGGGAGGTTATGGCTTCTCAGAGACTCCCCAGCAGCCCTGTCACTCATGTTCACACAGGGGAAGGGGTGCGTGTGGCAGAAGCAGCTGTATAAATGTGGGTGCAGGGGCAAGTCTCTGGGGTCACTTGGACTGTTCGCTGATGACGCAGATCAGGGTCGCATTCTCATCCTTGAGGCACTGGTTGTCAGCTCGGAGGTTGGACAGGCCCTTCAGCTCCTCTTCCAGCCTTGTTCTCCAGGGCCCTGCTGTCAAATCTCTCCAGCTCCAGGAGGGCCGGCCTCTCTGCAAAGCGCTCCTGCTTCTGTGTGGTGGGCTCCAGCTCCACCTTGAGTTGCACCAGACGCAGCGTGGTCTGGGTCAGGACCTCACGAAGTCTCCAGTTCTCAACATGCAGCTTTGCGTAGAGCTTCCTGAAACCTCCCTAGGCCTCTTCCTATTGGGGCTGGGGTTCTGGGTTTAGGTCCTGCTGCCTCTGGCACGGAAGGGTTGGATTCTGGGCTGATGTTAGCTGGCTTTGCCTCCTCCCCCTTTTCAGGCCCTCTCTTCTCCTCACCAACTCTATGGTGCTCCCTGGAGGCCTATGGTCCCTGTCCCTGGCTGTCAGGGGCCTCTACTCTTTGGGCAGGGCAATCAGAATTCTCAACTCCACATACTCGGGGCTGCCAGGAAGGGTCCAGGCTCTATGCGCGCTGCTCTTGATTGGGATGGGAGAGTCTGATCAGGGGCAGGCCGGCAGCGGGAAGGGGCTGCGAGGTTGGCCGCTGGCCCAACCCCTGATCGGCTGGTTTGCTGGCTACAGTGGGCATCATAGCAACTGGCCCAATCAGGGCCATCTTCTGTGGGTTTGTGTCTCCACTTGCTCTGGCCCCAGCAGCCCAGCACTGCAGCTGCTGCAGGGCTGGGGCTGTGGTCCAGACCCCCCTACCCCCTGCAAGATTGTGTGTCCGCCAGCTCCATGGCTCTGGCCAGCACTGCCATCTTTGTGCCTATGGGTGCCACCATCTTTATCTCTGAGTGATGGTTAATTTGCATAGTACCTTTTTATTAGTATAGATATGCATAACCCATGGACACAGACAATAGTGCAGAGGACTGTGGTGGGGAAGAACCAGGTGGAAGAGAACAATGGGGTGTAAATATGGGACATCTGTAATCTCAATAATAAAGATTTTAAAAAATATATTTTTATCAATTTCAAAGAGGAAGGGAGAAGGAGAGAGATAGAAACATCAATGATGAGGGAGAATTATTGATTGGCTGCCTCCTATATGCCCCACATTGGGGATTGAGCCTGCAACCTTGGCATGTGCCCTGACTTGGAATCGAACTGTGACCTCCTGGTTCATATGCTCAACCACTGAGCAACATCAGCCAGGCAAGAATTTTTAAGAAAGAATTTTGCAAATAGTTACTGAGGCATCAGTCTTTAAGGAATAATTAGATGATACTTAATCTTTAATTACACAATTACCATTTCCATTAAATTTTTTTTCAGACTTAAAGACAAAAATCAGGTGAGCTACACTTGTCTGAAATGGACGGTCCTGGTTCTTGCATTTCCTGTGGGTTTGCAGTTCCACCAGCCTGATAATAACGCCAGTGCTACCCCGAAGATCTGCAGAATGAAGAATTGGAAGTTCTCTTTGAATTAACAATTAGATTATCAAGTAACTTTGGCATTCTGGAGCTGATTTTGGAGGGATCTGTCCTAATTTTTCCTGCAGCATTTGAGGTCTTTTTAAATTATTATTAGAGGTGGAGAACATATATTTGCTTTCTCCTTGGTAACTGGAACTGAGAAGGAGAGGTGGAAGGAAGGTTTCAGGAATTCCCAAAAAGAAGTAGCTTGGCTTCTAGTCTGACCCACTACATTCCCAATTGTAGGCAAGTGCCTTTGCATCCCATCATCCTATATAAAAAAGCAGAGTATGCAAATTGTTCCCTGGACCAGGAGTTGTCCAGGAGTTCGACCAAAGGGTGGGGCCGGCCGGGGAAAGGGAAGGAGTACCCGGCCAGCAGTTAGCAACCACTAGAGACCCTACCAGTGCACAAATTTTGTGCAATGGGCCTCTAGTTGAACAATAAAGCCAGGAAATACATGAAGGCCTCAGACAAAAGACCCATTAAGCATGCCTGTGATTAAGGTTGATTAGCTAAAAGTCACTGGGAATTTTGAGTTCAGGATCAGTACAGAATCAGATCCAATTTGCATAAACTACAAAGTGCTTCATTAAGGCTAATCATTTTCCTCTGTCCTTTGGTAATAATTTTTTCTTGTACAGGCTTCATTTATAGACTGAGCTTGAGGATTTTGCCTTCAGAATTCTTCAACAGTGTTAAGATAGTTTCAGTTATGTTCATTGGCCTCATTTGCTAAAATTGTACCTGTCTGGAGCCCTGCCTTTGAGCATTCTACAAATTTAAGCAATGATTAGGGCCCATGTGCTAGCAGTAAAGAGCTATATATAATAAAGTGTGCATCTTTTAAAGCACCAGTGGAACCAATCATACTGATATGTACTTAGACCACATAGTGCATTGTGTTATTTGAACTGATGACTAAATACTTTTATAACCCTTCTTGAAATAAGTCTATTTAAATCCAGGAAAATTGACCAGGTTTAACCTTCCAGAACTGTTATGTTCCTTCTTTGTAATTATTTGTGAGAATGATGAGATGCTGCTTGTTTTGTCCCAAAGATTATATTCCTACTTCTCTCCTGTGTTTTTGTAGACTCTGCTCTCTGTGCCTGGAATACCTCACCCATACCCTCTCCACCTCAGACCTCTGTGCTTATGCTTGTTGAAGGATTTATCACACTGCAGTATAATTTCCTTTTAAACTATTTATCTCTTCCACAAGTAGTGGATGCAGCAGAGTATATTACAATTTGCTGTCCCCATGCTTTCCCCATGGCTAACAATATATACATATTGAATAAAATGTGAATTATGAGATGGTGCCTATAATGGAATATTACACAGCCAATTAAAAGAATGATGTTAATCTACACATTGAAATGTAACTATATATATATATATACACACTAGAGGCCTGGCGCACAATATTCATGCACTCAGGGGGTCCCTCAGCCCAGCTTGCATCCTCTCACAGTCCGAGAGCCCTTGGAGGATGTCCAACTGATGGCTTAGGCGAGCTCCCTGGGGGGAATGGGCCTAAGCTGGCAATCAGACATCCTTAGCGCTGCCGTGGAGGCAAGAGAGGCTCCCCCCACTGCCGCTGCACTCGCCAGCTGTGAGCCCAGTTTCTGGATGAGTGGTGCTCCCCCTGTGGGAGTGCACTGACCACCAGGGGCAGCTCCTGCATTGAGTGTCTGGTCTTGGGTGGTCAGTGTGCATCATAGAGACTGGTCTTTCCACTGTTCGGTCAATTTGTATATTAGAATTTTATTATATAGGAAGCCTAAGCGACCATTAAGACCCGTTCACAGGAACGATCAGAATGACTGGTCAATCGGTCGCAATGATGCTCACTGACCACCAGGGGGCAGACATTTAATGCAGGAGCTGCCCCCTGGTGGTCAGTGCACTCCCACAGCGGGAGTGCCACTCAACCAGTAGACGGCCTCATGGCTGGCGAGTGCAGCTGGCTGAGGTAGCAGGAGCCTCTCCCGTCTGTGGCAGCACTACCAGATGGCAGCAGCGGAGGCGGAGGCGGCAGGCACAGCAGGGCCATGATGCACTGCAGCGGAGCCGCGCTTGGCCCCAGCTGCGCTCCTCCCTGGCTGCCTGCTGCTTTGGCACTGCCACATCCCCCAAGGGGTCCTGGATTGCAAGAGGGCACAGGCCAGGCTAAGGGACCCCACCCATGCACAAATCCGTGTACCAGGCCTCTAGTATATTTTATAATATAGTTACTTTAAAAAACAAGCTGGAAAACATGCATAGGATGATCAAATTTTTGTAAAATAAAGTAGTGCTTATGTATATAGTCATAGAAAAGGTAAGAATTACAGATATGCAGGGGTGAGATCTGGGTATAAAGATAAGGCTTTTACTTTAAAAAAATATATATATATTATTGATTTTTTACAGGGAGGAAGGGAACGGGATAGAGAGTTAGAAACATCAATGAGAGAGAAACATCGACCGCCTGCCTCCTGCACACCCCCTACTAGGGATGTGCCCTCAACCAAGGTACATGCCCTTGACCGGAATCAAACCTGGGACTTTTCAGTCCACAGGCCAACACTCTATCCACTGAGCCAAACCAGTTAGGGGTTAGGGCAAGACTTTTACTTTTAACTATAAATTTCTATATCTTAATTAGATAGAGTGTGTATTACAGTTGTAAATTAACTAATAAACAATTTTAAAAATCATAAAATTATAGCTCCCAGTTGCTACTTATTATTTTAAAAAACATTGTGCTGCTTTCCTGGGGCTGTTGTAACAAAGCGCCACACCACATGTGTATTCTTTCACAGCCCTGGAGGTTAAAAGTCTGAAATGCAGGCAGGGGTGGGCAAACTTTTTGACTCGAGGGCCATAATGGGTTCTTAAACTGGACCGGAGGGCCGGAACAAAAGCATGGATGGAGTGTTTGTGTGAACTAATATAAATTCAAAGTAAACATCATTACATAAAAGGGTACGGTCTTTTTTATTTTTTTTTAGTTTTATTCATTTCAAACAGGCCGGATCCGGCCCGCGGGCCGTAGTTTGCCCACGGCTGACTAGAGCATGGTCCCTCCAAAGGCTCTAGGAACCACTCCTTCTTTGCCTCTCCCAGCTTCTCATGGTTGTCAGCAATCCTTGACATTCCTTGGTTTGTGGTGGACACATCACTCCATTCTGTGCCTCTGTTTTTATATAGCCTTCTCATCTGTATGTCTCTATGTCTTCACATAGCCTTCCTAAACCATCACTGGATTTAGGGTCTATTCTTATATTTTTAAAATTTTTTTTTAATTGATTTCAGAGAGGAAGGGAGAGGGAGAGAGAGATAGAAACATCTATGATGAGAGAGAATCATTGATCAGCTGCCTTCTGTGAACCCCACACTAGGGATTGAGCCCACAACCCAGGGATGTGCCCTTGACCAGATGAACCCGGGACCCTTCAGTCTGCAGGTTGATACTGTATCCACTGAGCCAAACCATCTAGGGCTAGCCTTATCTTTACACAACTAACAATGCCTGCAAAGACCCTATTTCAAAACAAGGTCATGCTTTGACGTTTGGATAGACTCGGGTTTTTTGTGGGGAACACAATTAACCACAGTACAAACGCTTCCTAAAGAGCACTTACTAACAAGGCCCAGACTAACTAGCTTTTAAGTGTCAAGATATCTTTCCTGAAGACTGCAGTCCCATTATAATTTGCAGCCCCCTATTGCACTGGCACAGGATACAGGATGGGGGCACCTGCTGCTACTACAGGTGTGGAGAACCTAACAAGCCTCAGCTCTTCTCTCCCCTCACCTGCAGTGGTTCTCAACCTTCTGGCCCTTCAAATACAGTTCCTCATGTTGTGACCCAACCATACAATTATTTTCATTGTTACTTCATAACTGTAATGTTGCTACTGGTATGAATCGTAATGTAAATATCTGATATGCAGGGTGGTCTTAGGCGACCCCTGTGAAAGGGTCGTTCGACTGCCAAGGGGGTCGCGACCCACAGGTTGAGAACCGCTGCTTAGAGCCGTGTCCCCTTCACTCCACCACTCCAGCTCCTCTTCACCTCCTTGCTCTTGAGGATCTTGCAGTTTGGTTTACTAGTGTTAATACTGCACCTGCTGATTCTAAAGTACACGTTTTAACACTTCTAACACTGAGATTATTCTTACAGTTGACAGCACAGCACAGTTTAATTGGCAGCATTTAAAATTTTTTGATGATAAATAAGATTACATGTCTTACAGCTAACGTCATCAGATTTCAATGAGTAGTCTGAGATATGTAGGCAAGTTTACCTGCTATTACCCTTGAAAAGCACAAGATGTGAGTGATTGTGGGTTAGAAAATAAAAATCTGTAGTTCTTTATTTTATTTTATTATTTTTTAAAAATATATCCTTATTGATTTCAGGGAGGAAGAGAGAGGGGAGAGAGATAGAAACCTCAATGATGAGAGAAAATCATTGATCAGCTGCCTCCTGCACACCCCTACTGGGGATCAAGCCCGCAAACTGAGCATATGTCCTGGCCAAGAATAGAACTGTGACCGCCTGGTTAATAGTCCAATGCTCAACCACTGAGTCACACTGGCCAGGCAGTAGTTCTTTTTTAAAAAAATATTATTTCTAAAATAAAAATATTTATGTTTACATGTTTAATATCGTTATCTTTTAAGTTGAGGTCTTATTGACATTTAACATTGTATTAGTTTTAGGTGTACAACATAATTATTTGATTTTTGTATATCATGAAATGATCACCACAATAAGTCTAATTAACATCTGTCACCATATATGTAATTACAAAATTGTTTTTCTTGTTTTGAGAACTTTTAAGATCTAGTGAATATGCAATATGGTATTATTATCTGTAATCACCATGCTGTACATTACACCCCATGACATTTATTTTGTAACTGGAAGTTTGTACCTTCTAATCCCCTTCAGCCATTCACCCATCCCTCACCCCTGCCTCTAGCAATCACCAACCTGTTCTCTGTATCTATGTGATGTGATTTGTGTGTGTGTGTGTATGTGTGTGCGTGTGTTTGTTTTAAGATTATCACATGTAGGTGAGATCATATAGTATTTGTCTTTTTCTCTCTGACTTATTTCAGTTAGCATAATCCACTCCAGGTCCATCCTTATTGTTACAAATGGCAAGTTTTCATTTTCCTTTAAGGCTGAAAAATATTACATGCACGAGTGAGCGCGCACATACACACACACACATTTTCTTTATCTTTTCATTCAGCAATGGACACTTACACTGTTCCATATGTTGGCTACTGTAAACAGTGCTGCAGTGAACATGGAGGTGGATGCTATCTTTTTGAGTTATTGTTTTTGTGTTTTTTGGATAAATACCCAAAAGTGGAATTGCTGGGTCATATAGTAGTTCTACTTTTCATTTTTTGAGGCACCTCTATGCTATTTTCCACAGTGGCTGCACCAATTTGCATTCCCATCAACAGTGTACAAAGGTGTTTTTTCTTTGATATCCTCATCCATTCTTGTTATTTCTAATTTTCTTATATCATTTTCACAAATATGATTAAGCACCTACTATTTGGAAGGGGTAGGGCATATTTAAACACTATTAAAAAAGATATTAGGACTTACATTTACCAAGCAGGAGATCTGAATACCATTAAAAACCCTACAAGGCAAAAAAATTTGTGTATCAGACAAGAAGCAAGCCTATGGCCAATTGTGTGCAGTTATCAGCACTGTACCTTTCCCACTGGTTAGTTTCTTCCAGAAAACTTGTTTTTTTAAAATTTATTATCAGTTGAACTATAGTTTTAAGGAGGAAAATGTATTGGTATCCCCTTATTGTTCAGCTTTTTCCTAAGCCTCAAGTCCATTATCAATACTTAACTGTTCATGCTGTTTGCACAAAGATTCCTTTGTGAAATGCAAATGTATGTCCTTTCCCCCAAAAGGTTAAAATATCACACAGAGAAAAGAAGAAAATGCAAGAGAAATTCTGAATCTAATTTATGAGATGATTTTTTTTTCTTTTTATGTAGTATTTGTGTCAGAGTCAGAAATAAGAGCTAAGTTTAAAATTCACTGGCTTAGAAAACACAAAGTTTTATGTGGCAAACCTACTGCCCAAGAAAATAAGTAATCAAAATACCTTTTAAAATAGCAGCCATAAAATTGATATTCCGTGGGAGACCATGTGTTCATTACTGTTCTTTCAGCAAGGACCTTCCCTGGGGCACTGTTCTGAGAAGCAGAATGAGCTCATCACCCAAGGACTTTGCATTCTCCTCTGGGGTTCAGGTTAGTGTATTTCTGGTATGTGCAGGATAGTTGTATGGTTTCAGGTGAAAGTATGACCTTGTTATTGCTTTTATTTGGAGATTACATATGGTTTAAGGAGATCTGTAAGAGTGCCAAGTGCACAAAGGGTGGACTTGTGATGGTTAATTTTGTGTCAACTTGGTTAGGCCCTAGTAACCAAATAGTAGCCCTAACATTATTCTAGATGTTTCAGTGAAAGTAATTTTCAGATGAGATTAACATTTAAATCAGAAACTTTGAGTAAAGCAGACTGCCCTCCATATTCTGAGTGAGTCTCATCTAATCAGTTGAAAACCTTAATAGAAAGAACTGACTTCCTTGAAAGAAGAGGGAATTCTGCCAGTAGACTGCGTTTGGACCTGAAATGCAATATTGTCTCTGCCCTTTGTCTCCAACCTGGTGGCCCATCCTGAAGACTTTGAACTTGTCAACCTCCACAATCATGTGAGCCAATCCCTTAAAATAAATTTCTATCTATCAATATCTATTATCTATCTATCTATCTATCTATCTATCTATCTATCTATCTATCTATCATCATCTATCAATCTATCTATCATCATCTATCCATCAGATTGGTTCTTCTTCTCTGGAGAACCTGACTAATACAAAGTTGATGTTAGACATAACTTGTAAAGGCTTAAGAAACTTTCTACTGAATTTAACTATGATCTCAGGGTATAGCAGGCACCAATCCCTTACCACCTGCTATTTTCCTATTTAGGCAAGAAATTATATTGTAGAGCCTGTGATGTTTCTGTGGTTGAAGAAATTTGGGGGAAGTTTCTACCTAGAAACAAATGTGTCTACCTCTAGATTCTTAAGCTACTGCTGACAGAACCCTACCTTTCCCCCAACTTCCCCAAATGGGAATTGGTGCTCGATGTTGGAGCCATTTATTGGTGTTGGTAATGTCTTTGATTTTTCCTTAAAATTTCTTCTTTAGAGTCTGAGTCTTGCCATTTTCCCCCACTGAATTTCCTGTTATTATATTGTTGGTGTAGTAGTATGACATGGGAGAGAAGAAGCCTTCTATAATCTTACTAGAGGCCTAGTGCACAAAAATTCAGCCCACGCCCTCGCTCCTTACCTCCCACCTGCTCATTGCTCGCCACCACCACTGTGCTCAACAGCCATGAGCCCTGCTTCTGGTTGAGCAGTGCTCCCCCTGTGGGAGCACACTGACCACCAGGGGGCAGCTCCTGGGTTAAGCGTCTACCCCCTGGTGGTCAGTGTGCATTATAGCGACCGGTCATTCCACCATTCAGTTGATTTGCATATTAGGCTTTTATTATATAGGATGATTAAATCTCAGTCTTTTAATGGCCTGTATCTCTGGGCTGTGACTTTTCCATGTGTTCTTTAGCTTCCTTTTCCCCTTCTTTTCTTAAATGTTTTTTAAATTGAATTTTAGAGATAAAGGGAGAGGGATAGAGAGATATAAACATTGATGAAAGAGAAACATCAATCAAATGTCTCCTGCACACCCTCTACTGGGGGTCGAGCCCACAACCTGGGCATGTGCCCTGAACAGGAATCAAACTGGTGACCTCTGGGTTCAGGGGTTGATGCTCATCCACTGAGTAATACTGGCCAGGCACCCTTTGGCCTTCTTTAAATTCCTTAAATGAGATTAAAGCCAAGGGTGGCTATGGTTGGAGAAATGCCCATGGGATAAGGCATGTTTCACAATGGTTCCTCCTTTCTGCTTTTCCTTGCCTGATGGGGTTCTTGGAGGTGAAATACATGAAAATGCGAGGGCTTCCTCAGATATGTAGCTCCAGGATGTTTTCACTGTTAAGCGAGTCCATACTCAACTCCCAGCAATTCATCAAAATTACCATTTAAATGTTCCTACCAGTTTATGACCCCAGTGGCTTCTACTCCTGATGAGTGGGTCTCAGCTGTGGCTCTCTAGGATCTCGCCCTACAACTTCAGTTCTATGAGGTTTCCACTAAAAGTCATTGATTTTCAGTTTGTATAATATTTCCTTTTCTGAGCATGGAAGTGATAATTTCCAAGCTTTTAACACGCTGAACCCTGAACTTAACATCTAGGTACCTTTTATTGTATCCAGTGTTATTCTAAATAGAAATTGGCACATCATGTTTTTGCTTGTGTGTCCCAGCCTATTTCCCTACCAATTCCCACAGCTGCACAGGACACTCATCTTGCTAAGGGAAAAGAGTTGGAACTTTGGCCCTAACTGATTTGGCTCAGTGGATAGAGTGTCGGCCTGTGGACTGAAGGGACCCAGGTTCAATTCCGGTCAAGGGCTTATACCTTGGTTGTGGGCACAACCCCAGTAGGGGGTGTGCAGGAGGCAGCTGATCAATGTTTCTAACTCTCTATCCCTCTCCTTTCCTCTCTGTAAAAAATCAATAAAATATATGTTTTTAAAAGAGAGTTGGAACTTTGTTTGGCAAGTTGTGTTGTAATGGCTGTCAATCCCTAAAATATAGGCATTAACTCAGTACTTGGAGTGAGTGATGGATGGGTGATAGCCATAGTTAAGGCAGGGATTGTCCCACCAGCTTTCTGTTTCCTTGTCCTAGAGAAGTTTATTTGCAATAGGGTCCCCAAAACACTTGTCTATTAGGTTGGACCCTCAGCCTCCTCAGGAAAGGCCATTTTTTTGGCATCTCAGGTGTATAAGACCTTCCCTGAGGCCTTGATTTTGGGGATGTAGAGCTCTGAAGCCTTTGATTTTCTTATTTATGGTTTTGCTTTTTGCTTCGTGGTAATATAATAGCTTCCTACCTTCCTTCCTTTCTCCTTTCATTCCTTTGTCCCTTCCTCCCTCTTTCCTTTCTTCCTTCCCTTCCTCCCTTCCTTCTTTTTCCTTTTTAATATTAGTATTCAGCATGTCTGTGTAGTGGTAAAGATTTTACTCATTAATGCTAGCTTTTAGCAGGATAAGTTATTTAGCTGAAGACGATTGCCTGGTAAGATTTTTCAATACTGATTTGAAATGCAAATTAATATAAGCAATTATCAGATACTATACATAGTCTTAAAATGGAAGGCTTTAAATGACATTTTCCTGGCAATCTGTGTAAATCCTAGAGATTAGGCATTCTCTTTATTCAATAAACTAAATATGCATGCAAAGCCCATTTGAGATTGCCATCACATAATCATTCTGAATTATAGCCAGCTCTAAAAAAAAAGATGACCTTGTCATATAACAATTACCCAAGAATTGCTTCCTACTTGGGAATATATGTTTGGGAAGAGAGACACCTTATGTGTTGGGATGGGCTCTGATGGCCTAAGAGAATGAAGATGCATGTGACATTTTAGGAAAATTGATATTTTCCACCTCGATCAGAAAGAAGGGAACAAACATTTATGTGTGTCAGACACTTTATATTCATTCACTATTCAATGAATATGTATTGAGTTCTCTTGTGTTTTTTGCCATATGGTTTAAATTGCTAGGGATGCAGTGGAATAGGACAGATGAGGTCCCTTCTCCCATGAATCTTATATTCTGGTTGGGATAATAAAATGAATCTAGAGAATGATACCCTGACATGAGATAGAGAATGGCTGTGTGGGTGGGTGAGAAGATAGTGCACATTAGATGGGGTGGAGCAAACAAGGCCTTTTTTAAAAAGTGACTTTGCTTGAACTGTTATAGAGGAAGCCAACAATCATTTTGCAATTTTCACAGCTTGAGACAAAGGTAACATTAGTTCAACTGGCATAGACAAAGAAATGATTTACTCTTCAAGGTTAAGTAATTTCTCTTAAATTACACAGACTCCAAATCCTACTCCATTTCCCTCCAAAGCTACTCACTGTCCACCACAGCCTCCAGGTCCTTGCTCACCAGCTGCTTCAGGCTTGGGAAGAAACAAGCTCTTTGTGTTTACTGGATCTTGGACTTTAGATTTCCGTGGAACAGAGAACTTTCTAAGAAAACTCACACTGGGTCATCTACTTTCTCAGTAAGAACATGAAAAAGAAAAAAAAAAGAGAGCAATTTAAATTTGTAATTACCTTTTTATAATAAAAAGGATATTTTAGTACCAAAAAAGTTAAAAGGGTACTTTCTGAGATGAAAGAACATGATTTTGAATTGAATAAAATTAGTTTTATGAAATGCAGATTATTTTGTCTCTGTTTGACTATCTCACAGAGAACCACTAGAACCACAACATAAATGGACTCATTTGAGAACTGAGGGAGTCAATGACCTTTTGGTGGGCTACCTCCAACCTTGAGAATCCTGGGCTGATGCAAACCCACTAAGCTTGGTGTGTGGAGGAGCAGCCCTGCGATGTGTATATAAACTTTCTGTTAATTGAATCAGTCCAAGCAAGGGCAGGTCATCTTGACCTAAATATTTTCAGTTTGAGTCTTTTCTCTTAAAATGCTTATCTAGTTAAGCAAGAGTAGATTATGCATTCTCTGTTCACTAAAAAGTTCCAACACAATTTACAGCTCTTTAAAAAGTAATTTACAGATTGTTTTTTCATAAGCAGTTGCTCACATCGATTTGAATAAATTAAGAGATAAGACTTATTGCTTTTCCTATTAATTAAAAATAGAGTTAGAAGTGACCATTTGTACTTCTATTAATAGGAGTGTGTGTGTATGTGTGTGTATGTGTGTGTGTGTGTGTGTATCTTTGTCGTGAATATTCAAGTATTGATCAGGTTATGATGGTGATATATCTGTATTTCTTTTCCTGTGAAACATAAGCAAAATTAGGAAATGTATAAAAACACTATTTAAAATTCAATTAAAATATAATGATATTTACAGAGGAAATAATTGTATACAATAGCAGCAATAGCATCCTTGAGACCATTTCTGCAGCATCATAATTGCTGGGCTAAAACCCTAAGGATCCATTGAAATTTCAGTTTTGTACATCAGTAAAAATAGCAAAGATACAAGCTGAGTGTCTGGGTTTTTTTTGTCAATAGAATTATTATTACCTTTACTACTAGTATATTATCTCCTTCTCTTAGACTTAATAGCATGAGCTAAAAGCAAATGATTTCAGAAAGCAATTGAAGGGATGAAGAAAAACACAAATTATGAAAAATGTACCAAGCACAGGTGAAAGCATCCTATAATAATAATAAAGTCCTAAAATACATAGAATTATTTTGAAGCCTTTTCTCTGATTGGAAATTACTTTTAATTTTGGAAGTAGTTAAGGATAGTAGAAGGAAGAAGAAGTAGGAAACATAAAGAAGCTACATCACCTGTAATCTCGCTACCAGGGTTAACACTATTAATGTTTTCCTGAGTTCCTTCCCTTCACACACACACACACACACACACACACACACACACACACACACATAATTAGAGGCCCGGTCTGGTCTGTGGGATTGGGCTGAAACTGGCTCTCTGACTTCCCCCAAGGGGTCCCAGATTGTGAGGGCACAGGCCAGGCCGGAGGACCCCACTAATGCATGATTGGGGCCAGGGAGAGACACGGGATGTTGGCCAGCTGGGAAGGGACTGCAGGAGGGCTTCAGGGTGTGTCCAGCCCGCCTTGCTCAGTACCGATCAGCCGGACCCCATCAGCAAGCTAACCTACCAGCCCAAGCGTCTTCCCCCTGGTGGTCAGTGCACATCACAGAGACTGGTCAACAGGTAGACTGTCTGCCCCCTAGTGGTCAGTGCATGTCATAGTGAATGGCTGAGTAGCCTTAGCATATCATTAGCATATTATGCTTTGAATGGTTGAACAGATGATTGGGCGACCAGACACTTAGCAAATTATGCTTTTATTATATAGAACACATACACACACACACACACATCTATCTATCTATATCTATCTATCTATCTATCTATCTATCTATCTATCTATCATCTATCTATCTATCTATCTATCTATCTACATATATATATATATCTACACTAATAAAAGAGAAACATGGTAATTGGCATATGACCGCTACCCTTCCCATTGGCTAATCAGGGCAATATGCAAATTAACTGTCAGCCAAGATGGTGGTCAGCAGCCAGGCAGCTTGAAACATGAGGCTTGCTTGCTTCAGTGACGGAGGACTCCAACATTCCCCGCTTGCCTTGCTGGCCTCTGAGCCTGCAGTTTCAAACATTGTAACAAATATAGACGCTAAACAAAACCACAGAAACCAGCTTTCAGCCAGCTGGGATCTCAGAGCTGGAGTTGATACAGAGTTTCGATTGTAGAACCGAAACAAACCAGATACCTGCTTTCAGGAGCGGAGGCCTAAGAGCTGGAGCCTCAGAGCTAAAGCTGGCCCAGAATAAAAAAAAAAGAAAAAAGAAAAAAAGGAGCAATTGGGAGCTTCAGTCCCAGCCTGAAAACAACCCTCAGCCCCTCACCCAGACTGGCCAGGCACCCCAGTGGGGACCCCCACCCTGAAGGGTGTGTGACCAGCTGCAAACAGCCATCATCCCCTCATCCAGGCTGGCCAGGCAACCCAGTGGAGACCCCCATCCTGACCCAGGACACCCTTCAGGGCAAACCAGCCGGCCCCCACCCATGCACCGGGCCTCTATTCTATATAGTAAAAGGGTAATATGCCTCCCAGCACTGGGATCAGCAGAGCTGAGAGGCCTCCCAGCCCCGGGATCAGTGTGACAGGGGGCAGCGCCCAAACCCTCTGATTGCCCTACGGCTCTGTGTGTGACAGGGTAGAGCCATAACCTCCCCATTGGCCCTGCCCTGAGTGTGAGAGTGGTGGCACCCCAACCCCCTGATCGGCCCTGCTCTGTGGGTGATAGAGGGTGGTGCCACAACCCCCCCCACACACACACACACGGGCCTTGCTCTGTGTGTGATGGGGTAGAGCCATAACCTCCCCATCAGCCTTGCCCTGAGTGTGAGAGTGGCAGCGCCCCAACCCCCTGATCCGCCCTGCTCTGTGTGTGACAGGGGACGGTGTGCCAACTCCCCTATCGGCCCTACTCTGTGAGTGACAGGGGGGAGCTCCCCAATCCCCTGATGGGCCCTGCTCTGTGCATGACATGGGGTGGCGCCACAACCTCCCCATCGAATCTGCCTTGAGTGTGACAGTGGGTGGTGCCCCAACCCCCAAATCGGCCCTACCCTGAGTGTGACTGAGGGTGGCATCGCAACCTCCCAATCTACCCTGCTCTGTGCATGACAGGGGGCGGTGCCCCAATTCCCCAATCGGCCCTGCTCTGAGCCCAACCAGGGGCTGCACCTAGGGATTGGGCCTGCCCTCTGCCACCTGGGAGCAGGCCTAAGCCAGCAGGTCGTTATCTCCCAGGGGGTCCCAGACTGCAAGAGGGCACAGGCCGGGCTGAGGGACCCCCCTCCCACCCGAGTGCACAAATTTTTGTGCACCAGGCCTCTAGTGTGTGTGTGTGTATATATATATATGCAAACTTATAAAGTATATATAAATTTTTACTAGTTCATTAAATAATATTATGAGGCATTTTACATGACAATTTTTCATATACATGCTTTGTATGATGGCCTAATATTTTATCATTATAAATTAAACTTTTTCTAGTTAGTCGCCAACTCTTAGGCATTAAGGTTGTTTCTAATTTTTCCTTCTTAAAAATAATGCTGCAATGAACATGATCAAAGATGAATTTGTTTGCAATCTATAATAATAAAAGCATAATATGGTAATTAGACAAGACATTCGTCTGGATGTCCTTCCATATGACCTTCCAGATGAAGCTGGGGCTGCGAGGGAAGCCTGGGTCCCAGGTGCCTGCCAGCGGCTGAAAGGAAGCCCAGGTCCTGTGTGCAAGAGGGAAGCCCAGGTCCCGGGTGCCAGAGGGAAGCCCAGGTCCTGGGTGCCAGAGGGAAGCCCAGGTCCCGGGTGCCAGAGGGAAGCCGATGCTGGCAGCTGGGGGAAGGAAGGCCTATTCTTGCACAAATTTCATGCATTGGGCCTCTAGTTTTAAAATAATTCCTTAGATTAGATTTCCATAAGAAGAAGTGCTATATTAAGGAGTGTGAATCCCGCTAAGAATCTTTACAACAGAAATGTAGAAACAGCCGTAACTGCTTGGCTCAGTGGATAGAGCATCAGCCTGCGGACTGAAGGGTCCCAGGTTCGATTCCAGTCAAGGGCATGTACCTTGGTTGTGGGCACATCCCCAGTAGGGGGTGTGCAGGAGGCAGCTGATCGATGTTTCTCTGTCATCGATGTTTCTAACTCTCTATCCTTCTCCCTTCCTCTCTGTAAAAAGTCAATAAAATATATATTTTTAAAAAAGAAATGTAGAAACAACCTCCCCCATGTTGCCTAATAATTCCCACTGCACTGTACCTTCACCCCTATAGGTATTATCATTGAAAAATGAGTTTGATAACTTGATAAACAAAACAATATTATTATTATATTAATTTGAATTTATTTTCTTTAGTGAGATTCATCGTGCATGTATTCATTAAAATTTTCACAAAATATCATGTTAACAGGGCCCACTTCACTGGAGTGTGACCCGTGAAGTTGTGTGAGGCTCTGATGCTTTGAGGGACTTGTTCTTGGTTTAATGCTCTGCTCTCACCATCTTAAAAATTTTATCTTTGAACTTACTTTTTATAAGTGAAAGCCGATGGGACAATGGGATATGTGTATAAGCAGAGGAAATAAATGCAATATGCATGTCCACTGTTCCTCCTCATTCTATTTGCATATAGTATTTGTGATATTCCATAAGTATAGAGTTTTGGTGGACCCAAGATTAATGGGAATTCAGTGGGACTCTAAGCAAGTACAAGGTAAGCTTGATACATCTGCAATTGAGTAAGCTGTTTGTATCAGTTTACTGTGATTGCAGAAATAAGGTCATAGTTTCCTCAGAAACATGAATAACCCTATCACATTTTTCTCACTTAAGCTACTTTCTTATATTAGCCAACCACTTTCCCTGAAAATAATTACATAGAAGAAAAGAAAAAGATTAAAAACACACACACATAGGTTCCTTTCCTCTTAAGTAACAATTGAGTATTGTGACCAAAAACAGGACAATAAACAGAACCCTGGAATAAAACTGAATGCATAGTATTGTTTATCCAATGTCCATATAACTGTTTCTGATTCTTCTACTTGATGCAAATGGAAAAGAACATATCTGCCAGGTAAATTGGAACATACCAGAGGCTGTTAAAAATCTGTTCTTGTAATAATATCATATCTGTCACATTAATTACTATTAAGGTTCCTCCTTAGCTAAGATGGCCATAGTTAAGAATCACACACTATGATCCAGACTGATGTTTCCAGGGGACAGACTGGTGAGTTAAATGGGAATATGATGGGAACATAATTTCTGCATGCCTATATCTTTAAAGGTAGTGCTAATGTCTGCTATTCTACCTAAGATGCAATATATATTTTTTATTTACTACCTTAGCTGAAATGGGGAGGCAATTTCAGGGCTGTCTTCTTTACCTTCACTAGGATAGTAGTTTTATTTAGAGACAAAGGAACTTAATGGTAGGTGCCATTAGGGCAATATCAATGCCTGAGTATGGTCAACCAAATTATACATTTGGAAACTGGGAAAATACCATCGGTTTATCTATGGATCCAGTGAACTTAAGCAGGATGATCTTATGTGAGGAATCTATTTGTTGTCTAACTTCCATATACCCCTACTTTACTAGAAGGCCACAATGGTACTTTGAGCCCTCAGATATTAATGACTAATATTTATATTTGGGAGTATTCTCTCCTCTTCAATTTTATGGAAAAAATTGTGTACAATTGACATTATTTTTTCCTTAATTGTTTGTTAGAATTCACCAGTGACTTCATGAAAGGATTCTAATAATTAATAATCAATTTATTTTTTTAATTGATATGAGATTATTCAGATAATGTGAAAGATCTGGATGTGTTTTTTCCCCTAGTGTATGAACACTCAAATAAATGGCCATAGATCTCTTCATCAGAAAGTTTGGGGAAATTATTACTTTGTATATTGGCTGAGATGTTACAGGGCCTTCTTCAAGGGGAACAGTCTTCTTCAGTAGAGAGTTCTGGGTCAGAGAGCTGATTTAGGTCTGAAAATGAGGCAAGAGACTGTGTCTTTTCCTATAAGTTTCATCTCAGACTTAAGTTCACCTTTTCTTAATTTCTTTTGATTATATTATTCAATACTCTTGTTGGCTATCCAATGATTGTGCCTCTACAAATGCACTCTTCTAAGTGGCACACTGAAACCAGAGTAATTTCTTGTAGAAAGAATCTGTATACTCTATATCTAATACCTACAATATAGCCATTTGGCACCTGAGAATAGGACTTTAAAGGGAATTCATTTTAATACTTTCTACTTTGGCTTATAAGGCATTTAATTGGATATGTAAAAATCAAAATGAATTTTACCAACTTTGTAAACAGCTGAGCCACATGAGATGAAAACCACCATGGAGATTTGTGAGGTTAGTGATAATTTTGTGCATCATAAAAATGTATCGATTGGAGAACCAAGATGGCAGCATAACTAAACACCTGTACTTGTTGCCTCCCACAACCACACCAAAATTACAACTAAACTGCATAAAAACTATCATCCAGAACTTCGGTAAAGCTGGCTGAGTGGAAGTACTATAACTAGAGAGGTTAAGAAGAAAGTGTATTAAGACTGGTAGGAGGTGCGGAGGCATGGAATAGGCTGGCACCTGGGTGTTCCACCTTTTTAATTGGGAGGGAAATACAAGCTCCTGCTTGCTCTGAGCTCCAGTGCTGGGCAAGACTCAGGGGGACCCAGACACACAGACACATACGGGAAGAGACTGGACTATCTGGCATCAGGGCAGGAACGCGGGGTCAGTTTTCTTCCAGACAGAGGTGCTCACAACGGTCATTGTTCCTGTGCTGGGACCTCCCTGGTCCAGGGCTGACTGGCAGCCATTGCTGTTTGCTCCACGCTGGAGATTCCCTGAGACCCTGTCCCACCCAATTTACAACCCCACCCAAGCTGTGTGCAGTGGCTTTTGCCTATGAATGGCTTGTACTATCTCAGCCTAAAACCTGTCAAACAAGCTGCAGCTGGGTCTGGGACCTCCCAAAGCTATCAAAAGAAGGCCCAAGGCTGCACCAGCACCAGCCTGCCTTGCTTCACAGCTGGGCCTTGTCTGGGAACTTCCAAACCCGATACAAAGAGGAGGAATCTGAAGATCTCTCTGTAGCTCCTGGTGGGTGGCCCCAGGCAGTAGCTGACTTTGCACCTCCTTGGAGATCTAAGAGCCAGTGTACCCAGTGGTTAGAGTGAGACCATACCAGATTACTACTCTTCACATCTATAAGTGACACACTCAAGGGACAGACTCAGTGAGGCACTAAAGCCCCACTGAAGCAAATCCTGCCCCATACAGCAGCCCTTCCATTGTAGACAAAGCTGGTCCTCACAGCCAATTGGCCTGGAGGTCAATTCCTCCCAGTGATACCAACAGCAATCAAGGCTTAATTACAGTAAGACTGTGCACACAGCCCACAAAGGGGTGAACCAAGAGTGTCCACCTCAGGTAATTGGGGAGGCTGAGCCACTGGGCCCTATGGAACACCTACTACACAAGGCCACTCTGTCAACTCAAGGAGACATAGCAGCTACCTAATAACATAGTAACAAACACAGGGAAGCAGCCAAAATGTGGAGACAAAGAAACATGTCACAAATGAAAGAAATGGGAGAAAGCAAACTACTGGATATAGAATTTAAAACCAC
Source organism: Myotis nattereri (assembly GCF_964212035.1). NCBI lineage: Eukaryota > Metazoa > Chordata > Mammalia > Chiroptera > Vespertilionidae > Myotis > Myotis nattereri. The sequence continues at coordinate 92,854,310 of NC_138075.1, read as the reverse complement.
AGCTATAAGGTTACTCAAGAATTTTCTAGAAACCTCTGAGGAACTTAGTGAGACCTTCAAGGAGCTTAGTGAGAATGTCAAACAAAAATGGGAAAGGGCCAGTCAAAAATTAACCATACATTGACTGGAATAAAGAATAATATACAGAGATTCAACAGTAGACTAAAGGATCCCAAGAATCAAGTCAAAGATTTGAAATATGAGGAAGCAAAAAACACCCAACCAGAAGAGCAAAAAGAAAAAAGAATCCTAAAATATGAAGGTAGTGTAAGGAGCCTCTGGGACAACTTCAAGTGTACCAACATCTGAATTATAGGGGTGCCAGAAGAAGAGAGAGAGCAAGAATATTGAAAACCTATTCGAAGAAATAATGACAGAAAAATTTCTCTATCTGGTGAAAGAAATAGACTTACAAGTCCAGGAAGTGCAGAGAACCCCAAACAAGAGGAATCCAAAGAGGACCACACCAAGACACATCATAATTAAAATGCCAAGAGCAAAAGACAAAGAGAAAATATTAAAAGCAGCAAGAGAAAAATAGTTAGTTACCTACAAGGGAGTACCCATATGACTTTCAGCTGATTTCTCAACAGAAACTATGCAGGTCAAAAGGGAGTGGCAAGAAATATTCAAAGTGATGAATAGCAAGAACCTATAACCAAGATTACTCTACCTAGCAAAGGTATTATTTAGAATTACAGGTCAGATAAAGAGCTTCACAGACAAGAAAAATCTAAAGGAGTTTATCACCACCAAACCAGTATTATATGAAATGATGAAGGGTATTCTACAACAAAGTGACAACAAATACATATCTGTCAACAAGTGAATCTAAAAATCAAATGAATAAAAAATCTGATGAACAGAATAAACTGGTGAATGTAATACAATTGAGCAGACTGACAATTCTCAGGGGGAAGGGGATGTGGGGGGTGGTGTGGAAAGAGATTGGATAAAGATCTTATATGCATGTATGCAGTACCTATGGACATGAACAGTGGGGTTGTGAGGGCCCTGGTGTGGGGTGGGAACCGGGTGGAGGGAAGCTATGGGGGGAAGAAAGAGGGACATCTGTAATAATCTGAACAATAAATATTTTAAAAAATGTATTGATTAAGAATGTCTTTTATCCCTGATATTTTAAATGAGATGTTGAACTGAACAAACATGGAATACTATATGTTTTATTATTGAACATAATCTGAGGATAAAACATCTAAATTCTAAAACAAAAACAAGAACAGCAGGTAAATAATCTTATTTCATAGCAGTTATTGTCTTGCTATCATGTTTATAGATTATGCCATACTTTATTTATGAAACTCATTTATTTTCCTTTCTATGCAGTATTCTATTGTACTATTGTATGAATATGTCAAAATGTATCTCTTATTTTGTTAATTAATTTTCAAAAGAGAAGAAGGGAGAAATTTGTTATTCCACTTATATATGCACTAGAGGCCCAGTGCACGAAAATTAGTGCTCTCAGGGGGGTCTATCAGCCCGGCCTGGGCCCTCTCTCACTCTGGGAGCCCTTAGGGGATGTCCACCTGCCATCTGAGGCACACTCCCCAGGGGATTGAGCCTAAGCTGGCAGTTAGATATCCCCTCTGGCAGCCAGGGAGCCCTCGGGAGAAGTCCAACTTATGTCCTAAGCCACAAGTCAGACATCCATAGTGCTACTGAGGAGGCAGGAGAGGCTCCCGCCACTGTCGCTGTGCTCACAGCCATCAGCCTGGCTTGTGGTTGAGCGGAGCTCCTCCTGCATTGAGCGTCTGCCCCCTGGTGGTCAGTGTGCATGATAGCAACCGGTTCTTCTTGGTTGTTTTGCTATTAGGGTCAATTTGCCTATTACCCTTTTAGTATATAGGATTTATTCGTTGCTTCCTGTATGTGCCCTGACTGGGGATCAAAACCAAACCTTGGAGTATTGGGATAACTTTCTAACCAACTGAGCTACCTTTTCAGGGGAAAATTATCTATTCTTTTATAGATGGACATCCTTATTTTGCCAATTTTAGATTAATACAAATAATACTGTGGTGAACATTCTTTATATGTATGATGGTGTGTACATGTTTATCTAGGGTATATTATACCTACCAGAGGAATTGTTGAGAAATAGGATAGGGTAGCTTTGCTTTTCTAGATATTACCAAACTGTTTCCCAAAGTAGTTGTGTCTATTCTTCAACAACACTTGGTATTATCAACATTTTTTAACATTTTCTACTTTGGGTGTATAGTGACATCTGATTTTTAAAGTTCTTCTATATAAAGTATGTTTATTAACCATTTGTGTTTCTTCTTTCATAAAGTATCTGTTTAAATATTTTGCCTGAATATATCATTTATTAGCCAAATAACTTCAAGCAAGCTGTATCCAATTTCCTAATCTGTAGAATGGGGGTAATAAAATCTGACATTGAACTCTTAACACAATAGTACCAACATGGCTGCTTCTGTCCATGGTGGAGAACATTTACCTGAATCACCTCTCTTGCATGGTTCCAGGTTACTAGGATCCAAAAGAGGAACTTGCATGAGATTTGGGAGGTGGAAGTGAAGTGGAGATATCTTAGAAGATTGGGGGAAACAAACAAATTGGTAGACATGGAGGTGGGCACCAGGTTGCCATTGTTCTGCTCTGCATTCAGTTCATATTCCTGACTCCTGGCTCTCCTGATCAACAGTGTCCTACGCCCCCAACCAGTCATTTGGTTCCAGGCAGAAATTTTCCCTGAGTGGAAGTCTCCACAGAAGACATAGAATTCATACAATCTACATGGCTGCTAAATTTCCCTAAAATTCCTTCCTGTCTACCTGAGTTGGCACTTCTGGCTGACCTGGCTAGTGATTATTTTCTGTTCTATTCTCTTTTTTTCCCCATTCCAGAACTCCATTTGCTTACATCTATACATCTATATGAACTTTCAGTCCTATATAAAAATCCTTTATTTATGTAATACAAGCAGTAGTTCTTATATCCTGATTTAACTCTGACTGATACAATAGTTTTGACAGTGAAAGCTTTTTTCCAAAGTCCAAATTATTATTAAAATATAATTAGTGGGATGAGATATATAATATATTGCTGAGCTTCTTTCATAGAGGAATAGTACAGGTTAGGTGTCATTTAAGTTGTAAGGAAAGCAAGCCAACATAGGCTGTTATGGGCCATTGTTTCATGAAAATATTGTATTCTGTTATTTGTCTGACTAGGATATTTGTTTGTTATCACATTGATTACAAAGTACACCATGTAGCCTTCCTATCAACCATCTTTCTTGGTAAGTAGGAGGCTGTAAAACAGAACTTAGAGACTTACAGAATCCCTGAAACATGCCATATGTCTTCAGTTAATATTGAAAGTGTGAAATATAGTCAAATATCTAAATGCACATATAAAAAACATGTGAAAAGAAATAGGCATAAAGTAAAAATAAACTTTAAAAATATGTAAAAATCCTACTGCAAATGGCTTATTATTGGCTGCCTCTGTGATGCACTGAGGTTGAACCTGGCAGTGGGTAATTGTCAACGTTTGTCAAAGACTCAAACATTTTTTATATTATTTGTGACAGTTTTCCCAAGTCAAATGAGCTAACTTGTAGCTCTATAAAGACCATAGTTTTCTGGTCAATAGGGAAATAATTGGTTAGTCCAATAGTGGATTTGAAGAACTGCTTTCATTACTTAATGGCCAAAATAACAGTAAAAGCGTGACTCATCCATTCAAGATTTCAAAACTTTCACCTCTGTGATCTTGGGAAGTACCTTGGGAAGCATAGAAAACTTTGTGAACAGAATTATTATATTGAATAGATAGTTGGGTTAAGAGTAGTGGAGGAAGGTGCTTAATGGCACAATATCACCCTTTTAAATAAGACTCTATTATTTAAAATTTCTCAGTATAGCTCACATCTGATAGTAAATTAAGTTTCCCCCCCCTAATGATGTTCTTCTCAGTTAATGTGATAAACCCTGATCCATGCCCTGTGGGTGATCCCAGTATGGTTTCCATCATTGAAAAGCTTTAATATCTACACAATTATAAAAACCTACAAAAGGAGACACAGGCTGTAAGAAAGCATATGAACAAAGTAAAAAAAAAAAATAGAGATAGGCTGACATGATTTGGAGGGAAACTGAATGTTGAGAACAAAGGGACCCAACATGACTTTGAACTTTCTGGTTTGCTTTTTTTTTTTAGAGGAAAATGATTTCCACCAATGGAATTATATTACCCAGGAAATGAGAAATGAGTTTTGAAGTACACATGCCACATCTGACTATGGGCATGCTCAGATTTCAATCAATATTTGTTCAAAGCGTAATTTTGAAATGTCCAGGTGTAAGAGTGGGGAATTATAACCCACCCCACCATTGTTTTGACATTGTTTATGTAAATGATCATTCTGACTTATATGTAGTTTGTAGATAAACAACATGTTTGTATAAGAATCCTAGGAATTAACTTCAGAAGATGCAGACTCTGATCTTCAGTCATCCCAGTTCTGGGAGATTTGCTGATCTTTAATTGTAGAACCAGCATGATGTAGAAACAGGACAGTGAAGGCCAAGGTGATGTACACACCAGGATGAAGTACACCAGACCATTACTTGACAAGTTTTGAGATCCTTTTTAGACTATGCTGACCTGCATGTAGAGAACTTTTTAACCCTCTCCCCTTGATTTTTTTCTTCTGCTTCCCTTCTTATTCCTTATAAAAATTTCTTACTGCACAGAAGTGGTGAGGTGGGCTTTGAGATAAGAGTCCTCCATCTTCTTAGGTGTCTGGCACTTGAGTAAACCACTTTCCTTTTTTCACCAGCATCTTTATCACAAGTTTGTCTTTTATGGTGGAAGGAAGCCAAACTTGGGTTTTGGTTACACAGGTAGTTGCAAAAGTGTGTACAAAGTTATAGAGAATGTACAGGTAAAGGATTATAACTGAAAAACAAGGGTTCAGCTGCCTGCCACAATGGAAGCCAAACTTGTAAAGCAGGTACTAGTCCAAAAGAAAAGAGGTTTTGTTCAGGTGCTGTGTGACCTAAAAGAATGGTGGACTACTGTCTCCAAGACCATCTCCCCTTCCAGCTCAGACCCACAATTTTTATAGGGATAAGGAGAGGAGAGCTTTTATCCCTATCCAATTATCTAGCTAGTTTTTGGTGTGCTAGGGCCCTATTCATTCATTTTTTTTTAGCTGTTAACATGCTTATTGTAAGAACCTCCCCTGGCACCATTTTAGGCAATGTGGGAGACTTCCTGGTGCTCTGATTGTCTACAGTAACTGGATAACCACCCAGGTAATTTTATATAGAATCTTTATTTAATATTAATCTTAAAGTTTAGATTAGTAGAAAGTATCTCATGATGGATCAAATAAGTTTTAATTGAGGAAAAATACAGGCGTGATTGTTCATTTTGTTTCCCAATAATTTGATATTCATTTTCTATAAAGAAAAATTTAAAGAGGTGGAAACTAGTGACCATTGGTTATGATTATTAGAAAACATAGCCAGTCAAAAGTGAAAAGGAAAGAGATATAGACACAAAAGAAGCTCTTGAGGGACCCAACCTAAATGTCTGAGCTTAACAAGTATTGCTGCAGTTAAAATATTGTTCTGAATTATTTTCAGAAGTGTTCTAAGCTATTTCTATTATATGTTCATTTTATCTACTCTGTGATATGGGTAGAGAATTGTGTCCCCCCAAATATATATTGAAATCCTAACTCCCAGTTCTTATGAATGTAACCTTGAAAATAGGGTATTTGCAGATGTAATCAAGTTAAAATGAGGTCATTAGGATAGACCCTGATCCAATATGATGGTGTCCTTTTAAGAAGAGGAAAATTCCATGTAAAGATAGAAACACACAAGGAGAACACCATATTACATTTGAGGAAGAGATTGAAGAGATATACTGTAAGCCAAGAGATACCAAGATTTGATGAGTACCAGCAGAAACTTTAAAGAGGCAAGGAAGCATTCTACTTAGAGTCACAGAGAAAGCATGGTCCTGCTGACACTTTGATTTTGGTCTTCTAGGACTGTGAGAAAATAAATTTCTTTTGTTTTAAGCTACCCAGTTTGTGATACTTTTTTTACAGCAGTTCTCAGAAACTAATATCTCCCATTTTCTTTCTTACTTAAATCATCTCTTCACTTAATCAGCAAATATTTATTGAATATCTACTCTACACCTGCATTTGGAAGATTAATAATTAAGAAGAGACACCATTTCATGGGCTATTTTGCTTGATCTTCTTTTCTCAATTCTATTGAAGATATTCCCAAAAGTGTCATCTTTGACAAAGAGTGATACACATCAATGAGTATTTTCCCAGCATTTACAGGTTCTTGGCTCCAAAGGTGTGCTAAAAGTGTCAAGTTGCTATGGAACCCTTAGATAAATGATATACCTGATGCTAAGCTGGGAAGGCTTACTTATTTGAAAAGTGGTAAGTCTAACATTGCAAGTTATCACTAACTTGAGACCGGAGTCCGAGGTTATAAAAGACATCTCAGGAGAATGAAACAAAAAGAGAAGACCGCAACTAATTTAAAGAAAAATTCTTACAGTTGTATTGTACCTGTTCTACAAAGTGTAATGTACCACTAGTAGACAATGAGTATGCTGCCTGGGTGAATAGCGATGACTCTGAAAAAGATGCTGTGATTGCCGATCAGGCAGTAAAGATATATGCTATGGATGGTTGGTTAGCTTTTTGCATTAGTGGCGTCAAAAGTGATAGCCACAATTTCCTTCAGTAACTTAATTCTTACCCTGAATTTGTTGGCTGTGAGCATGTCCCAAGTTAGTGCTGACAAAATAGTTAGAATGTGGAAAATGCTATGTTGAAAACTTTCCTCTAAAATCCCAAAGTGACAGCAATCAGTCTCCATTTGGGACTCTCTATGGAATCAATGGGAAATTTTAGGATGAATTAAATGTTATGCTTTTTGGTTCGGTCTTTTTGTGAATAACATAAAATACTCTAATACTTTCTATATATTTATTTTATTTATTATGGTAATATATATATATACATATATATATATATATCACATAGCATTTGATATTTTAATTTTTTTAAATAATTTTCTTATTTTTCAGTGCAGTTGAGATACAATATTATATTAGATTAAGATGTACAACGTAGTGATTAAATGTTTATATAACTTATGAAGTGATCATTGCAGTAAGTATAGTACCCATCTGATACCAGACATAGTATTACATTATTCCCTATATTCCCTATGCTGTACTTTACATCCTGTGCCTATTTTTATAAATGGCAATTTGCACATATTGATACCTTATCATTTTTCACTTGTTCTCCCCCAAATATCCCTACCATCTGGCAACCATCAAAATGAGTTTGTTTCTGTTTTCATTATTTATATATTTTGTTTTTTAGATTCCACCTATAAGTAAAATAATATGTTATTTGTTTTTCTCTGTATGACTTATTTCCCATAGCACAATTACTTCTAGGTACATCCATGTTATTGCAGATAGCAAAATTTCATTCTTTCATATGGCGGAGTAATGTTCCATTGTAAGTATGTACCATTTCTTCTTTATCTATTTGTCTATTGGTGGACACTTAGATTGCTTCCATATTTTGGCTAAATAATGCTGCCATGAATATAAGGACACATATGTCTTTTTGAAATAGTGTTTGGGTTTCGTTGAACAAATACCCAGAAGCGGAATTTCTGCGTCCTTCATTGTCTCTTGTGATAGCCTTTGTTTTAGTCTATTTCATCTGATATAAGTATTGCCACTCCAGCTTTTTTTCTGAATAGATACTTTAATGAAATATCTTTTCTAACCTTGTACTTTCAGTCTCTGTGCGTCTTTTTATCTAAAGTGGGTCTTTTGGAGTTCGAGATTGCAGCAGAGTAGGTGGATCTTGTTTGCAATGCCTCCCAGAACTAAACAGGAAGTTATAGCTAAACCGGGGAACAATCACCCTGAAGTACTAACTGTAGACTATCTGAAGAGGAGACTTTTAACCAAGGACTGCAAAGCCACATGGAAACTGGAAAGAAGGGCAGATTCATTAAGGGCTGGCCCTGCTCCCATGGGCAGCAGGCCAAGGCTACAAAGGGATACCTGGGCTGCTGGAGGTTCCCACTGAGAGGCATAAAGCCTAATCCCCAGGTGTGGTCCCCCAGCCTGCAGCACTGGAGCTGAGCACAGGTGCCTACATAGCATCCAGCTGTGAAAGGCCACAGGGTTTCTGTGTTTCTGTCTGCTAAGGAGAGGCAGAGCCCATCGGAGTCATTTAAACGCCCAATGCCCAAAACTTTTTTTTTCATAGAAATGTAGATTTATTTCAGCCTGAATACAAAGGGCTGAAATAAATGAGTAATCATTAACATAAAATAATAGGACATTTTAATAAAATTAATGTTTTTTTTCTTGAACATTAACTTACCAGACACTGAATAGCAGCACAAATTAACAAGCATAATGCAAATAAACCTATTTTTTCTTTATTGATTAAGGTATTACATATGTGTCCTTAATTCCCATTGCTCCCCACCCCTCCGCTCATGCCCTCACCCCCCTAGTGTCTGTGTCCATTGGTTATGCTTATATGCATGCATACAAGTCCTTTGGTTGATCTCCCTTCCCCTCCCCTGCCTTCCCTTTGAGGTTTGACGGTCTGATCGATGCTTCTCTGTCTCTGGATCTTTTCTTGTTCCTCAGTTTATGTTGTTCATTATATTCCACAAATGAGTAAGATCATGTGATAGTTATCTTTCTATGACAGACTTATTTCGTTTAGCATAATGCTCTCCAGCTCCATCCATGCTGGGGTTTTTTTTTACAGCAGCATAGTATTCCATTGTGTACATGTACCACAATTTTCTAATCCACTCATCTGCTGATGGGCACTTAGGCTGTTTCCAAATCTTAGCTATTGTAAATTGTGCTGCTATGAACATAGGGGTGCATATATCCTTTCTGATTGGTGTTTCTAGTTTCTTGGGATATATTCCTAGAAGTGGTACTACTAGGTCAAATAGGAGTTACTACTAGGTCAAATAGGAGTTCCATTTTTAATTTTTTGAGGAAACACCATACACAAAATTAACTCAAAATAGATAAAGGATTTAAACATAAGAGGGGAAACCATAAAAATCTTAGAGGAATCCACAGGCAGCAAAATATCAGACATATGTCAAAGCAATATCTTCACTGATGCAGCTCCTATGACAATGGAAACTAAAGAAAAAATAAACAAATGGGACTACATCAAAATAAAAAGCTTCTGCACAACAAAAGAAACCATCAACAAAAAACAAGAAAGCCCACTGCATGGGAGAACATATTTGCCAATGTTATCTCCAATAAGGGTTTAATTTCCAACATTTACAGGGAACTCATACAACTTAACAAAAGAAAGATAAACAACCCAATCAAAAAATGGGCAACATACCTAAATAAATACTTTTGAAAGAGGACATACAGAAAGCCAAGAGACATTTGAAAACATGCTCAAAGTCACTAATCATCTGAGAGATACAAATCAATATGACAATGAGGTACCATCACACCTGTCAGAATGGCTATCAACAAATCAAGGAAGGACAAGTGCTGGTGAGGATGTGGAGATAAAGGAACCCGCATGCACTGCTGGTGGGAATGCAGACTGGTGCAGCCACTGTGGAGAATAGTATGGAGCTTCCTCAAAAAACTAAAAATGGAACTCCCATTTGCCCCAAACTTTTGTTCAAAGCCAATCACCTGGGGCTCTGGAGAAGAGAGGGCGGTGAGAACTTCAGTGGCCTGAGGAGAGGTTGGGGTGGCTGGATTTGCAGAGAGACATGGGGGAGCAACAACAAGGATCCCTGTGCCAGGTCATCCTCTGATACTGCAGCAGCCAATTTTCTGGGGAGGAACAATCCCTTCCAAGTGGCATCAGCCTGAGGAAAAGCAACTACCCCTACCCTCTAGCATTCCACTTGCCCAGGGGCACTGTGCTCAAGTGTGGCCTTTGGGGCCCTTTACATTTTTCTCTAATCCTGTTTACTGCTATGCTAGTCTTTACATGAATCTTTCTTTACTCTGATCAAGCTGGTCCAGTCCCAACCTTCCTATAAGCTCATTTTGTTCATCCCTGCCTTTGTGTTTTTGTTGCTATTCTTACAATTTAAAACATTCTCCCTCATTCTCTCTAGCTAAATTCAAGTTATATTTTGAGGCCATCTAGTTGAGATCCTAAATCCTTTGGAAAAATTTATTTTTCCATCCGCAGTGGCCTTTTCTTCTTTAAAATTCTATGGCACTTAATGTCCGCATCATTCATTTAGAGTACATCTTATACTATCTATTGGTTATTGTCTTTACTATCTATTCCATTTATTCATTTGGATCATCAATGGCAAATAAGTTACATCTTGCATGCTTGTTTCAATTACTAAGAATTCTGAGGTCAACTTGAAGGTCAAAAGGATTTTGTATTCAAATTGACTAGAGATGTTGACCCTGGACCATGAGAAGGGAATAATGGCCTGTGTGCCAAAAACTTGCCATTTTTGAATTAGAGTCTAAGCTCTTAGCAGGTAAGAATGAGGTTATTTATCTTCACACACTCTGTAGCACAGACTCCTAAGTATAACAGGTGCATAATAAGTATTTGTTGATATATTGTCTTGGTTATCTAACAACTTAGTAAATGAAAAAGCTAGTATTAATGAAAAATGATGAAAACTTAAGAATTTTTATTCCTTTGGCTTTCTTCTTTGAATACATTCTTTGATATCTCAGGGCCAAATCAGAGTTGGAGAATGTGCAGCTAAAGGTTGAATCTGCTCGCAAAATATCATGTTTGTAGTAGTAAAATAAAGCACTGGTATTGAGATCAGAAGAACAAAGTAAAATAAAATGATGGCTCAGTTCTAGTAAGGGAGATGGTCATGAGTGGTTCATTATTGTAACTGCTCTAACAGCTGGCTCATTGATTTAATGATCATGCCATACATTCAGCTGTTGAATGTTCCCTGCAGTTAAAAATACATTTGTTCTCATCAAAGACATGGGTAAATGCAATTCAAACAATTTGTAAGCTAAATTTTGAGTTGTAAAATTAAAAATTACTTATTATTTAGTGTTCATGCTTTTGTCCTAGTCTTGTCTTAAAATGTAAGCCCCATGTATTCTTTTAAGAACTCCCCTTTTGTCTGTATTCAATCTTATCTCTTTCTCACATGAATAACTCACTAGAATTTAGCTTCTTTCAAGAACCTTGGTAACTCTTTTGGGTTACTGAAATATTTTGTGGTCCACAATCATTACTATCTATGGTAGTTTATTAACAGGTCCTGCCTGAGCCAAGGGATTTTGTTGCTGTTATTGTGGTTGGTATTTGAATTAGGAGCTGAATAACTCATGGATTTGCATATTTAGTCCTTCACCAAGTAAATGACATAAAATGGTGTTTTAGTACATTCAAAGGGAAATGTAATTTTAGTCTATTTCTTGGAAAGAAGGTGTCCAGGGCCAAAGCATATTGCTACAGGATTTAGAATGTTGTTTATGTTGCACAGATATTTGCTGTTTTTAATGCTTTCCCCAAACAATCTCTTCTCAAGTAAAAAATGCTGAGAATTCAGAATGTTTGAATGCAAAATGCCTGAAGGAAAGTCCAAAATACCATCACACACACACACACACACACACACACACACACACACACACACTCACGTACCTGAATACACACACACGTGCATGAGTGTGTGTGTGGTACGTGTGTGGACATGTGCATTCCAGGTTAGCTTTTGCTATGAATGACTAGTAACGTGGGGCTGTGCTATTTTTTTTCAGTCAAAAATTGAAAACTTAGAACTCTTGACACTTTTCACCAATTTAATCTTTTCAATTTCCTCAGCTAATGAGGGTGATGGTTCTATTTGACTCGAAAGTATTTAGGAAATGCTTTAATCTTACAATGTGACAAGATAAATTGAGTTTAAGATAGAAAAGAGTGTGGTCCTTTAATGGAAGCAAATGTTTTTCTAATACACTGAAAAACAGTTTATCTTATTCCTTTTTGTATTTCTATATGAGTGCCCTATAATAATTCATGCTTAAGAGCATAAAATAGTAAGAAAATTTGAGCTCCAAACCCTTAAAGAATCTTATATTTCTGTGAAATATTTCCTGGTTACTCATCTTTTAATTAGAATGTGAAACTAATTTCAGTTTTCTAAACCAAGATATTTGCTAGCCTGACTTTGGTGGATAGAGCATATAAAAGTTATTAAGGAAATCCATAAGCTATGCAATTTTCAACTTTGTGAAGATCTGTGCAATGCATCTATAATATACACACACGTTACTATAATCTAATTTTCTTTTGGTGGCCAAGAATTGATGTTTGTCTTTAAAAACTGGTAGTATAATCTTTGGCTACATCTGTAGATCTAAACCTTGAATGTTCATACTTCGCTTAGACAACAACTCAAGATATTTTTGCTTGGGAGATAAAAATGTAAATTGGTTTCTTTAATAGAACATCTTTCCAAGGAGTGAGCTACTAATTCTAAATAATGATGATTCCTGGCCTATTTCTTATTCTCATAAGAAATCTAATACTCTAAACCATATGTAGCTTTTGGTCATGTACAGTTAGGATGCTGTTTAGTAGCTGTTTAATGACTCTGAAAATAAAAATTAATTGTTCTATCAGCTTTTTTTTAGTCTTACGTTTTCCTGCTTAGAAAGCAGAATTTACATGTAAAATTTGAAATAATGTTATCATCTACACTAATAAAAGACAAACATGCAAATTGACTGTACCTTCGCTATGCCTTAAGCCATGCCCACCGGCCAATCAGAGTGACTATATGCAAATTAACCCAACAAAGATGGTGGCTGGCAGCCACAGAGCTGAAGCAAGCAGGATGCTTGGTTGCCCCAATGATGGAGGAAGCCAAGCTTCCCGCCTGCCGTGGCGGGCTCTGAGCTCCACTCAAAGCAACAAAGTTTCAATTATAGAAGGTAAATAACCCCAAGATACCTGCTTTCAGCCGGCTGTGGCCATGGAGCTGGAGCGAGCAGGAGGCTTGGGTTTCCCTTGGTGATGAAGAAAGCCAAGCTTCCCTCCTGTCCACCCAGGCCAGCTCTGAACTCCTCTCAAGGCTACAAAGTTTCAATTATAGAAGGTAAATAAATCCCAGAATAAAAAAGAAAAAAAGGAGAGGCTGGGAGCTTCTGCTGCCGGGGGGCTTGGTAGGCCTGAAAACGGCCCTCAGTCCCTCACCCAGACTGGCCAGGCACCCCAGTAGGAACCCCCCACCCTAAAGGGGGTGTGGCCAGCCTGAAAACAGCCATCAGCCCCTCACCCAGGCTGGCCAAACCTCCATGGGGTGAGGGTCCCAATGGGGGGGGTTGACCAGCCTTCAAACAGCCATCAGCCCCTCACCCAATCTTTCCAGGCACCCCAGTGGGGAGCCCCACCCTGAAGAGGGTGTGACCAGCTGCAAATAGCTATCAGCCCCTCAACCAGGCTGGCCAGACACCCCAGCGGGACCCCCACCCTGATCCAGGACACCCTTCTGGGCAAACCAGCCAGCCCCCACCCATGCACCAGGCCTCTATCCTATATAATAAAAGGGTAATATGCAAACTGACCCTAACAGCAGAAAGACTGGGAATGACTGGTCACTATGACACACACTGACCACCAGGGTGCAGACACTCAATGCAGGAGCTGCCCCCTGGTGGTCAGTGCTCTTCCACAGGGGCAGCTCTACTCAGCCACAAGCCAGGCTGATGGCTGCCAGTACAGCGGTGGTGGTGGGAGCCTCTCCTGCCTCCTCAGCAGTGCTAAGGATGTCCGACTGCAGTTTAGGCTTGCTCCCCTCTGGCAAGTGGACATCCCCAGAGGGCTGCTGGGCTGCCTGAGGGATGTCTGACTGCCAGCTTGGGCCTGATCCCCCAGGGAACGGGCCTAAGCCAATAGGTGGACATCCTCCGAGGGGTCCCAGACTGCAAGAGGGCATAGGCCGGGCTGAGGGACCCATCCCACCCAGTGCACAAATTTTTGTGCACCAGGCCTCTAATTGTTTTATAAAAATTCATTTATTTATTTCTCAAGTATTTATTTAGAACCTATTTCATAATAGTTTTTTGAGGCATTGCATAAGGATAAAATTTACAAATTCTGTTAACTGAAAGAGAAATAAAGGTATATATGTGTATATATTCATATATATATTTATATACACAAGGCCAAAAGTAATAAGGTATTATATGCTAAGTTTACAATAAGGATCATCTATAGTTAAAACAGTTAATTTATTAAATTAAAAATATTATATTTATAGTTGTCCTTCAGTTCCCTAAGATAACATGATCTTTTAGTGACTCTTAGCCTAGGGGAAGGTCTATTTGTAGGGCTGGGTATTGGGCAATTGCTTTCCTGGCTTTTGTTCTAAAGCATGAGCTTATTGAAGAGATTATGCTACATGTCTGTGACAGTGAGAAAAAAAGTAAAAATTTTCCTCATAATTAAATTAAGCAGTTGGAAGTTAGAGAAGAATAGAATCTAGAGAGCCGGGCCATACCTTATTAAGGTAAGTTCTTAGGAGAAATAGCTCTGTGTATGATCTATTTAAGAAGATGGGAACTCAGAGACTGAGGTTATGACTTTTGTAAAGATTTCTGAATTCTACAAAGGGACTGAAGCAGAACCATCTGATCCAAGGGAACTATATGGTGTGTGCAATGGGTATCTCAGTGTAAGCCAGTGTGAACCAATGACATAAATAGGGCGTCTCGCTGGCCCCATATCCTTGAAACAAGGGGATCACCAGTAATTTTGAGAAGGCTGGGGCTCAGGAACTGATTTGAGTTTACTTAAAAGAAATGAAATAGTGTCATTTTTTTGGTCATGTGAACTAACTTTTGTATCTGCTACATAGTGATTTACTCAGCTTTACTATCAATGCCTGCACAGACCAGATCTTTTCCATGGACAAGTTGTAGTTCCTTGAAATGGGAGCCAACATATTTTGAGATAATTGTTGAACAATTTATTGTTATTCAGATAACAATGTGGCTCTCAGGAGTCACTGATTTGGGATAAACCAGTGTATTTATAGTGATGAAAATTACTTTAAATGTCTTTGGACATTTATAAGCTCTGGCAAGATGAAAGAAAAGAGGGAAAATATACCTCTAATACCTTCCTGATAGAATTTGTATTTCTTTTATTCACAAAATAATAATTTAAAAGGAAAGGTTATTAAAGATGGATTTTGATTTGTTAAGAAGGAGAAGGGTACCTGGCAGCTACACTACCCCTGGTAGAAGAACACTTGTATAGCACCATACCTACACATACCACCTGAAACAGACTAAAGCATGGGGCATATGTTGGGGAAGGATATTTTACTGAAGGAAACAATTATGACCTTTAAGAGGTAGTCAGAATTTCTATATAAGAAGATGTAAGTTAGAAGAAGAAACATTTGGATCCTGGAGCATGCCTTAGAGATATGGCAGCAATAGCAGGTGTACTAAGGTCCAGCTATATGAGTCCATGACTCAGATATAGAAACCATCATATCTTCAAGTGAAATAACACTTTGGGGATTGTGTATAAATACTCATGTGCTTGGAAACAAGCTTTAAGCTTGTTTGAGAATGTGCCAGGTAAACATTCTAAATACCCATCAGGTTAAGATTAGAGACTTGGCATCCAAGCAAAGTCTGTGGAGTCCATAACCGTTCCCTCTCTCAGGTCTGAATGTCAGTTTTTTTTTGTGGGGGCCCTCTTACAAGTGTTTTCCTTCCTTGGTTACTCTTGGTTAACCCCAGATATAGTAGCTTCACCCCATATTGTTCTTTTAATTGTCTATTTTTACCCCATTTAGTAGTTAACCACCTTTCACTGTTAAATAATTTCTTATATTAAAATTTCCCTGTGTGTTTCCTGTCTCCTGATTGGACCTTGACTTATACATTTAGTAAAGTTAATACTTTGGTATATATATAAAAAAAGACATGGTTAGAGTACTAGTTCCAACATCTTCAGACTTGGGTATACATATCTAGTCTGTTTAAAGTGGGACTGGTCAGGTAAAAAAAAAAAAAAAAAAAAAAAAAGAGCATATTTTACTCCAAGTGGAACATTGTTGGATATTAACTTCTCTCTGAATTTCTTCTATAAAAGCTGCTAAAGGAGAGCCTGGAGATATTAGCTCATTTTGACGGGTTGATTCCAAAAGGCCTTACCCACCTCCTGCCAGTCGAAACTGAGAAAAACTTACTGAGATGCTAGACGTTTGAACAGCTCCATTATAGTGATTTTGGGAAATCAGGGCAGAATCCTCGTCATAGTCTTCAGAGAGTCAGTTGGCCAGGAGAAAGGACCAGGGCACATCATCAAATTATATGCCTTCTAATCAGCTACAAGTATCGTGTCTCAAGTCTGAAATAATGGAATTGGAGATACTACCCCAGGAGGAAACATAAAAGATAGATCCTTAATTTTTGAATGATGAATATTTCCAATATGGTCTCTAAGAGTTTAAGAAAGTGAAAAAGCACATGTTTTACCTGTATGGAAGATGGTTACTTCATGGTAGATCATGTCTAAGAACCTAGCAACATAGGAGTTAAGGATGTTTGAGGTGTCTTGGGAGACCAGAGAAGGACCAAGACTGAAATGAAATAAGAACTAGATGAGTAAAGAAGGGGGAGGGAGGGAGATGAAATACTCATCAGGCTGCACATGGGTCCCCAGCTAGGGGAAGGCCTGAATGTTTATATAGCAGGTACTTTCCCAACCTGTCCTCTAGTGTAGCTGCCTGAAATCTGGGGCATACAACCTGGGGAATGACTGATATGGTGACCTAAGTTCTTGTTTACTCAGGAGCAACTCAGTTTATGCCTGTTGCCCAGAAGAATTACTTATAGCCCTAACTTTTACTCTCTAAAGTGTCTGAGTTTGAATGATAAATTAATATGGGCATCCTACCATGTGATAAGCCAGAAAAGTTAAAATTGTGGGTGGAGTCTCAGTAGAGGGCAGCTCTCATGTTTTGCCTCAACTGAATCTTTATGCAGTTGCTTTGGCTAATCCCATGGTAATATACTAGTAAGTCTCATTGAGTTTTATCCAGACCTGAGTGCCGGAAGCCGGTCCATCCTTGCTGTTTCAAGGGACCTGGCGTATATAGCATACTGTTCTTAATGTTTGCTCCCCTTAGTGCTATGCGTTTTAACGAAGGTCACCTCTCAGAGAAAGGTTGTTTCCCCAGGTAGGGATTTTTCCCTGAAGTTAGGGAGGAAATAAAACCCCTTAACTAAGTGCCAGGTGGGTAATTAATCATTTTAACTACGAACAATCATGCTTAAGCTACATAATCTTTACTCCCTGGAGTGGAGATAAGAAATGCCCTAACCTTTGGAATAGAGATTGATAGGATTGGAATCAACTGGTATAAATACAGATGTAACAAGACAACAGCTCTACAGAACCTAGACAGAACCTGGACACAGAACCTAGACACAGAACCTAGACACAGAAACTGGAGACAGAACCTAGAGACAGAACCTAGCAAGAGAACATGGCAAAAGATCCTGGACAGAAACTGGCCACAGAACCTAGAGATAGAACCTAGTGAGAGAACATGGCAAAAGATCCTGGACAGAAACTGGCCACAGAACCTAGAGACAGAACCTAGCGAGAGAACCTGGCTGAAGAACCCAGAGACAGAACCTGGCTACAGAACCTGGATAGAACATGGCAAGAGAACCTGACTAGAACCTGGTGACTGAACCTGGCTGGAGAACCTAGCAAGAGAACATGGACACAGAACCTGGCTGGAGATCCTAACCAGAACTTCGCTGGAGATCCTGACCAGAACTTGGCTAGAGATCCTGGCTAGGCTGCTGATCAACTGAATGCTGTCTCTGTGTCATTCCTTCTTCGCTGACTTCGTCCACACCTTTGGGGACCCCTGGGCCTGCTTGGGTTGGACCCCAGCACCTGAGGACTATTCTGTGGCCAGTGTTAGAAAAGCAAAAGATTCTCCAAGGAGGGACCAGAAAATTTCCCATTTCACAGACGCATCAACTAGTCCCCTGGAAACATTGGGGAAAATATAATCCACACAGCCATCATTATTCTATGTGTTGGAAGTACAAAAAAAATCCTACTCACAACATAAACAGAGTTCCCATCCAATTGGTAAGTGAAAAAAACAACAGGATAATTTTTGTTTCTCTTATTCCTTAGATCTTTCAATGTCAAAGTTAGGGGGCCAAAAGTAAAAGATAATTATGAAAAATGTCTTTCCAGCTTTGCTTTCTTAAAGCTTGGATTTAAGGTCATACCAGGGACCTTAGAGGATAATGCAAACAGAGAGGGAGTGATTTAATTAAGACCAAAATAAATTTTGGGGGAAAGAAGGTTCAGAGATAAGGAACCTCCAAACATTTGGTGTAGGACCCTAATCCTATATAATAAAAGGCTAATATGCAAATTGTCCCTTGAGTGGGAGTTCAATGGCCTGCGGCCCCTCCCCCTGGACAGCCCCGCCCCCAATTGCCCCATCCCCACCCTGATCAGGGAGGGCTGGCTGGACCTCACCTGTGCACAAATTCATGCACTGAGCTTCTAGTGATAGTGATAAAACTTAAAGGAAATGTCTGCATGTTATGCATAGGGTGGCTGGGTTTTGGGTTTCTGGATTTCAGAGGCACAGGAAACATGTGGTCAAGGTATTTAAATAAAAGCCACTGGGGATTGAGGACCAGAGAAGTCCCTTGCTTTCTTGGTGTGTCCAGCTTCAAGGAACAGGTACACCTGGATAGAGGGCACAGCACATGGAGAGAGAGAGAGGAGAGAGAGAGAGAGAGAGAGAGAGAGAGAGAGAGAGAGAGAGAGAGAGAGAAAGAAGAAGAAGAAGAAGAAGAAGAAGAAGAAGAAGAAGAAGAAGAGAAGGGAATGTGCAAAGCCCAAAATAGGAAATCTCATGAAATAATAGAAAAATTATCAAGTCCTTAAAATATTTCACAAGTACTGCATAATTTGGCCCTTGAGTTATTCTTTAGATTTAACTTCTGACCCTCTGCTCTACTACACCAAGCACCTTCCTACCTCAGGGCCTTTGGACATGACATTGCCTCAGCTTGGAACATTCCTTTTGCTCATTCTACTTTCACCTGACTAATAATGGCTACTGAATCTTACCATCCAGGTTATGCATAATTTTCAAAAGGTCTAAGGTCCAGAGACTTGTTAATGTGCACTGTTGTTATGCACTGTCATTGCATATTATATACTTGCATTGTGTTATCATAAATGTACTTAAAATTTTTAGTAAATTTTTTTTCTTAATATTTGTCTCTCTTGCTAGAGTCTAAGTCCCACTGACTCAGGCACTGTGTGTGGTCATCACCAAACCCTCAGTATCTAGTACAGGGCCTGGCTCAAAGTAGCGGTTCAATAACTATGTCTTGGATTAATGAATGAATTAGGCTGAAACAGGGGGTAATGCCATAGGAAGTTCCTGGGAGATAGACTCAAAAGCGAGGCTGAAAGAATACAAGTCAGGGAAGTTGGCCATGTTCTGGAACCTGAAGAACCTTGGAAAATCTCTAGGACACAGTGTGTCCTACCCACATTCAAGAAATTGGTAGGAGGGTTTCCCTTGGTAAACAATTCTGAACTGTGCACAAAACACCCAAGAGATGTTGATAGCCGTATGTTATTAGGCAGGAAAGTGTAGTGGAGGAAATAAGGAAGACATTGACTCTTACTAAGCCATAAATCCAGACAAAAGCAAAGAAAAATAAAAGCAAAATATGTCCATAGAGAGTCTATGTGAAAGAATGATTTTTTTTCTGAAGTTAGATCAGGCTAAAACTGACAAATTTCAACAAAGTAGAAATGACTTAGCAGATAATTTCCTATAGCAGTGACTTGGCTTTTAGTGCCATTTATAAAATGGAAGGTTACTCTCTGATCTTTTCAGGCAGGTAGCAAAGCTGCAACCTCAGTGACTGCACAACTTACTCTTAGTTCCTTTGACCTTATCTGCAGGTAGCTTTTGGCATGCTGATATCTTTGTTAATAAGATCCTAACAGTACTCATTAAGCATGAACTACTAGACCTAATTATTGCAAGTACCCCATTCAGTATCTTCTGTGGCAATACTTAGCTGGGTCTACAGCCTCCGATTAAAGCAGGATAGAGGCCTGCTTTTCCTATTAATGACAAATGTCCAACTCTGAGTATCATCTCTTTTCACTACCAAGGAATGAATGACCTCACTTCTTAGGGCTCAAAGAAATGGAAAGAAAAGTGTGTAGAGCAGGGGGAAGTGAGTTAGGCCGTTTTCCACAGCCAAGCATGCTCCGGCCGCCTTCATATCTTCTTGAAAACTGTCTCCAGGCCTTTAAAGGTGCATAGAATACTTAGGATGGGTGGGTGTGGGATTGAGGGGGTCAACAGGAAAAAATACAAAAAACAAAGGGGGGACATCTGTAACACTTTCAATAATAAAGGTAAATTAAAATAAATTAAGTTGCATTGAATTAAAAAAGGATCATTAATAATAAAATATAAAAAATAATATTAGCTATTATTGAGTTTTATTCTGAAGCAGCAGATACTTTAAATATCTTTTGTATATTTCTCATGTGATTCTACAATAATTGTATGACTTGGGTGCTATTATTAGCATATAATTATATGAGATAGGCATTATCTCCATTTCACATATGAGGAAACTACAGCTCAGAGAAATTATTAGGCCTTGCTTGGAGCCAGACCTGGTCCTCTGTAGCTCATAACTTTGTTGATGGGAGGTGAGGAAGAGTGGGTGGAGTATGTGACCCATGATACCCAATCATCTTTAAAGAAGGTTGGAAATACACTAAGGAGAGCAACTTTCCTTTGAGGTCACTGAATACAATTTAAACAGTGAAAAGGAAAACTCGGCAAGAGGTACAAATCTTATGTCAAGGAATTCTGAGCCTGAGGCATGATGTGGGCCATGGAGAACTGTAGTGTTTGGGTGGGTGGAGAAGAGGGCACAGTGATTCTGCTTCCCATATGGGTGCATTGAGATCAGAGACAAGAGGAGGATACATGAGAGAATAAATGTGTCCTGCTGAAATGGATGGAACCGGTGCATGTGTGTGTGTGTGGGGGGGGGGGCGGGGGGGGGGGCTATTGTCCTTAAATGAGGGAGTTAGGTCATGGAACTCTTGAATGTGAGGCTAAAGAATTTGGAACATATAGAGTAGATAATTTGATTTTCTAAGGTAATTTAAGCAAGATTGTAACTGATGCAAGAAATATTTTTGGAAGACTAATTGGCAGTGTAGGTTGAAATGGGCTGAGGGACTTAAGAAAAAAGCAAAGTAGGGAAGCATCCCTGAACAAAAAAGAGAAAGAATGGAATAAGATGCCGAAAGAGGAAATGAAAAGGAAAGACTAGGTAGAATAGATGTTATGAATTATTTATGTAGCTTGAGAATTCTACAAATATTATAGAATTACTACCTTAAATTAAGAATACCAAGGAACTAGGTAATTTATGGCTAGAAATAGCACCTTTGAGTTGCTAAGTAAACTTTTCAAACTGTTACTTTAACAAAAATTACTTTTGTAAACTGCACTGTTTTAAAAAATGTCTAGGCACTCGAGAAATCATACAATTCAACATGATTGGTACTTGGATGGATTGCAAATCACTCGAGCTTTCTGTTCTGTTTTGTGTTCTCTCTTTTCAAACAATGAGGAGTTGAGAGAAAGTTATGTAGAGGACTCATGTCTTCCACCACATAGAGGCTTAGGATGATGAAAGAAGAATCAGGTCTAAGTGATCATTTTAATATTAAACAGTTGCATTTTCATTTTAAGATGATTGCTGAGAATGATGGTGGTGGTACTTGAAGCTGGTACAAGTAGCTGTATCCCTATTTGCATTGTTCTTGTGCAAAATGCTATGGCTCAAATTCTGGTTTAACTACCAGCCTAGAGAAACATGTTTAATTTGTTAAATGTAAACAGAGGCCAAATTATAGGGGAGCCAAAAAGAAAATTATACGCTCAGCTAGAACACATGCTGACTCTAAAGCGGGAGGCTTGGGAAGGAGCAGTGGCTTAGTCACCTCAGAGTTCACTTTCTCTGCTGTTCTTTACACAGTGCAGGTGCCCTTCCTGGGGCATACACTGCCTCGAAATCCCTCTGCACTTCACAAGACTTATTCTCACTTACTAGGGTTCATTTACCAAAACGTTTTTAAGAGGAGCATTAGCCCTTCACACAATATACAATAATTAACTCTAAAAGAGTAATAGGTCTAAATATAAGTCTAGTACTATAAAACTCTTTAAAAAGTGGGAGAAAATCATCATGAACATTTTTTTAAAGTGACAAATTGGACTTTATGAAAGTTCAAAATGTTTGCTCTTTGAAATATATCTTTTAAAAACATAAAAAGGTAAGACATAGAATGAGAAGAAATATAACAATATGGATATTTGACAAAGGATTTGTATTCAGAAAAAACAATTACAACTCAATTACAAGAAGAAAAACAATCAATAGAAAATTTGATAAGCTACTTGATTAGTGACTTCACAAAATAAGTTACACAAATTAACAATTTGCATATCTCTCATATCCTGTTGATGGAAATGTAAAGTTGAAAATCATTTTATAAAAACTATAGGTTTCTCGCCCTAACCAGTTTGGCTCAGTGGATAGAGCGTTGGCCTGCGGACTGAAAGGTCCCAGGTTTGATTCAGGTCAAGGGCATGTACCTGGGTTGCATGCACATCCCCAGTAGGGGGTGTGTAGGAGGCAGCTGGTCGATGTTTCTCTCTCATCGATGTTTCTAACTCTCTATCCCTCTCCCTTCCTCTCTGTAAAAAATCAATAAAAATATATATTTAAAAAAAACTATAGGTTTCTCAAAAAGTTTAGGAATACATATTCTATTTAACCCAATCATTCTGATCTTAGGTACTTGTATCAGGAGAAATGAAAAGGCATGCCCACTCAAAGGCAGCTGCATGACTAACAATAGGCCCAAACTGGAAACAACCAAAATATCTATCAAAAGGTAAATGGTAAACAAAATGTAGTGTGTTTATACATTAGAATACTACTCAGAAATACAAAGAAGAGACTACCAATGTATGCAGCAGATGGATTTCAGAAACATTATGCGAAGTGAAAGAAGACAGTCACAAAGATGCATAGAATATGATTCATTAATATAAAATGCAAATTCACCTAAGTGAAAAAAAGTCAGTTCAGTGACTGTATCAAGGGAAGGGGAGCGAGAGAGATGGGTTACAAGGGAGCATGAAGAATATTTTGGAGATGCTGGAAACGCTTTGTGTCTTGGTTGTGGTTTTGGTTTCATCGGTGTATACAACTATCAAAACAAAACAAAAAAAAATAAAAATAACAACAACAAAAAACCCCTATAGAATTGTGTACTTTAATTAGATTTAGTTTCTTGTACGTAAGTTATTTATTAAAAATAATTTTTAATAAAGTTGATAAGGGAATAAAAAGGATACACACAATTCCTTAATAGATCACTTCTTGAATGGAAATGGAAAAATAAGGGACTGGAGGAACTTAAGTGAGTTTTAAAAGAAAACTCGTGAAGGTGGGCCCTGGTAATTAAACCCTTCAGCCCTGAAATGCAACCTGAAACACTGTATAAATCCACAATCTCTTAGCCACAAATTATATGATCCCCAAAACAATAGAACTAAAGGTTTTTGTTAAGTTTGGTTGTAAACTTACTTGTCAGCAAATCCTGACCTGAAATGATTTGAAGCTATTTATAATCTTATTCAACTTGATCTATATTTTATAGCAGACATATTAATGTATGGTTACAGAGTACTGTCCTAGGCACTGGTAGTATATAATACAGGGGTGGGCAAAAGTAAGTTTATAATTGTGAATACACAAAACACAAAGTTTATTCTTGTATTATTATTTATTAACTACTAGAGGCCCAGTGCATGAATTTGTGCATGGGTGGGGTCCGGCCAGCCTGCCTGGATCAGGGCCCATCGGGCCAGACCAGATGTGGGGAGGGTCTGAGGGCAGTTGGCCTGATGGCCGCGCCCCCTGGTCAAACTCCCAGTCAAACTTCTGGTTGAGGAGACAATTTGCATATTAGCCTTTTATTATATAGGATTGTATTTTCCATACAAACAACTGTAAATCTACTTCTCCCCACCACTGTATATAGTGTATGCACTGAATTCTTTCTTGAATCTGAAAATTTCTGAAATATACCTAGCCCTATGCGTGTCAGATCAAAGATGTGAACCTGCAATAATCAGTCAAAATTTTCTCCTGCTGTGCTGTAATTTAGTTGAAAATTCAAACAGTTTCTTAAAGATGGATGATATACAAATCCACATACTCTTACAGTATAGGTAAGCTTTGTTAACCAGTAAGGTAAATTAGTTATAAAGGGTTAACTGATGATATTTAAACTAATGTTACTATATTATTAAAATAATAATATTTGGTTGCAATTTTTTATTGTTGCTATTCTTTCTAACAATAAACTACTGTTGGTTTTCTTGTGATTACCCATGCATTTTGTTACAGATTATTTGGTTAGCCATCTAGTGAATAGTGAAGCATATTTTAAGGCTATGATCTCTCAATATCTGACTTTAAACATATATAGGTGATGATTCAAACATGAATTCCCTATATTCCTCTTACTAAAGCAGGTGGTGAATATAAATCCTCACAAATCTCCTTATGCTTTGTTGATATTTCACTGTGTTTTTCTTCTATTGAAAGTGGGGAAGTGACAGAGAAAGTATGTCATGTGCTTGTGATAAAACAAAATAAAGAAATTTTAAGAATATCGCTATGGAGATGTCAAGAACTGAAATTAGGTTGGAACTTAAGAAGAACTGTCACCAGAGCAGAAAGAGCCTTAGCAACGTGGTAAGAGTTTTGAGGCAGCCAGGATGCCAAATTAAGGAAATTCATAGGAGCGATGAGGAAAGAGATGACTACATATCGATGCAGGAAGGTCCGATACCAGGGGAAAACCTCTGGAGGCCGGAGTGGGAAAGTAAGAATGAGGGACTAGGACATGGTGGGGGATAGGGTGTAGGTGGGCATTAAAAGGTAGTAAAAATTTATCTGAAGCTCATATTAGTATATTCAGATAAATTTCTATGTATTAGGTAGGAAATAGAAATTATCAAAGGACAGCTAAACCTGGGGACTATCCTCTGGGGCAGCCAGAGGATAGATTGGAGCAAGATTTCCTCCAATTCAAATCTAGCTTCAGCAATAGTCTGAGCAGGTGAAATTGACAATAAGAAACATAAAGAAGACTTCCAGAGTTACAGGATAGATATTTCAGTTACCATTTCAGAAGGGGGCCAGACACTGGGGCCCAGGAATATTGGCTAACAAAACAATAACATGTTTCTTTAGTCCTGTGATAGAAAAGTGCAGTTATGACTTGAAGATAAAGAGACATGGGAATCTGAGGTACAGGTGGTAGGGAGAGTGCTGGGGAGGAGCATGTGCAGAGAGAAGTCTGTAGGATGGCCCTCAGTGATCTTGCTCCCTGGCATTTATATCCTTATAAAACCCCATCCACTGGATTTATGAGTTACTTCTAGTGAAGAGAATACAGGGAAAATGATGGGATATCACTTCTAAGGTCAAGTTATAAACGTCTGTGGCTTCTGTTGTGGGTGCTCTCTCAGATCCTGATTCTGGAGGAATCAAGCTGCCATGTCCTTAGAAGGTCTTGTGGGGGAGGTCTTGGTGGTAGGGGACCAAGGCCTGTCAGCAACTACCAGAGTGAGCTAGGAAGCAGAGCCTCCAGCTTCCTCAACACCTGGTGAAGTTTCCACATAAAATGGTAGCCCTGGCCAACTGCTTGACTACAATCTCATGAGAGATATTCAGTCAGAGGCACCCAAGTAAGCCATGCCCAGATTCATGACCTATACAAACTGTGAGATAATAAATGATTCTTCTTTTAAGCTGCTAAATTTTAGAGTAATTTGTTGTGCAGCATTGGAAAATATGAAAAGACTGTCCCATTTTACAGCCAATATTAGGGTTTGTTTGAAGATCTCTAATAAATATGGGTGCAGGACCTATGACCTGGGCATGGAAATGATGGACAGGGCAGTTTAGGAGTGAGGACTGGGTTTAAGTATAGATGTGTTCAGTGCAGGTATTAAATATATTGGAGTACAGTGCTCCTGAGACCTGAATTTGAATATTCCTCAATATTTTTATCTGTTAAATAGGCTTTCCTGTGGATTACGTAATATTAAATTTGCTTTGCATAATGCCTGGCCTCCAAGTGCTCAAGAAATCATGACTCCTATACTGACATAGCGAACTAAATCCATTTATCTCTTTTTACTTAGGACAGGTTCTAAAATTAAACTTCTAGTGCTACTTCTGATGCGGCACTGAGACAAAAGTTGTCTAGAATACTGATGATCAAAGTGAGGTATAAATAGTTACATATTCATGGTAGTGAGAATTTGTACAGAAAGATGAGTGAGACTAAGACAAAACATCAAAGAATACAGGGTTCTCTCTCAAAAGAGATGGTAGCAAGAACAAAGTGATGGCTCTGTGTATTATGGACTGAGTTTTTTTGCCATTTTGAGAGGTATCAGAAATTTTGGTAGTATTGTGGGAGGAGAATGTAGTATTGTGGGCTTTAAAAGTTGTTTAATTTTAATTTCCGGTATGCAGAAGTTCCATTGTGGGACTAAGCTAGTGAAAAAAATCACACTCACCCATTTCTGCATTGTGGCGTTCAATATTAAGAACTCAAGGTGAGACAAGGTAGCCTTCAATATTAGGTTTCTGGCAGTAGCAAAGGAGAGAACAGCGGGCTGTGGTAATGGTAATGTGGGTAACAGCAGAAGGAAGAGAAGGATCTCTAGGTAATTTTCCTGAGACCGTAATAATGACCTTTGGGAGTTACCTGGTGAGAGGGTCGTGAGGTTCCCTGACACAAGGGGCTGCATCCCTGTAGCTGCCCTCGAGTGTTAACCTATGGCAGATATCAGAAATTCTCTTTAATGATTGCAGGAAATTCTTTTTTCTACTGAGTGTCACCAAGTTCTAGGTGAATATTCATATATATATACATTTATATGAATGTATAAAAATATACTAGTACATTTAGAATGTTTCATAAGTCTGATAGCCAATTATGCATTCTATGTAAATGCATTATTAACATTCTCCAGTTGTCCTTTTATTTTTCTTTGTAGTTACAAAATCAAAGTAATGTCAACATACACATATTTCTAGTTAGACTGACATCTTTAAGCTGCATAAACTTGAGATTCTTGCTGAAGATGTGCATATGCTTACTTCCTACTGATAATGTCATGAGAGATTGAGAGGGAATCGTGCTTTGTATATAATTAGTAGCTTAATGTTCAGGATATAATTTGAATAATGAAAATATTTTCTCTTAACTGAAGGAAAGTGAGTCAAACCCATTAGCTGAGAGCACTCACTGACTAAAAAAAAAATAAAGAAATCAGATGATAATTTTAAACGCAAGATGCTTTAACAGGGGCATTTATGTTCCACACTTAGGTGTTTAAGAAACAAAAGACCATTGATAGTATGACCTTCCACAATTCAACTGAAAGTACATCTGTGAATATCTGTTAATAATGGAAACAGTTACAGCTAAGTAGGAAGACATTAATTTTATTCTTTTTAATTGAAATCATTATTACCAACTTTAAAAAAGATATTAAAATAGTTTACTCTAATCCTACTACTCAATCATAACATTTTATCTTTTCATATTGCTTTCTAAGACATTTTAGTGATTTATATTTTTGACACATATGTTCTAATTCAGTTTTTTTATACATAAAATTATATTATGTGTGCCACGCCAGCACGACCAAGGGTGATCCTGAGTAGGGGGGGTGAAAGGATTAAGGAAAGACAGACAAGAGAATAATAGCTGGGTCTCGGTGGGATGCTGCCTCCCTCATGAGGAGACAACGACAGCGCCCACAAGCCGTGTCTTTATTTTATAGCAGATGCCACGAGGCAAAGTAGGGGAGTGATCACGTTGTTTACAGCATTCTCATGAGTTTCAACCTCACTTAACTACATGCACCCGAACTCTATCACAAGGCACGTGGGGCTACGTGTTTGGACCGTAGGTTAAAGCTTACAACCACAGCCGTTGGCTATGATTGTGCTGGGAGGGCCCTGCCCTCCAGCTGGGACTTGCACATGGCAATGACAGGACCCTGTCCTTTCACTAGTTCGAGGCTTGAGCCTGGCCAAAACACCATAACTGAGCCCCACAATTATGAACATTTTTATTATTTCTACAGAGCATTTTCAATGTCCTTTTATTGGGTGAAATTTTATTGATATGTTCATTATTGTGATTGTAGGCTCTGGGTATAAGATAGATACCCTTGTATTTTTACCAAGTAAGAAGTACCCCATTACATTTATCTTGGTTGTGATCATCCAGTTTGGAAGTGGTGAAAACGATGATTTCAGCCTGGCCAGAGTTGCTGAGTGGTTAAGCTTTGACCTATGAACCAAGAGGTCATGGTTCGATTCCTGGTCAGGACATACACTTGGGTTGTGGGCTGGATTCCCAATGTATGGCAATCCCCAGTGTGGGGAGTGCAGGAGGTAGCCAATCAATGATTCTCTCTCATCATTGATGTTCTAGATCTCTCTCCCTCTCCTTTCCTCCCTGAAATCAATCCTATCTAATAATAGACAAACATGGTAATTGACCATACCTTCGCTACACCTCCCATTGGCTAATCAACACAATATGCAAATTAACCCAACCAAGATGGCAGCCAGCAGCCACGCAGCTGAAGCGAGCAGGAGGCTTGCTTGCTCCAGTGATGGAGGAAGCCAAGGTTTCCTGTCTGCCGTGGCCCAGCTCATAGCTCTGAAAGCAACAAAGTTTCAATTATAGAAGCTAAACAAACCCCAGATACCTGCTTTAGCAGGCTGTGGCCTCAGAGCTAGAGTGAGCAGGAGCCCGGCTCTCAGCTCCAGTGATGGCAACAAAGTTTCAATTATAGAAGGTAAATAAATCCCAGAATAAAAAGAAAAAGAAAAAAAGGAGAGGCTGGGAGCTTCAGTCGCCGGCCAGCCTGAAAACGGCCCTCAGCCCCTCACCCAGACTGGCCAGGCACCCCAGTGGGAAACCCCACCCTGAAGGGGGTGTGACCAGCTGCAAACAGCCATCAGCCCCTCACCCAGGCTGGCCAGGCACCCAAGCAGGGCCCCCACCCTGATCCAGGACACCCTTCAGGGCAAACCAGCCTGCCCCCACCCGTGCACCAGGCCTCTATCCTATAAAATAAAAGGGTAATATGCAAATTGACCCTAACAGCAGAAAGACTGGGAATGACTGGTCACTATGACACACACTGACCACCAAGGGGCAGATGCTCAATGCAGGAGCTGCCCTCCGGTGGTCAGTGTGTTCCCACATGCGGGAGCTCTGCTCAGCCACAAGCTAGGTTGATGGCTGCCAGTACAGCGGTGGTGGTGGGAGCCTCTCCTGCCTCCTCAGCAGCACTAAGGATGTCTGACTGCAGCTTAGGTCTGCTCCCCGCTGGCAAGTGGACATCCCCCAAAGGCTGCTGGGCTGCCAGAGGGATGTCTGATTGCCAGCTTAGGCCCAATCCCCAGGGGAGCAGGCCTAAGCCAGCAGGTGGTCATCCCCCGAGGGGTCCCAGACTGCGAGAGGGCACAGGACTGGCTGAGGGAACCCCCCCCCCACCCCCGGTGCACAAATTTTTGTGCACCGGGCCTCTAGTAAAAATATAAAAAGAAAAAGATGATTCTAGTATGAAATTGATCTGGCTCTGGCTCCTGAGAGAGTCACCTTCCTTGGAGACATAAAGTAACATAGGGTTTTCAAAAGAAACATACTTCCCCTAGTTGGTTTGGCTTAGTGGATAGAACATGGGCCTGCAGACTGAATGGTCCTGGGTTCTATTCTGGTCAAGGGCACATACCCCAGTTGCAGGCTCCCATCCCCAGTAGGGGGCGTGCAGGAAGCAGCCGACAGATGATTCTCTCTCATCATTGATGTTTCTATCTCTCTCTCCCTCTCCCTTCCTCTCTGAAATCAATAAAAATCTATTTTTTTAAAAAAGAAACATACTTGCAATTGGACTACATCTTAATACCTATATTATCATCAGCTGGGTCCCAGCTATCCTGCCCTCTGCCTGGACTGCAGAGCTTCTCTAATGAATACGGTGATGAATTTAATATATACTGACTGGCAAGATTATTATGACCACCTGACATTTGTAGGAAAATTAGCCATACACTGCATCATATGGGATATGGAAGCCGAAGGCCTGTTGGAACACCTTTGCTGTCTGCAGTTACCAAGATAAAACGTTTCCAATTCACACAGGTACACAAGGATTGAACAGTCGAGCATTGGAAAAAAGTCATGTGGTCTGATGAATCACATTTCCAATTGCATCATGCAGATGGCAGGGTGAGAATTTGGCAGAAACAGCATGAAAGCATGCACCCCACATGCATGAGTACAACCCTTCAAGCTGGTGGGGGCAGTGTTATGGTTTGGGGCATGTTTTCCTGGCATGATTTGGGCCCTTTAATTTGTGTGGAACAACGTCTGAATAGCACAACATACCTAAGTATCGTTCCTGATCAAGTTCATCCTATCCTGTTGATGGCGTATCACAGTGGAGATGACTTCTTCCAACAAGACAATGTGCCATGCCACGGTGCTCGTATTGTGCAGGAGTGGTTTCAAGAACAAGAGGGAGACTTTACCTTGCTTAGGTGGCCCCACAATCACCAGATCTCAATCCAATTGAGCATTTGTGGGACAAAGTTAAAAGAGCCATCAGGCAGCTGGTTCCACAACCATCAAATCTCATAGAACTGGACAGTGCTATTCAACAGGCATGGTGTCAGATTCCTCACATCACCTTTCAACATCTCGTGGAGTCAATGCCAAGAAGAATCGCCACAGTACTGAAAGCAAAAGGTGGCCCAACGAAGTACTGATGGGGTGGTCATAATAATCTGGCCACTCAGTGTATATTCCTGGAACCAAGTGGTGATTTTTCAGAAAGGATGCCTTAGCTTATGCAAAAAGAGAGAGAATTTTCCTCAGTCATCTCCCATGGGAAGAAAAGATAACTGATAAACACTCAGTGGCTATTTAAAATGGCCAATATGCCCTCTTGTAGTGGCTGCTCCCCGGCTGTCCTCTAGTCATATCACTTGAAGTTCTTCTGCAGGGAGGCTCAGGCCAGGGTCCCTGGGGAGCTGATATCAGACTTCCGTGTGACCCAAAGCTCATGAATGAATACCAAGTCACAGCCTGACTTGCCCATCCCTGAATGCTAGCCAACCAGGCACCGGAAGGTGGAGAGGGTTATGCCACACCTTTTTGCTAAACGTCCTTTTAAATGGTTGCCCAATATACTGTTAGGGTGCTTGCTATAATTTACTAAAGGAGTCTTGCTTTGTGAGAGGTGCATTTCCCAATTATATGTCATTTTAAATTATTTTAACTCTTTCCTTCAACTACAGAATGCAGCAGTCCTAGGTTTTGCACAGTAGTGTAAAATCCAGTGAAATTATTTCTGTGTGACAGAGTAGTGACTCTTACAGTCCAGTCAACAAGTAACACCTTTCAGTTGTGGATGTAGATAAATAGATAAGAGAGAAAATTGGATAAATGGCTGGGCAAAATTAATACCTAATAATAGGTCTCCACTTATTTCTGTGTTTTATGGATTTTTTTTTTAAAGATAAATGTTCCTGGAGGTGAGTTTTAATGTTCAATTTTGAATTTTTGGCTATCTCTGAAACCAGGCATTTGAGTCAAATTTTCACAGAGGAAATAGTTTCTAATAATATGTATATGTCTTAATCTATTGTCTTTAGGTGTGATTTGAACATCCTAAAATCCACATTTTACATATATATCATTTTGCTTACTAGCCTGCTAAGGTGACAAATTTTTATCTATTTCTTTTGGTTAGGGTGCTGACTTAAAGAAATAAAAGTACCTGCTCCCCCTAATCCTCCCTCCCAAAACTTGAATTTAACCAAAAGAAAGCAGTTAAAGAAAAAGTATCCTAGTAGCCTACACTAAGCAGGATGTAGATTTCATTTAGGGTGTTATGGCCTAAAAATTAAGTAATTCACATTGTTGACTATAGTATTAGTTGTAAATGTATTCTGCATTAACTGGCACCTTATTCCATGGTTCTCATATAATGAGAACTCACCAGAAATCATTTCAAGAACTGGACAATGCACTTTCAGCCTTGGAGGAAATAGCATACAGAACATGACATTGGATCAACATTGCATATTCAAAGATAGCATTGTTATGGATACGCATTACACCATAGATTTGCTTTGGGTATGGCAGATTTTTTCCTGAATTTATCATTAACTGTATCCTTTCATTTGTGTCAAAGTTTATGAGGAAGTTCTATACTTAGAATTATCTTTTAATCCTGCAAACAATAGTTATATGTAAAACACAAAAAATAATGGCATCTTCTCTGTAGAACAAAGAAATATCGAGCTATGTCCAGGATCCTTTGTTACCACACTGAGCATATTTTAAAAGCAAGTTATCTCATGTCAGGCTATTCAGTAGCTTTCATGCAAAAATTATTTTTAGCATAATGAAGAATGGCTTAGATCAAAAGAAGTCTTATTTATAGCACAATGCTTGAAAAAGTGAGGCAGGTTTAAAATCTTATTTTGCCAGAACTGAGTGTAACAGGTTCAAATATATGACATCATATATTGTCCAAAAGAAGAGTGAAGGAGAACTTTTGCTCCTCCTTTTCTTTTGTTTTCTTTTTATGAATAATGTCTACATTTCTCTGATTACAAAAGAAGTCAATGGTTATGTAGAAATTTTGAAATATGTAGTAAAAATATAGAGAAGAAAATAAAAATCTAATACAATCCCATGAACAGTTACAACTATGTCCTTGGCATGGTCAAAGCAACACCACATTTCCCATGGAAATACTGGTTTGTTCAGGAGTAAGTATATGACTTAAGATAGGTGAATTAGGTCCAATGGAGCTCAGTATTCTTCTTTTGTTCTCCCTGAAACTATTATGGGAGCCCAGAATTGCCAGAGTTATCATGTAGAGTCCCTAAGGGGAACTGAGCTGAGTAATGGAGAGAAAAGGTCCTCAGTCCTAAGACATTATTTTGAGCCTCAAAATATAGCCATGAAGAAAGCCAACCACTCTTCCACTTTTCAGTAATGTTAACCAATAAGTTTAAGCTTTATTTTTTTCTTCTCTACCTTAGCTTGAGGTGAGAGTTTGTCACTTGCATCTAAGAGTCTTCTGGTTTATAAGCCCATTGACTGAACCCCAAAGCTATGGATCTACTACAAGCAATAAAAATTTCACAGTTCTTTATTAAACTACTAGAGGCCTGGTGCACAAAAATTTGTGCACTTGGGTGGGGGGGGGGGTCCCTCAGCCCGGCCTGTGCCCTCTCGCAGTCTGGGGCCCCTCGGGAGATAACGACCTGCTGGCTTAGGCCTGCTCCTGGGTGGCAGAGGGCAGGCCCAATCCCTAGGTGCAGCCCCTGGTCGGGCTCAGGGTAGGGCCGATTGGGGGGTTGGGGCGCTGCCCCCTGTCACGCACAGAGCAGGGCCAATCAGGGGGTTGGGGCACTGCCCCCTGTCACACACAAAGCAGGGCCAATCAGGGGGTTGAAGAGCTCCCCACTGTCACACACAGAGCAGGGCCCATCAGGGGGTTGGGGAGCTCCCCCTGTCATGCACAGGTCAGGGCCGATCAGGAGGTTGTGATGCCACCCTCAGTCACACTCAGGGTAGGGCCAATTGGGGGGTTGGGGCGCCGCCCCCTGTCACACTCAAGGCATGGTCGATGGGGAGGTTGTGGCTCCACCCTGTCACACACAGAGCAGGGCCCATGGGGGGATTGGGGGGCCGCACCCTGTCACACAGAGAGCAGGGTCGATCAGGGGGTTGGGGAGCTCCCCCCTATCAGGCACAGAGCAGGGCCGATCATGGGGTTGGGGCACCTTCCCCTGCCACGAACAGAGCAGGGCAGATAGGGAGGTTGTGGCCCCACCCCCTGTCACACACAGAGCCGCAGGGTGATCAGCGGATTTGGGCGCTGCCCCCTGTCACGCTGATCCTGGTGCCGGGAGGCCTCGTGGCTCTGCTGATCCCAGTGCTGGGAGGCATATTACCCTTTTACTATATAGGATAGAGGCCTGCTGCACGGGTGGGAGCCGGTTGGTTTGCCCTGGATCAGTGTCGGGGTCCCGCTTGGGTGCCTGGCCAGCCTAGATGAGGCGATGATGGCTGTTTGCATCTGGTTACACCCCATTCAGGGTGGGGGTCCCCACTGGGGTTCCTGGCCAGTCGGGGTGAGGGGCTGAGGGCCGTTTTCAGGCTGGCGAGTGACAGAGGCTCCCAACGGCTCCTTTTTTCCTTTTTTTTTTTTTATTCTTGGATTTATGGTTGTCACTGGAGCTGAGAGCTGGCTTTAGCTGTGAGACCTCACTGCTAAAAGCAGGTTTCTGGCTTTGTTTACTTTCTGTATTTGAAACTTTGTTGCGACTCTAGCTCTGAGATCCCGGCTGACTGAAAACAGGTTTCTGGGGTTTTGTTTAGCTTCTATATTTGTAACAATGTTTTTTAGCAGCTCAGAGCCCAGCAGCGGCAGGCGGGGAATATTGGAGTCCTCCGTCACTGAAGCAAGCAAGCCTCCTGTTCGTGTCAGTAGCCTGGCTTCCGGCTGCCATCTTGGCTGGCAGTTAATTTGCATATCGCCCTGATTAGCCAATGGGAAGGGTAGCGGACGTACGGCTAATTACCATGTTTCTCTTTTATTAGATAGGATTCTGTGTATCTAGCACTTTACAGAGAACCATGGAGAAAAGGAAAATAATGGATTATTCTTGCCTGCCCAAGGCTGTAGCTAGATCTCACTTTTATTTTCTCTATTAATTTATTGACTCCTCAAGTTATGGGTGTCAAATATGGAATGAATGTTAGAAATCCTCTAATCCAGGGCTGACAAATCTGTGGCTCTTGTGCTGCGGACCCTCCTCTCTTTCCAGGGCAGATACTGGTAATTGATCATGACACTCAGTCAACTGAGCCTAAATTTGGCTTTAGAATCATTGTCAACATAGCATTCCAGAAAGTCACAACAATCAATTGGAGTCAGTTCTTAAGACAAACCCATTTAACATCCCTACTGAGTCCCTTCCCCTCATTTTAAAGATAGGAAAGCACACTACCAAGGGAGTTAAGATTTGTTCATGATCATCCAGGTAGTTAATGATAATAAGCTATTTTTCTGGTTATCCCTGACTTCTTCCAAGTAGTGAAAACCATCACCTGTAAAATTATTTAGAGTTTACCTGTACTATTGGTTTCACATTTTTTATTTTTACAAGTAATATCACATATATTTCTCATTTTAAAACAGTTCATACATGTTACAATTGTTTCAGTCAGTTATTGCTTTGTAATAATTATAAAACCTCTATGACACATCTATAATAGTCTATAATAAAAAAAGCATACTATGCTAATTAGACCAGAAGTCTTTCCAGACATCCTCCAGACGACCTTCTGGGAGGAGCGGGGGTTTCGAGGGAAGCCCAGGTGCTGGGTGCCAGAGGGAAGCCAGCACAGGCAGCCTGGGGGAAGGAAGGCCTACTCTTGCATGAATTTCATGCATCAGGTCTCTAGTATACAATAAAACCCATTTATTTTTCTCATGGCTTTGGCATGGTTGGGTAGCTCTGTGAGGCTCAGCTAAAGAGTGTTAAGCTGAAGATTGGATCTGCTCCACATGTCTCATCCTTCTTGGATCAGAGGGTTAACCATGATATGTCCTGTCCTTCTTATAAGGGGGGTAACCTAACCACAAAAGAAGTTTTCACCCTGGCTGGTGTGCCTCAGTATGTTGGATGTTGTCCCATGGACATAAAGGTTGCCGGTTTGATTCCCAGTTAGGCACATAGCCAGGTTGTGGGCTAGATCCCCGGTAAGGGATGTTCATGAAGCAGCCAATTGATGTTTCTCTTTCACATCGATGTCTCTCTCTTTCTCTCCCTCTCCCTTCCTCTGTCTCCAAAAACCAAAACAAACAAAAAATGTTTTCAAGTCTCAGCTTACTTAATGTTTGTTAATATCTCATTGGTCAAAGCAATTCAAAGGCAAAGAGTAGAGAAGGTATACTCCTGTTACCCTTTGTAACTGGAGCTAAAAAGTTACTTAGCAAAGTGTTTGAATGTAGGGAAGAGTGAAAAATTGGGGATAATAATGAAAACCAGGAAGTAAAATTACAGAATGCCATAAAATATATGCTAATGGTGGGAAGCCTAATCCAGTTGGGTGTGGTGTCTTCGTTACGAAGGCTCTCTTTAAGGAAGCTATATCTGGTTACCAGGTGAAGAAGTAAGAAGCTTCCATGCAGCTAACAGCTTGTATAAATGTTTTCTGGAGCAACAGAGGGAAGGCCGGAATGTCAGAAGCATTGCAACCATGGGGTAGAGTGGTGGAAGATGAGACTGAAGAGGTGAGTAGGGCCAGATCATTCAGGTAGTTCTGGTAGTTCTATTATCTCATCAAAAGTGGAATGGCATTGATATGTGTGAAGTATGGAAATGGCATACTGTAATTTGCATTTGGAAAAGATCACTGGCTACCATGCAGAGAATCAATTATAGGGAGCAAGAGTGAAATAATAAGAGCAGAAAGTAGGCAGATCCATTATTGTAGGAGAGGCTTATTTTTTATCCTACTTTCAAGTAGGGTGGTAGGAGTAAGGACAGGGAGAAATGAACACAATCAATAAATAGTTTGAGAGGTTTCTATGTCTCTGGGTCTATTTTTGTTCATCAGTATATGTTGTTCATTAGATTCTACATATGAATGAGATCATGTGATAGTTAGACTGTCAAATCTTAGAGGGAAGGCAGGGGAAGGTGAAGGAGGGAAGAGATTAACCAATGAACTCATATGCATATATGCATAACCCATAGACACAGACAATAGGGTGGTGAAGGCTTGGGGTGGGGAGAAGGCAATGGGGAAAAAAGGGACATATGAAATACTTAACAATAAATATTTATTCTTTAAAAAAAAAAAAGAAATAGTTTGAGAGTAGAAACAACATGGCTCAGCTGCTTCTTATACCAGCATCCCTCTTGCTCTCTCTGCTTCAGCTACACTTAATTTATTTAAATCCCTGTATCACCAGGTAGCCTTCAATTATGGAGGCCTTCCTTATGCCATTTATTATATCTACTACAGTCCTCTACTTTTTGCCTACTTTAACTCCTAATTATCCCCCAGATCTAAGATTGAACATCATTTCCTCAGGGAAAAATTACCTGAGCTTTCAAAAACCATAATAGGTTCTCATAGCATGATACGCCTCTTTTGAATAATACTTGATACAATATAAAATCTAAATTTGTTTTACAATTATTTGATTAGTGCCTATATCACCCCAGTAAGTCTTGAGCTTCATAAAGAAAAATACTATATTTGGTTTTATTTATCATGATGTTCCCAGTTCTCAGGTCAGTGCCTTTTTATGCAGTAGTTACTTAATATATATTATTTGAATGAATCCTTCTGAATAGAATATTTATGGATTCATAAATGTTTCAGTTGATCAGTTATTATAGGTGATAATATTTTTTAAGTTAACCTCAGGCTAGTAACAATCAGATTGAACAATAAAAGGTGACAATTAAAATCAGGAATAATTTTTAGAGAAGAATAAAATAATAAAGATTTAAACAAAAACAAAATATGTTCCTCCTTAAAAGCCTAGATTCCTGAAGCAAGGGCACCTTTGTGACCTAATGAATGTGATCAATACCTTCCAAAGCATGAAGATTAAAAGTAAGCATGAATTGTAATAAGAATCATATTAAAATTCATAGTGCTGCTAAGTGACAAGAAATCTGTTGAAGCAGAACCTAGGTCAAATTCACTCTGGGGTGTCACCTTGGGGTCATGTCTATTCCCCTCATCCCTCCACCCATCCTTGTCCCAGAGGCCCTTGAAAAAAGTCACTCTTGAACCTTGGAGTGCAAGAAAGAGATTAGGCAGAATATATTAAGTAATTGTGGAACAAAATACAAATTGCAATACTTTACCATCAACAGAGAGAAACTGCAGCAAACTGGGCTATCCCAGAGGCTAGCTAAATCTCCGCAATCTTTCGCTTCATCCTAATCACTATACTCTAAAGATTTGACAGCTTGTTCTTTATGGTTTATAGTTTTCTATTCCAGAAAATTCCAAAAGAAAACATGAGATGGCAGGAAAGAAGGCATGAGGCTTTGGAAAATAAGTGTTATTTCTCATTTAGGATATTTTAATGTATTTTATTATGTGTGCTACTATAGTTGCAAGGAGGCATAGGCTAGAAAGATCTCTCATAAGGATGCTGGAATATTATTATTATTATTATTATTATTATCACTTGGATTTACTGTTGATAATGTTACTGGATTGCGGCCCATATCTTTAGGTCACAATGAACCTTTCAGAATATTTTCTTGGGTAGCACCATTGTAAGCAAATAGCACACTCTGATGTAACCTTGTGGTCTTCATTCCTTCTGCCTTAACTGCATTATTCTTAGGTTGATATATGGGATTTGTTTTTTCTCTGTACCATGCACTTCAGAGTTCTGAGAATTTTATTTAGACTCACTGAAAATAAGATCTTTTCTTGAAATTGAGATAAAGAACCTTTAAACTGTTCACAGTGACCTTGTCATGGAAGACAGTACATATGGCAATTTTCATTCTTGAGTATTTTCAACAGTTCCCAGTCTCTAAACTTACCTGTTTTTTCTTTGATAAATATTTTCAAGTTTCCAAGTGTGTGTATATGTATTACCTTGAGATTTTATATTTCATTTGAATTCAAGTTTTTCTAAATTACCGTTGTGGTTTTTTACAATTAAGTCTTTGTTTCTTTTTAGAGTTTTGGACCAAAAATAATAAAATGACTATGACACTCTGAATTGCTTTTTGAGATCTATTGAGTAAATTTTAAGAAAATATTCAGTCAATGGTGAAAACTTATCAAATGTGAAATGAGATATTTCTAAGTTAGTATACCCAAAATGACAAATTGGAGGTGGTTTAAGGTATGAAAGTAAAGGCTCTTGAGCTGCAACCTTCTGCAGAATATTCTTTTTCACCATTTGTGCTCAATCAACCACATTCTAGAATCTAGATTCTAATCTAATCCATGATAAAGCTTTAGGGGAAGAGCTAAAAATGCAGTGTCCTGAGTCTACTGTCATGAGAGACTGCACAATATGGTCATTTTCTGACTGCTGATAATAATTTACTCCTGAGGCCTACAAATCAAAAATATCAGTATTTACACTTTTACTCTGTGCCCAGTGGATTCTAAAAAGCAGAAATAATGTGTTCTGCTTTGGGGGAACTTTAAGTCAATGAACAAATAATTTAAGACAATAGACAATCAGGAGATAGGTTCTGTATACTACCTACAAGCATTATAGGATGATAGAACAGGGGAAGATTGTAGGCTTTGGAATTATATGAGGAGGAGGTAGAACATAAGCCAACTGTGAAGACTGTGTAATCATTGAAGGGATGAATGTGATGGAAAAGAAAAATGCATTGAGGAAGTGAAGGCAGGATTATGTTAATAATAGCAGGATATAGCTATGAGTGAGGCACATATGAAAGTGATGAAAGTACAGGGAAAGATAAGAAGAACTATAGGCATTGAGAAAAGAAGAAGTGGTGTGTGGCTTGAAAGTTGCATACCACTACTCCTTTCTTTAATTTCTATACCTCTTACTTTTTATTATAATAGAGGCATTAATTGCCAGGGAAAGGAGTTTGGTCTTATACTGAGGAAGGAAATGCATGATGAAAATCAGATATGTTTAACTGGGATTAATAGGCAGCTTTCAAAAGATTATAAGAGAGAAGAACTAGAATTAATATGACCAAGTGGGAAGTTACTGCAGCAATCTATATATAGATAGGTAGATAGATAGATAGAGATATAGATATAGATATAAATATAGATATAGATATAGATATAGATATAGATATAGATATAGATATAGATATAGATATAGATATAGATATTAGATATAGATATATAGATATAGATGAAGTAATATGCAAATGAGGTTGGGACTCCTTAATGGTCACGACCAGCTCAGGAGGAGGGGCCAGGCACGGCTCAGAGCCTGAGAGAGGGGTGCCTGCTCCGAGCCTCCCTGGTGTGGCTGGGGGCAGGTCCCCAGCAGACACACACAGACACACACACACACACACACACACACACACACAGCGCTTGCCCCAAGCCTCTGTGCCCAGACTGCAGCTTAGGCCCGCTCCCCATGTAGGACATCCCCTGAGGGCTCCGAGACTATGAGAGGAATCAGGCTGGTCTGAGGGCCCCCCACCTCCCAGTGCATGAATTTTGTGCACCAGGCCTCTAGTCTAATATAAAATAACGAAGATCTAAACCAGGAATGGGTTAACTTTTTTTGTTAAGGGCAAGATAGTAAATATTTTAGATTTTTTTAGGTCATATGGTTTCTGTGGCAACCACTCTATATCTTAATGCATGAGTATGATCCCATTCAAATAAAGCTTTATTTGCAAAAGCAGGCAGAGGGCTGCAATATTTGGCCTGCATAATTTACTGACTCCTGGTCTAAACTACAGCAGTAACATGAGAATGAAAAGAAGGAAAAATTGAGGTGTTGAAAAAAGTTATTATATTCTAATATCAGGTTGAATAAGGGTGATTAGAAGAAGTAGGAACCAAAGCTTTCAAACAATACACCAGTCCTTAAAATGTCAATGTGGGACTAATTAAAATAAAGAATTCATAAAAGCTACTTGTTATAGGAGAAGAATGGAAGGTTAAGGACTAAATATTGTAATAGCTTAGGGTGGTAGTTATTGGCCACTACAATGGTGCCAATATCCTATTTCTTGATCTGGATGATATACTGGTGAAAATGTATAAAGCTGCACAATAATGCTTTTTTTACTTTTGTTGATTGATGTTACAATACAATAAACTTTAAGGAGACTGAAGAAGAGGTAAAACCAGTGAGAGGCAAAGAAATCATTATTAGAGAAATAGAAGAAGAACCAGAAGAATGAAATATCACCAAAACCAAGATAGGATAGAAGAGGAGGCATTGACTAGCAGGGCCACAGAAAGAAACAAGGTTAGACGAGAATGGAGAAATGAGGTTAAATTTAACTAGAAGGTAAGAGATTACCTCCAAATGTAGTTTCAATGGAGTGGTATAGTTGAAAATTAGATTCTAGGTTTTAAACAGAAAGCAGGGGGTAAGAAAATGGAGTAGTTTATTAAAGTATTTGAAGACAGTGGCTGTAAGGAAACAAGAAAAATAAGGTGTATTAAAAGGAATAATAAAATAAAGTGAGGGTTTTATTTCTTGTTTTTAATTATACATATTGTGTATGTTTGTTTGTTTTTTTTAAAAAAGAAGGGCAAATAAAACAGTGTAAAAAATGAAGATGATGCCTGGGCAGTATGGTTCAGTGATTAAGTGTTGACCTATGAACCAAGAGGCCATGGTTTGATTCCTGGTCAGGGCTCATGCCAGGATTGTGGATTCCATCCCCAGTGGGGAAGGGGTGGGGGGAGGTGTGCAAGAGGCAGCCAATCATTGATTCTCTCTCATCATTGATGTTTCTATCACTCTCTCCCTCTGCCTTCCTCTCTGAAATCAATAAAAATATATATTTTTAAAAATGAAGATGTTAATAAGAGATGGAAAATATATGGGACAAAGTAAGGTAGGCCAGAAAGATATCTACCTCTAAAAACAAATGGACAAGTTTATCAGAAAGAATGGAAAGATAAGTTCAGGTATGAAGTTATTCAGAAGAAGGAAAGATCTATGCCTGGTGGTGAAGCCATTTGCCCAGTTTTGTTCATGTGTGTGGAAGAGTGGATTTGGGTGTTGAAAGAAGGAGGAAAATTTGTATAGCTTTAGGAGTCAGTTAGTAAAAGCAAATTAGGAATGTTTGTTAAAAATAAGATGCAGTTCCAGGACACTACCCAAGGAATCTCATACAACCACTATGACTATGAATGTGTTTGATCAGCACATCAAATTATAAATTCCTGTAAATAATAACATCATTATATTATTGTGTTATAAGGAAATCCCCTTTCTTTGAACATCCATCTTGTTATTGCAATTTTTCCTTTTTGTATACTTTACTTTATGGAATTGGTATAATGAAGTTGAAAA
Organism: Myotis nattereri; assembly: GCF_964212035.1. Classification (NCBI taxonomy): domain Eukaryota; kingdom Metazoa; phylum Chordata; class Mammalia; order Chiroptera; family Vespertilionidae; genus Myotis; species Myotis nattereri. The sequence goes on along the minus strand of NC_138075.1, from coordinate 92,811,897 downwards.
AGAAATCTGGTATAACTAATTTATCAAACAAAAATTCCAATATTTAGATTAAATTTCTAAGCTGGCTTAAATTTACAAAAGTTTTTAATAAAGTAAACCAACAAAACCTTAAAATTTCAGTGATATTTCTTTACATAATCTTAGAGGGTTATGATATATATATATATATATATATATATATATATATATATATATATATACATACACACACACACACACACAATGTCATCAAAATCAGACTCCAATCTTAATTTTAAGGATTCTGACTATTTATTTAAATATTTTCATAACTTATAATTCACTTTGAAAATATATCAAACTCCATCAAATCCAGTAAAATTAAGGCTGTGAAGTAATAAATAAAAATCAAATCACTTTGTGAAATCACATTTATGGGTATAATTGGGTACATCTAGCTGCCTCAAACTGATACTTAATAAACACTTTTTCACATTGCAATATATTAGGCCCCACTGAACCATGTGTGCAAAATTGATGAAAAGTTGAGCCTTAATGAACAGAGATATTTCCATTTTTTACTAGGTTCTATAATTCTGCTCATAAACTTTATGAAATATTTTTTTTTTAAAGAGCCTTTTTTTTTTAAATATATTTTATTGATTTTTCACAGAGAGGAAGGGAAAGAGATAGAGAGTTAGAAACATCGATGAGAGAGAAACATCGATCAGCTGCCTCCGGCACATCTCCCACTGGGGTTGTGCCCGCAACCCAGGTACATGCCCTTGACCGGAATCGAACCTGGGACCTTTCAGTCCTCAGGCCGACGCTCTATCCACTGAGCCAAACCGGTTTTGGCATGAAATATTTTTAATGTTCAATTTATTGCAGATGAAAGTAAAAAAAAAAATTAAAAATTTATCCTGAAATCTTTTATTCCTCAGCAAGGCCCTTTTACTTATTTTCCTTCATTTCAATAAAGTGGATTGAACCAGGCTAAGTTTACAAATTTAAAGTTTCATGACTTTACCAATTATTCTCTAAGACCCATGAAATGTTTATTAGTCAGTTGAATCAAGGCAATATTTTAAAACATGCATATATTTGAGAGAAACCAAGATGGTGGCATAGGTAAACACCTGAAATTGCTGCCTCACACAACCACTTCAAAAATACAACTAAAAGACAAAACGGACATCATCCAGAACCACAGGAAGGCTGACTGAGTGGAAATTCTACAACTAGAAGGAAAGAGAAAAGCACACTGAGACTCAGAGGAGGTGCAGAAGTAAAGTGCAGATGTATGGAGGCCTGTGCAGAAAGGGCTGGCAACTGAAGACACGGTTGTCTTTTTTAATCAGGAGGGAGACACAAGTTCCCGACTGCTCTGAACTCCAGTTCTGGGCAAGTCTCTGGGGACCCAGACTCAGATGGGGAGAAACTGGACTGTCTGGCAGCAGGAGGAACTCTAGGGCGGCTTTCTCTCAGAGGTGCTTGCAGCGATTACTGTGGGACACTGAGACCTGGGCCTCTTAGGGCAGGACTGAGGATCAGCCATAGCTGTTTGCTCCGCCTTGTTGATTCCCTGAGACCCCACACAACCCAAGCTGTGTGCAGAGGCTTTTGCATATGAATGCCCTGATCCTTTGCAATCTAAAGTTACCTAACAAACTGCAGCTGGGTCAGAGAGACCCAGAACATACAAAAGAAGGCCCAAGTCCCCACAGCAGCTTGCATTGCTTCACAGCTGGGCCTCATCTGGGCATCTCCAAACCCCAAACAAAGAAGAGAAATCTGCAGATCTCTCCATAGCTCCTGCTGGGTAGCCTCAGACTGAGGCTAAATTAGCACCTCCTGAGAGATCCAAGAGCCAGTGTACCAAGTGGTACCATCCAGATTACAACTCCTCAGATCCATAAGGGACACTCTCAGGGGGAAGACTCAGTGAGCACCAAAACCCCACTGAAGCAAGTCTTGCCCCATAAGGGTGTCTTCAGCACAGAAGTTTTCCCACCATAACCACAGCTGATTCTCACAGCCAATTGGCCTGTAGGTCAATTCCTCCCGTGATACCTACAACAATCAAGGCTTAACTACAACAAGACTGTGCACAAAGCCCACAAAGGGGTGCACCAAGAGTGTCCACCTCAGGTAATTGGGGAGGCTGAGCCACTGGGCCCTATAGGACACCTAGCACACAAAGCCACTCTATCAACACAGGGAAGCATAAAAAATATGGAGACAAAGAAACAGGTCACAAATGACAGAAATGGAGGAAAGCAACCTACTGGATATAGAGTTCAAAAACACGGTTATAAGGTTTTTCAAGAATTTTCTAGAAACCGCCAGTAAATTTAGTGAGACCCTCCATAAATCTAGTGAGACCCTCGAGGATATGAAAAAGAACAACTAGAAACTAAGCATAGACTGACTGAAATAAATAATATTATACAGAGATCCAACAGCAGACTAGAGGATCACAAGAATCAAGTCAAAGATTTGAAATACGAAGAAGCAAAAAAAACACCCAAATGGAAAAACAAAAAGAAAAAAGAATCCAAAAATGTGAAGATAGTGTAAGGAGCCTCTGGGACAACTTCAAGCATACCAACATCCGAATTATAGGGGTGCCAGAAGAAGAGAAAGAGCAACATATTGAAAACCTATTTGAAGAAATAATGACAGAAAACTTCCCCTACCTGGTGAAAGAAATAGGCTTACAAGTCCAGGATGTGCAGAGAACCCCAAACAAAAGGAATCCAAAGAGGACTACACCAATACATATCATAATTAAAATGCCAAGAGCAAAAGACAAAGAGAGAATCTTAAAAGCAGCAAGAGAAAAAACAGTTCGCTACCTACAAGGGAGTACCCATATGACTGTCAGCTGATTTCTCAATAGAAACTATGCAGGCCAGAGGGAGTGGCAAGAAATATTCAAAGTGATGAATAGCAAGAACCTACAATGAAGATTACTTTACCCAGCAAACCTATCATTCAGAATTGAATGTCAGATAAAGAGCTTCACAGATGAGAAAAACCTAAAGGAGTTCATCACTACCAAACCAGTATTATATATCCTTTAAGAAGAGGAAGAAGAAGAAAAAGGTAAAGATAAAAATTATGAACAACAAATACATATCTATCAACAACTGAATCTAAAAATCAAGTGAATAAATAATTTGATAAACAGAATAAACTGGTGAATATAATAGAATCAGGGGCATAGAAAGGGAGTGGACTGACAATTCTTGGGGGGAAAAGGGTGTGGGGGGTGCGGGAAGAGACTGGTCAAAAATCATACACCTATGGATGAGGACCGGGGTGCGGGTAAAGGCAGAGGGTGGGGTGGGAACTGGGTGGAGGGGAGCTATGGGGCGGGGGGAGGAGAGGAACAACTGTAATAATCTGAACAATAAAGATTTAATTTTTTAAAATAAATAAATAAATAAATAAATAAATAAAACATGCACATATTTAATAAACTTCTAAAGGTAGTAGACCTTAATTTATTTTGATTGGTATTTACTCTTCAAATTGAGAATGGCATTATTAACAACTTTGGTCTTACAGTTCCACACCAGTACTGCTAAATATTGAAAGGTTAACAGTGACTACTATTATGCTAATTTTTATATAATTTTTTTCTGTTGAATTTTTTCTATTTTTACTTTAATTTCTCACTCTAGGTGTACCTCAAAACTCATCTTTGTTCTCATGATGCTCTCAAGGAAGAGAAGTGTCAAGATACTCTGATGAAACCTTATTTTCTAGGGGTGGAATTCCTTCTCCTGAATGTCAGCACATTTTTTATTAAGTCCCTTTTCTTCCTCCACTCCCAAAGAGAAGTGGATTATCCCTATTTGTGGGTCTAATTCCTACTCCATAATAGACTTGGGTGGTTAGCCTAGTCAAGCAGAGTTCTAGAAACTGCCAAGTTTTTACTTCTCAGTTCTTTGTCTTGGAGTGGAAAGCATGGTTTCAATAGATCTTTTCTTGGTTTGGAGTGATAGCTACCAATTAGGGGCAGTAATAAAAGGAGCAGGCATATAACTTCATTATGCCTTAAGTGTAATTATGGTTGGAAAAAGCAATTCTTCCTCTAGGTCTGAACTCAATCAGAGCATCTTTCATTGAAATATAAGGCCCAACTTTCTATATTCTTGTTTTGCCATACTTTCCTACATCTTGATAAAAGTTTTTGCCTTTATCTGTCTCTCATAGTCGAATATATACTATGTGAGATCATGGACTTTGTTCTGTCTTGGAATAGAATGGAATGGGCACTCAACATATATTCATTTAAAAAGGATATGTGTGATGAATATAACCTAAGGTGAGCCTCTATGAGTCAAACCCTTATATAATTCCTTCTCCTTGAATATAGACAGAACTTGTGATTTGATTCTAGGAAATAGAATATGGCAATGATGAAAGAATTTTTCAGATTTAGGTAAGGTCTTAAATCTGTTGACTTTGAATTAATTGAATTATTGTAAACTTCTTCAAGAAATGACAGTCTAATTAGAGTAGTAAAACACTTGAACGAGACCTAAAGACACTTTCAAATCTACATATGGACAAATTCAAGAGTATAATACAAACTGAGTTGATGAGGATAGACTGGACAGAGTTTAAGGAAAAAAATAAAAGTTAAAAGATGATATTTTAACTTCTTTTAAGAGTCATCTTGTCTTTGCAGGATTATTTCTACTACATTTTATCTTCTGTAATATACAATTTTATTCACACTGTTGGCTATAGCTGCTATATATGAAAATGACTTTAAAATTTCTTTTTCTATCCCAGGTCTCTTTCCTGAGCTCTAGTCTTACAGATATAACTCTTTACAGGATTAATGTTCTTTGGTATTTTAATCTATACTTCCTGGTAATATCAGAAAGATTTTTCTATAGCATACACTTGCTCATGTTCAAATTCTTCACCACCTAACAGGCTATTCATCCATTATCTATTATTTCCTACTGTTCCAATCCCACCTCTCATTTATTTTTCTTACTATACTCTATTTACATTTAACTCCCTACAGATCTTGAATGTACCAAGCAATTTCATCCTTTGATATGTGCCAATCCTTGTGTATGGAAATTACCTCCCTGTCTTTCACCATCTTTTTAAGCATGGCTTCCTTCATGACGACTTATAGAAATATCAACCTTTATGATGCCCCAATTCTCATATCTTTTACAAACATACATGCTAATAGTTGTCACAATAGGTTTAGAGCTGAAATTGTCTTTGGATACCTCAGCAGGTTCAGCACATACCATACTATATAATAAAACCTCAATATTCAAATAGGCCAAATGGCAGAATGACTGGTAGCTATGATGCACACTGACCACCAGGGGGCGGACGCTCAATGCAGAAGCTGCCCCCTGTTGGTTAGTGTGCTACCAAAGGGGAAGCACAGCTCAGCCAGAAGCCGGGCTCATGGTTGGTGAGCACAGCAGCAGTGATGGTGGGATCCTCTCCTGCCTCTGCAGCTGCGCTAAGGACCCCTGGAGAGATATCTGCCTGCCAGCTTAGGCCTGCTCCCCATGAGCACAGGCCGGGCTAAGGGACCCCCCCACACACACACACCAGTGCATGAATGTCCTGCATGGGGCCTCTAGTCTTACATAAAATAAGTGCTAATTTAAATGCAATAAATGAATGATTGAATGAGGTGTGTCCTTTTTATTGGTATAGTAATTCCATTAGTTTGAAGAAGTTATCTATGTTTGCTATTTTTAAAACTAAAAAGCATTTCTTTCAGCTAAAATGTAACATAGTCTCATTTTAGTGGTCAGTGAGAGAGAAGAGTGGCTATTCTACAAAAACATCTGAGGATACTCAATCAAATGAGTAGCTTCTTAGACTCCAGCAGCCTCTTTCCTAGTTACACATCACAGGGACATTCTCACACAGCCCCTGAGGGAACATGTAGTAGTAGAATGTTCATTACAGTCTTATTTGTGGTCGCTATCCATCACTAGGAAGGATAAGTAGCATAATATCAATGTACATTACAGTAGTACTCAGAAGCAATGGATATGTGCTCAAAAATATAAACATATCTTTAAAAATATAGTGCTGACTTAAAAACTAATATTCAGAATACTATGTGATGGATGTTAATTAGACTTGTGATTATTCCACAATACACACACAATACATATTGAATCTTTATGTTGTATACCTGAAAGTAATATAATGTTGTATGTCATTTATATGTAAATTAAGAGAATAATAATCAGAATGGTATCAGTAGATGATGCTATTTATTTAAATTAAAACATGTATACAAAGTGAGACTCACAGAAATACATACATCTGAGGGATATACACAAAATATATTAGAGTATGTCCCTATGAGGAGGAGAGGAATGGGAAGGAGGTGAATGAATGTAATAAATTAAATAAGTAAATAAATAAAATTAAAGTATTGGGCCAATAATTGTAATACATCATGAAATGAGGATTATAGTTAACTCAGTGTTCTGAACCTGTTGTACTTCCATCCACAAACACTCACACACACACATACAACTTAGAAAATAGGAAAGTAGTACAAAGGAAAATTTACATTTTTTTTCAAAAATATAAATGAGTCCTAACTGGTTTGGCTCAGTGGATAGAGCATCGGCCTGCAGACTGCAGGGTCCCAGGTTCGATTCTGGTCAAGGGCATGTACCTAGGTTGCCGGCACATCCCCAGTAGGGGGTGTGCAGGAGGCAGCTGATCGATGTTTCTCTTTCATCAATGTTTCTAACTCTCTATCCCTCTCCCTTCCTCTCTATAAAAAAATCAATAAAATATAAAAAATATATATAAATGACTTAAGTAGAATAATCTTGATTATATAAAAGAATAAATGTTGACCTAAATTTAACATAAAAGTCAACAATATCAATAGCTATAGAACAAATAAGTCAGAAAATTAACTCTAAAAAAGACCCATAAGGCCCTTTTTGTAAGTTCTATCAAATCCTTAGGAAATGGGTAATTCACATATTCATGAAGTTATGCTCAAGAATAGAAAAATATAAATAGCTTCCAAAATCATCTTTATTCATTTAACACCGGTGTACCAAAATCTAACAATGAAGCAATAGCTAGACACTGTGGTAAAGATTGCCTCCATCTTTTATGTTTGCTGAGAGCTTTCAGGCCCTGCCCCATTCTATCCCCAAGAAGCCCATAAGAAATCCTAGGTCATACCCTCCCCTCATATGCAAACTCTGGCATATGTGCCAGAACCCTTACCTAAGCCCTATCCCCTAACTACAATAAAAACCAAGGCCGCCTGCCCTTCCTTCATTTTGGACTGGCTCTGATGCCTGCCTTGCTCTCCCCAGAAGGCCCCTTTATGGAGTAATAAATCTTTCCACACCTTTTTATTTTATTGCATATGTGGCAGCATCAGTCTCTCCATATCTAAACCAATTTTAGGTTTCTTTGGGGAGGGGTTGATCACATCCTTTGCAGAGAAACTACAAAACAATTGGTATTGTGCAACCTGACCTGACATCTGTCTTTCTTCTCTGGCTTTTGGTTTGCTAATAGTCTCTATTGGTGGCTGGTCACCATGTGTTTTGGATTGGATTGCTGTGTGCTTATAGGTTTGCATTTTGTTGCATTTTGAGTTGTGCTATGCTGTGCTGAGTCCTACCCATCTCTGTTATAGATTTAATTAATGAAGTACAAAGTTTTGATAAGAAGCATTTTGGGACAGTAGTATGATTTGAGGCCTTCCTTAAAATGGCCCTGTGGCATGGGCTTGGACCTGGACCTATCCATGTGTTTAATTTCCAGCAGAAGCCATGGCTGGCTGGGGGAAGGAGGGACAAGGAGCAACTTTTACCCTGTGACCATCTGTTGTGTATTTCAACTGGGTTTTGACCTCCTGATTGGCTGTTTGTGTGAGGAAGAATAATCACTATATTGCATGTCAGGATTCACATTCCAGAATTCAATGAGCTTACTGGGACTCATTAAATGCACTAAGATGCCTCTGCTGCTATATCCACTCTTTGGTTGCAACAAAGATCTTGATTCTCAAGATTATAGGGAGAAAACTCTCATGACACCTCACTCCCAAAGTACCAGAGAACACCATCACTCTGTTGGATAACTGTGAAACCAACTGACAAAGACTGTGGGTTTGATTGAGTACTGAACTTTATGAACATACTAGAGGCCCGTTGCACGAAGAGATTTGTGCAATAAGCCTTCCCTTCCCCTGGCTGCTGGCACCGGCTTTCCTCTGGCACCCGGGACCCAGGCCTTTGCTCCTCTGGCCAGAGCCTTCAGTCTTCGCTCGGCCACTTCGTGCCTATGTATGCAAATTAACCGCCATATTTGTTGGGTTAATTTGCATACTTTCCTGATTGGTTGGTGAACATAGCAGAAGGACGGTCAATTTACATGTTTGTCTATTATTAGGTAAGATTAAGTAGTTAATTCAAACCCAGTTAATCTCAAAGTCCCTAAACATCCCAAAATAACATTTGCCATGAGAGACACCCCTAACCCTGCTGTTACTGATTTGGTACTCTCTGGAGATGAGACTTATAAATACTATCAGGAGAGAGAGGACTCCTCTCTCACCAACAGTATATCCCGTAACCAAAAACCAAACAAAATGATCTTTTCAAACAATGGAAGGAAACAGAAACTGTAGTAGGTGTCTTTGATTTGACCTAATTAGAAATACAAAATTTTTTTAAAAAATGTATGCAAAGAAAAGATAAGAAGGTTTCCCATTGGCTATTGTATCCTTACCACAGAGGTTCTAAATTAACATTAACATCTGCTGAGATGCCCCAATTGGCAAACTTTTAGGGCCTAAATGGATACTGGGGTTTGAATTATAGTTATACCTGGTCATAGTGCCCAGTTCCCTAAAATATCCCATAGTGAAAATGGATGTTGTTACCCAAAAAGTCATAAAAATTAAGCCATTGGCTCTTACAGTTGGCTGTATAATATGGAAATCTTCATATCCCCCCTTGTCTCCTCCCACTCTGCTTGGTTATGTAGTTAATACAGTCCAATGTAGATTTAAACAAGGCTTGCAGAAAATAAGATCCATTATACAAGACCTACTGAAGGAACATTGTTCCTATCACCTGATTTTGCTAAGCCAGTGTGGTTCAGTGGTTGAGTGTTGACCCATGTAACAAGAGGTTTTCTGTTCCGTTCTCAGTCAAGACACATGCCCCAGTGGGGGCCATGCAGGAGGCAGCCAATCTATGTTTCTCTCTCATTGATGTTTTTATCTATCCCTCTCATCCTTTCTCTCTAAAGTCAATAAAAACATATTAAAATTAATTAATTGATTGAAGATTTAAAAGACTATGATTTCAATGGTTTGTACAAGTGTACGCTTTTATGACTTTAAAACTTGAATCTTATTAAGGAGAACTCTTTATTTTAAATAAACTTTTTGCCTGTACAGAATAAGAACTGATATTTATAAGAATAATCCTGTTATTGTACAGGTACATATCATTTTCTGAACCTTTAAAAATATTTTTATTGAAACATAAGGCATATAGCACTGTATGAATTTAAGGTATACCATAATTTGACTTACATATATTGTAAAGTGATTACTATAATAAAGTTAGTTAAAATTCATCATATCATATAGATACAAATATTATAACAGAGCGACAGCCCACTGCTCAACATGCATAGGACCCAAAATGCTGACATTTGCATTTGAAAAAAGAAAGAGTTTTATTGCTAAGTGGACCTGCAGAAGACAGGAGACTCTGCTCAAATCTGTCTCCTGATATGGGGTCTGAACAAGTTTTAAGGGTTAGGGAGAACAGGTTGACATGTGGTAGTGCTGGTCGGGCAAGTTTTGATTAGAGGGTTTTGAAACTTGGCCAATGATTGTGTAGTAAGGAGGGGAAGAGAAAGCACAAAGGAATTTCAATCTGGCAGCATTTGATTGGTCAGTTCTACATTGATCCATGTTTGGTCTAGTCACCAGATCTTTCTTATTGAAGGGACTCTTGCTTCATAAAGGGCTCCTGTGACCACACTTCTGTTACTTGAGTTCCATAGACTGAAGATTCTTTGTTCTGGGGTCATCTTGAGAACAGGGTAACACAGGTACAGTGCTATCTGACAAGGAACTCAAGGATGGTGCTAATGGCCAATCTACTTCAAAGGAGCAAAATGAAATGTGTGCTGCTTCAATGTTTTCTGAATCATAAGGGAAGATTTTTTTTTAACATTAATTGAATTTTACATTAAGCGGGCATCTTAGAGCTTATCAGTTCCCATTATTTCACAGATCAGGAAGCAGAGGTCAGGAGTGCTTCAGTGACTTGCTCAAAAATGTATAACTAGTTCATGAGAGACACAAAGAGTTGAACCCAGGAATTTCTATACACCAATAGTGAACTTACAAAAAGAGAGACTAAAAAAACAATCCCATTTACCATCGAACTAAAAAAATTAAGATACCTAGGAATAAACTTAACTAAAGAGGTAAAAGACCTCTACTCAGAAAACTACAGGACGTTGAAAAAAGAGATAGAGGAAGACATAAACAGATGGAAGAACATACTATGTTCTTGGATTGATAGAATCAACATCATTAAAATGTCCATACTACCCAAAGCAATCTATAAATTCAACGCACTTCCCATTAAAATACCAACAGCATATTTTATTTCACAGGCCTAGAACGAACTCTCCTCGAGTTCATCTGGAATAAAAAAAGACCCCGAATAGCTGCAGCAATCCTGAGAAAGAACAAAGTAGGTGGGATCTCAATATCAGATGTCAAGCTGTATTACAAAGCCACTGTTCTCAAAACTGCCTGGTACTGGCACAAGAACAGACATATAGATCAATGGAATAGAATAGAGAGCCCAGAAATCGACCCGAACCAATATGTTCAATTAATATTTGACAAAGGAGGCAAGAACATACAATGGAGTCAAGATAGTCTCTTCAATAAATGGTGTTGGGAAAATTGGACAGATAGGTGCAAAAAAATGAAACTAGACCACCAACTTACACCATACACAAAAATAAACTCAAAATGGATAAAGGACTTAAATGTATGATGGGAACCATAAAAATACTAGAAGAATCCAAAGGCAACAAAATCTCAGACATATGCCCAAGCAATTTCTTCACTTGCACAGCTCCTAGGGCATTGGGAACTAAAGAGAAAATAAACAAATGGGACTACATCAAAATAAAAAGCTTCTGCACAGCAAAAGAAACCATCAACAAAACAAGAAAGCCCACTG